>NC_134236.1:175625797-176875797 GCF_965152275.1 Natator depressus | reverse complement strand
ATGAAACAATGTGGTGGCATGTAGTTATTGGAAAACCTGAGAGGCAGGTGGGCACAAGCCTGTCTGCTTCTAAAGGCCCCTCCCCCAGCCTTGTGGGAGGGACCACTGGACCTGGGATCCAAGTAGATATGGGGCACAACTAAAGAATAACAAGGCAAGAAGTAGAGGTCACAGATTCAAAACCAGGGATCCAGGGGGGACACTGAGCAGAAAACCCTGGACAGTGCCCACTGTTCCTCAAAGCTCTCTAGGGAGCCAGGGGATGCTGCCCACAGGAACTCTGTCCGGATGCGTGGGAGCAGGGAGGAATGAAAATAGGCCCCACAGTTGCAGAGCACCCCCTTGTCTAGCATCCTCCTCCTGGTGTTGAAGATGGTCACTTTGGCCAGGGCCAAGAGGAGGTTGACAAGGAGGTCTCATGACTTCATGGGGCCATGGACAGGGTGTGTAAATATAAACAGGTGTTGGGGAAAAAAGCAGCCAGAACCTCAACAAGAGGTTCTGGAGGAGCCGGAATAGGGGATGCAACCTGGCGCATTCAGGATAAGCATGCACCAAGTTCTCCCACATGCCGAAAAAGGGGTAGGCGTTGGGGATGGGGGTGAACTGCGCCAGGTACACGCCTGTGCTCACGGCTCCGGCTGGCTGTGGGACCAGGGTGGAATAGAGGCTGGCCCACTTGGTATCAGGGTGGGACACTAGGGTGAGAAAGTGAAACGTGTGGAGCACAACTGTGTATAGTTGTTCCCTTAGTGCGGTTTGGAAGCAAACCGGCTGTAGGACACGCAGCGAGCTTGGATTGTGGAAGAGAGGGGGCCGGGAGGGTTCTTGGGGCAGGAGCTCGCTGAAAAGATCTGGAGGGCTTGAGGTGAGGGGTGGGAAGGGAGCACCCTCTCACAGTACCCGCTCAAGGAAAACCTGAGAGGTGGGTGACAAGGCTGCCACGACCTCCTGGAGTATGCGCAGGGGGGTCAGAAGGGTGGAGAGCCCCATATGCCGACTGAGCGCTTGGGGATCCACCAAGTCCCCCCTGTCATAGTCCAGGAGGTCTCCGATTCTGGTGGTTTCTACCAGGACCAGCCTCTCTAAGGACTGGTTGACGAGGAGGAGCCTTTATGGAGCCGTGAGCACAGGCGTATACTTGGCACGGTTCACCCCCATCTCTGATGCCTGCCCCTTTTGCTGCGTGAGGAAGAACCTGACACATGCTTATCCTGAATGCGCCAGGTTGCAGCCCCTATTCTAGCTCTTCCAGAGATTCTCCAAGGACTCAGCCCAGATGGTGATAAGGTCCGGGCTGAGGACATCCCAGAACATGTGGTAGAAATCTATGGTCAGCCCATCCATGCCCAGAGATTTATTGGTGAGCATGAGACAGAGGGCTTCCGAGAACTCGGCCAGAGTGAGAGGCAGCTCCAGCCAGTCCCCGTTGCCTGCGCTGACCATTGGGAGTTCCTTCCAGCACACCCAGCAAGCATCGGAGTCAGTCGGATCTGGAGAGAAGAGGCGGGCGTAGAAGGCCCTGGCGCGTCTACGCATCTCCTCCAGATCCAAGGGGGGGGGGGCGGCAGAGGTGCCTATGACAAGAGGCAGATGGTGAGCTTTTTTGCCCCCCCCCCTTCTCCAGGGCATAGAAGAAGCAGGAGCCACGATCCATTTCCTGAAGGAGACTCATGCGGGATTGAACGAACGCCCCCCCAGGCCTGATGCTCCTCCAGAGGGATGGATCCCCGGGGCTGGTGGCCAGACGCCTCTCCAGCTCCAAGACTTCCTGCTCCAGCTGCCCTATCACTGCATCCCTCTGCCGGCTGCTGCCCCAGGTCTAGTCTCGGCAAAAGTCTAGTCTAGTCTTGCTTCCCCACATCCCACCACCGCTGTGCCAAAGGAAAGGCATGCCGCTGTCCCTGCCAGGCCAGCCAGAACTCCCAGAAAGGTGCCACGAAGCCCACATCCTCCAACAAGCTATTATTAAAGTGCCATTAGGCTGGCTCCAGCCTCTCCGAGCTGAGAGCAGCCATCATGGTCACCAAGTGGTAATCCGAGAATGGGGCTGGCCCAATGCCGGAAGAGTGGGCCTATGCCAGATGGAAACATGATAAAGAAATGTGGTCCAACCAGGAGTGATACAACTGATAATCGTCACCCGGACACAGGTTAAGATGGCATCGTCATCTGAGTCGTGGTCGTGGCCCCCCGGCATGGTCTTGCGGCAGGCCTTCCCCATCCCCCCCGCTGCAAACAGTCCAAGATGGATAAAGTGGGGAAGCAAACAGCCATGTTGAGGGGCAAAGACCAGGTCCAGTTGTAAGTCAGCCCTGGGGGGTGGTGGAGGGGGACGTGTGGGGGAGTAGATGGGCGAGGGGGAGGGCACCACACCTCTTGCCCTTGCTCCCCACAACAACAACAGGAGTTACCATCACCCCAGGAGCAGAGATGTTAGAAGTCACTCAGTTCGCGAACAAACCCCCTCCACAATGTCCCACAGCAGGGTTCCTCCTCCTCGATAGTAGCAGCAGGTTCTGACGGAGCACCTATTGGAAAACCTGGGAGGTGGGTGGGCGCAGGCCAGCCAGGGAGACCCAGGGATGGTGGTGGTGGTGGGCTCAGGTGCTCCTCTCCAGAGGACGAGCAGGCCAGCAGGGCCCCCGCCCCCACACGACAGCCGCCAGAGGGAGAGCTCCAGCCAGCAGGGCAGCCAGAGCACTGTAGTGGGACGGAGGGGGCTCCCACAACCCCGGATGGGGAGGAACCCCTCACTAAGCCCTGGTGGGTGGAGCCAGGCCATGCTCAGCCCTCCCACCGGAAGTCAGTGGGCGTGACGAAGTATAAAAGGCCGGTCTGAAAGCTCAGCTGGGCTGCAGCCACCAGAGGCCTCCTGCTTGCTCCAGAGCTGGGAGACTGCTGCCGGCCCCTGGGGAGCTGAGGACTGGACAGAGCCGCATGCTGACCTGACCGCAGAGAAGCTGCCAGCACTACCACAGGCCTTCTACCCGGACGATCTGGACAACCCTCTACAGGACCAGGTACACCCTGAGCGGGAGTTAGGAAGTGGCCCAGGGGCAGCTGACCCTAGTCTGGCTGCAGCACTGCCTGAGCATAAGTCAGTGTGTTGCGGTCAGGATCGCCACTGACTCAGTGGCAAAGCCCACTGCCACTGTTAGGGCCCTGGGCGGAGATACAGTGGAGTGGATGTAGCAGGCCCGAGCTAGAGACTCATTTGCCCTGCCCTGCCCAAGGGCTTGGGTTTTCTACCTGTGTTGGTTGCTCAGCCTCTGATTACAGGCCTGAGCTATAAACTCTTGCCACGCTGCTAATTCCTCACGACGGGCGATGCCCAGAGATGTAGTGAGGCAGACTGGTCTCCCACGGACCCGGAGGGGGAGGAACCCCGCCACTGAACCACTACCTGCCGTCTTTCTGAGTCTGCAAACAGACTCTTCTACAACTCAGTCTTTCCAAGCTGCAGCAAAGTGAAAACTGACCATAATTTGAATTTATTTTGGCAGACACTTTACAGATTTTTACTATTTAAGTTCCAAAAGATGACAGCAACTCTAAGCTCATTTAACTTTCATCCTTTTGGTACATATCACAAACTGAATCAGAGACCAATGTACTTTGAATTAGGGGTATTCTTAATGGATATTTCCTGTTCTGTATTAGCCCTGGTAGTAGACTACATTTTAGTACTGTGTTAAATAGTACATTTTTATTTTAATACATAAATACTTGTTTGTACTGTATTAAATAGATTTTACACTCTTTAGGGCAGGGAGTACATCTCCCACTGTATGTAGAAAACAGCTGGCACATTGAGCATAGCCATATTGCAAATAATAAGTTGGCTGACAATGTTACAACTGAAGCCAGTAAACAACTGTTTTAATTTTTTTAAACTACAGGAAGCATGCCACTGATATTTTTCACTCTTGCCAATAGGCTTAGACCTCATGGGTAGTAGACATGAGGTCAATTGTTCAATCTCCACCCAAACACAATTAAAAACACATAGAAATAATAGGAAATGTTTATATTTAAAGACTATGTGCAAGGTTCCCACCAGAACACTCCAAAGACCTTAGCTAAATGCAGGCCCTCTCAGATGTCCAGAGAGGCCCCAGGCCACTTCCAGCTTTTGAGGCCCCAAGCCATAATAAAAAAGACGACAGACACATGATCTAATCTTGTACCATCAGAACTGATTTTTATTAATATTTATGAACATTTTAAACTCTTTAATATGACAATCTATATCAGATAACAAAAAAAATTTACATCTTACCAAATCACATCTCTTATTTGCTTAAATTTGCAGCTGTAAGCTGAGAGTGTGTCACATTTTGGTCCGATAGGGATGAGCATAAAAACAAGTTGCAAAATTTAGCAAATGCCAAAAAATTAAATGTCTAAATTTGAGGCCCCCTTTGAGCTTGAGGCCCAGGCCAAATAGCCCTCGTGGCCCCCCCTCTGATTGGCCCTGGCTAAATGGCAGTAAGTCTGACTCTTCCAATTTTCACTAGAGACACACACAAACATCTTCAATCTGATCCTATTACTATGGATAGGTCTGATTTGGCCTGACTCCTGTTGGGATGGCTCAGGTTTAGCCTGCTTTGTCTCTATTGGCTCACTCCATCTGGTCTTGTTATTCTCAGGACAGCTCTGGACTAGCCTGGCCCCTCCTTCCTGGATAATCCTGGACACTTAACTGTACAGAACCAGGCACCTATTTGGGGCAATAAAAAAACTGTTTGAATGTTGCTGTTAAGGTATAGACATTTCCTGGTTTGCTTAGGGCAGTAGAATCTCTAGAGCTAGCACTGGACCCTGATATGATTCAGGATTTCCTTTCTGCCAGCATCCCTTCTCGTAAGTAAATGGAGTCAAACCTGAAATCAATCGAGGGCCAATGGAGTTGTGCCTGTTTATCCCAGAAGTGAAATGGTGTGTGTATATATTACTCTCACAAGAAGTTAGGGTATCTTGAAGAGTGGCATGTTTGTTTTTTGGAGGATGCTGTCACAGGGTAGATACATTGCATCAAGGGATGTCCAATCACATATGGTCAGCAGGAAGCTTATGCCTCGATTGCTAGAGTCTCTGATGGCCTAACCCACAAAATGGGAGAGTGCGAGCTAGCAGTCCGAGTTCTTTGGGCTACCCTTACCCTCAGGGCACTACCTAGAAGTTAGAGAAGATTGGTCCACTCCCCAGGGTCTCAGGCCCTCAAGCAGGGTAGAGCATCAAAACAACAGTCTGGGTTGCTCAGGCCCTCAGACAGGACAGAGCAGTAAACACACAGTCTTAATAGTCTAGTGTTCTGACCAGGTGAATGGTAGACAATTGCAAGTCTCTAGGCCTAAGGTGGGGAGAAGCTACCATCCTGGTGTGGGGTTGGCAGTAGAGGGACCTGGGCCCACCTGCTCCATCAGGTCCTAACCCAGGGCCCTAACAGTGGCAGGGTGATCCCACCATTGGGTCAGCAGGGCTCCCACCAAAACACACTGAGTCTCCCAGTCGTATGACTGGACTAGTATCTATTTCCCCTGAGCTACTTCATACCTGGTCTCCCAGTATAGCAGTCCATGGGCCCTCTGGGATCATCTGCTGGCAAAGTCTGTGGCAACTCAGTCCCTTCCCTGGTCTCTGCTATCCATCCGGTGTCCAGCTGGGGTTCACTGTGACTGGCATCTGTGAACTGGGAGCTCCTGCAGCTGCATGGAGGGAGCTCACAATATACAACCATTCTCCTCAACAGCCCAGCCCAACTGAGCTGGGCTGCTTCCCTTTATATCTTGTCTCCAGGCTGAGCATGCCCAGCAGGGACAAAGGGCCTGCAATGCACAGTTAAGCCCTGCGGGGCCAGTGCAGGGTAGATACATCCCATCACAGATGTACTCCAGTTTAAAGTGCGGAAGAAGAGGAGAGTGTGGGAGCAAGACTGTTGGAATGGATCATGGGAAAATGAGGAATGAACTGGGGAGAAGAGAGTGAATACAATGGTGGGCATGGGTTGGAAGAACTAGCAACCAACGGCAACACAGAAAATGAAGGGAAATAACTAGAGTCCACCTTTCAGAGCCCAGTAAGTGATTCATAGATTCCAAGGGCAAAACAGACCACTGTGATCATCTAATCAGACCTCCTGTGAAACACAGGCCATAGATTCCCCAGAATAATTCCTAGAGTAAATCTTTGAGAAAAAACATCCATCTTGATTTAAAAATTGTGAGTGATGGTGAATCCATCACAACCATTAATAAATTGTTCTACTGGCTAATTACCCTCACTGTTAAAAATTTACATCTTATGATGATATCAGCAGGCTGAAAAAGCTCCTCCCTAGCCTTTTCTGTTGCTCCACATATGGAGATGGAGGAAGTGAGAAGACGCTGATTTACCCCCTGCTCTCAGCTTCAGCTGGCTGCTTTGAGGAAGAACACTGAGTGTTTGGGTATATTTCAATATATTATTGAGTCACTAGAAGCCTCTGTGTACTCTACAGAGTTTCAGACACAGGGTAGTCCCTGGTAAGCAAAGCCAGACCAAGCTAGAACCTGAGTTTTGTGGAAGCATGCATAGTCATGTATAATAAAAGCCTCCTATTTAAGAAGGACTTCAACGTCTTGATTCCATATATCATGACAGACCAGTGCCTATGATACTCCTTCGAGCTGCTGCTACGCACATGGAGGGGAGGGCCAGTGCCTTGGGCAACTGTCTGTCTAGTGAGGGCATGAGGGCTGGAAGGCCTCTCTTAGCACCTGAGCTCTTGATGCCGCTAGTTTCAGATGCACTGAGGCAGAAGCCTTTGGGTCTTCCCTTCTCCCCCAACCTATCAACTTTTAAGAGTTAAATGAAAGTTAATAAAGAGTCCATTGAAGATTGACACAAGGCTGAAGTGGTTTATGGATCCAGTGGAGAGGAGCTGCTGGGCTCCCACTGTAACTCACTACAGCTGCTGCTTCTAGCTCTCTTAGGAATGAGGTCCTTTATAATCTTCTCCTAGGACAATGGGAGGAGAGTCTGCTGGGGCCTGGTACCTCAAAATAGACCCACTGTTGGGTCCAGTGCATTGCTAGGGAGCAGGAGGGAAAGGGTGTCCATTCTTGTCCCTGCTCCATTTGCTGCTGTTGAATAGTACTCAATGCTCAAGTCTGTTCCCAGAATTTGCCATGGATTATCTGATATTTAATTAGTTTCTTTTTGTTAGAATTGCCATGCTGCTACCACATGTTATATTTAGATGCATTTTCTCTTACCTGTCTAGAAACTCTTGGGGAGAACATCTCATCTGATGTTGCTCATTAACACACGCGTTTCTCAACTCCAACGCTTCCTGTCTCCTCCATTTAATAATCAGAATAATTCTTTTTCATTCTTTATTACCATTCCTTTAGCCTTACAAAGTTATCCTCAATGACTCCAAATATTCTCTCTCTATCTAGCATATGAGTTTGGTTTGGAGAGCCAAAAATGTCATATTAAATTTTTTTAGTGCTGTCAGTGTTTCAACATTGTCTCTGCCTTAATGGTTTCTGGTTAGTTGGTTGGTTTTGCTCAGTTACTAGTAGATTGTTAACTGGTGTGCTGTGCTGTTTTGCATTCGCACTGCTTCTAACGCTGATTTGGAAGCGTCAAGTGATAACTTGACAGGTTGTTACACAGCAGAGTATTTTAGAGATTTTTCAGTCCTCGTGAGGAATACTTTTATTGCATCTGCCTTCTTTGTCTTCCCAGTGTCATGCAGTCTTCTTCTGAGTAGATTGTCAGGTTGGATGGATGAGGTATGAACTTCCACACACACTTGATAATACTCATAAATCTCTACACTCTTTTTGTTTTGGGAAGGCCAGTTTCAGTATGGGCTTATACCTGTGATTTATGTAGTTCAGGTCTTACTATCTCAGAGTATGACTTGACTCTGCTCATTTCATTCTATGGTTATGTCCCCTTTTAGCTATGGCAAACATTAAGTAGGGTGTTAGAGCAGGGGTCGGTGCCGGATTAAGGTATAAGCTACAGTTTAGGGCCTTGCAATAAGAGGTGCCTCTAAAAAAGAAAAAACTGACTCCATTTCAAATTTTATCAAAATCGGTTGATAAATAAAGGAGATATGGGAAAAAGAAGATTCTCTCTAAAAACAGACATTTTTGTTCAAATATGACAATAATATACACATCTGGCTACACAAATACTCTTACCCTTCACTAATTGTTCATTATTGACAGATGGGAGGCCAAGGCTGAGAAAAAAGCGATAATTGCACTTGTAAAATTAGTTGCTGGTGAGTATTTGCTTCAGGTTGGGGGGCTGGCCTGCCTCCCAAGGTCTGTGAAAGTGAGGGATCGTTTTCCAGGATAGGTTATAGATTGTTGATGTGCTGGAGAAGTTTTAGCTGGGGGCTACAATACCCACCTGGGGAAGTGAGGAAACAGATTGACAGAGAGAGACGGGTACCTAGAAGTCACCTACTTCAGGACAGGCCCAACAGGGAAAATAACAGAACACCACTGGCCATCACGTGCAGCCCCCAGCTAAAACATATCCAGCACATCATCAATGATCTACAGCCTATCCTGGAAAACAATCCCTCACTCTCACAGACCTTGGGAGGCAGGCCAGTCCTTACTTACAGACAGACCCCCAACCTGAAACAAATACTCACCAGCAACTACACACCACACCACAGAAACACTAACTCAGGAACCAATTCCTGTAACAAACTCTGTTGCCTACTCTGTCCCCATATCTACTCTAGCGACACCATCAAGAGACCCAACCACATGAGCCACACAATCAGGGGCTCATTCACCTGCACATCTACTAATGTGAAATGTGCCATCATGTGCCAGCAGTGCCCCTCTGCCATGTACATTGGCCAAACTGGCAGTCTCTATGTAAAAGAATAAATGGACACAAATCAGACATCAGGAATGATAACATACAAAAGCGAGTAGGAGAACACTTCAATCTCCCTGGACACTCAACAACAGATTTAAAAGTAGCCATTCTTCAACAAAAAAACCGTCAAAAACAGACTTCAGAGAGAAACTGCAGAGCTACAATTCATTTGCAAATTTAACACCATCAGGTTGGGTTGAATAGGGACCGGGAGTGGCTGGCTCACTACAAAAGCAATTTTCCCTCTCTTGGTATTGACACCTCCTCATCAATTATTGGGAATGGACCACATCTACCCTGACTGAACTGGCCCTGTCAACACTGGTTCTTGACTTGTAAGATAACTCCCTTCTCCTCATGTGTCGGTATATTTATGCCTGCATCTGTAATTTTCATTCCATGCATCTGAAGAAGCGGGTTTTTTACCCACAAAAGCTTATGCCCAAATAAATCTGTTAGTCTTTAAGATGCCACCGGACTCTTCATTGTTTTTGTGGATACAGACTAACATGGCTACCCCTCTGATACTTAACAGAGGAGAAAAATTTCCTGAGAACGCTTCCAGTAAATTGTACTATTTACTGTATTTTTTTTATTTTGTATTTTTTATATTGTATTGTTTAGTTCTACTTTACTTACATATGCAATTAGTTCAAAGAATTTGTCTAAAATTTATTTGTCATGATGCCATCGTTACAGAGAGGGCTGCTGAAAATGAAGTTTATTATTCTAGTTTTACAACTTCACCTTTGAATATATGCAAATATAAAGCTTTTGTGGTTTATATATTCAATGTCCTTTCTGTGAAAATAATAAATTCATTTTTTGATGGTAACGGGCCTCTTACACTTGAAATAGCTTAAGGCCTCAGAATGTCATAATCTGGCCCTGGCAGGGGTGAGTCATTTTACCAAATTATTTGACTAAATTCAACCAAATCTATATTCTGTTTGCAATTTCTGTGCATGCACATTTGAAAGCAACAAAATAAATCCTAGAGGGCAAAATTCTGTCCTTACTGTCACTCAGGCAACTCTAGAGTACTTCACTGACTGCTATGGAGTTACTGCAGATTTATCCCAGTGTCAATGACAAGGGAATTTGTCCCTTAATGTGTAATCACCATCAGAATTCCCTCACTGTCTACAAAATGTTCATACTTAGGAACAGTTTTGAACAGTTTGAAGAGCTGCTACAAAATGATCTCCTGTGGTGCCTTTGATGATCTGGTGTAAATTTTTATGCTAATTTTGAACTATGTAGTTAATTTAGAATATTTTTCGAAGTACTGCAGTGATCCATTAAACTTCAAGTCAAAACATTGATTTTTGTCACGTCCCCTTCAAATCTAAATGTGCTGGAAATCTCCTTGGCTCTTTCTCTCACACAATGTAGCACTATGGAGCTTTGCAATTCTCTTTAAATAATTTATTCTGTTGCAGGCAGTGACACCTGTAGTTAAGGTTGCACAAAAGTTTCCAATCTATGGGGTCATTGTCTACTGTTTATAACATCTTACATTTTTTGCCATTGGGACTAAAATTTGACAAGTTCATTCTAAGCTCAGAGTGATTTTTTTTAAGTTTGAGCAAAAACAGTTTAGCTGTTTTCAAGAACAAAGAGAATGCGTAAAAAGTACTTTCCCACTTATTAAAAAAATATTGTAACTTTTTTCTTTAATCACAGTGATTTGAGGTAGAAATTAACATTTGGCAGAGGGAAAATTATTAGGCTGCAAATGTGCCTTTGCTGATCAGTTGCAAATGGGTGGTGATCTGTGAAAATCATATGAGTTTTGCACATCATTCGTTTTTGTAACGTGATATTTTCACGAT
Organism: Natator depressus; assembly: GCF_965152275.1. Classification (NCBI taxonomy): domain Eukaryota; kingdom Metazoa; phylum Chordata; order Testudines; family Cheloniidae; genus Natator; species Natator depressus. The sequence continues at coordinate 176,865,058 of NC_134236.1, read as the reverse complement.
CTGCCAACTCTAGTGTGACCATATTTCCCTATGCTGAATACGGGACACCTTGTAAAATTGCTTGTATTCAACAGCAATCAATCAGAACTATGCAGTAGTCCCCCCAACATGCTATAAAAACTCCAGACCCCAGCAGGGAAAGGAGGGCCTCAGGGGTCCAGGGGGCAGCCTCAGACATAGGCGTAGTATGACTTCTATTTTGGGGTGCAGGGGCCAGCAGGGCTCAAGTCAGCTCCATATGGTGGGTCTGGGAAGGGAGTGCCACCTTCACCCCCTGACTCACCTCGGGAGGCCACCCAGCCTGTCTTGGTTGTGAGGCATAACCAAAAATTATAACTCAAAGGTAGGTGTGTGTGTGTGTGGGGAGGGTTCAGCTCAAAAAGTTTGAAAACAGCTCAGGGTGCAGGGAGAGGATAGCTGGGGGTTGTGTGTGGGCAGGGGGTAGCTCAGGGTGCAGGCAGCAGTCCCTGTTCCCTGAGGGCTCTGCCAGCCCCACTCCTATGGCTCTTACCGGCTGAGTGAGAAAAGGGGGCTGGAAGCTGAGGAGCAGCCAGCAGAAGAGAAGGGAACACCATGGTTGCCTGCTCTATGGCACCAGCCAGAGGAGCAGTTACCCCGCACTGTCCGGCTCCAGCTTCCCACCTTGAGAACTGGCCAGAGGACAGAGAAAGAAGGAGATGTGGGGGGTGTGGAGCTGCCCCCGGGATATCCCTTCATGTGCACTGCAGTTTGGGGTGGCAACATTCCTGGTGCCCCCCAACTCTGCCCATGGGCTCAGGGGGCTTCTGCCCCATGGAGAGCACCAGGGATCCAAGACTCAGCCCTGCAGCTCCTGCCTTCAGCCTCACGGAAGTCACCAGGGCTCAGGCATTCAGCCCCGCAGCTCTGGCTTCAGTCCCGTGGCAGGCGCAAGGAATCAGGGCTTCAGACCCCCCCCCGGTTCTGACTTCAGCCCTGTGGCGGGCGCTGGGAATCGGGGCTTCAGCCTCCCCCCGCAGCTCCAGTTTCAGCTCGGGAGCAGGCTTTGGGAATCAGGGCTTTCGGCCCGCCCCCAGCCCACCTCCGGCTTCAGTCCTGGAGCCGGTGCCGGGAATCAGGTGCTTCAGCGTCCCTGTGACTCTGGTTTCAGCCCCACAGCGGGCACTAGGGATTGTGGCTTCAGTCCCACGTCTCCAGCTTCAGCCCCATGGCGGGCACCGGGGATCGGGGCTTCAGTCTCTCCGCGGCTCCATCTTCAGCCCTGCGGAGGTTTCAACATCGGCTCCCAGTGACCCCCCCCCGCGATAGCGCTTGCAGACCCCAATTGAGAAACCCTGCTTAAGGTTTCACATGGCGAGTGGGTGACTTCATCTTCCTGCCTCTCCACCTGGCCTGAGGCCACCACGTGTTCTCACTGATGAGCCACCACCTGCCCACACTCCCTTGCCAGCCACAAACAAGACATGGCTGGGGCTGCGCTGACTGACCACTGACTGATCAGCAGGGGGAGCAGAAAATACAGGACAATTTGCCCATTTTTTTAAAAAAAGGCTGGACATCTGCAATAGGGCTTAAATACTGGACTGTCCCGTTAAAAACGGGACGGATGGTCACCCTAGCCAACTCCCTTGTGGTTCCATGCTCATGCATGTAGCTTAGGAAAATTCTACTCCTGCCTCCATTCCTCCAGCAGATGGGGTTGCATCTGGAAGGAGGGGGGGCTGTGAAGGAATCATGCCCACTTCCAGGTAGTTTACAAGTAGCTCGGTAGCTTCAGATGGCCACTGCCCAATGGCGCCTTCTGGAAGGAAGGGAAGACCTGAGACTGACTCTACCTGAGTGGGACTAAACCCTCTGTTTACTTGTGAACTCAGCTTAGGGCTGCAGCCTGCTGAACACCTGGTGAAGGACAAGAGCTTCTTTTACCCAGTTTGGGGATGATTCACTTGTATTAATTCCTCTTTTGTTCTGTTCACTTCCAACCCCAGAAGAGTGGACTATCCAGGCCCAGCTGGAGGGCTGAGCCTCTGAGGGGTGGAAGTGGAGTGGGGAAAAATACGTGACCATCCCCACAGAGCAGGGGGAGCGCATGGCCCTGCCCCACAGACAACGTGGGGAAGGAATTCTGGTGAGACAGGAATAATTTAAACAACAACTAGAGTACTGTATAAGAACTAAGTATTTTTATTTACAGCACAGTAGCACGTCAGGGGTCAGAGCCTTGTAGGGTTGCCAGGCATCTGGTTTTTGACTCACTCTGGTTTTGGTGGGTCTGGTTAGCACCGCTGACTGGGACGCTAAAAGTCTGGTTGACCACAGCAGCCGGCTCCACACAGCTCCTGGAAGAGGCCGGCCTGTCCCTCCAGCTTGTAAGTGCAGCCAGGGGGGCTCCGTGCGCTGCCCCTGCCCGCAGCACAGGCACCACCCCAAGCACCGGCTGCCCAGCTCCCAGTGGCCAAGAACCGCGGCCAGTGAGAGCTGCAGGGGCGGCGCCTGTGGACAGGGGAAGCATGCAGGGCCCCTTGGGCACCTCTCTGCCTAGGAGCCAGAGGGACATGCCAGCCCCTTCTGGGAGCTGCCTGAGGTAAGCGTCACCCAGAGCCCGCACCCCAACCTGCACCTGAATCCCTGCCCCAGCCAGGTGAAAATGAGCGAGGGTGGGAGAGAGTGAGCGACGGAGGGAGGGGGGATGGAGTGAGCAGGGGTTGGGCCCTGGAGAAGGGGAGGGGTAGGGGCAGGGTCTCGGAGAAGGCACGGGGCAGGGGTGTTTGGTTTTCTGCAATCAGAAAGTTGGCAACCCTAGAGCCTTGTTATGATATGAAGTGTACAAAACACATAGTAAGAAGACCATCCCTGTCCCAGAGATTTGACAAGCCAACTTTGTGACAAGACGAAATGGATGTATAAAATAGGCAAAGGGGAAGATGAGGTAACAATAAAATGATCCTATTTTGCATAAAAAGCAGTAATCTTAGCTCGCAACCACCTGACAATTATGAAAAAGAATAGATCACATGGAAAAAAGAACATTTTAGAAGTTTACATATCTAGTGAAAGGAAATAAAGTGAAATAAACGGTACAATTTAAGAGCTGAGTTTTGCCACCTTTCTGTATGCCAGATAGAACCTCATCCCCCACCGGGTCCCACTGAAATCAGATGGAGTAGCTGCAGAGTAAAATGCTAGTCAACCTGAGCAAGGTTGACAGAATCTGACTAAATGTAAAAAGTTCTACAGAAGAGAGAGCTTCCCAATTATATTTCCTCCAAAGGTAAGAAGCAGGACTGAAGACAAAATGGAGGGGTTTCCAGGGCGTTTTATATCCTCTGCCATGTGGAAGGACCCCTTTGTTCTTACTGTGGAAAATCACAGCAGCAAGGTGGAGTTTGGAGTCACATGGGCAAGTCACATTTCCACGCATGACTCAGTTCTTTACAGGTAGAGCAGCCATTGCTCACATGCTACCTTGAATTTACCCAGGAAGGCTTCTCATATGTGGACTGGAGTCTCCGAAGGTCCCTTCTCAGTTAAGTGTTTCTTGATTGGGCTTTCTCAAAATTGCTTTCTCAAAAAGCTGACCCCAGTGCCTCCCCGGGTGTTGCTGGCGCAAGCTCCCCATCATCCAGTACTTAGGGCAGTGCCTCTGAGGGCACCAGCAACTCCCGCACCCTGCTGCAGGTACTGCTCTGGGTCACTGTAAATGGGTAGCTAGTGGTAGGGAAAATGGAGCCCCCTGGCACTCACAGAAACTCTCTCCCCTCTCTGTGGAGCAGGGTCCTTTCCTCTGCCCCCCAAATTCCAGCACAGTCTCCCAGAGGAGCGCAGTCTGCAGCTGAGCCACCTCCGGGAGCAGTGGGAACAGGTCACTTCGTCCCATCAAAGCAAGCCGTGCTGGCTCTCAAAGAGGCTTAGATGGAAGACCTCACTATCCCTCATGGAGGTAAGAGCCATTTACTCCTTGGGGTGTGTGGGTCTCTTGGGGGAGAAATGGGATCCCCGATGCATAGCCTGGCTGGGAGCTTCCCCAGTCCTTGGCTCCCAGCTTGGGGACAGAGATGTCTCCATAATCGTACCATCCTGGTTTTGTTCCTAGGAAGGAGCTCCCCAGAGATGTCCTCTAACCTGCACTGCATGGAGCTTAGCAAGGCTGATTACAGAATGAGCTCTACCTGAGAGGCACCATGTACCTCCCCCTACAGAGCCAGACTTCAGTGGTGATACAGCCCAGCTGGGGTGTCAACAGGAATTAGAATGAGGTAGGAAGTTCATAGCAGCAAGGAAAGACTAGAGGGAAATTTGAGAAGAGAGGTAGGAAGTGCCCAGGGAAAACTTCAGCAAAGAGAAAGGAGAAGACCTTGCTGTTGTGTACAGGAGCCTGGGCTTCTGCCAATGTCAGGGTGGGACTGGATTCCCCTACTGGCCCCAAAGAAGGGGGCGTACACACACCTGGAGAGGGTTACCAAGCCCAGCAAGGGGGCTGCAGGATGAGGAAGAGCCCCAGTGATGGCAGAAGGACTTCTTTCTGTGGAAAGACGTGTTTGGACTTTTAGTGTGAGACACGATGGGGTCCAGAAGCGTGGACTAAAGATGGTGACCTGGCCGAAGGGTTGAGTTACCAGGCAGAAAAACTGTCACGGTGCTGGAGCGACCACGGATGGTGGAGGCTAACCCAGCGAGAAGGCTGTGATGTCATTTTTGGCCGCCACGGGGGCATGTAACGATGTGTAGATTTGTTTCTAATTGGCATCGTCAGGAGGATTGAATACCCCCTGTGGTCCGTGAGGGCTGACTGAAGTCTTGGTTGCTGAAGGCAGGTCTGTCCTCCCAAGCGGGTGTCTCGAGGGACTGAGCTGGTCACTGGATTTCTCATTTCAGTTCCCAGGACTGGTTAAGCAGCCAAAGCAGGTCTAGGGGTTTCTCACGCAGCTCCTAGAACACCAACAGAGGCAGAAGGAAGTGCAGGCAGAGCTACAGACACGGCAGCAGAAATACCTGTGAGAGATCCTGCAAAGGGAAATCAACCCAGGGTCTGCTATGCCCATGGACAAAAAGAGCAGACAAGGAGAGCATGCCTGGGCTGTGCTGAGAAGGTGAGCCCAGGAGAGCAGGGAGGTGCAGTGGGCAGAGATGGGAACAGGCCAGAGGATTAATCCAGTGTCAGGGGGAGAGTCCTCCCCCTTGTGGGAGATGATCTTGCCCCTCTGTGGGGAAGTCATTCCTTGCAGATGCTGTGCTTTGGTTCCTGGACTCTGCTAGGAAGCCCAGCTCCCGTCTCTAGCAGCTTGGCTGTTCCCTACCTTGCTCGGCACCAGAACCTCTGCAGAGAGCTGCTCTGGGCAAGGACTGTAGAGCCAGCTGTCATCGTGGCAGGTGTAGCCCCAGGTTCTAAAACCCTGACCCATGGTCTCCCTCCCCTGACAGGCTCTGAACAAGGCCTGCCCAGAGACGTGGATGCCAAGTTAAAGAGCCTGCTGACAGCAACCCCCAGCACAGACAAACTCCCACACATCTTGGAGGTGAGCAGAATGGGCAGGGGCAGCAGGAACATTACCTTAGCCCTGCAGAGGCCTGGAAATGAGATACTGGATGATCCATATTTCCATTGTGTCCTCCTACCTGAGAGCCATTGGGCCACCCGTGGTCAGGGCAGTCAGTTCAGAGCAGTGTTGGGGCCCTTCCTCCTTCAGGGACAGAGGGAAGGCGCTGGAGCTCGACAACAGGGCTCTGCCTGGATCTGTTGAGCACTAACTCCAAGACCCCAGGCAGGCTTGCGGAGTGAGAGCATCAGAGCCCTGTGAGGTCCAGGAGAAGGTCCTCCGAGAAGAGCACTGGCTCCTTCCAAGGAAGCTGCTGAGATTGGTCTTCACAACATCCTCTGGCAAGGAGTTCCACATGTTGACTGTGCATTGTGTAAAAAAATACTTCCTTTTTTTAGTTTTAAACCTGCTGTCTATTAATTTCATTTGACCCCATATGACCCCATATCAGTATACAACAGAAATTGTTTATCAAAGTCATTTTCAATAACATGATTGAATCCTTTTACAAACTCAATGTAAAACTTTCTTAGAACAATAGTGGATGGGATTTGCCCTTGCAGCATGGTTCATGTATGTCTCATGTGATCTTGCCAAGAGCTAATGAAAATAGCTACTTTATCCATAGAAGCTTTGGCATATGTCTGGAACCCAATTAATATCATGACAATGTAGATATTAGTGTTGTCCATAGTATAGGAATCTTGGCATTCAGCCATGAAAGCAATATGGTAGTGTGCCTCGGTTTCCCTTTTCCTACAGCATAACAGATCTGGAATGTCTTTTCTCCTATGAAAAGTTTCAAGACTGTTTACAAGTATCAGGGGGTAGCAATGTTAGTCTGTATCCACAAAAACAACAAGGAGTCCGGAGACACCTGAAAGGCTAACAGATTTATTTACTCATAAGCTTTCATGGGTGAAACATCTGCATCACAAGGTTTTTTTAACATAAAGTATGTTCTTCTGTATCACTCTTAACATGTTCAAGGGTTTTCTCAAAATATTAGGCACATTGTACACTTTTACAGTTTTTGGTAATAGCAGAAAAATAGCTAAAACAAATCACCATTAGCAATAACAAATCCATTGGAAGTGTCCATCTACAATCATTTTAGTCATGCCACACCTTTGGCTCAATACCACTGGGGTTTGGGCCTTGTAGGGTTACCCTGTGGCTTCCCTTTGCAAAATTCAGTTCTCACTTTCCTCCTTGTCCTGAAGTAAAAGAAAAAGGTTCTCCTGATCCCAAAGGACCAAGACCCAGACCCAGGTCAATAGACAAGTCAGATCTTACCCAAAAATCATGCTGTTGCCAATCCTTTAGGGGCAAGGAGGAACAAGGAGCACCTTGCTTCTAAAAGAGCCAAGGAGGAGAGGGACACGGTCCATGAAAAGAGACTGCTCCAGGGGTTCCTGGGGGAAGAGCAGGGAGCAGGACCGATTGCTCAGGGAGAGAATGCTGGATATGGGGGCCAGCAGGGTGGTTCATCCACCTCATATCACAGCGCCAGCACCAGTGCATGTGCCAGCTGCAATGTCTGCAGGTGCACAGGTACATGTAACTATGACAATGGAATGGTGTTCCTGGTCCTGGCTCACAATGGTTGGAGGGTGGAGTTTGCGGCAGGGCCAGTGAGCAAAATTACAGGTGGGGTTTCTGTTCCCAGCAATGACAGCGGTGTGTCTCAGAAAAAGATCCTCTAACCCCTCTCTCCAAGAGACGTACCCTTGTCTCCAAAACCAGTGAGGTGGCAGAGCGCATAGTGGTTTATGCTGTAGATGACACGTTTTCTGGCCAGCCTTGAATGCTCCAATTCCCTAATGAATGTTCTTCTGACTCTTAAGGGCTTTTATATTTTTCCTTTAGTGATTATTCAGACACTCAGCCCAGTCGGCCTGGTCCCGCTTCCATGTGGTGCCTCACTTTCCCCCTCTCTGAAGTGGGGATAATCCTAACCGACAATTGGACAGTGTTTGATCCTCAGATCTTGCTTCCCAAATCCCTGCCCTCCTTGCCCAACACTACCCTCTCCCCCATTTCCTCAAACTTCCATGCCTATCTTTGTGCCTGTCTCATCCCCCAACTGCAAGGTCTCAGACACAGTCTCCTTCCAGCAAGCTGAAGCTGCCCCTGGCTCTGGAGCTGGAATCGCATGTCCTGAGAGCTTCCCTTGCATGGTGTATTGACCGTGGGCATGAGAAAGGACAACACCCATATGCAGGTTGAACATCAACCTCCACCTCTGTCCCACCAGCAGGATGGCCTCCGGTCCCTGCTCCCTCAGACAGCTGGAGCTACTGAGAGGTGTGGTTGGCAGAGCATGAGAACAGCCCATGAGGTTAAGAAATGGTGGGAAGAGGCTCTTCCCTCCATGGGACATTACGTTGTCCCTCCGTGGGCAGTCCTTTCTTTCCGCAGGCTGGGATTTGGGTCCTGGATTCTGCCCAGAAGCGCCCAGCTCCCATCCCGAGCAGCTCGGCTGTTCCCTAACCTGGTGTACACCAGGGCCTCTGCAGAGAGCTGCTGTGGTCAAGGACTGCAGAGCCAGCTGTCATCCTGGAAGGTGTAGGCCCAGGTTCCATAACCCTGACCCATGGTCTCTCTCCGCTGGCAGGCTCAGAGCAAGGCCTGCCCATAGAACGTGGATGACGAGCTCTAGATCCTGCTGACAGCATCCCCCAGCACAGACAAACTCCAGCACATCTTGGAGGCGAGCAGAATGGGAAGGGGCAGCAGGGGTTTTACCTTGGCCCTGGGGACTCCAAGAAAGAAGAGACTGGAAAATCCATGTTTCTTCTCTTGGATCCTTCCGAGTATGCATTTGTGATATCAACTCAGTGGGTGAGCTTGGGGTTAACTCACTTCCCCCTTCCGGCATCAGTCTTCTCCACTCTCAGATCTACCCTGGGGAAGAAGAACATAAGCCCCGACAATCACCTTCACCTGTGGGTGTGTGGCCCTGGAAGCCTAAACCAACTGGACTATCTGTCCCATCACCTAAACTGCCCTGTCTTTCGCTCCTCGGGCCTTGTCCTAAGTGCTCAGCCTAGCCCCTTCCTGGCTTGTCCCTGACCTTTCAAGGACTCTCCAAGCTCTTCGCACACCTGCTCCCCTTGGTCTCTCTCCTGGCTGAGCACAGGCTGCCCTTCTATCTCTCAGCAGGCCTGGGTCCTAGTCACATGTTGCTGCTTGTCATCTGACCCCCACACTTATTCCCTTCCCCCTAGGGAGCTGCATAACCTGGGCTAGGTGCAGTTGAGCTCCAACCCATTTCCTGGCCATCTCAAACGTTTGAGAACCACTGGAGCCAGCTGGCTAACAGAAAATCTTTCTTCTGCAGTGATGTGGGATGAAGGGACATGGAGGAAAAGATGTGGAGGCTGTGATTAAAGTTAGAGTAGCGAGGCCAGGATAACAGGGGCGAGGTCCCAGGACTGGCTATCAGAAGACCTGCCGTTTTCTATTCCTGGCTTTGGGACCATGAGCGAGTCTCTTCAACGCTGGGTGCCTCAGTTTCCCCAACTATCAAATAGCGCTAATCAAGGGGGGTTTTTTTGTTCTCCCCATTTTACAGGGTGGGAAATTGAGACACAGCTGGGACCTGTCTACACTGCAGGTCTCTTGTGCATTTCTAAGCTGCTGACCCCCACATGTTGTTCAGAGCCTGTGGACAACACAGCTCCTAAAGGTGTTTGGTCTGTTCTTATCCCCTATGTACCAGCAGGGCTGGGCGGACTTTTCTCACTGTGCTGTGGGAAGCAGGTCCTGGGTACTAAGAGTCTGAAGAAGTTTTCAGGGACTTAAAAGTAGTTTTATTAGTGAATTGGGAGAAAACCTACAATCCCTGCTGATAAGATTGTTGGGTGACAAAATACTGGCAGAGTGGTAATTACTGATGAGGAGAGGGCAGTGATACAGAGCCATCTGGCTCATTCGGCAAGCTGGGCCCATTCAAAGAAAGCAAGTTTGACCAGAGCAAAATGCAAGGTCCTACACCTAGCAACAAGGCATGCCGGCCACACCTCCAGAATGGGGAAGTGTATCCAGGAAAGCAGTGACTCTGAAAAGGATTTAGGGGCCATAGTGGAGAAGCCACTCAACACAAGCTCCCAGCGTGATGCTGTGGTGACCAGGGCTAAAGCCATCCTTAGACGTAGGAGCAGAGCCGTGAGGAGGATAGGGAGGTGACACAGCATCAGTGAGACTGCTATTGGAATACTGCCTCCAGTTTTGGTGTCCTCATTTGAAAAAGATGTTGAGAAATTGGAGCTGGGGCAGCAAAGAGCCACCAAATGTTCTGCGGGCTGGAGAAAAATGCCTTTTAGGGAGCGATTGAAAGAGCTCAACCTCTTTAGCTGATGAAAAGCAGATTGAAAGGTGACTTCACTGAAGTGTTGAAATGCCTTAATGGAGAGAAAATACTGGGGATTAAAAGACTCGTTAATCTAGCAGAGAAAGGCATAACAAGACCCAATGGCTGGAAGGTGAAAAGAGACCAATTCATATCACAAACAAGGCACAAATATTCAACAGCGAGGATGATTCACCACGGGAAGAAGCTACCAAGGAAAGTGGTGGATTCTCCATCTCTTGATGTCATTTAATGAAGACTAGATGCCTTTCTGGAATGTGCTTGCCAAACGGTAGCGACTGTGGTATACAGGAGGCCTGTGATATGCAGGGGGTCAGATGAGATGCTCTAATGGTCTCTTCTGGCCATCAAGTCGACTCATTTCTGAAAAATTGAGTGTAGCATTGGGAGCAGCCTCTGACGTTTTGCTGTCTAGCCGGCTTGCTTCCTAGAAGGAACGCTCCTTGAGTGGGGTGATCCACAGGGAGTAGCTCAAACCTCCAAAGTGTCTGGCCAGCGGCGGGACATTAGCACTGCAGGGGAGGGGTGGGTAGGCTGACGGGATAGCAAGTGTGAAAAAGGGGACAGGGAGTGGGGGGTAAGAGGAGCCTATATAAGAAAAAGCCCCAGATAGCAGGACTATCCCGATTTTATAGGGAGAGTCCTGCTATCTAGGGCTATCTGTTCACCCAAGGGGGTGGGTGTGGCAGTGACATCACAAAAGCCTTTTGCAGGACCTCAGGCTATTGGTCAAAGGTAGTGGGGAAGTGGTGACCTCACAGAGAGATGCTGACGACAGCCAGGCAGGACAGGGGCGCAGGGCCAGGGAAACCTCGCAGACCCCTGTAGCTTTGCTTCAGCAAGTCTCCCTCTCGAGGTCCCTCTTTCAGGACTGAGAGAGTATTAGGGTTTACGTATGTGAGCGCGAGGAGGAACCCTTTTCGAGTTTTCTCCTTTCCTTTTCCTGATTTTACTAGAAAAGAGACGTCCCTGTTTGGAAAGTAAGAGCCTCCGAGAGATTTGGAACCTGTTCAGTCTGATCCATTTGGTGCCAGGTGAATTCTAGGCCTGGAAAACGCTAGCTTCAGGTGGCATAATTTTATTCCCCACCTAGGATTTTGTCCCTTAGACTCACTGGGGACATTAGGGTTTGTCCTTTTTGTTTTACCTTTTCCTCCATCCCTCCCTCCTTTCTCCTCTTCTCTTACTTCTTTTGTCCTTTCCCCTGTTCCCCTCCCGCTACCAGGAGGGGTGTGTGGGGGGAGTCACTGGGGGTGCTCTGCAGCTGCCATTGTGGAAGGTCCACCCAAAAATGTGGGGCTGAAATAGTGCTCGGCCAGTGATCCCCACCGGTGACCTGGGCCATCCTTTGGGCTCTCTGGTGAGAACCCTCAGCCTCCCGCCCCTCAGTCTCTACCCTGATTGGCTGAGCGGGGGGTTATTGACAGCGGAGAGACTCGGGTCCTTGTTGTTTTCTTTTAAGACCAAGTAAATAAGTCATACCAGTCATATGTTTGACGAATTTTGCTGCTTCTCTGCATTCATTGTCTCTGAGCAGTTCATGATTCTCTCTAACATTCCAGTTCTCCTGAAACACTTGCTTAATAATTACCATGAACTGTTGGTTGGTCTGGAGCTCATGTGAGAGGACTTTATTTAGGTCATTCAGTGTATGAAATTCCAGATCCGATGGTTAGTTTGCAAGTCAGGGCTCTTGGGTCCTATTCCCAACTCTGCCACTGACTGGCTGTGTGACCCTCAGACAAGTCAATTCTCCTTTCTCAGCCTTAGCTTCTCCCTCTTTCAAGTAGGCATAACAATCCGCTCCTACCTACCTCACGGTGGGTGGAGGATGGGGATCCACTGGAGAGTGTCACTAGGAGTAGTGCATAATATGAGGGGTCCTATCACTTTTACCCAGATCAGATTATGACATAATAGAACAGCTGAAATATTCTATTTTATTTGTATTTGATTATTTTGAAATTGTTCAGAGCAGCAACTCCTCAGCTCAGACTGAAGCATCTTCTCTAATTTTCGAGATCTAAGGGTCTCGTCTTTGTGCGTGACGAGACAATTTAACACACTGTGTCAAACAGAAGATGCTTTTGTTTTGCAACAAAATATTTTTGCAAAGAATTTTCATCCCACTTGTTACGATTTCAAGAAACAAACTGGTTTAGTCTGAATGGGATTTTCTGACAGAAACGGTTTCAATGAAATTTCCCCACCATCTTGATTCCTGGGCTCTCTCCCTGCCTCTGCGGGGTTTGTTGTCTGTTAGGAGTCAGGATTTGTGGCTTCTCTTTCTGGCTCTGCCACCATGTTGCTGTGTAGGCCCTTGGGTAGGTCACTTCCCTTCTCTGTACCTCAGGCTCCCCATCTGTCTAATGGGAACAGGAACAATTTGCGAACTCTGGGCAGTCATGAGCCTGAGCCCTGGTCTACACTAGTACTTTAGGTTGAATTTAGCAGCGTTAAATCGATGTAAACCTGCACCCGTTCACACGATGAAGCCCTTTATTTCGACTTAAAGGGCTCTTAAAATCGATTTCCTTTCTCCACCCTGACAAGTGGATTAGCGCTTAAATCGGCCTTGCTGGGTCGAATTTGGGGTACTGTGGACACAATTTGATGGTATTGGCCTCCAGGAGCTATCCCAGAGTGCTTCATTTTGACTTGCTCTGGACAGCACTCTCAACTCAGATGCATGATTGTTTGCCGTTGCTCTAATGCAGGGAGGAGCGACTGACGACACGGCTTACAGGGTTGGCTTACAGGGAGTTAAAATCAACAAAGGGGGTGGCTTTACATCAAGGAGTATTTCAGGCAGGACTTCACGGAGGGTTCCAATAAGAAATGGTGCACCTAAGTTATTGTTCTTATTGGAACAAGGAGGTTAGTCTGGCCTCTGATTGATACATGGCTAGATTTACCTCACTGCACCTTCTCTGTGAGTGACTGCAGTGTGACCTAGAGGAATGAGTCCTCTAGACGGGGGGCGGGGGCGGGAGGGGGTTGCAAATGAGTACAAAGCAAATCTGGTCTATTTCTTGTTTTGATAGACTCCATCTATCTTTTACATCTTTGGCTGGCAGCAGACGGTGCAGAAGGACTGCATGCCATCCACATCTCATGGCTGCTCGGCAGAAGAAGGTACAATAGGACTGCTAGCCATCCTCATCTCTTGCCTGCCCGGCAGAAGATGATGCAGTAGGACTGCTAGCAATCTATATCACCTGCCTGCTCACCATAAGATGGTTCAATAGGACTGACTGCAGAACTAAAGAGAATGACCTGATCAAGTTACTCCAAATTTAGTCCCTGTGCCCATGTCTGCCCAGGCGCTCCTGATCGACCTCACAAAGGCAACCAGGAGCACCTCGGACATGACGATGACGGCTACCAGTCCTATTGCACCGTCTGCTGCCATAAGGCAATGGGTTGCTGCTGCTGTGTAGCAATGCAGTACCGCGTCTGCCAGCACCCAGGAGACATACGGTGACAGTGAGCTGAGCGGGCTCCATGCTTGCCGTGGTATGGTGTCTGCAGAGGTAACTCAGGAAAAAAGGCGCGAAACGATTGTCTGCCCTTGCTTTCACGGAGGGAGGGAGGGAACGGGGGCCTGACGATATGTACCCAGAACCACCTGCGACAATGTTTTAGCCCCATCAGGCATTGGGATCTCAACCCAGAATTCCAATGGGCAGCGGAGACTGCGGGAACTGTGGGATAGCTACCCACAGTGCAACACTCCGGAAGTCGACGCTTGCCTCGGTACTGTGGAAGCACTCCACCGCGTTAATGCACTTAATGCACTTAGAGCATTTTTCTATGGGGACATGCACACTTGAATATATAAAACCGATTTCTAAAAAACCGACTTCTATAAATTTGACCTAATTTCGTCGTGTAGACATACCCTGAGTGAGATAAGGGGCGTTAAAGCCCTTTGTGAAAGAGAAAGGGGAGTTTTACGGTGTTGAGCACCAAGGAATTCTAAACTTTGCTAAAATGTCTAGGCTGCGGAAACAAGAAATGGTTGGGGCCAAATTTTAACCGCTGTCTTTTTTAAAGCCCATTCAGGGATGTGAGTCCCACTTTTTTAGGTACCTGGGGTTCTTTGCCAGGAGGAAAGAAGAGGTTCCTGCCTCCATTTTTGTGGCCTTAACAAACCAGGTGCTGTGCCCCAGTTCTCGTTTGAGATCCCTGAAAACAACCTCTCCCCATCCGTTAACAAGACAGTAGCTATCTTGAAAAGGGGAACAAAGAGAACCCCAGGACCTACAGACTAGCCAGCCTCACTTCCATACCTGGAAAGATACTGGAACACATTATTAAACAATCAGTTTGTCAGCACCTACAGGATCATTTGGTTCTTAGTACTAGTGAGCATGGATTTGTCAAGAACAAATCATTCCAAACCAATCCTGTTTCCTTCTTTGACAGGGTTACGGGCCTAGTGGAGGTGGATAAACAGTAGATGTGATCTATCTTGGTGTTAAACAGGCTTTTGACACAGTCCCATAGGACATTCTCACAAGCAAACTAGGGAAATGTGGTCTTGATGCAATTAGTATAATGTGGGTACACAGCTGGTTGAAAACCCATCCTCCAAGAGTCATCCTCCATGTTTGGCTGTCCAGCTGAAAGGGTGTACCTAGTGGGTCCAGCACGGATCAGTCTGGGGTGTGGTACTATTCCATATTTTCATTAATGATTTGCAAAATGGAGTGGAGAGCGTGCTTCTACACTGTGCAGATGACACCAAGCACTTTGGAGCACAGGACTGGAATTCAAAACGCCCTTTACAAATTGGAGAATTGGTCTTCTTGAGCCAAACTCCACGGCTGGGCCCCTCTCTGTAGACTGGGCAGAAGTGAAACCCCAGAGCCAAACACTCCTCCTTCTGGGCAGTGCACACCAACCTTTAATGGTCAGATGCTGCTTAGCACTGTCAGAGCAGCTTCTGCTGTGGGATTCTCCCAGCACTTTCCAAGAGTGGGAAAGTATGAAATCCCCATTTGTCTGCTGGGAACAGAGCCATAGAGCGGGGAGCAACTTGTCGAAAGTCCCAATAGGAAAACCAGCAATGGAACCCAGGAGTCCTGACTCTCAATCCCCTCTTTTCACAGGCAGTCGATCGCCCAGTGTCATCATCCTGCCTGTTGGCTGGGCAGGGTAACTCCTCAGGTCACCACCCTCTCCAGCCTGCCTTGGGCTTGGAGAGTGAGGAGGAGGGCGAGGGACAGCAGATGACCTTGAACATCCGCCATCCATCGCTCCATCGCGTAGAGGAAGTGAGTGGCATTAGGGTTCCTCTATGGCGTCCTCTGTCTGTCTGGGGAGAGGCAGAAAGAGGGGGAGAGAATCTCTCCAAAGGAGATTGGATTTGCAAAAGGCCCCCAGGAGCCCCTTGCTTTCAGACCAGGGAGGGGCTTTTCCAGAGTCGTCTCCAGTGTGTTTGGAAAGGTCCCAGCAATGCGGCTCCCAGCCCTTCCCTTGTGGGAGACTGTTCTCCTGGCTGAGAGTGTGTGAGCTGGGCCAGACCCTGTGAGCTGCTGAGCATGGATTGTCATAAATATAAAGGGAAGGGTAAACCCCTTTAAAATCCCTCCTGGCCAGAGGAAAAATCCTCTCACCTGTAAAGGGTTAAGAAGCTAAAGGTAACCTTGCTGGCAACTGACCAAAATGACCAATGAGGAGACAAGATACTTTCAAAAGCTGGGAGGAGGGAAAAAACAAAGGGTCTGTGTCTGTCTGTATGATGCTTTTGCCGGGGACAGAACAGGAATGGAGTCTTAGAACTTAGTAAGTTATCTAGCTAGGTATGTGTTAGATTATGATTTCTTTATGTGGCTGAGAAAATAGCTGTGCTGAATAGAATGACTATTCCTGTCTGTGTGTCTTTTTTGTAACTTAAGGTTTTGCCTAGAGGGATTCTCTATGTTTGAATCTAATTACCCTGTAAGGTATCTACCATCCTGATTTTACAGAGGTGATTCCTTTACTTCTATTAAAGGTCTTCTTGTAAGAAAACTAAATGTTTTTTTCATTGTTCTAAGATCCAAGGGTTTGGGTCTGTGGTCACCTATGTAAATTGGTGAGGATTTTTACCAAACCTTCCCCAGGAAGTGCAAGGGTTGGGAGGATTTTGGGGGGAAAGACGTGTCCACACTCCGTTTTTTCAGGAACCCAGATAAAGTTTGGTGGTGGCAGTGGAAGTCCTAGGGCAAAGGGTAAAATAGTTTGTACCTTGGGGAAGTTTTAACCTAAGCTGGTAAAAGTAAGCTTAGGAGGTTTTCATGCAGGTCCCCACATCTGTACCCTAGAGTTCAGAGTGGGGAAGGAACCTTGACAGTAATCAATGAGAAACGAGGGGGCCCTGGACTTCCTATCCCTAGGGACTTTGATGTGGGGAATGGTTTCCCTGGAAAAGTCTGGAGTCCTGGGTAGTGTTCTGTTCTCTAGCCTGGGAGGTAGGCAGGGACGGCAGGAGGGAGCTGCTTGTCCGATGGTCTTTGTAACTGACCCCAGTGCCTCCCCGGGTGTTGCAGCACCAGGGATGATGAGGGGAAACGTTGGGAGCAGACCATGTAATGAACTCCTGCGAGTGTGTGGAGATTGCACTCCCTGAACCCCTGTGCGGGGTGGCGGAGCTGCTGTGGCTGGGGCAGGGATGGGGAGGGATGAAAAAGGCTGGTTAGTGAGAGGCTGCCTTGACCCCAGACTCATGCCTGCTCCCCGCTCAGTTCCAGGATGGCCGGGCTCCTGAGGATGTTCAGGAAGAAGGCTCTGCAGGTGGCCCCAGAGCCTGAGTGAAGCAGCTGCCATCTTCCCCAGGAGCAGAGCGGCCCCTCCGTCCCCGCTGGCAGGGAAGGAGCTCCCGGATGGACCAGGAGGTGGAAGTGCCCAGCCTTCTGGCAGAGGAAACCCGCTCTTGGTGCAGGCACCAAGATGGGAGAGGCACTGGCCAGGCCGAAATGGAGCTGGCCCAGGATGCAGCTGGGCAGGCAGGACCCAGCCCACGAAGGGAGCCGGGCAGGATGGCTCTGAGGCTTGTTGTGTGGGAAGCACCAGCCCCAGGAGCCTAGCCCTGATTCCCAGCAGGAGGCATCGCCCTGCCCAGTCACTGAGGACCTTCCTGTCTCCCCAGGGCAGGAGGTGGAGGATCCCTGTCCCAGCACCAGCAGCTTGGCCCGCTCCCCATGGGACAGCAGCAGTGCCTGGGACTCGGGCTACAGTGAGGCCAACAGGCGCCACTGCTTTGTTCCAGGTAAGGAGCTAGGCTGGGCTCAGAGAGGAGTGAAGAGGGGGCTGTGAACACCCTGAGCCCAGGCCCTCAAGCAGTGCTATGGGGGCTGGTCCCCAGCCCAGGTGTCTGGCCTGAGCCACGTGAACCTCTGACACTAGATGCTGCCACTTTGGTCCTTGGCGCTGCAGTTGGCAAGGTGGGTGCAGGGAGGGCAGGCAGGCACCTCCCAGGAAGTCCAGGACAGTGTGTGTGGGGGGGTCTCTTTGCTATGGGCTCCTGAATTACTTGGGGGTGAAGGTATCACTGAGAGCGGGGGACATGGGGAACGATCTGCCCTGGTTCCCGGAGGTGGGAAGGGGGCACATTGCCCCACCATGCCCCTGTCCTTCTTCCAAGTGGCAGCAGGTATCATCCTGTCCCCTTCTCTCCCTGGTGCAGGGACCCCCCGGGACTCCGAGGAGGAGGAATGGGTGGACATGGCCACAGAGGAGGCTGCTCTCAAGAACATTCAAGAGCAGCTTCAGGGCCAAGAAAAGGTACAAACGTTCCCCAGCTGTGCTGGAACGGAGATTCTCCCTCCCCTTCCCAGCACCCTGACCCCGTGCAGAGGATCTTGTCTCTGATGATCCACCAGCCCTAATGGGGACCTTTCTCCTCCATGATCTGGGACGCCCAAGATGGGGGTGTTTGTCACACACCAGCCGGGGTCTCCTCCCCCAACAGGCACTGTCCCAGATCTGGACCTTGCTTGTGTAGGAGTCATGGGTAATTTGGACAATGGGCGGGTCACCACTATCCTCCATTCAGGCCTGAGTGCTGCAGCTGGTGTAGGTGGGGCAGGGAGGTCCCTGGCTAACTGGCTCTCTCCCCCGCAACCCCACTCCTGGTGGGTTCAGGACGAGGCCCAGGAGCTCATGTTCCTGCACGCCATCCACCCCCATGTCTCGCTGCACGGCAGAGAGGGCAGGACACATTGGAGCCACACTGCTGCAAGGTGGCTGTGCTGGAGAGGATTGTAGTGAGGGAGGACAGAGACATGGGAGGGGCAGGGGTCTCCCTGGGTCAATGGATGGGGGATGGCTGGTGCTGGAGGGGCAGCTGAGGCCAGGGATTGCTGGGGCTGAAGATTGGGGAGAAGAGACAGGAGAAATTCTGAGATTGGCCATTAGTGGGCAGGAATCAGAGGAGCGGGAGGCAGGTGGGGGGATCCTGCTGGCTGTGTGGGGCACTGGCTGTGTAATCGCCTCACTGGGAAGTTTCAATGAGGCCCGAATCTCTCTCGCTCCTTTGTCTCCTTTGGGTCTCACAGGAGCTCATTGAGGAGCTACCTGGTAAGTCTCCGCCTGACGCCATCCTCGCTAACTCCCTGATTGCTGTGGGCAACCTCGGATACCGAGACCCTCCAGCCCTGTTCCCCTAACCCCGGTGCTGCTCAGGCCTAGGGCTGGGAGTCACTGCCGCTCCCACCACCAGGTCACCTCCCAAGGGTGGCTCCTCTGGCAGAGGTGGTGGGAAGGTTCACTCTCTCTGGGTTGGGCTGCTCTTTTCATTCCAGTAACATTGCAATGGCTTTGGGGAGAGGCTCACTCCCAGGATCAGATACAGGAGGGGCAGCAAGGTCCAGGGAACAGGCGCTATTCCTGCCCTGCCACTGTCTGTCTGGGAAACCTTGCGCTTGTCATTCCCTGGCTCGGTGCCTCAGTTTTCATTCTCGCCAGCCTCTGCCTATTTCCCTGAAGTTTCACGTCCCTGTTGGTGCCAGTCCCACCCCCACACTGCACAGTCTAATAGAGGCTCCTCTCTCTTGCCAGCACCATGACACCTGGCCTGGAGCCAGAGGTGGAGAGCCACCTCCTTCAAGCTGCCCTGCATGCCAGCTTCACCCTGGGCACGTAAAAGACACCACCCAAGTCTAGGCAGATCTTGCTAAAGTCATGGACTGAAGAGCCAGCTGTCATCCTGCCATGAATCCTTGCTAATTGCCTGCAGTGGAATGTGAATGAGTGAGTCCAGGATATGTGTTTTGGGGTCTCACAAGTGCTTCCCAGAGACCTGTCTTCCCATCTTATGGCAGGTGTAGCCCCACTTTCCCTAACTCTGACCTATGGTTCTCCCTTGCTTTGCAGGAACTGCAAATTCTAACCCCGGCTGGAGGCTGAGTCTCTCTCGATCTCTTTCTCTGTTCTACACCACCCCCTGCAATTCTGTTGGTAAGGAATCTGTCCACTGTGGAACCACCAATGGCATTGGAAGCACACAAGCACTGCAATCAGAATGACGTGTGTGTGTGTATGTCTCTTTCCCAGGGCTGACCATCCATGAGCCCGAAGCCCTGTGGTGTTGGGACTGGCACCGGGACAGCAGGCTCCTGGGCTACAGGAACACAGCCAGGGTCGGGGAGGTAAGGACACTCTGCCAGGGCATGACACAGCTTAGGGAGTGGGGGTGGCTGGGTCCCCTGCAGTGACTGCTTCCTGGGGCCGCTAGACAGAGATACCGTTCTAGCCCCAGGATTTGGAGCGTCGCTCTGGGCAATCTGCTAATGCCTCACGTCCTGTTGGGTTTAGGTCTTCGGAAAATTCTTCTGGGAGGGGCAGAGAAGATCCTTCCTCTGGACAGCAGTGCTGGCCATCCATGACCCCCTGCTGCGTGTAAGCCAGGCTGAGCTGCTCCTCACCTACTCCCTCCTGCGGGAATCCCAGCAGCTGGTGGGGGACAAGGTAAGCAGCTGCATTAGAGTCAGGAGATTGGGGTGGGGCCCAGGCCTCTTTCCCATCCAATGGCCATTCGCTGGGCTGGCAGCAAGGAGCCTGGGTTGGAATGAGAGTGAGAACAGTTGCTACTGGGAAGGGAGATGAATTCAACTCCATGAGCAGGAGGGAGCCAGCTTATCCCCAGAATAGCTCCACCCCAGCTCCTTGCAAGGCTAATTAATGAGAAGCATTGCCTCATCACGGACTTATGTTCTTAGGACACAATGCTACCGCTCTTGGGAAGTGCCGTCTGCGAGTCTCTCCTGTCCCACAGGGACACACCAGTTTCCAGTGGACTAGTGTCTATGTCACCTGAGCCACCACCCAGAGTTGCTCCCATCACTGGTAGCCTGGGAGGCCAAGGACTGACAAGTGATGGCGATTCACCAGGCAGGGCTGAGGCACATTGGTGGGGGAAGCTTGTCCTGCTGCTGGCAGGGCTGGACTTGCTCTAGAGAGAACGGGAGGATTCAGTCAGCAGGGGCTGCTGATCTGCCCCATTCACCAGGGCTGCCATCCTGCGTCTTCAACATTAGTGTCTCGGAAGACTTGGGGAAAGGTCTCAACCTCCCCACATCCCACTTCACTTCTGCCAGAATCCCTCCTTCCCCCCGCCTCCCCGCTAGAGCCCCGTCCCTGCCCAACCTGGGTTGGGGTGGAGGAGAGGGTTTTGAGAACTTGCACTGTGGATTGGAGGTGGAACAGCTGTCAGGGGCACTGAGCAGGAGGTGGCAGGAGCTGACCCTACAAGGACGGGGGTTGGCACTGGAGGTCTCTAAAAAGGACAAGAAGACTTGATTCTGGGGGTAAGGAGGGTTAATCCATCCCTCAGAGGTAGGCAGGTGCTGGGGGAAAATGCTGGTTCCAGGTGCCCTTAATCCCCCCAATTCCTCGGGGGCATGTGAGTCTCTGACAGGTTCTCGTTCCCTTGCAGCAGGAGGACGTCATGGCCAATGTGATGCGCGAGGTCCGCATCATCCAGCACTTGCGCCAGATGCCTGAGGCACTGCAGGGCTGTGCCTCTGAGGCCACCAGCAACTCCCACTCCCTGCTGCAGGTACTCCTCTGGGTCACTGTAAATGGGGAGCTAGTGGAAGGGGAAATGGAGCCCCCTGGCACTTACAGAAACTCTCTCCCCTCTCTGTGCAGCAGGGTCCTTCCTTCTGCCCCCCAAATTCCGGCAGAGTTTCCCAGACGGGCGCAGCCTGCAGCTGAGCCACCTCTGGGAGCAGTGGGGACAGGTCACCTCGTCCCATCAAAGCAAGCAGTGCTGGCTCTCAAAGAGGCTTAGATGGAAGACCCCACTCCCTCATGCAGGTAAGAGCCATTTACTCCTTGGGGCATGTGGGTCTCTTGGGGGAGAAATGGGACCATAGAATCATAGAATACCAGGGTTGGAAGGGATCTCGGGAGGTCATCTAGTCCAACCCCCTGCGCAAAGCAGGACCAATCCCCAATTTTTGCCCGGGATCCCTAAATGGCCCCCTCAAGGATTGAACTCACAACCCTGGGTTTAGCAGGCCAAAGCTCAAACTACTGAGCTATCCCTCCCCAGCTAATGCGTAGCCTGGATGGGAGCTTCCCCCATCCCTAGCTCCCAGCTCTGGAACAGAGACGTCTTCATCATTGTACCACCCTGGTTTTGTTCGTAGGAAGGGGCTCCCTGGATATGTCCTCTAACCTGGACTCCTGAGAGGGTTTCCGGAAGGAGGCTCCAGCCCCTAGGGCATGAAGAGGACATCAGGTAATCTCGTTCACATGGCATCTCCGGTCTCCAGCTCCACTTCCCGCAGCAGGGCAAACGAACCCATTAGCTCCCAGAATCCCAACTCTTTGACCTTCCGCTCAGCAGTGGGATTTCTCCAGCCCCCTCACCACACCTGTCAGCCTCTGAATGATGAAGGGCCTGAATGCCAGAGTCACCAGAAAAAGCAAACTCCAGTTCCAGGCAGTGGGGCCTCTGTGTACTGAGCGCCACTGGAAACCAGGTCTGAAATGGGGAGGAAGGACCCCAGCCCAGTAACAGCAGGAGTGGGCAGAGCAGGCCTGTAACAAGGTGCTCTCCCCTGGGCTGCACAGTCTGGGGCTTAGCCAAGTTGATTACAGAATGAGCCCTACCTGAGAGGCACCATATACCTCCCCCTACAGAGCTAGACTTCAGTGGTGATACAGCCCAGCTGGGGTATCAACAGGAATGAGAATGAGGCAGGAAGTTCAGAGCAGCAAGGAAAGACTAGAGGGAAACTTGAGAAGAGAGGTAGGAAGTGCCCAGGGAAATCTGCAGCAAAGAGAAAGGAGTAGACCTAGCTGTGGGGTACAGGACCCTGGGCTGCTCCCAATGTCAGGGTGGGACTGGGTTCCGCTACTGGCCCCAAAGAAGGGGGCGTACACGCACCCGGAGAGGGTTACCGAGCCCAGCAAGGGGGCTGCAGGATGAGGAAGAGCGCCAGTGATGGCAGAAGGACTTCTTTCTGTGGAAAGACGTGTTTGGACTTTTAGTGTGAGACAAGCTGGGCCCCAGGAGGATGGACTAAAGATGGTGACCTGGCTGAAGTGTTGACTTACCAGGCAGAGAATCTGTCACGGTGCTGGAGCGACCACTGATGGGGGACGCTAGCCTAACGAGAGGGCTGTGATCATGCCTGGCCGCCACGGCTGCACGGAACAATGAGTAGCTTCCTTTCTGATTGGCATAGTCAGGAGGATTGAATTCCCCCTGTGATCCATGAGGGCTGATGGAAGTCTTGGTTGCTGAAGGACGGTCTGTCCTGCCAAGCGGGTGTCTCGAGGGACCGAGCTGGTCACTGGATTTCTCAGTTCAGTTCCCGGGACTGGTTAAGCAGCCAAAGCAGGTCTAGGGGTTTCTCATGCAGCTCCTAGAATACCAACAGAGGCAGAAGGAAGTGCAGGCGGAGCTACAGACGCAGCAGCAGAAATACCTGTGAGAGATCCTGCAAAGGGAAATAAACCCAGGGTCTGCTGTGCCCATGGACAAGAAGAGCAGACAAGGAGAGCATGCCTGGGCTGTGCTGAGAAGGTTAGCCCAGGAGAGCAGGGCATGAAAAAGTGTACAAGCATGGCCTAATGCCAAGATAGGGAAAATAATTCTTTGTTTTGGGTACAGAGAATCAGGCCATATCAAAAGACACGGCCTGCTTAGGAAATTGCTGAGTGGCAAAATGAGGGGCCAGGGCCCCAGGAAGGTAGAAAGAAAGGAGAAGGTGTCCTCTGACACAAACCCACATGAGGCAGGCAACGTGGAGGTGGCAGGGATGGCCGTGGACTTTGCAGACCCTCCACCAACACGCCCTGTTGGGTGCTGCAGGGAGGTGAAGGACAAAATGGTTGGCCCAGAGATGAAGCAGACTGAAGTAGGGAGAAACACCAGGGTGGAGCAGTCCATGGTGGGTTCTCAGACCCGGACGGAAAGGGTTTTGGCGTACACAGCGGCAGTAGCAAAAAGGGGCAGAGAAGAAGCTAAAGGCTTCAGAACAGGCTCTGCAAGCAGTTGCGAATGAGACTGAGTGGCTGCAGGAAGAGCGCTGGGATACTT
Organism: Natator depressus; assembly: GCF_965152275.1. Classification (NCBI taxonomy): domain Eukaryota; kingdom Metazoa; phylum Chordata; order Testudines; family Cheloniidae; genus Natator; species Natator depressus. The sequence goes on along the minus strand of NC_134236.1, from coordinate 176,841,627 downwards.
TGGAAGAGAAGGAATATGCCTCTTAATTCTGGTGAGCGAGCTGGCAGTGGAGCTGGAGACACTGTGCGTGCAGGCTGTACAAGCACGCAGCCGGTGACAGCGAGGAGATGATGAGGGATGAAGCTTGGACAAGAATAGAACTTGCCCCCCGGGGGGGTGATGCTTTAAGGAGAGGGGAATATAACGGAGGCTTGGCCTGTAGGCTATAAAGCCTGGAGCTAGGCCAAACAGATTACAGAGTGAGCTCCACCTTAGGGGAAAACCAGGGAAAACCGCAGCAAAGGTACAGGAGCAGGCCTAGCTGTTCAGTACAGGGCCTTGGGACAGAGCCTAGAATCCAGGGTAGGACTGGTTCTCCCATGGTCTCTAAGGAAGAGGACGTAGAAGGCCATAGAAAGGGCTACCAAGGGCAGGCCGAGCCAAAGTCAGGCTGAGGAAGAGCCCCCAAAGGAACGGAAGACCTTGTTTCTGTTAGACATTTTTGGACTTTTTGTTTGGGATGAGCACGACCCAGGAAGGAGTGGACTTAAAGACGGTCACCTGGCTGAAGGGCTGAGTTCCCAGCCAAACAACTCCCAGAGGGCCCTAGCGTCTATTGACGGGGGTGCTAGCCCAGCAAGAAAGCTGTGACACCAGGCCTTGCCAGGAAGAGGCAGCCTGGTTTTGGAGAGCGGTGGGGATGGCCTATGGGAGAGGATGGCTGGAGGGGTCGTAGAGGAGGGGCAACAGGGTCCAGTGTTGAGAGCAGGGAAATGGTTGCCCTGCCACTGAGTGGTCACTTGATCCTGGCCAGGTCACTCTCCCACCTGATGCCTCACTTTCTCTATCTTTGAAATGGGGATCATCCTGACCCACATTAAGTAAGTGTTTGATCTTCTGTTTTTCCTTCCCAAATCCCTGCCCTCCTTGTCCCACACAGGTCTCTGCCCTGTTCCTCAAACTTCCGTGCCCATGTTAGTACCTGTGTAGCCCCCCAAGGGCAAGGTCTCATGTACAGTCTCCTGCCAGCAAACTGAAGCCGCCCCTAGATCTAGAACAGGAATCGCAGTTCCTGTGCGCGGCCTGAATGGAGGATAGACCATGGGCATGGGGACGGCCAACACTCACATCCAGGTAGATCATCAACGTACTCCTCTGTCCCAGGAGCAGGAAGGTCTCTGGTTCTTGCTCTCTTCGGTGGCTGGAGCTGCTGAGTTGGGGGTGCGGTGGGCAGAGATGGGAACAGGCCAGAGGATTAATCCAGTGTCAGGGGGAGAGTCCTCCCTCTTGTGGGAGATGATGTTGCCCCTCTATGGGGAAGTCCTTCCTTGCAGATGCTGTGATTTGGTTCCTGGACTCTGCCAGGAAGCCCAGCTCCCATCCCTAGCAGCTTGGCTGTTCCCTACCTTGCTCGGCACCAGACCCTCTGCAGAGAGCTGCTCTGGGCCAGGACTGCAGAGCCAGCTGTCATCCTGGCAGGTGTAGCCCCAGGTTCCATAACCCTGACCCATGGTCTCCCTCCCCTGACAGGCTCTGAAGAAGGCCTGCCCAGAGACATGGATGCCATGTTAAAGAGCCTGCTGACAGCAACCCCCAGCACAGACAAACTCCCGCACATCTTGGAGGTGAGCATAATGGGCAGGGGCAGCAGGAATTTTACCTTAGCCCTGGGGAGGCCTGGAAATGAGAGACTGGATGATCCATGTTTCCATTGTTTCCTGCTACCTGAGAGCCATTGGACCACCCGTGGTCAGGGCAGTCAATACAGAGCAGTGTTGGTGCCCTTCCTCCTTCAGGGACAGAGGGAAGGCGCTGATGCTCGACAACCAGGCTCTGCCTGGATCTGTTGAGCACTAACTCCAAGACCCCAGGCAGGCTTGCGGAGTGAGAGCATCAGAGCCCTGTGAGGTCCAGGAGAAGGTCCTCCAAGAAGAGCACTGGCTCCTTCCGAGGAAGCTGCTGAGATTGGTCTTCACAACATCCTTTGGCAAGGAGTTCCACAGGTTGACTGTGCGTTTGTTTAAAAAAAATACTTCCTTTTTTTAGTTTTAAACCTGCTGTCTATTTATTTCATTTGGTGACCCCAACAACAGAAATGGTTTCTCAAAGTCATGTTCAATAACATGATTGGATCCTTTTACAAACTCAATGTAAAACTTTCTTAGAACAATGGTGGATTTGGATCTGCCCTTTCAGCATGGTTTCTGTATGTCTCATGTGATCTTGCGAAGAGCTAATGAAAATAGCTACTTTATCCATAGAAGCTTTGGCATGTGTCTGGAACCCAATTAATATCAAGACAATGTAGATGTTAGTGTTGTCCATAGTATAGGAATCTTGGCATTTAGCCATGAAAGCAATATGGTAGTGTGTCTCGGTTTCCCTTTTCCTACATCATATCAGGTCTGGAATGTCTTTTCTCCTGTGAAAAGTTTCAAGACTGTTTAGAAGTATCAGGGGGTAGCCATCTTCTTCTATATCCACAGAAACAACAAGGAGTCCGGTGGCACCTGAAAGACTAACAAATTTATTTGGGCATAAGCTTTCATGGGTGAAACATCTGTATCACAGGGTCTTTTAACATAGTGTGGGGGTTTTTTTGTATCACTCTTAACATGTTCAAGGGTTTTCCCAAAAGATTAGGCACCGTGATACAGCATGGCCAGAGGGCAGCAGGAGAGTGTTTAAAGGGAGCCTTATTCACTGTAGAAGGAAGAAAGTTTGCTGTAGATTAATTAGAGCACCTGAAGCCAGTCACCTGATAAAACCCCCCCTGCTTCAATCAGACAAGGGAAGGAGTTGAAGCAGAGTGGATTGGTCAATAGAGAAGTCAGATCTTACCCAGAAATCACACTGTTGCCAATCCTTCAGGGACAAGGAGGAACCAGGAGAAACTTGCTTTCAAAAGAGCCAAGGAGGAGAGGGACACGGTCCATGAAGAGAGACTGCTGCAGGGGTTCCTGGAGGAATAGAGGAAGAGCAGGGAGGAGGACCGATTGCTCAGGGAGAGAATGCTGGATATGGGGTCAGTAGGGTGGTTCATCCACCTCATGTCACAGCACCAGCACCAGTGCATGTGCCAGCTGCAATGTCTGCAGGTGCACAGGTACATGTAACCGTGACAGTGGAATGGTGTTCCTGGTCCTGGCTCACAATGGTTGGAGGGTGGAGTTTGCGGCAGGGCCTGGGACCAAAATTGCAGATGGAGTTTCTGATCCCAACAATGACAGTTTTGTGTCTCAGAGAAAGATCCTCTTACCCCTCTCTCCAAGAGACGTACCCTTGTCTCCAAAACCAGTCAGGTGGCAGAGCACATACTGGTTTATGCCGTAGACGACACGTGTTCTGGCCAGCCTTGAATGCTCCAATTCCCTGATGAATGTTCTTTTGACCCTTAATGGCTTTTATATTTTTGCTCTCGCGATTATTCAGACATTCAGCCCAGTCGGCCTGGTCCCGCTTCCACGTGGTGCCTCACTTTCCCCCTCTCTGAAGTGGGGATAATCCTAACCGACAATTAGACAGTGTTTGATCCTCGGATCTTGCTTCCCAAATCCCTGTCCTCCTTGCCCAACACCAGCCTCTCCCCCATTTCCCATGCCTATCTTTGTGCCTGTCTCCTCCCCGAACTGCAAGGTCTCAGACACCGTCTCCTTCCAGCAAGCTGAAGCTGTCCCTGGCTCTGGAGCTGGAATCGCATGTCCAGAGAGCTTCCCTTGCCTGGTGTATTGATTGTGGGCATGAGAAAGGACAACACCCATATGCAGGTTGAACATCAACCTCCACCTCTGTCCCAGCAGCAGGATGGCCTCTGCTCCCTGCTCCCTCAGACAACTGGAGCTACTGAGAGGTGCGGTTGGCAGAGCATGAGATCAGCCCATGAGGTTAAGAAATGGTGGGGAGAGTCTCTTCCCTCTATGGGACATTATGTTGTCCCTCCGTGGGCAGTCCTTTCTTTCCACAGGCTGGGATTTGGGTCCTGGATTCTGCCCAGAAGCCCAGCTTCCATCCCTAGCAGCTTGGCTGTTCCCTACTCTGGTGTGCACCAGGCCCTCTGCAGACAGCTGCTCTGGGCAAGGACTGCCCATAGAACATGGATGACGAGCTCTAGATCCTGCTGACAGCAACCCCCAGCACAGACAAACTCCAGCACATCTTGGAGGTGAGCAGAATGGGAAGGAGCAGCAGGGGTTTTAACTTGGCCCTGGGAACTCCTAGAAAGAAGAGACTGGAAAATCCATGTTTCTTCTCTTGGATCCTTCTGAGTACGCATTTGTTATATAAACTCAGTGGGTGACCTTGGGGTTATCTCACTTCCCTCTTCCGGCATCAGTCTTCTCCACTATCAAATCTACCCTGGGGAAGAAGGACATAAGCCCCGACAATCACCTTCACCTGTGGCTGTCTGGCCCTGGGAGCCTAAACCAACTGGACTATCTGCCCCATCACCTAAACTGCCCTGTCTTTCCCTCCTAGGGCCTTGTCCTAAGTGCTCAGCCTAGTCCCTTCCTGGCTTGTCCCTGACCTTTCAAGGACTCTCCAAGCCTCTCCCACACCTGCTCCCCTTGGGGTCTCTCTCCTGGCTGAGCACAGGCTGCCCTTCTATCTCTCAGCAGGCCTAGGTCCGAGTCACATGCTGCTGCTTGTCATCTGACCCCCACACTTATTCCCTTCACCCTTGGGAGCTGCATAACCTGGGCTAGGTGCAGTTGAGCTCCAACCCCTGTCCTGGCGATCTCACCGTGGGACAGGTTGAAAGTGGAAACCTGTGGGCTAACAGGAACTGTTTGCTCTCAAAGGTGCCGAAGACCCAATGGAAGAGGAAATCCTTTGGTCTGGATTTAAATTATTGCAACTGAAAGTGAATGAGAGAAAATAGGTCCAGAGTTATCTTCCTAGCAGCAGAAAATGTAAAGATTAATAGATGTTAAGGTCAGAAAGGACCATTATGTGTATCTAGTCGCACCTCCTGGAAAAACTCAGGCCCTAGAATGTCACCAAGTGGTTCCTTCAGCCAACCATAACATGGGACTGAGCCAGAGCACGTCTTTTGGAAGGACATCCACATGCATTAGAACAGGGGTTCTCAAACTGGGGGTCAGGCCCCCTCAGGGGGTCGTGAGGTGATTCCTTGGGGGGTCGTGAGCTGTCAGCTTCCACCCCCGCTTTGCCTCCAGCATTTATAATGGTGTTAAATTTATAAAAAATATATAAAAAAGTGTTTATAAAGTGTATATAATTTATAAAGAGGAGTCACACTCAGAGGCTTGCTTTTCTGCTCTGTTCTGTTCTGTTCTGAGCGAGACTCTTCAATGTTGGGTGCCTCGATTTCCCCAACTAACAAATAGATCTAATCATGGTGGTTGTTGTTTTTTTTGTTCTCCCCATTTTACAGAGTGGGAAACCGAGACACGGTTGGGACCCGTCTACACTGCAAGTCTCTTGTGCATTTCTAAGCTGCTAACCCCCACATGTTGTTCAGAGCCTATGGACAACACCGCTCCTAAAGGTGTGTTTGGTTTGTGCTTATCCCCTATGTAAACAGGAAGGGCTGGGCGGACTTTTCTCACTGTGCTGTGGGGAGCAGGTCCTGGGTACTAATGCTCTGAAGAAGCTCTCAAGGACTACTTTTTAACAAATATTTTTATCAATGAATTGGGAAAAAATATACAATCCCTGCTGATAAGATTGGTGGGTGACAAAATATTGGCAGAGTGGTAATTACTGATGATGAGAGGGCAGTGATACAGAGCCATCTGGCTCATTCAGCAAGCTGGGCCCATTCAAAGAAAGCAAGTTTGACCAGAGCAAAATGCAAGGTCCTACACCTATCAACAAGGCATGCCAGCCACACCTCCAGAATGGGGAAGTGTATCCAGGAAAGCAGTGACGCTGAAAAGGATTTAGGGGCCATAGTGGAGAAGCCACTCAAAACGAGCTCCCAGCATGAAGCTGTGGTGACCAGGGCTAAAGCCATCCTTAGACGTAGGAGCAGAGCCGAGAGGAGGCTAGGGAGGTGACACAGCATCAGTGAGACTGCTAGTGGAATACTGCCTCCAGTTTTGGTGTCCTCATTTGAAAAAGATGTTGAGAAATTGGAGCTGGGGCAGCAAAGAGCCACCAAATGTTGTGAGGGCTGGAGAAAAATGCCTTCTAGGGAGCGATTGGAAGAGCTCAACCTGTTTAGCTGATGAAAAACAGATTGAAAGGTGACTTCACTGAAGTGTTGAAATACCTTAATGGAGAGAAAATACTGGGATTAAAAGGCTCGTTAATCTAGCAGAGAAAGGCATAACAAGACCCAATGGCTGGAAGGTGAAAAGAGACCAATTCATATGACAAATAAAGCACAAATATTCAACAGCGAGGATGATTCACCACGGGAAGAAGCTACCAAGGAAAGTGGTGGATTCTCCATCTCTTGATGTCATTTAATGAAGACTAGATGCCTTTCTGGAATGTGTTTGCCAAACGGTAGCAACTGTGGTATACAGGAGGCCTGTGATATGCAGGGGGTCAGATGAGATGCTCTAATGGTCTCTTCTGGCCATCAAGTCTACTCATTTCTGAAAAACTGAGTGTAGCATTGGGAGTAGCCTCTGATGTTCTGCTGTCTAGCTGGCTTGCTTCCTAGAAGGAACACTCCTTGAGTGGGGTGATCCACAGGGAGTAGCTCAAACCTCCAAAGTGTCTGGCCAGCGGCGGGACATTAGCACTGCAGGGGAGGGGTGGGTAGGCTGACGGGATAGCAAGTGTGAAAAAGGGGACAGGGAGTTGGGAGTAAGAGGAGACTATATAAGAAAAAGCTCCAGATAGCGGGACTGTCCCTATAAAATCGGACATCTGGTCACCCCAGGGGTGGGTGTGGCAGTGACATCACAAAGGCCTTTTGCAGGACCTCAGGCTATTGGTCAAAGGTAGTGGGGAGGTGGAGACCTCACAGAGAGATGCTGACATCAGCCAGGCAGGACAGGGGCGCAGGGCCAGGGAAACCTCACAGACCCCTGTACCTCTGCTTCAGCAAGTCCCCTTCTGGAGGTCCCTCTTTGAGGTCTGAGAGAGTATCAGGATTTACGTATGTGAGCGTGAGGAGGAACTTCTTTCGAGTTTTCTCCTGTCCTTTTCCTGATTTTACTAGAAAACAGACATCCCTGTTTGGAAGGTAAGAGCCTCCGAGAGGTTTGGAACCAGTTCAGTCTGATCCATTTGGTGCCAGCTGAATTCTAGGCCTGTAAAATGCAAGATTAAGGTGGCATAATTTTATTCCCCACCTAGGATTTTGTCCCTTAGAATCACTGGGGACATTAGGGTTTGTCCTTTTTGTTTTACCTTTTCCTCCATCCCTCCCTCCTTTCTCCTCTTCTCTTACTTCTTTTGTCCTTTCCCTTGTTCTCCTCCCGCCACCAGGAGGGGTGTGTGGGGGGAGTAGCTGGGGATGCTCTGAACCTTCCATTGTGGAAGGTCCACCCAAAAATTTGGGCTGAAATAGTGCTCGGCCAGTGATCCCCACCGGTGACCTGGGCCATCCTTTGGGCTCTCTGGTGAGAACCCTCAGCCTCCCGCCCCTCAGTCTCTACCCTGATTGGCTGAGCGGGGGGTTATTGACAGGAAGGAAACTCGGGTCCTTGTTGTTCTCTTTTAAAACCAAGTAAATAAGTCATAACCAGTCATATGTTTGACGAATCTTGCTGCTTCTCTGCATTCATTGTCTCTGAGCAGTTCATGATTCTCTCTAACATTCCAGTTCTCCTAAAACACTTGCTGAATAATTACTATGAACTGTTGTTGATCTGGAGCTCATTTGAGAGCACTTTACTCAGATCGTTCAATGTATGAAACTCAAGATCCGATGGTTAGTTTGAAAATCTAAATCTAACCTAATCTAATCTAACCCAGGGTTCTTGGGTCCTATTCCCAACTCTCACTGTCTGGCTGTGTGACCTCAGACAAGTCAATTCTCCTTTCTCAGTCTTAGCTTCTCCCTCTTTCAAGTAGGCATAACAATCCTCTCATACCTACCTCACAGTGGGTGGAGGATAGGGATCCATTGGAAAGTGTCACTTGGAGCAGTGCATAATATGAGGGTTCCTATCACTTTTACTCAGATCAGATTATGACATAATAGAACAGCTGAAATATTCTATTTTATTTGTTTTTGATTATTTTGAAATTGGTAAGAGCAGCAACTCCTTAGCTCAGACTGAAGCATCTTCTCTAATTTTCGAGATCAAAGTGTCTCCTCTATGTGTGCGGCAAGACAATTTAACACACTGTGACAAATGGGAGATGCTTTTGTTTTGCAACAAAATATTTTTGCAAAGAATTTTCATCCCACTTGTTTTGATTTCAAGAAACAAACCGGTTTAGTCTGAATGAGATTTTCTGACAGAAATGGTTTCAATGAAATTTCCCCACCATCTCGATTCCTGGTCTCTCTCTTTGCCTCTGCGGGGTTTGTTGTCTGTTAGAACAGGAGTCAGGATTGGTGGCTTCTTTTTTTGGCTGTGCCACCGCCTTGCTGTGTAGGCCCTTGGGTAGGTCACTTCCCTTCTCTGTACCTCAGGCTCCCCCTCCGTCCAATGAGAAAAGGGACAATTTGCAAACTCTGGGCAGTCGTGAGTCTGAGTGAGATAAGGGGCGTTAAAGCCCTTTGTGAAGGAGAAAGGGGAGGTTCAGGGTGTTGAGCACCGAGGAATTCTAAACTTTGCTAAAATGTCGAGGCTGCGGAAACAAGAAATGGTCGGGCCCAAATTTTAACCATTGTCTTTTTTTAAAGCCCATTCAGGGATGTGAGTCCCACTCTTTTAGGTACCTGGGGTTCTTTGCCAGAGGGAGAGAAGAGGTTCCTGCCTCCATTTTTGTGGCCTTAACAAACCAGGTGCTGTGCCCCAGTTCTCGTCTGAGATCCCTGAAAACAACCTCTGTCCATCTGTTAACAAGACAGTAGCTATCTTGAAAAGGGGAACAAAGAGAACCCCAGGACTTACAGACTAGCCAGCCTCACTTCCATACCTGGAAAGATACTGGAACACCTTATTAAACAATCAGTTTGTCAGCACCTACAGGATCATTTGGTTCTTAGTACTAGTGAGCATGGATTTGTCAAGAACAAATCATTCCAAACCAATCCTGTTTCCTTCTTTGACAGGGTTACGGGCCTAGTGGAGGTGGGTAGACAGTAGATGTGATCTATCTTGATGTTAATCAGGCTTTTGACACAGTCCCATAGGACATTCTCACAAGCAAACTAGGGAAATGTGGTCTTGATGCAATTAGTATAATGTGGGTACACAGGTGGTTGAAAACCCATCCTCCAAGAGTCGTTCTCCATGTTTGGCTGCCCACCTAAGAGGGTGTACCTATTGGGTCCGGCAGGCATCAGTCTGGGGTGTGGTACTATTCCATATTTTCATTAATGATTTGGAAAATGGAGTGGAGAGCGTGCTTCTACACTGTGCAGATGACACCAAGCACTTTGGAGCACAGGACTGGAATTCAAAACGCCCTTTACAAATTGGAGAATTGGTCTTCTTGAGCCAAACTCCACGGCTGGGCCCCTCTCTGTAGACTGGGCAGAAGTGAAACTCCAGAACCAAACACTCCTCCTCCTGGGCAGTGCATTCCAACCTTTAATGGCAGGGGGACCGGACATGAGGGCCTGGTTGTAATTGCCAGCTGTGGAAGGGAGTGTGTAGCAGTGGTTAGTGAAGGGGCCTGGAAATAAGGACTGCTGCGTCCCATCCGTGGCTCTGACACTTTTTGTGACCCTGAGCAAGTAGCTTCCCCTCATTAGGCCCGTTTTTCATCAGTAGGTTTGTGGCCACATCCCTACAGCCCAGGGGGGTTGGGAGGCTCCAGGAAGGTGTGTAAAGTGGGAGCTGGGAGGTGCTGTCACCCCCACACTAAGGCAGTGTTTTCCACCCCCTACTGCTGGCTGAGTTTCTCCATCCCTTGGCAATAAGACAGACTCTTCTTTTCACAGTCAGCTGATCACCCAGTGTCATCACCCTGCCTGCTGGCTGGGCGTGTAACTCCTCAAGTCAACACCCTCTCCAGCCTGCCTTGGGCTTGGAAAATGAGGAGGAGGGCGAGCAACAGCAGGTGACTCTGAACATCCACCATCCATCGCTCCATCACCTAGAGCAAGTGAGTGATGTTAGGGTTCCTCTGTGGCATTCCCTGTCTGTCTGGGGAGAGGCAGAAAGAGGGGGAGAGAATCTCTCCCAAAGGAGATTGGATTTGCAAATGGCCTCCAGGAGCCCCTCGCTCTCAGACGAGGGAGGGGCTTCTCCAGTGCGTCCTCCAGCGTGTTTGGAAAGGTCCCAGCAATGCAGCTCCCAGCCCTTTCCTTGTGGGAGACTGTTCCCCTGGCTGAGAGTGTCTGAGCTGGGCCAGACCCTGTGAGCTGCTGAGCATGGAAATCAATGAGAAATGAGGGGGCCCTGGGCTTCCTATACCTAGGGACTTTGATGTGGGGAATGGTTTCCACGGAGAAGTCCGGAGTTCTGGGTAGTGTTCTTTTCTCTATCCTGGGGGGTAGCCAGGGACGGCAGGAGGGAGCTGCTTGTCCGATGGTCTTTGTAACTGACCTCAGTGCCTCCCCGGATGTTGCAGCACCAGGGATGATGAGGGGAAACGTTGGGAGCAGATCATGCAATGAAGTCCTGCCAGTGTGTGGAGATTGCACTCCCTGCACCCCTGTGAGTGGAGGAGGAGCTGCTGTGGCTGGGGCAGGGATGGGGAGGGATGAAAAAGGCTGTTTGGTGAGAGGCTGCCTTGACCCCAGACTGACGCCTGCTCCCCGCTCGGTTCCAGGTTGGCCGGGCTCCTGAGGATGTTCAGGAAGAAGGCTCTGCAGGTGGCCCCAGAGCCTGAGGGAAGCAGCTGCCATCTTCCCCTGGATTAGAGCGGCCCCTCTGTCCCCGCTGGCAGGGAAGGAGCTCCCGGATGGACCAGGAGGTGGAAGTGCCCAGCCTTCTGGCAGAAGAAACCCACTCCCGGCGCAGGCACCGAGGTTGGAGAGGCACTGGCCAGGCTGAAATGGAGCTGGCCCAGGATGCAGCTGGGCAGGCAGGACCCAGCCCAAGATGGGAGCCAGGAAGGGTGGCTCTGGGGCTTGTTGTGTGGGAAGCACCGGCCCCAGGAGCCCAGCCCTAATTCCCAGCAGGAGGCATCACCCTGCCCAGTCACTGAGGACCTTCCATCTTCCCCAGGGCAGGAGGTGGAGGATCCCTGTCCCAGCACCAGCAGCGCAGCGCTCTCCCCATGGGACAGCAGCAGTGCCTGGGATTTGGGTAGCAGTGAGGCCAAGGGGCGCTGCTGCTTTCTTCCAGGTGAGGAGCCAGGCTGGGCTCAGGGAGGGATGAGGAGGGGGCTGTGAACACGCTGGTCCCAGGCTCTCAAGCAGTGCTATGGGGGCTGGTCCCCAGCCCAGGTGTCTGGCCTGAGCCACGTGAACCTCTGACACTAGATGCTGCCACTTTGGTCCTTGGTGCTCTGGTTGGTGAGGTAGGTGTGGGGAGGGCGGGCCACTGACCCATGGCTCTCCCTTGCTTTACAGGATCTGCATAGGGTCTTGCCAGACCTCCTGGATGCCATGCTGGGGAGCCTGCTGGCAGAGTCCCCAGACACCTACAGGCTCCACTACATCTTGGAGGTGAGCCCGATGAGAGGGGTGGGGGCAATTTTATCTTAACTTAGACCCATTTTCAAGTTTGTCCTCCTAGCTGGGCCCCCAGTGGGCCGTCCTTGGTCAGGGCAGTCAGTGCTATGCAGTGTCAGGCCCTTCCTCCTTGAAGGACAGAGGAAGGAACTGGGACTTCAAGCCAGAGCTTTGCCTGGGGACTGGCTTAGGGAGTGAGAGTCTGAACCCCTCCTGTGAGATCCAGAAGATGGTATTCAGAGAGGAGTCACAGGCTCCTTCCTAGAGAAACAGGAGGGCCCCAGAGAATCAGCCCTTCTCTCGGACGGGCCCTGAGATTCCTGGGGGGATTGTGCTCACACTCAGTCCCTTCACCCAACCAAGGACTTGAGAGCCAAGGAGGGGTGAGGAGTCTGTCTCCTTCTTGGTGAGCTGTTCAGGAATCAGGAGTTCAGTGAGGATGGGCCCAGCCCCGACATCGAACGTTGTCCCACTCTAGAGAGATAATGACAAGTTGTGACCTGCAGGATACAGGCATTGTCCTGGGGGCAACAATCCCCTTCTAAAGCTCTGCGATCAATGAGTCAGATATTCCACCCCGTGCACAATGTCTCAGCCCCCTGAGGATGGGGATGGTCTCATTAGCACAACACATGTACCTGCCCATTGATCCTGAGCTGCCTCCTTTCCCCCTAGCACATTAACTATTGGATCATGTCCAGAGTCTCGCAAGAGAGAGCCAGGGCCATTCGGAGCAGCACTGCCCTGCTCAGATCCACCATCACCCTCCCTGAGTTTGACGTAAGTGACCTCTCACCCCAGCCTCCTGACTCCAGGCGTCGGTGAGCTGGCTCGAAAGGGCTGTAGGATGTGCTGCTGCCGGGGCTGTGGGTTAGGAGTGTTCCTCTTGGGGAGGCAGAGTCAGAGCAGAGAATGAGCTTGGCTTGAGTCAAGTTCTTCTTGTGCTGGTTAAGTGGTGACTCTGGGCTTTTAAGGGGACCACGCTCCAGGTTCATGCCTTTCTGTCATCCTGAAGCAGCTGGGGAAGTAAGTCCTCATGGAGGGCCCTGCCCACATCCCTGTGCTCCAGGCTCCATTTGGGGGCAGAGGAAATTAAGGATCTAGCTCGCGCTCCTATTCTCTAGCATCTCCTGTAGAGGGGCTATGGGGATGGAGAGTCTTGGCCTAGGTGGGGACTGGGAGCTGACAGGAAAATGCTGATGGAGTCCCCTCTCCTTTCCATTAGAACTCAGCAGAATTCCCCAGGATGGGTCACCGTGTGGCACAGCCGGCTCTGTCCATCAGTGACCCAGCCAAGCACCTGAGCCGGCAGGCCAGTGAGGGAGTGTACCGGCTCTACCGGCGGCTGCTGCTGCACCAGAGGGGTAAGGAACCCAGATGGGAAATGGCACCTGAGAGAAGAGTGAGAGTGGGACCCCAACCAATTTCTCTTAGACTGACCCCGGCTGGAGGCTGAGTCCTTCTCGATCTGTTTCTCTGTTCTACACCAACCCCTGCAATTCTGTTGGGCAAGGCACGCAGCGAGGACTCTGCCCACTGTGCAGCCACCAATGGGATTGGAAGGACACAAGCACTGCAACCAGAATGACATGTGTGTGTGTCCGTTTCCCAGGGCTGACCATCCATGAGGCCGAAGCCCTGTGGTGTTGGGACTGGCACCAGGACAGCAGGTTCCTGGGTTACAGGAACACAGCCAGGGTGGGGGACGTAAGGACACTCTGCCAGGGAATGACACAGCTCAGGAAGTGGGGGTGGCTGGGTCCCCTGCAGTGGCTGCCTCCTGGGGCCACTAGACACAGATACCATTCTAGCCCCAGAATTTGGAGCCTCGCTCTGGGCAATCTGCTAATGTCTCACGTCCTGTTGGGTTTAGGTCTTCGGAAAGTTCTTCTGGGACGGGCAGAGAAGATCCTTCTTCTGGACGGCAGTGCTGGCCATCCACGACCCCCTGTTGCGTGTCAGCCAGGCTGGGCTACTCCTCACCTACTCCCTCCTGGGGGAAGCCCAGCAGCTGACGGGGAACAAGGTAAACAGCTGCATTAGAGTCAGGAGATTGGAGTGGTGCCCAGGCCACATTCCCATCCGATGGCCATTCGCTGGCCTGGCAGGAAGGAGCCTGATGAGGAATGAGAGTGAAAACAGGTGCTACTGGGAAGGGAGATGAATTCACCTCCATGAGCAGGAGGGAGCCAGCTTGTCCCCGGAGCAGCTCCAACCGATCCTTTTAGCAAGGCTAATTAATGACAAGCATTACCTCATCACGGACTTATGTTCTCAGGACACGGTGCTGTCGCTCTTGGGAAGTGCCGTCTGCGAGTCTCTCCTGTCCCACAGGGCCACACCAGCTCCCAGCAGACTAGTGTCCGTGTCACCCAAGCCACTACCCAGAGTTGCTCCCATCACTGGCAGCCTGGGAGGCCAAGGACTGATGAGTGATGGGGATTCACCAGGCAGGGCTGAGGCACGTGGGCAGGGGAAGCTTGTCCTGCTGCTGGCAGGGCTGGACCCGCTCTAGAGAGAATGGGAGGATTCAGTTAGCAGGGGCTGCTGATCTGCCCTATTCATCCGGTTCTGCCATCCTGCGTCTTCAGCATTAGAGTCAGGGATGACTTGGGGAAAGGTCTCAACCTCTCCACATCCCAGTTAACTCCTGCCAGAAACCTTCCTGCCCGCCCCCACACCCCGCTGGAGCCCCGTCCCTGCCCTACCTGGGTGCGGGTGGAAAAGAGGGTTCTGAGAACTTGAGCTGTGGATTGGAGGTGGAACAGCTGTCAGGGACTGTTAGCGGGAGGTGGCAGGAGCTGACCCTACAAGGACGGGGGTTGGCACTGGAGGACAAGACTCCATTCTGGGGGTCAGGAGGTGAATCCATCCCTTAGAGGTAGCAGGTGCTGGGGAGAAATGCTGCTGGTTCCAGGTGCCCTTCATCCCCTTTGATACCTTAGAGGGGTCTGAGTCTCTGACAGGTTCTCATTCCCTTGCAGCAGGTGGATGTCACAGCCAATGTGATGCGCAAGCTCCCCATCATCCATCACTTGCACCAGGTGGGTCTCTTGGGGGAGAAATGGGATCCCCGATGCATAGCCTGGCTGGGAACTTCCCCAGTCCTTGGCTCCCAGCTGAGGGACAGAGGTGTCTCCACAATTGTACCACCCTGATTTTGTTCCTAGGAAGGAGCTCCCCAGAGATGTCCTCTAACCTGCACTGCATGGAGCTTAGCCAAGGTGATTACAGAATGAGCCCTACCTGAGAGGCACCATGTACCTCCCCCTACAGAGCCAGACTTCAGTGGTGATACAGCCCAGCTGGGGTATCAACAGGAATGAGAATGAGGTAGGAAGTTCATAGCAGCAAGGAAAGACTAGCGGGAAATTTGAGAAGAGAGGTAGGAAGTGCTCAGGGAAAACTGCAGCAAAGAGAAAGGAGTAGACCTTGCTGTTGTGTACAGGAGCCTGGGCTTCTGCCAATGTCAGGGTGGGACTGGATTCCCCTACTGGCCCCAAAGAAGGGGGTGTACATGCACCTGGAGAGGGTTACTAAGCCCAGCATGGGGGCTGCAGGATGAGGAAGAGCCCCAGTGATGGCAGAAGGACTTCTTTCTGTGGAAAGACGTGTTTGGACTTTTAGTGTGAGACAAGCTGGGGCCCAGAAGGGTGGACTAAAGGTGGTGCCTGGCCGGAGGGTTGACTTACCAGGCAGAGAAACTGTCATGGTGCTTGAGCGACCACAGATGGTGGAGGCTAGCCCAGCGAGAGGGCTGTGAAGTCATGTCTGGCCGCCACGGGGGCATGTAACGATGTGTAGATTTGTTTCTAATTGGCATAGTCACTAGGATTGAATTCCCCCTGTGGTCCGTGAGGGCTGATTGAAGTCCTGGTTGCTGAAAGCAGGTGTGTCCTCCGAAGTGGGTGTCTCGAGGGACCGAGCTGGTCACTGGATTTCTCAGTTCAGTTCCCGGGACTGGTTAAGCAGCCAAAGCAGGTCTAGGGGTTTCTCACGCAGCTCCTAGAACACCAACAGAGGCAGAAGGAAGTGCAGGCAGAGCTACAAAGCTACAGTGCAGGCAGCATCAACAATACCTGTGAGAGATCCTGCAAAGGGAAATCAACCCAGGGTCTGCTATGCCCATGGACAAAAAGAGCAGACAAGGAGAGCATGCCCGGGCTGTGCTGAGAAGGTTTGCCCACCGCACCTCCCTGCTCTCCTGGGCTGAGATGGGAACAGGCCAGAGGATTAATCCAGTGTCAGGGGGAGAGTCCTCCCCCCTTGTGGGAGATGATCTTGCCCCTCTGTGGGGAAGTCCTTCCTTGCAGATGCTGTGCATTGGTTCCTGGACTCTGCCAGGGAGCCCAGCTCCCATCCCTAGCAGTTTGGCTATTCCCTACCTTGCTTGGCACCAGACCCTCTGCAGAGAGGGCAAGGACTGCAGAGCCAGCTGTCATCCTGGCAGATGTAGCCCCAGGTTCCATAACCCTGACCCATGGTCTCCCTCCCCTGACAGGCTCTGAAGAAGGCCTGCCCAGAGACGTGGATGCCATGCTGAAGAGCCTGCTGACAGCAACCCCCAGCACAGACAAACTCCTGCACATCTTGGAGGTGAGCATAATGGGCAGGGGCAACAGGAATTTTACCTTAGCCCTGGGGAGGCCTGGAAATGAGAGACTGGGTGATCCACATTTCCATTGTGTCCTGCTACCTGTGAGCCATTGGGCCACCTGTGGTCAGGGCAGTCAGTTCAGAGCAGTGTTGGTGCCCTTCCTCCTTCAGGGACAGAGGGAAGGCGCTGATGCTCGACAACCAGGCTCTGCCTGGATCTGTTGAGCACTAACTCCAAGACCCCAGGCAGGCTTGCAGAGTGAGAGCATCAGAGCCCTGTGAGGTCCAGGAGAAGGTCCTCTGAGAAGAGCACTGGCTCCTTCCGAGGAAGCTGCTGAGATCGATCTTCACAACATCCTCTGGCAAGGAGTTCCACACGTTGACTGTGCATTGTGTAAAAAAAAAATACTTCCTTTTTTTAGTTTTAAACCTGCTGTCTATTAATTTCATTTGGTGACCCCATATCAGTGTACAACAGAAATGGTTTATCAAAGTCGTGTTCAATAACATGATTGAATCCTTTTACAAACTCAATGTAAAACTTGCTTAGAACAATGGTGGATTTCATCTGCCCTTGCAGCATGGTTCCTGTATGTCTCATGTGATCTTGCCAAGAGCTAATGAAAATAGCTACTTTATCCATAGAAGCTTTGGCATATGTCTGGAACCCAATTAATATCAAGACAATGTAGATATTAGTGTTGTCCATCGTATAGGAATCTTGGCATTTAGCCATGAAAGCAATATGGTAGTGTGCCTTGGTTTCCCTTTTCCTACAGTATATCAGGTCTGGAATGTCTTTTCTCCTGTGAAAAGTTTCAAGACTGTTTACAAGTATAAGGGGGTAGCTGTGTTAGTCTGTATCCACAAAAACAACAAGAAGTCCGGTGGCACCTAAAAGACTAACAGATTTATTTCGGCATAAGCTTTCATGGGTGAAACATCTGTATCACAGCGTCTTTTAACATAAAGTGTGTTCTTATGTATCACTCTTAACATGTTCAAGGGTTTTCCCAAAAGATTAGGAACCGTGATTCAGGATGGCCAGAGTGCAGTAGGAGAGTGTTGTGTTTTTTTTGTTTGTTTTTTTTTTTGAAGCAGAAAAGAATTTTATTTGTGTAACACTTACAAGAATCACCAAAAAGGATAAAGCAAAACTATGCAACAAAACAAAAGCAAACACAAGGTATAACACAGCAGCCTTCACGAGGGAGAAGTGTTCAGGCTAGCCTGGGCGCAGAGCGGGGGGGCTTCCTCGACACTCATGGTCTTCCACCCCCTCGAGTTACCGAGTGCCACGCCTAGTGTTACCGATTATCCGTCTCCTGAGAATGCCTGACAAGATGGGCATGGCTGCGGGGTGACGGTTTAGGGGTAGGGGGGACGTACACCCACGTGTGATAGGACCCCTCCTAGGTGACAGTAATGATGGTATCCACAGCGGCAAATGGCTGGGGCTGGGGTCTCTCGCTCTTCTCCTCAATCAAAGGGTCAGACGGAGGGAACCGGATGGGGTCACCGAGCAGAGAACCTCGGACAGCGCCCACTGCTCCTCGAAGGTGTCAAGGGAGTCGGTGGACGCCGCCCAGAGGAACTCCGCCCGGATACGTGAATGTACTGAGGATCAGAAAACGGCCCTACAATCGCAGGACGCTTCATTAGCCAACCTCCCCTCTCTGGTTTTATAAATGGCTGTTTTAGCTAGGGCTAGGAGGAGGTTAACCAGAAGATCTCGCGATATTGTGGGGCCACGGATGGGGAGTGTGTAGATAAAAAGGTGAGGGGAAAAGTGTAGCCAAAAGCATAATAAAATATTCATGAGGAACCGGAAAAGGGGCTGCAGCCTGGCACACTCTAAATATACGTGCACCAGGGTTTCCCTCACGTTGCAAAAAGGGCAAGTATCCGGGATGGGGGTGAACCGTGTCAAAAACACACCCGTTCTCACAGCTCCGTGAAGGAGCCACCAACTAATGTCCCTGACGGGCCTCGGGACCAAGGTGGAATACAGGCTGGCCTACCGGGGTTGCTCGCCCTCCAAAGGTGGCAGGAGGTCCCGCCACTTTGTATCGGGGTGGGACACCAGGGTGTGGGCGTGACGGGTGTGAAGCGTGAGTGTGTATAGATATTTCCGTGGCGCGATTTGGAAGCTGACCAGCTGCAGTTCATGCAGCCGGCTCGCAGTGAAAGGGTGAGAGGTTTGTTGGGATCTACGGGGTCGGGGCCCAATTGAAAGGTCCGGTGGGCCTGGGGTAGAGGGTGGGCGGGGTGCGCCCTCACGCAGTGCTCGGTTGAGATAAGCCTGAGCAGCGGGCATCAAGGCGGCCTTCAGCTCCTGAAGTACGCGCCGGGGGGTACAAGGTCTGGAGAGCCCCATGCGCCGGGCGAGCGTCAGGGGATCCAGCCAGTCTCCCCAGTCGTAGTCCAGGAGGTCTCTGACTCTCGTGACTTCCACCAGGACCAAACTCTGGCGCACCGAGCGGGACTCCGCCGCCTGCACGCGGAGCTGGGGGTTGTGTAGCAGGGGCTCCACAAGGAGATCTGCTCCCATGGTGGCCGCCACGGGTCTGGTCGTTGAAAACAGTTTCCAGGTCCGGAGGAGGTCCTGGTAGAACACCAGCAGCCCAGAGAGGTCTCGCGGAAAACCTCTCGGACAAAGATAAAAGAGCTGCCGGTCGTAACGGAGCCCCTGGAAGCGGCGCAGGAAGGCGTGCGCCAATATGCTCCACGTCGAACTACCTGCACTATAAAGGAGCCTCTGCAGGGCCTGGAGGCGGAAGACATGGACCTGAGTGTGCAGACACTTCAGGCCCTGCCCTCCTTCCTTCAGGGGTAGATGAAGAACCCCAACAGGGGCCCAGTGCATTCCTGACCAAAAGAACTCTAGAATCGATGTCTGGAGGTTGGTCAGGAAACCCGGGGCTGGGACCAGGGTGTTGAGCCAGTACCAGAGCGTGGACAGGACTAGTTGGTTAAGCACCAGTGCTCTCCCTCGGAGGGAGAGACATCGGAGTAGCCTCGTCCATTTCCGGAGCTGCTCTATCACCCCGCCTTCTAAATTTTGCCAGTTCTCCGGTGGAGAAGGGTGCGTGGCAGAAAGGTAAACACCTAGGTAGAGCAGTGGACCCACGCTCCACCGGATGGTCTGAAGCGCGGGTGGGAGGGAGCTCGCCTGCCGCCAGTCCCTCACTGCCAAGCCAGAGCTCTTGACACAGTTGACTCGGGCGGAGGAGGCTGCCGAATACATGGCCTGGCAAGCCTCCACCCGCGCCAAGTCCCCCGGGTCCTGGACCACGAGGAGCACGTCATCGGCATACGCCGACAGGACCAGCCTCAGCTCCGGCTCCCCAAGCACCAACCCCGTCAACCTCCTGCGGAGGAGACAGAGGAAGGGCTCGATCGCCAGAGCGTACAGCTGGCCCGAGAGGGGCCACCCCTGCTGTACTCCTCGCCCGAAGCTGACCGGTTCGGTCAGGGTCCAGTTGAGCCTAACCAGACACTCCGCGGAAGCGTACAGCACCTAGAGAAAACTCACAAACTGAGGTCCGAATCCAAACACCTGCAGAGTGCCCAGGAGGTACCCATGGTCCATTCTATCGAACGCCTTCTCCTGATCAAGAGACAGGAGGGCGAACGACAGACCCTCTCTACACCCGAGTTCCAAAAGATCTCAGACTAGAAATAGGTTGTCAAAAATGCTGCAACCCGGGACAGTATAGGTCTGGTCTGGGTGGATCATGTCCGCCATCACGGACCCTAGCCACAGCGAGATTGCTTTCTCTATGATTTTGTAGTCCGTGCTAAGGAACGAGACAGGAAGCCAGTTTCGTAAATCGCGGAGGTCCCCCTTCTTCGGCAACAAGGCGAGCACCGCTCGCCTGCACGAAAGAGGGAGGATCCCGCCCTGCAAAGACTCAGCTGAGACAGTGGCTAGGTCTGGGCCAAGGATGTCCCAGAATGCGCGATAGAACTCCACGGTCAGCCCGTCCATGCCCGGAGATTTATTGGTGGGCATGCGACGGAGGGCTTCCGAGAACTCGGCCAGGGTGCGAGGCAGCTCTAGTCGGTCTCGGTCGCCCACGCTGACCATGGGGAGTTCCTCCCAGAGCACCCTGCAAGTGCCAGGATCGGTCAGATCCGGGGAGAAAAGGCTAGTGTAGAAGTCATGGGCCCTCCCACACATCTCCACCGGATCCGTGAGGGGGGTGCCGTCTTCTGCTAGAAGGCAGGTGACATGTTTCTTGGCCCCCCTCGTTTTCTCCAGGGCATAGAAGAAACAGGAGCCGCGATCCATCTCCCGAAGGAGGCGGATGCGGGATCGAACAAAGGCACCTCGGGCCCGATGGTCCTCGAGGGCCCAGAGCTCCTCAGGCTTCTCCCGGCACGCTCCGCAGAGGAACGGGTCCTCGGGGCTGTCGGCCAGAAGCCTCTCCATCTCTAAGACCTCCCATTCCAACTGCTCTATCGCTGCATTTCTCCGTCGGCTGGTGCCCCGGGTGTAGTCACGGCAGAAGAGCTTGGCGCGCACCTTCCCTAGATCCCACCATCGCCGCGCCGAGGGAAAGGCACGCCGCTGCTCTCGCCAGGCCAGCCAAAACTCCCGGAAGGACGTCACGAAGCCCTCATCCTCCAACAGGCTGTTGTTAAAGTGCCAATAGGCCGGCCCCGGCCTCTCTGCACGGAGGGAGGCCGTTATGGTGGCTAGATGATGGTCAGAAAATGGGGCCGGCCGAATGTTGGAGGAGTGGGCCTGTGAAAGATGGAAACGGGATAAATAAATACGGTCCAACCGAGAGTGGTGTGACCGATGACACTTCCACGTTCACCTTTGTCCGGGTGGAGGCCCATCTGGGTGGTGGTCACGCCAGACGTCTACTAGGGAGTGATGTTCAACTATTTCTCGGAGAATGTTCGCAGCGGCCGGGCTCAGCTCGGCCCCTGAGCGGTCCTGTTCCTCGAGGGTGGTGTTAAAGTCCCCTCCCAGGACTAAGCACTCGTGAGAATCTAGGGTGCTGAGGAAGTTGGACACCCGCTGATAGAATTGCGGCCTCTTCGGGCTCGTTGTCGGGGCATAGATGTTAACGAGGTTGACCACGAGCCGCTCCATACGGACTCGGAGATGCAGCAGGTGGCCCAGCACGGCCTCAGTGACCCCTAGCACCTCGGGCCGTAGGTTGGGGGAGAACAGGGTCGCCACTCCAGCTTGTCGGATCGTGAAGTGGCTGAAGTAGACCCCGTCCCCCCACTCCAGCCATCAGCTGTCCTTGGCAGTCAGATCCGTATGGGTCTCCTGCAGGAAAACCACAGAGTACCCCCCCTCCCGAAGGTAAGAGAGCACCTGAGACCTGCGGAGAGCCATCCTACAGCCCCTGGTGTTCAAAGTTGCAATAATGAGGGGCGTCATGCGGAGGGCTGGAGGGGTGGGGGTTCCTTGTTGGCGGGGGTGTTCGCAGCCCCGGGTGGGTTGCGCAACAATCCGTGACCCATCCCATAAGTGAGTAAATCGTCACGGAAGCTGCGGGCCCGCCCATAGGCCGCAGTACCATGCCTTCCTTTCCCTTTACCCTCCGTTATAAGGGCCCTTGTGGCCTGGAAGATTTGATCGAAGTCCCCCTATAGCTGGAGAGCTAGCTGTACCCTGTTGCGGGAGCCATGGATGTCTTCTAAAAACTGTCGCAACGCTTTTCGCAGCTCATGGGGGTGTGGGGTTGCGATTTCTGGGTTATTCCCTGGTGGGGCTCTTGATGCAGCCTCGTGGTCCACTGAGGCGGGCAGGCAGGGTGCAGACCACCGACGGGGCGTCTGACAGGCTAAAGTTATTAGGTCCGTCTCAAGCCTTGGGGTAGAAGAGGATGGCGGAGGGAAAAATTGCAGCTCCTAATGGGTTGCAGCAGGAAAATGCAAAGGCTGCTCCTTGTGGGGGATCCGCAAAAAACGGGAAAGAAACAACCCCAGGGGTGGCAATAGCATTGCAGGAGGAGGTGGATTGGGCAGGGACGGGGGGGGTGGAGGTGGGGGCGGGGGCAGAGGCGAGGCTCTGGGCTTTGGGAGGCAAGCAGCTGAGAGGTGGTGCCTCCCGAACAGATTCGAGGGTTAAGGGGGTGGGGAGGGGGCTCCCAGTGATGCTAGGCGCAGGCTCTGTGGTGGATTTGGCGGCCATGGCCTCAGGTGGTGGACCACCTTCTGTAGGGTGCCCACCCGGGAAGGCGGTTAGGGGGAGGGAGCATGGGGAAAGGGGGACTGGGGTAAGGTTGCCCAGATCGAGGCCAGCCGGCAGTAGGTCATTCTCTCCCTGGGTGACTGGGGTCAAACCTAGGGCCTCGATCTCCTCATACATGGAGGAGAGGTCATCTTCTGCCACCCCGGGGGTCTCCCCTCTGGCGCCCACTACGACAGTCACTTCGGGGTTCGGGTGATATTCGGGCAGAAGGGGCTTCCTCAGGGGTCTCGGAAGGGAGGGTCTCCCGTGGAGGGGAGAGTCTACCTTCCGGTACTATTTTGTCCTCCCCTCCCGACACTGGTGGATGGATCTCACTCGTGGGCATAGTGGAAGGCTCAGTGTCAGTGCCTCCCTTCCTGGTCTTCCGGGGGGCCTCCGCATCGGATGGGTGCAGCGGAGCTCGAGCCTTCCGCTTGCCTCGCTTTCTCTGGACTAGGGTCCAGCCTCCATAGCATCGTCTGGGGGCTGGTTAGCAGGGGTCGTGTTGGGGGGCGGAGGCGATGGTTCAGGGGCTCAGGGGGGTAACGGTGAGGCAGCATGGGGGGGCGGTTCTCCTTGGGGCGGGCCCTCTCCTATGCCCGGTAATATCTTTGCTGCACCTTCCTCCATAGGCTCTGCTGGATTGTTAACAGCAAGGGCGGGGCTCCCTCTCTCATCTGGGCGTTGTAGGGGAGGTGTCTCTTGGGCCCGGGCAGGAGCAGCGGTGGATCGAGCAGGAGGAGAGGTGGTTTCAGATGTCGGGCGGCCAGGGGCGTCGGCAACGATGGAGCCGACGTCCTGCTGGGTCTCGGGTGTCCCTCCCCGCCAGGCCAAGGGGCAGTCTCTTCGGACATGCCCCGCTGATCGGCAGAGGTAGCACTGGTCCTCTCCTGTGGAATAGTAGACCCGATAACGGGCTCCCTGGTAGGGGACTAGGAAGGACCTCTCAAGCGCCTCTCCGTCACGTGCCGGCGGCAACGGTAAAAGCTGCATTTGCCGGCGGAACGAAAGGACGTGCCGAAGGGTGGGGTCCTTGCTGCCCAACGGGAGAGGGCTGATGATGGAAACGGGTTTCCCCAGGGCGGAGAGAGCGGGTAACAGGGTGGCATTGGGTAGAAAAGAAGGGATGGAGGTCAGGACTAGGCGGACGCTCAGGTCTTCTAGCGGCTCCAGGGGGACAAATACCACCCCCATCGCCAGGCCCTTCTCCACCACCTCCTGGGCGGCAGCCTCCGATGCTAAGAAAAAGACGACCTTCCCATACATTTTGGAGGCCGCCACAATAGCCGTGGGTCCTACCACCCTCGCCAACACCTGCAAGTATGTCTCCACGTGGGGTGAGGCGGGCACCAGGAGGCAACGGACGCCATGCTTCCTGGTCATGGTGGGAAAGGGGCCGTGGCCGCTATTTATGGTAGCGGAGGCGGTGGGTGGGCAAGATGACGAGGCGGCAGACGCGGGGGGGGTTTGCCACCACCCGGGCATACGCCCTGGGAGCCGGGGGAGGGACGCTCACAGAGCTGGTGGAGGGAACAGCGGGGAGGGACGCCATGGTTGATGATGAGGCCACAGCGGTGGGGGCAGCCTCTGCCATGGAGGGCTTGGTGGTTGTGGCGGGGCCCTTCCCCTTCTTCACACCCTGGCCTTTCCGGCTAACGGGGGGGCTTTCCTAGAATCTGGGGGGGCGGTGGGCGTAGCAGCGGTAATAGTTGCCCCGGTGCCTCTGGCTGCCGATGTCCCAGCGGGGGCGGTGGCAGGTGTTTTGGCAGCAGTGGTGGGGAGGGGGGCTTGGGGGTTGGGCAGGGGGGTAGGTGGGGGAGGGGCAACTGAGGTTGTTAGAGGGGCCTCACCCCTCTCATTCCCCACCATCGTGAGCAGGGAGAGACGGGGAGACACCAGAAGGAGGAGGGAGGAGGTGGAAGCAGATTAACCACTTCTCCCTGTTGGGCTGCAGGCTGGCGGGGGGCCAAATGGGTCGGACTGGACAGGGGAAGGAAACAGGAGTTGGGGTCAGGTAGTAGGGGCAAACTGGGGGGTGGGCAGTCTGGGGGGTGGGGGGAACGCGGACCCACGCGCGTTTATCCAAAGAGTCTCGTTTGGTTGGCTGTTGTGTCTGGTCCGGATGATGGAATTCAAAGCAAGCAGTTGAGGCTAGAGGCAGACGGCAGGTTGCCAGCAGGGACGGACGGCGGGGGGGCCGTGACGGTTATAGTAGTGTTGGGGGGGGCACCGATGGATTGGGGGGCAGCTCCGTGCCACACCCCCTCTGTCCCTACAAACGCAGTTAAGATGCAGTCAAACTCCCCCCACACGAGAGTACAGTTCAAAAGTTACTCAGTCTTACGGCCCCCTCCACGATGATTTGTAGCTTCCCCGGGCGATGTCTCTGTCAGCTGTCTTCTCTCCCGGTCTTTGTGGGGCAAACCAAAAATGCCAAGCAGATAAGAAGACGATTAATTGCGGGTCCACAATCGAACAGCAAAACGGTTGGGTCTGGGGACGTCCACTCCCCTCGTCTGGGAAGCGGGTCGGCAGTCCTCCCCCCCTCCTCTGGGGGTTGCAGCTGAAGCAGTGGCAGTGTCCGAGGGCAGGCGTGGGGGGGCTGGCAGGCAAGCTGGCAGCCGACCAGCACTCGAACGACAGCAAAAAAACCCAAAACAAAACGAAGAAAAAGCCTCTGGCCCGGTCGGGGGGGGGGGGGGAGGGGAACTAAAGCAGGGGCAAAAAGCAAGGAAAGCCCAGGCCAGAGGGCAGCAGCAGGAGAGTGTTCGAAGGGAGCCTTCTTCCCTGTAAGGGGAAGAAAGTTTGCTATTGATTAATTAAAGCACCTGAAGCCAGTAACCTGATAAAACCCCCCAACTTCAATCAGACCAGGGAAGGAGTTGAAGCAGAGTGGATTGGTGTTGGAGTAGAGAGCAGTTTGGAGGGAAGGAGAGGAGAGTTTGGGGAAGTGCTGTGGTGGGCTAAGAAGACCAAGACCCTAGGTAAAGGGACATCTGGTTGGTGCAAAAGGAGGGCAGGAAGCCCCACAAGCTGAAGGGCAGGAGAGAGAAGTAGCACAGGGGAAGGAACCGCTAGTTCAAGCAGTTTACTGCTATCCCTAGGGCCCCTGGGCTGGAACCCAGAGTAGAGGGAGGGCCTGGATCCCTCCCTCTCCACTCCCCTCCTCTCGGACACTAGTTGGGCAGTTAATACCCCAGTTCAGGGGTGAGAAACGGTGTCCTGAACCCTCCCCAAGAAGAGAGAGAGCTAGACCCATCAAAGTAATGCCGGCAATTTACCACAGCACATTGTACATTTTTACAGTTTTTGATAATAGCAACAAAATAGCTAAAACAAATCACCATTAGCAATAAGAAGAAATCCATTGGAAGTGTCCATCTAGAATCATTTTTGTCATGCCACACCTTTGGCTCAATACCATTGGGGTTTGGGCCTTTTAGGGTTACCCTGTGGCTTCCCTTTGCAAAATTCAGTTCTCACTTTCCTCCTTGTCCTGAAGTAAAACAAAAAGGTTCTCCCGATCCCAAAGAACCAAGCCCCAGACCCAGGTCAATAGACAAGTCAGATCTTACCCACAAATCATGCTGTTGCCAATCCTTTAGGGGCAAGGAGGAACAAGGAGCACCTTGCTTTCAAAAGAGCCAAGGAGGAGAGGGACACGGTCCATGAAGAGAAACTCCTCAAGGGGTTCCTGGGGGAAGAGCAGGGAGCAGGACTGATTGCTCAGGGAGAGAATGCTCGATATGGGGGCCAGCAGGGTGGTTCATCCACCTCATATCACAGTGCCAGCACCAGTGCATGTGCCAGCTGCAATGTCTGCAGATGCACAGGTACATGTAACTATGACAATGGACTGGTGTTCCCTGTCCTGGCTCACAATGGTTGGAGGGTGGAGTTTGCGGGAGGGCCAGTGAGCAAAATTACAGATGGGGTTTCTGTTCCCAGCAATGACAGTTGTGTGTCTCAGAGAAAGATCCTCTAACCCCTCTCTCCAAGAGACATACCCTTGTCTCCAAAACCAGTGAGGTGGCAGAGCACACACTGGTTTATGCCGTAGCCGACATGTTTTCTGGCCAGCCTTGAATCTACCAATTCCCTGATGAATGTTCTTCTGACCCTTAATGGCTTTTATATTTTTGCTCTAGCCATTATTCAGACACTCAGCCCATTTGGCCTCGTCCAACTTCCACGTGATGCCTCACTTTCCCCCTCTCTGAAGTGGAGATAATCCTAACTGACAATTAGACAGATCTTGCTTCCCAAATCCCTGCCCTCCTTGCCCAACACCAGCCTCTCCCCCATTTCCCCAAACTCCATGCCTATCTTTGTGCCTGTCTCCTCCCCGAACTGCAAGGTCTCAGACACAGTCTCCTCCCAGCAAGCTGAAGCTGCCCCTGGCTCTGGAGCTGGAATCGCATATCCTGAGAGCTTCCCTTGCATGGTGTCTTGACTGTGGGCATGAGAAAGGACAACACCCATATACAGGTTGAACATCAACCTCCACCTCTGTCCCAGCAGCAGGATGGCGTCTGGTCCCTGCTCCCTCAGACAGCTGGAGCTACTGAGAGGTGCAGTTGGCAGAGCATGAGAACAGCCCATGAGGTTAAGAAATGGTGGGGAGAGCCTGGATTCTGCCCAGAAGGCCAGCTTCCATCCCTAGCATCTTGGCTGTTTCCTACCCTGCTGTGCACCAGGCCCGCTGCAGAGAGCTGCTCTGGGCAAGGACTGCAGAGCCAGCTGTCATCCTGGCAGGTGTAGCCCCAGGTTCCATAACCCTGACCCATGGTCTCTCTGAGGAAAGGCATGATGAACATGGATGACGAGCTCTAGATCCTGCTGACAGCATCCCCCAGCACAGACAAACTCTAGCACATCTTGGAGGTGAGCAGAATGGGAAGGGGGAGCAGGGGTTTTACCTTGGCTCTGGGGACTCCAAGAAAGAAGAGACTGGAAAATCCATGTTTCTTCTCTTGGATCCTTCCGACTATGCATTTGTGATATCAACTCAGTGGGTGACCTTGGGGTTAACTCACTTCCCCCTTCCTGCATCAGTCTTCTCCACTCTCAGATCTACCCTGGGGAAGAAGGACATAAGCCCCAACAATCACCTTCACTTGTGGGTGTCTGGCCCTGGGAGCCTAAACCAACTGGACTATCTGCCCCATCACCTCAACTTCCCTGTCTTTTCCTCCTAGGGCCTTGTCCTAAGTGCTCCTCCTAGCCCCTTGCTGGCTTGTCCCTGACCTTTCAAGGACTCTCCAAGCCCCTCCCACACCTGCTCCCCTTGGGGTGTCTCTCCTGGCTGAGCACAGGCTGCCCTTCTATCTCTCAGCAGGCCTGGATCCTAGTCACATGCTGCTGCTTGTCACCTGACCCCCACACTTATTCCCTTCCCCATAGGGAGCTGCATAACCTGGGCTAGGTGCAGTTGAGCTCCAACCCTTTTCCTGGCCCTCTCACCCTGGGACAGGTTGAAACCGGAAACCTGTGGGATAACAGTAACTGTTTGCTCTGAAATGTGCTGAAGACGCAATGGAAGAGGAAATCCTTTGGCCTGGATTTAAATTATTGCAACTGAAAGTGAATGAGAGAAAATAGGTCCAGAGTTATCTTCCTAGCAGCAGAAAATGTAAAGATTGATAGATGTTAAGGTCAGAAAGGGCCATTATGTGTATCTAGTCACACCTCCTGTATAACTTGGGCCCTAGAATGTTACCAAGTGGTTCCTTCAGCGAACCATAACATGGGACTGAGCCAGAGCACGTCTTTTGGAAGGACATCCACATGCATTAGAGCAGGGGTTCTCCAACTGGGGGTCGAGCCCCTTCAGGGGGTCATGAGGTTATTACATAGGGGGGTCGCGAGCTGTCAGCCTCCACCCCCAACCCTGCTTTGACTCCAGCATTTATAATGGTGTTAAATATGTATATATATATATATAATATAAAGTGTTTTTAATTTATAAGGAGGGGTCACACTCAGTGGCTTGCTCTGTGAAAGTGGTCACCAGTGCTAAAGTTTGAGAACCACTGCATTAGAGCCAGCTGGCTAACAGAAAATCTTTCTTCTGCAGTGACGTGGCATTAAGGGACATGGAGGAAAAGACGTGGAGGCTGTGATTAAAGTTAGAGGAGCGAGGCCAGGATAACAGGGGCGAGGTCCCAGGACTGGCTATCAGAAGACCTGCCGTTTTCTATTGCTGGCTTTGGGACCATGAGCGAGTCTCTTCAACGCTGGGTGCCTCGGTTTCCCCACTATCAAATAGAGCTAATCAAGGTTTTGTTTGTTCTCCCCATTTTACAGGGTGGGAAACTGAGACGCAGTTGGGACCTGTCTACACTACAGCTCTCTAGAGCATTTCTAAGCTGCTGATCCCCACATGTTGTTCAGAGCCTATAGACAACACCGCTCCTAAAGGTGGGTTTGTTCTGTTCTTATCCCTATGTACCAGCAGGGCTGGACAGCCTTTTCTCACTGTGCTGTGGGGAGCAGGTCCTGGGTACTAAGGGTCTGAAGAAGCTCTCAAGGACTAATTTTTACAAATATTTTTATCAGTGAATTGGGAGAAAATATACAATCCCTGCTGATACAGAGCCATCTGGCTCATTCGGCAAGCTGGGCCCGTTCAAAGAAAACAAGTTTACCAGAGCCAAATGCAAGGTCCTACACCTAGCAACAAGGCATGCCGGCCACACCTCCAGAATGGGGAAGTGTATCCAGGAAAGCAGTGACTCTGAAAAGGATTTAGGGGCCATTATGGAGAAGTCACTCAACACAAGCTCCCAGCGTGATGCTGTGGTGACCAGGGCTAAAGCCATCCTTAGACGTAGGAGCAGAGGCGTGAGGAGGCTACGAAGGTGACACAGCATCAGTGAGACTGCTATTGGAATACTGCCTCCAGTTTTGGTGTCCTCATTTGAAAAAGATGTTGAGAAATTGGAGCTGGGGCAGCAAAGAGCCACCAAATGTTCTGCGGGCTGGAGAAAAATGCCTTCTAGGGAGCGATTGAAAGAGCTCAACCTGTTTAGCTGATGAAAAGCAGATTGAAAGGTGACTTCACTGAAGTGTTGAAATGCCTTAATGGAGAGAAAATACTGGGGATTAAAAGGCTCGTTAATCTAGCAGAGAAAGGCATAACAAGACCCAATGGCTGGAAGGTGAAAAGAGAGCAATTCATATAACAAATAAAGCTCAAATATTCAACAGCAAGGATGATTCACCACAGGAACAAGCTACCAAGGAAAGTGGTGGATTCTCCATCTCTTGATGTCATTTAATGAAGACTAGATGCCTTTCTGGAATGTGTTTGCCAAATGGTAGCGACTGTGGTATACAGGAGGCCTGTGATATGCAGGGGGTCAGATGAGATGCTCTAATGGTCTCTTCTGGCCATCAAGTCGACTCATTTCTGAAAAACTGAGTGTAGCATTGGGAGCAGCCTCTGATGTTTTGCTGTCTAGCGGCTTGCTTCCTAGAATGAACACTCCTTGAGTGGGGTGATCCACAGGGAGTAGCTCAATCCTCCAATGTGTCTGGCCAGCGGCAGGACATTAGCACTGCAGGGGAGGGGTGGGTAGGCTGACGGGATAGCAAGTGTGAAAAAGGGGACAGGGAGTGGGGGGTAAGAGGAGCCTATATAAGAAAAAGCCCCAGATAGCGGGACTGTCCCTGTAAAATCGGGACATCTGGTCACCCCAGGGGTGGGTGTGGCAGTGACAACACAAAGGCCTTTTGCAGGACCTCAGCCTATTGGACAAAGGTAGTGGGGAGGTGGTGACCTCACAGAGAGATGCTGACATCAGCCAGGCAGGACAGGGGCGCAGGGCCAGGGAAACCTCGCAGACCCCTGTAGCTTTCCTTCAGCAAGTCTCCTGTTCGAGGTCTCTCTTTGAGGACTGAGAGAGTATTAGGATTTACATACATGAGCGCAAGGAGGAACCTCTTTCGAGTTTTCTCCTTTCCTTTTCCTAATTTTACTAGAAAAGAGACGTCCCTGTTTGGAAGGTAAGAGCCTCCGAGAGGTTTGGAACCTGTTCAGTCTGATCCATTTGGTGCCAGCTGATTTCTAGGCCTGGAAAACTCTAGCTTCAGGTGGCAGAATTTTATTCCCCAACTAGGATTTTGTCCCTTAGAATCACTGGGGACATGAGGGCTTGTCCTTTTTGTTTTACCTTTTCCTCCATCCCTCCCTCCTTTCTCCTCTTCTCTTACTTCTTTTGTCCTTTCCCCTGTTCCCCTCCCGCTACCAGGAGGGGTGTGTGGGTGGGAGTCACTAGGGGTGCTCTGCAGCTCCCATTATGGAAGGTCCACCCAAAAATGTGGGGCTGAAAGAGTGCTCGGCCAGTGATCCCCACCGGTGACCTGGGCCATCCTTTGGGCTCTCAGGTGAGAACCCTCAGCCTCCCGCCCCTCAATCTCTACCCTGTTTGGCTGAGCGGGGGGTTATTGACAGGGAGGAGACTTGGGTCCTTGCTGTTGTTTGAGAGCACTTTATTCAGGTCATTGAAATTCCAGATCCGATGGTTAGTTTGAAAGTCAGGGCTCTTGGGTCCTATTCCCAACTCTGCCACTGACTGGCTGTGTGACCTCAGACAAGTCAGTTCTCCTTTCTCAGCCTTAGCTTCTCCCTCTTTCAAGTAGGCATAACAATTGGCTCCTACCTACCTCACAGGGGGTGGAGGATGGGGATCCATTGGAGAGTGTCACTGGGAGCAGTGCATAATATGAGGTGTCCTATCACGTTTACTCAATCTGATTATGACATAATAGAATAGCTGAAATATTCTGCTTTATTTGTATTTGATTATTTTGAAATTGTTAAAATCAGCTACTCCTTCGCTCAGACTGTTCCCCAGGCTGAGAGTGTCTGAGCTGGGCCAGACCTTGTCAGCTGCTGAGCATGGAAATCAATGAGAAATGAGGGGGCCCTGGGCTTTGATGTGGGAATGGTTTCCCCGGAGAAGTCCGGACTCCTGGGTTCTGTTCCTCCTCTAGCCTGGGGGGTGGAAGGGGTGGCCAGGGACGGCAGGAGGGAGCTGCTTGTCCAAAGTGATGGATGGTCTTTGTGACTGACCCCAGTGCTTCCCCGGGTATTGCAGCACCGTCGATGAAGAGGGGGAACGTTGGGAGCAATGTTCATCATGCAATGAACTCCTGCCAGTGTGTGGAGATTGCACTCCCTGCACCCCTGTGGGGGGTGGCGGAGCTACTCTGGCTGGGGCAGGGATGGGGAAGGATGAAAAAGGCTGTTTAGTGAGAGGCTGCATTGACTCCAGACTGACGCCTGCTCCCCGCTCGGTTCCAGGATGGCCAGGCTCCTGAGGATGTTCAGGAAGAAGGCTCTGCAATTGGCCCCAAAGCCTGAGGGAAGCAGCTGCCATCTTCCCCAGGAGCAGGGCGGCCCCTCCATCTCCACTGGCGGGGAAGGCGCTCCCAGCCAGGCCAGGAGGTGGAAGTGCCCAGCCTTCTGGCAGAGGAAACCCGCTCCCGGCACTGGCACCGAGGTTGGAGAGGCAGAGGCCAGGCTGAAATGGAGCTGGCACAGGATGCTGCTGGGCAGGCAGGACCCAGCCCAGGAAGGGAGCCGGGCAGGGTGGCTCTGGGGCTTGTTGTGTAGGAAGCACCGGCCCCAGGAGCCTAGCCCTGATTCCCAGCAGGAGGCATTGCCCTGCCCGGTCACTGAGGACCTTCCAGCCTCCCCAGGGCAGGAGGTGGAGGATCCCTGTCCCAGCACCAGCAGCTCGGCCCACTCCCCATGGGACAGAAGCAGCACCTGGGACTCAGGCTGCAGTGAGGCCAATGGGCGCCGCTGCTTTGTGCCAGGTAAGGAGCCAGGCTGGGCTCAGGGAGGGGTGAGGAGGGGGCTGTGAACACCCTGGGCCCAGGCACTCGACCAGTGCTAAGGGGGCGGGTCCCCAGCCCAGGTGTCTGGCCTGAGCCACGTGAACCTCTGACACTAGATGCTGCCACTTTGGTCCTTGGTACTGTAGCTGGTGGTGGGGCGGGGAGGTGGGGCAGGCACCGCACTGGGAGTCCAGGACAGTGTGTGTGTGGAGGGTCTCTTTGCTATGGGCTGCTGAAGGAGTTCGGGGCTGAAGGTATCATTGAGAGCGGGGAGTGTGGGGCCCGGTCTGCCCTGGGTCCTGGAGGTGGGAAGGGAGCACGTTGCCCCACCATGCCCCTGTCCTTCTCCTGAGTGTCGGCCGGTGTCAACCTGTCCTCTTCTCTCCCTGGTGCAGGGACCTCAGGATGAGGAGGAGGAACGGGTGGATGTGGCCACAGAGGAGGCTATTCTCAAGAACATCCAGGAGCAGCTCCAGGGCCGAGAAAAGGTACAAACGTTCCCCAGCTGTGCTGGAACCAAGGGTCTTTTCTCTGACGATCCACCAGCCCTAATGGGGACCTTTCTCCTCCATGATCTGGGATGCCCAAGATGGGGGTGTTTGTCACACACCAGCCGGGGTCTCCTTCCCTCACAGGCACTGTCCCAGATCTGGACCCTGCTTATGTAGGAGTTGTGGGTGATTTGTACAACGGGCGGGTCCCCACTATCCCCCGTACAGGCCTGAGTCCTGCAGCTGGTGTGGGTGGGGCAGGGAGGTCCCTGGCTAACTGGCTCTCTCCCCCCCAAGCCCACTGCTGGTGGGTGCAGGATGAGGCCCAACACCTCATGTTCCTGTATGCCATCCACCCTGCGTGTCTTGCTGCACAGCAGAGAGGGCAGGACACATTGGAGCCACACTGCTGCAAGGCGGCTGTCCTGGAGAGGATTGTAGTGAGCGAGACACGGCGCCAAGCAGCTGGAGGGAGGACAGAGACATGGGAGGGGCAGGGGTCTCCCCGAGCCAATGGAGAGGGGATGGCTGGTGCTGGAGAGGCAGCTGAGGCCAGGGATTGCTGGGGCTGAAGATTGGGGAGAAGAGACAGGACAAATTCTGAGATTGGCCACTAGTGGGCAGGAATTGGAAGACCTGGAGGCAGGTGGGAGGATCCTGCTGGCTGTGTGGGGCACTGGCTGTGTAATCTCCTCACTGGGAAGTGTCAATGAGGCCCGAATCTCTCACTCTCCTTTGTCTCCTTTCGGTCTCACAGCAGCTCATTGAGGAGCTGCCTGGTAACTCTCCACCGGGCGCCGTCCTCGCTAATTCCCTGATTGCTGTGGGCAACCTGAGGTATCGAGACCCTCCCACCTGGTTCCCCTAACATCGCCGCTGCTCAGACCCAGGGCTGGGAGTCGCTGCCCCTCCCACCACCAGGTCACCTCCCAAGGGTGTCTCCTCTGGCAGAGGTGGTGGGAAGGTTCACTCTCTCTGGGTTGGGCTGTTCTTTTCTCTCCAGTAACATTGCAATGGCTTTGGGGAGAGGCTCAGTCCCAGGATCAGATACAGGAGGGGCAGCAGGGTCCAGGGAACAGGCGCTAATCCTGTCCTGCCACTGTCTGTCTGGGAAACCTTGGCCTTGTCGTTCCCTGGCTCGGTGCCTCAGTTTCCATTCTCGCCAGCCTCTGCCCATTTCCCTGCACTTTCACATCCCTGTTGGTGCCAGTCCCACCCCCGCAATGCACAGTCTAATATCGGCTCCTCTCTCTTGCCGGCACTATGACACCTTTCCTGGAGCCAGAGGTGGAGACCCACCTCCTTCTAGCTGCCCTGCATTCCGGCTTCACCCTGGGCACGGAGAAGGACACCACCCAAATCTAGGTAGATCATGCTAAAGTCATGGATTAAAGAGCCAGCTGTCATTCTGCCATGAATCCTTGCTAATTGCCTGCAGTGGGATGTGAATGAACGAGGCCAGGATGTGTGTTTGGGGGGTCTTACAAGTGCTTCCCAGAGACCCCTCTTCCCATCTTATGGCAGGTGTAGCCCTACTTTCCCTAACTCTGACCTATGGCTCTCCCTTGCTTTGCAGGAACTGCATAGAGTCTTGCCAGACCTCCTGGATGCCATGCTGGGGAACCTGCTGGCAGAGTCCCCAGAAACTGACAGGCTCCATTCCATCTTGGAGGTGAACCCGATAAGAGGGATGGGGCAATTTTGCCTGAACTTTTAGATCCATTTTCAAGTCTGTCCTTCTAGCTGGGCCCCCAGTGGGCTGTCCTTGGTCAGGGCAGTCAGTGCAATGCAGTGTCAGGCCCTTCCTCGTTGAAGGACAGAGGAAGTAGCTGGGACTTCAAACCAGAGCTTTGCCTGGGGACTGGAGTAGGGAGTGAGAGTCTGAACCTCTCCTGTGAGATCCAGAAGATGGTCCTCAGAGAAGAGTCACAGGCTCCTTCCAAGAGAAACATGAGGACCCCAGAGAATCAGCCCTTCTCTCGGACGGGCCCTGAGATTCCTGGGGGGATTGTGCTCACACTCAGTCCCTTAACCCAAGCAAGGACTTGAGAGCCAAGGAGGCGAGGGGTCTGTCTGCTCCCTGGTGAGATGTTCAGGAATCAGGAGTTCAGGGAGGATGGGACCAGCCCCAACATCGAACGTTGTCCCAGTCTAGAGAGACAATGACAAGTCATGACCTGCAGGATACAGGCATTGTCCTGGGGGCAACAATCCCCTTCTAAAGCTCTGTGATCAGTGAATCAGATGTTCCACCCCGTGCACAATGTCTCAGCCCCCTGCGATGGGGAGGGTCTCATTAGCACAACACATGCACCGGCCTATTGATCCTGAGCTGCCTCCTTTCCCCCTTGCACATTAACTATTGGATCATGTCCAGGGTGTCGCAAGAGAGAGCCAGGGCCATTCGGAGCAGCACCGCCCTGCTCAGATCCACCATCACCCTCCCTGAGTTTGACGTAAGTGACCTCTCAGCCCAGCTTCCTGACTCCAGGCGTCGGTGAGCTGGCTCGAACGGGCTGTAGGATGTGGTGCTGCAGGGGCTGGGGGTTAGGAGTGTTCCTCCTGGGGAGGCAGAGTAAGAGCAGAGAATGAGCTTGGCTTGAGTCAAGTTCTTCTTGTGCTGGTTAAGTGGTGACTCTGGGCTTTTAAGGGGACCATGCTGCAGGTTCATGCCTTTCTGTCATCCTGGAGCAGCTGGGGAAGTAAGCCCTCATGGAGGGCCCTGCCCACATCCCTGTACTCCAGGCTCCTTTTGAGGGCAGAGGAAATTTAAGAGTCTAAGCTCTGCCTCCTATCCTCTAGCATCTCCTGCTGAGGGGAAGGAGAGTCCTGGCCCAGGGGAGGACTGGGAACTGACAGGAAAATGCTGATGGAGTCCCCTCTCCTTTCCATTAGAACTCAGCAGAATTCCCCAGGATGGGTCACCGTGTGGAACAGCTGGCTCTGTCCATCAGTGACCCAGCCAAGGACATGAGCTGGCAGGCCAGGGATAGAGTGTACTGGCTCTACCGGCTGCTGCTGCACCAGAAGGGTGAGGAACCCAGGTGGGAAATGGCACCTGAGAGAAGAGTGAGAGTGGGACCCCAACCAATTTCTCTCAGACTGACCCCGGCTGGAGGCTGAGCCTCTCTCGATCTCTTTCTCTGTTCTACACCAGCCCCTGCAATTCTGTTGGGCCAGGCACGCAGCGAGGACTCTGCCCACTATGCAGCCACCAATGGGATTGGAAGGACACAAGCACTGCAATCAGAATGACTAGTGTGTGTGTCTGTCTGTCTGTCTTTCCCAGGGCTGACCATCCATGAGGCCGAAGCCCTGTGGTGTTGGGACTGGCACCGGGACAGCAGGCTCCTGGGCTACAGGAACACAGCCAGGGTGGGGGAGGTAAAGACACTCTGCCAGGGCATGACACAGGTCAGGGAGTGGGGGTGGCTGAGTCCTCCGCAGTGGCTGCCTCCTGGGGCCACTAGACAGAGATACCGTACTAGCCCCAGGATTTGGAGTCTGGTTTTTGGCAATCTGCTAATGCCTCACGTCCTGTTGGGTTTAGGTCTTTGGAAAGTTCTTCTGGGAGGGGCAGAGAAGATCCTTCCTCCGGACGGCAGTGCTGGCCATCCACGACCCCCTGCTGCGTGTCAGCCAGGCTGGGCTACTCCTCACCTACTCCCTCCTGGGGGAAGCCCGGCAACTGATGGGGGACAAGGTAAGCAGCTGCATTAGAGTCAGAAGATTGGGGTAGTGCCCAGGCCTCATTCCCATCCGATGGCCATTGGCTGGCCTGGCAGTAAGAAGCCTGGTGGGGAATTAGAGAGAGAACAGGTGCTACTGTCAAGGGAGATAAATTCACCTTCATGAGCAGGAGGGAGCCAGCTTGTCCCCAGAGCAGCTCCAACCGAGCTCTTTAGCAAGGCTAATTAATGACAAGCATTACCTCATCACGGACTTATGTTCTTAGGACACGGTGCTATCGCTCTTGGGAAGTGCCCTCTGCGAGTCTCTCCTGTCCCACAGGGCAGCACAAATTCCCAGTGGCCTAGTGTCCATGTCACCCAAGCCACTACCCAGAGTTGCTCCCATCACTGGCAGCCTGGGAAGCCAAGGACTGACGAATGATGGTGACTCACCAGGCAGGGCTGATGCACATTGGCAGGGGAAGCTTGTCCTGCTGCTGGCAGGGCTGGACCCGCTCTAGAGAGAACGGGAGGATTCAGTCAGCAGGGGCTGCTGATCTGCCCTGTTCACCAGGGCTGCCATCCTGCGTCTTCAGCATTAGTGTCTGGGATAACTTGGGGAAAGGTCTCAACCTCCCCACATCCCACTTCACTGCTGCCAGACTCCCTCCTTCCCCACACTCCCCTGCTTGAGCCCTGTCCCTGCCCAACCTGGGTGGGGGTGGAGGTGAGGGTTCTGAGAACTTGAGCTGTGGATTAGAGGTAGAACACCTGTCAAGGGCACTGAGGGGGAGATGTCAGGAGCTCACCATATAAGGAGGGGGGTTGGCACTGGAGGTCACTAGAAAGGACACGAAGACTCCATTCTAGGGGTCAGGAGGGTGAATCCATCCCTCAGAGGTAGGCAGGTGCTGGGTGGAAATGCTGCTGCTTCCAGGTGCCCTTAATTCCCCCAATTCCTCGGGGGCGTCTGAGTCTCTGACAGGTTCTCGTTCCCTTGCAGCAGGAGGACGTCACAGCCAATGTGATGCGCCTTCAGTGGTGAAACAGGCCAGCTGGGGTATGAACAGGAATGAGAATGAGGCAGGAAGTTCAGAGCAGCAAGGAAAGACTAGAGGGAAATTTGAGAAGAAAGGTAGGAAGTGCCCAGGGAAAACTGCAGCAAAGGGAAAGGAGCAGACCTAGCTGTTGGGTACAGGACCCTGGGCTGCTCCCAGTGTCAGGGTGGGACTGGGTTCCCCTACTGGCCCCAAAGAAGGGGGCGTCCACGCACCCGGAGAGGGTTACCAAGCCCAGCATAGGAGCTGTAGGATGAGGAAGAGCGCCAGTGATGGCAGAAGGACTTCTTTCTGTGGAAAGACCTGTTTGGAGTTTTAGTGTGAGACAAGCTGGGCCCCAGAAGGATGGACTAAAGATGGTGACCTGGCCGAAGGGTTGAGTTACCAGGCGTATCAAAAGACACGGCCTGCTTAGGAAATTGCTGAGTGGCAAAACGAGGGGCCAGGGCCCCAAGAAGGTAGAAAGAAAGGAGAAGGTGTCCTCTGACACAAACCCACATGAGGCAGGCAACGTGGAGGTGGCAGGGATGGCCGTGGACCTTGCAGAGCCTCCACCAACACGCCCTGTTGGGTGCTGCAGGGAGGTGAAGGACGAAATGGTTGGCCCAGAGATGAAGCAGACTGAAGTAGGGAGAAACACCAGGGTGGAGCAGTCCATGGTGGGTTCTCAGACCCGGACGGAAAGGGTTTTGGCGTATGCAGTGGCAGTAGCAAAAAGGGGTAGAGAAGAAGCTAAAGGCTTCAGAACAGGCTCTGCAAGCAGTTGCGAATGAGACTGAGTGGCTGCAGGAAGAGCGCTGGGATATTGTGGAAGAGAAGGAATATGCCTCTTAATTCTGGTGAGCGAGCTGGCAGTGGAGCTGGAGACACTGTGCGCGCAGGCTGTACAAGCGCGCAGCCGGTGACAGCGAGGAGATGATGAGGGATGAAGCTTGGACAAGAATAGAACTTGCCCGCCCGGGCAAGTTGGTGCTTGCCAACTTATGCTTTAAGAAGAGGGGAATATAACGGAGGCTTGGCCTGTGGGCTATAAAGCCTGGAGCTAGGCCAAACAGATTACAGAGTGAGCTCCACCTTAGGGGAAAACCAGGGAAAACCGCAGCGAAGGTACAGGAGCAGGCCTAGCTGTTCAGTACAGGGCCTTGGGACAGAGCCTAGAATCCAGGGTAGGACTGGTTCTCCCATGGTCTCTAAGGAAGAGGACGTAGAAGGCCATAGAAAGGGCTACCAAGGGCAGGCCGAGCCAAAGTCAGGCTGAGGAAGAGCCCCCAAAGGAACGGAAGACCTTGTTTCTGTTAGACATTTTTGGACTTTTTGTTTGGGATGAGCACGACCCAGGAAGGAGTGGACTAAAAGACGGTCACCTGGCTGAAGGGCTGAGTTCCCAGCCAAACAACTCCCAGACTGCGCTAGCGACTATTGGCAGGGGTGCTAGCCCAGCAAGAAAGCTGTGACACCAGGCCTTGCCAGGAAGAGGCAGCCTGGTTTTGGAGAGTGGTGGGGATGGCCTATGGGAGAGGATGGCTGGAGGGGTCGTAGAGGAGGGGCAACAGGGTCCAGTGATGAGAGCAGGGAAATGGTTGGACTGCAGCCCTGCCACTGTGTGGTCACTTGATCCTGGCCAGGTCACTCTCCCACCTGATGCCTCACTTTCTCTATCTTTGAAATGGGGATCATCCTGACCCACATTAAGTAAGTGTTTGATCTTCTGTTTTTCCTTCCCAAATCCCTGCCCTCCTTGCCCCACACAGGCCTCTGCCCTGTTCCTCAAACTTCCGTGCCCATGTTAGTGCCTGTGTAGCCCCCCAAGGGCAAGGTCTCATGTACAGTCTCCTGCCAGCAAACTGAAGCCGCCCCTAGATCCAGAACAGGAATCGCAGTTCCTGTGCGCAGCCTGAATAGAGTGTTGGGCATGGGCATGGGGACGACCAACAGTCACATCCAGGAAGAACATCAACGTACTCCTCTGTCCCAGGAGCAGGAAGATCTCTGGTTCTTGCTCTCTTAGGTGTCTGGAGCTCCTGAGTTGGGGGTGCAGGTGGGCAGAGATGGGAACAGGCCATAGGATTAATCTAGTGTCAGGGGCAGAGTCCTCCCTCTTGTGGGAGATGATGTTGCCCCTCTGTGCGGAGGTCCTTCCTTGCAGATGCTGTGCTTTGGTTCCTGGACTCTGCCAGGAAGCCCAGCTCCCATCCCTAGCAGCTTGGCTGTTCCCCACCTTGCTTGGCACCAGACCCTCTGCAGAGAGCTCTTCCGGGCCAGGACTGCAGAGCCAGCTGTCATCCTGGCAGATGTAGCCCCAGGTTCCATAACCCTGACTCATGGTCTCTCTCCGCAAGCAGGCTCAGAGCAAGGCCTGCCCGTAGAACATGGATGACGAGCTCTAGATCCTGCTGACAGCAACCCCCAGCACAGACAAACTCCAGCACATCTCGGAGGTGAGCAGAATGGGAAGGGGCAGCAGGGGTTTTACCTTGGCCCTGGGGACTCCAAAAAAGAAGAGACTGTAAAATCCATGTTTCTTCTCTTGGATCCTTCCGAGTATGCATTTGTGATATCAACTCAGTGGGTGACCTTAGGGTTATCTCACTTCCCCCTTCTGGCATCAGTCTTCTCCACTCTCAGATCTACCCTGGGGAAGAAGGACTTAAGCCCCGACAATCACCTTCACCTGTGGGTGTCTGGCCCTGGGAGCCTAAACCAACTGGACTATCTGTCCCATCACCTGAACTGCCCTGTTTTTCCCTCCTCGGGCCTTGTCCTAAGTGCTCAGCCTAGCCCCTTCCTGGCTTGTCCCTGACCTTTCAAGGACTCTCCAAGCCCCTCCCACACCTGCTCCCCTTGGGGTGTCTCTCCTGGCTGAGCACAGGCTGCCCTTCTATCTCTCAGCAGGCCTGGGTCCTAGTCACATGCTACTGCTTGTCACCTGATCCCCACACTTATTTCCTTCACCCTAGGGAGCTGCATAACCTGGGCTAGGTGCAGTTGAGCTCCAACCCATTTCCTGGCCATCTCAAAAGTTTGAGAACCACTGGAGCCAGCTGTCTAACAGAAAATCTTTCTTCTGCAGTGACGTGGGGTTAAGGGACATGGAGGAAAAGACGTGGGAGCTGTGAATAAAGTTAGAGTAGAGAGGCCAGGATAACCGGGGCTAGATCCCAGGACTGCTTATCAGAAGACCTGCTGTTTCCTATTCCTGGCTTTGGGACCATGAGCGAGTCTCTTCAACACTGGGTGCCTCGGTTTCCTCAACTGTCAAATAGCACTAATCAAGGGGTTTTTTTTTGTTCTCCCCATTTTACAGGGTGGGAAACCGAGACGCAGTTGGGACCTGTCTACACCACAGATCTCTTGTGCATTTCTAAGCTGCTTATCCCCACATGTTTTTCAGAGCCTGTGGACAACACAGCTCCTAAAGGTGTGTTTGTTTTGTGCTTATCCCCTATGTACCAGCAGGGCTGGGTGAACCTTTCTCACTGTGCTGTGGGGAGCAGGACCTCGGTACTCAGAGACTGAAGAAGTTTTCAAGGACTTAAAAGTAGTTTTATCAATGAATTGGGAGAAAACCTACAATCCCTGCTGATAAGCTTGGTGGGTGACAAAATACTGGCAGAGTGGTAATTACTGATGAGGAGAGGGCAGTGATACAGAGCCATCTGGCTCATTCGGCAAGCTGGGCCCATTCAAAGAAAGCAAGTTTGACCAGAGCCAAATGCAAGGTCCTACACCTAGCAACAAGGCATGCCGGCCACACCTCCAGAATGGGGAAGTGTATCCAGGAAAGCAGTGACTCTGAAAAGGATTTAGGGGCCATAGTGGAGAAGCCACTCAACACAAGCTCCCAGCGTGATGCTGTGGTGACCAGGGCTAAAGCCATCCTTAGACGTAGGAGCAGAGCCGTGAGGAGGATAGGGAGGTGACACAGCATCAGTGAGACTGCTATTGGAATACTGCCTCCAGTTTTGGTGTCCTCATTTGAAAAAGATGTTGAGAAATTGGAGCTGGGGCAGCAAAGAGCCATCAAATGTTCTGCGGGCTGGAGAAAAATGCCTTCTCAGGAGCGATTGAAAGAGCTCAACCTGTTTAGCTGATGAAAAGCAGATTGAAAGGTGACTTCACTGAAGTGTTGAAATGCCTTAATGGAGAGAAAATACTGGGGATTAAAAGGCTCGTTAATCTAGCAGAGAAAGGCATAACAAGACCCAATGGCTGGAAGGTGAAAACAGACCAATTCATATCACAAACAAGGCACAAATATTCAACAGCAAGGATGATTCACCACAGGAACAAGCTACCAAGGAAAGTGGTGGATTCTCCATCTCTTGATGTCATTTAATGAAGACTAGATGCCTTTCTGGAATGTGCTTGCCAAACGATAGCGACTGTGGTATACAGGAGGCCTGTGATATGCAGGGGGTCAGATGAGATGCTCTAATGGTCTCTTCTGGCCATCAAGTCGACTCATTTCTGAAAAATTGAGTGTAGCATTGGGAGCAGCCTCTGACGTTTTGCTGTCTAGCCGGCTTGCTTCCTAGAAGGAACGCTCCTTGAGTGGGGTGATCCACAGGGAGTAGCTCAAACCTCCAAAGTGTCTGGCCAGCGGCGGGACATTAGCACTGCAGGGGAGGGGTGGGTAGGCTGACGGGATAGCAAGTGTGAAAAAGGGGACAGGGAGTGGGGGGTAAGAGGAGCCTATATAAGAAAAAGCCCCAGATAGCGGGACTATCCTGATTTTATAGGGACAATCCTGCTATCTAGGGCTATCTGTTCACCCAA
The DNA here is from genome assembly GCF_965152275.1 of Natator depressus. Taxonomy (NCBI): domain Eukaryota; kingdom Metazoa; phylum Chordata; order Testudines; family Cheloniidae; genus Natator; species Natator depressus. The sequence goes on along the minus strand of NC_134236.1, from coordinate 176,799,349 downwards.
GGGGGTGGGTGTGGCAGTGACATCACAAAAGCCTTTTGCAGGACCTCAGCCTATTGGACAAAGGTAGTGGGGAAGTGGTGACCTCACAGAGAGATGCTGACATCAGCCAGACAGGACAGGGGCGCAGGGCCAGGGAAACCTCACAGACCCCTGTAGCTTTGCTTCAGCAAGTCTCCTTCTCGAGGTCCCTCTTTCAGGACTGAGAGAGTATAAGGGTTTACGTACGTGAGCGTGAGGAGGAAACTCTTTCAAGTTTTCTCCTTTCCTTTTCCTGATTTTACTAGAAAAGAGACGTCCCTGTTTGGAAGGTAAGAGCCTCCGAGAGGTTTGGAACCTGTTCAGTCTGATCCATTTGGTGCCAGCTGAATTCTAGGCCTGGAAAACGCTAGCCTCAGGTGGCATAATTTTATTCCCCACCTAGGATTTTGTCCCTTAGAATCACTGGGGACATTAGGGTTTGTCCTTCTGTTTTACCTTTTCCTCCATCCCTCCCTCCTTTCTCTTCTTCTCTTACTTCTTTTGTCCTTTCCCCTGTTCCCCTCCCGCTACCAGGAGGGGTGTGTGGGGGGAGTCACTGGGGGTGCTCTGCAGCTGCCATTGTGGAAGGTCCACCCAAAAATGTGGGGCTAAAATAGTGCTCGGCCAGTGATCCCCACCGGTGACCTGGGCCATCCTTTGGGCTCTCTGGTGAGAACCCTCAGCCTCCCGCCCCTCAGTCTCTACCCTGATTGGCTGAGCTGGGGGTTATTGACAGCGGAGAGACTCGGGTCCTTGTTGTTTTCTTTTAAGACCAAGTAAATAAGTCATAACCAGTCATATGTTTGACGAATTTTGCTGCTTCTCTGCATTCATTGTCTCTGAGCAGTTCATGATTCTCTCTAACATTCCAGTTCTTCCGAAACACTTGCTGAATAATTACCATGATCTGTTGGTTGGTCTGGAGCTCATGTGAGAGGACTTTATTCAGGTCATTCAGTGTATGAAATTCCAGATCCGATGGTTAGTTTGAAAGTCAGGGTTCTTGGGTCCTATTCCAACTCTGCCACTGACTGGCTGTGTGACCTCAGACAAGTCAATTCTCCTTTCTCAGCCTTAGCTTCTCCCTCTTTCAAGTAGGCATAACAATCCGCTCCTACCTACCTCACGGTGGGTGGAGGATGGGGATCCACTGGAGAGTGTCACTAGGAGTAGTGCATAATATGTGGGGTCCTATCTCGTTTACTCAGATCAGATTATGACATAATAGAGTAGCTGAAATATTCTATTTTATTTGTATTTGATTATTTTGAAATTGTTCAGAGCATCAACTCCTCAGCTCAGACTGAAGCATCTTCTCTAATTTTCGAGATCTAAGGGTCTCCTCTTTGTGCGCGACGAGACAATTTAACACACTGTGTCAAACAGAAGATGCTTTTGTTTTGCAACAAAATATTTTTGCAAAGAATTTTCATCCCACTTGTTACGATTTCAAGAAACAAACCGGTTTAGTCTGAATGGGATTTTCTGACAGAAACGGTTTCAATGAAATTTCCCCACCATCTTGATTCCTGGGCTCTCTCCCTGCCTCTGCAGGGTTTGTTGTCTGTTAGGAGTCAGGATTTGTGGCTTCTCTTTCTGGCTCTGCCACCATGTTGCTGTGTAGGCCCTTGGGTAGGTCACTTCCCTTCTCTGTACCTCAGGTTCCCCATCTGTCTAATGGGAACAGGGACAATTTGCAAACTCTGGGCAGTCATGAGCCTGAGCCCTGGTTTACACTAGGACTTTAGGTCGAATTTAGCAGCGTTAAATCAATGTAAACCTGCACCCGTCCACACGATGAAGCCCTTTATTTCGACTTAAAGGGCTCTTAAAATCGATTTCCTTACTCCACCCCTGACAAGTGGATTAGTGCTTAAATCGGCCTTGCCGGGTCGAATTTGGGGTACTGTGGACACAATTCGATGGTATTGGCCTCCAGGAGCTATCCCAGAGTGCTTCATTGTGACTTGCTCTGGACACACTCTCAACTCAGATGCACGATTGTTTGCCGTTGCTCTAATGCAGGGAGGAGCGACTGATGACACGGCTTACAGGGTTGGCTTACAGGGAGTTAAAATCAACAAAGGGGGTGGCTTTACATCAAGGAGTATTTCAGGCAGGACTTCACGGAGGGTTCCAATAAGAAATGGTGCACCTAAGTTATTGTTCTTATTGGAACAAGGAGGTTAGTCTGGCCTCTGATTGATACATGGCTAGATTTACCTCACTGCACCTTCCCTGTGAGTGACTGCAGTGTGATCTAGAGGAATGAGTCCTCTAGATGGGGGGCGGGGGCTGGGGGGTTTGCAAATGAGTACAAAGCAAATCTGGTCTATTTCTTGTTTTGATAGACTCCATCTATCTTTTACATCTTTGGCTGGCAGCAGACGGTGCAGAAGGACTGCATGCCATCCACATCTCATGGCTGCTCGGCAGAAGAAGGTACAATAGGACTGCTAGCCATCCTCATCTCTTGCCTGCCCGGCAGAAGATGATGCAGTAGGACTGCTAGCAATCTATATCACCTGCCTGCTCACCATAAGATGGTTCAATAGGACTGACTGCAGGACTAAAGAGAATGACCTGATCAAGTTACTCCAAATTTAGTCCCTGCGCCCATGTCTGCCCAGGTGCTCCTGATTGACCTCACAGAGGCAACCAGGAGCACCTCGGACATGACGATGACGGCTACCAGTCCTATTGCACTGTCTGCTGCCACAAGGCAATGGGTTGCTGCTGCTGTGTAGCAATGCAGTACCACGTCTGCCAGCACCCAGGAGAGATACGGTGACAGTGAGCTGAGCGGGCTCCATGCTTGCCGTGGTATGGCGTCTGCACAGGTAACTCAGGAAAAAAGGCACGAAACGATTGTCTGCCCTTGCTTTCACGGAGGGAGGGAGGGAACGGGGGCCTGACGATATGTACCCAGAACCACCTGCGACAATGTTTTAGCCCTGTCAGGCATTGGGATCTCAACCAAGAATTCCAATGGGCAGCAGAGACTGCGGGAACTGTGGGATAGCTACCCACAGTGCAACACTCCGGAAGTCGACTCTAGCCTCGGTACTGTGGAAGCACTCCGCCGCGTTAATGCACTTAGAGCATTTTCTATGGGGACACGCACACTTGAATATATAAAATCGATTTCTAAAAAACCGACTTCTATAAATTTGACCTAATTTCGTCGTGTAGACATACCCTGAGTGAGATAAGGGGTGTTAAAGCCCTTTGTGAAAGAGAAAGGGGAGTTTCACGGTGTTGAGCACCAAGGAATTCTAAACTTTGCTAAAGTGTCTAGGCTGCGGAAACAAGAAATGGTTGGGGCCAAATTTTAACCGCTGTCTTTTTTTAAAGCCCATTCAGGGATGTGAGTCCCACTCTTTTAGGTATCTGGGGTTCTTTGCCAGAGGGAGAGAATAGGTTCCTGCCTCCATTTTTGTGGCCTTAACAAACCAGGTGCTGTGCCCCAGTTCTCGTCTGAGATCCCTGAAAACAACCTCTCCCCATCCGTTAACAAGACAGTAGCTATCTTGAAAAGGGGAACAAAGAGAACCCCAGGACCTACAGACTAGCCAGCCTCACTTCCATACCTGGAAAGATACTGGAACACATTATTAAACAATCAGTTTGTCAGCACCTACAGGATCATTTGGTTCTTAGTACTAGTGAGCATGGATTTGTCAAGAACAAATCATTCCAAACCAATCCTGTTTCCTTCTTTGACAGGGTTACAGGCCTAGTGGAGGTGGGCAGGCAGTAGATGTGATCTATCTTGGTGTTAATCAAGCTTTTGACAGAGTCCCATAGGACATTCTCACAAGCAAACTAGGGAAATGTGGTCTAGATGAAATTAGTATTGGGTACACAGGTGGTTGAAAACCCATCCTCCAAGAGTCGTTCTCCATGTTTGGCTGCCCAGCTAAGAGGGTGTACCTACTGGGTCCGGCAGAGATCAGTCTGGGGTGTGGTACTATTCCATATTTTCATTAATGATTTGGAAAATGGAGTGGAGAGCGTGCTTCTACACTGTGCAGATGACACCAAGCACTTTGGAGCACAGGACTGGAATTCAAAACGCCCTTTACAAATTGGAGAATTGGTCTTCTTGAGCCAAACTCCACGGCTGGGCCCCTCTCTGTAGACTGGGCAGAAGTGAAACCCCAGAGCCAAACACTCCTCCTCCTGGGCAGTGCACACCAACCTTTAATGGTCAGATGCTGCTTAGCACTGTCAGAGCAGCTTCTGCTGTGGGATTCTCTCAGCACTTTCCAAGAGTGGGAAAGTATGAAATCCCCATTTGACTGCTGGGATCAGAGCCATAGAGCGGGGAGCAACTTGTCGAAAGTCCCAATAGGAAAACCAGCAATGGAACCCAGGAGTCCTGACTCTCAATCCCCTCTTTTCACAGGCAGTCGATCGCCCAGTGTCATCATCCTGCCTGTTGGCTGGGCAGGGTAACTCCTCAGGTCACCACCCTCTCCAGCCTGCCTTGGGCTTGGAGAGTGAGGAGGAGGGCGAGGGACAGCAGATGACCCTGAACATCCGCCATCCATCGCTCCATCGCGTAGAGCAAGTGAGTGGCATTAGGGTTCCTCTGTGGCGTCCTCTGTCTGTCTGGGGAGAGGTGGAAAGAGGGGGAGAGAATCTCTCCAAAGGAGATTGGATTTGCAAAAGGCCCCCAGGAGCCCCTTGCTCTCAGACCAGGGAGGGGCTTTTCCAGAGTCGTCTCCAGTGTGTTTGGAAAGGTCCCAGCAATGCGGCTCCCAGCCCTTCCCTTGTGGGAGACTGTTATCCGGCTGAGAGTGTGTGAGCTGGGCCAGACCCTGTGAGCTGCTGAGCATGGATTGTCATAAATATAAAGGGAAGGGTAAACCCCTTTAAAATCCCTCCTGGCCAGAGGAAAAATCCTCTCACCTGTAAAGGGTTAAGAAGCTAAAGGTAACCTTGCTGGCAACTGACCAAAATGACCAATGAGGAGACAAGATACTTTCAAAAGCTGGGAGGAGGGAGAAAAACAAAGAGTCTGTGTCTGTCTGTATGATGCTTTTGCCGGGGACAGAACAGGAATGGAGTCTTAGAACTTAGTAAGTTATCTAGCTAGGTATGTGTTAGATTATGATTTCTTTATGTGGCTGAGAAAATAGCTGTGCTGAATAGAATGACTATTCCTGTCTGTGTGTCTTTTTTGTAACTTAAGGTTTTGCCTAGAGGGATTCTCTATGTTTGAATCTAATTACCCTGTAAGGTATCTACCGTCCTGATTTTACAGAGGTGATTCCTTTACTTCTATTAAAAGTCTTCTTGTAAGAAAACTGAATGCTTTTTTCATTGTTCTAAGATCCAAGGGTTTGGGTCTGTGGTCACCTATGTAAATTGGTGAGGATTTTTACCAAACCTTCCCCAGGAAGTGGGGTGCAAGGGTTGGGAGGATTTTGGGGGGAAAGACGTGTCCACACTCCGTTTTTTCAGGAACCCAGATAAAGTTTGGTGGTGGCAGTGGAAGTCCTAGGGCAAAGGGTAAAATAGTTTGTACCTTGGGGAAGTTTTAACCTAAGCTGGTAAAAGTAAGCTTAGGAGGTTTTCATGCAGGTCCCCACATCTGTACCCTAGAGTTCAGAGTGGGGAAGGAACCTTGACAGTAATCAATGAGAAATGAGGGGGCCCTGGGCTTCCTATGCCTAGGGACTTTGATGTGGGGAATGGTTTCCCCGGAAAAGTCCGGAGTCCTGGGTAGTGTTCTGTTCTCTAGCCTGGGAGGTAGGCAGGAACAGCAGGAGGGAGCTGCTTGTCCGATGGTCTTTGTAACTGACCCCAGTGCCTCCCCGGGTGTTGCAGCACCAGGGATGATGAGGGGAAACGTTGGGAGCAGACCATACAATGAACTCCTGCGAGTGTGTGGAGATTGCACTCCCTGCACCTCTGTGAGGGGAGGAGGAGCTGCTGTGGCTGGAGCAGGGATGGGGAGGGATGAAAAAGGCTGTTTGAGAGGCTGTCTTGACCCCAGACTCACGCCTGCTCCCCGCTCAGTTCCAGGATGGCCGGGCTCCTGAGGATGTTCAGGAAGAAGGCTCTGCAGGTGGCCCCAGAGCCTGAGGGAAGCAGCTGCCATGTTCCCCAGGAGCAGAGCGGCCCCTCCGTCCCTGCTGGTGGGGAAGGAGCTCCCGGATGGACCAGGAGGTGGAAGTACCCAGCCTTCTGGCAGAAGAAACCCGCTCTTGGCGCAGGCACCAAGGTGGGAGAGCCACCGGCCAGGCTGAAATAGAGCTGGCCCAGGATACGGCTGGGCAGGCAGGACCCAGCCCACAAAGGGAGCCGGGCAGGGTGGCTCTGAGGCTTGTTGTGTAGGAAGCACCGGCCCCAGGAGCCCAGCCCTGATTCCCAGCAGGAGGCATCACCCTGCCCGGTTACTAAGGACCTTCCTGTCTCCCCGGGGCAGGAGGTGGAGGATCCCTGTCCCAGCACCAGCAGTTAGGCCTGCTCCCCATGGGACAGCAGCAGCGCCTGGGACTCGGGCTGCAGTCAGGCCAACGGGCGCCGCTGCTTTGTTCCAGGTAAGGAGCCAGGCTGGGCTCAGGGAGGGGTGGGAGGGGGCTGTGAACACCCTGAGCCCAGGCCCTCAAGCAGTGCTAGGGGGGCTGGTCCCCACCACAGGTGTCTGGCCTGAGCCACGTGAACCTCTGACACTAGATGCTGCCACTTTGGTCCTTGGCGCTGCAGTTGGCAAGGTGGGTGCGGGGAGGGCAGGCAGGCACCTCCCAGGGAGTCCAGGACAGTGTGTGTGGGGGGGTCTCTTTGCTATGGGCTCCTGAATTACTTGGGGGCTGAAGGTATCACTGAGAGCAGGGGATGTGGGGAGCGATCTTCCCTGGGTCCCGGAGGGGGGAAGGGGGACATTGCCGCACCATGCCCCTGTCCTTCTCCCAAGTGACAGCAGGTATCATCCTATCCCCATCTCTCCCTGGTGCAGGGACCCCCCGGGACTCCGAGGACGAGGAGGAGGAATGGGTGGACGTGGCCACAGAGGAGGCTGCTCTCAAGAACATTCAAGAGCAGCTCCAGGGCCAAGAAAAGGTACAAACTTTCCCCAGCTGTGCTGGAACCGAGATTCTCCCACCCCTTCCCCCTGCAGAGGGTCTTGTCTCTGATGATCCACCAGCCCTAATGGGGACCTTTCTCCTCCATGAGCTGGGACCCCCAAGATGGAGGTGTTTGTCACACACCAGCCGGGGTCTCCTCCCCCAACAGGCACTGTCCCAGATCTGAACCCTGCTTGTGTAGGAGTCGTGGGTGATTTGGACAATGGGCAGGCCCCCGCTATCCGCCATTCAGGCCTGAGTCCTGCAGCTGGTGTGGGTGGGGCAGGGAGGTCCCTGGCTAACTGGCTGTCTCTCATCTAACCCCACTCCTGGTGCATGCAGGATGAGGCCCAGCACCTCATCTTCCTGCAGACCATCCACCCCCGTGTCTCGCTGCACAGCAGAGAGGGCAGGACACACTGGAGCCACGCTGCTGCAAGGTGGCTGTGCTGGAGAGGATTGTGGTGAGGGAGGACAGAGCCATGGGAGGGACAGGGGTCTCCCCGGGCCCATGGATGGGGGATGGCTGGTGCTGGAGGGGCAGCTGAGGCCAGAGATTGCTGGGCTGAAGATTGGGAGAAGAGACTGGACAAATACTGAAATTGGCCACTAGTGGGCAGGAATCGGAAGAGCGGAAAGCAGGTGGGGGGATCCTGCTGGCTGTCTGGGGCGCTGGCTGCATCTTCTGCTCACTGTGAAGTGTCAATGAGGCCTGAATCTCTCACGCTCCTTTGTCTCATTTGGGTCTCACAGGAGCTCGTTGAGGAGCTGCCTGATTACTCTCCACCAGGCACCGTCCTCGCTAACTCCCTGACTGCTGTGGGCAACCTCAGGTACCGACACCCTCCAGCCCAGTTCCCCTAACCCTGCCGCTGCTCAAGCCCAGGGCTGGGAGTCACTGCCCCTCCCACTCCCAGGTCACCTCCCAAGGGTGGCTCCTGTGGCAGAGGTGGTGGGAAGGTTCACTCTCTCCTGGCTGGGCTGTCCTTTTCATTCCAGTAACATTGCAATGGCTTTGGGGAGAGGCTCACTCCCAGGATCAGATACAGGAGGGGCAGCAGTGTCCAGGGAACAGGCGCTATTCCTGCCCTGCCACTGTCTGTCTGGGAAACCTTGGCCTTGTCATTCCCTGGCTCGGTGCCTCACTTTCCATTCTCGCCAGCCTCTGCCTATGTCCCTGAAGTTTCACATCCCTTTTGGTGCCAGTCCCATCCCCGCACTGCACAGTCTAATAGTGGCTGCTCTCTCTTGCCAGCACCATGACACCTGGCCTGGAGCCAGAGCTGGAGACCCACCTCCTTCAAGCTGCCCTGCATGCCGTCTTCACCCTGGGCACGGAGAAGGACACCACCCAAGTAAAGGTAGATCATGCTAAAGTCATGGATTGAAGAGCCAGCTGTCATCCTGCCATGAATCCGTGCTAATTGCCTGCAGTGGAAAGTGAATGAGTGAGTCCAGGATATGTGCCTGGGGGGTCTTAGCAGGTCTTCCCAGAGATCCCTCTTCCCATCCTTGGCAGGTGTAGCCCCAGTTTCCATAACTCTGACCCATGGCTCTCCCTTGCTTTGCGGAAACTGCATAGGGTCTTGCCAGACCTCCTGGATGCCATGCTGGGGAACCTGCTGGCAGAGTCCCCAGACACTGACAAGCTCCACTACATCTTGGAGGTGAGCCCGATAAGAGGGGTGGGGCAAATTTGCCTTAACTCTTAGATCCATTTTCAAGTCTGTCCTCCTAGCTGGGCCCTCAGTGGGGCGTCCTTGGTCAGGGCAGTCAGTGCAATGCAGTGTCAGGCCCTTCCTCCTTGAAGGACAGAGGAAGTAGCTGGGACTTCAAGCCAGAGCTCTGCCTGGTTCTGTTGCGCAATAACCACAGGGCCCCTGGCTGGCTTGGGGAGTGAGAGTCTGAACCCCTCCTGTGAGATCTAGAAAATGGTCCTCAGAGAAGAGAGACAGGCTCCTTCCTAGAGAAACAGGAGGACCCCAGAGAATCAGCCCTTCTCTCGGACGGGCCCTGAGATTCCTGGGGGGATTGTGTTCACACTCAGTCCCTTCACCCAACAAAGGACTTGAGAGCCAAGGAGGGGTGAGGGGTCTGTCTCCTTCCTGGTGAGCTGTTCAGGAATCAGGAGTTCAGGGAGAATGGGACCAGCCCCGACATCGAACGTTGTCCCAATCTAGAGAGACAATGACAAGTTGTGACGTGCAGGTTACAAGCGTTGTCCTGGGGGCAACAATCCCTTTCTAAAGCTCTGCGATCAATGAGTCAGAAAACCACCCCGTGCACAATGTCTCAGCCCCCTAGGGATGGGGAGGCTATCTTTAGGACAACACATGGACCGGCCCATTGATCCTGAGCTGTCTCCTTTTCCCATAGCACATTAACTATTGGATCGTGCCCAGGGTTTCGCAAGAGAGAGCCAGGACCATTCGGAGCAGCACCGCCCTGCTCAGATCCACCATCACCCTCCCTGAGTTTGACGTAAGTGACCTGTCACCCCAGCTTCCTGACTCCAGGCGTCGGTGGGCTGGCTCGAACGGGCTGTAGGATGTGGTGCTGCAGGGGCTGTGGGTTAGGAGTGTTCCTCTTGGGGAGGCAGAGTCAGAGCAGAGAATGAGCTTGGCTTGAGTCAAGTTCTTCTTGTCCTGGTTAAGTGGTGACTCTGGGCTTTTAAGGGGAGCATGCTGCAGGTTCATGCCTTTCTGTCATCCTGGAGCAGCTGGGGAAGTAAGTCCTCATGGAGGGCCCTGCCCACATCCCTGTGCTCCAGGCTGCTTTTGAGGGCAGAGGAAATTAAGAGTCTAGCTCGAGCTCCTGTTCTCTAGCATCTCCTGTAGAAGGGCTATGGGGATGGAGAGTCCTGGCCGGGGGGGACTGGGAGCTGACAGGAAAATGCTAATGGAGTCCCCTCTCCCTCTCCCTACCGTAAGAACTCAGCAGAATTCCCCAGGATGGGTCACCATGTGGCACAGCTGACTCTGTCTATCAGTGACCCAGCCAAGGACCTGAGCCAGCAGGCCAGTGAGGGAGTGTAACGGCTCTACCGGCTGCTGCTGCACCGGAGGGGTTAGGAACCCAGCTGGTAAATGGCACCCGATAGAAAAGTGAGAGTGGGACCCTAACCAATTTCTCACAGACTGACCCTGGCTGGAGGCTGAGTCTCTCTCGATCTCTTTCTCTGTTCTACACCAGCCCCTGCAATTCTGTGGGGCCAGGCACGCAGCGAGGACTCTGCCCACTATGTAGCCACCAATGGGATTGGAAGGACACAAGCACTGCAACCAGAATGACAAGTGTGTGTGTGTGTGTCTGTTTCCCAGGGCTGACCATCCATGAGGCCGAAGCCCTGTGGTGTTGGGACTGGCACCAGGACAGCAGGCTCCTGGGCTACAGGAACACAGCCAGGGTTGGGGAGGGAAGGACACTCTGCCAGGGCAGGACACATCTCAGGGAGTAGGGGTGGCTGGGTGCCCTGCAGGGGCTGCCTCCTGGGGCCACTAGACAGAGATACCATTCTAGCCCCAGAATTTGGAGCGTCGCTCTGGGCAATCTGCTAATGTCTCATGTCCTGTTGGGTTTAGGTCTTCGGAAAGTTCTTCTGGGACGGGCAGAGAAGATCCTTCTTCTGGATGGCAGTGCTGGCCATCCACGACCCCCTGTTGCGTGTCAGCCAGGCTGGGCTACTCCTCACCTACTCCCTCCTGGGGGAAGCCCAGCAGATGATGGGGGACAAGGTAAGCGGCTGCATTAGAGTCAGAAGATTGGGGTGGCTCCCAGGCCTCATTCCCATCCGATGGCCATTCGCTGTCCTGGCAGGAAGGAGCCTGATGAGGAATGAGAGTGAGAACAGGTGCTACTGGGAAGGGAGATGAATTCACCTCAATGAGCAGGAGGGAGCCAGCTTGTCCCCGGAGAAGCTCCAACCGAGGTCTTAAGCAAGGCTAATTAATGACAAGCATTACCTCATCACGGACTTATGTTCTTAGGACACGGTGCTATCGCTCCTGGGAAGTGCCCTCTGCGAGTCTCTCCTGTCCCACAGGGCAGCACAAATTCCCAGTGGCCTAGTGTCCGTGTCACCCAAGCCACTACCCAGAGTTGCTCCATCACTGGCAGCCTGGGAAGCCAAGGACTGATGAGTGATGGGGATTCACCAGGCAGGGCTGAGGCACATGGGCAGGGGAAGCTTGTCCTGCTGCTGGCAGGGCTGGACCCGCTCTAGAGAGAACGGAAGGATTCAGTCAGCAGGGGCTGCTGATCTGCCCTATTCATCCGGTCTGCCATCCTGCGTCTTCACCATTAGTGTCTGGGATGACTTGGGGAAAGGTGTCAACCTCTCCACATCCCATTTCACTGATGCCAGAATCCTTCCTGCCCTCCCCCACACTCCGCTGGAGCCCCATCCCTGCCCTACCTGAGTGCAGGTGGAGGAGAGGGATCTGAGAACTTGAGCTGTGAATTGGAGGTGGAACAGCTGTCAGGGACTCTTAGCAGGAGGTGGCAGGAGCTGATCCTACAAGGAGGGGGGTTGGCACTGGAGGTCACTAGAAAGGAGAAGACTCCATTCTGGGGGTCAGGAGGGTGAATCCATCACTCAGAGGTTGGCAGGTGCTGGGGAGAAATGCTGCTGGTTCCAGGTGCCCTTAATCCTCTTTGATACCTTAGAGGGGTCTGAGTTTCTGACAGGTTCTCATTCCCTTGCAGCAAGAGGATGTCACAGCCAATGTGATGCGCTTCAGAAGCGGCAGCAGAAATACCTGTGAGAGATCCTGCAAAGGGAAATCAACCCAGGGTCTGCTATGCCCATGGACAAAAAGAGCAGATAAGGAGAGCATGCCTGGGCTGTGCTGAGAAGGTTTGCCCACCGCACCTCCCTCCTCTCCTGGGCTGAGATGGGAACAGGCCAGAGGATTAATCCAGTGTCAGGGGAAGAGTCCTCCCCCTTGTGGGAGATGATGTTGCCCCTCTGTGGGCAAGGCCTTCCTTGCAGATGCTGTGCTTTGGTTCCTGGACTCTGCCAGGAAGCCCAGCTCCTATCCCTAGCAGCTTGGCTATTCTCTACCTTGCTTGGCACCAGACCCTCTGCAGAGAGGGCAAGGACTGCAGAGCCAGTTGTCATCCTGGCAGGTGTAGCCCCAGGTTCCATAACCCTGACCCACGGTCTCCCTCCCCTGACAGGCTCTGAAGAAGGCCTGCCCAGAGACATGGATGCCATGCTGAAGAGCCTGCTGACAGCAACCCCCAGCACAGACAAACTCCCGCACATCTTGGAGGTGAGCAGAATGGGCAGGGGCAACAGGAATTTTACCTTAGCCCTGGGGAGGCCTGGAAATGAGAGACTGGGTGATCCACATTTCCATTGTGTCCTGCTACCTGTGAGCCATTGGGCCACCCGTGGTCAGGGCAGTCAGTTCAGATCAGTGTTGGGGCCCTTCCTCCTTCAGGGACAGAGGGAAGGCGCTGGTGCTTGACAACAGGGCTCTGCCTGGTTCTGCTGAGCACTAACTCCAAGACCCCAGGCAGGCTTGCGGAGTGAGAGCATCAGAGCCCTGTGAGGTCCAGGAGAAGGTCCTCTGAGAAGAGCACTGGCTCCTTCCGAGGAAGCTGCTGAGATTGGTCTTCACAACATCCTCTAGCAAGGAGTTCCTTTTACAAACTCAATGTAAAACTTGCTTAGAACAATGGTGGATTGGATCTGCCCTTTCAGCATGGTTCCTGTATGTCTCATGTGATCTTGCCAAGAGCTAATGAAAATAGCTACTTTATCCATAGAAGCTTTGGCATATGTCTGGAACCCAATTAATATCAAGACAATATTGGTATTAGTGTTGTCCATAGTATAGGAATCTTGGCATTTAGCCATGAAAGCAATATGGTAGTGTGCCTCGGTTTCCCTTTTCCTACAGCATAACAGGTCTGGAATGTCTTTTCTCCTGTGAAAAGTTTCAAGACTGTTTACAAGTATCAGGGGGTAGCTGTGTTAGTCTGTATCCATAAAAACAACAAGAAGTCCGGTGGCACCTAAAAGACTAACAGATTTATTTCGGCATAAGCTTTCATGGGTGGAACATCTGTATCACAGGGTCTTTTAACATTAAGTGTGTTCTTATGTATCACTCTTAACATGTTCAAGGGTTTTCCCAAAAGATTAGGAACCGTGATTCAGGATGGCCAGAGTGCAGTAGGAGAGTGTTAAAAGGGAGCTTTATTTCCTGTAGAAGGAAGAAAGTTTGCTATTGATTAATTAAAGCACCTGAAGCCATTCACCTGATAAAACCCCCTAACTTCAATCAGACCAGGGAAGGAGTTGAAGCAGAGTGGATTGGTGTTGGAGCAGAGAGCAGTTTGGAGGGAAGGAGAGAAGAGTTTGGGGAAGTGCTATGGTGGGCTAAGAAGACCAAGACCCTAGGTAAAGGGACACCTGGTTGGTGCAAAGGGAGGGCAGGAAGTTGCACAAGCTGAAGGGCAGTAGAGGGAAGTAGCCCAGGGGAAGGAACCGCTAGTTCAAGCAGTTTACTGCTATCCCTAGGGCCCCTGGGCTGGGACCCGGAGTAGAGGGAGGGCCTGGGTCCCTCTCTCTCCACTCCCCTCCTCTCGGACACTAGTTGGGCAGTTAATACCCCAGTTCAGGGGTGAGAAACGGTGTCCTGAACCCTCCCCAAGAAGAGAAAGAGCGAGACCCATCAAAGTAGTGCCGGCAATTTACCACAGCACATTGTACATTTTTACAGTTTTTGATAATAGCAACAAAATAGCTAAAACAAATCAGCATTAGCAATAAGAAGAAATCCATTGGAAGTGTCCATCTACAATCATTTTTGTCATGCCACACCTTTGGCTCAATACCACTGGGGTTTGGGCCTTTTAGGGTTACCCTGTGGCTTCCCTTTGCAAAATTCAGTTCTCACTTTCCTCCTTGTCCTGAAGTAAAACAAAAAGGTTCTCTCGGTCCCAAAGGACCAAGCCCCAGACCCAGGTCAATAGACAAGTCAGATCTTACCCACAAATCACGCTGTTGCCAATCCTTTAGGGGCAAGGAGGAACAAGGAGCACCTTGCTTTCAAAAGAGCCAAGGAGGAGAGGGACACGGTCCATGAAGAGAAACTGCTTTGGGGTTCCTGGGGGAAGAGCAGGGAGCAGGACCGATTGCTCAGGGAGGGAATGCTGGATATGGGGACCAGCATGGTGGTTCATCCACCCCATGTCACAGTGCCAGCACCAGTGCATGTGCCAGCTGCAATGTCTGCAGGTGCACAGGTACATGTAACAATGACAGTGGAATGGTGTTCCCGGTCCTGGTTCACAATGGTTGGAGGTTGGAGTTTGCGGGAGGGCCAGTGAGCAAAATTACAGATGGGGTTTCTGTTCCCAGCAATGACAGTTGTGTGTCTCAGAAAAAGATCCTCTAACCCCTTTCTCCAAGAGACGTACCCTTGTCTCCAAAACCAGTCAGGTGGCAGAGCGCAAACTGGTTTATGCCATAGCCGACACGTTTTCTGGCCAGCCTTGAATGCTGCAATTCCCTGATGAATGTTCTTCTGACCCTTAATGGCTTTTATATTTTTGCTCTAGCCATTATTCAGACACGCAGCCCATTCGGCCTTGTCCCACTTCTATGTGGTGCCTCACTTTCCCCCTCTCTGAAGTGGTGATAATCCTAACTGACAATTAGACAGATCTTGCTTCCCAAATCCCTGCCCTCCTTGCCCAACACCAGCCTCTCCCCCATTTCCCCAAACTTCCATGCCTATCTTAATGCCTGTCTCCTCCCGCAACAGCAAGGTCTCAGACACAGTCTCCTCCCAGCAAGCTGAAGCTGCCCCTGGCTCTGGAGCTGGAATCGCATATCCTGAGAGCTTCCCTTGCATGGTGTCTTGACTGTGGGCATGAGAAAGGAAAACACCCATATACAGGTTGAACATCAACCTCCACCTCTGTCCCAGCAGCAGGATGGCCTCTGGTCCCTGCTCCCTCAGGCAGCTGGAGCTACTGAGAGGTGCGGTTGGCAGAGCATGAGAACAGCCCATGAGGTTAAGAAATGGTGGGGAGAGCCTGGATTCTGCCCAGAAGGCCAGCTTCCATCCCTAGCATCTTGGCTGTTTCCTACCCTGCTGTGCACCAGGCCCTCTGCAGAGAGCTGCTCTGGGCAAGGACTGCAGAGCCAGCTGTCATCCTGGCAGGTGTAGCCCCAGGTGCCATAACCCTGACTCATGGTATCTTTCTGCTGGCAGGCTCTGAGCAAAGGCATGATGAACATGGATGACGAGCTCTATATCCTGCTGACAGCATCCCTCAGCACAGACAAACTCCAGCACATCTTGGTGGTGAGCAGAATGGGAAGGGGGAGCAGGGGTTTTACCTTGGCCCTGGGGTCTCCAAGAAAGAAGAGACTGGAAAATCCATGTTTCTTCTCTTGGATCCTTCCGAGTATGCATTTGTGATATCAACTCAGTGGGTGACCTTGGGGTTAACTCACTTCCCCCTTCCTGCATCAGTCTTCTCCACTCTCAGATCTACCCTGGGGAAGAAGGACATAAGCCCCGACAATCACCTTCACCTGTGGGTGTCTGGCCCTGGGAGCCTAAACCAACTGGACTACCTGCCCCATCACCTAAACTGCCCTGTCTTTTCCTCCTAGGGCCTTGTCCTAAGTGCTCCTCCTAGCCCCTTGCTGGCTTGTCCCTGACCTTTCAAGGACTCTCCAAGCCCCTCCCACACCTGCTCCCCTTGGGGTGTCTCTCCTGGCTGAGCACAGGCTGCCCTTCTATCTCTCAGCAGGCCTGGGTCCTAGTCACATGCTTCTGCTTGTCATCTGACCCCCACACTTATTCCCTTCCCCCTAGGGAGCTGCATAACCTGGGCTAGGTGCAGTTGAGCTCCAACCCCTTTCTTGGCCCTCTCACCCTGGGACAGGTTGAAACCGGAAACCTGTGGGATAACAGTAACTGTTTGCTCTGAAATGTGCTGAAGACGCAATGGAAGAGGAAATCCTTTGGCCTGGATTTAAATTATTGCAACTGAAAGTGAATGAGAGAAAATAGGTCCAGAGTTATCTTCCTAGCAGCAGAAAATGTAAAGATTGATGGATGTTAAGGTCAGAAAGGACCATTATGTGTATCTAATCACACCTCCTGTATAACTTGGGCCCTAGAATGTTACCAAGTGGTTCCTTCAGCCAACCATAACATGGGACTGAGCCAGAGCACATCTTTTGGAAGGACATCCACATACATTAGAGCAGGGGTTCTCAAACTGGGGGTCGAGCCCCCTCAGGGGGTCGTGAGGTTATTACATAGGGGGGTCGCGAGCTGTCAGCCTCCACCCCCAACCCTGCTTTTCCTCCAGCATTTATAATGGTGTTAAATATATAAAAAAGTGTTTTTAATTTATAAGGAGGGGTCACACTCAGTGGCTTTCTCTGTGAAAGTGGTCACCAGTGCTAAAGTTTGAGAGCCACTGCATTAGAGCCAGCTGGCTAACAGAAAATCTTTCTTCCGCAGTGACGTGGGGTTAAGGGACATGGAGGAAAAGACATGGAGGCTGTGATTAAAGTTAGAGGAGCGAGGCCAGGATAACAGGGGCGAGGTCCCAGGACTGGCTATCAGAAGACCTGCCGTTTTCTATTGCTGGCTTTGGGACCATGAGCGAGTCTCTTCAACGCTGGGTGCCTCGGTTTCCCCACTATCAAATAGAGCTAATCAAGGTTTTGTTTGTTCTCCCCTTTTTACAGGGTGGGAAACCGTGACGTAGTTGGGACCTGTCTACACTACAGCTCTCTAGAGCATTTCTAAGCTGCTGACCCCCACATGTTGTTCAGAGCCTATAAACAACACCGCTCCTAAAGGTGGGTTTGTTCTGTTCTTATCCCCTATGTACCAGCAGGGCTGGACGGCCTTTTCTCACTGTGCTGTAGGGAGCAGGTCCTGGGTACTAAGGGTCTGAAGAAGCTCTCAAGGACTAATTTTTACAAATATTTTTATCAATGAATTGGGAGAAAATACACAATCCCTGCTGATAAGATTGGTGGGTGACAAAATACTGGCAGAGTGGTAATTACTGATGAGGAGAGGGCAGTGATACAGAGCCATCTGGCTCATTCGACAAGCTGGGCCCATTCAAAGAAAGCAAGTTTGACCAGAGCCAAATGCAAGGTCCTACACCTAGCAACAAGGCATGCCGGCCACACCTCCAGAATGGGGAAGTGTATCCAGGAAAGCAGTGACTCTGAAAAGGATTTAGGGGCCACAGTGGAGAAGCCACTCAAAACGAGCTCCCAGCATGATGCTGTGGTGACCAGGGCTAAAGCCATCCTTAGACGTAGGAGCAGAGCCGAGAGGAGGCTAGGGAGGTGACACAGCATCAGTGAGACTGCTATTGGAATACTGCCTCCAGTTTTGGTGTCCTCATTTGAAAAAGATGTTGAGAAATTGGAGCTGGGGCAGCAAAGAGCCACCAAACGTTCTGAGGGCTGGAGAAAAATGCCTTCTAGGGAGCGATTGAAAGAGCTCAACCTGTTTAGCTGATGAAAAGCAGATTGAAAGGTGACTTCACTGAAGTGTTGAAATGCCTTAATGGAGAGAAAATACTGGGGATTAAAAGGCTCTTTAATCTAGCAGAGAGAGGCATAACAAGACCCAATGGCTGGAAGGTGAAAAGAGACCAATTCATATTACAAAGAAAGTACAAATATTCAACAGCGAGGATGATTCACCACAGGAACAAGCTACCAAGGAAAGTGGTGGATTCTCCATCTCTTGATGTTATCTAATGAAGATTAGATGCCTTTCTCGAATGTGCCAAATGGTAGCAATTGTGGTATACAGGAGGCCTGTGATATGCAGGGGGTCAGATTAGATGGTCTAATGGTCTCTTCTGTCCATCAAGTCGACTCATTTCTGAAAAACTGAGTGTAGCACTGGGAGCAGCCTCTGCTGTTTTGCTGTCTAGCCGGCTTGCTTCCTAGAATGAACACTCCTTGAGTGGGATGATCCACAGGGAGTAGCTCAAACCTCCAAAGTGTCTGGCCAGCGGCGGGACATTAGCACTGCAGGGGAGGGGTGGGTAGGCTGACGGGATAGCAAGTGTGAAAAAGGGGACAGGGCGTGGGGGGTAAGAGGAGCCTATTTAAGAAAAAGCCCCAGATAGCGGGACTATCCCGATTTTATAGGGACAGTCCTGCTATCTAGGGCTATCTGTTCACCCAAGGGGGTGGGTGTGGCAGTGACATCACAAAAGCCTTTTGCAGGACCTCAGCCTATTGGACAAAGGTAGTGGGGAGGTGGTGACCTCACAGAGAGATGCTGACATCAGCCAGACAGGACAGGGGCGCAGGGCCAGGGAAACCTCGCAGACCCCTGTAGCTTTCCTTCAGCAAGTCTCCTTCTCGAGGTCTCTCTTTGAGGACTGAGAGAGTATTAGGATTTACGTACGTGAGTGCGAGGAGGAACCTCTTTCGAGTTTTCGCCTTTCCTTTTCCTGATTTTACTAGAAAACAGACATCCCTGTTTGAAGGTAAGAGCCTCCGAGAGGTTTGGAACCTGTTCAGTCTGATCCATTTGGTGCCAGCTGAATTCTAGGCCTGGAAAACGCAAGCTTCAGGTGGCAGAATTTTATTCCCCACCTAGGATTTTGTCCCTTAGAATCACTGGGGACATTAGGGTTTGTCCTTTTTGTTTTACCTTTTCCTCCATCCCTCCCTCCTTTCTCTTCTTCTCTTATTTCTTTTGTCCTTTCCCCCGTTCCCCTCCCGCCACCATGAGGGGTGTGTGGGGGGGAGTCACTGGGGGTGCTCTGCAGCTGCCATTGTGGAAGGTCCACCCAAAAATGTGGGGCTGAAAGTGTGCTCGGCCAGTGATCCCCACCGGTGACCTGGGCCATCCTTTGGGCTCTCTGGTGAGAACCCTCAGCCTCCCGCCCCTCAGTCTCTACCCTGATTGGCTGAGCAGCGGGTTATTGACAGGGAGGAGACTCGGGTCCTTGTTGTTCTCTTTGAAAACCAAGTAAATAAGTCATAACCAGTCATATGTTTGACGAATTTTGCTGCTTCTCTGCATTCATTGTCTCTGAGCAGTTCATGATTCTCTCTAACATTCCAGTTCTCCTGAAACACTTGCTGAATAATTACTGTGAACTGTTGTTAGTCTGGAGCTCATGTGAGAGGACTTTATTCAGGTCATTCAGTGTATGAAATTCCAGATCCGATGGTTAGTTTGAAAGTCAGGGTTCTTGGGTCCTATTCCCAACTCTGCCACTGACTGGCTGTGTGACTTCAGACAAGTCAGTTCTCCTTTCTCAGCCTTAGCTTCTCCCTCTTTCAAGTAGGCATAACAATCCGCTCCTACCTACCTCACAGTGCGTGGAAGATGGGGATCCATTGGAGAGTGTCACTGGGAGCAGTGCATAATATGAGGTGTCCTATCACGTTTACGCAATCTGATTATGACATAATAGAATAGCTGAAATATTCTACTTTATTTTTATTTGATTATTTTGAAATTGTTAAGAGCAGCAACTCCTTCGCTCAGACTGTTCCCCAGGCTGAGAGTGTCTGAGCTGGGCCAGACCCTGTGAGCCGCTGAGCATGGAAATCAATGAGAAATGAGGGGGCCCTGGGCTTTGATGTGGGAAATGGTTTCCCCGGAGAAGTCCGGACTCCTGGGTTCTGTTCCTCCTCTAGCCTGGAGGGTGGAGGGGGTAGCTAGGGACGGCAGGAGGGAGCTGCTTGTCCAAAGTGACTGATGGTCTTTGTGACTGACCCCAGTGCCTCCCCGGGTATTGCAGCCCCAGAGATGAAGAGGGGGAACGTTGAGAGCAGATCATGTAATGAACTCCTGCCAGTGTGTGGAGATTGCACTCCCTGCACTCCTGTGGGGGGTGGCGGAGCTGCTCTGGCTGGGGCAGGGATGGGGAGGGATGAAAAAGGCTGTTTAGTTAGAGGCTGCCTTGATCCCAAACTCACGCCTGCGCCCCGCTCGGTTCCAGGATGGCCGGGCTCCTGAGTATGTTCAGGAAGAAGGCTCTGCAAGTTGCCCCAAAGCCTGAGGGAAGCAGCTGCCATCTTCTCCAGGAGCAGGGCGGCCCCTCCGTCCCCACTGGCGAGGAAGGCGCTCCCAGCCAGGCCAGGAGGTGGAAGTACCCAGCCTTCTGGCAGAGGAAACCCGCTCCCGGTACAGGCGCCGAGGTGGGAGAGGCAGCAGCCAGGCTGAAATGGAGCTGGCCCAGGATGCATCTGGGCAGGCAGGACCCAGCCCAGGAAGGGAGCCGGGCAGGGTGGCTCTGGGGCTTATTGTGTGGGAAGCACCAGCCCCAGGAGCCCAGCCCTAATTCCCAGCAGGAGGCACCCCCCTGTCCGGTCACTGAGGACCTTCCAGCCTCCCCAGGGCAGGAGGTGGAGGATCCCTGTCCCAGCACCAGCAGCTCGGCCCACTCCCCATGGGACAGAAGCAGCACCTGGGACTCAGGCTGCAGTGAGGCCAATGGGCGCCGCTGCTTTGTGCCAGGTAAGGAGCCAGGCTGGGCTCAGGGAGGGGTGAGGAGGGGGCTGTGAACACCCTGGGCCCAGGCACTCGACCAGTGCTAAGGGGGCGGGTCCCCAGCCCAGGTGTCTGGCCTGAGCCACGCGAACGTCTGACACTAGATGCTGCCACTTTGGTCCTTGGTACTGTAGCTGGTGGTGGGTCGGGGAGGTAGGGCAGGCACCGTGCCGGGAGTCCAGGACAGTGTGTGTGTGGAGGGTCTCTTTGCTATGGGCTCCTGAAGGAGATGGGGGCTGAAGGTATCACTGAGAGCGGGGAGTGTGGGGCCCGGTCTGCCCTGGGTCTCGGAGGTGGGAAGGGGGCACATTGCCCCACCATGCTTCTGAGTGTCAGCCGGTGTCAACCTGTCCTCTTCTCTCCCTGGTGCAGGGACCCCCAGGGACTCAGGATGAGGAGGAGGAATGGGTGGATGTGGCCACAGAGGAGGCTGTTCTCAAGAACATCCAGGACCAGCTTCACGGCCTAGAAAAGGTAGAAACGTTCCCCAGCTGTGCTGGAACCGAGGGTCTTTTTTCTGACGATCCACCAGCCCTAATGGGGACCTTTCTCCTCCATGATCTGGGATGCCCAAGATGGGGGTGTTTGTCACACACCAGCCGGGGTCTCCTTCCCTCACAGGCACTGTCCCAGATCTGGACCCTGCTTATGTAGGAGTCGTGGGTGATTTGGACAATGGCGGCCCCCGCTATCCCCCGTACAGGCCTGAGTCCTGCAGCTGGTGTGGGTGGGGCAGGGAGGTCCCTGGCTAACTGGCTCTCTCCCCCCCAACCCCACTCCTGGTGGGTGCAGGATAAGCCCCACACCTTATGTTCCTGCACGCCATCCACCCCGCGTGTCTTGCTGCACAGCAGAGAGGGCAGGACACATTGGAGCCACACTGCTGCAAGGCGGCTGTCCTGGAGAGGATTGTAGTGAGCGAGACACGGCGCCAAGCAGCTGGAGGGAGGACAGAGACATGGGAGGGGCAGGGGTCTCCCCGGGCCAATGGATGGGGATTGCTATCTGGGGCTATCTGTTCACCCGAGGGGGTGGGTGTGGCAGTGACATCACAAAGGCCTTTTGCAGGACCTCAGCCTATTGGTCAAAGGTAGTGGGGAGGTGGTGACAGCAGAGAGGGAGGGGCAGGTGAGGCCAGGGATTGCTGGGGCTGGAGACTGGGGAGAAGAGACAGGAGAAATTCTGAGATTGGCCACTAGTGGGCAGGAATCAGAAGAGCGGGAGGCAGGTCAGGGAATACTGCTGGCTGTGTTGGGGACTGGCTGTGTAATCTCCTCACTGGGAAGTGTCAATGAGACCCAAATCTCTCACTCTCCTTTGTCTCCTTTGGGTCTCACAGGAGCTCATTGAGGAGCTACCTGGTAACTCTCCACCGGGCGCCGTCCTCTCTAATTCCCTGATTGCTGTGTGCAACCTCAGGTACCGAGACACTCCCTCCTGGTTCCCCGAACCCCGCCGCTGCTCAGACCCAGGGCTGGGAGTCACTGCCGCTTCCACCACCAGGTCACCTCCCAAGGGTGTCTCTTCTGGCAGAGGTGGTGGGAAGGTTCACTCTCTCTGGGTTGGGCTGTTCTTTTCACTCCAGTAACATTGCAATGGCTTTGGGGAGAGGCTCACTCCCAGGAACAGATACAGGAGGGGCAGCAGTGTCCAGGGAACAGGCGCTATTCTTGCCCTGCCAATGTCTGTCTGGGAAACCTTGCACTTGTCATTCCCTGGCTCGGTGCTTCAGTTTCCATTCTCGCGAGCCTCTGCCCATTTCCCTGCACTTTCACATCCCTGTTGGTGCCAGTCCCACCCCCGCACTGCACAGTCTAATACCGGCTCCTCTCTCTTG
This sequence comes from Natator depressus, assembly GCF_965152275.1. Taxonomy (NCBI): domain Eukaryota; kingdom Metazoa; phylum Chordata; order Testudines; family Cheloniidae; genus Natator; species Natator depressus. The sequence continues at coordinate 176,776,886 of NC_134236.1, read as the reverse complement.
CCAGCACCATGACACCTGGCCTGGAGCCAGAGCTGGAGACCTGCCTCCTTCGAGCTTCCCTTCATGCCGGCTTCACCCTCGGCACGGAGAAGGACACCACCGAAGTCCAGGTAGATCATGCTAAAGTCATGGATTGAAGAGCCAGCTGTCATCCTGCCATGAATCCTTGCTAATTGCCTGCAGTGGGATGTGAATGAGCGTGGGCAGGATATGTGTTTGGGGGTCTCACAAGTGCTTCCCAGAGACCCCTCTTCCCATCTTATGGCAGGTGTTGCCCCAGTTTCCCTAACTCTGACCTATGGCTCTCCCTTGCTTTGCAGGAACTGCATAGAGTCTTGCCAGACCTCCTGGATGCCATGCTGCGGAACTTGCTGGCAGAGTCCCCAGAACCCGACAGGCTCCATTACATCTTGGAGGTGAACCCGATAAGAGGAATGGGGGAATTTTGCCTTAACTCTTAGATCCATTTTCAAGTCTGTCCTTCTAGCTGGGCCCCCAGTGGGCTGTCCTCCTTCTCTCTGACGGGCCCTGAGATTGCTGGGGGGATTGTGCTCACACTCAGTCCCTTCACCCAACCAAGGACTTGAGAGCCAAGGAGGGGTGAGGGGTCTATCTCCTTCCTGGTGGGCTGTTCAGGAATCAGGAGTTCAGGGAGGATGGGACCAGCCCCAACATCGAACGTTGTCCCAATCTAGAGAGAAAATGACAACTTGTGACCTGCAAGATACAGGCTTTGTCCTGGGGGCAACAATCCCCTTCTAAAGCTCTGCCATCAATGAATCAGATATTTCACCCCGTGCACAATGTCTCAGCCCCCTGGGGATGGGGAGGGTCTCATTATTGGATCGTACCCGGGGTGTCGCAAGAGAGAGCCAGGGCCATTTGGAGCATCACCACCCTGCTCAGATCCACCATCACCCTCCCTGAGTTTGACGTAAGTGACCTGTCACCCCAGCTTCCTGACTCCAGGCGTCGGTGGGCTGGCTCGAACGGGCTGTAGGATGTGGTGCTGCAGGGGCTGTGGGTTAGGAGTGTTCCTCTTGGGGAGGCAGAGTCAGAGCAGAGAATGAGCTTGGCTTGAGTCAAGTTCTTCTTGTCCTGGTTAAGTGGTGACTCTGGGCTTTTAAGGGGAGCATGCTGCAGGTTCATGCCTTTCTGTCATCCTGGAGCAGCTGGGGAAGTAAGTCCTCATGGAGGGCCCTGCCCACATCCCTGTGCTCCAGGCTCCTTTTGAGGGCAGAGGAAATTAAGGGTCTAGCTCGAGCTCCTATTCTCTAGCATCTCCTGTAGAGGGGCAATGGGGACGGAGAGTCCTGGCCCAGGGGGGGACTGGGAGCTCACAGGAAAATGCTGATGGAGTCCTGTGGCGGTTCAATGATGAGACAGAACACAGATTTATCCAAGCAAGCAAGCTGGTCAGCTGAAATGGGCTGCTGCCTGTCAGCTTTCCACCTTCCCTTTTATTATATTTCTCCCCCCTGCGCATTACCTACTTCCACCGCAAAAAGACACAACAAAGGAATACATGACTTTGATTAATATTCTTATTTTCCAGCCTCTATCTACTACAATCCTAATTCTCAGGCCTTGAGGCCAGGCCAAGGAAGCTTCCCACGATTACTGTCCTTTAATTAACTTCCCAGGGTTCATATCTGGTCCTCGTCCTTGGACGGAGCAATGTGTTGCTCCTACACAACGGTCAGGGTGTGCCCTGACTGTTTCCAGGTGGATGGACCAAACATGAACCCTTCATCCCCCCGTTTTTTGTTTAATTATACTCGGCCATCTCAAGGTAGCCGTCAATTTGCTTTTGCAAGCAATTTAACTCCCAGACAGACAAGGACATAACTCGGGGAGCTTGCCAGGGCGAATCTCTACAAAGCCTTAGCAAAGAGGGAATACATTGTACACAGCAGCAGCAAAAAATAAGCCCAATGATCACAAACACAGCATAACCGAAAAGTTGTCGCAGCCATCCTAGAGATGGCAGCCAACCTGTAAGCCAATTCCAAAAGCCCTCAAACCCCACATCTTGACGTATGTGTGCCGTAAGATTGGCCAATTCGGCCAGTCTAGTTTCTATGGAACGACTATTATCAGTTAAATTAAAACAACACATATGCCGAAACGTGGAACAGCCTAGGTGATGTTTCAAGAGCAGAAAATCAATGGCTGTTCTGTTATCCAAGATTGCATCCCTTAATTCATGTTGCTCTGCATTAAGTAGGGCAATTGCCTTGGATGTTGTATTAATTGCCTTCGCTGCAAAGCACGCCAGGGCATTTAGGGTTCTGGCTGTATAAGTGGCAAGCCCGGGGACCCCAACAATGGAGGCCGCTAAAGCAGTATACTCAGCGCGACTAAAAAGCTCAACATCTGCAACACAATTATCTGAAAGGGGTACACTTCTTTTACTGTGCCTTTGGCTGGCAAAAGGCAATATAAGCGTCATTCTACTAAGACAGCAAAGGGTGCCATCACTTAAATTTGCAGGAATATAACTAAAGGTGCGTGAGCCACAGGTAAAAAACCACCCTGATGGTAGGATGATATGGCCATAATTGTATGAAACATTCACAGCGTGGGAACAATTTAAAAGGGGTTGAGGAATTTGCCGACAGCCCAAGGGCACCTTTGTACTAGTGCAGTTAACCACACGCGCACAGGTGACATTGTTGGCCCCGGCCGGGTACGGTGTGTGGAGGGATATAGCCGTGTGAGGCAAGGTATAGTTGGCCGGGCCCCAATTAGCCATGCCAGAGTACTGGGAAGAGAGATTCGCGTAAGCAGCGAGCATCGTCTCATTCCCTATCTTCTCAGGGTGATGACATACTGGTATAAGGCATGTACCTAACAATTCTCCGGCTGCTACAGAATCAGACAAACAAAAGTGGGTAACATTTGCTATTGAAGCCAATCTTTCCCATATGTTATATGTCATTCGGGCCCGTAACGGGGGAAGCGCTCCCGAGCCAACCCCTACAGGAAATAGCAGGCACAAAAGGCATACAATCAGCACAGAATTAGCAGTGATTTGGGCGAGAATCGCCACAAACAAAGTCTCAGGAGTCTCTGGCTGTTGATTTGCTGCCAGTCTTCGTTGAGCCGCCGCGACCAATGCTTTTACTGCTCCCCACGTCACGGGCTGGCTTGGGACGCTACGCCTCTTCCGTTTCCGTCCCGCCATTGTCGACCCGGGAGGCACCACGTTCTCCTCCAAGGTCAGCTGAAACTCCGGTATGGGGTTCAACAGCCCCTGGCGCCATGCCATGCTGTTTCAGTGCCGGTCGCACACACCGGGCTGGAACCCACAACGGTCCTGCAGGGAGAGAGACAGCAGCATATCCCCGACCCCAAGTGATTAGAGGTACTGGGCCCAGCCACTGCGGATCGGGCAGCTGACGGTAAAAGACATGCGGTCTTTCCAGTACCTCAGATTTGTGAAAATGGCGATCCGCGGGGGTCTGCTGATCTGCGTTCAGCGTTAAATTATTTAAAGTAAACAAAAGGATATGCATTTGTTGTTGAATGTCTCCTAAGGTTCGGAGACGCAGCTCCCCTTGTTTTAATTGTTTATCAAGCAAAGTTTTGAGCGTGTGATTGGCACGTTCAACAATGGCTTGGCCCGTGGAATTATAAGGGATCCCGTGTTTAAGACGGACGTCCCACCGGGCACAAAAGGTGGAGAGGGCTGTGGAGCAGTAGGCTGGGGTGTTATCCGTTTTAATCTGGCTTGGGCGACCCATAACAGAAAAACAGGCTAGCAAATGGTGAATTACTTTGGCAGTGGCTTCCCCACGCTGCGGGGTTGCCCAAAGGAAGCCCGAATAAGTATCAACGGAAACATGTAAAAACGAGTAGGGGCGGAATTGTGGCACGTGAGTGACATCCATTTGCCACAGCTGATTCGCTGCGGTACCTCTAGGGTTAACGGCATAAGAAAAAGTAGGAGCAGCAGCGGCACAGTGGGGGCAGGAACGAACAATGGAACGTGCATGATCAGCAGGAATGTGAAACTGCCGGGCCAAAACAGAGGCAGACTGATGAAAAAAGGCATGGCTTTCAATGGGGTCAGAAAAGAGGGAATTTACCTGACCACGTAATGCGCGATCGGCGCGCGCATTGCCCTCAATGAGTGACCCAGGCAAAGGGGTATGACTGCGAATATGAGCAACAAAATAAGGGAAATTACGAGTGGAAATAAGATATTGCAAAGACAAAAATAGGCGAAGGAGGTCCGCATCGACCTGAGGGGTAATGAGGGCAAGGGGTAAATGATCAATCACTTGATAAACATAATGGGTGTCCACAATTAAATTAAAGGGACAATCAGCAAAAAGTTGGAAGGCCAAAATAACAGCAGCCAGTTCTGAACGCTGTGCGGAATGCTGAGGCAGTGTAAAACAAGAATGTCAACGAGGGGGGTCACCGGATTGATAGGTGACTACACCTCGATGTGGAGAGCCATCAGTAAAAAGAGTAACAGCAGAAAGAATGGGTTGAGAGCGGCTAAGACGATGAACAATTAGAGGCACCTTTTGGGTAATTACCAACCGAGGATCTTTTGGGGGATTATAAGAAATTTCTCCCACATAATCACAAAGAGCAACCTGCCAAGCCAACGAGGTGTGGCACAAGGAATCAAATTCACTACGGGACAAGGGGAACACAATATCAACTAAATCAGTGCCAGTGAGTTGCACTGCATGGTGGCGGGCTTTACGAACAAGATCAGACAGGGCATCTAGATATGGGTAAATATTCCGAGGAGGAGTGGAGGAGAGGTACAGCCACTCTATGATAGAGACGGCTGTATTCGTACGGGGTACAAACAGAGCCGCAGTGGGCGTATGAGGGGTGGCAAGAAGAATCAGCCGTAGGGGACGGACCTCAGGGGGTCTGTCCACAAACTGCTGACTTAATGCTGCATTAATTTGTCGAATGCAGACAATGTGCTCTTCAGTGATGGCAATAACTGCACCCAGTGCTCGGGCTCCACGTAGGAGCCCGAACAACGGCTGCAGCATTGAGGTGGGGAGACGAAAATAGGGCCGAATCCAATTTAAATGACCCAAAATTTGTTGTAATTTAACAAGGGTTAGGGGTTGAGGTAGAGTTAGTGCCGGACGAACCGGAGCAGCATAGGTTTGTAAAACCTTATGGCCGAGGTAGTGGTAGGGATAAGAGCGTTGGATTTTTTCTGGTGCCACCAACAGGCCATTTTGGCCGAGAATTTGAGACAAAAATTCAATTTGTTGTTCCGTGACCTGGGGACCACTAAGCAAAATGTCATCCATATAATGGTAGACCTTTAGCGTAGGGTACCGGGCACAAAAAGGGGTGAGGGCCCGATCCACAAAAAGCTGACACAAGGTTGGACTATTTTGCATTCCCTGGGGTAAGACCTTCCACTGATACCTTTGAGAGGGTTGCTGATTATTATATTGTGGCACCGTGAACGCGAATTTTTCGCGATCTTGTGGGCAAAGGGGGATGGTGAAAAAACAATCTTTTAAATCTAACACACAGAGCTGATCGGTTTGAGGAATTAAATTTGGATTTGGTAATCCATATTGCAAGGGGCCCATAGGTTGGATGCATTTATTTATTTCCCTTAAGTCATGTAACAGCCGCCACGCACCAGATTTTTTCTTAATAACGAACACCGGGGTGTTCCAGGGACTAGTAGAGCTCTCCAAGCGCTGTGCCTGCAAGTGCTGCTGCACAAGCGAATGAAGCGCTTTTAGCTTTTCTAGAGGGAGGGGCCACTGGTCAATCCAGACGGGCTCTAAGGATTGCCATACCAAGGGCAATGCAGAGGGCAATGTGGGTGAGGGAGGGTTTTGAGCCATTAGATATTAATATCGAGGGTGGTGTCCAGCTTTGTAAGTAAATCACGGCCCCAAATATTGAGGTGGACAGGGAGCACAAAAGGGCGGATAGTAGCAAGGGTACGGCCTCCCGGTTTAGAAACTGTGACCCAAGACAAACTCTGTCGCCTGGGTTTACTACCCCCGATCCCCCACAACTCTTTAGAAGGAACCGTAGGCCAACTAACCGGCCACTCTGGATCACGAATCACCGTAACGTCAGCTCCAGTGTCCACCAGCCCTGTGAAAGGAACATCATTTAAGAGAAGTGTTAACTGAGGTTTTGAGGGGCGGACTGACATTGTCAGAGCAACAAGTGGAGAGGACGTGCTGTGAGACGGCGAGTGAGACAACGTTGATCCAAAGCCGCCTCCGCCCCGAGTTCGATCCTCGGCAGCTGGCACCTGATAGGGGACTAAAATCAATTGTGCAATTGATCGTCCACGTGGGAGCGACTGTGGAAGATGAGTCCACACCTGAACCTTAATAATGCCGGTGTAATCGGCATCAATGACCCCGGGGATGACAAAAAAGCCCTGTTTCCCGTCTGGAGAGCACGGCGGCAATCCTCGTTCGCATTCTCAACCGCCATTTTTAACAGGATCTCCTGAGCTGCCGCAGCGTTATCCACCTGTCGGAGGATAGCCTCCTGCAATCTGTTGGTAAAATCCAGAAAGGACTCTGATGCACCCTGACGGATACTGGCAAAGCTTTTAGTAGGCCTGCCTGAATCCGGGACCTTCCGGAAAGCATGCTGGGCGCAGGTGGAAATAAGGGGGAAGAGGGCCTGAGGGAGTTGAGTCTGCATCTCAACGGTAGCAAACTGTCCCTCCCCTGCCAAGTGCTCAAAAATAATACCTTCCGCTCTATGAATCTGGGCCTGGCGTTCCGCCTCCTGCCGATACTCACTAATCCAAATAACATACTGACTGGGTGTCAGCATCATGCGCAACAGCGCCTTCCAATCTTCAGGGATCAGGGTGTACCCGGTACCTAGCCCTTCAATGAGACCACGCACAAACGTGCTAGTCAGACCGAACTCGCGAATCGCTTTCTTTACCTCTCTGATCACCGAGTAAGGCAAACTGACCCAGGTTCCAACCGGGTTGCCCTGGTCATCATTCTGCCAGGTCACCGGACAAACCGAGACCAGTTCAGCCAGCTCCTCTGCTGTAAGATCTGAGCGAGCCTTCGCTGCATGAACCATTTGTTGCACCAGCGAAAGCCTCTGAGCAGATGCAGACGACCCCCTGGGGGGCCCCGAAGCATGGGGTCCCAGGGGGGGATGGTAATCACACACCGGCTCCGGCGGGGAAGGTAAGGGAGGCGGTGGTAATAAAGGCACTGGGGGCGAAGCAGGGAGAGGGATGGCTGCAGGAGCCGACGGCGGTGGCGAAATCGGCAGCCCTTCTGTTGGCGCGGGAGAGGGTCTTTCTGAGGTGACACACTGTGTTGCATCGGTAGGAGGGGGGGTGTCTGCAGGAGCCGACGGGCGTGGCGAGATCACCAGCCTCGTGAGGGAGGGCCTGTCCGAGGCGACACGCTGTATCGCATCGCGGCAGAGGTGCCAGGCATGTAAAGCCTGCACGGGCGCCCGAGGCTCTTCATGCAATGTCTGGCCCAACCGCTCCCAGTCCGCTAGCTTAAGGGTTCCGGCTTCAGGGTACCACGGGCACTGGGCACTCACCTCCTGTAACAGGAGAGTGAGTTCTCGAGCAGGGCAGTCATGCTGAGCCTTACGCAGCAAATACTGTAGCTCATTGCAGTGTTGCACTTGCAAAGCAGAGAGGGAGCTTCCCATACTTACCACAACGAAAAATACTCACCGGGATCCACGAAGCGGATGAGTGACGCGTCTGAAACCCTTGCCGGGCGAGGTGAGTGCTGAAGGCCCCACATTTGGGCGCCAGTTGTGGCGGTTCAATGATGAGACAGAACACAGCTTTATTCAAGCAAGCAAGCTGGTCAGCTGAAATGGGCTGCTGCCTGTCAGCTTTCCACCTTCCCTTTTATTATATTTCTCCCCCCTGCGCATTACCTACTTCCACCGCAAAAAGACACAACAAAGGAATACATGACTTTGATTAATATTCTTATTTTCCAGCCTCTATCTACTACAATCCTAATTCTCAGGCCTTGAGGCCAGGCCAAGGAAGCTTCCCACGATTACTGTCCTTTAATTAACTTCCCAGGGTTCATATCTGGTCCTCGTCCTTGGACGGAGCAATGTGTTGCTCCTACACAACGGTCAGGGTGTGCCTGACTGTTTCCAGGTGGATGGACCAAACATGAACCCTTCAGAGTCCCCTCTCCCTCTCCCTTCCGTAAGAACCGGCTCTACCAGCTGCTGCTGCACCAGAAGGGTTAGGAGCCCAGCTGGGAAATGGCACCCAATAGAAGAGTGAGAGTGGGACCCCAACCAATTTCTCTCAGACTGACCTTGGCTGGAGGCTGAGTCTCTCTCGATCTCTTTTCTGTTTAACATCAGACCCTGCAATTCTGTTGGGCCAGGCACGCATTGAGGACTCTGCCCACTGTTCAGCCACCAATGGGATTGGAAGGACACAAGCACTGCAACCAGAATGACAAGTGTGTGTGTGTGTCTGTTTCCCAGGGCTGACCATCCATGAGGCCGAAACCCTGTGGTGTTGGGACTGGCACCGGGACAGCAGGCTCCTGGGCTACAGGAACACAGCCAGGGTGAGGGAGGTAAGGACACTCTGCCAGGACCTGACACAGCTCAGGAAGTGGGGGTGGCTGGGTCCCCTGCAGTGGCTGCCTCCTGGGGCCACTAGACAGAGATACCGTTCTAGCCCCAGAATTTGGAGCGTCGCTCTGGGCTATCTGCTAATGCCTCATGTCCTGTTGGTTTTAGGTCTTCGGAAAGTTCTTCTGGGACGGGCAGAGAAGATCCTTCCTCTGGACGGCAGTGCTGGCCATCCACGACCCCCTGTTGCATGTCAGCCAGGCTGGGCTACTCCTCACCTACTCCCTCCTGGGGGAAGCTCAGCAGCTGATGGGGGACAAGGTAAGCAGCTGCATTAGAATCAGGAGATTGGGGTGGCACCCAGGCCTCATTCCCATCCGATGGCCATTCGCTGTCCTGGCAGGAAGGAGCCTGATGAGGAGTGAAAGTGAGAACAGGTGCTACTGGGAAGAGAGATGAATTCACCTCCATGAGCAGGAGGGAGCCACCTTGTCCCCAGAGCAGCTCCAACCTAGCTCTTTAGCAAGGCTAATTAATGACAAGCATTACCTCATCACGGACTTATGTTCTTAGGACACGGTGCCTTCTGCGAATCTTTCCTGTCCCACAGGGCAGCACAAATTCCCAGTGGCCTAGTGTCCGTGTCACCCAAGCCACTACCCAGAGTTCCTCCCATCACTGGCAGCCTGGGAGGCCAAGGACTGATGAGTGATGGTGATTCACCAGGCAGGGCTGAGGCACATGGGCGGGGGAAGCTTGTCCTGCTGCTGGCATGGCTGGACCCGCTCTAGAGAGAACGGGAGGATTCAGTTAGCAGGGGCTGCTGATCTGCCCTATTCACCACGGCTGCCATCCTGCGTCTTCAGCATTAGTGTCTGGGATGATTTGGGGAAAGGTCTCAACCTCTCCATATCCCAGTTCACTGATGCCAGAATCCCTCCTGCCAGCCCCCGCAAACCCCGCTGGAGCCCCGTCCCTACCCTACCTTGGTTCGGGTGGAGGAGAGGGTTCTGAGAACTTGAGCTGTGGATTAGAGGTGGAACAGCTGTCAGGGACACTGAGGGGGAGGTGGCAGGAGCTGACCCTACAAGGAGGGGGGTTGGCACTGGAGGTCACTAGAAAGGACAAGACTCCATTCTGGGGGTCAGGAGGGTGAATCCATCCCTCAGAGCTTGGCAGGTGCTGGGGAGAAATACTGCTGGTTCCAGGTGCCCTTAATCCCCCTTGATACCTTGGAGGTGTCTGAGTCTCTGACAGGTTCTCATTCCCTTGCAGCAGGAGGATGTCACAGCCAATGTGATGCGCAAGCTCTGCGTCATCCAGCACTTGCACCAGGTGCCTGAGGCACTGCAGGAGCTGTGCCTCTGAGGCCACCAGCAAGTCCCGCTCCCTGCTGCAGGTACTGCTCTGGGTCACTGTAAATGGGGAGCTAGTGGAAGGGAAAATGGAGCCCCCTGGCACTCACAGAAACTCTCTCCCCTCTCTGTGGAGCAGGGTCCTTCCCTCTGCCCCCCAAATTCCGGCACAGTCTCCCAGACGAGCGCAGCCTGCAGCTGAGCCACCTCCGGGAGCAGTGGGAACAGGTCACTTCGTCCCATCAAAGCAAGCAATACTGGCTCTCAAAGAGGCTTAGATGGAAGACCTCACTCCCTCACGGAGGTAAGAGCCATTTACTCCTTGGGGCGTGTGGGTCTCTTGGGGGATGTCACGGAGTGTGGGGGAGTCCAGGCCCTGCACCCCTCTTCCTGGGATTCACTGAGACTCTCAGCCAGCCAGTAAAACAGAAGGTTTATTGGACAACAGGAACACAGTCCAAAACAGAGCTTGTGGGTGCACCTAGGACCCCTCAGTCAAGTCCTTCTGGGGGAGCAGGGAGCTTAGACCTCAGCCCTGGGGTTCCCTGCGTTCCTCCACCCAGCCCCAAACTGAAAACTAAACCCACCCAGCAGGTTCCCTGCTGCAGCCTCCGTCCACATTCCCTGGCAGAGGTGTTACCTCCCCCGCCCCCTCCTGGCTCAGGTTACAGGCTCTCAGGTCTCCCATCCCCAGGGCACATTCCCAGGTCAACACTCCCCCCTCCCTGCTGCGTCACATGGTCACAGGGGAGAAATGGGATCCCCGATGCATAGCCTGGCTGGGAGCTTCCCCTGTCCTTGGCTCCCAGCTCTGGGACAGAGATGTCTCCATAATCATACCACCCTGGTTTTGTTCCTAGGAAGGAGCTCCCCAGAGTTGTCCTCTAACCTGCACTGCATGGGGCTTAGCCAAGCTGATTTCAGAATGAGCCCTACCTGAGAGGCACCATGTACCTCCCCCTACAGAGCCAGACTTCAGTGGTGATACAGTCCAGCTGGGGTATCAACAGGAATGAGAATGAGGTAGGAAGTTCAGAGCAGCAAGGAAAGACTAGAGGGAAAGTTGAGAAGAGAGGTAGGAAGTGCCCAGGGAAAACTTCAGCAAAGAGAAAGGAGTAGACCTTGCTGTTGGGTACAGGAGCCTGGGCTGCTGCCAATATCAGGGTGGGACTGGATTCCCCTGCTGGCCTCAAAGAAGGGGGCATACACGCACCTGGAGAGGATTACCAAGCCCAGCAAGGGGGCTGCAGGATGAGGAAGAGCCCCAGTGATGGCAGAAGGACTTCTTTCTGTGGAAAGACCTGTTTGGAGTTTTAGTGTGAGACAAGCTGGGCCCCAGAAGGGTGGACTAAAGGTGGCGACCTGGCCGAAGGGTTGAGTTACCAGGCAGAGAAACTGTCATGGTGCTGAAGCAACCACAGATGGGGGACGCTAGCCTAGCGAGAGGGCTGTGATGCCATGCCTGGCCACCACGGGAGCATGGAACGATGAGTAGATTCGTTTCTAATTGGTACAGTCAGGAGGATTGAATTCCATCAGCCCTCACGGATCACAGGGGGAAGTCTTGGGTGCTGAAGGAAGATCTGTCGTGCCAAGCGGGTGTCTCAAGGGACCGAGCTGGTCACTGGATTTCTCACTTCAGTTCCCGGGACTGGTTAAGCAGCCAAAGCAAGTCTAGGGGTTTCTCACGCAGCTCCTAGAACACCAACAGAGGCAGAAGGAAGTGCAGGTGGAGCTACAGATGCGGCAGCAGAAATACCTGTGAGAGATCCTGCAAAGGGAAATCAACCCAGGGTCTGCTATGCCCATGGACAAAAAGAGCTGACAAGGACAGCATGCCTGTGCTGTGCTGTGAAGGTTAGCCCAGGAGAGCAGGGCATGAAAAAGTGTACAAGCATGGCCTAATGCCAAGAGAGGGACAAGAGTTCATTGTTTTGGGTACAGAGAAGCAGGCCATATCAAAAGACATGGCCTGCTTAGGAAATTGCTGAGTGGCAAAACGAGGGGCCAGGGCCCCAGGAAGGTAGAAAGAAAGGAGAAGGTGTCCTCTGACACAAACCCATGTGAGGCAGGCAACGTGGAGGTGGCAGGGATAGTCGTGGACTTTGCAGACCCTCCACCAACACGCCCTGTTGGGTGCTGCAGGGAGGTGAAGGACAAAATGGTTGGCCCAGAGATGAAGCAGACTGAAGTAGGGAGAAACACCAGGGTGGAGCAGTCCATGGTGGGTTCTCAGACCCGGACGGAAAGGGTTTTGGCGTACACAGCGGCAGTAGCAAAAAGGGGCAGAGAAGAAGCTAAAGGCTTCAGAACAGGCTCTGCAAGCAGTTGCGAATGAGACTGAGTGGCTGCAGGAAGAGCGCTGGGATACTTTGGAAGAGAAGGAATATGCCTCTTAATTCTGGTGAGCGAGCTGGCAGTGGAGCTGGAGACACTGTGCGCGCAGGCTGTACAAGCGCGCAGCCGGTGACAGCGAGGAGATGATGAGGGATGAAGATTGGACAAGAATAGAACTTGCCCCCCGGGTGGGCGATGTTCTAAGGAGGAGGGAATATAACAGAGAGTGGCCTGTGGGCTGTAAAGCCTGGAGCTAGGCCAAACTGATTACAGAGTGAGCGTCACCTGAGGGAAAACCAGGGAAAACCACAGCAAAGGTACAAGAGCAGGCCTAGCTGTTCAGTACGGTGTCTTGGGCAGAGCCTAGAATCCAGGGTAGGACTGGTTCTCTCATCCTCTCTAAGGAAGAGGACGTAGAAGGCCATAGAAAGAGCTACCAAGGGCAGGCCGAGCCAAAGTCAGGCTGAGGAAGAGCCCCCAAAGGAACGGAAGACCTTGTTTCTGTTAGACATTTTTGGACTTTTTGTTTGGGATGAGCACGACCCAGGAAGGAGTGGACTAAAAGACGGTCACCTGGCTGAAGGGCTGAGTTCCCAGCCAAACAACTCCCAGAGGGCCCTAGCGACTATTGGCAGGGGTGCTAGCCCAGCAAGAAAGCTGTGACACCAGGCCTTGCCAGGAAGGGGCAGCCCGGTTTTGGAGAGTGGTGGGGATGGCCTATGGGAGAGGATGGCTGGAGGGGTCGTAGAGGAGGGGCAACAGGGTCCAGTGATGAGAGCAGGGAACTGGCTGGACTGCAGCCCTGCCACTGAGTGGTCACTTGATCCTGGCCAGGTCACTCTCCCACCTGATGCCTCACTTTCTCTATCTTTGAAATGGGGATCATCCTGACCCACATTAAGTAAGTGTTTGATCCTCTGTTTTTCCTTCCCAAATCCCTGCCCTCCTTGTCCCACACAGTCCTCTGCCCTGTTCCTCAAACTTCCGTGCCCATGTTAGTGTCTGTGTAGCCCCCCAATGGCAGGGTCTCATGTCCAGTCTCCTGCCAGCAAACTGAAGCCGCCCCTAGATCCAGAACAGGAATCGCAGTTCCTGTGCGCGGCCTGAATGGAGGATAGACCATGGGCATGGGGACGGCCAACACTCACATCCAGATAGATCATCAATGTACTCCTCTGTCCCAGGAGCAGGAAGATCTCTGGTTCTTGCTCTCTTCGGTGGCTGGAGCTGCTGAGTTGGGGGTGCGGTGGGCAGAGATGGGAACAGGCCATAGGATTAATCCAGTGTCAGGGGGAGAGTCCTCCCTCTTGTGGGAGATGATGTTGCCCCTCTATGGGGAAGTCCTTCCTTGCAGATGCTGTGATTTGGTTCCTGGACTCTGCCAGGAAGCCCAGCTCCCATCCCTAGCAGCTTGGCTGTTCCCTACCTTGCTCGGCACCAGACCCTCTGCAGAGAGCTGCTCTGGGCCAGGAGTGCAGAGCCAGCTGTCATCCTGGCAGGTGTAGCCCCAGGTTCCATAACCCTGACCCATGGTCTCCCTCCCCTGACAGGCTCTGAAGAAGGCCTGCCCAGAGACATGGATGCCATGTTAAAGAGCCTGCTGACAGCAACCCACAGCACAGACAAACTCCCGCACATCTTGGAGGTGAGCATAATGGGCAGGAGCAGCAGGAATTTTACCTTAGCCCTGGGGAGGCCTGGAAATGAGAGACTGGATGATCCATGTTTCCATTGTTTCCTGCTACCTGAGAGCCATTGGACCACCCGTGGTCAGGGCAGTCAATACAGAGCAGTGTTGGTGCCCTTCCTCCTTCAGGGACAGAGGGAAGGCGCTGATGCTCGACAACCAGGCTCTGCCTGGATCTGTTGAGCACTAACTCCAAGACCCCAGGCAGGCTTGCGGAGTGAGAGCATCAGAGCCCTGTGAGGTCCAGGAGAAGGTCCTCCAAGAAGAGCACTGGCTCCTTCCTAGGAAGCTGCTGAGATTGGTCTTCACAACATCCTTTGGCAAGGAGTTCCACATGTTGACTGTGCGTTTGTTTAAAAAAATACTTCCTTTTTTTAGTTTTAAACCTGCTGTCTATTAATTTCATTTGGTGACCCCATATCAGTGTACAACAGAAGTGGTTTCTCAAAGTCATGTTCAATAACATGATTGGATCCTTTTACAAACTCAATGTAAAACTTTCTTAGAACAATGGTGGATTTGGATCTGCCCTTTCAGCATGATTTCTGTATGTCTCATGTGATCTTGCGAAGAGCTAATGAAAATAGCTACTTTATCCATAGAAGCTTTGGCATGTGTCTGGAACCCAATTAATATCAAGACAATGTAGATGTTAGTGTTGTCCATAGTATAGGAATTTTGGCATTTAGCCATGAAAGCAATATGGTAGCGTGCCTCGGTTTCCCTTTCCCTACATCATATCAGGTCTGGAATGTCTTTTCTCCTGTGAAAAGTTTCAAGACTGTTTGCAAGTATCAGGGGGTAGCCGTCTTCGTCTATATCCACAGAAACAACAAGGAGTCCGGTGGCACCTGAAAGACTAACTAATTTATTTGGGCATAAGCTTTTGTGGGTGAAACATCTGTATCACAGGGTCTTTTAACATAGTGTGGGTTTTTTTGTATCACTCTTAACATGTTCAAGGGTTTTCCCAAAAGATTAGGCACCGTGATACAGCATGGCCAGAGGGCAGCAGGAGAGTGTTTAAAGGGACCCTTATTCCCTGTAGAAGGAAGAAAGTTTGCTATAGATTAATTAAAGCACCTGAAGCCAGTCACCTGATAAAACCCCCCCTGCTTCAATCAGACAAGGGAAGGAGTTGAAGCAGAGTGGATTGGTCAATAGAGAAGTCAGATCTTACCCAGAAATCACGCTGTTGCCAATCCTTCAGGGACAAGGAGGAACCAGGAGAAACTTGCTTTCAAAAGAGCCAAGGAGGAGAGGGACACGGTCCATGAAGAGAGACTGCTGCAGGGGTTCCTGGAGGAATAGAGGAAGAGCAGGGAGGAGGACCGATTGCTCAGGGAGAGAATGCTGGATATGGGGGCCAGCAGGGTGGTTCATCCACCTCATGTCACAGCACCAGCACCAGTGCATGTGCCAGCTGCAATGTCTGCAGGTGCACAGGTACATGTAACAATGACAGTGGAATGGTGTTCCTGGTCCTGGCTCACAATGGCTGGAGGATGGAGTTTGCGGCAGGGCCTGTGACCAAAATTGCAGATGGGGTTTCTGATCCCAACAATGACAGCGGTGTGTCTCAGAAAAAGATCCTCTAACCCCTCTCTCCAAGAGACGTACCCTTGTCTCCAAAACCAGTCAGGTGGCAGAGCGCGTACTGGTTTATGCCGTAGACGACACGTGTTCTGGTCAGCCTTGAATGCTCCAGTTCCCTGATGAATGTTCTTTTGACCCTTAATGGCTTTTATATTTTTGCTCTCGCGATTATTCAGACACTCAGCGCAGTCGGCCTGGTCCCGCTTCCACGTGGTGCCTCACTTTCCCCCTCTCTGAAGTGGGGATAATCCTAACCGACAATTAGACCATGTTTGATCCTCGGATCTTGCTTCCCAAATCCCTGTCCTCCTTGCCCAACACTACCCTCTCCCCCATTTCCCGAAACTTCCATGCCTATCTTTGTGCCTGTCTCCTCCCCCAACTGCAAGGTCTCAGACACCGTCTCCTTCCAGCAAGCTGAAGCTGTCCCTGACTCTGGAGCTGGAATCGCATGTCCAGAGAGCTTCCCTTGCCTGGTGTATTGACCGTGGGCGTGAGAAAGGACAACACCCATATGCAGGTTGAACATCAACCTCCACCTCTGTCCCAGCAGCAGGATGGCCTCTGCTCCCTGCTCCCTCAGACAACTGGAGCTACTGAGAGGTGCGGTTGGCAGAGCATGAGAACAGCCCATGAGGTTAAGAAACGGTGGGGAGAGCCTCTTCCCTCTATGGGACATTACGTTGTCCCTCCATGGGCAGTCCTTTCTTTCCGCACGCTGGGATTTGGATCCTGGATTCTGCCCAGAAGCCCAGCTTCCATCCCTAGCAGCTTGGCTGTTCCCTGCTCTGGTGTGCACCACGCCCTCTGCAGAGAGCTGCTCTGGGAAAGGACTGCCCATAGAACATGGATGACGAGCTCTAGATCCTGCTGACAGCAACCCTCAGCACAGACAAACTCCAGCACATCTTGGAGGTGAGCAGAATGGGAAGGGGCAGCAGGGGTTTTAACTTGGCCCTGGGGACTCCTAGAAAGAAGAGACTGGAAAATCCATGTTTCTTCTCTTGGATCCTTCTGAGTATGCATTTGTTATATAAACTCAGTGGGTGACCTTGGGGTTAACTCACATCCCCCTTCCGGCATCAGTCTTCTCCACTATTAAATCTACCCTGGGGAAGAAGGACATAAGCCCCGACAATCACCTTCACCTGTGGGTGTCTGGCCCTGGGAGCCTAAACCAACTGGACTATCTGCCCCGTCACCTAAACTGCCCTGTCTTTCCCTCCTAGGGCCTTGTCCTAAGTGCTCAGCCTAGTCCCTTCCTGGCTTGTCCCTGACCTTTCAAGGACTCTCCAAGCCTCTCCCACACCTGCTCCCCTTGGGGTGTCTCCTGGCTGAGCACAGGCTGCCCTTCTATCTCTCAGCAGGCCTGGGTTCGAGTCACATGCTGCTGCTTGTCATCTGACCCCCACACTTATTCCCTTCACCCTTGGGAGCTGCATAACCTGGGCTAGGTGCAGTTGAGCTCCAACCCCTGTCCTGGCGATCTAACCGTGGGACAGGTTGAAAGTGGAAACCTGTGGGCTGACAGTAACTGTTTGCTCTCAAAGGTGCCGAAGACCCAATGGAAGAGGAAATCCTTTGGTCTGGATTTAAATTATTGCAACTGAAAGTGAATGAGAGAAAATAGGTCCAGAGTTATCTTCCTAGCAGCAGAAAATGTAAAGATTAATAGATGTTAAGGTCATAAAGGACCATTATGTGTATCTAGTCGCACCTCCTGAAAAACTCAGGCCGTAGAATGTCACCAAGTGGTTCCTTCAGCCAACCATAACATGGGACTGAGCCAGAGCACGTCTTTTGGAAGGACATCCACATACATTAGAACAGGGGTTCTCAAACTGGGGGTCAGGCCTCCTCAGGGGGTCGTGAGGTTATTCCTTGGGGGGTCGTGAGTTGTCAGCCTCCACCCCTGCTTTGCCTCCAGCATTTATAATGGTGTTAAATATATTAAAAATATATAAAAAAGTGTTTTTAATTTATAAGAAGGAGTCACACTCAGAGGTTTGCTTTTCTGTTCCTGGCTTTGGGACCATGAGCAAGACTCTTCAACGTTGGGTACCTCGATTTCCCCAACTAACAAATAGATCTAATAATGGTTGTTGTTTTTTTTTGTTCTCCCCATTTTACAGGGTGGGAAACCGAGACACAGTTGGGACCTGTCTACACTGCAAGTCTCTTGTGCATTTCTAAGCAGCTAACCCCCACATGTTATTCAGAGCCTATGGACAACACCGCTCCTAAACGTGTGTTTGGTTTGTGCTTATCCCCTATGTAAACCAGCAGGGCTGGGCGGACTTTTCTCACTGTGCTGTGGGGAGCAGGTCCTGGGTACTAATGCTCTGAAAAAGCTCTCAAGGACTACTTTTTAACAAATATTTTTATCAATGAATTGGGAAAAAATATACAATCCCTGCTGATAAGATTGGTGGGTGACAAAATATTGGCAGAGTGGTAATTACTGGTGAGGAGAGGGCAGTGATACAGAGCCATCTGGCTCATTCGGCAAGCTGGGCCCATTCAAAGAAAGCAAGTTGGACCAGAGACAAATGCAAGGTCCTACACCTAGCAACAAGGCATGCCGGCCACACCTCCAGAATGGGGAAGTGTATCCAGGAAAGCAGTGATGCTGAAAAGGATTTAGGGGCCATAGCGGAGAAGCCACTCAAAACGAGCTCCCAGCGTGATGCTGTGGTGACCAGGGCTAAAGCCATCCTTAGACGTAGGAGCAGAGCCGTGAGGAGGCTAGGGAGGTGACACAGCATCAGTGAGACTGCTATTGGAATACTGCCTCCAGTTTTGGTGTCCTCATTTGACAAAGATGTTGAGAAATTGGAGCTGGAGCAGCAAAGAGCCACCAAATGTTGTGAGGGCTGGAGAAAAATGCCTTCTCAGGAGCGATTGGAAGAGCTCAACCTGTTTAGCTGATGAAAAACAGATTGAAAGATGACTTCACTGAAGTGTTGAAATACCTTAATGGAGAGAAAATACTGGGGATTAAAAGGCTAGTTAATCTCGCAGAGAAAGGCATAACAAGACCCAGTGGCTGGAAGGTGAAAAGAGACCAATTCATATGACAAATAAAGCACAAATATTCAGCAGTGAGGATGATTCACCACAGGAACAAGCTACGAAGGAAAGTGGTGGATTCTCCATCTCTTGATGTCATTTAATGAAGACTAGATGCCTTTCCGGAATGTGTTTGCCAAACGGTAGCGACTGTGGTATACAGGAGGCCTGTGATATGCAGGGGGTCAGATGAGATGCTCTAATGGTCTCTTCTGGCCATCAAGTCGACTCCTTTCTGAAAAACTGAGTGTAGCATTGGGAGTAGCCTCTGATGTTCTGCTGTCTAGCCGGCTTGCTTCCTAGAATGAACACTCCTTGAGTGGGGTGATCCACAGGGAGTAGCGCAAACCTCCAAAGTGTCTGGCCAGCGGCAGGACATTAGCACTGCAGGGGAGGGGTGGGTAGGGTAACCGGATAGCAAGTGTGAAAAAGGGGACAGGGAGTTGGGGGTAAGAGGCGCCTATATAAGAAAAAGCTCCAGATAGCGGGACTGTCCCTTTAAAATCAGGACATCTGGTCACCCTAGGTGTGCTTGTGGCAGTTGCAACACAAAGGCCTTTTGCAGGACCTCAGCCTATTGGTCAAAGGTAGTGGGGAGGTGGTGACCTCACAGAGAGATGCTGACATCAGCCAGGCAGGACAGGGGCGCAGGGCCAGGGAAGCCTTGCAGACCCCTGTAGCTCTGCTTCAGCAAGTCCCCCTCTGGAGGTCCCTCTTTGAGGTCTGAGAGAGTATCAGGATTTACGTATGTGAGCGTGAGGAGGAACCTCTTTCGAGTTTTCTCCTTTCCTTTTCCTGATTTTACTAGAAAACAGACATCCCTGTTTGGAAGGTAAGCGCCTCCGAGAGGTGTGGAACCTGTTCAGTCTGATCCATTTAGTGCCAGCTGAATTCCAGGCCTGGAAAACACAAGCTTCAGGTGGCATAATTTTATTCCCCACCTAGGATTTTGTCCCTTAGACTCACTGAGGACATTAGGGTTTGTCCTTTTTGTTTTACCTTTTCCTCCATCCCTCCCTCCTTTCTCTTCTTCTCTTACTTCTTTTGTCCTTTCCCTTGTTCTCCTCCCGCCACCAGGAGGGGTGTGTGGGGGGAGTAGCTGGGGGTGTTCTGAAGCTTCCATTGTGGAAGGTCCACCCAAAAATGTGGGGCTGAAAGAGTGCTCGGCCAGTGATCCCCACCGGTGACCTGGGCCATCCTTTGGGCTCTCTGGTGAGAACCCTCAGCCTCCCACCCCTCAGACTCTACCCTGATTGGCTGAGCGGGGGGTTATTGACAGGAAGGAGACTCGGGTCTTTGTTGTTCTCTTTGAAAACCAAGTAAATAAGTCATAACCAGTCATATGTTTGACGAATTTTGCTGCTTCTCTGCATTCATTGTCTCTGAGCAGTTCATGATTCTCTCTAACATTACAGTTCTCCTAAAACACTTGCTGAATAATTACTATGAACTGTTGTTGATTTGGAGCTCATTTGAGAGCACTTTATTCAGATCGTTCAATGTATGAAACTCAAGATCCGACGGTTAGTTTGAAAATCAGGGTTCTTGGGTCCTATTCCCAACTCTCACTGTCTGGCTGTGTGACCTCAGACAAGTCAATTCTCCTTTCTCAGTCTTAGTTTCTCCCTCTTTCAAGTAGGCATAACAATCCTCTCATACCTACCTCACAGTGGGTGGAGGATAGGGATCCATTGGAAAGTGTCACTTGGAGCAGTGCATAATATGAGGGGTCCTATCACTTTTACCCAGATCAGATTATGACATAATAGAACAGCTGAAATATTCTATTTTATTTGTTTTTGATTATTTTGAAATTGTTAAGAGCAGCAACTCCTTAGCTCAGACTGAAGCATCTTCTCTAATTTTCGAGATCAAAGTGTCTCCTCTTTTTGTGTGCGGCAAGACAATTTAACACACTGTGACAAACGGGAGATGCTTTTGTTTTGCAACAAAATATTTTCTCAAAGAATTTTCATCCCACTTGTTATGATTTCAAGAAACAAACCGGTTTAGTCTGAATGAGATTTTCTGACAGAAATGGTTTCAATGAAATTTCCCCACCATCTCGATTCCTGATCTCTCTCTTTGCCTCTGTGGGGTTTGTTGTCTGTTAGAACAGGAGTCAGGATTGGTGGCTTCTTTTTTTGGCTTTGCCACCGCCTTGCTGTGTAGGCACTTGGATAGGTCACTTCCCTTCTCTGTACCTCAGGCTCCCTCTCCGTCCAATGGGAAAAGGGACAATTTGCAAACTCTGGGCAGTCATGAGTCTGAGTGAGATAAGGGGTGTTAAAGCCCTTTGTGAAGGAGAAAGGGGAGGTTCAGGGTGTTGAGCACCGAGGAATTCTAAACTTTGCTAAAATGTCGAGGCTGCGGAAACAAGAAATGGTCGGGCCCAAATTTTAACCATTGTCTTTTTTAAACCCATTCAGGGATGTGAGTCCCACTCTTTTAGGTACCTGGGGTTCTTTGCCAGAGGGAGAGAATAGGTTCCTGCCTCCATTTTTGTGGCCTTAACAAACCAGGTGCTATGCCCCAGTTCTCGTCTGAGATCCCTGAAAACAACCTCTCTCCATCTGTTAACAAGACAGTAGCTATCTTGAAAAGGGGAACAAAGAGAACCCCAGGACTTACAGACTAGCCAGCCTCACTTCCATACCTGGAAAGATACTGGAACACATTATTAAACAATCAGTTTGTCAGCACCTACAGGATCATTTGGTTCTTAGTACTAGTAAGCATGGATTTGTCAAGAACAAATCATTCCAAACCAATCCTGTTTCCTTCTTTGACAGGGTTACGGGCCTAGTGGAGGTGGGTAGACAGTAGATGTGATCTATCTTGGTGTTAATCAGGCTTTTGACACAGTCCCATAGGACATTCTCACAAGCAAACTAGGGAAATGTGGTCTAGATGCAATTAGTATAATGTGGGTGCACAGGTGGTTGAAAACCCACCCTCCAAGAGTCGTTCTCCATGTTTGGCTGCCCACCTAAGAGGGTGTACCTATTGGGTCCGGCAGGCATCAGTCTGGGGTGTGGTACTATTCCATATTTTCATTAATGATTTGGAAAATGGAGTGGAGAGCGTGCTTCTACACTGTGCAGATGACACCAAGCACTTTGGAGCACAGGACTGGAATTCAAAACGCCCTTTACAAATTGGAGAATTGGTCTTCTTGAGCCAAACTCCACGGCTGGGCCCCTCTCTGTAGACTGGGCGAAAGTGAAACTCCAGAACCAAACACTCCTCCTCCTGAGCAGTGCATTCCAACCTTTAATGGCAGGGGGACCGGACATGAGGGCCTGGTTGTAATTTCCAGCTGTGGAAGGGAGTGTGTGTAGCAGGGTTTAGTGAAGGGGCCTGGAAATAAGGACTGCTGCATCCCATCCCTGGCTCTGAGACTTGGTGTGACCCTGAGCAAGTAGCTTCCCCTCATTAGGCCCGTTTTTCATCAGTAGGTTTGTGGCCGCATCCCTACAGCCCAGGGGGTTTGGGAGGCTCCAGGAAGGTGTGTAAAGTGAGACTGGGAGGTGCTGTCACCCCCACACTAAGGCAGTGTTTTCCACCCCCTACTGCTGGCTGAGTTTCTCCATCCCTTGGCAATAAGACGGACTCTTCTTTTCACAGTCAGTTGATCGCCCAGTGTCATCACCTTGCCTGCTGGCTGGGCGTGTAACTCCTCAGGTCACCACCCTCTTCAGCCTGCCTTGGGCTTCGAAAATGAGGAGGAGGGCGAGCAACAGCAGGTGACTCTGAACATCCACCATCCATCGCTCCATCACCTAGAGCAAGTGAGTGATGTTAGGGTTCCTCTGTGGCATTCCCTGTCTGTCTGGGGAGAGGCAGAAAGACGGGGAAAGAATCTCTCCCAAAGGATATGGGATTTGTAAACGGCCTCCAGGAGCCCCTCGCTCTCAGACGAGGGAGGGGCTTCTCCAGTGTGTCCTCCAGCGTGTTTGGAAAGGTCCCAGCAATGCAGCTCCCAGCCCTTCCCTTGTGGGAGACTGTTCCCCTGGCTGAGAGTGTCTGAGCTGGGCCAGATCCTGTGAGCTGCTGAGCATGGAAATCAATGAGAAATGAGGCGGCCCTGGGCTTCCTATACCTCGGGACTTTGATGTGGGGAATGGTTTCCCAGGAGAAGTCCGGAGTCCTGGGTAGTGTTCTGTTCTCTATCCTGGGGGGTAGCCAGGGATGGCAGGAGGGAGCTGCTTGTCCGATGGTCTTTGTAACTGACCCCAGTGCCTCCCCGGGTATTGCAGCACCAGGGATGATGAGGGGAAACGTTGGGAGCAGATCATGCAATGAAGTCCTGCCAGTGTGTGGAGATTGCACTCCCTGCACCCTTGTGAGGGGAGGAGGAGCTGCTGTGGTTGGGGCAGGGATGGGGAGGGATGAAAAAGGCTGTTTGGTGAGAGGCTGCCTTGACTCCAGACTGACGCCTGCTCCCTGCTCGGTTCCAGGTTGGCCGGGCTCCTGAGGATGTTCAGGAAGAAGGTTCTGCAGGTGGCCCCAGAGCCTGAGGGAAGCAGCTGCCATCTACCCCAAGAGCAGAGCAGCCCTCTGTCCCCGCTGGCAGGGAAGGAGCTCCCGGATGGACCAGAAGGTGGAAGTGCCCAGCCTTCTGGCAGAAGAAACCCACTCCCGGCGCAGGCGCCGAGGTTGGAGAGGCACTGGCCAGGCTGAAATGGAGCTGGCCCAGGATGCAGCTGGGCAGGCAGGACCCAGCCCAAGATGGGAGCCAGGAAGGGTGGCTCTGAGGCTTGTTGTGTGGGAAGCACCGGCCCCAGGAGCCCAGCCCTAATTCCCAGCAGGAGGCATCGCCCTGCCCAGTCACTGAGGACCTTCCATCTTCCCCAGGGCAGGAGGTGGAGGATCCCTGTCCCAGCACCAGCAGCTCGGCCCTCTCCCCATGGGACAGCAGCAGTGCCTGGGATTTGGGTAGCAGTGAGGCCAAGGAGCGCCGCTGCTTTCTTCTAGGTGAGGAGCCAGGCTGGGCTCAGGGAGGGATGAGGAGGGGGCTGTGAACACGCTGGTCCCAGGCTCTCAAGCAGTGCTATGGGGGCTGGTCCCCAGCCCAGGTGTCTGGCCTGAGCCACGTGAACCTCTGACACTAGATGCTGCCGCTTCGGTCCTTGGTGCTCTGGTTGGTGGGGTGGGTGCGGGGAGGGCGGGCCACTGACCCATGGCTCTCCCTTGCTTTACAGGATCTGCATAGGGTCTTGCCAGACCTCCTGGATGCCATGCTGGGGAGCCTGCTGGCAGAGTCCCCAGACACCGACAGGCTCCACTACATCTGGGAGGTGAGCCCGATGAGAGGGGTGGGGGCAATTTTATCTTAATTCTTAGACCCATTTTCAAGTTTGTCCTCCTAGCTGGGCCCCCAGTGGGGCGTCCTTGGTCAGGGCAGTCAGTGCAATGCAGTGTCAGGCCCTTCCTCCTTGAAGGACAGAGGAAGGACCTGGGACTTCAAGCCAGAGCTTTGCCTGGGGACTGGCTTAGGGAGTGAGTCTGAACCCCTCCTGTGAGATCCAGAAGATGGTATTCAGAGAGGAGTCACAGGCTTCTTCCTAGAGAAACAGGAGGACCCCAGAGAATCAGCCCTTCTCTCGGACGGGCCCTGAGATTCCTGGGGGGATTGTGCTCACACTCAGTCCCTTCACCCAACCAAGGACTTGAGAGCCAAGGAGGGGTGAGGGGTCTGTCTCCTTCTTGGTGAGCTGTTCAGGAATCAGGAGTTCAGGGAGGATGGGACCAGCCCCAACATCGAACGTTGTCCCACTCTAGAGAGATAGTGACAAGTTGTGACCTGCAGAATACAGGCATTGTCCTGGGGGCAACAATCCCCTTCTAAAGCTCTGCGATCAATGAGTCAGATATTCCACCCCGTGCACAATGTCTCAGCCCCCTGGGGATGGGGAGGGTCTCATTAGCACAACAAATGTACCTGCCCATTGATCCTGAGCTGCCTCCTTCCCCCTAGCACATTAACTATTGGATCATGTCCAGAGTGTCGCAAGAGAGAGCCAGGGCCATTCGGAGCAGCACCGCCCTGCTCAGATCCACCATCACCCTCCCTGAGTTTGACGTAAGTGACCTGTCACCCCAGCTTCCTGACTCCAGGCGTCGGTGGGCTGGCTCGAACGGGCTGTAGGATGTGCTGCTGCAGGGGCTGTGGGTTAGGAGTGTTCCTCTTAGGGAGGCAGAGTCAGAGCAGAGAATGAGCTTGGCTTGAGTCAAGTTCTTCTTGTCCTGGTTAAGTGGTGACTCTGGGCTTTTAAGGGGAGTATGCTGCAGGTTCATGCCTTTCTGTCATCCTGGAGCAGCTGGGGAAGTAAGTCCTCATGGAGGGCCCTGCCCACATCCCTGTGCTCCAGGCTCCTTTTGGGGGCAGAGGAAATTAAGGGTCTAGCTTGAGCTCCTATTCTCTAGCGTCTCCTGTAGAGGGGCTATGGTGATGGAGAGTCCTGGCCTAGGTGGGGACTGGGAGCTGACAGGAAAATGCTTATGGAATCCCCTCTCCCTCTCCCTCCCGTAAGAACTCAGCAGAATTCCCCAGGATGGGTCACCGTGTGGCACAGCTGGCTCTGTCCATCAGTGACCCAGCCAAGCACCTGAGCCGGCAGGCCAGGGTGGGAGTGTACAGGCTCTACCGGGTGATGCCGCACCAGAGGGGTAAGGAACCCAGGTGGGAAATGGCACCTGAGAGAAGAGTGAGAGTGGGACCCCAACCAATTTCTCTCAGACTGACCCCGGCTGGAGGCTGAGTCTCTCTTCATCTCTTTCTCTGTTCTACACCAGCCCCTGCAATTCTGTGGGGCCAGGCACGCAGCGAGGACTCTGCCCACTGTGTAGCCACCAATGGGATTGGAAGGACACAAGCACTGCAACCAGAATGACAAGTGTGTGTATTTGTCTCTTTCCCAGGGCTGACCATCCATGAGGCCGAAGCCCTGTCGTGTTGGGACTGGCACCGGGACAGCAGGCTCCTGAGCTACAAGAAGACAGCCGGGGGGGGGGAGGTAAGGACATTCTGCCAGGGCCTGACACAGCTCAGGGAGTGTGGGTGGCTGGGTCCCCTGCAGGGGCTGCCTCCTGGGGCCACTAGACACAGATACCATTCTAGCCCCAGAATTTGGAGCCTCGCTCTGGGCAATCTGCTAATGTCTCACGTCCTGTTGGGTTTAGGTCTTTGGAAAGTTCTTCTGGGACTGGCAGAGAAGATCCTTCTTCTGGATGGCAGTGCTGGCCATCCACGACCCCCTGTTGCGTGTCAGCCAGGCTGGGCTACTCCTCACCTATTCCCTCCTGGGGGAAGCCCAGCAGCTGATGGGGGACAAGGTAAGCAGCTGCATTAGAGTCAGGAGATTGGGGAGTGGCCCAGGCCTCATTCCCATCTGACAGCCGTTCACTGTCCTGGCAGGAAGGAGCGTGATGAGGAATGAGAGTGAGAACAGGTGCTACTGGGAAGGGAGATGAATTCACCTCCATGAGCAGGAGAGAGCCAGCTTATCCCCAGAGCAGCTCCAACCGTGCTCTTTAGCAAGGCTAATTAATGACAAGCATTACCTCATCACGGACTTATGTTCTTAGGACACGGTGCTATCGCTCTTGGGAAGTGCCCTCTGCGAGTCTCTCCTGTCCCACAGGGCAGCACAAATTCCCAGTGGCCTAGTGTCCGTGTCACCCAAGCCACTACCCAGAGTTGCTCCCATCACTGGCAGCCTGGGAGGCCAAGGACTGATGAGTGATGGCGATTCACCAGGCAGGGCTGAGGCACATTGGCGGGGGAATCTTGTCCTGCTGCTGGCAGGGCTGGACCCGCTCTAGAGAGAACGGGAGGATTCAGTCAGCAGGGGCTGCTGATCTGCCCTATTCACCAGAGCTGCCATCCTGCGTCTTCAGCATTAGTGTCTGGGATGACTTGGGGAAAGGTCTCAACCTCCCGACATCCTACTTCACTGCTGCCAGAATCCGTCCTTCCCCCACACTCCCCTACGAGAGCCCTGTCCCTGCCCAACCTGGGTGGGGGTGGAGGAGAGGGTTATGAGAACTTGCGCTGTGGATTAGAGGTGGAACAGCTGTCAGGGACACTGAGGGGGAGGTGGCAGGAGCTGACCCTACAAGGAGGGGGGTTGGCACTGGAGGTCACTAGAAAGGACAAGAAGACTCCATTCTAGGGGTCAGGAGGGTGAATCCACCCCTCAGATGTAGGCAGGTGCTGGGGAGAAATGCTGCTGGTTCCAGGTGCCCTTAATCCCCCTTGATACCTTGGAGGTGTCTGAGTCTCTGACAGGTTCTCATTCCCTTGCAGCAGGAGGATGTCACAGCCAATGTGATGCGCAAGCTCTGCATCATCCAGCACTTGCACCAGGTGCCTGAGGCACTGCAGGGCACCTCTGAGGCCACCAGCAAGTCCCGCTCCCTGCTGCAGGTACTGCTCTGGGTCACTGTAAATGGGGAGCTAGTGGAAGGGAAAATAGAGACCCCCGGCACTCACAGAACTCTCTCCCCTCTCTGTGGAGCAGGGTCCTTCCCTCTGCCCCCCAAATTCCAGCACAATCTCCCAGACGAGCGCAGCCTGCAGCTGAGCCACCTCCGGGAGCAGTGGGAACAGGTCACTTCGTCCCATCAAAGCAAGCAGTGCTGGCTCTCAAAGAGGCTTAGATGGAAGACCTCACTCCCTCACGGAGGTAAGAGCCATTTACTCCTTGGCGCGTGTGGGTCTCTGGCGGGAAAAATGGGATCCCCGATGCATAGCTTGGCTGGGAGTTTCTCCAGTCCTTGGTTCCCAGCTCGGGGACAGAGATGTCTCCATAATCGTACCACCCTGGTTTTGTTCCTAGGAAGGAGCTCCCCAGAGATGTCCTCTAACCTGCACTGCATGGGGCTTAGCCAAGCTGATTACAGAATGAGCCCTACCTGAGAGGCACCATGTAGCTCCCCCTACAGAGCCAGACTTCAGTGGTGATACAGCCCAGCTGGGGTATCAACAGGAATGAGAATGAGGTAGGAAGTTCAGAGCAGCAAGGAAAGACTAGAGAGAAACTTGAGAAGAGAGGTAGGAAGTGCCCAGGGAAAACTTCAGCAAAGAGAAAGGAGTAGACCTTGCTGTTGGGTACAGGAGCCTGGGCTGCTGCCCGTGTCAGGGTGGGACTGGATTCCCCTACTGGCCCCAAAGAAGGGGGCGTACACGCACCTGGAGAGGGTTACCAAGCCCAGCAAGGGGGCTGCAGGATGAGGAAGAGCCCCAGTGATGGCAGAAGGACTTCTTTCTGTGGAAAGACCTGTTTGGACTTTTAGTGTGAGAAAAGCTGGGGGCCAGAAGGGTGGACTAAAGGTGGTGACCTGGCTGGAGGGTTGAATTACCAGACAGAGAAACTGTCATGGTGGTGGAGCGACCACGGATGGTGGAGGCTAGTCCAGCGAGAGGGCTGTGATGTCATTTCTGGCCGCCACGGGAGCATGTAACGATGTGTAGATTTGTTTCTAATTGGCATCGTCAGGAGGATTGAATTCCCCCTGTGGTCCGTGAGGGCTGATTGAAGTCTTGGTTGCTGAAGGCAGGTCTGTCCTCCCAAGCGGGTGTCTCGAGGGATCGAGCTGGTCACTGGATTTCTCACTTCAGTTCCCGGGACTGGTTAAGCAGCCAAAGCAGGTCTAGGGGTTTCTCACGCAGCTCCTAGAACACCAACAGAGGCAGAAGGAAGTGCAGGCAGAGCTACAGACGCGGCAGCAGAAATACCTGTGAGAGATCCTGCAAAGGGAAATCAACCCAGGGTCTGCTATGCCCATGGACAAAAAGAGCAGACAAGGAGAGCATGCCTGGGCTGTGCTGAGAAGATTAGCCCAGGAGAGCAGGGAGGTGCGATGGGTAGAGATGGGAACTGGCCAGAGGATTAATCCAGTGTCGGGGAGAGTCCTCCCCCTTGTGGGAGATGATCTTGCCCCTCTGTGGGGAAGTCATTCCTTGCAGATGCTGTGCTTTGGTTCCTGGACTCTGCCAGGAAGCCCAGCTCCCATCCCTAGCAGCTTGGCTATTCCCTACCTCGCTTGGCACCAGACCCTCTGCAGAGAGGGCAAGGACTGCAGAGCCAGCTGTCATCCTGGCAGGTGTAGCCCCAGGTTCCATAACCCTGACCCATGGTCTCCCTCCCCTGACAGGCTCTGAAGAAGGCCTGCCCAGAGACATGGATGCCATGTTAAAGAGCCTGCTGACAGCAACCCCCAGCACAGACAAACTCCTGCACATCTTGGAGGTGAGCAGAATGGGCAGGGGCAGCAAGAATTTTACCTTAGCCCTGGGGAGGCCTGGAAATGAGAGACCGGATGATCCACATTTCCATTGTGTCCTGCTACCTGAGAGCCATCGGGCCACCTGTGGTCAGGGCAGTCAGTGCAGAGCAGTGTTTGGGCCCTTCATAGAATCATAGAATATCAGGGTTGGAAGGGACCTCAGGAGGTCATCTAGTCCAACCCCCTGCTCAAATCAGGACCAATCCCCAATTAAATCATCCCAGCCAGGGCTTTGTTAAGCCTGACCTTAAAAACTTCTAAGGAAGGAGATTCTACCACCTCCCTAGGTAACGCATTCCAGTGTTTCACCACCCTCCTAGTGAAAAAGTTTTTCCTAATATCCAACCTAAACCTCCCCCACTGCAACTTGAGACCATTACTCCTTGTCCTGTCCTCTTCTACCACTGAGAATAGTCTAGAACCATCCTCTCTGGAACCACCTCTCAGGTAGTTGAAAGCAGCTATCAAATCCCCCCTCATTCTTCTCTTCTGCAGACTAAACAATCCCAGTTCCCTCAGCCTCTCCTCATAAGTCATGTGTTCCAGACCCCTAATCATTTTTGTTGCCCTTCGCTGGACTCTCTCTCCAATTTATCCACATCCTTCTTGTAGTGTGGGGCCCAAAACTGGACACAGTACTCCAGATGAGGCCTCACCAATGCCTAATAGAGGGGAACGATCACGTCCCTCGATCTGCTCGCTATGCCCCTACTTATACATCCCAAAATGCCATTGGCCTTCTTGGCAACAAGGGCACACTGCTGACTCATATCCAGCTTCTCGTCCACTGTCACCCCTAGGTCTTTTTCCGCAGAACTGCTGCCTAGCCATTTGGTCCCTAGTCTGTAGCTGTGCATTGGGTTCTTCCGTCCTAAGTGCAGGACCCTGCACTTATCCTTATTGAACCTCATCAGATTTCTTTTGGCCCAATCCTCCAATTTGTCTAGGTCCCTCTGTATCCTATCCCTACCCTCCAGCATATCTACCACTCCTCCCAGTTTAGTATCATCCGCAAATTTGCTGAGAGTGCAATCCACACCATCCTCCAGATCATTTATGAAGATATTGAACAAAACCGGCCCCAGGACCGACCCCTGGGGCACTCCACTTGACACCGGCTGCCAACTAGACATGGAGCCATTGATCACTACCCGTTGAGCCCGACAATCTAGCCAACTTTCTACCCACCTTATAGTGCATTCATCCAGCCCATACTTCTTTAACTTGCTGACAAGAATACTGTGGGAGACCGTGTCAAAAGCTTTGCTAAAGTCAAGAAACAATACATCCACTGCTTTCCCTTCATCCACAGAACCAGTAATCTCATCATAGAAGGCGATTAGATTAGTCAGGCATGACCTACTCTTGGTGAATCCATGCTGACTGTTCCTGATCACTTTCCTCTCATGTAAGTGCTTCAGGATTGATTCTTTGAGGACCTGCTCCATGATTTTTCCGGGGACTGAGGTGAGGCTGACTGGCCTGTAGTTCCCAGGATCCTCCTTCTTCCCTTTTTTAAAGATTGGCACTACATTAGCCTTTTTCCAGTCATCTGGGACTTCCCCCGTTCACCACGAGTTTTCAAAGATAATGGCCAATGGCTCTGCAATCACAGTCGCCAATTCCTTTAGCACTCTCGGATGCAACTCGTCTGGCCCCATGGACTTGTGCACGTCCAGCTTTTCTAAATAGTCCCTAACCACCTCTTTCTCCACAGAGGGCTGGCCATCTACTCCCCATGTTGTGATGCCCAGCGCAGCAGTCTGGGATCTGTCCTTGTTAGTGAAGACAGAGGCAAAAAAAGCATTGAACACATTAGCTTTTTCCACATCCTCTGTCACTAGGTTGCCTCCCTCATTCAGTAAGGGGCCCACACTTTCCTTGGCTTTCTTCTTGTTGCCAACATACCTGAAGAAACCCTTCTTGTTACTCTTGACATCTCTTGCTAGCTGCAGCTCCAGGTGCGATTTGGCCCTCCTGATTTCATTCCTACATGCCCGAGCAATATTTTTATATTCTTCCCTGGTCATATGTCCAAACTTCCACTTCTTGTAAGCCTCTTTTTTTGTGTTTAAGATCCGCTAGGATTTCACCGTTAAGCCAAGCTGGTCGCCCGCCATATTTACTATTCTTTTGACTCATCGGGATGGCTTGTCCCTGTAACCTCAACAGGGATTCCTTGAAATACAGCCAGCTCTCCTGGACTCCTTTCCCCTTCATGTTAGTCCCCCAGGGGATCCTACCCATCCGTTCCCTGAGGGAGTCGAAGTCTGCTTTCCTGAAGTCCAGGGTCCGTATCCTGCTGCTTACCTTTCTTCCTTGTGCCAGGATCCTGAACTCAACCAACTCATGGTCACTGCCTCCCAGATTCCCGTCCACTTTTGCTTCCCCCACTAATTCTTCCCTGTTTGTGAGCAGCAGGTCAAGAAAAGCTCCCCCCCTAGTTGGCTCGTCTAGCACTTGCACCAGGAAATTGTCCCCTACGCTTTCCAAAAACTTCCTGGATTGTCTATGCACCGCTGTATTGCTCTCCCAGCAGATATCAGGAAAATTTAAAGTCACCCATGAGAACCAGGGCGTGCGATCTAGTAGCTTCTGCGAGTTGCTGGAAGAAAGCCTCATCCGCCTCATCCCCCTGGTCCGGTGGTCTATAGCAGACTCCCACCACTACATCACTCTTGTTACTCACACTTCTAAACTTAATCCAGAGACACTCAGGTTTTTCTGAAGTTTCGTACCGGAGCTCTGAGCAGTCATACTGCTCCCTTACATACAGTGCTACTCCCCCACCTTTTCTGCCCTGCCTGTCCTTCCTGAACAGTTTATAACCATCCATGACAGTGCTCCAGTCATGTGAGTTATCCCACCAAGTCTCTGTTATTCCAATCATGTCATAATTCCTTGACATCACCAGGACCTCCAGTTCTCCTTCCTCCTTCAGGGACAGAGGGAAGGCGCAGGTGCTCGACAACAGGGCTCTGCCTGCTTCTGTTGAGCACTAACTCCAAGACCCCAGGCAGGCTTGCGGAGTGAGAGCATCAGAGCCCTGTGAGGTCCAGAAGAAGGCCCTCCGAGAAGAGCACTGGCTCCTTCCTAGGAAGCTGCTGAGATTGGTTTTCACAACATCCTCTGGCAAGGAGTTCCACACGTTGACTGTGCATTGTGTAAAAAAATACTTCCTTTTTTAGTTTTAAACCTGCTGTCTATTAATTTCATTTGGTGACCCCATATCAGTGTACAACAGAAATGGTTTATCAAAGTCATGTTCAATAACATGATTGAATTTGTAAAATGATTCAATGTAAAAGTTTCTTAGAACAATGGTGGATTGGATCTGCCCTTGCAGCATTGTTCCTGTATGTTTCATGTGATCTTGCCAAGAGCTAATGAAAATAGCTACTTTATCCATAGAAGCTTTGGCATATATCTGGAACCCAATTAATATCAAGACAATGTAGATATTAGTGTTGTCCATAGTATAGGAATCTTGGCATTTAGCCATGAAAGCAATATGGTAGTGTGCCTCAGTTTCCCTTTTCCTACAGCATATCAGGTCGGGAATGTCTTTTCTCCTGTGAAAAGTTTCAAGATTGTTTACAAGTATCAGGGGGTAGCTGTGTTAGTCTGTATCCACAAAAACAACAAGGAGTCCGGTGGCACCTGAAAGATTTATTTGGCATAAGCTTTCATGGGTAAAAAACACAGATATTTCATGGGTGAAACATCTGCATCACAAGGTTTTTTTAACATAAAGTATGTTCTTCTGTATCACTCTTAACATGTTCAAGGGTTTTCTCAAAAGATTAGGCACATTGTACACTTTTACAGTTTTTGGTAATAGCAAAAAAAATAGCTAAAACAAATCACCAATAGCAATAAGAAGAAATCCATTGGAAGTGTCCATCTAGAATCATTTTTGTCATGCCACACCTTTGGCTCAATACCATTGGGGTTTGGGCCTTTTAGGGTTACCCTGTGGCATCCCTTTGCAAAATTCAGTTTTCACTTTCCTCCTTGTCCTGAAGTAAAAGAAAAAGGTTCTCTCGGTCCCAAAGGACCAAGCCCCAGACCCAGGTCAATAGACAAGTCAGATCTTACCCACAAATCACGCTGTTGCCAATCCTTTAGGGGCAAGGAGGAACAAGGAGCACCTTGCTTTCAAAAGAGCCAAGGAGGAGAGGGACACGGTCCATGAAGAGAAACTGCTCTGGGGTTCCTGGGGGAAGAGCAGGAAGCAGGACCCATTGGTCAGGGAGAGAATGCTGGATATGGGGGCCAGCAGGGTGGTTCATCCACCTCATATCACAGCGCCAGCACCAGTGCATGTGCCAGCTGCAATGTCTGCAGGTGCACAGGTACATGTAACAATGACAGTGGAATGGTGTTCCCGGTCCTGGCTCACAATGGTTGGAGGGTGGAGTTTGCGGCAGGGCCAGTGAGCAAAATTACAGATGGGGTTTCTGTTCCCAGCAATGACAGTTGTGTGTCTCAGAGAAAGATCCTCTAACCCCTCTCTCCAAGAGACGTACCCTTGTCTCCAAAACCAGTGAGGTGGCAGAGTGCATAGTGGTTTATGCTGTAGCCGACACATTTTCTGGCCAGCCTTGAATGCTCCAGTTCCCTGATGAATGTTCTTTTGACCCTTAATGGCTTTTATATTTTTGCTCTCGCGATTATTCAGACACTCAGCGCAGTCGGCCTGGTCCCGCTTCCACGTGGTGCCTCACTTTCCCCCTCTCTGAAGAGGGGATAATCCTAACTAACAATTAGACAGTGTTAGATCCTCAGAGCTTGCTTCCCAAATCCCTGCCCTCCTTGCCCAACACTGCCTTCTCCCCGGTTTCGCCAGACTTGCATGCCTATCTTAATGCCTGTCTCCTCCCCCAACTGAAAGGTCTCAGACACAGTCTCCTTCCAGTAAGCTGAAGCTGCCCCTGGCTCTGGAGCAGGAATCGCGTGTCCAGAGAGCTTCCCTTGCATGGTGTATTGACTGTGGGCATGAGAAAGGACAACACCCATATGCAGGTTGAACATCAACGTCCACCTCTGTCCCAGCAGCAGGATGGCCTCTGCTCCCTGCTCCCTCAGACAACTGGAGCTTCTGAGAGGTGTGGTTGGCAGAGCATGAGAACAGCCCATGAGGTTAAGAAATGGTGGGGAGAGCTTGGATTCTGCACAGAAGCCCAGCTTTCATCCCTAGCAGATTGGCTGTTCCCTACCCTGGTGTGCACCAGGCCCTCTGCAGAGAGGTGCTCTGGGCAAGGACTGCCCATAGAACATGGATGACGAGCTCTAGATCCTGCTGACAGCAGCCTGGGTCCTAGTCACATGCTGCTTCTTGTCACCTGACCCCCACACTTATTCCCTTCACCCTTGGGAGCTGCATAACCTGGGCTAGGTGCTGTTGAGCTCCAACCCCTTTCCTGGCCATCTCACCATGGGACAGGTTGAAAGTGGAAACCTGTGGGCTAACAGGAACTGTTTGCTCTCAAAGGTGCTGAAGACCCAATGGAAGAGGAAATCCTTTGGCCTGGATTTAAATTATTGCAACTGAAAGTGAATGAGAGAAAATAGGTCCAGAGTTATCTTCCTAGCAGCAGAAAATGTACAGATTGATAGATGTTCAGGTCCAGAAAGGACCATTATGTGTATCTAGTCGCACGTCCTGTATAACTCAGGCCCTAGAATGTCACCAAATGATTCCTTCAGCCAACCACAACATGGGACTGAGCCAGAGCACGTCTTTTGGAAGGACATCCACATGCATTAGAACAGGGGTTCTCAAACTGGGGGTCAGGCCCCCTCAGGAGGTCGTGAGGTTATATTACATGGGGGGTTGTGAGCTGTCAGCATCCACCCACATCCCCTTTTCTCACTGTGTTGTGGGGAGCAGGTCCTGGTTACTAAGGGTCTGAAGAAGCTCTCAAGGACTACTTTTTACAAATATTTTTATCTATGAATTGGGAGAAAACTTACAATCCCTGCTGATAAGATTGGTGGGTGACAAAATATTGGCAGAGTGGTAATTACTGGTGAGGAGAGGGCAGTGATACAGAGCCATCTGGCTCATTTGGCAAGCTGGGCCCATTCAAAGAAAACAAGGTTGATCAGAGCCAAATGCAAGGTCCTACACCTAGCAACAAGGCATGCCGGCCACACCTCCAGAATGGGGAAGTGTATCCAGGAAAGCAGTGACTCTGAAAAGGATTTAGGGGCCATATTAGAGAAGCCACTCAACACAAGCTCCCAGCGTGCTGCTGTGGTGACCAGGGCTAAAGCCATCCTTAGACGTAGGAGCAGAGCCGAGAGGAGGCTAGGGAGGTGACACAGCATCAGTGAGACTGCTAGTGGAATACTGCCTCCAGTTTTGTGTCCTCATTTGAAAAAGATGTTGAGAAATTGGAGCTGGGGCAGCAAAGAGCCACCAAATGTTCTGCGGGCTGGAGAAAAATGCCTTCTAGGGAGCGATTGAAAGAGCTCAACCTGTTTAGCTGATGAAAAGCAGATTGAAAGGTGACTTCACTGAAGTGTTGAAATGCCTTAATGGAGAGAAAATACTGGGGATTAAAAGGCTCGTTAATCTAGCAGAGAAAGGCATAACAAGACCCAATGGCTGGAAGGTGAAAAGAGACCAATTCATATCACAAATAAAGCACAAATATTCAACAGCGAGGATGATTCACCACGGGAAGAAGCTACCAAGGAAAGTGGTGGATTCTCCATCTCTTGATGTCATTTAATGAAGACTAGATGCCTTTCCGGAATGTGTTTGCCAAACGGTAGCGACTGTGGTATACAGGAGGCCTGTGATATGCAGGGGGTCAGATGAGATGCTCTAATGGTCTCTTCTGGCCATCAAGTCGACTCATTTCTGAAAAACTGAGTGTAGCATTGGGACTAGCCTCTGATGTTTTGCTGTCTAGCCGGCTTGCTTCCTAGAATGAACACTCCTTGAGTGGGGTGATCCACAGGGAGTAGCGCAAACCTCCAAAGTGTCTGGCCAGCGGCAGGACATTAGCACTGCAGGGGAGGGGTGGGTAGGCTAACTGGATAGGAAGTGTGAAAAAGGGGACAGGGAGTGGGGGGTAATAAGAGCTTATATAAGAAAAAGCTCCAGATAGCGGGACTGTCCCTGTAAAATCGGGACATCTGGTCACCCTAGGGGTGGGTGTGGCAGTTGCAACACAAAGGCCTTTTGCAGGACCTCAGCCTATTGGTCAAAGGTAGTGGGGAGGTGGTGACCTCACAGAGAGATGCTGACATCAGCCAGGCAGGACAGGGGCACAGGGCCAGGGAAACCTCACAGACCCCTGTAGTTTTGCTTCAGCAAGTCTCCCTCTCGAGGTCTCTCTTTGAGGACTGAGAGAGTATTAGGGCTTACGTTCGTGAGGGCGAGGAGGAACCTCTTTCGAGTTTTCTCCTTTCCTTTTCCTGATTTTACTAGAAAACAGATGTCCCTGTTCGGAAGGTAAGAGCCTCCGAGAGGTTTGGAACCTGTTCAGTCTGATCCATTTAGTGCCAGCTGAATTCTAGGCCTGGAAAACGCAAGCTTAAAGTGGCATAATTTTATTCCCCACCTAGGATTTTGTCTCTTAGACTAACTGGGGACATTAGGGTTTGTCCTTTTTGTTTTACCTTTTCCTCCATCCCTCCCTCCTTTCTCTTCTTCTCTTACTACTTTTGTCCTTCCCCCTGTTCCCCTCCCGCCACCAGGAGGGTGGTGTGGGGGGAATCCCTGGGGGTGCTCTGCAGCTCCCATTGTGGAAGGTCCACCCAAAAATGTGGGGCTGAAATAGTGCTCGGCCATGATCCCCACCGGTGACCTGGGCCATCCTTTGGGCTCTCTGGTGAAAACCCTCAGTCTCCCGCCCCTCAGTCTCTACCCTGATTGGCTGAGCGGGCGGTTATTGACAGGGAGGAGACTCGGGTCCTTGTTGTTCTCTTTTAAGACCAAGTAAATAAGTTATAACCAGTCACTGGGAGCAGAGCATAATATGAGGGGTCCTATCACTTTTACTCAGATCGGATTATGACATAATAGAATAGCTGAAATATTCTATTTTATTTGTTTTTGATTATTTTGAAATTGGTAAGAGCAGCAACTCCTTAGCTCAGACTGAAGCATCTTCTCTAATTTTCGAGATCAAAGTGTCTCCTCTTTCTGTGCGGCGAGACAGTTTAACACACTGTGACAAACAGGAGATGCTTTTGTTTTGCAACAAAATATTTTTGCAAAGATTTTCATCCCACTTGTTATGATTTCAAGAAACAAACCGGTTTAGTCTGAATGAGATTTTCTGACCAAACGGTTTCAATGAAATTTTCCCACCATCTTGATTCCTGCGCTCTCTCCCTGCCTCTGGGGGGTTTGTTGTCTGTTAGAACATGCGTTAAGATTGGTGGCTTCTCTTTCTGACTCTGCCACCACCTTCCTGCGTAGGCCCTTGGGTAGGTCACTTCCCTTTTCTGTACCTCAGGCTCCCCCTCTGTCCAATGGGAACAGGGACAATTTGCGAACTCTGGGCAGTCGTGAGCCTGAATGAGATAAGGGGAGTTAAAGCCCTTTGTGAAGGAGAAAGGGGAGGTTCAGGGTGTTGAGCACCGAGGAATTCTAAACTTTGCTAAAATGTCTAGGCTGCGGAAACAAGAAATGGTCGGGGCCAAATTTTAACCATTGTCTTTTTTAAAGCCCATTCAGGGATGTGAGTCCCACTCTTTTAGATACCTGGGGTTCTTTGCCAGGAGGAAAGAAGAGGTTCCTGCCTCCATATCTGTGGCCTTAACAAACCAGGTGCTGTGCCCCAGTTCTCATCTGAGATCCTGAAAAAGAACCTCTCCCCATCTGTTAACAAGACAGTAGCTATCTTTAAAAGGGGAACAAAGAGAACCCTGGGACTTACAGACTAGCCAGCCTCACTTCCATACCTGGAAAGATACTGGAACACATTATTAAACAATCAGTTTGTCAGCACCTACAGAATCATTTGGTTCTTAGTACTAGTGAGCATAGATTTGTCAAGAACAAATCATTCCAAACCAATCCTGTTTCCTTCTTTGACAGGGTTACGGGCCTAGTGGAGGTGGGTAGACAGTAGATGTGATCTATCTTGGTATTAATCAGGCTTTTGACACAGTCCCATAGGACATTCTCACAAGCAAACTAGGGAAATGTGGTCTAGATGCAATTAGTATAATGTGGGTGCACAGGTGGTTGAAAACCCATCCTCCAAGAGTCGTTCTCCATGTTTGGCTGCCCACCTAAGAGGGTGTACCTATTGGGTCCGGCAGGCATCAGTCTGGGGTGTGGTACTATTCCATATTATCATTAATGATTTGGAAAATGGAGTGCAGAGCATGCTTCTACACTGTGCAGATGACACCAAGCACTTTGGAGCACAGGACTGGAATTCAAAACGCCCTTTACAAATTGGAGAATTGGTCTTCTTGAGCCAAACTCCACGGCTGGGCCCCTCTCTGTAGACTGGGCGAAAGTGAAACTCCAGAACCAAACACTCCTCCTCCTGAGCAGTGCATTCCAACCTTTAATGGCAGGGGGACCGGACATGAGGGCCTGGTTGTAATTTCCAGCTGTGGAAGGGAGTGTGTGTAGCAGGGTTTAGTGAAGGGGCCTGGAAATAAGGACTGCTGCATCCCATCCCTGGCTCTGAGACTTGGTGTGACCCTGAGCAAGTAGCTTCCCCTCATTAGGCCCGTTTTTCATCAGTAGGTTTGTGGCCGCATCCCTACAGCCCAGGGGGTTTGGGAGGCTCCAGGAAGGTGTGTAAAGTGAGACTGGGAGGTGCTGTCACCCCCACACTAAGGCAGTGTTTTCCACCCCCTACTGCTGGCTGAGTTTCTCCATCCCTTGGCAATAAGACGGACTCTTCTTTTCACAGTCAGTTGATCGCCCAGTGTCATCACCTTGCCTGCTGGCTGGGCGTGTAACTCCTCAGGTCACCACCCTCTTCAGCCTGCCTTGGGCTTCGAAAATGAGGAGGAGGGCGAGCAACAGCAGGTGACTCTGAACATCCACCATCCATCGCTCCATCACCTAGAGCAAGTGAGTGATGTTAGGGTTCCTCTGTGGCATTCCCTGTCTGTCTGGGGAGAGGCAGAAAGACGGGGAAAGAATCTCTCCCAAAGGATATGGGATTTGTAAACGGCCTCCAGGAGCCCCTCGCTCTCAGACGAGGGAGGGGCTTCTCCAGTGTGTCCTCCAGCGTGTTTGGAAAGGTCCCAGCAATGCAGCTCCCAGCCCTTCCCTTGTGGGAGACTGTTCCCCTGGCTGAGAGTGTCTGAGCTGGGCCAGATCCTGTGAGCTGCTGAGCATGGAAATCAATGAGAAATGAGGCGGCCCTGGGCTTCCTATACCTCGGGACTTTGATGTGGGGAATGGTTTCCCAGGAGAAGTCCGGAGTCCTGGGTAGTGTTCTGTTCTCTATCCTGGGGGGTAGCCAGGGATGGCAGGAGGGAGCTGCTTGTCCGATGGTCTTTGTAACTGACCCCAGTGCCTCCCCGGGTATTGCAGCACCAGGGATGATGAGGGGAAACGTTGGGAGCAGATCATGCAATGAAGTCCTGCCAGTGTGTGGAGATTGCACTCCCTGCACCCTTGTGAGGGGAGGAGGAGCTGCTGTGGTTGGGGCAGGGATGGGGAGGGATGAAAAAGGCTGTTTGGTGAGAGGCTGCCTTGACTCCAGACTGACGCCTGCTCCCTGCTCGGTTCCAGGTTGGCCGGGCTCCTGAGGATGTTCAGGAAGAAGGTTCTGCAGGTGGCCCCAGAGCCTGAGGGAAGCAGCTGCCATCTACCCCAAGAGCAGAGCAGCCCTCTGTCCCCGCTGGCAGGGAAGGAGCTCCCGGATGGACCAGAAGGTGGAAGTGCCCAGCCTTCTGGCAGAAGAAACCCACTCCCGGCGCAGGCGCCGAGGTTGGAGAGGCACTGGCCAGGCTGAAATGGAGCTGGCCCAGGATGCAGCTGGGCAGGCAGGACCCAGCCCAAGATGGGAGCCAGGAAGGGTGGCTCTGAGGCTTGTTGTGTGGGAAGCACCGGCCCCAGGAGCCCAGCCCTAATTCCCAGCAGGAGGCATCGCCCTGCCCAGTCACTGAGGACCTTCCATCTTCCCCAGGGCAGGAGGTGGAGGATCCCTGTCCCAGCACCAGCAGCTCGGCCCTCTCCCCATGGGACAGCAGCAGTGCCTGGGATTTGGGTAGCAGTGAGGCCAAGGAGCGCCGCTGCTTTCTTCTAGGTGAGGAGCCAGGCTGGGCTCAGGGAGGGATGAGGAGGGGGCTGTGAACACGCTGGTCCCAGGCTCTCAAGCAGTGCTATGGGGGCTGGTCCCCAGCCCAGGTGTCTGGCCTGAGCCACGTGAACCTCTGACACTAGATGCTGCCGCTTCGGTCCTTGGTGCTCTGGTTGGTGGGGTGGGTGCGGGGAGGGCGGGCCACTGACCCATGGCTCTCCCTTGCTTTACAGGATCTGCATAGGGTCTTGCCAGACCTCCTGGATGCCATGCTGGGGAGCCTGCTGGCAGAGTCCCCAGACACCGACAGGCTCCACTACATCTTGGAGGTGAGCCCGATGAGAGGGGTGGGGGCAATTTTATCTTAATTCTTAGACCCATTTTCAAGTTTGTCCTCCTAGCTGGGCCCCCAGTGGGGCGTCCTTGGTCAGGGCAGTCAGTGCAATGCAGTGTCAGGCCCTTCCTCCTTGAAGGACAGAGGAAGGAACTGGGACTTCAAGCCAGAGCTTTGCCTGGGGACTGGCTTAGGGAGTGAGTCTGAACCCCTCCTGTGAGATCCAGAAGATGGTATTCAGAGAGGAGTCACAGGCTTCTTCCTAGAGAAACAGGAGGACCCCAGAGAATCAGCCCTTCTCTCGGACGGGCCCTGAGATTCCTGGGGGGATTGTGCTCACACTCAGTCCCTTCACCCAACCAAGGACTTGAGAGCCAAGGAGGGGTGAGGGGTCTGTCTCCTTCTTGGTGAGCTGTTCAGGAATCAGGAGTTCAGGGAGGATGGGACCAGCCCCAACATCGAACGTTGTCCCACTCTAGAGAGATAGTGACAAGTTGTGACCTGCAGAATACAGGCATTGTCCTGGGGGCAACAATCCCCTTCTAAAGCTCTGCGATCAATGAGTCAGATATTCCACCCCGTGCACAATGTCTCAGCCCCCTGGGGATGGGGAGGGTCTCATTAGCACAACAAATGTACCTGCCCATTGATCCTGAGCTGCCTCCTTCCCCCTAGCACATTAACTATTGGATCATGTCCAGAGTGTCGCAAGAGAGAGCCAGGGCCATTCGGAGCAGCACCGCCCTGCTCAGATCCACCATCACCCTCCCTGAGTTTGACGTAAGTGACCTGTCACCCCAGCTTCCTGACTCCAGGCGTCGGTGGGCTGGCTCGAACGGGCTGTAGGATGTGCTGCTGCAGGGGCTGTGGGTTAGGAGTGTTCCTCTTAGGGAGGCAGAGTCAGAGCAGAGAATGAGCTTGGCTTGAGTCAAGTTCTTCTTGTCCTGGTTAAGTGGTGACTCTGGGCTTTTAAGGGGAGTATGCTGCAGGTTCATGCCTTTCTGTCATCCTGGAGCAGCTGGGGAAGTAAGTCCTCATGGAGGGCCCTGCCCACATCCCTGTGCTCCAGGCTCCTTTTGGGGGCAGAGGAAATTAAGGGTCTAGCTTGAGCTCCTATTCTCTAGCGTCTCCTGTAGAGGGGCTATGGTGATGGAGAGTCCTGGCCTAGGTGGGGACTGGGAGCTGACAGGAAAATGCTTATGGAATCCCCTCTCCCTCTCCCTCCCGTAAGAACTCAGCAGAATTCCCCAGGATGGGTCACCGTGTGGCACAGCTGGCTCTGTCCATCAGTGACCCAGCCAAGCACCTGAGCCGGCAGGCCAGGGTGGGAGTGTACAGGCTCTACCGGGTGATGCCGCACCAGAGGGGTAAGGAACCCAGGTGGGAAATGGCACCTGAGAGAAGAGTGAGAGTGGGACCCCAACCAATTTCTCTCAGACTGACCCCGGCTGGAGGCTGAGTCTCTCTTCATCTCTTTCTCTGTTCTACACCAGCCCCTGCAATTCTGTGGGGCCAGGCACGCAGCGAGGACTCTGCCCACTGTGTAGCCACCAATGGGATTGGAAGGACACAAGCACTGCAACCAGAATGACAAGTGTGTGTATGTGTCTCTTTCCCAGGGCTGACCATCCATGAGGCCGAAGCCCTGTCGTGTTGGGACTGGCACCGGGACAGCAGGCTCCTGAGCTACAAGAAGACAGCCGGGGGGGGGAGGTAAGGACATTCTGCCAGGGCCTGACACAGCTCAGGGAGTGTGGGTGGCTGGGTCCCCTGCAGGGGCTGCCTCCTGGGGCCACTAGACACAGATACCATTCTAGCCCCAGAATTTGGAGCCTCGCTCTGGGCAATCTGCTAATGTCTCACGTCCTGTTGGGTTTAGGTCTTTGGAAAGTTCTTCTGGGACTGGCAGAGAAGATCCTTCTTCTGGATGGCAGTGCTGGCCATCCACGACCCCCTGTTGCGTGTCAGCCAGGCTGGGCTACTCCTCACCTATTCCCTCCTGGGGGAAGCCCAGCAGCTGATGGGGGACAAGGTAAGCAGCTGCATTAGAGTCAGGAGATTGGGGAGTGGCCCAGGCCTCATTCCCATCTGACAGCCGTTCACTGTCCTGGCAGGAAGGAGCGTGATGAGGAATGAGAGTGAGAACAGGTGCTACTGGGAAGGGAGATGAATTCACCTCCATGAGCAGGAGAGAGCCAGCTTATCCCCAGAGCAGCTCCAACCGTGCTCTTTAGCAAGGCTAATTAATGACAAGCATTACCTCATCACGGACTTATGTTCTTAGGACACGGTGCTATCGCTCTTGGGAAGTGCCCTCTGCGAGTCTCTCCTGTCCCACAGGGCAGCACAAATTCCCAGTGGCCTAGTGTCCGTGTCACCCAAGCCACTACCCAGAGTTGCTCCCATCACTGGCAGCCTGGGAGGCCAAGGACTGATGAGTGATGGCGATTCACCAGGCAGGGCTGAGGCACATTGGCGGGGGAATCTTGTCCTGCTGCTGGCAGGGCTGGACCCGCTCTAGAGAGAACGGGAGGATTCAGTCAGCAGGGGCTGCTGATCTGCCCTATTCACCAGAGCTGCCATCCTGCGTCTTCAGCATTAGTGTCTGGGATGACTTGGGGAAAGGTCTCAACCTCCCGACATCCTACTTCACTGCTGCCAGAATCCGTCCTTCCCCCACACTCCCCTACGAGAGCCCTGTCCCTGCCCAACCTGGGTGGGGGTGGAGGAGAGGGTTATGAGAACTTGCGCTGTGGATTAGAGGTGGAACAGCTGTCAGGGACACTGAGGGGGAGGTGGCAGGAGCTGACCCTACAAGGAGGGGGGTTGGCACTGGAGGTCACTAGAAAGGACAAGAAGACTCCATTCTAGGGGTCAGGAGGGTGAATCCACCCCTCAGATGTAGGCAGGTGCTGGGGAGAAATGCTGCTGGTTCCAGGTGCCCTTAATCCCCCTTGATACCTTGGAGGTGTCTGAGTCTCTGACAGGTTCTCATTCCCTTGCAGCAGGAGGATGTCACAGCCAATGTGATGCGCAAGCTCTGCATCATCCAGCACTTGCACCAGGTGCCTGAGGCACTGCAGGGCACCTCTGAGGCCACCAGCAAGTCCCGCTCCCTGCTGCAGGTACTGCTCTGGGTCACTGTAAATGGGGAGCTAGTGGAAGGGAAAATAGAGACCCCCGGCACTCACAGAACTCTCTCCCCTCTCTGTGGAGCAGGGTCCTTCCCTCTGCCCCCCAAATTCCAGCACAATCTCCCAGACGAGCGCAGCCTGCAGCTGAGCCACCTCCGGGAGCAGTGGGAACAGGTCACTTCGTCCCATCAAAGCAAGCAGTGCTGGCTCTCAAAGAGGCTTAGATGGAAGACCTCACTCCCTCACGGAGGTAAGAGCCATTTACTCCTTGGCGCGTGTGGGTCTCTGGCGGGAAAAATGGGATCCCCGATGCATAGCTTGGCTGGGAGTTTCTCCAGTCCTTGGTTCCCAGCTCGGGGACAGAGATGTCTCCATAATCGTACCACCCTGGTTTTGTTCCTAGGAAGGAGCTCCCCAGAGATGTCCTCTAACCTGCACTGCATGGGGCTTAGCCAAGCTGATTACAGAATGAGCCCTACCTGAGAGGCACCATGTAGCTCCCCCTACAGAGCCAGACTTCAGTGGTGATACAGCCCAGCTGGGGTATCAACAGGAATGAGAATGAGGTAGGAAGTTCAGAGCAGCAAGGAAAGACTAGAGAGAAACTTGAGAAGAGAGGTAGGAAGTGCCCAGGGAAAACTTCAGCAAAGAGAAAGGAGTAGACCTTGCTGTTGGGTACAGGAGCCTGGGCTGCTGCCCGTGTCAGGGTGGGACTGGATTCCCCTACTGGCCCCAAAGAAGGGGGCGTACACGCACCTGGAGAGGGTTACCAAGCCCAGCAAGGGGGCTGCAGGATGAGGAAGAGCCCCAGTGATGGCAGAAGGACTTCTTTCTGTGGAAAGACCTGTTTGGACTTTTAGTGTGAGAAAAGCTGGGGGCCAGAAGGGTGGACTAAAGGTGGTGACCTGGCTGGAGGGTTGAATTACCAGACAGAGAAACTGTCATGGTGGTGGAGCGACCACGGATGGTGGAGGCTAGTCCAGCGAGAGGGCTGTGATGTCATTTCTGGCCGCCACGGGAGCATGTAACGATGTGTAGATTTGTTTCTAATTGGCATCGTCAGGAGGATTGAATTCCCCCTGTGGTCCGTGAGGGCTGATTGAAGTCTTGGTTGCTGAAGGCAGGTCTGTCCTCCCAAGCGGGTGTCTCGAGGGATCGAGCTGGTCACTGGATTTCTCACTTCAGTTCCCGGGACTGGTTAAGCAGCCAAAGCAGGTCTAGGGGTTTCTCACGCAGCTCCTAGAACACCAACAGAGGCAGAAGGAAGTGCAGGCAGAGCTACAGACGCGGCAGCAGAAATACCTGTGAGAGATCCT
The DNA here is from genome assembly GCF_965152275.1 of Natator depressus. NCBI lineage: Eukaryota > Metazoa > Chordata > Testudines > Cheloniidae > Natator > Natator depressus. The sequence goes on along the minus strand of NC_134236.1, from coordinate 176,731,948 downwards.
GCAAAGGGAAATCAACCCAGGGTCTGCTATGCCCATGGACAAAAAGAGCAGACAAGGAGAGCATGCCTGGGCTGTGCTGAGAAGATTAGCCCAGGAGAGCAGGGAGGTGCGATGGGTAGAGATGGGAACTGGCCAGAGGATTAATCCAGTGTCGGGGAGAGTCCTCCCCCTTGTGGGAGATGATCTTGCCCCTCTGTGGGGAAGTCATTCCTTGCAGATGCTGTGCTTTGGTTCCTGGACTCTGCCAGGAAGCCCAGCTCCCATCCCTAGCAGCTTGGCTATTCCCTACCTCGCTTGGCACCAGACCCTCTGCAGAGAGGGCAAGGACTGCAGAGCCAGCTGTCATCCTGGCAGGTGTAGCCCCAGGTTCCATAACCCTGACCCATGGTCTCCCTCCCCTGACAGGCTCTGAAGAAGGCCTGCCCAGAGACATGGATGCCATGTTAAAGAGCCTGCTGACAGCAACCCCCAGCACAGACAAACTCCTGCACATCTTGGAGGTGAGCAGAATGGGCAGGGGCAGCAAGAATTTTACCTTAGCCCTGGGGAGGCCTGGAAATGAGAGACCGGATGATCCACATTTCCATTGTGTCCTGCTACCTGAGAGCCATCGGGCCACCTGTGGTCAGGGCAGTCAGTGCAGAGCAGTGTTTGGGCCCTTCATAGAATCATAGAATATCAGGGTTGGAAGGGACCTCAGGAGGTCATCTAGTCCAACCCCCTGCTCAAATCAGGACCAATCCCCAATTAAATCATCCCAGCCAGGGCTTTGTTAAGCCTGACCTTAAAAACTTCTAAGGAAGGAGATTCTACCACCTCCCTAGGTAACGCATTCCAGTGTTTCACCACCCTCCTAGTGAAAAAGTTTTTCCTAATATCCAACCTAAACCTCCCCCACTGCAACTTGAGACCATTACTCCTTGTCCTGTCCTCTTCTACCACTGAGAATAGTCTAGAACCATCCTCTCTGGAACCACCTCTCAGGTAGTTGAAAGCAGCTATCAAATCCCCCCTCATTCTTCTCTTCTGCAGACTAAACAATCCCAGTTCCCTCAGCCTCTCCTCATAAGTCATGTGTTCCAGACCCCTAATCATTTTTGTTGCCCTTCGCTGGACTCTCTCTCCAATTTATCCACATCCTTCTTGTAGTGTGGGGCCCAAAACTGGACACAGTACTCCAGATGAGGCCTCACCAATGCCTAATAGAGGGGAACGATCACGTCCCTCGATCTGCTCGCTATGCCCCTACTTATACATCCCAAAATGCCATTGGCCTTCTTGGCAACAAGGGCACACTGCTGACTCATATCCAGCTTCTCGTCCACTGTCACCCCTAGGTCTTTTTCCGCAGAACTGCTGCCTAGCCATTTGGTCCCTAGTCTGTAGCTGTGCATTGGGTTCTTCCGTCCTAAGTGCAGGACCCTGCACTTATCCTTATTGAACCTCATCAGATTTCTTTTGGCCCAATCCTCCAATTTGTCTAGGTCCCTCTGTATCCTATCCCTACCCTCCAGCATATCTACCACTCCTCCCAGTTTAGTATCATCCGCAAATTTGCTGAGAGTGCAATCCACACCATCCTCCAGATCATTTATGAAGATATTGAACAAAACCGGCCCCAGGACCGACCCCTGGGGCACTCCACTTGACACCGGCTGCCAACTAGACATGGAGCCATTGATCACTACCCGTTGAGCCCGACAATCTAGCCAACTTTCTACCCACCTTATAGTGCATTCATCCAGCCCATACTTCTTTAACTTGCTGACAAGAATACTGTGGGAGACCGTGTCAAAAGCTTTGCTAAAGTCAAGAAACAATACATCCACTGCTTTCCCTTCATCCACAGAACCAGTAATCTCATCATAGAAGGCGATTAGATTAGTCAGGCATGACCTACTCTTGGTGAATCCATGCTGACTGTTCCTGATCACTTTCCTCTCATGTAAGTGCTTCAGGATTGATTCTTTGAGGACCTGCTCCATGATTTTTCCGGGGACTGAGGTGAGGCTGACTGGCCTGTAGTTCCCAGGATCCTCCTTCTTCCCTTTTTTAAAGATTGGCACTACATTAGCCTTTTTCCAGTCATCTGGGACTTCCCCCGTTCACCACGAGTTTTCAAAGATAATGGCCAATGGCTCTGCAATCACAGTCGCCAATTCCTTTAGCACTCTCGGATGCAACTCGTCTGGCCCCATGGACTTGTGCACGTCCAGCTTTTCTAAATAGTCCCTAACCACCTCTTTCTCCACAGAGGGCTGGCCATCTACTCCCCATGTTGTGATGCCCAGCGCAGCAGTCTGGGATCTGTCCTTGTTAGTGAAGACAGAGGCAAAAAAAGCATTGAACACATTAGCTTTTTCCACATCCTCTGTCACTAGGTTGCCTCCCTCATTCAGTAAGGGGCCCACACTTTCCTTGGCTTTCTTCTTGTTGCCAACATACCTGAAGAAACCCTTCTTGTTACTCTTGACATCTCTTGCTAGCTGCAGCTCCAGGTGCGATTTGGCCCTCCTGATTTCATTCCTACATGCCCGAGCAATATTTTTATATTCTTCCCTGGTCATATGTCCAAACTTCCACTTCTTGTAAGCCTCTTTTTTTGTGTTTAAGATCCGCTAGGATTTCACCGTTAAGCCAAGCTGGTCGCCCGCCATATTTACTATTCTTTTGACTCATCGGGATGGCTTGTCCCTGTAACCTCAACAGGGATTCCTTGAAATACAGCCAGCTCTCCTGGACTCCTTTCCCCTTCATGTTAGTCCCCCAGGGGATCCTACCCATCCGTTCCCTGAGGGAGTCGAAGTCTGCTTTCCTGAAGTCCAGGGTCCGTATCCTGCTGCTTACCTTTCTTCCTTGTGCCAGGATCCTGAACTCAACCAACTCATGGTCACTGCCTCCCAGATTCCCGTCCACTTTTGCTTCCCCCACTAATTCTTCCCTGTTTGTGAGCAGCAGGTCAAGAAAAGCTCCCCCCCTAGTTGGCTCGTCTAGCACTTGCACCAGGAAATTGTCCCCTACGCTTTCCAAAAACTTCCTGGATTGTCTATGCACCGCTGTATTGCTCTCCCAGCAGATATCAGGAAAATTTAAAGTCACCCATGAGAACCAGGGCGTGCGATCTAGTAGCTTCTGCGAGTTGCTGGAAGAAAGCCTCATCCGCCTCATCCCCCTGGTCCGGTGGTCTATAGCAGACTCCCACCACTACATCACTCTTGTTACTCACACTTCTAAACTTAATCCAGAGACACTCAGGTTTTTCTGAAGTTTCGTACCGGAGCTCTGAGCAGTCATACTGCTCCCTTACATACAGTGCTACTCCCCCACCTTTTCTGCCCTGCCTGTCCTTCCTGAACAGTTTATAACCATCCATGACAGTGCTCCAGTCATGTGAGTTATCCCACCAAGTCTCTGTTATTCCAATCATGTCATAATTCCTTGACATCACCAGGACCTCCAGTTCTCCTTCAGGGACAGAGGGAAGGCGCAGGTGCTCGACAACAGGGCTCTGCCTGCTTCTGTTGAGCACTAACTCCAAGACCCCAGGCAGGCTTGCGGAGTGAGAGCATCAGAGCCCTGTGAGGTCCAGAAGAAGGCCCTCCGAGAAGAGCACTGGCTCCTTCCTAGGAAGCTGCTGAGATTGGTTTTCACAACATCCTCTGGCAAGGAGTTCCACACGTTGACTGTGCATTGTGTAAAAAAATACTTCCTTTTTTAGTTTTAAACCTGCTGTCTATTAATTTCATTTGGTGACCCCATATCAGTGTACAACAGAAATGGTTTATCAAAGTCATGTTCAATAACATGATTGAATTTGTAAAATGATTCAATGTAAAAGTTTCTTAGAACAATGGTGGATTGGATCTGCCCTTGCAGCATTGTTCCTGTATGTTTCATGTGATCTTGCCAAGAGCTAATGAAAATAGCTACTTTATCCATAGAAGCTTTGGCATATATCTGGAACCCAATTAATATCAAGACAATGTAGATATTAGTGTTGTCCATAGTATAGGAATCTTGGCATTTAGCCATGAAAGCAATATGGTAGTGTGCCTCAGTTTCCCTTTTCCTACAGCATATCAGGTCGGGAATGTCTTTTCTCCTGTGAAAAGTTTCAAGATTGTTTACAAGTATCAGGGGGTAGCTGTGTTAGTCTGTATCCACAAAAACAACAAGGAGTCCGGTGGCACCTGAAAGATTTATTTGGCATAAGCTTTCATGGGTAAAAAACACAGATATTTCATGGGTGAAACATCTGCATCACAAGGTTTTTTTAACATAAAGTATGTTCTTCTGTATCACTCTTAACATGTTCAAGGGTTTTCTCAAAAGATTAGGCACATTGTACACTTTTACAGTTTTTGGTAATAGCAAAAAAAATAGCTAAAACAAATCACCAATAGCAATAAGAAGAAATCCATTGGAAGTGTCCATCTAGAATCATTTTTGTCATGCCACACCTTTGGCTCAATACCATTGGGGTTTGGGCCTTTTAGGGTTACCCTGTGGCATCCCTTTGCAAAATTCAGTTTTCACTTTCCTCCTTGTCCTGAAGTAAAAGAAAAAGGTTCTCTCGGTCCCAAAGGACCAAGCCCCAGACCCAGGTCAATAGACAAGTCAGATCTTACCCACAAATCACGCTGTTGCCAATCCTTTAGGGGCAAGGAGGAACAAGGAGCACCTTGCTTTCAAAAGAGCCAAGGAGGAGAGGGACACGGTCCATGAAGAGAAACTGCTCTGGGGTTCCTGGGGGAAGAGCAGGAAGCAGGACCCATTGGTCAGGGAGAGAATGCTGGATATGGGGGCCAGCAGGGTGGTTCATCCACCTCATATCACAGCGCCAGCACCAGTGCATGTGCCAGCTGCAATGTCTGCAGGTGCACAGGTACATGTAACAATGACAGTGGAATGGTGTTCCCGGTCCTGGCTCACAATGGTTGGAGGGTGGAGTTTGCGGCAGGGCCAGTGAGCAAAATTACAGATGGGGTTTCTGTTCCCAGCAATGACAGTTGTGTGTCTCAGAGAAAGATCCTCTAACCCCTCTCTCCAAGAGACGTACCCTTGTCTCCAAAACCAGTGAGGTGGCAGAGTGCATAGTGGTTTATGCTGTAGCCGACACATTTTCTGGCCAGCCTTGAATGCTCCAGTTCCCTGATGAATGTTCTTTTGACCCTTAATGGCTTTTATATTTTTGCTCTCGCGATTATTCAGACACTCAGCGCAGTCGGCCTGGTCCCGCTTCCACGTGGTGCCTCACTTTCCCCCTCTCTGAAGAGGGGATAATCCTAACTAACAATTAGACAGTGTTAGATCCTCAGAGCTTGCTTCCCAAATCCCTGCCCTCCTTGCCCAACACTGCCTTCTCCCCGGTTTCGCCAGACTTGCATGCCTATCTTAATGCCTGTCTCCTCCCCCAACTGAAAGGTCTCAGACACAGTCTCCTTCCAGTAAGCTGAAGCTGCCCCTGGCTCTGGAGCAGGAATCGCGTGTCCAGAGAGCTTCCCTTGCATGGTGTATTGACTGTGGGCATGAGAAAGGACAACACCCATATGCAGGTTGAACATCAACGTCCACCTCTGTCCCAGCAGCAGGATGGCCTCTGCTCCCTGCTCCCTCAGACAACTGGAGCTTCTGAGAGGTGTGGTTGGCAGAGCATGAGAACAGCCCATGAGGTTAAGAAATGGTGGGGAGAGCTTGGATTCTGCACAGAAGCCCAGCTTTCATCCCTAGCAGATTGGCTGTTCCCTACCCTGGTGTGCACCAGGCCCTCTGCAGAGAGGTGCTCTGGGCAAGGACTGCCCATAGAACATGGATGACGAGCTCTAGATCCTGCTGACAGCAGCCTGGGTCCTAGTCACATGCTGCTTCTTGTCACCTGACCCCCACACTTATTCCCTTCACCCTTGGGAGCTGCATAACCTGGGCTAGGTGCTGTTGAGCTCCAACCCCTTTCCTGGCCATCTCACCATGGGACAGGTTGAAAGTGGAAACCTGTGGGCTAACAGGAACTGTTTGCTCTCAAAGGTGCTGAAGACCCAATGGAAGAGGAAATCCTTTGGCCTGGATTTAAATTATTGCAACTGAAAGTGAATGAGAGAAAATAGGTCCAGAGTTATCTTCCTAGCAGCAGAAAATGTACAGATTGATAGATGTTCAGGTCCAGAAAGGACCATTATGTGTATCTAGTCGCACGTCCTGTATAACTCAGGCCCTAGAATGTCACCAAATGATTCCTTCAGCCAACCACAACATGGGACTGAGCCAGAGCACGTCTTTTGGAAGGACATCCACATGCATTAGAACAGGGGTTCTCAAACTGGGGGTCAGGCCCCCTCAGGAGGTCGTGAGGTTATATTACATGGGGGGTTGTGAGCTGTCAGCATCCACCCACATCCCCTTTTCTCACTGTGTTGTGGGGAGCAGGTCCTGGTTACTAAGGGTCTGAAGAAGCTCTCAAGGACTACTTTTTACAAATATTTTTATCTATGAATTGGGAGAAAACTTACAATCCCTGCTGATAAGATTGGTGGGTGACAAAATATTGGCAGAGTGGTAATTACTGGTGAGGAGAGGGCAGTGATACAGAGCCATCTGGCTCATTTGGCAAGCTGGGCCCATTCAAAGAAAACAAGGTTGATCAGAGCCAAATGCAAGGTCCTACACCTAGCAACAAGGCATGCCGGCCACACCTCCAGAATGGGGAAGTGTATCCAGGAAAGCAGTGACTCTGAAAAGGATTTAGGGGCCATATTAGAGAAGCCACTCAACACAAGCTCCCAGCGTGCTGCTGTGGTGACCAGGGCTAAAGCCATCCTTAGACGTAGGAGCAGAGCCGAGAGGAGGCTAGGGAGGTGACACAGCATCAGTGAGACTGCTAGTGGAATACTGCCTCCAGTTTTGTGTCCTCATTTGAAAAAGATGTTGAGAAATTGGAGCTGGGGCAGCAAAGAGCCACCAAATGTTCTGCGGGCTGGAGAAAAATGCCTTCTAGGGAGCGATTGAAAGAGCTCAACCTGTTTAGCTGATGAAAAGCAGATTGAAAGGTGACTTCACTGAAGTGTTGAAATGCCTTAATGGAGAGAAAATACTGGGGATTAAAAGGCTCGTTAATCTAGCAGAGAAAGGCATAACAAGACCCAATGGCTGGAAGGTGAAAAGAGACCAATTCATATCACAAATAAAGCACAAATATTCAACAGCGAGGATGATTCACCACGGGAAGAAGCTACCAAGGAAAGTGGTGGATTCTCCATCTCTTGATGTCATTTAATGAAGACTAGATGCCTTTCCGGAATGTGTTTGCCAAACGGTAGCGACTGTGGTATACAGGAGGCCTGTGATATGCAGGGGGTCAGATGAGATGCTCTAATGGTCTCTTCTGGCCATCAAGTCGACTCATTTCTGAAAAACTGAGTGTAGCATTGGGACTAGCCTCTGATGTTTTGCTGTCTAGCCGGCTTGCTTCCTAGAATGAACACTCCTTGAGTGGGGTGATCCACAGGGAGTAGCGCAAACCTCCAAAGTGTCTGGCCAGCGGCAGGACATTAGCACTGCAGGGGAGGGGTGGGTAGGCTAACTGGATAGGAAGTGTGAAAAAGGGGACAGGGAGTGGGGGGTAATAAGAGCTTATATAAGAAAAAGCTCCAGATAGCGGGACTGTCCCTGTAAAATCGGGACATCTGGTCACCCTAGGGGTGGGTGTGGCAGTTGCAACACAAAGGCCTTTTGCAGGACCTCAGCCTATTGGTCAAAGGTAGTGGGGAGGTGGTGACCTCACAGAGAGATGCTGACATCAGCCAGGCAGGACAGGGGCACAGGGCCAGGGAAACCTCACAGACCCCTGTAGTTTTGCTTCAGCAAGTCTCCCTCTCGAGGTCTCTCTTTGAGGACTGAGAGAGTATTAGGGCTTACGTTCGTGAGGGCGAGGAGGAACCTCTTTCGAGTTTTCTCCTTTCCTTTTCCTGATTTTACTAGAAAACAGATGTCCCTGTTCGGAAGGTAAGAGCCTCCGAGAGGTTTGGAACCTGTTCAGTCTGATCCATTTAGTGCCAGCTGAATTCTAGGCCTGGAAAACGCAAGCTTAAAGTGGCATAATTTTATTCCCCACCTAGGATTTTGTCTCTTAGACTAACTGGGGACATTAGGGTTTGTCCTTTTTGTTTTACCTTTTCCTCCATCCCTCCCTCCTTTCTCTTCTTCTCTTACTACTTTTGTCCTTCCCCCTGTTCCCCTCCCGCCACCAGGAGGGTGGTGTGGGGGGAATCCCTGGGGGTGCTCTGCAGCTCCCATTGTGGAAGGTCCACCCAAAAATGTGGGGCTGAAATAGTGCTCGGCCATGATCCCCACCGGTGACCTGGGCCATCCTTTGGGCTCTCTGGTGAAAACCCTCAGTCTCCCGCCCCTCAGTCTCTACCCTGATTGGCTGAGCGGGCGGTTATTGACAGGGAGGAGACTCGGGTCCTTGTTGTTCTCTTTTAAGACCAAGTAAATAAGTTATAACCAGTCACTGGGAGCAGAGCATAATATGAGGGGTCCTATCACTTTTACTCAGATCGGATTATGACATAATAGAATAGCTGAAATATTCTATTTTATTTGTTTTTGATTATTTTGAAATTGGTAAGAGCAGCAACTCCTTAGCTCAGACTGAAGCATCTTCTCTAATTTTCGAGATCAAAGTGTCTCCTCTTTCTGTGCGGCGAGACAGTTTAACACACTGTGACAAACAGGAGATGCTTTTGTTTTGCAACAAAATATTTTTGCAAAGATTTTCATCCCACTTGTTATGATTTCAAGAAACAAACCGGTTTAGTCTGAATGAGATTTTCTGACCAAACGGTTTCAATGAAATTTTCCCACCATCTTGATTCCTGCGCTCTCTCCCTGCCTCTGGGGGGTTTGTTGTCTGTTAGAACATGCGTTAAGATTGGTGGCTTCTCTTTCTGACTCTGCCACCACCTTCCTGCGTAGGCCCTTGGGTAGGTCACTTCCCTTTTCTGTACCTCAGGCTCCCCCTCTGTCCAATGGGAACAGGGACAATTTGCGAACTCTGGGCAGTCGTGAGCCTGAATGAGATAAGGGGAGTTAAAGCCCTTTGTGAAGGAGAAAGGGGAGGTTCAGGGTGTTGAGCACCGAGGAATTCTAAACTTTGCTAAAATGTCTAGGCTGCGGAAACAAGAAATGGTCGGGGCCAAATTTTAACCATTGTCTTTTTTAAAGCCCATTCAGGGATGTGAGTCCCACTCTTTTAGATACCTGGGGTTCTTTGCCAGGAGGAAAGAAGAGGTTCCTGCCTCCATATCTGTGGCCTTAACAAACCAGGTGCTGTGCCCCAGTTCTCATCTGAGATCCTGAAAAAGAACCTCTCCCCATCTGTTAACAAGACAGTAGCTATCTTTAAAAGGGGAACAAAGAGAACCCTGGGACTTACAGACTAGCCAGCCTCACTTCCATACCTGGAAAGATACTGGAACACATTATTAAACAATCAGTTTGTCAGCACCTACAGAATCATTTGGTTCTTAGTACTAGTGAGCATAGATTTGTCAAGAACAAATCATTCCAAACCAATCCTGTTTCCTTCTTTGACAGGGTTACGGGCCTAGTGGAGGTGGGTAGACAGTAGATGTGATCTATCTTGGTATTAATCAGGCTTTTGACACAGTCCCATAGGACATTCTCACAAGCAAACTAGGGAAATGTGGTCTAGATGCAATTAGTATAATGTGGGTGCACAGGTGGTTGAAAACCCATCCTCCAAGAGTCGTTCTCCATGTTTGGCTGCCCACCTAAGAGGGTGTACCTATTGGGTCCGGCAGGCATCAGTCTGGGGTGTGGTACTATTCCATATTATCATTAATGATTTGGAAAATGGAGTGCAGAGCATGCTTCTACACTGTGCAGATGACACCAAGCACTTTGGAGCACAGGACTGGAATTCAAAACGCCCTTTACAAATTGGAGAATTGGTCTTCTTGAGCCAAACTCCACGGCTGGGCCCCTCTCTGTAGACTGGGCGAAAGTGAAACTCCAGAACCAAACACTCCTCCTCCTGAGCAGTGCATTCCAACCTTTAATGGCAGGGGGATCGGACATGAGGGCCTGGTTGTAATTGCCAACTGTGGAAGGGAGTGTGTAGCAGTGGTTAGTGAAGGGGCCTGGAAATAAGGACTGCTGCGTCCCATCCCTGGCTCTGACACTTGGTGTGACCCTGAGCAAGTAGCTTCCCCTCACTAGGCCTGTGTTTCATCAGTAGGTTTGTGGTCGCAGTCCCTACAGCCCAGGGGGGTTGGGAGGCTCCAGGAAGGTGTGTAAAGTGGGAGCTGGGAGGTGCTGTCACCCCCACACTAAGACAGTGTTTTGCACCCCCTGCTGCTGGCTGAGTTTCTCGGTCCCTTGGCAATAAGACAGACTCTCTTTTCACTGTCAGTTGATCGGCCAGTGTCATCACCCTGCCTACTGGCTGGGCGTGTAACTCCTCAGGTCACCACCCTCTCCAGCCTGCCTTGGGCTTGGAGAGTGAGGAGGAGGGCGAGAGACAGCAGGTGACCCTGAACATCCACCATCCATCGCTCCATCACCTAGAGCAAGTGAGTGACATTAGGGTTCCTCTGTGTCATCCCCTGTCTGTCTGGGGAGGGGCAGAAAGAGGGGGAAAGAATCCCTACCAAAGAAGACTGGATTTGCAAATGGCCTCCAGGAGCCCCTCGCTCTCAGACTGGGGAGGGGCTTCTCCAGAGCCTTCTCCATTGTGTTTGGAAAAGTCCCAGCAATGCAGCTCCCAGCCCTTCCCTTGTGGGAGACTGTTCCCCTGGCTGACAGTGTCTGAGCTGGGCCAGACCCTGTGAGCTGCTGAGCATGGAAATCAATGAGAAATGAGGGGGCCCTGGGCTTCCTATGCCTAGGGACTTTGATGTGGGGAATGGTTTCCCCGGAGAAGTCCGGACTCCTGGGTTCTGTTCCTTTTCTAGTCTGGGCATGGAGGGGGTAACCAGGGACGGCAGGAGGGAGTTGCTTGTGTAAAGTGAGTGATGGTCTTTGTGACTGACCCCGGTTCCTCCCCGGGTGTTGCAGCACCAGGGATGAAGAGGGGGAACGCTGGGAGCAGATCATGCAATGAACTCCTGCCAGTGTGTGGAGATTGCACTCCCTGCACCCCTGTGAGGGGAGGAGGAGCTGCTGTGGCTGGGGCAGGGATGGGGAGGGATGAAAAAGGCTGGTTAGTGCCTTGACCCCAGACTGACGCCTGCTCCCCGCTCGGTTCCAGGATGGTCAGGCTCCTGAGGATGTTCAGGAAGAAGGCTCTGCAGGTGGCCCCAGAGCCTGAGTGAAGCAGCTGCCATCTTTCCCTGGATTAGAGCGGCCCCTCTGTCCCCGCTGGCAGGTAAGGAGCTCCCGGATGGACCAGGAGGTGGAAGTGTCCAGCCTTCTGGCAGAGGAAACCCGCTCTTGGCGCAGGCGCCGAGGTTGGAGAGGCACTGGCCAGGCTGAAATGGAGCTGGCCCAGGATACGGCTGGGCAGGCAGGACCCAGCGCAGGACGGGAGCCAGGCAGGGTGGCTCTAGGGCTTGTTGTGCGGGAAGCACCGGCCCCAGGAGCCCAGCCCTAATTCCTAGCAGGAGGCATCGCCCTGCCCAGTCACTGAGGACCCTCCAGTCTCCCCGGGGCAGGAGGTGGAGGATCCCTGTCCCAGCACCAGCAGCTCGGCCCGTTCCCCATGGGACAGCAGCAGCTCCTGGGACTCAGAGAGGAGTGAGGCCAATGGGCGCCGCTGCTTTGTTCCACGTGAGGAGCCAGGCTGGGCTCAGGGAGGGGTGAGGAGGGGGCTGTGAACACTCTGGGCCCAGGCCCTCAAGTAGTGCTAAGGGGGCTGGTCCCCAGCCCAGGTGTCTGACCTGAGCCACGTGAACCTCTGACACTAGATGCTGCCACTTTGGTCCTTGGCACTCTGGTTGGCGGGGTGGATGCGGGGAGGGCGGGCAGGCACCTCCCAGGCAGTCCAGGACAGTGTGTGTGTGGGGGTCTATTTGCTATCGGATCCTGAATTACTTGCGGGCTGAAGGCGTCACTGACGGGGGTGTGTGTGGGGACCGATCTGCCCTGGGTCCTGGAGGGAGAAGGGGGCACATTGCCCCACCATGCCCCTGTCCTTCTCCCAATGACAGCAGGTATCATTCTTTCCCCTTCTCTCCCTGGTGCAGGGACTACGAGGACAAGGAGGAGGAATGCGTGGACGTGGCCACAGAGTAGGCTTCTCTCAAGAACATCCAAGAGCAGCTCCAGGGCCGAGAAAAGGTACAAACGTTCCCTAGCTGTGCTGGAACCGAGATTCTCCCGCCCCTGCCCAGCACCCTGACCCCCTGCAGAGGGTCTTGTCTCTGATGATCCACCAGCCCTAATGGGGACCTTTCTCCTCCATGAGCTGGGACCCCCAAGATGGGGGTGTTTGTCACACACCAGCCGGGGTCTCCTCCCCCAACAGGCACTGTCCCAGATCTGGACCCTGCTTGTGTAGGAGTTGTGGGTGATTTGGACAATGGGCAGGCCCCCGCTCTCCGCCATTCAGGCCTGAGTCCTGCAGCTGGTGTGGGTGGGGCAGGGAGGTCCCTGGCTAACTGGCTGTCTCTCATCTAACCCCACTCCTGGTGCATGCAGGATGAGGCCCAGCACCTCATCTTCCTGCAGACCATTAACCCCCGCATCTCGCTGCACAGCAGAGAGGGCAGGACACACTGGAGCCACGCTGCTGCAAGGTTGCTGTGCTGGAGAGGATTGTGGTGAGGGAGGATAGAGACATGGGAGGGGCAGGGGTCTCCCCGGGCCAATGGATGGGGGATGGCTGGTGCTGGAGGGGGAGCTGAGGCCAGAGATTGCTGGGCTGAAGATTGGGAGAAGAGACCAGACAAATGCTGAAACTGGCCACTAGTGGGCAGGAATCGGAGGAGCGGGAAGCAGGTGGGGGGATCCTGCTGCCTGTGTGGGGCGCTGGCTGCGTCTTCTGCTCACTGTGAAGTGTCAATGAGGCCTGAATCTCTCACGCGCCTTTGTCTCCATTGGGTCTTACAGGAGCTCATTGAGGAGCTGCCTGGTAACTCTCCACCAGGCACCGTTCTCGCTAACTCCCTGACTGCTGTGGGCAACCTCAGGTACCGACACCCTCCAGCCCAGTTCCCCTAACCCCGGTGCTGGGAGTCACTGCCCCTCCCACTCCCAGGTCACCTCCCAAGGGTGGCTCCTGTGGCAGAGGTGGTGGGAAGGTTCACTCTCTCCTGGCTGGGCTGTCCTTTTCATTCCAGTAACATTGCAATGGCTTTGGGGAGAGGCTCACTCCCAGGATCAGATACAGGAGGGGCAGCAGTGTCCAGGGAACAGGCGCTATTCCTGCCCTGCCACTGTCTGTCTGGGAAACCTTGGCCTTGTCATTCCGTGGCTCGGTGCCTCACTTTCCATTCTCGCCAGCCTCTGCCTATATCCCTGAAGTTTCACGTCCCTGTTGGTGCCAGTCCCACCCCCGCACTGCACAGTCTAATAGTGGCTGCTCTCTCTTGCCAGCACCATGACACCTGGCCTGGAGCCAGAGCTGGAGACCCACCTGCTTCGAGCTGCCCTGCATGCCGTCTTCACGCTGGGCACGGAGAAGGACACCACCCAAGTCCAGGTAGATCATGCTAAAGTCATGGATTGAAGAGCCAGCTGTCATCCTGCCATGAATCCTTGCTAATTGCCTGCAGTGGAAAGTGAATGAGTGAGTCCAGGATATGTGCTTGGGGGTCTCAGCAGGTCTTCCCAGAGATCCCTCTTCCCATCCTTGGCAGGTGTAGCCCCAGTTTCCCTATCTCTGACCCATGGCTCACCCTTGCTTTGCAGGAACTGCATAGGGCCTTGCCAGACCTCCTGGATGCTATGGTGGGGAGCCTGCTGGCAGAGTCCCCAGACACCGACAAGCTCCACTGCATCTTGGAGGTGAGCCCGATAAGAGGGGTGGGGCAAATTTGCCTTAAGTCTTAGATCCATTTTCAAGTCTGTCCTCCTAGCTGGGCCCTCAGTGGGGCGTCCTTGGTCAGGGCAGTCAGTGCAATGCAGTGTCAGGCCCTTCCTCCTTGAAGGACAGAGGAAGTAGCTGGGACTTCAAGCCAGAGCTCTGCCTGGTTCTGTTGCGCACTAACCACAGGGCCCCTGGCTGGCTTGGGGAGTGAGAGCCTGAACCCCTCCTGTGAGATCTAGAAAATGGTCCTCAGAGAAGAGAGACAGGCTCCTTCCTAGAGAAACAGGAGGACCCCAGAGAATCAGCCCTTCTCTCGGACGGGCCCTGAGATTCCTGGGGGGATTGTGTTCACACTCAGTCCCTTCACCCAACAAAGGACTTGAGAGCCAAGGAGGGGTGAGGGGTCTGTCTCCTTCCTGGTGAGCTGTTCAGGAATCAGGAGTTCAGGGAGGATGGGACCAGCCCCGTCTAGAGAGACAATGACAAGTTGTGACGTGCAGGTTACAAGCATTGTCCTGGGGGCAACCATCCCCTTCTAAAGCTCTGCGATCTCTTTCTCTGTTCTACACCAGCCCCTGCAATTCTGTGGGGCCAGGCACGCAGCGAGGACTCTGCCCACTATGCAGCCACCAATGGGATTGGAAGGACCCCAGCACTGCAACCAGAATGACAAGTGTGTGTGTGTGTGTGTGTCTCTTTCCCAGGGCTGACCATCCATGAGGCCGAAGCCCTGTCGTGTTGGAACTGGCACCGGGACAGCAGGCTCCTGGGCTACAGGAACACAGCCAGGGTTGGGGAGGGAAGGACACTCTGCCAGGGCATGACACATCTCAGGGAGTAGGGGTGGCCGGGTCCCCTGCAGGGGCTGCCTTCTGGGGCCACTAGACACAGATACCGTTCTAGCCCCAGAATTTGGAGCCTTGCTCTGGGCAATCTGCTAGTGTCTCACGTCCTGTTTAGGTCTTTGGAAAGTTCTTCTGGGACGGGCAGAGAAGATCCTTCTTCTGGACAGCAGTGCTGGCCATCCACGACCCCCTGTGGCGTGTCAGCCAGGCTGGGCTACTCCTCACCTAGTCCCTCCTGGGGGAAGCCCAGCAGCTGATGGGGGACAAGGTAAGCGGCTGCATTAGAGTCAGGAGATTGGGGTGGCGCCCAGGCCTCATTCCCATCTGATGGCCATTCGCTGACCTGGCAGGAAGGAGCCTGATGAGGAATGAGAGTGAGAACAGGTGCTACTGGGAAGGGAGATGAATTCACCTCCATGAGCAGGAGGGAGCCAGCTTGTCCCCGGAGAAGCTCCAACCGAGCTGTTTAGCAAGGCTAATTAATGACAAGAATTACCTCATCACGGACTTATGTTCTTAGGACACGGTGCTATCGCTCTTGGGAAGTGCCTTCTGCGAGTCTCTCCTGTCCCACAGGGCAGCACAAATTCCCAGTGGCCTAGTGTCCGTGTCACCCAAGCCATTACCCAGAGTTGCTCGCATCACTGGCAGCCTGGGAGGCCAAGGACTGATGGGTGATGGGGATTCACCAGGCAGGGCTGAGGCACATGGGCAGGGGAAGCTTGTCCTGCTGCTGGCATGGCTGGACCCGCTCTAGAGAGAACGGGAGGATATAGTTAGCAGGGGCTCCTGATCTGCCCTATTCACCCGGGCTGCCATCCTGCGTCTTCAGCATTAGTGTCTGGGATAACTTGGGGAAAGGTCTCAACCTCTCCACATCCCAGTTCACTGCTGCCAGAATCCTTCCTGCCCTCCCCCACACCCCGTTGGAGCCCCGTCCCTGCCCTACCTGGGTGCGGGTGGAGGAGAGGGTTCTGAGAACTTGAGCTGTGGATTGGAGGTGGAACAGCTGTCAGGGACTCTTAGCGGGATGTGGCAGGAGCTGACCCTACAAGGAGGGGGGTTGGCACTGGAGGTCACTAGAAAGGAGAAGACTCCATTCTGGGGGTCAGGAGGGTGAATCCATCCCTCAGAGGTAGTCAGGTGCTGGGGAGAAATGCTGCTGGTTCCAGGTGCCCTTAATCCCCTTTGATACCTTAGAGGGGTCTGAGTCTCTGACAGGTTCACATTCCCTTGCAGCAAGAGGATGTGATGTGCCAATGTGATATGCAAGCTCCCAATAATCCAGCACTTGCACGAGGTGCCTGAGGCACTGCAGGGCTGTGCCTCTGAGGCCACCAGCAACTCCCACTCCCTGCTGCAGGTACTTCTCTGGGTCACTGTAAATGGGGAGCTAGTGGAAGGGAAAATGGAGCCCCCTGGCACTCACAGAAACTCTCTCCCCTCTCTGTGGAGCAGGGTCCTTCCTTCTGCCCCCCAAATTCCGGCACAGTGTCCCAGACGAGCGCAGTCTGCAGCTGAGCCACCTCCGGGAGCAGTGGGAACAGGTCACTTCGTCCCATCAAAGCAAGCAGTGCTGGCTCTCAAAGAGGCTTAGATGGAAGACCTCACTATCCCTCATGGAGGTAAGAGCCATTTACTCCTTGGGGCATCTGGGTATCTTGGGGGAGAAATGGGATCCCCGATGCATAGCCTGGCTGGGAGCTTCCCCAGTCCTTGGCTCCCAGCTCAAGGACAGAGATGTCTCCATAATTGTACCACCCTGGTTTTGTTCCTAGGAAGGAGCTCCCCAGAGATGTCCTCTAACCTGCACTGCATGGGGCTTAGCCAAGCTGATTACAGAATGAGCCCTACCTGAGAGGCACCATGTACCTCCTCCTACAGAGCCAGACTTCAGTGGTGATAGAGTCCAGCTGGGGTATCAACAGGAATGAGAATGAGGTAGGAAGTTCAGAGCAGCAAGGAAAGACTAGAGGGAAATTTGAAAAGAGAGGTAGGAAGTGCCCAGGAAAAACTTCAGCAAAGAGAAAGGAGTAGACCTTGCTGTTGGGTACAGGAGCCTGGACTGCTGCCAATGTCAGGGTGGGACTGGATTCCCCTACTGGCCCCAAAGAAGGGGGTGTACACACACCTGGAGAGGGTTACTAAGCCCAGCATGGGGGCTGCAGGATGAGGAAGAGCCCCAGTGATGGCAGAAGGACTTCTTTCTGTGGAAAGACGTGTTTGGACTTTTAGTGTGAGACAAGCTGGGGCCCAGAAGGGTGGACTAAATGTGGTGACCTGGCCGGAGGGTTGAGTTACCAGACAGAGAAACTGTCATGGTGGTGGAGCGACCACGGATGGTGGAAGCTAGCCGAGCGAGAGGGCTGTGATGTCATGTCTGGCCGCCACGGGGGCATGTAACGATGTGTAGATTTGTTTCTAATTGGCATCGTCGGGAGGATTGAATTCCCCCTGTGGTCTGTGAGGGCTGATTTAAGTCCTGGTTGCTGAAAGCAGGTCTGTCCTCCCAAGCGGGTGTCTTGAGGGACCGAGCTGGTCACTGGATTTCTCAGTTCAGTTCCCAGGACTGGTTAAGCAGCCAAAGCAGGTCTAGGGGTTTCTCACGCAGCTCCTAGAACACCAACAGAGGCAGAAGGAAGTGCAGGCAGAGTTACAGACGTGGCAGCAGAAATATCTGTGAGAGATCCTGCAAAGGGAAATCAACCCAGGGTCTGCTATGCCCATGGACAAAAAGAGCAGATAAGGAGAGCATGCCTGGGCTGTGCTGAGAAGGTTTGCCCACCTCACCTCTCTGCTCTCCTGGGCTGAGATGGGAACAGACCAGAGGATTAATCCAGTGTCAGGGGGAGAGTCCTCCCCCTTGTGGGAGATGATGTTGCTCCTCTGTGGGCAAGGCCTTCCTTGCAGATGCTGTGCTTTGGTTCCTGGACTCTGCCAGGAAGCCCAGCTCCTATCCCTAGCAGCTTGGCTATTCCCTACCTTGCTTGGCACCAGACCCTCTGCAGAGAGTGCAAGGACTGTAGAGCCAGCTGTCATCCTGGCAGGTATAGCCCCAGGTTCCATAACCCTGACCCATGGTCTCCCTTCCCTGACAGGCTCTGAAGAAGGCCTGCCCAGAGACATGGATGCCATGCTGAAGAGCCTGCTGACAGCAACCCCCAGCACAGACAAACTCCCGCACATCTTGGAGGTGAGCAGAATGGGCAGGGGCAACAGGAATTTTACCTTAGCCCTGGGGAGGCCTGGAAATGAGAGACTGGGTGATCCACATTTCCATTGTGTCCTGCTACCTGTGAGCCATTGGGCCACCCGTGGTCAGGGCAGTCAGTTCAGAGCAGTGTTGGGGCCCTTCCTCCTTCAGGGACAGAGGGAAGGCGCTGGTGCTCGACAACAGGGCTCTGCCTGGTTCTGCTGAGCACTAACTCCAAGACCTGAGGCAGGCTTGCGGAGTGAGAGCATCAGAGCCCTGTGAGGTCCAGGAGAAGGTCCTCCGAGAAGAGCACTGGCTCCTTCCTAGGAAGCTGCTGAGATTGGTCTTCACAACATCCTCTAGCAAGGAGTTCCTTTTACAAACTCAATGTAAAACTTGCTTAGAACAATGGTGGATTAGATCTGCCCTTGCAGCATGGTTCCTGTATGTCTCATGTGATCTTGCCAAGAGCTAATGAAAATAGCTACTTTATCCATAGAAGCTTTGGCATATGTCTGGAACCCAATTAATATCAAGACAATGTTGGTATTAATGTTGTCCATAGTATAGGAATCTTGGCATTTAGCCATGAAAGCAATATGGTAGTGTGCCTCGGTTTCCCTTTTCCTACAGCATAACAGGCTGGAATGTCTTTTCTCCTGTGAAAAGTTTCAAGACTGTTTACAAGTATCAGGGGGTAGCCGTGTTAGTCTGTATCCACAAAAACAACAAGGAGTCCGGTGGCACCTAAAAGACTAACAGATTTATTTCTGCATAAGCTTTCATGGGTCAAATATCTGTATCACAGGGTCTTTTAACATAAAGTGTGTTCTTATGTATCACTCTTAACATGTTCAAGGGTTTTCCCAAAAGATTAGGAACCGTGATTCAGGATGGCCAGAGTGCAGTAGGAGAGTGTTAAAAGGGAGCTTTATTTCCTGTAGAAGGAAGAAAGTTTGCTTTTGATTAATTAAAGCACCTGAAGCCAGTCACCTGATAAAACCCCCCAACTTCAATCAGACCAGGGAAGGAGTTGAAGCAGAGTGGATTGGTGTTGGAGTAGAGAGCAGTTTGGAGGGAAGGAGAGGAGAGTTTGGGGAAGTGCTGTGGTGGGCTAAGAAGACCAAGACCCTAGGTAAAGGGACACCTGGTTGGTGCAAAGGGAGGGCAGGAAGTCGCACAAGCTGAAGGGCACTAGAGGGAAGTAGCACAGGGGAAGGAACCGCTAGTTCAAGCAGTTTACCGCTATCCCTAGGGCCCCTGGGCTGGGACCCGGAGTAGAGGGAGGGCCTGGGTCCCTCTCTCTCCACTCCCCTCCTATCGGACACTAGTTGGGCAGTTAATACCCCAGTTCAGGGGTGAGAAACGGTGTCCTGAACCCTCCCCAGGAAGAGAGAGAGCTAGACCCATCAAAGTAATGCCGGCAATTTACCACAGCGCATTGTACATTTTTACAGTTTTTGATAATAGCAGCAAAATAGCTACAAAAATCACCATTAGCAATAACAATAAATCCACTGGAAATGTCCATATACAATCATTTTAGTCATGCCACACCTTTGGCTCAATACCACTGGGGTTTGGGCCTTGTAGGGTTACCCTGTGGCTTCCCTTTGCAAAATTCAGTTCTCACTTTCCTCCTTGTCCTGAAGTAAAAGAAAAAGGTTCTCCCAATCCCAAAGGACCAAGCCCCAGACCCAGGTCAATAGACAAGTCAGATCTTACCCACAAATCACCCTGTTGCCAATCCTTTAGGGGCAAGGAGGAACAAGGAGCACCTTGCTTCTAAAAGAGCCAAGGAGGAGAGGGACACGGTCCATGAAGAGAAACTGCTCTGGGGTTCCTGGGGGAAGAGCAGGGAGCAGGACCAATTGCTCAGGGAAGGAATGCTGGATATGGGGACCAGCAGGGTGGTTCATCCACCTCATGTCACAGCACCAGCACCAGTGCATGTGCCAGCTGCAATGTCTGCAGGTGCACGGGTATATGTAACCGTGACAGTGGAATGGTGTTCCTGGTCCTGGCTCACAATGGTTGGAGGGTGGAGTTTGTGGCAGGGCCAGTGAGCAAAATTACAGATGGGGTTTCTGTTCCCAACTATTGACAGTTGTGTATCTCAGAGAAAGATCCTCTAACCCCTCTCTCCAAGAGACGTACCCTTGTCTCCAAAACCAGTGAGGTGGCAGAGTGCATACTGGTTTATGCCGTAGCCGACACGTTTTCTGGCCAGCCTTGAATGCTCCAATTCCCTGATGAATGTTCTTCTGACCCTTAATGGCTTTTATATTTTTGTTCTAGCCATTATTCAGACACTCAGCCCATTCGGCCTTGTCTCACTTCCACGTGCTGCCTCACTTTCCCCCTCTCTGAAGTGGAGATAATCCTAACTGACAATTAGACAGATCTTGCTTCCCAAATCCCTGCCCTCCTTGCCCAACACCAGCCTCTCCCCCGTTTCCCCAAACTCCATGCCTATCTTAGTGCCTGTCTCCTCCCCGAGCTGCAAAGTCTCAGACACAGTCTCCTCCCAGCAAGCTGAAGCTGTCCCTGGCTCTGGAGCTGGAATCGCATGTCCAGAGAGCTTCCCTTGCATGGTGTCTTGACTGTGGGCATGAGAAAGGACAACACTCATAAGCAGGTTGAACATCAACCTCCACCTCTGTCCCAGCAGCAGGATGGCCTCTGGTCCCTGCTCCCTCAGACAGCTGGAGCTGCTGAGAGGTGCAGTTGGCAGAGCATGAGAACAGCCCATGAGGTTAAGAAATGGTGGGGAGAGCCTGGATTCTGCCCAGAAGGCCAGCTTCCATCCCTAGCAGATTGGCTGTTCCCTACCCTGGTGTGCACCAGGCCCTCTGCAGAGAGCTGCTCTGGGCAAGGACTGCAGAGCCAGCTGTCATCCTGGCAGGTGTAGCCCCAGGTTCCATAACCCTGACCCATGGTCTCTCTCCGCTGGCAGGCTCAGAGCAAGTCCTACCCATAGAACATGGATGACGAGCTCTAGATCCTGCTGACAGCATCCCCCAGCACAGACAAACTCCAGCACATCTTGGAGGTGAGCAGAATGGGAAGGGAGAGCAGGGGTTTTACCTTGGCCCTGGGGACTCCAAGAAAGAAGAGATTGGAAAATCCATGTTTCTTGTCTTGGATCCTTCCGAGTATGCATTTGTGATATCAACTCAGTGGGTGAGCTTGGGGTTAACTCACTTCCCCCTTCCGGCATCAGTCTTCTTCTTCCCCAGGGTAGATCTGAGAGTAGAGGACATAAGCCCCGACAATTACCTTCACTTCTGGGTGTCTGGCCCTGGGAGCCTAAACCAACTGGACTACCTGCCCCATCACCTAAACTGTCCTGTCTTTTCCTCAAAGGGCCTTGTCCTAAGTGCTCAGCCTAGCCCCTTCCTTTCTTGTCCCTGACCTTTCAAGGACTCTCCAAGCTCTTCCCACACCTGCTCCCCTTGGGGTCTCTCTCCTGGCTGAGCACAGGCTGCCCTTCTATCTCTCAGCAGGCCTGGGTCCTAATCACATGCTGCTGCTTGTCACCTGACCCCCACACTTATTCCCTTCCCCCTAGGGAGCTGCATAACCTGGGCTAGGTGCAGTTGAGCTCCAACCCCTGTCCTGGCCATCTCACCCTGGGACAGGTTGAAACCGGAAACCTGTGGGATAACAGTAGCTGTTTGCTCTCAAAGGTTCTGAAGACACAATGGAAGAGGAAATCCTTTGTTCTGGATTTAAATTATTGCAACTGAAAGTGAATGAGAGAAAATAGGTCCAGAGTTATCTTCCTAGCAGCAGAAAATGTAAAGATTGATAGATGTTCAGGTCAGAAAGGGCCATTATGTGTATCTAGTCACACCTCCTGTATAACTTGGGCCCTAGAATGTTACCAAGTGGTTCCTTCAGCCAACCATAACATGGGACTGAGCCAGAGCATGTCTTTTGGAAGAACATTCACATACATTAGAGCAGGGGTTCTCAAACTGGGGGTTGAGCCCCCTCAGGGGGTCGTGAGGTTATTACATGGGGGGTCGCGAGCTATCAGCCTCCACCCCCAACCCTGCTTTGCCTCCAGCATTTGTAATGGTGTTACATATATAAAAAAGTGTTTTTAATTTATAAGGAGGGGTCACACTCAGTGGCTTGCTCTGTGAAAGCGGTCACCAGTGCTAAAATTTGATAACCACTGCATTAGAGCCAGCTGGCGAACAGAAAATCTTTCTTCTGGAATGATGTGGGGTTAAGGGACATGGAGGAAAAGATGTGGAGGCCATGATTAAAGTTAGAGGAGCGAGGCCAGGATAACAGGGGCGAGGTCTCAGGACTGGCAGAAGACCTGCTGTTTTCTATTCCTGGATTTGGGACCATGAGCAAGTCTCTTCAACGCTGGGTGCCTCAGTTTCCCCACTATCAAAGAGAGCTAATTAAGGTTTTGTTTGTCCCATTTTACAGGGTGGGAAACCGAGACACAGTTGGGACCTGTCTACGCTACAGCTCTCTAGAGCATTTCTAAGCTGCTGACCCCCACATGTTGTTCACAGCCTATGGACAACACTGCTCCTAAAGGTGTGTTTGTTCTGTTTCTTATCCCCAATGTATCAGCAGGGCTGGACGGCCTTTTCTCACTGTGCCGTGGGGAGCAGGTCCTGGGTACTAAGGGTCTGAAGAAGCTCTCAAGGACTAATTTTTAAAAATATTTTTATCAATGAATTGGGAGAAAATACACAATCCCTGCTGATAAGATTGGTGGGTGACAAAATATTGGCAGAGTGGTAATTACTGGTGAGGAGAGGGCAGTGATACAGTGCCATCTGGCTCATTCGGCGAGCTGGGCCCATTCAAAGAAAGGAAGTTTGACCAGAGACAAATGCGAGGTCCTACACCTAGCTACAAGGCATGCTGGCCGCACCTCCAGAATGGGGAAGTGTATCCAGGAAAGCAGTGACTCTGAAAAGGATTTAGGGGCCACAGTGGAGAAGCCACTCAAAACGAGCTCCCAGCATGATGCTGTGGTGACCAGGGCTAAAGCCATCCTTAGACGTAGGAGTAGAGCCGTGAGGAGGCTAGAGAGGTGACACAGCATCAGTGAGACTGCTAGTGGAATACTGCCTCCAGTTTTGTGTCCTCATTTGAAAAAGATGTTGAGAAATTGGAGCTGGGGCAGCAAAGAGCCATCAAATGTTCTGCGGGCTGGAGAAAAATGCCTTCTAGGGAGCTATTGAAAGAGCTCAACCTGTTTAGCTGATGAAAAGCAGATTGAAAGGTGACTTCACTGAAGTGTTGAAATGCCTTAATGGAGAGAAAATATTGGGGATTAAAAGGCTCGTTAATCTAGCAGAGAAAGGCATTACAAGACCCAATGGCTGGAAGGTTAAAAGAGACCAATTCATATCACAAATAAAGCACAAATATTCAACAGCGAGGATGATTCACCACGGGAAGAAGCTACCGACGAAAGTGGTGGATTCTCCATCTCTTGATGTAACATTTAATGAAGACTAGATGCCTTTCTGGAATGTGTTCGCCAAATGGTAGCGGGTCTGTCCCTAGAAAATCGGGACATCTGGTCACCCCAGGGGTGGGTGTGGCAGTGACAACACAAAGGCCTTTTGCAGGACCTCAGCCTATTGGTCAAAGGTAGTGGGGAGGTGGTGACCTCACAGAGAGATGCTAACATCAGCCAGGCAGGACAGGAGCGCAGGGCCAGGGAAACCTCGCAGACCCCTGTAGCTTTGCTTCAGCAAGTCTCCCTCTCAAGGTCTCTCTTTGAGGACCGAGAGAGTATTAGGGTTTACGTACGTGAGCGCGAGGAGGAACCTCTTTCGAGTTTTGTCCTGTCCTTTTCCTAATTTTACTAGAAAACAAACGTCCCTGTTTGGAAGGTAAGAGCCTCTGAGAGGTTTGGAACCTGTTCAGTCTGATCCATTTGGTGCCAGCTGAATTCTAGGCCTGGAAAACACTAGCTTCAGGTGGCAGAATTTTATTCCCCACCTCGGATTTTGTCCCTTAGAATCACTGGGGACATTAGGGTTTGTCCTTTTTGTTTTATCTTTTCCTCCATCCTTTCTCTTCTTCTCTTACTTCTTTTGTCCTTTCCCCTGTTCCCCTCCCGCCACCAGGAGGGGTGTGGGGGGGGAGTCACTGGGGGTGCTCTGCAGCTCCCATTGTGGAAGGTCCACCCAAAAATGTGGGGCTGAAATAGTGCTCGGCCAGTGATCCCCACCGGTGACCTGGGCCATCCTTTGGGCTCTCTGGTGAGAGCCCTCAGCCTCCCGCCCCTCAGTCTCTACCCTGATTAGCTGAGCAGGGGGTTATTGACATGGAGGAGACTCGGGTCCTTGTTGTTCTCTTTTAAGATCAAGTAAATAAGTCATAACCAGTCATGTTTGACGAATTTTGCTGCTTCTCTGCATTCATTGTCTCTGAGCAGTTCATGATTCTCTCTAACATTCCAGTTCTCCTGAAACACTTGCTGAATAATTACTATGAACTATTGTTGGTCTGGAGCTCATTTGAGAGCACTTTATTCAGATCGTTCAACGTATGAAACTCAAGATCCGATGGTTAGTTTCAAAATCAGGGCTCTTGGGTCCTATTCCCAACTCTCACTGCCTGGCTGTGTGACCTCAGACAAGTCAATTCTCCTTTCTCAGCCTTAGCTTCTCCCTCTTTCAAGTAGGGAAAACAATCCGCTCCTACCTACTTCACGGCGGGTGGAGGGTGGGGATCCATTGGAGAGTGTCACTGGGCGCAGTGAATAATATGAGGTGTCCTATCACTTGTACTCAGATCAGATTATGACATAATAGAATAGCTGAAATATTCTATTTTATTTGTTTTTGATTATTTTGAAATTGTTAAGAGCAGCAACTCCTTAGCTCAGACTGAAGCATCTTCTGTAATTTTCGAGATCAAAGTGTCTCCTCTTTGTGTGCGACAAGACAATTTAACACACTGTGACAAACAGGAGATGCTTTTGTTTTGCAACAAAATATTTTTGCAAAGAATTTTCATCCCACTTGTTAGGATTTCAAGAAACAAACTGGTTTAGTCTGAATGGGATTTTCTGACCAAAACGGTTTCAATGAAATTTCCCCACCATCTTGATTCCTGGGCTCTCTCCCTGCCTCTGGGGGGTTTGTTGTCTGTTAGAACAGGAGTCAGGATTGGTGGCTTCTTTTTCTGGCTCTGCCACCACCTTGCTGTGTAGGCCCTTGGATAGGTCACTTCCCTTTTCTGTACCTCAGGCTCCCCCCTCTGTCCAATGGGAACAGGGACAATTTGCGAACTCTGGGCAGTCGTGAGCCTGAGTGAGATAAGGGGGCGTTAAAGCCCTTTGTGAAGGAGAAAGGGGAGGTTCACGGTGTTGAGCACCAAGGAATTCTAAACTTTGCTAAAATGTCTAGGCTGCGGAAACAAGAAATGGTCAGGGCCAAATTTTAACCATTGTCTTTTTTAAAGCCCATTCAGGGATGTGAGTCCCACTCTTTTAGGTATCTGGGGTTCTTTGCCAGGAGGAAAGAAGAGGTTCCTGCCTCCATTTTTGTGGCCTAAACAAACTCGGTGCTGTGCCCCAGTTCTCGTCTGAGATCCCCGAAAAGAACGTCTCCCCATCCGTTAACAAGTCAGTAGCTATCTTTAAAAGGAGAACAAAGAGAACCCTGGGACTTACAGACTAGCCAGCCTCATTCCATACCTGGAAAGATACTTGTGACGGGTGTCAGTCCTCCGAGCCCCTGGGGGCGATGGAGAGCAGTGGTCTTTGTAGCAGGCCTCGGCCCCAACTCCCGGGCGTTGGGGAATTAGCGGGGAGGTGGGCCGGCCGGAGTCAGTAGCGCGCCCCTCAGGCAGGGGAGCGCCGGCAAGAGTCCATAGCGCGCCCCTCAGGCAGGGGAGCACTAGGGCAGGGGAACGCAGGCCCGCCCAACTCCACTGCGTTCCAGCCCAGGGCCCTGACAGTGGCGGGATGCGAAGGTCCCGCCGCTGGGTCAGCGGGCAATCCGCACCCGCTGACAAAACACACCCACCCCACGGTGTAGTTGGGCCCCTGGGCTACTTCCTACCCGGTCTCTCTGAAGTGGGTCGCTCCAGTCCCTCCATCTCCTCTGGGTATTCCACTGCGGGCAGCTCTTGAATCTCCATCTCCTCTGGGTAATCCACTGCGGGCAGCTCCGGTTCTTCCGGATAATCTGCTGTGGGCAGCCCCGGTTCCTCCGGATAACCCGCTGCGGGCAGCCCCGGTTCCTCCGGATATTCAGCGGCCGGCAGCCCTGGTTGCCACAGGCCTTCCCCCTGGTAAGGCTCCTCCTTGCCCAGGGGTTCGCCTGCGTCAGCAGCAGGCTTGCGAGGGAGCAGCCTGTGTCTGTCTCCCTCCCTGGTGCTCTCTTCACTGGGCAGAGGGCCCCGCCCTTTGTACTTCCTGTCCCACCCTTCCCCTTCCGGGGATTGGCGGAAGCTCAGCCTGGCCCCGCCCACTCAGGCCCAGAGGGTGGCTCCTTACCCTCTGGTTCGGAGGGGAGCCACACTGGCTCCCTACATACCCCACCCCTCAAATCCAGCTCCCGATCTTCGGAGCTGGCATCCTCACCTTCTCCGAGGCGGGATAGGAAATCCGCATTGGCGTTGTCTCGTCCCGCCCAATGGTGGATCGTGAAGGCATAGGGCTGCAGAGCGAGATACCATCGCATCAGCCTGGCATTATTGTCCTTCATCTTGTTGAGCCATTTCAGGGGTGCATGGTCCGTAACCAGTATAAAGGGGGCCCCGAGGAGGTAGTAGCGAAGAGCCTCGACTGCCCACTTAAAGGCTAAGGCCTCTTTCTCCACGACGGAGTAGTTCCGTTCTCTGGGAAACAGCTTCCGACTGAGATAAACAATCGTGTGTTCCTCCCCATTCACCTCCTGTGAGAGGACCGCCCCAAGCCCAACGCCGGAGGCATCGGTCTGGACAATAAAGTCACAATGGAAGTTGGGGCTGAAGAGTTTTGGATCGCTACACAGCCGTTTTTTGATGGTTTGAAAGGCCATCTCGCACTCGTTGGACCAATGCACCCGGCGAGGACTGTCCTTGGTCAAGAGCTCTGTTAGCGGGGCTGTAATGCTTGCGAAGTGGGGTACAAACTGCCGGTAATAACCAGCTAAGCCCAAAAATTGGCATACTTGCCTCTTCGTGGTCGGCACCGGATATTCCTGGAGTGCTTGGACCTTCCCGATGAGGGGGCGGACCTGTCCGCGGCCCAAGGTGTACCCCAGGTAAGTGGTTTCCTCCTGCCTGATTCGGCATTTTTTCGGGTTGGCCGTCAGCCCGGCTGCGCGGAGGTCCCGGAGGACTGCCGCTGCTTGGTTAAGATGCTCCTTCCAATTATTGCCATAGATGACCACATCGTCCAGGTAAGCTGCCGTGTATTTCATGTGTGGTTGCAACACCCAGTTCATCAAACGCTGGAAGGTTGCCAGGGCCCCATGTAGGCCGAAAGGCATCCGCGTGAAATGGTACAACCCTGAAGGGGTGGCAAACGCGGTCTTCTCCTTGGACCGGGGATCCAAGGGGATCTGCCAATACCCTTTGGTAAGATCTAACGTGGTGATATAACAGGCCTCCCCGAGTCGGTCGAGGAGCTCATCGATGTGGGGCATCGGATAGGCATCATTTTGAGATGGCGTTGACCCTCCGGAAGTCAATGCAAAACCGCCGGCTTCCATTGGGCTTCGGTACGAGGACGACGGGGCTCCGCCACTCTCTCTGGGAGGGCTCAATAACACCCAGTTCCAACATCACCTGGACTTCCTCCTCTACGGCCTCCCGCATTCGCCTCGGTAATGGCCGGGCTGCCTCTCGGACCACCACCCCGGGTTCCGTCTGGATCACATGGTAGGTGAGCATCGTCCGCCCGGATTTCGTGGTGAACGTCTTGGGGAACGCCCTCACTAAGCAGAGTGCCTGTTCTCGCTGCTCGACGGTGAGGGTCTCTGCTAGCTCGGGTTCACCATCATCCGACTCTTCGGGTGGTTGGGGCCCCAATTCTGGTTCGGGGGGATATGGGGCCACCATGAGCCCTTCCCAGTCCTGCCAAGATTTTAAAGAGGTTCACATGATAAATCTGCTTTTCCTTACGGCGACCAGGTTGCCGAATCTCATAGGTTACCGGCCCTACCTGGCGGAGGACCTCATACGGACCTGCCAGCGGGCAAAAAGCTTTGATTCCTCTGAGGGGAGCAGGAGGAGTATTCGGTCCCCTGGCCTGAATGATCGAGCCTGGGTGCCCCGGTTGTAGGGTTGCTCCTGGGTTCTTTGGGCGGTGTTTAAGTTCTCCCTCGAGAGCTCGCCCGCCCGCGCCAGCCGCCCCTGCAATTGTAAGACATATTGCAAGAGACCCTGTGTTGCGGACGGGTTCTGTTCCCACGTCTCCCTCAAGAGGTCCAACACCCCGCGGGGTCGCCGCCCATAGAGGAGCTCGAATGGGGAGAACTTCGTGGACGCCTGTGGGACTTCTCGAATCGCCAGCAGTAAAGGAGGGAGCAGCTGGTCCCACTGGCGGAGATCCTGGGTGGGAAAACGTCTCAACATCCCCTTCAGGGTCCGGTTGAACCACTCGACCAATCCGTCAGTCTGGGGATGGTAGACCGAGGTCTGCAATTTCTTAATCCCCAATAGGGCACATACCTGGCGGAACAGCTTAGATGTAAAGTTGGTCCCTTGATCAGTGAGGATCTCCCATGGGAGGCCCACCCTTGTGAAGATCTTCACGAGCTCCGCAGCGATAGTGCGGGCAGTGATACTTCTTAAGGGGATGGCCTCCGGGAAGCGGTTGGCGTAGTCCATCAGGACGAGGATGTATTGATGGCCCGCCTTGCTTTTTGGGAAGGGCCCGACGAGGTCCATTGCTACCCGCTCAAATGGCACACCGACGACTGGTAACGGGACCAGAGGGGCCTTCCGTACCCCGGCCGGGGCTGCATGTTGGCAGCCCGGGCACGATGCACAATATTCCTTTACCTCACGGTGGACGCCAGGCCAGAAGAACCTGGCCAGGACCCTGGCCACAGTTTTTTCCTGCCCTAAATGGCCGGCAGCCAGGATGTCATGTGCAAGCTTCAGGACAGCTCGACAATGGATGCGGCGGACCACGAGTTAGGTCCGGACCTCTTGGGTCTGGGGGTCACGGTCAAGGCGGTAGAGCCGCTCGTGGTTGAGTTCAAACCTGGGCCACTGGGCGGTGCACTGCGCCTCCATGACCTCACCGTCCACCCGGGCCAACTGTTCGTAGGCAAACCAGAGCGTAGGATCCTCCCTTTGATCTCGGCTAAAGTCCACCAGGTCAGGAGGGGGACCCCCCATTTCCAGGCCCTCCTGCCCAGGGGTGGGGCCTGGTTCCGCTCCAGGGTCGGAGCTCGAGTCCGGTCCTGTCCTCTTCTCAGGCGGGCCTCCCTCGAACGCCTCTTTGATGGGTAGGGATTGGAGCACCTCGACGAAGTCTGGCCAGTCCCGGCCCAGGATCACCGGATAGGCGAGGGATGATGCCACTGCCACATTCATTAACTGCGTTACTCCACGCACCGTCATGGGGACCCGCACCGTGGGGTACGATATTACATCTCCGTGGATGCACTGAATCCGCACTTCCCCGACGGTCCGCTGGGAGTCCGAGAAGAGCGCCTGGCGGACAAGGGTCTGCCCACAGCCTGAATCGACTAGACCCACCATGGGGACCCCGGCGACTTCCATGGGGGCTGTCAGTTTGGCCACAGAGGGCAGATGGGCCCGTCGCTCGCCGGCGCACACCAGGCCAAAGTTGCAGTCCATTGCAGGACAGCCCCGTTGCAGATGCCCATACTCGCCACATCGAAAACAAGGTCCTACCTCTGGGCGTGCCGGCCGCATGGGGGCCCCAGTGGGGCCACAGAGAGGGCTGGGTCCTGGTGGTCGGGTTAAGCGTCCAGGGCCGGAGTATGGTGCTGACTCGGGCCGTCGGGAAAACTCGGTCCTGCCGCCTTCTGGTCATCGGGTACGGTGGGATGTGTTGGTTTGGGAGGTGGGCCCCCTCCGTTCAAGCTTCTGTGCATTGGGTCCAGGGTTTGTGGGGCGGGCGGCCGGTCCTACCGGGGCCTCAGCCTCGAGAAAGTCCTCCATAAGCACGACGGCCGAGCTCAGACTTTGGGGTCAGTGCCTTAACACCCAAGCCCTCCCCTGGGGTGGGAGGATGTGCACGAATTGCTCGAGGATGACCTGTTCAGTCACCTCAGCTGCGGTTCGGTGCTCGGATTGGAACCATCGGGTACCCGCGTCCTTCAGTTCCTGGGCCACCGCCCGGGGTCTCGCACCCGGTGGGTAGACCTTTTCCCGAAACCGTCGCCGAAAGGTTTCCAGGGTAATGTCGAAGGCATCCAAGATAGCCGCTTTCACTCGAGCATAAACACGGGCCTCATCATCTGGGAGCCCACGATAAGCCTTCTGGGCTAGCCCCGTCAGATACGGGGCGAGGAGTGTTGCCCATTGGTCAGGCGCCCAACCAGCCACTGAGGCCACCCGCTCAAAAGTCACTAGGTAGGCTTCCGGGTCATCCTCAGGCCCCATCTTGGCCAGACGGATCGGTGGGGTGGGAGGGGTTGGGGTGGTTGCCCGCTCCGGTTGAGCGCCACCATGGCCTGACCACAAGGTTGCAAGCTGCTGGAAGCACTGGGTTTGTTGTTCCTAGTGCTGAGCCCCCAGGGTTTGGAGCAACTGATGCTGGTGGGCGCCCAACTGTTGCACGAGTTGGTGCTGCTGCTGTTGCTGGCTCTCAGCCAGGAACTTGATAAGCCTTTCCATCTCCATCTTTCCAGTAGGGGAGCTTCAGAGGCACCCTCGCACTCACCCCTTTCGGCAGGGGTTGGGATCGCCTGCCCGCATTCTCCACCACTTGTGACGGGTGTCGGTCCTCCAAGCCCCTAGGGGCGATGGAGAGCAGTGATCTTTGTAGCAGGCCTCGGCCCCACCTCCCGGGTGTTGGGGAATTAGCGGGGAGGTGGGCCGGCCGGAGTCAGTAGCGCGCCCCTCAGGCAGGGGAGCGCCGGCAAAAGTCAATAGCGTGCCCCTCAGGCAGGGGAGCGCCAGGGCAGGGGAACGCAGGCCCACCCAACTCCACTGCGTTCCAGCCCAGGGCCCTGACAGTGGCGGGAGGCGAAGGTCCCGCCGCTGGGTCAGCGGGCAATCTGCACCCGCTGACAAAACACACCCACCCCACGGTGTAGTTGGGCCCCTGGGCTACTTCCTACCCGGTCTCTCTCAGGCGGGTCGCTCCGGTCCCTCCATCTCCTCCAGGTACTCCGCTGCGGGCAGCTCTTGAATCTCCATCTCCTCCGGATAACCCGCTGCGGGCAGCCCCGGTTCCTCCGGATAACCCGCTGCGGGCAGCCCCGGTTCCTCCGGATAACCCGCTGCGGGCAGCCCCGGTTGCCACAGGCCTTCCCCCCGGTAAGGCTCCTCCTTGCCCAGGGGTTCGCCTGGGTCAGCAGCAGGCTTGCGAGGGAGCAGCCGGCAGCCTGTATCTGTCTCCCACCCTGGTGCTCTCTTCACTGGGCAGAGGGCCCCGCCCTTTGTACTTCCTGTCCCACCCTTCCCCTTCCGGGGATTGGCGGAAGCTCGGCCTGGCCCCGCCCACTCAGGCCCAGAGGGTGGCTCCTTAGCCTCTGGTTCGGAGGGGAGCCACACTGGCTCCCTACAATACTGGAACACATTATTAAACAATCAGTTTTTCAGAACCTACAGGATCATTTGGTTCTTAGTACTAGTGAGCATGGATTTGTCAAGAACAAATCATTCCAAACCAATCCTGTTTCCTTCTTTGATAGGGTTACGGGCCTAGTGGAGGTGGGTAGACAGTAGATGTGATCTATCCTGGTGTTAATCAGGCTTTTGACAGAGTCCCATAGGACATTCTCACAAGCAAACTAGGGAAATGTGGTCTAGATGCAATTAGTATAATGTTGGGTACACAGGTGGTTGAAAACCCATCCTCCAAGAGTCGTTCTTCATGGTTGGCTGCCTAGCTAAGAGGGTGACATTAGGGTTCCTCTGTGGCATCCCTTATCTGTCTGGGGAGAGGCAGAAAGAGGGGAAGAGAATCTCTCCCAAAGGAGATTGGATTTCAAACAGCCTCCAGGAGCCCCCCTTTCTCAGACTGGGGAGGGGCTTCTCCAGAGCCTTCTCCAGTGTGTTTGGAAAGGCCCCAGCAATGCGGCTCCCAGCCCTTCCCTTGTGGGAGACTGTTCCCCTGGCTGAGAATCTCTGAGCTGGGCCAGACCCTGTGAGCTGTTGAGCATGGAAATCAATGAGAAATGAGGGGGCCCTGGGCTTCCTATGCCTAGGGACTTTGATGTGGGGAACGGTTTCCCCGGAGAAGTCCGGACTCCTGGATAGTATTCTGTTCTCTAGTCTGGGGGGTAGCCAGGGATGGCAAGAGGGAGCTGCTTGTCCGATGGTCTTTGTAACTGACCCCAGTTCCTCCCCGGGTGTTGCAGCACCAGGGATGATGAGGGGAAATGTTGGGAGCAGATCATGCAATGAACTCCTGCGAGTGTGTGGAGATTGCACTCCCTGCACTCCTGTGAGGGGAGGAGGAGCTGCTCTGTCTGGGGCAGGGATGGGGAGGGATGAAAAAGGCTGGTTAGTGAGAGGCTGCCTTGACCCCAGACTCACGCCTGCTCCCCGCTTGGTTTCAGGATGGCCGGGCTCCTGAGGATGTTCAGGAAGAAGGCTCTGCAGGTGGCCCCAGAGCCTGAGGGAAGCAGCTGCCATCTTCCCCTGGATTAGAGCGGCCCCTCTGTCCCCGCTGGCAGGGAAGGAGCTCCCGGATGCACCAGGAGGTGGAAGTGCCCAGCCTTCTGGCAGAGGAAACCGACTCTCGGCACAGGCGCCGAGGTGGGAGAGGCACTGGCCAGGCTGAAATGGAGCTGGCCCAGGACGCAGCTGGGCAGGCAGGACCCAGCCCAGGAAGGGAGCTAGGCAGGGTGGCTCTGAGGCTTGTTGTGTGGGAAGCACCGGCCCCAGGAGCCCAGCCCTGATTCCCAGCAGGAGGAATCGCCCTGCCCAGTCACTGAGGACCCTCCAGTCTCCCCGGGGCAGGAGGTGGAGGATCCCTGTCCCAGCACCAGCAGCTCAGCCCGCTTCCCATGGGACAGCAGCAGTGCCTGGGATTCGGGTAGCAGTGAGGTCAACGGGTGCCGCTGCTTTGTTCCACGTGAGGAACCAGGCTGGGCTCAGGGAGGGATGAGGAGGGGGCTGTGAACACCCTGAGCCCAGGCCCTCAAGCAGTTCTATGGGGGCTGGTCCCCAGCCCAGATATCTGGCCTGAGCCACGTGAACCTCTGACGCTAGATGCTGCCACTTTGGTCCTTGGTGCTCTGGTTGGCAGGGTGGGTGCGGGAAGGGTGGGCAGGCACCTCCCAGGGAGTCCAGGACAGTGTGTGGGGGGGTTCTCTTTGCTATGGACTCCGGAATTATTTGGGGGCTGAAGGTATCACTGAGAGCGGGGGATGTGGGGAGCGATCTGCCCTGGGTCCCGGAGGGGGGAAGGGGGCACATTGCCCCACCATGCCCCTGTCCTTCTCCCAAGTGGCAGCAGGTATCATCTGAGACTGGCCACTTGTGGGCAGGAATCGGAGGAGCTGGAGGCAGGTGGGGGGATCCTGCTGGCTGTGTGGGGCACTAGCTGTGTAATCTCCTCACTGGGAAGTGTCAATGAGGCCGGAATCTCTCTCTCTCCTTTGTCTCCTTTGGGTCTCACAGGAGCTCATTGAGGAGCTGCCTGATAACTCTCGACCGGGTGCTGTCCTTGCTAACTCCCTGATTGCTGTGGGCAACCTGGCATACCGAGACCCTCCAGCCCTATTCCCCTAACCCCGGTGATGCTCAGGCCAAGGGCTGGGAGTCACTGCCCCTCCCACCACCAGGT
Source organism: Natator depressus (assembly GCF_965152275.1). NCBI lineage: Eukaryota > Metazoa > Chordata > Testudines > Cheloniidae > Natator > Natator depressus. The sequence goes on along the minus strand of NC_134236.1, from coordinate 176,697,998 downwards.
CACCTCCCAAGGGTGTCTCCTTTGGCAGAGGTGGTCGGAAGGTTCACTCTCTCTGGGTTGGGCTGTTTTTTTCACTCCAGTAGCATTGCAATGACTGTGGGGAGAGGCTTACTCCCAGGAACAGATACAGGAGGGGCAGCGGTGTCCAGGGAACAGGCGTTATTCCTTCCCTGCCACTGTTGGTGCCAGTCCCACCCCCACACTGCACAGTCTAATACCAGCTCCTCTCTCTTGCCAGCACCATGACACCTGGCCTGGAGCCAGAGGTGGAGAGCCACCTCCTTCGAGGTGCCCTGCATGTCATCTTCACCCTGGGCACGTAGAAAGACACCACCCAAGTCCAGGTAGATCATGCTAAAGTCATGGATTGAAGAGCCAGGTGTCATCCTGCCATGAATCCTTACTAATTGCCTGCAGTGGGATATGAATGAGCGAGCCCAGGATATGTATTTGGGGGTCTAACAAGTGCTTCCCAGAGACCCCTCTTCCCATCCTGTGGCAGGTGTAGCCCCAGTTTCCCAAACACTGACCCATGGCTCTCCCTTTCTTTGCAGGATCTGCAAAGGGTCCTGCCAGACCTCCTGGATGCCATGCTGGGGAGCCTGCTGGCAGAGTCCCCAGACACCAACAGGCCCCACTACATCTTGGAGGTGAGCCCGATGAGAGGGGTGGGGGCAATTTTATAAACTCTTAGACCCATTTTCAAGTTTGTCCTCCTAGCTGGGCCCCCAGTGGGCCGTCCTTGGTCAGGGCAGTCAGTGCAATGCAGTGTCAGGCCCTTTCTCCTTGAAGGACAGAGGAAGGAGCTGGGACTTCTAGCCTAAGCTCTGCCTGGTTCTGTTGCACAACAATCCCCTTCTAAAGGTCTGCGATAAATGAATCAAATGTTCCACCCCGTGCACAATGTCTCACCCCTTGGGGATGGGGATGGTCTCATTAGCACAACACATGCACCGGCCCATTGATCCTGAGCTGCTTCCTTTCCCCCTAGAACATTAACTATTGCATCGTGCCCAGGGTGTCGCAAGAGAGAGCCAGGGCCATTAGGAGCAGCACCGCCCTGCTCAGATCCACCATCACCCTCCCTGAGTTTGACGTAAGTGACCTCTCAGCGCAGCTTCCTGACTCCAGGCGTCGGTGGGCTGGCTCAAACGGGCTGTAGGATGTGCTGCTGCAGGGGCTGGGGGTTAGGAGTGTTCCTCTTGGGGAGGCAGAGTCAGAGCAGAAAATGAACTTGGCTTGAGTCAAGTTCTTCTTGTCCTGGTTAAGTGGTGACTCTGGACTTTTAAGGGGACCATGCTCCAGGTTCATGCCTTCCTATCATCCTGGAGCAGCTGGGGAAGTAAGTCCTCATGGAGGGCCCTGCCCACATCCCTGTGCTCCAGGCTCCTTTTGGGGGCAGAGGAAATTAAGGGTCTAAGCTCTACCTCCTATCCTCTAGCATCTCCTGCTGAGGGGAAGGAGAGTCCTGGCCCAGGGGAGAACTGGAAAATGACAAGAAAATGCTGATGGAGTCCCCTCTCCCTTCCATTAGAACTCAGCAGAATTCCCCAGGATGGGTCACCTTGTGGCACAGCTGGCTCTGTCCATCAGTGACCCAGCCAAGGACCTGAGCCGGCAAGCCAGGGAGGGAGTGTACCGGCTCTACCGGCTGCTGCTGCACCAGAGGGGTAAGGAACCCAGGTGGGAAATGGCACCCGATAGGAGAGTGAGAATGGGACCCCAACTAATTTCTCTCAGACTGACCCTGGCTGGAGGCTGCGTCTCTCTCGATCTCTTTCTCTGTTCTACACCAGCCTCTGGAATTCTGTGGGGCCAAGCACGCAGCGAGGACTCTGCCCACTGTGCAGCCACCAAGGGGATTGGAAGGACACAAGCACTGCAACCAGAATGACAAGTGTGTGTGTGTGTGTCTTTCTCTCTTTCCCAGAGCTGACCATCCATGAGGCCGAAGCCCTGTGGTGTTGGGACTGGCACCAGGACAGCAGGCTCCTGGGCAACGGGAACATAGCCAGGGTGCGGGAGGTAAGGACACTCTGCCAGGGCATGACACAGGTCAGGGAGTGGGGGTGGCTGGGTCCCCTGCAGTGGCTGCCTCCTGCGGCCACTAGACAGAGATACCGTTCTAGCCCCCGGATTTGGAGCTTGGTTCTCGGCAATCTGCTAATGCCTCACGTCCTGTTGGGTTTAGGTCTTTGGAAAGTTCTTCTGGGAGGGACAGAGAAGATCCTTCCTCCGGACGGCAGTGCTGGCCATCCACGACCCCTTACTGCGTGTCAGCCAGCCTGGGCTGCTCCTCACCTACTCCCTCCTGGGGGAAGCCCAGCAGCTGATGGGGGACAAGGTAAGCAGCTGCATTAGAGTCAGAAGATTGGGGTGGGGCCCAGGCCTCATTCCCATCCAATGGCCATTCGCTGGCCTGGCAGGAAGGAGCCTGATGGGGAATGAGAGTGAGAACAGGTGCTAATGGGAAGGGAGATGAATTCACCTCCATGAGCAGGAGGGAGCCAGCTTATCCCCAGAGCAGCTCCAACCGAGCTGTTTAGCAAGGCTAATTAATGACAAGCATTACCTCATAACGGACTTATGTTCTTAGGACACGGTGCCCTCTGCGAGTCTCTCCTGTCCCACAGGGCAGCACAAATTCCCAGTAGCCTAGTGTCCGTGTCACCCAAGCCACTACCCAGAGTTGCTCCCATCACTGGCAGCCTGGGAGGCCAAGCACTGACGAGTGATGGGGATTCACCAGGCAGGGCTGAGGCACATGGGCGGGGGAATCTTGTCCTGCTGCTGGCAGGACTGGACCCGCTCTAGAGAGAACGGGAGGATTCAGTTAGCAGGGGCTGCTGATCTTCCCTATTCACCATGGCTGCCATCCTGCATCTTCAGGATTAATGTCTGGGATGACTTGGGGAAAGGTCTCAACATCTCCACATCCCAGTTCACTGCTGCCAGAATCCCTCCTGCCCGCCCCCCCAACCTCCGCTGGAGCCCCGTCCCTACCCTACCTGGGTGCGGGTGGAGGAGAGGGTTCTGAGAACTTGAGCTGTGGATTAGAGGTGGAACAGCTGTCAGGGACACTGAGGGGGAGGTGGCAGGAGCTGACCCTACAAGGAGGGGTTTGGCACTGGAAGTCACTAGTAAGGACAAGACTCCATTCTGGGGGTCAGGAGGTGAATCCATCCCTTAGAGGTAGGCAGGTGCTGGGGAGAAATGCTGCTGGTTCCAGGTGCCCTTAATCCCCCTTGCTACCTTAGAGGTGTCTGAGTCTCTCACAGGTTCTCATTCCCTTGCAGCAGGAGGATGTCACAGCCAATGTGATGTGCAAGCTCCCCCTAATCCAGCACTTGCACGAGATGCCTGAGGCACTGCAGGGCTGTGCCTCTGAGGCCACCAGCAACTCCCACTCCCTGCTGCAGGTACTGCTCTGGGTCACTGTAAATGGGGAACTAGTGGAAGGGGAAATGGAGCCCCCTGGCACTCACAGAAACTCTCTCCCCTCTCTGTGGAGCAGGGTCCTTCCCTCTGCCCCCCAAATTCCGGCACAGTGTCCCAGACGAGCGCAGTCTGCAGCTGAGCCACCTCCGGGAGCAGTGGGAACAGGTCACTTCGTCCCATCAAAGCAAGCAATGCTGGCTCTAAAAGATGCTTAGATGGAAGACCTCACTATCCCTCATGGAGGTAAGAGCCATTTACTCCTTGGGGCGTGTGCGTCTCTTGGGGGAGAAATGGGATCCCCAATGCATAGCCTGGCTGGGAGCTTCTCCTGTCCTTGGCTCCCAGCTCGGGGACAGAGATGTCTCCATAATCATACCACCCTGGTTTTGTTCCTAGGAAGGAGCTCCCCAGAGATGTCCTCTAACCTGCACTGCATGGGGCTTAGCCAAGCTGATTACAGAATGACCCCTACCTGAGAGGCACCGTGTACCTCCCCCTACAGAGCTAGACTTCAGTGGTGAAACAGCCCAGCTGGGGTATCAACAGGAATGAGAATGAGGTAGGAAGTTCAGAGCAGCAAGGAAAGACTAGAGGGAAAGTTGAGAAGAGAGGTAGGAAGTGCCAAGGGAAAACTGCAGCAAAGAGAAAGGAGTAGACCTTGCTGTTTGGTACAGGAGCCTGGGCTCCTGCAATGTCAGGGTGGGACTGGATTCCCCTACAGCCCCCAAAGAAGGGGGCGTACACGCACCTGGAGAGGGTTACCAAGCCCAGCAAGGGGGCTGCAGGATGAGGAAGAGCCCCAGTGATGGCAGAAGGACTTCTTTCTGTGGAAAGACCTGTTTGGACTTTTAGTGTGAGACAAGCTGGGGCCCAGAAGGGTGGACTAAAGGTGGTGACCTGGCCGGAGGGTTGAATTACCAGGCAGAGAAACTGTCATGGTGCTGGAGCGACCACGGATGGTGGAGGCTAGCCCAGTGAGAAGGCTGTGATGTCTTGTCTGGCCGCCACGGGGGCATGTAACGGTGTGTAGATTTGTTTCTAATTGGCATCGTCAGGAGGATTGAATACCCCCTGTGGTCCGTGAGGGCTGACTGAAGTCTTGGTTGCTGAAGGCAGGTCTGTCCTCCCAAGCGGGTGTCTCGAGGGACCGAGCTGGTCACTGGATTTCTCACTTCAGTTCCCAGGACTGGTTAAGCAGCCAAAGCAGGTCTAGGGTTTTCTCACGCAGCTCCTAGAACACCAACAGAGGCAGAAGGAAGTGCAGGCGGAGCTACAGACGCAGCAGCAGAAATATCTGTGAGAGATACTGCAAAGGGAAATCAACCCAGGATCTACTATGCCCATGGACAAAAAGAGTAGACAAGGAGAGCAAGCCTGGGCTGTGCTGAGAAGGTTAGCCCAGGAGAGCAGGGAGGTGCGGTGGGCAGAGATGGGAACCGGCCAGAGGATTAATCCAGTGTCGGGGAGAGTCCTCCCCCTTGTGGGAGATGATGATGTCCCTCTGTGGGGAAGTTCTTCCTTGCAGATGCTGTGCTTTGGTTCCTGGACTCTGCCAGGAAGCCCAGCTCCCATCCCGAGCAGCTTGGCTGTTCCCTACCTTGCTCAGCACCAGACCCTCTGCAGAGAGCTGCTCTGGGCCAGGACTGCAGAGCCAGCTGTCATCCTGGCAGGTGTAGCCCCAGGTTCCATAACCCTGACCCATGGTCTCCCTTCCCTGACAGGCTCTGAAGAAGGCCTGCCCAAAGACGTGGATGCCAAGTTAAAGAGCCTGCTGACAGGAACCCCCAGCACAGATAAACTCCCGCACATCTTGGAGGTGAGCAGAATGGGCAGGGGCAGCAGGAATTTTATGTTAGCCCTGGGGAGGCCTGGAAATGAGAGACAGTATGATCCACGTCTCCATTGTGTCCTGCTACCTGAGAGCCATTGGGCCACCTGTGGTCAGGGCAGTCAGTTCAGAGCAGTGGTGGGGCCCTTCCTGCTTCAGGGACAGAGAGAAGGCGCTGGTGCTCGACAACATGGCTCTGCCTGGTTCTGCTGAGCACTAACTCCAAGACCCCAGGCAGGCTTGCGGAGTGAGAGCATCAGAGCCCTATGAGGTCCAGGAGAAGTTCCTCCGAGAAGAGCACTGGCTCTTTCCGAGGAAGCTGCTGAGATTGGTCTTCACAACATCCTCTGGCAAGGAGTTCCACACGTTGACTGTGCATTGTGTAAAAAAAATACTTCCTTTTTTTAGTTTTAAACATGCTGTCTATTAATTTCATTTGGTGACCCCATATCAGTGTACAACAGAAATGGTTTATCAAAGTCATGTTCAATAACATGATTGAATCCTTTTACAAACTCAATGTAAAAGTTTCTTAGAACAATAGTGGATTGGATTTGCCCTTGCAGCATGATTCCTGTATGTCTCATGTGATCTTGCCAAGAGCTAATGAAAATAGCTGCTTTATCCATAGAAGCTTTGGCATATGTCTGGAACCCAATTAATATCAAGACAATGTAGATTTTAGTTGTCAAGGTTCCTTCCCCACTCTGAACTCTAGAGTACGGATGTGGGGACCTGCATGAAAACCTCCTAAGCTTACTTTCACCAGCTTAGGTTATAACTTCCCCAAGGTACAAATTAATTTTACCCTTTGCCTTGGAATTTCCACTGCCACCACCAAACTTTAACTGGGTTTACTGGGAAACGTAGTTTGGACACGTCTTTCTCCCCAAAATCCTTCCTACCTTTGCACCCCACTTCCCGGGGAAGGTTTGGTAAAAATCCTCACCAATTTGCATAGGTGACCACAGACCCAAACCCTTGGATCTTAGAACAATGAAAAAGCATTCAGTTTTTTACAAAAAGAGTTTAAATAGAAGTAAAGGAATCACCTCTGTAAAATCAGGATGGTAGATACCTTACAGTGTAATTAGATTCAAAACATAGAGAATCCCTCTTGGCAAAACCTTAAGTTACAAAAAAGACACACAGACAGGAATAGTCATTCTATTCAGCACAGTTCTTCTCAGCCATTTAAAGAAATCATAATCTAACGAATAGCTAGCGAGATTATTTACTAAGTTCTAAGACTCCATTCCTGTTCTGTCCCCGGCAAAAGCAGCATATAGACAGACACAGACCCTTTTTTTCTCCCTCCTCCCAGCTTTTGAAAGTAATTTGTCTCCTTATTCGTCATTTTGGTCAGGTGCCAGTGAGGTTACCTTTAGCTTCTTAACCCTTAACAGGGAAGAGGATTTTTCCTCTGGCCAGGAGGGATTTTAAAGGGGTTTACCTTTCCCTTTATATTTATGACATTATTGTTGTCCATAGTATAGGAATCTTGGCATTTAGCCATGAAAGCAAGATGGTAGTGTGCCTCGGTTTCCCTTTTCCTACAGCATAACAGGTCGGGAATGTCTTTTCTCCTGAGAAAAGTTTCAAGACTGTTTACAAGTATCAGGGGGTTGCCATGTTAGTCTGTATCCACAAAAACAACAAGGAGTCCAGTGACACCTGAAAGACTAACAGATTTATTTGCGCATAAGCTTTCATGGATAAAAAACACAGATATTTCATGGGTGAAACATCTGCATCACAAGGTTTTTTTAACATAAATTATGTTCTTCTGTATCACTCTTAACATGTTCAAGGGTTTTCTCAAAAGATTAGCACATTGTACACTTTTACAGTTTTTGGTAATAGCAAAAAAATAGCTAAAAAAATCACCATTAGCAATAACAAGAAATCCATTGGAAGTGTTCATCTACAATCATTTTTGTCATGCCACACCTTTGGCTCAATACCACTGGGGTCGGGCCTTTTAGGGTTACCCTGTGGCATCCCTTCGCAAAATTCAGTTCTCACTTTCCTCCTTGTCCTAAAGTAAAAGAAAAACGGTCTCCCGATCCCAAAGGACCAAGCCCTAGACCCAGGTCAATAGACAAGTCAGATCTTACCCACAAATCACGCTGTTGCCAATCCTTTAGGGGCAAGGAGGAACAAGGAGCACCTTACTTCTAAAAGAGCCAAGGAGGAGAGGGACACGGTCCATGAAGAGAGCCTGCTCCAGGGGTTCCTGGAGGAAGAGCATGGAGCAGGACCCATTGCTCAGGGAGAGAATGCTGGATATGGGGGCCAGCAGGGTGGTTCATCCACCTCATATCACAGCGCCAGCACCAGTGCATGTGCCAGCTGCAATGTCTGCAGGTGCACAGGTACATGTAACTATGACAGTGGAATGGTGTACCCGGTCCGGGCTTACAATGGTTGGAGGGTGGAGTTTGCGGGAGGGCCAGTGAGCAAAATTACAGATGGGGTTTCTGTTCCCAGCAATGAAAGTTGTGTGTCTCAGAAAAAGATCCTCGAACCCCTCTCTCCAAGAGACGTACCCTTGTCTCCAAAACCAGTGAGGTGGCAGAGCGCGTACTGGTTTATGCCGTAGACGACATGTTTTCTGGCCAGCCTTGAATGCTCCAATTCCCTAATGAATGTTCTTCTGACCCTTAATGGCTTTTATATTTTTGCTCTAGCCATTATTAAGACACTCAGCCCATTCGGACTGGTCCCCCTTCCACGTGGTGCCTCACTTTTCCCCTCTCTGAAGTGGAGATAATCCTAACTGACAATTAGACAGTGTTTGATCCTCAGATCTTGCTTCCCAAATCCCTGCCCTCCTTGCCCAACACCAGCCTCTCCCCCGTTTCCCCAAACTTCCATGCCTATCTTAGTGCCTGTCTCCTCCCCCAATTGCAAGGTCTCAGACACAGTCTCCTCCCAGCAAGCTGAAGCTGCCCCTGGCTCTGGAGCAGGAATCGCATGTCCAGAGAGCTTCCCTTGCATGGTGTCTTGACTGTGGGCATGAGAAAGGACAACACCCATATGCAGGTTAAACATCAACCTCCACCTCTGTCCCAGCAGCAGGATGGCCTCTGGTCCCTGCTCCCTTAGACAGCTGGAGCTACTAAGAGGTGTGGTTGGCAGAGCATGAGAACAGCCCATGAGGTTAAGAAATTGTGGGGAGTGGCTCTTCCCTCCATGGGACATTACGTTGTCCCTCCGTGGGCAGTCCTTTCTTTCCGCAGGCTGGGATTTAGGTCCTGGATTCTGCCCAGAAGCCCAGCTTCCATCCCTAGCAGCTTGGATGTTCCCTTCCCTGCTGTGCACCAGGCCCTCTGCAGAGAGCTACTGTGGGCAAGGACTGCAGAGCCAGCTGTCATCCTGGCAGGTGTAGGCCCAGGTTCCATAACCCTGACGCATGGTCTCTCTCCGCTGGCAGGCTCGGAGCAAAGGCCTGCCCATAGAACATGGATGACGAGCTCTAGATCTGGCTGACAGCATCCACCAGCACAGACAAACTCCAGCACATCTTGGAGGTGAGCAGAGTGGGAAGGGGTAGCAGGGGTTTTACGTTGGCCCCTGGGGTCTCCAAGAAAGAAGAGACTGGAAAATCCATGTTTCTTCTCTTGGATCCTTCCGAGTATGCATTTGTGATATCAACTCAGTGGGTGAGCTTGGGGTTAACTCACTTCCCCCTTCCGGCATCAGTCTTCTCCACTCTCAGATCTACCCTGGGGAAGAAGAACATAAGCCCCGACAATCACCTTCAGCTGTGGGTGTCTGGCCCTGGGAGTGTAAACCAACTGGTTTATCTGCCCCATCACCTCAACTGCCCTGTCTTTTCGTCCTAGGGCCTTGTCCTAAGTGCTCAGCCTAGCCCCTTGCTGGCTTGTCCCTGACCTTTCAAGGACTCTCCAAGCTCCTCCCACACCTGCTCCCCTTGGGGGTCTCTCTCCTGGCAGAGCACAGGCTGCCCTTCTATCTCTCAGCAGGCCTGGGTCCTAATCACATGCTGCTGCTTGTCACCTGACCCCCACACTTATTCCCTTCCCCTTCGGGAGCTGCATAACCTGGCCTAGGTGCAGTTGAGCTCCAACCCCTGTCCTGGCCATCTCACCCTGGGACAGGTTGAAACCGGAAACCTGTGGGATAACAGTAGCTGTTTGCTCTCAAAGGTGCTGAAGACACAATGGAAGAGGAAATCCTTTGGCCTGGATTTAAATTATTGCAACTGAAAGTGAATGAGAGAAAATAGGTCCAGAGTTATCTTCCTAGCAGCAGAAAATGTAAAAATTGATAGATGTTCAGGTCGGAAAGGACCATTATGTGTATCTAGTCACACCTCCTGTATAACCTGGGCCCTAGAATGTTACCAAGTGGTTCCTTCAGCCAACCATAACATGGGACTGAGCCAGAGCACGTCTTTTGGAAGGACATCCACATGCATTAGAGCAGGGGTTCTCAAACTGGGGGTTAAGCCCCCTCAGGGGGTCGTGAGGTTATTACATGGTGGGTCACGAGCTGTCAGCCTCCACCCCCAACCCCGCTTTGCCTCCAGCATTTATAATGGTGTTACATATATAAAAAAGTGTTTTTAATTTATAAGGAGGGGTCACACTCAGTGGCTTGCTCTGTGAAAGCGGTCACCAGTGCTAAAGTTTGAGAACCACTGCATTAGAGCCAGCTGGCTAACAGAAAATCTTTCTTCTGGAATGATGTGGGGTTAAGGGACATGGAGGAAAAGACATGGAGGCTGTGATTAAAGTTAGAGGAGCGAGGCCAGGATAACAGGGGCGAGGTCCCAGGACTGGCTATCAGAAGACCTGCCGTTTTCTATTCCTGGCTTCTGGACCATGAGCGAGTCTCTTCAACGCTGGGTGCCTCGGTTTCCCCACTATCAAAGAGAGCTAATCAAGGTTTTGTTTGTTCTCCCCGTTTTACAGGGTGGGAGACCGAGACATAGTTGGGACCTGTCTACACTACAGCTCTCTAGAGCATTTCTAAGCTGCTGACCCCCACATGTTGTTCAGAGCCTATAGACAACACGGCTCCTAAAGGTGGGTTTGTTCTGTTCTTATCCCCTATGTACCAGCAGGGCTGGATGGCCTTTTCTCACCGTGCTGTTGGGAGCAGCTCCTGGGTACTTAAGGGTCTGAAGAAGCTCTCAAGGACTAATTTTTACAAATATTTTTATCAGTGAATTGGGAGAAAACCTACAATCCCTGCTGATAAGCTTGGTGGGTGACAAAATACTGGCAGAGTGGTAATTACTGATGAGGAGAGGGCAGTGATACAGAGCCATCTGGCTCATTCGGCAAGCTGGGCCCATTCAAAGAAAGCAAGTTTGACCAGAGCCAAATGCAAGGTCCTACACCTAGCAACAAGGCATGCCGGCCACACCTCCAGAATGGGGAAGTGTATCCAGGAAAGCAGTGACTCTGAAAAGGATTTAGGGGCCATAGTGGAGAAGCCACTCAACACAAGCTCCCAGCGTGATGCTGTGGTGACCAGGGCTAAAGCCATCCTTAGACGTAGGAGCAGAGCCGTGAGGAGGATAGGGAGGTGACACAGCATCAGTGAGACTGCTATTGGAATACTGCCTCCAGTTTTGGTGTCCTCATTTGAAAAAGATGTTGAGAAATTGGAGCTGGGGCAGCAAAGAGCCATCAAATGTTCTGCGGGCTGGAGAAAAATGCCTTCTAGGGAGCGATTGAAAGAGCTCAACCTGTTTAGCTGATGAAAAGCAGATTGAAAGGTGACTTCACTGAAGTGTTGAAATGCCTTAATGGAGAGAAAATACTGGGGATTAAAAGGCTCGTTAATCTAGCAGAGAAAGGCATAACAAGACCCAATGGCTGGAAGGTGAAAAGAGACCAATTCATATCACAAACAAGGCACAAATATTCAACAGCAAGGATGATTCACCACAGGAACAAGCTACCAAGGAAAGTGGTGGATTCTCCATCTCTTGATGTCATTTAATGAAGACTAGATGCCTTTCTGGAATGTGTTTGCCAAACGGTAGCGACTGTGGTATACAGGAGGCCTGTGATATGCAGGGGGTCAGATGAGATGCTCTAATGGTCTCTTCTGGCCATCAAGTCGACTCCTTTCTGAAAAACTGAGTGTAGCATTGGGAGTAGCCTCTGATGTTTTGCTGTCTAGCCGGCTTGCTTCCTAGAATGAACACTCCTTGAGTGGGGTGATCCACAGGGAGTAGCTCAAACCTCCAAAGTGTCTGGCCAGTGGCAGGACATTAGCACTGCAGGGGAGGGGTGGGTAGGCTGATGGGATAGCAAGTGTGAAAAAGGGGACAGGGAGTGGGGGGCTAAGAGGAGCCTATATAAGAAAAAGCCCCAGATAGTGGGACTGTCCCTATAAAATCTGGACATCTGGTCACCCCAGGGGTGGGTGTAGCAGTGACATCACAAAGGCCTTTTGCAGGACCTCAGGCTATTGGTCAAAGGTAGTGGGGAGGTGGTGACCTCACAGAGAGATGCTGACATCAGCCAGGCAGGACAGGGGCGCGGGGCCAGGGAAACCTCACAGACCCCTGTAGCTTTGCTTCAGCAAGTCTCCCTTTCGAGGTCTCTCCTTGAGGACTGAGAGAGTATCAGGGTTTACGTACGTGAGCGCGAGGAGGAACCTCTTTCGAGTTTTCTCCTTTCCTTTTCCTGATTTTACTAGAAAACAGACGTCCCTGTTTGGAAGGTAAGAGCCTCCGAGAGGTTTGGAACCTGTTCAGTCTGATCCATTTGGTGCCAGCTGAATTCTAGGCCTGGAAAACGCTAGCTTAAGGTGGCAGAATTTTATTCCCCACCTAGGATTTTGTCCCTAAGAATCACTGGGGACATGAGGGTTTGTCCTTTTTGTTTTACCTTTTCCTCCATCCCTCCCTCCTTTCTCTTCTTCTCTTACTTCTTTTGTCCTTTCCCCTGTTCCCCTCCCACCACCAGGAGGGGTGTGTGGGGGGAGTCACTGGGGGTGCTCTGCAGCTCCCATTGTGGAAGGTCCACCCAAAAATGTGGGGCTGAAAGAGTGCTCGGCCAGTGATCCCCACCGGTGACCTGGGCCATCCTTTGGGCTCTCTGGTGAAAACCCTCAGCCTCCCGCCCCTCAGTCTCTACCCTGATTAGCTGAGCTGGGGGTTATTGACAGGGAGGAGACTCGGGTCCTTGTTGTTCTCTTTTAAGACCAAGTAAATAAGTCATAACTAGTCATATGTTTGACGCTTGTCACTGGGAGCAGTGCATAATATGAGGGGGTCCTATCACTTTTACTCAGATCAGATTATTACATAATAGAGTAGCTGAAATATTCTATTTTATTTGTTTTTGATTATTTTGAAATTGTTAAGAGCAGCAACTCCTTAGCTCAGACTGAAGCATCTTCTCTAATTTTTGAGATCTGTCTCCTCTTTGTGTGCAACAAGAGAATTTAACACACAGTGACAAACAGGAGATGCTTTTGTTTTGCAACAAAATATTTTTGCAAAGAATTTTCATCCCACTTGTTATAATTTCCAGAAACAAACCGGTTTAGTCTGAATGGGATTTTCTGACCAAAACGCTTTCAATGAAATTTCCCCACCATCTTGATTCCTGGGCTCTCTCCCTGCCTCTGGGGGGTTTGTTTTCTGTTAGAACAGGAGTCAGGATTGGTGGCTTCTCTTTCTGGCTCTGCCACCACCTTCCTGTGTAGGCCCTTGGATAGGTCACTTCCCTTTTCTGTACCTCAGGCTCCCCCTCTGCCCAGTGGGAACAGGGACAATTTGCGAACTCTGGGCAGTCGTGAGCCTGAGTGAGATAAGGGGAGTTAAAGCCCTTTGTGAAGGAGAAAGGGGAGGTTCATGGTGTTGAGCACCGAGGAATTCTAAACTTTGCTAAAATGTCTAGGCTGCGGAAACAAGAAATGGTTGGGGCCAAATTTTAACCATTGTCTTTTTTAAAACCCATTCAGGGATGTGAGTCCCACTCTTTTAGGTACCTGGGGTTCTTTGCCAGGAGGAAAGAAGAGGTTCCTGCCTCCATTTGCGTGGCCTTAACAAACTCGGTGCTGTGCCCCAGTTCTCATCTGAGATCCCCGAAAAAGAACCTCTCCCCATCCGTTAACAAGACAGTAGCTATCTTTAAAAGGGGAACAAAGAGAACCCTGGGACTTACAGACTAGCCAGCCTCATTCCATACCTGGGAAGATACTGGAACACATTATTAAACAATCAGTTTGTCAGCACCTACAGGATCATTTGGTTCTTAGTATTACTGAGCATGGACTTGTGAAGAACAAATCATTCCAAACCAATCCTGTTTCCTTCTTTGATAGGGTTACGGGCCTAGTGGAGGTGGGTAAACAGTAGATGTGATCTATCTTGGTGTTAATCAGGCTTTTGACACAGTCCCATAGGACATTCTCACAAGCAAACTAGGGAAATGTGGTCTAGATGCAATTAGTATAATGTAGGTGCACAGGTGGTTGAAAACCCATCCTCCAAGAGTCATCCTCCATGTTTGGCTGTCCAGCTGAAAGGGTGTACCTAGTGGGTCCAGCACGGATCAGTCTGGGGTGTGGTACTATTCCATATTTTCATTAATGATTTGCAAAATGGAGTGCAGAGCATGCTTCTACACTGTGCAGATGACACCAAGCACTTTGGAGCACAGGACTGGAATTCAAAAAACGCCCTTTACAAATTGGAGAATTGGTCTTCTTGAGCCAAACTCCACGGCTGGGCCCCTCTCTATAGACTGGGCGAAAGTGAAACTCCAGAACCAAACACTCCTCCTCCTGAGCAGTGCATTCCAACCTTTAATGGCAGGGGGACCGGACATGAGGGCCTGGTTGTAATTGCCAGCTATGGAAGGGAGTGTGTAGCAGTGGTTAGTGAAGGGGCCTGGAAATAAGGACTGCTGCATCCCATCCGTGGCTCTGACACTTGGTGTGACCCTGAGCAAGTAGCTTCCCCTCACTAGGCCTGTTTTTCATCAGTAGGTTTGTGGTTGCAGTCCCTATAGCCCAGGGGGGTTGGGAGGCTCCAGGAAGGTGTGTAAAGTGGGAGCTGGGAGGTGCTGTCACCCCCACACTAAGACAGTGTTTTGCACCCCCTGCTGCTGGCTGAGTTTCTCCATCCCTTGGCAATAAGACAGACTCTTCTTTTCACAGTCAGCTGATCACCCAGTGTCATCACCCTGCCTGCTGGCTGGGCGTGTAACTCCTCAAGTCAACACCCTCTCCAGCCTGCCTTGGGCTTGCAGAGTGAGGAGGAGGGCGAGAGACAGCAGGTGACCCTGAACATCCACCATCCATCGCTCCATCACCTAGAGCAAGTGAGTGACATTAGGGTTCCTCTGAGGCAACCCCTGTCTGTCTGGGGAGAGGCAGAAAGAGGGGAAGAGAATCTCTCCCAAAGGAGATTGGATTTGCAAATGGCCTCCAGGAGCCCCTAACTCTCAGACCGGGGAGGTGCTTCTCCAGAGCCTTCTCCAGTGTGTTTGGAAAGGTCCCAGCAATGCGGCTCCCAGCCCTTCCCTTGTGGGAGACTGTTCCCCTGGCTGAGAATCTCTGAGCTGGGCCAGACCCTGTGAGCTGCTGAGCATGGAAATCAATGAGAAATGAGGGGGCCCTGGGCTTCCTATGCCTAGGGACTTTGATGTGGGGAATGGTTTCCCCGGAGAAGTCCGGATTCCTGGGTACTGTTCTGTTCTCTAGTCTGGGGTGTAGCCAGGGACGGCAGGAGGGAGCTGCTTGTCCGATGGTCTTTGTAACTGACCCCAGTGCCTCCCCGGGTGTTGCAGCACCAGGGATGATGAGGGGAAACGTTGGGAGCAGATCATGCAATGAACTCCTGCGAGTGTGTGGAGATTGCACTCCCTGCACTCCTGTGAGGGGAGGAGGAGCTGCTCTGTCTGGGGCAGGGATGGGGAGGGATGAAAAAGGCTGGTTAGTGAGAGGCTGCCTTGACCCCAGACTCACGCCTGCTCCCCGCTTGGTTTCAGGATGGCCGGGCTCCTGAGGATGTTCAGGAAGAAGGCTCTGCAGGTGGCCCCAGAGCCTGAGGGAAGCAGCTGCCATCTTCCCCAGGAGCAGAGTGGCCCCTCTGTCCCCGCTGGCAGGGAAGGAGCTCCCGGATGGACCAGAAGGTGGAAGTGCCCAGTCTTCTGGCAGAGGAAACCCGCTCTTGGCGCAGGCACCGAGGTGGGAGAGGCACTGTCCAGGCCAAAATGGAGCTGGCCCAGGATGCAGCTGGGCAGGCAGGACACAGCCCAGGAAGGGAGCCGGGCAGGGTGGCTCTGGGGCTTGTTGTGTGGGAAGCACCGGCCCCAGGAGCCTAGCCCTAATTCCCAGCAGGAGGCATCGCCCTGCCCAGTCACTGAGGACCTTCCAGCCTCCCAAGGGCAGGAGGTGGAGGATCCCTGTCCCAGCACCAGCAGCTCGGCCCGCTCCCCATGGGACAGCAGCAGCGCCTGGGACTCGGACAGGAGTGAGGCCAATGGGCGCTGCTGCTTTGTTCCAGGTGAGGAGCCAGGCTGGGCTCAGAGAGGAGTGAAGAGGGGGCTGCGAACATGCTGGTCCCAGGCACTCAAGCAGTGCTATGGGGGCTGGTCCCCAGCCCAGGTGTCTGGCCTGAGCCACGTGAACCTCTGACACTAGATGCTGCCACTTTGGTCCTTGGTGCTCTGGTTGGTGGGGTGGGTGCGGGGGGGAAGGGCGGGCAGGCACCTCCCAGGGATTCCAGGACAGTGTGTGTTGCGGGGGTCTCTTTGCTATGGGCTCCTGAATTACTTGGGGGCTGAAGGCGTCACTGACGGGGGTGTGTGTGGGGACCGATCTGCCCTGGGTCCAGGAGTGGGGGCACATTGCCCCACCATACCCCTGTCCTTCTTCCAAGTGGCAGCAGGTATTATCCAGTTCCCTTCTCTTCCTGGTGCAGGGACCCCCAGGGACTCCGAGGACGAGGAGGAGGAATGGGTGGATGTGGCCACAGAGGGGGCTCAAGAACACCCAAGAGCAGCTCCAGGGCCGAGAAAAGGTACAAATGTTCCCCAGCTGTGCTGGAACCGAGATTCTCCCGCCCCTTCCCAGCACCCTGACCCCTGCAGAGGGTCTTGTCTCTGATGATCCACCAGCCCTAATGGGGACCTTTCTCCTCCATGAGCTGGGACCCCCAAGATGGGACAAAGAAGAGACTGGACAAATTCTGAGATTGGTCACTAGTGAGCAGGAATCGGAGGAGCGGGAGGCAGGTGGGGGGATCCTGCTGGCTGTGTGGGGCGCTGGCTGTGTCTTCTGCTCACTGTGAAGTGTCAATGAGGCCTGAATCTCACACGCTCCTTTGTCTCCTTTGGGTCTCACAGGAGCTCATTGAGGAGCTGCCTGATAACTCTCCACGAGGCACCATCCTTGCTAACTCCCTGATTGCTGTGGGCAACCTCAGGTACCAACACCCTCCAGCCCAGTTCTCCTAACCCCGCCGCTGCTCAGACCCAGGGCTGGGAGTCACTGCCCCTCCTACTCCCAGATCACCTCCCAAGGGTGGCTCCTCTGGCAGAGGTGGTGGGAAGATTCACTCTCTCCTGGCTGGGCTGTTCTTTTCATTCCAGGATCAGATACAGGAGGGGCAGCATGGTCCAGGGAACGGACGTGATTCCTGCCCTGCCACTGTCTGTCTGGGAAACCTTGCACTTGTCATTCCCTGGCTCGGTGGCTCAGTTTCCATTCTCGCCAGCCTCTGCCTATATCCCTGCAGTTTCACGTCCCTGTTGGTGCCAGTCCCACCCCCGCACTGCGCAGTCTAATATTGGCTCCTCTCTCTTGCCAGCACCATGCCCTGGAGCCAGAGCTGGAGACCCACCTCCTTCAAGCTGCCCTGCATGCCGTCTTCACCCTGGGCACGGAGAAGGACACCACCCAAGTAAAGGTAGATCATGCTAAAGTCATGGATTGAAGAGCCAGCTGTCATCCTGCCATGAATCCTTGCTAATTGCCTGCAGTGGAAAGTGAATGAGTGAGTCCAGGGTATGTGCTTGGGGGTCTCAGCAGGTCTTCCCAGAGATCCCTCTTCCCATCCTTGTCAGGTGTAGCCCCAGTTTCCCTAACTCTGACCCATGGCTCTCATAGATTCATAGATATTTAGGTCAGAAGGGACCATTATGATCATCTAGTCTGACCTCCTGCACAACGCAGGCCACAGAATTTCACCCACCACTCCTACAAAAAAACCTCACACCTATATCTGTGCTATTGAAGTCCTCAAATCGTAGTTTAAAGACTTCAAGGAGCAGAGAATCCTCCAGCAAGTGACCTGTGCCCCATGCTACAGAGGAAGGCGAAAAACCTCCAGGGCCTTCCAATCTGCCCTGGAGGAAAATTCCTTCCCGACCCCAAATATGGCGATCAGCTAAACCCTGAGCATATGGGCAAGATTCATCAGCCAGATACTACAGAAAATTCTTTCCTGGGTAACTCGGATCTTACCCCATCTAATAACCCATCACAGGCCATTGGGCCTATTTACCATGAATATTTAATTACCAAAACCATGTTATCCCATCATACCATCTCCTCCATAAACTTATCGAGTTTAATCTTAAAGCAAGATAGATCTTTTGCCTCCACTGCTTCCCTCAGAAGGCTATTCCAAAACTTCACTCCTCTGATGGTTAGAAACCTTCGTCTAATTTCTAATCTAAATTTCCTAGTGGCCAGTTTATATCCATTTGTTCTTGTGTCCACATTGGTACTGAGTTTAAATAATTCCTCTCCCTCCATGGTATTTATCCCTCTGATATATTTATAGAGAGCAATCATATCTCCCCTCAACCTTCTTTTAGTTAGGCTAAACAAGCCAAGCTCCCTGAGTCTCCTTTCATAAGACAAGTTTTCCATTCCTCGGATCATCCTAGTAGCCCTTCTCTGTACCTGTTCCAGTTTGAATTCATCCTTCTTAAACATGGGAGACCAGAACTGCACACAGTATTCCAGGTGAGGTCTCACCAGTGCCTTGTATAACAGTACTAAAACCTCCTTATCCCTACTGGAAATACCTCTCCTGATGCATCCCAAGACCACATTAGCTTTTTTCACAGCCATATCACATTGGCAGCTCATAGTCATCCTATGATTAACCAATACTCCAAGGTCCTTTTCCTCCTCCGTTACTTCTAATTGATGCGTCCCTAGCTTATAACTAAAATTCTTGTTATTAATCCCTAAATGCATGACCTTACACTTCTCACTATTAAATTTCATCCTATTTCTATTACTCCAGTTTACAAGGTCATCCAGATCCTCCTGTAGGGTATCCCTGTCCTTCTCTAAATTAGCATTACCTCCCAGCTTTGTATCATCCGCAAACTTTATTAGCACACTCCCACTTTTTGTGCCCAGGTCAGTAATAAAAAGATTAAATAAGATTGGTTCCCAAACTGATCCTTGAGGAACTCCACTGGTAACCTCCCTCCAGCTTGACAGTTCACCTTTCAGTAGGACCCGTTGTAGTCTCCCCTTTAACCAATTCCCTATCCACCTTTGAATTTTCCTATTGATGCCCATCTTATCCAATTTAACTAATAATTCCCCATGTGGCACGGTATCAAACGCCTTACTAAAATCTAGGTAAATTAGATCTACTGCATTTCCTTTGTCTAAAAAATCTGTTACTTTCTCAAAGAAGGAGATCAGGTTGGTTTGGCACGATCTACCTTTTGTAAAACCATGTTGTATTTTGTCCCATTTACCATTGACTTCAATGTCCTTAACTACCTTCTCCTTCAAAATTTTTTCCAAGACCTTGCATACTACAGACGTCAAACTAACAGGCCTATAATTACTTGGATCACTTTTTTTCCCTTTCTTAAAAATAGGAACTATGTTAGCAATTCTCCAATCATACGGTACAATCCCTGAGTTTACAGATTCATTAAAAATTCTTGCTAATAGGCTTGCAATTTCTTGAGCCAATTCTTTTAATATTCTGGGATGAAGATTATCTGGGCCCCCCGATTTAGTCCCATTAAGCTGTTTGAGTTTCGCTTCTACCTCAAAAATGGTAATGCCTACCTCCATATCCTCATTCCCATTTGTCATGCTACCATTATCCCTAAGATCCTCTTTAGTATTATTAAAGACTGAGGCAAAGTATTTGTTTAGATATTGGGCCATGCCTAGATTATCCTTGACCTCCACTCCATCCTCAGTTTTTAGCAGTCCCACTTCTTCTTTCTTTGTTTTCTTCCTATTTATATGACTATAGAACCTTTTACTATTGGTTTTAATTCCCTTTGCAAGGTCCAACTCTACTTGACTTTTAGCCTGTCTCACTTTATCCCTACATGTTCTGACCTCAATAAGGTAGCTTTCCTTGCTGATCCCTCCCTTCTTCCACTCCCTATATGCTTTCTGCTTTTTCTTAATTACCTCTCTAAGATGCTTGCTCATCCAGCTTGGTCTACAACTCCTGCCTATGAATTTTTTCCCCTTTCTTGGGATGCAGGCTTCCGATAGCTTCTGCAGCTTTGATTTAAAATAATCCCAGGCCTCCTCAACCTTTAGATCCATAAATTCTTCAGTCCAATCCACTTCCCTAACTAATTTTCTTAATTTTTGAAAGTCAGCCCTTTTAAAATCAAAAACCCTAGCTGCAGATTTATTTTTATTAATCCTTCCGTTCAGTTTGAACTGAATTAGCTCATGATCACTTGAGCCAAGATTATCCCCTACAACCATTTCTTCTATGAGGTCCTCATTCCTCACCAAGACCAAATCTAAAATGGCATCCCCTCTAGTCGGTTCAGCAACTACTTGCTGAAGGAATCCATCAGTTATCGCATCTAGGAAAATCTGAGCCCTATTATTATTACTAGCACTCGTCCTCCAGTCTATATCTGGAAAGTTAAAGTCTCCCATGATCACACAGTTTCCCTTGCTTTGCAGAAACTGCATAGGGTCTTGCCAGAGCTCCTGGATGCCATGCTGGGGAACCTGCTGGCAGAGTCCCCAGACACCGACAAGCTCCACTACATCTTGGAGGTGAGCCCGATAAGAGGGATGGGGCAAATTTGCCTTAACTCTTAGATCCATTTTCAAGTCTGTCCTCCTAGCTGGGCCCTCAGTGGGGCGTCCTTGGTCAGGGCAGTCAGTGCAATGCAGTGTCATGCCCTTCCTCCTTGAAGGACAGAGGAAGTAGCTGGGACTTCAAGCCAGAGCTCTGCCTGGTTCTGTTGCGCACTAACCACAGGGCCCCTGGCTGGCTTGGGGAGTGAAAGTCTGAACCCCTCCTGTGAGATCTAGAAAATGGTCCTCAGAGAAGAGACACAGGCTCCTTCCTAAACAAACAGGAGGACCCCAGAGAATCAGCCCTTCTCTCGGACGGGACCTGAGATTCCTGGGGGGATTGTGTTCACACTCAGTCCCTTCACCAACAAAGGACTTGAGAGCCAAGGATGGGTGAGGGGTCTGTCTCCTTCCTGGTGAGCTGTTCAGGAATCAGGAGTTCAGCGAGGATTTGACCAGCCCCGACATCGAACGTTGTCCCAATCTAGAGAGACAAGGACAAGTTGTGACGTGCAGGATACAGGCTTTGTCCTGGGGGCAACAATCCCCTTCTAAAGCTCTGCAATCAATGAGTCAGATGTTCCACCCCATGCACAAAGTCTCAGCCCCCTGGGGATGGGGAGGGTCTCATTAGCACTACACATGCACCGGCCCATTGATCCTGAGCTGCCTCCTTTCCCCCTAGCACATTAACTATTGCATCGTGCCCAGCGTGTCGCAAGAGAGAGCCAGGGCCATTCGGAGCAGCACCGCCCTGCTCAGATCCACCATCACCCTCCCTGAGTTTGACGTAAGTGACCTCTCAGCCCAGCTTCCTGACTTCAGACGTCGGTGGGCTGGCTCGAACGGGCTGTAGGATGTGCTGCTGCAGGGGCTGGGGGTTAGGAGTGTTCCTCTTGGGGAGACAGAGTCAGAGCAGAGAATGAACTTGGCTTGAGTCAAGTTCTTCTTGTCCTGGTTAAGTGGTGACTCTGGGCTTTTAAGGGGACCATGCTGCAGGTTCATGCCTTTCTGTCATCCTGGAGCAGTTGGGGAAGTAAGTCCTCATGGAAGGCCCTGCCCACATCCCTGTGCTCCAGGCTCCTTTTGAGGGCAGAGGAAATTAAGAGTCTAGCTCGAGCTCCTATTCTCTAGCATCTCCTGTAGAGGGGCTACGGGGAAGGAGAGTCCTGGCCCAGGCGGGGCCTGGGAGCTGACAGGAAAATGCTGATGGAGTCCCCTCTCCCTCTCCCTTCCGTAAGAACTCAGCAGAATTCCCCAGGATGGGTCACCATGTGGCACAGACGGCTCTGTCCATCAGTGACCCAGCCAAGGACCTGAGCCAGCAGGCCAGGGTGGGAGTGTACCAGCTCTACCAGCTGCTGCTGCACCAGAGGGGTTAGGAACCCAGCTGGTAAATGGCACCCGATAGAAGAGTGAGAGTGGGACCCTAACCAATTTCTCACAGACTGACCCTGGCTGGAGGCTGAGTCTCTCTCAATCTCTTTCTCTGTTCTACACCAGCCCCTGCAATTCTGTAGGGCCAGGCACGCATTGAGGACTCTGCCCACTGTGCAGCCACCAATGGGATTGGAAGGACACAAGCACTGCAACCAGAATGACAAGTGTGTGTGTGTGTGTCTGTTTCCCAGGGCTGACCATCCATGAGGCCAAATCCCTGTGGTGTTGGGACTGGCACTAGGACAGCAGGCTCCTGGGCTACAGGAACACAGCCAGGGTTGGGGAGGGAAGGACACTCTGCCAGGGCCTGACACAGGTCAGGGAGTGTGAGTGGCTGGGTCCCCTGCAGGGGTTGCCTCCTGGGGCCACTAGACACAGATACCGTTCTAGCCCCAGAATTTGGAGCCTGGTTTTGGGCAATCTACTAATGCCTCATGTCCTGTTGGGTTTAGGTCTTCGGAAAGTTCTTCTCAGCGGGGCAGAGAAGATCCTTCCTCCGGACGGCAGGGCTGGCCATCTACGACCCCCTGCTGCATGTCAGCCAGGTTGGGCTGCTCCTCACCTACTCCCTCCTGGGGGAAGCCCAGCAGCTCATGGGAGACAAGGTAAGCAGCTGCATTAGAGTCAGGAGATTGGGGTGGGGCCCAGGCCTCATTCCCATCCAATGGCCATTCGCTGGCCTGGCAGGAAGGAGCCTGATGGGGAATGAGAGTGAGAACAGGTGCTAATGGGAAGGGAGATGAATTCACCTCCATGAGCAGGAGGGAGACAGCTTGTCCCCGGAGCAGCTCCAACTGATCCTTTTAGCAAGGCTAATTAATGACAAGCATTACCTCATCACGGACTTATGTTCTCAGGACACGGTGCTGTCGCTCTTGGGAAGTGCCCTCTGTGAGTCTCTCCTGTCCCACAGGGCCACACCAGCTCCCAGCAGACTAGTGTCTGTGTCACCCGAGCCACCATCCAGAGTTGCTCCCATCACTGGCAGCCTGGGAGGCCAAGGACTGACGAGTGATGGCGATTCACCAGGCAGGGCTGAGGTACATTGGCTAGGGAATCTTGTCCTGCTGCTGGCAGGGCTGGACCCGCTCTAGAGATAACGGGAGGATTCAGTTAGCAGGGCTGCTGATCTGCCCCATCCTGCAGCTTCAGCATTAGTGTCTGGGATGACTTGGGGGAAAGGTCTCAACCTCCCCACATCCCACTTCACTGCTGCCAGAATCCCTCCTTTCCCCCCCTCCCCAACCTGGGTGGGGGTGGAGGAGAGGGCTCTGAGAAGTTGAGCTGTGGATTGGAGGTGGAACAGCTGTCAGGGGCACTGAGCAGCAGGTGTCAGGAGCTCACTCTACAAGGAGGGGGGTTGGCACTGGAGGTCACTAGAAAGGACAAGAAGACTGCATTCTGGGGGTAAGGATGGTGAATCCATCCCTGAGAGGTAGGCAGGTGCTGGGTGGAAATGCTGCTGGTTCCAGGTGCCCTTAATCCCCCCATTCCAAGGGATGAAGCTTGGACAAGAATAGAACTTGCCCCCCCCCCCCGGGTGGGTGATTCTTTAAGGAGGGGGAATATAATGGAGGCTTGGCCTGTGGGCTATAAAACCTGGAGCTAGGCCAAACTGATTACAGAGTGAGCTCCACCTTAGGGGAAAACCAAGGAAAACCGCAGCAAAGGTACAGGAGCAGGCCTAGCTGTTCAGTACAGGGCCTTGGGACAGAACCTAGAATCCAGGGTAGGACTGGTTCTCCCTTGGTCTCTAAGGAAGGGGATGTACAAGGCCATAGAAAGGGCTACCAAGGGCAGGCTGAGCCAAAGTCAGGCTGAGGAAGAGCCCCCAAAGGGACGGAAGACCTTGTTTCTGTTAGACATTTTTGGACTTTTTGTTTGGGATGAGCACGACCCAGGAAGGAGTGGACTAAAAGACGGTCACCTGGCTGAAGCAAAGAACTCCCAGAGTGCCCTCGCGACTATTGGCGGGGGTGCTAGCCCAGCAAGAAAGCTGTGACACCAGACCTTGCCAGGAAGGGGCAGCCTGGTTTTGGAGAGTGGTGGGGATGGCCTATGGGAAAGGATGGCTGGAGGGGTCGTAGAGGAGGGGCAACAGGGTCCAGTGATGAGAGCAGGGAACTGGTTGGACTGCAGCCCTGCCACTGAGTGGTAACGTGATCCTGGCCAGGTCACTCTCCCACCTGATGCCTTACTTTCTCTATCTTTGAAATGGGGATCATCCTGACCCACATTTAGTGAGTATTTGATCCTCTGCTCTTCCTTCCGAAATCCCTGCCCTCCTTGCCCCACACAGGCCTCTGCCCTGTTCCTCAAAATTCCGTGCCCATGTTAGTGCCTGTGTAGCCCCCCAATGGCAAGGTCTCATGTACAGTCTCCTGCCAGCAAACTGAAGCCGCCCCTAGATCCAGAATAGGAATCACAGTTCCTGTGCGTGGCCTGAATAGAGTGTAGACCATGGGCATGGGGATGGCCAACACTCACATCCAGGTAGATCATCAACCTACTCCTCTGTCCCAGGAGCAGGAAGATCTCTGGTTCTTGCTCTCTTCGGTAGCTGGAGCTGCTGAGTTGGGGGTGCGGTGGGCAGAGATGGGAACAGGCCAGAGGATTAATCCAGTGTCACGGGGGAGAGTCCGTTCCCACCCATCCCCCCCCATGGGAGATGATGATGTCCCTCTGTGGGCAAGTCCTTCCTTCCAGATGTTGTGCTTTGGTTCCTGGACTCTGCCAGGAAGCCCAGCTCCCATCTCTAGCAGCTTGGCTGTTCCTTACCTTGCTCAGCACCAGACCCTCTGCAGAGAGCTGCTCTGGGCAAGGACTGTAGAGCCAGCTGTCATCGTGGCAGGTGTAGCCCCAGGTTCTAAAACCCTGACCCATGGTCTCCCTCCCCTGACAGGCTCTGAAGAAGGCCTGCCCAGAGATGTGGATGCCATGTTAAAGAGCCTGCTGACAGCAACCCCCAGCACAGACAAACTCCCGCACATCTTAGAGGTGAGCATCATGGGCAGGGGCAGCAGGAATTTTACCTTAGCCCTGGGAAGGCCTGGAAATGAGAGACTGGATGATCCACATTTCCATTGTGTCCTGCTACCTGAGAGCCATTGGGCGACCCGTGGTCAGGGCAGTCAGTGCAGAGCAGTGTTGGGGCCCTTCCTGCTTCAGGGACAGAGGGAAGGCACTGGTGCTCGACCACAGGGCTCTGCCTGGTTTTGCTGAGCACTAACTCCAAGGCCCCAGGCAGGCTTGCGGAGTGAGAGCATCAGAGCCCTGTGAGGTCCAGGAGAAGGTCCTCCGAGAAGAGCACTGGCTCCTTCCTAGGAAGCTGCTGAGATTCTCAAGGAGGGATTCATCCCTTCTCTCCCATGGACATAGAGGATTGTAAGGAGCAGGGCGTTGTCCTTTGTCCAACAGAGACCTGTCCTAGGTCTCACCCACAAACCTGGGAGAGAGCTAGGAACTTGACTGGGTCCTACCCCAGCACTTGCCCTGGTACACTGTCTTCTCCCCTCCCCCTCCCCATTTAGCTATGGCTCTATGACCATGAAACAAACAGGAATTTCTTCTCCATCTCTAAGCCAAACTGGTTTGTCAAGTCTGAGCCCTCAACATATTTTAGGGGTGTATTTCCAGTACATGTATAGAACTCATTATACCCCACTTGGACCTACATCACACAAGGATATTTAAGACCAGAGTGTTGTCCGCTTTCCAAACATAAGAACGGTCATACTGGGTCAGACCCAAAGTCTATCTAGCCCTGTATCCTGTCTTCCGACAGTGGGCAATGCCAGGTGTCCCAGAGGAAATGAACAGAATAGGTAATCATCAAATGGTCCATCCCCTCTCACCCATTCCCAGCTTCTGGTAAACAGTCTAGGGATAGCATCTGTACCCATCCTGGCTAACAGCCATTGGTGGACCTCTCCTCTATTAACTTACCTTGTTCTTTGTTGAACCCTGTTATAGTCTTGGTCTTCACAACATCCTCTGGCAAGGAGTTCCACAGGTTTACTGTGCATTGTGTGAAAAAATACTTCCTCTTTTTAGTTTGAAATCTGCTGCCTATTTATTTGATTTGGTGACCCCTAGTTCTTGAATGATGAGAAGGAATAAATAACACTTCCTTATTTACTCTCTCCACACCCCAGTGATGATTTTATAGACCTCTATCATATCCTCCCTTGGTCATCTCTTTTCTTAGCTGAAAAGTCCCAGTCCTCTATCATATCCCCTCTTAGTCGTCTCTTTTCCAAGCTGAAAAGTCCAAGTCTTCTTAGTCTCTCCTCATTTGGCAGCTGTTCCATACCCCTCATCATTTTTGTTGCCCTTTTCTGAACCTTTTCAAATTCCAATATATCTTTCTGAGATGCGGCGACCACATCTGCACACAGAAGTCAAGATGTGGGCGTACCATGGATTCATATAGAGGCAATATGATATGTTCTGTCTTATTATCTATCCCTTCCTTAATGATTCCCAACATTCTGTTCGCATTTTTGACTGCTGCTGCACAGTGAGTGGATGTTTTCAGAGAACTATCCATACTGACTCCAAGATCTTTCTTGAGTGGTAACAGCTAATTTAGACCCCATCATTTTAGAAGTAGAGTTGGGATTGTATTTTCCAATGTGCGTTACTTTGCATTTATCAACATTTGAATTTTGAACACTGAGCATTGCCATTTTGTTGCCCAGTCACCCAGTTTGGTGAGATCCTTTTGTAGCTCTTGGCAGTCTGCTTGGGACTTCACTATCTTGAGTAGCTTTTTTTTTTATCATCTGCAAATTTTGCCACCTCCCTGTTTACCCCTTGTCAAGGTTCCTTGTGGCGGTTCAATGATGAGACAGAACACAGGTTTATCCAAGCAAGCAAGCTGGTTAGCTGAAAAGGGCTGCTGCCTGTCAGCTTTCCACCTTCCCTTTTATTATATTTCTCCCCCCTGCGCATTACCTACTTCCACCGCAAAAAGACACAACAAAGGAATACATGACTTTGATTAATATTCTTATTTTCCAGCCTCTATCTACTACAATCCTAATTCTCAGGCCTTGAGGCCAGGCCAAGGAAGCTTCCCACGATTACTGTCCTTTAATTAACTTTCCAGGGTTCATATCTGGTCCTCGTCCTTGGATGGAGCAATGTGTTGCTCCTACACAACGGTCAGGGTGTGCCCTGACTGTTTCCAGGTGGATGGACTAAACATGAACCCTTCATTCCCCCGATTTTTGTTTAATTATACTCGGCCATCTCATGGTAGTCGTCAATTTGCTTTTGCAAGCAATTTAACTCCCAGACTGACAAGGACATAACTCGGGGAGCTTGCCAGGGCGAATCTCTACAAAGCCTTAGCAAAGAGGGAATACATTGTACACAGCAGCAGCAAAAAATAAGCCCAATGATCACAAACACAGCATAACCAAAAAGTTGTCGCAGCCATCCTAGAGATGGCAGCCAACCTGTAAGCCAATTCCAAAAGCCCTCAAACCCCACATCTTGACGTATGTGTGCCGTAAGATTGGCCAACTCGGCCAGTCTAGATTCTATGGAACGACTATTATCAGTTAAATTAAAACAACACATATGCCGAAACGTGGAACAGCCTAGGTGATGTTTTAAGAGCAGAAAATCAATGGCTGCTCTGTTATCCAAGATTGCATCCCTTAATTCATGTTGCTCTGCATTAAGTAGGGCAATTGCCTTGGATGTTGTATTAATTGCCTTCGCTGCAAAGCACGCCAGGGTATTTAAGGTTCTGGCTGTATAAGTGGCAAGCCCGGGGACCCCAACAATGGAGGTCGCTAAAGCAGTATACTCAGCGCGACTAAAAAGCTCAACATCTGCAACACAATTATCTGAAAGGGGTACACTTCTTTTACTGTGCCTTTGGCTGGCAAAAGGCAATATAAGCGTCATTCTACTAAGACAGCAAAGGGTGCCATCACTTAAATTTGCAGGAATATAACTAAAGGTGCGTGAGCCACAGGTAAAAAACCACCCTGATGGTAGGATGATATGGCCATAATTGTATGAAACATTTACAGCGTGGGAACAATTTAAGAGGGGTTGAGGAATTTGCCGACAGCCCAAGGGTACCTTTGTACTAGTGCAGTTAACCACACGCGCACAGGTGACATTGTTGGCCCCGGCTGGGTACGGTGTGTGGAGGGATATAGCCGTGTGAGGCAAGGTATAGTTGGCCGGGCCCCAATTAGCCATGCCAGAGTACTGGGAAGAGAGATTCGCGTAAGCAGCGAGCATTGTCTTATTCCCTATTTCCTCAGGGTGATGACATACTGGTATAAGGCATGTACCTAACAATTCTCCGGCTGCTACAGAATCAGACAAACAAAAGTGGGTAACATTTGCTATTGAAGCCAATCTATCCCATATGTTATATGTCATTCGGGCCCGTAACGGGGGAAGCGCTCCCGAGCCAACCCCTACAGGAAATAGCAGGCACAAAAGGCATACAATCAGCACAGAATTAGCAGTGATTTGGGCGAGAATCGCCACAAACAAAGTCTCAGGAGTCTCTGGCTGTTGATTTGCTGCCAGTCTTCGTTGAGCCGCCGCGACCAATGCTTTTACTGCTCCCCATGTCACGGGCTGGCTTGGGACGCTACGCCTCTTCCGTTTCCGTCCCGCCGTTGTCGACCCGGGAGGCACCACGTTCTCCTCCAAGGTCAGCTGAAACTCCGGTATGGGGTTCGACAGCCCCTGGCGCCATGCCATGCTGTTTCAGTGCCGGTCGCACACACCGGGCTGGAACCCACAACGGTCCTGCAGGGAGAGACACAGCAGCATATCCCCGACCCCAAGTGATTAGAGGTACTGGGCCCAGCCACTGCGGATCGGGCAGCTGACGGTAAAAGACACGCGGTCTTTCCAGTACCTCAGATTTGTGAAAATGGCGCGGGGGTCTGCTGATCTGCGTTCAGCGTTAAATTATTTAAAGTAAACAAAAGGATATGCATTTGTTGTTGAATGTCTCCTAAGGTTCGGAGACGCAGCTCCCCTTGTTTTAATTGTTTATCAAGCAAGGTTTTGAGCGTGCGATTGGCACGTTCAACAATGGCTTGGCCCGTGGAATTATAAGGGATCCCGTGTTTAAGACGGACGTTCCATTGGGCGCAAAAAGTGGAGAGGGCTGTGGAGCAGTAAGCTGGGGCATTATCCATTTTAATTTGGCTTGGGCGACCCATAACAGAAAAACAGGCTAGCAAATGGTGAATAACTTTAGCAGTGGCTTCCCCACGCTGTGGGGTTGCCCACAGAAATCCCGAATAAGTATCAACAGAAACATGTAAAAAGGAATAGGGGCGGAACTGTGGCACATGAGTGACATCCATTTGCCATAGCTGATTTGCTGCGGTACCTCTGGGGTTAACGGCATAAGAAAAAGTAGGAGCAGCAGCGGCACAGTGGGGGCAGGAACGAACAATGGAACGTGCATGATCAGCAGGAATGTGAAACTGCCGGGCCAAAACAGAGGCAGACTGATGGAAAAAGGCATGGCTTTCAATGGGGTCAGAAAAGAGGGAATTTACCTGACCACGTAACGCGCGATCAGCGCGTGCATTGCCCTCAGTGAGTGACCCAGGCAGAGGGGTATGACTGCGAATATGAGCAACAAAATAAGGGAAATTACGAGTGGAAATAAGATATTGCAAAGACAAAAATAGGCGAAGGAGGTCCGCATCGACCTGAGGGGTAATGAGGGCAAGGGGTAAATGATCAATCACCTGATAAACATAATGGGTGTCCACAATTAAATTAAAGGGACAATCAGCGAAAAGTTGAAAGGCTAAAATAACAGCAGCCAGTTCTGAATGCTGCGCGGAACGCTGAGGCAGTGTAAAACGAGAACGCCAACGAGGGGGGTCACCTGATTGATAGGTGATGACACCTCGATGTGGAGAGCCATCAGTAAAAAGAGTAACAGCAGAAACAATGGGTTGAGAGTGGCTAAGACGATGAACAATTAGAGGCACCTTTTGTGTAATTACCAACCGAGGATCTTTTGGGGGATTATAAGAAATTTCTCCCACATAATCACAAAGAGCAACCTGCCAAGCCAAAGAGGTGTGGCACAAGGAATCAAATTCACTACGGGACAAGGGGAACACAATATCAACTAAATCAGTGCCAGTAAGTTGCACTGCACGGTGGCGGGCTTTACGAACAAGATCAGACAGGGCATCTAGATATGGGTAAATATTCCGAGGAGGAGTGGAGGAGAGGTACAGCCACTCTATGATAGAGACGGCTGTATTCGTACGGGGTACAAACAGAGCCGCAGTGGGCGTATGAGGGGTGGCAAGAAGAATCAGCCGTAGGGGACGGACCTCAGGGGGTCTGTCCACAAACTGCTGACTTAATGCTGCATTAATTTGTCGAATGCAGGCAATGTGCTCTTTAGTGATGGCAATAACTGCACCCGGTGCTCGGGCTCCACGTAGGAGCTCGAACAACGGCTGCAGCATTGAGGTGGGGAGACGAAAATAGGGCCGAATCCAATTTAA
This sequence comes from Natator depressus, assembly GCF_965152275.1. Taxonomy (NCBI): domain Eukaryota; kingdom Metazoa; phylum Chordata; order Testudines; family Cheloniidae; genus Natator; species Natator depressus. The sequence continues at coordinate 176,667,719 of NC_134236.1, read as the reverse complement.
ATGACCCAAAATCTGTTGTAATTTAACAAGGGTTAGGGGTTGAGGTAGAGTTAGTGCCGGACGAACCGGAGCAGCATAGGTTTGTAAAACCTTATGGCCGAGGTAGTGGTAGGGATAAGAGCGTTGGATTTTTTCTGGTGCCACCAACAGGCCATTTTGGCCGAGGATTTGAGACAAAGATTCAATCTGTTGTTCCGTGACCTGGGGACCACTAAGCAAAATGTCATCCATATAATGGTAGACCTTTAGCGTAGGGTACCGGGCACGAAAAGGGGTGAGGGCCCGATCCACAAAAAGCTGACACAAGGTTGGACTATTTTGCATTCCCTGGGGTAAGACCTTCCACTGATACCTTTGAGAGGGTTGCTGATTATTATATTGTGGCACCGTGAACGCGAATTTTTCGCGATCTTGTGGGCAAAGGGGGATGGTGAAAAAACAATCTTTTAAATCTAATACACAGAGCTGATCGGTTTGAGGAATTAAATTTGGATTTGGTAATCCATATTGCAAGGGGCCCATAGGTTGGATGCATTTATTTATTTCCCTTAAGTCATGCAACAGCCGCCATGCACCGGATTTTTTCTTAATAACGAACACCGGGGTGTTCCAGGGACTAGTAGAGCTTTCCAAGCGCTGTGCCAGCAAATGCTGCTGCACAAGCGATTGAAGCGCTTTTAGCTTTTCTAGAGGGAGGGGCCACTGGTCAATCCAGACGGGCTCTAAGGATTGCCATACCAAGGGCAATGCGGAGGGCAATGTGGGTGAGGGAGGATTTTGAGCCATTAGATATTAATATCGAGGGTGGTGTCCAGCTTTGCGAGTAAATCACGGCCCCAAATATTGAGGTGGACAGGGAGCACAAAAGGGCGGATAGTAGCAAGGGTACGGCCTCCCGGTTTAGAGACTGTGACCCAAGACAAACTCTGTTGCCCGGGTTTACTACCCCCGATCCCCCACAACTCTTTAGAAGGAACCGTAGGCCAACTAACCGGCCACTCTGGATCACGAATCACCGTAACGTCAGCTCCAGTGTCCACCAGCCCTGTGAAAGGAACATCATTTAAGAGAAGTGTTAACTGAGGTTTTGAGGGGCGGACTGACATTGTCAGAGCAACAAGTGGAGAGGACGTGCTGTGAGACGGCGAGTGAGACAACGTTGATCCAAAGCCGCCTCCGCCCCGAGTTCGATCCTCGGCAGCTGGCACCTGATAGGGGACTAAAATCAATTGTGCAATTGATCGTCCACGCGGGAGCGACTGTGGAAGATGAGTCCACACCTGAACCTTAATAATGCCGGTGTAATCGGCATCAATGACCCCGGGGATGACAAAAAAGCCCTGTTTCCCAGCATGAGAGCGAGGGAGAACGAGACCCACAAAGCCGGCAGGGAGAGGTCCCGTCACCTGGGTAGGTATGGCGCAGACCTCCCCTGGCAGCCGAAAATCAGTGTCCTCCTGCATGATCAAATCAAGCCCTGCACTTCCAGCAGTCGCCGCCCTCATAGAGTCTATGGATTTTAAGGCAGAGGAACGGTTGTCTGAGTGGGAAACACCCCCGTTTGGCCCTGGGTTCGGGGGGGACCCGCCGCGCGGTTTCCCGGCCCGCTACGACACTGATTAGCCCAGTGATAGCCCTTCCGACACTTGGGGCACTTTTTTGAGGGTCGGGCGGGTGCCTTTGATGAGCGGCACTCCCGCTGGAAGTGACCCTCCTTGCCACAGCGGTAACAACGCTTCCCCTCTTTCCCGGTTCTTTTTAGGGCGGCAGCCAGAACTCCAGCTTTATGTGCTTGGGTTCCGATGTTTTGGCACGCCCGTAGCATGTCTGAGAGCTCTAAAATGCCAGAGGCTTGCGCCGTCTGGAGAGCGCGGCGGCAATCCTCATTTGCATTTTCAACTGCCATTTTTAACAGGATCTCCTGAGCTGCCGCAGCGTTATCCACCTGTCGGAGGATAGCCTCTTGCAATCTGTTGGTAAAATCCAGAAAGGACTCTGATGCACCCTGACGGATACTAACAAAGCTTTTAGTAGGCTTGCCTGAATCCGGGACCTTCCGGAAAGCATGCTGGGCGCAGGTGGAAATAAGGGGGAAGAGGGCCTGAGGGAGTTGAGTTTGCATCTCAACGGTAGCAAACGGCCCCTCCCCTGCCAAGTGCTCAAAAATAATACCTTCCGCTCTATGAATCTGGGCCTGGCGTTCCGCCTCCTGCCGATACTCACTAATCCAAATAACATATTGACTGGGTGACAGCATCATGCGCAACAGCGCCTTCCAATCTTCAGGGATCAGGGAGTATCCACTACCTAGCCCTTCAATGAGACCACGCACAAACGTGCTAGTCAGACCGAACTCGCGAATTGCTTTCTTTACCTCTCTAATCACCGAGTAAGGCAAACTGACCCAGGTTCCAACCGGGTTGCCCTGGCCATCGTTCTGCCAGGTCACCGGACAAACCGAGACCAGCTCAGCCAGCTCCTCTGCTGTAAGATCTGAGCGAGCCTTCGCTGCGTGAACCATTTGTTGCACCAGCGAAAGCCTCTGAGCAGATGCAGACGACCCCCTGGGGGGCCCCGAAGCATGGGGTTTCAGGGGGGGATGGTAATCACAGACCGGCTCTGGCGGGGAAGGTAAGGGAGGCGGTGGTAATAAAGGCACTGGGGGCGAAGCAGGGAGAGGGATGGCTGCAGGAGCCGACGGCGGTGGCGAAATCGGCAGCCCCTCTGTTGGTGCGGGAGAGGGTTCTTCCGAAGCGACACACTGTGTTGCATCGGTAGGAGGGGGGGTGGCTGCAGGAGCCGACGGGCGTGGCGAGATCACCAGCCTCGCGAGGGAGGGCCTGTCCGAGGCAACACGCTGTATCGCATCGCGGCAGAGGTGCCAGGCATGTAAAGCCTGCACGGGCGCCCGAGGCTCTTTGTGCAATGTCTGGCCCAACCGCTCCCAGTCCGCTAGCTTAAGGGTTCCGGCTTCAGGGTACCACGGGCACTGGGCACTCACCTCCTGTAGCAGGAGAGTGAGTTCTCGAGCGGGGCAGTCATGCTGAGCCTTACACAGCAGATACTGTAGCTCATTGCGGTGTTGCACTTGCAAAGCAGAGAGGGAGCTTCCCATACTTACCACAATGAAAAATACTCACCAGGATCCGCGAAGCGGATGAGTGACGCGTCTGAAACCCTTGCCGGGCGAGGTGAGTGCTGAGGGCCCCACGTTTGGGCGCCAGTTGTGGCGGTTCAATGATGAGACAGAACACAGGTTTATCCAAGCAAGCAAGCTGGTTAGCTGAAAAGGGCTGCTGCCTGTCAGCTTTCCACCTTCCCTTTTATTATATTTCTCCCCCCTGCGCATTACCTACTTCCACCGCAAAAAGACACAACAAAGGAATACATGACTTTGATTAATATTCTTATTTTCCAGCCTCTATCTACTACAATCCTAATTCTCAGGCCTTGAGGCCAGGCCAAGGAAGCTTCCCACGATTACTGTCCTTTAATTAACTTCCCAGGGTTCATATCTGGTCCTCGTCCTTGGATGGAGCAATGTGTTGCTCCTACACAACGGTCAGGGTGTGCCCTGACTGTTTCCAGGTGGATGGACTAAACATGAACCCTTCAGTTCCTTCCCCACTCTGAACTCTAGGATACAGATGTGGGGACCTGCATGAAAACCTCCTAAGCTTATTTTTACCAGCTTAGGTTAAAACTTCCCCAAGGTACAAACTATTTTTCCTTTTTTCCCCTTGGACTTTATTGCTGCCACCACCAAGCGTCTAACAGATATATAACTGGAAAAGAGCCCGCTTGGAAACGTCTTTCCCCCCAAATCCTACACCCCCTTTCCTGGGGAAGGCTTGATAAAAATGCTCACCAATTTGCATAGGTGAACACAGACCCAAACCCTTGGATCTTAAGAACAATGAAAAAGCAATCAGGTTCTTAAAAGAAGAATTTTAATAGAAGAAAAAGTAAAAGAATCACCTCTGTAAAATCAGGATGGTCAATACCTTGCAGGGTAATCAGATTCAAAACACAGAGAATCCCTCTAGGCAAAACCTTAAGTTACAAAAAGACACAAACAGGAATATCCATTCCATTCAGCACAGCTTATTTTCTCAGCCAGTTAAACAAACAGAATCTAACGCATATCTAGCTAGATTACTTACTAAGTTTTAAGACTCCATTCCTTTCTGTTCCTGGCAAAAGCATCACACACAAAGAAAGCCTTTGTTTCTCCTGCCCCTCCCCCCAGCTTTTGAAAGTATTTTGTCTCCTCATTGGTCATTTTGGTCAGGTGCCAGTGAGGTTATCCTAGCTTCTTAACCCTTTACAGGTGAAAGGGTTTTTTCCCTCTGGCCAGGAGGGATTTTAAAGGTGTTTATCCTTCCCTTTATATTTATGACACCCCTTTTTCCAGATCATTTATTAATATGTTGCACAGCACTGGTCTCAGTGCAGACCCCTGGGGGACACCAGCATTTACCTCTCTCCATGCTGAAAACTGACCATTTATTCCCACCCTTTGTTTCCTATCTTTTAATCAGTTACCAATCCGTGAGAGAACCTTATGATGTACCTGTATGGCACAGTAACTGCATTGAATCAGTTGATTCAGTTGCTTATCCTTTGGGGTTCAGACCCTCTGTTCTCCCCCCGGGGTGACAGAATCCTGATTGTCACATCCATCTTTCAGGCTCTGTCCAAGCCTCTCACACAAATGTATCCTGCAGCCAGACCCGCTCAGGGAGCAGTGGGGACAGATGATCTCATCATGTCAAATCAAGCAACATGGGTCTCATGGAGGCTCAGATGGAAGATCCCACACATCTCCTGGAGGTAAGAACCATTCACTCTTCCTGCCATTTTGGGCTCTTGCAACAAACAGGGGGATCCTGCTACATATTCTGGTTGAGAGCTTTCCCTATCCCTGGATCCCAGCCCTGGTACAGAGACCTATTTCTCATCATGATATCCTCATTTTATTCTCAGACGATGTGTCCAGGATCCTGGATAATGTTTTCTGCAGGAGGTTTGAGCAGGCAGAGATCACTCACTGTCACAACCCAGGGGTCTTCAACCCGGGTCTGCAGGGTTCATGGGAGCAGCCAAACTCCAACCCTTCACCTAGAAGCCTGCTGAAAATTGCTTACCTAGGACCCATGAAATTCAGCCCCAGTTTGAGGCTCTACTCCTGAGGTCCGATTGGAGGAGTCCCAGAGAAGCTAATTGGCCCTCTGGCCCTGCGTAAGGCAGCAGCAGGAACAGGAAGCTGACTGAACACCAGGGCTGCTCCCTGTTCTGGACCATGTGCTGCCTGTTTCTGCTGCCGTTCCCCTGGCTTGATTTCCTGGCATCTGATTTGTGGCTGTGATCGCAAGTTTGTCTTTTGCTTCTGATCTGCCAGTATCCTGACCCAGCTGCCTCTCGACTCCTGTCATGTGAGTGTGGACTCTGGCTCTGAGCAGTAGGTCTGGCTGCCCTTGACCCAGCCGTGACATTGACTTTGTACAATTTCTCCAATGCCCTTTTCTGCTCTCCAGCAAGATACACCAGTACCTTGGCTCCTAAAGTCCTAGTTGCCTGCTATTCAAGGGCTATGGGGTAGTGCTTGTATTGCCCCCACCGCCACCCCAGCTGCTTTTCCTATGGGGATCTCCCTAGAGCAGGGGAGAAATCTGCTCTTCTCTTAGGATCAGTCCCAGCAGTAATTCCACCCACCCTGGCCTCCGCTCAGCTCCTTTGTTTACCTGGGATCAGGGTCCACTTTTGAAGCCCTTAGCATGGGGGTGGAGATGGGAGCAGAGGCTGAAGCTCCAGCAGTTTCCACCAAAGAACACCACCCTGTCTTTCTATGGTCTGACTAGGGCTCACCGGCCATCTTGGAGATGAACACCAGATGGGAGCTGATAGATTGTCTTTGGTGGGCCATGTTCTTGTGTGTGATGGAGCTGTGTGCCAGAGAGGGCCAGGAGCAGGTGCACCACACATGGCCGGGACTGGGCTAAACAGCCTGTAATGCTAGGTGAGTCAAACCATGGCCACATATAGACACCTTGGGCATCCATGGGGACTGAATCTGGGCCCTTCGCTGCCAGGAGCACAACTCACTCCAACTTGAGTCATTACGGTAGTGACCCCTGCCAGCCCCTCTGAGGGGGGGTCAGTATTATCTCTGTTAACTGGCACACAGGGATGGAAACCAACTGGCTGCAAGTTCACCCACAATGTCACTGCTAGAGGCAGGAAGGAAGCGTGGTACTCATACCAGACCAGCTCCACCCACTAGACTCCACCCACTTCCAAAGCCAGAGAACCCAGGAGCTCTGACTCTGACAGCTAGGCCTTAAATGACAAGACCAACCTCCCTCCCACTCAGGAAGCCATAGAAGGGACCATCTGCTGAGCTCCCCTTTGCAATGCCACTGTCAGAGACCATTGCTAGTGGGTGTCAAGTGACTGAGCAAGGAACTCCTTGAGAGTCTCCTAGAGACTTGCAGGTGTTTCACTGTGACCCTCTGGGAGCCGTGGAAAGAGTGCTGCAAGAAGAGAGCCTCTTCTACTCTAACAAAGGGTTTCTGTTCTCCTACATGGTCAGCCAGTGAGGCCAGTTTGCAGAATGTGGAAGAGCCGTTTGGCGATGGGTTGGAGGATTCACCATGTAGGTGGCAGCAGCTGCAGTGCCTAGGGTCCCCATGGGCCAAGCCTCCACTCCTGACACTCCAGGCTAATCTCTCACTGCTCTCAGTGGGGCTTTGGCTTTAGCTGCTGGGCCTGCATGCCTAGACAGAGGACTCAGGAATTTCCATCAGGCTGCTCAATGGCAAACGCAGCCATCCAAAGAAGTGAAGAAGAATGGAAGTGAAAGAGCAAAGCTGGACCATCTGCTGAGTTACTGCAATCAAGCGAGCAGAGCCGGGGAGAGAAGAGGGAGAACTCGAAGGTGGCTGGTGGCAGTAGGGAGGAAAGACAGTTTGGAAGCCAGGAGAGTAGAAATAAATAGTTAAAGATGAATACTGCAGGCTTTGTCTTGTGTGGTGAAGGGTTGAAAATGGGTCTCTACTATCATACTAAATTTAAAATAGCTGTGTATGATGAAAGGGCAGGTCTATAAAGGTAAGAGGTCACTCTAGGGGCTTGAAATCCCAGATTCTGTCGCTATTGCATGCTTCTACCAGCTGATTTCAACCCAACAAATCCCTGAGGTGGTAGCAGTAATGAGCTCTTGTCCTTTTTTTCTGGACTAGCCACCAGAAAAGACACGATACATGTGGCCAAGGAAATAGAGAGGCATGGGGGTCGCTTCCAGTGTTGCCTGTTAATATAGCTCTTGTGGGAGAGCACGGCATGTTACTTTGGACTAGATAGGAGCCACATGTCTCCAAACCTGCACATCCCGAGGCTCCAGAGACCTCTCTCCAGATCCCACTGGAATGCTCAACTGTAGCTGTTGTGACTGGGAATAACAAGAGAAGAATTCCTACTTCTTTCATCCCAGGAAACATAGCATAAAGATTGGGTTGAACCACTAGTGATGATAAAGAAGTTGAAGTTAAATCTTCATTCGTTCGTCGTACGATATTCCACTCTGTGTTCAAAATTCTCTATTCTGTCCAGATCACTTAGCAGCCCTATGCTGGTAGTGCCTCACTCCACGCAACTGCAGGTGTTTTATCAGACAGGCATCTGAAAAAGCTACATGGAGTTTGAGTAGAATCCAGAAATTGCTATTGTAGATTTGTAAGAATCAAGTCTGTGTACTTTTTCAGCTGGCTCAACAAACACTTCTTGTCCTCTTCACTACAGGAGTCAATACAAGTACCTTTATTAGTCAATTTCTGAACTGAAGTCTTTGCTTCTTCCAGTACTTTTTCAATGGATATCTCTGACTGATCAAAGGGCTAGCTTCTGTTCCTGGACAAAGATCTACTATTGTTGTAGCAGATGCCGGGGTGACATTGTTTGTTTAATGCCTCAAGTGGTTTCAACCGTAGACTTACAAGAGAGAGAACGGTGATAGTCTTCTCTGAACTAAGTTACAAAAGTAGTCCACCAGCCTCACTACTTAGATCTGTCCTATCTTGGTGGATACTTTCCAAAGCCAGTAATGACGGTTGCAGTAATTTTAAGACAACAGCCAAGAATCGCTCATGAGAAAGCCAGTAGGTTTTCCCTGCTTGGACTAATTTGAACTTCAATCCCAATCTATCTTCTATTTGTTTCCAAGACATTCAGTCCTTTTGGACTCCTGCTGGAAAAAAAAGAGAAAAATAAGCTATTAAATTTATGGTTTTTAAATTTTTTTTGAAGATGCTGCAGCTTGTACTAGCACCAGTTGGAGTAGATGGCCTCTGCAGTGTGTAGAGGAGAGATTAGGGTTACACCTTTCTCTGAGCAAAGCTTGTACTCCACTATGTCTTCAAATGCACAAACAGCCATCTGTTTGGGGTTCAATTTACAAGCATTTAACTCTAAGATGTTACAGATGCAGTTGATGTGTCTTCTATAACCTGAACATCTAGAATGCTTACTGGCCTACCAAGGGCATCAAGATAACATACTCAATGACTTGATGCCTATTTGCATTGGTGCATTCATCAGGCATATATGCATGTATTTTGAATATGGGGAGAGAGTTCTTCACTTTTTCAACAGCTGAGTCTTTCACTGTTGCACCACATGCTTCTAGAGAGTCAGCTGCGTTTTTTCAGAAAGATAGCGAGCATTTGCCAGTCTTGTTTAAAACCAATGTCCAACTTCAGGATTAACAAGTGACAATGCACTTAATATTGGCCTCCAGTTTGTAGCGTGTGGTTTCTCTTGCTTAAATAGAAAGTATGATGCAACAGCCATGATGGTTCACATAAACTGAGTTGTGTCTCCAGCATTCTTAACAGCCTCATTAAGTTCTTCTAAAATTTGCTTTGACAGTGACTGGCTTATAAGGCTTTCTGCATGTTGGTGCAGTCCAGAGGCATGGTGTTTTGCAGCCTTTTCATATAGGTTGTCAGTATTGGCTTAGCTAATCAGTCTGGCAAACCAAGCTCCTCCACTTTTACTATATAAAGCCATGCTATGCCCACATCTTGAATACTGCATGCAGTTCTGGTCACTCCATCTCAAAAAAGATATATTGGAATTGGAAAAGGTCCAGAGAAGGGCAACAAAAATGATTAGGGGTATGGAACAGATTCCATATGAGGAGAGATTAAAAAGACTGGGACTTTTCAGCTTGGAAAAGAGACGACTAAGAGGGGATATGATAGAGGCTTATAAAATCTTGACTGGTGTGGAGAAAATGACTGAGGAAAGTGTTATTTACCCCTTCGCTTAACACAAGAACCAGGGGTCACTCAATGAAATTGATAGGCAGCAAGCTTAAAACAAACAAAAGGAAGTATTTCTTCACACAACGCACAGTCACCCTGTAGAACTTTTTGCCAGGGATGTTGTGAAGGCCAAAATTATACCAGGGTTCAAAAAAGAACTAGATAAGTTCATGGAGGTTAGGTCCATCAATGGCTATTAGCCAGGATAGGCAGGGATGCAACACCATGCTCTGAGTGTCCCTAGCCTCTGTTTGCCAGAAGCTGGGCGTGGACAACAGGGGCGTGATTAACTCCATAATTCCCCGTTCTGTTCATTCCTTCTGAAGCACCTGGAATAGTCACTGTCGGAAGACAGGATACTGGGACAGATGTGGACCATTGGTCTGACCCAATATAGCCATTCTTACATAAAATAATTATAATAATAAAAAAGTTTAATATAGAAACTCGCCAAGATAAGGACCTCTTGAGATAGCAATGATGTGAGATAATGACCTTGGGAAATAATGCATTTTAAAAATCTTGGCCTACTAGGAAATGTATATTCATTTCCCAGTCACAAATCTAGCATTCTGGAGCAAAGTCACTAAAACATAGTCCAGTGCCCTGGCTGCTGTTGTTTGTCGTGCCACCGTTCACTCTACTGCTCCATCCCCAATGTCCCTGCACTGTCACCTTCTGCTGCCACTTGCCACTGTGACCTCTGCAAGTCGGTCTCTTGAGGTACCACCCAGCTCTCAGTGATTTCAGCTGTTAGTGGGGGAACCTCGCTGCTAGTGCAGGCTGGGCTGTCTTCCACAGACATGCTATCCTGCAGCAGGTCTAAGCAAGTTTGTTACTTTCCTAACAGATGTGACAAGCCCAGAGGTCCCAGGGCTATGTACTGCCAAGTCTAGAGGTGCCAGGGCTCAGCCCTGGCAAGCCCTAGCACAAATTAAGCACTGAGGGAGACCCCCTCATTCAGTCAGGCTAAGCTCAGTTCTGCTGCCCTTTACTCGTACAATACGGATAACACCATTTCATGACCTCCACATTTAATACTTAAGTGATTTGTAACCCAACACCAGTCAAAACTGATCACCGGGGCAGCACAGCTCTGTCTGCTGGATACCTAGGCAGAGTAGGTGTGTTCATGTAAATGCAGTCTGGTCCTGAAGCCTTTCCACCCACCACAGACTCATGACTAGCTGTCAGAGGAGAGCTCATTCAGACCTTGCTTATAAACATAATTTGAAATTATTAGGGAGGCCAATATAGCCGAAACGAATGTGCCGACATTGTCATAAATAACGGCTGTATGAGGAAGCTAGTCTTTGTTCACACTTTTCAAACCCATTATGCTTTCTCAGGTACAAGTATTTTCTCATATACTGTGTATGCTTTTAAAGTGTGTATTACTGTTTCAATTTAAATTCAAATTTCCAACCAATGACTAAATTGGCAACTCGACATGTAACTGGGGGGTGCAGGAGTGCTGGGGAAATTCAGGGGGAGTGTACACTGAGGAGGGGGGTCTAAGGAAATCCCTGGCGCTTCTAGTGCCAGAATTCCTAGGTTCCAGTCATGGCAAGCAGGGAAGATGGAGGATGTTGGTAAATCTATAGCTCCTGGGTGGATTCCATTCTATCACTTGAAGTCTTTAAGTAAAGACTGGATATTTTTTCTAAAAAATATTCTCTCAATCAGAAGTTACGGGTTTGATGGATGCAGGGGCGTGCACAATGGGGTGGGGGGAAGCATCCCCACAAGAGGCATCCTGAGAAATTGGGGGGGAGAGGGTCACACAAATCTTTCATTTGTATGTGTTTAATGAGCCCCTCCAAAAGTGGTCAAATTTAAATTCCTGCGCATGCCCCTGGATGGGTGAAATTCTGCAGCTAATGTTACACAGGAGATCAGAGTAGATGTTGTGTAATGGTGCCCTCTGACCTCAAAATCTATGAAATGGTAAGGCTACATATAGAAGAAGCAGGGCTCCTAAAGACTATTCTCTCCTCCACATATATGTGAAGACCTGTACTGCAGCACATGAGCGCAGGAAGTAAAGAGCCACAGGCGACCTTAACTGTGTTATTTCTGAAGTACTGGGGGCTTCTTTGCTACCTTAATGTTCTTTTAATGTAATTTTTTCACATGGAATTTCTCTCTATTTTGAGCTACTTTACCTACCTTTTCCTATTTTCTGATACATAGCCTTCAAACTGTAATTGTTTAGGTGAATTAGCTGCATTCATTTTCTGATTCAGTTTCCATTTTGACACCATGTAATACAATTTACAGCATGGACACAAAGTTCTCATGGGCCTTCCATTCTGTCAAAAAACATTTTCTACATCTTTTAATATCATTGAATTCTTATTGACTGAGATCATCAATACATTACAGGGGAGACACTGAAAAAATCAGTTCCGAGTTACAGTATGTCATGGTGGTTTGTTAAAAGTGGTTACTCTTTACGTGAGATATTTACTGAAATTAGGGAGCATTATAGGTACATTTTTTTTATAGTGGTACTTTGAACATTGCTTCAAATGAAGCTGTGATGGGTTTTCTGTTATTGTAGCCCTGTTACAGTTAAGTGCCAGTCAGCATTCCCATGCTCGAACAGTGTTTTTAGGAGTTAGAACTCTATCATAATTCTGTCTCATCACACCAGTGGATATTTTTGAAATAAAAGTAATTGTTTAGATAAGTGGTTAGGTTGCTCACTCATTTCTCCTTAGTCTTCCAACAAGAACATTGCAAAGATTTTTAGCACATGGCCTGGGAGCATGTGTGCGGCAGCCAACTTGGTTATGAATGTGAGAGTCTCTTTTAGAAATACCTTGAAAATGACTTGGTGGTGGAATTTCAAGTCTTCATGTTGAAAATGCCAAAAGATCACTTATGTATACTTCTGTGTGCTTGTGTAACACATTGATTCTGTGTGTGTTACATCTCCCCCTTTAATGGGTGGTCCACTTAACACAAGAGCCAACTACTGCTCATGCAGTGTCCATTTGTATACACAAAGGCAACCTTTCCACACACAAATGGGCCTGTACTTTTGTAGGTGCAATTTAAGAGCTAGTGTTGAACATCTGGCCCTTAAGGTCACAGAGAACAAGGTTCAAGTGAAGTAATCATGTATTGAAGAGCTAAGGACACGTCACACCCTGGTGCAGTAGCTCTTCAAAGTTGGCTCAGTTCAGACAGAATGCCCTGGAAAAACAGGAGACTGAGGGCCTGATTCTGACCTTCTCAGGTTTTTCTCTATTGACTTCAGTGGATTTTGTCTTCTTTTACACCAGTAGGAGATCAGAATCAGACTCAGCATCCCTAAGGCCTTATTCCAGCCACAGGAATTTCAAACCTTGCCTGAAAAGAAAATGAGCATGTATAGGAAAAGAGACAAGATGGGGTCACAAGAAAACTCTTTGGTAACTTATTTATTAAGGAAAGTTCATCCTATATGCAATATCAGGTGTATAGTAGAATTTACTTTTTACCCCTTTTTGTGTTTGTAGCTTTGCTGACTGAGGCACATGACTGTCAAGTGAATTACCAAAAGTCACTTAGGAATGACCAGTTCTGTCATCTCTCCTTGGTATTTTTACATTACTATATGAATAGTACCACTGATTGCAGGGGGCTACACAGAGTAAGTTACCACATGAGTAAAGGTTGCAGAATCATGAGTGGCTCAAGCCCAGGATCTTACTGAAGTACTGACAATATCAGCTGTTCAAAAATCATGAGTCAGCCCCCAAAGTCAGGATCTTGTCTTTAAAAACCATGAGATTATTTTAATTAATATATTGTGGAGTATTTTTATTTGCTTTTTAGGGTTCATGTTTTCAAGCTTGTCTTTGCAATCAGGAGGCCTAGAAGCTGCCTTTATTTTTAAAATTAAAGAATCAATGCTCAAATACTCACATGATTCCAAGAGCTGGAACTTTAAGAAAAACAACCTGTATCATGAGACTTGCAATACAATCAAGAGTTAGCAACACTGCTATTGACTTCAAGTTCTTTACATTTCATTTAGCTCTGTTTCTTTTACAGCATCCCTTGAGTCAGGTAGCATGGAGCATCTGTAGAATCACTTTTGTAGAGAAATATTTATACACACAGAAGACAGCTCTGAAGGCAGTGAGCTAAAAGTCAGAGAGAGAATGTGATAAAGTTCCTTTCGCTCGACCCCTCACTACAGTTAGTGCAAGACTCCAGTCATATTTAAATATTGATGGTCTTCTGTACCAATGATGGCCAACAGAATCCTAGTCACATGACCTGGGTGAGTGACTAACTGGAATGCTGTCAAACCACACCTGCAATAGTTGACTACATAAGAATAGTCACATGATGACTCAGTGCATGGCAGTATTTGTTCATTATGTGGGCTTCATATAAAAGGTCTACAGAAACACTTCCTAGACACTTACAGTTGTATGTGGCAACTCATAACATTTGGGTTTCCTCACAAAGAAAAACACCATCCAAAGGCTTATGCTCCCAATTATGCACTTAGCTGAGAGGTGGCAGGGTTAAGTATTAAGTCTTTCAGAACCTTCGATAGACGACTCCCTTAGAATGAAAAAGCCTATTTGGAATTCAATACCAACCATTCTGATTTGAAAATACTAATGCTTAGATTCAAACTGAGACATTTCCAAGGTGAGGTGGACATTCCATACTTAATTTTCAAAGTTGTGCACAAATGGGATGGCTGATAAACTGCACACTCCAACTCCAGCATTTGCACAGATGTAAGCAGAGTCAGGATGAGCTCCACCCTGACATCTGGTAGTGAGGTGTGGCAAGTTGTGGAAAAGAACTCCAGGGGCTGATGTCATTTGCATAGGCACACCCACCCCGCCTAGAATGAGGCCATAGCTGCCCAAATGGTCACTTTGGCTGCTGTGGGATCCCCAGCGTCTCTGTTATTGGGGCAGGAAGAATAAATTGTTATTACCCTGATTATGGGAACTGTGCTTGGAACTGTACTTGGCCTTTTGTTATGATGGAGGGACTCACCATCAACTAAGTAGCACTCGCTAGGCAAGGGTCATGGGTTCCAAAACTCTGTGAACTGAGAGAGACTGGGGGCAAGTATTAATACTTGGTGGTATGGCCCCTTGGTGAGGGCCTTACATGCTAATTGCACTTCCTCCTCTCTCCACTGTGGAATATCAGAGCTAATTTTGATTCTATTAGGAGTCTAGTCACAGGATGCTGAGCTCACTTTGGGGCTAATGGTGCACTAGCAGTGAGGCTCCTCTACTACAAGCTGAATTCACCAAGGAGCTGAACTGACTAAGAGCTGAAATCACTGAGCGTTGTGTTAAGTAGCGGGGGAGCCTGAAGATCTATTGTGGAGCAGTTTGTGGGACGGCTGGTGGAGCAGTTTGTGGGACGGCAGGAGCTGCTTGTGGGATGCGGAGTGGAGCAGTTTGTGGGATGGTGGGAGCTGCTTGTGGGATGCGGAGCTGGTGGAGCGGAGCGGAGCCCTATGGAGCTGCAGGGCAGTCAGCTTCAGATCATGTAAGGTGCCCCTTACCTCTCTTCCCCCCTCCCCCGATCTCCACCCAGGTTGGGAGGTAAAGCTCTGCAGATAAACTTTTGAACTCTGGGGCTGCCCTGACCAGGGACAGAGACTTTTGGGTCATTGGACTTTTGGGACTTTGGGTGATTTCGGGTTGCTGCACTCAAGAACCAAAGGGAAAGGACATGACCCAATTTGCTTGGGGTGGGTTTTTGCTCATAGGTTGTGTTATGAATCCTGTTGGTGGTGTTTCCCCAACATAATGCCACATTGTTTCTCTCTGTTATTAAAAGGCTTTTTGCCACACTCAGACTCTGTGCTTGCGAGAGGGGAAGTATTGCCTCTTGGAGGTGCCCAGCGGGGGTGGTATATATTTGTCCCAGGTCACTGGGTGGGGGCTCGAGCCGGTTTTGCATTGTGTTATTGGAATGGATCCCCTAGATTTTGAACCCGGCCCTTGTTGCTGCCAACTTTGATGGGCAGAAGGGTTACACATGCAAGCACTTATTTTTCAAACCAATTGCCAGCTTTCCATGCACAAATGTCAGGGGATGTGCCTTGTTTGATACCCAGTTTTGAAAGTCTGACACCCTGTCCTTAATTTCTTCTTTTTGACAAGTGAAATCCTGTGAGGGCCCCTTACTCTCACATTGGGATGCTCCATGCCAGTCTGACTGATTGTCAGTGTGATAATGAAGATGACTTAGGAGCAGCTGCTCAACCATCTGTGGCTAGGTCCCACAGAGGCCTAACAAGGGATGAGAGCTCATGCAACAGGTCTACCCAGCACCTGGCCCCTCTGTTCCCCTCACAGAGATCATGGTGACTTTTATAGAACTTGGGCTGCAGAAGCCCTCAAGGAGAAACATGTGGGGGAAAGTGGGCTGGTTATGGGGACAACGCAGAGCTTCTCCCCACACCTACCACTTCTGGGGGAGAGCTTGGGTGAGTCACAAGGTGCTAAGCTGCTGACCCTATTTCCTTTGGCTTGGGGAGGGAGCATTGTTGGGGTAATGGGCCTGTCTTTGAAATGAAGTTGCCAGGCAGTAGTACTGTCATCCAATTCCAGTGCTGGCTTGGGAGAGGGAAAGGAGCCTGCTTGGAATCCTCGCTGTGTCACCAAATTTTTCTTCAGCAAGGGATTCTTCTCTTGTGGGATTGCTGGGAGAGGCATTGCCTCACTGCTGATGTCAGCTCCTAAGAACCCCACTACCATCTATGGATGTGGAAGTGGGGATGATAGGATCTTGGAATGAAATCCTGACTCCTTTCAAGTCAATGGCAAAACTCCCACTGGTTTCAGTGTGGCCAGTTTTTCACCCCTGGTTCTCTGCCTTCAGGTAGAAAAGCAAGGGACAGCTGTGTGTTCACTGCCCAAACAGCTTTCATTTCTTAGGACTGGAGCAATGTTGTGTGAGCCTGGAGCCAGCTAGGCCTCAATACGCAGTCAAAGCTCCATGTCTGCTTAAAGGGGTGCAGATGTGGTCAGGATTTTGCCTAATGGTAGGATTTAGGGTGGGAATAGTGAGCTGTAGCTCACGAAAGCTTATGCTCAAATAAATTTGTTAGTCTCTAAGGTGCCACAAGTACTCCTTTTCTTTTGTGAATACAGACTAACACGGCTGCTACTCTGAAACCAGTCTTAACTTTGATTTCATTCTCACTTCCAGTTCTGCTACCCTTCTTCATGTTGAATAGAACCTTATCATATGAGTAGCCAGGGAAATAAATGGGGCTATTTCATACTATTCCACATAACTAGGGATGGCAGAATCAGGCCCTCTGTCTCACATGTTCAATGCTTTTGTATTTATTTTTGCATAATCAAAATTCAGACTGCTTGTACTGTCTATATGCACATTCTGAACCACATGGGAGGTGGGGTGTTTTGGGGAGGGGGGTGTTGGTTGCTTGGTTGGTTTGGTTATTTTATTGTTTGTTTGGTTTGGTTTTTTTGCTTTTTCCCTGTGCTTTGCTGAGCTTTTGGTTTGCTGATGGAAAGCAATTATCATTCTATCCAACTGGATTCTGAGCTCATTGCCCTGGGGAATGTTTCTTTAATGTGACAATTGGAATTAGAGGAGAGTCTCCTAGCAGCTGTACTTTAGTCCTCTCAGTAGGATTACCATTTTGGAAGCTTAATTATTTTGTTTATTAAATACTGCCGCTCACTATTTAAAGTAACATAAATCAAGATTTGAAGAAACTTGAGCTTTATCATTGTGGCTTCCTTATTTGCTCAGTTGTTATTTTACAAGGTCAATCTTTAGAGAGTTTAGACACATAGTTAGGCTATAGTTTCAGCAATTTATTACCAATCTGGTGTGAGTTGTAAAAGCTCTGCAAGAGGATCCATGTTAATTGGTAGTCTGGCAGTTGTGCAGGAGAGATTAATTTTAATAATGGACTCTAAACTACATAGTCTATGTTGAACACATGTTCTTTACAGTACTGAACCAAAAGGAGGAACTGCACGATACTGTGTGTGCACGTAAGTATCTGAGCAAATAAACATGAGCATGCTGTGGGAATACTATTTTATTTTTTATAATTGTTGCACTTTCCTCTTATCAAACTATAGTTACTGTGTATAAAACAATTCTTTATTATTTGTCCCTGCACCTGAAGAAAGGCATATATCTTATTTTCTTTAAGAACGATCAATATTTAGACTGTACAGCGAATTTCTTCTTCATTATGGACATGGTATAGGAACTATTACAGAAAAATATTCTCTTTTTGGAGTTCTTATTTGTAGAAATCAGACTCTTGTTTATGCATGTGCATGAAGATTCCATAAGGGGATGTGCACCATTGGCCAGGTTTTCAATCGAGCTCAGTGTGAGGGCCCTGAAACAGATGTTTTAGAAACAGATGTGTTTTTAGTAGTAATTTTGAATATTTATTATTGCACGTCTTTATTAATGGTGATATAAATTATATAAGAGAAATGGGAGTTGCCCCTTTAAGAATAGTGTGGGGGCACAGAGAATGAGCTTCTGCAGAAGGGCGTGTTTAGAGCAGTGCTGCTCAAAGTGGTGGTCCGCAGACACCACGGTGCTGGTCTACGAGCTATTGGCTGCCAGTCTGTGCAAACACTGGGGGGAAAAAAAAAAAACACGCCGGTCCCCCACATCAGATAGCTTGAGAAGCACTGGTTTAGAGGGTGGCCAGCTGCTGCTGTAGGAGGCTGGCCTGTGTAGCGAGCGAGCACTAAAGCGGTTTCTGTGTGCAAGAATTATCTTTGCATCAGAGAAGGCAGTCTCTACACTAAAATAGCAGACTGAGTTGGTCTAAAGTCAATTTTTGCAGTCTATCTGCCCTCAAACCTTACTTCCGTGTATGGGGTTTAAATCTGACTGATCTTCTGTTGGAAAAATTGAATACTGTCAGTAGCACTGAAATAGAGCGCTAGCAAAACTAAAGAGCTTCAGGACTGCTGAGGCTATTACAAATCAATTCTATGCAATCTATTTTGAAAGAAGGAGACATTAAAGATCTCACCACTGTAGTACTGTTTCAGACAGGACTACATCAACATGCGCTGGGTACCTTTCAGAGCACATCAGCAGGATCTACACGGGACAGTTAGAGCTCAACACTTCAGAGTGCTCTACAGTTTATACCCTTCTGGTGTGCACTGTTGCATTACATAGGTAAGGCTTAACAGAGCAGTGCCGTGTTTTCTTTAGTCTACATTTTTGCTCTGCACTGTGTAGACAAGCCCTTAGAAATTCATTAGGTTCTGAAGTTAAAATTAGAGCCTAATATTTAATCACTAGGATTCTAAAAGAAAAAGGTCACGGGACCAGATCCTGATCCATAGTCTACTGCTCAAACCACATGAAGTAGCCAGAAAACTACCCTAATGGTGCAGCTGGGGATTCACCTGACATAGAGGAGGCATAAACCTGCATAGCAAGTAATACACCACATGCTTCTGCCCCAGCACTGCCATGGAGGCAGGCCATGGGTGTGGCTGGAGGCACGAGGAAGTGTGGCTAAAGTATGCTGCTCTCCAGCTCCCAAGAGGACCATGTCTCTATGTAAAACTCAGCCCCATGATCAGAAGATCAATGAAAAATGGCTTAGAGAGACCTTCCCTGCTCCTCAGAGCTGCGCCCAACAAGGGATCTGGTGTGTTATATTTTAGAACCACTAGTCTTGCCCTAATAGGGATAAATTAGAGGATCTTTTGTATCTCAGTTTTCATGGTTCATTTATCAAACCTTGCTTTTCTTACCCTAAGGAAACAAGCAGATGCACAGGGACAGTTTTTGCTCAAGGCTACTTTCAAGACAAATGGGATCATAAAAAAATATCACCCAACTAAACTAGAGCTGGGGAAGTTCAGATCCAGAGCTAAACTTGGCACCATGGGCCCATTCCCAAACAGTTCTCAAAAGACACTTAGTTTGGCTATTTAGAAGGGCTTGGGGTTTAAACCACCAGTCTATAATAGTGTGCACAGTTAATCAGATTGCATATAGTGCAAACTTGTACATATTCAGGGGGAGTTCCAATCAGAATTTAGTTTGGACCACAAACAAGGCTTTGTTTATTGAGGGCTATATTTTAATACCCTTACTCAATCTGGCCTTTATTTGTTTGAGTTGTACAGTTTGCCTGTTGTGACAGTCTAGGCACACACACAAAAGATGGGCTAATGCAGGTGAACAAAGTGCCAAAAAAAATTACACTACAAGAAGAACTCCCTCTCCCACAGAAGTCTAGGAGAATAGCAAAATCCTCCCAGCTTGACCCATATCCTCAGAAGAAATCTGAATAAATAGGTAGGCCTTGCAAGATTCTTAGAAGGCCTAAAGATTGGTGAACCAAGGGGATGAAGCAAATTCAAGTGGCTGCACTGAGAATAGGCAGCCACCAGTTCCGAGATATACAAATCTAGTGCGTCAACTCAACCATCTTAGCTGATCTCAAAGGACATTGACTAACACAAGGAGAGAGGAAGTCTCCAAGGTAGACAGAGCCCAAACCTTAAAGGGCTTCATAGCTCAAAACCAGCACCTTAAATTGTACCTACAAGTGAACTGGAAGCCCGTGCAGCCTATGCAATGCCAGTGAAGTATGCTCCATGTCTGAAACAGTGCAGAGAAAGCGGTCAGGCATATTCTGCACCAGCTGAAGTTTCCCAGTGTTCGTCAGAGTAGCACTGAGTGGAAGGCATTCTGGAGGTGACAAAGGAACAGGTGACTGTGGTGAGGGCTTCAGCTGAGACAGGAGTCAAGCACAGCTGAAAAAAAGCACTCTTGGTCTCTGCTGCAATCTGGACACCCAGAAGGAACCACAGACTGCCTAGAATGCAGACTGTAGGAACAAAAAGCAGGCGTCACTCGATTAATAGGGCAGACAGCATCTCTCTGCCATTCTATCTAGCTCAATCAAGCACAGAACCTGCAGAATGCTGATAGCATGACAGTGCAAACCATGGGACCTCCACAAGGATTTTATACTCAAGGGGCAGCTGTTCAAGGGTGAAGAGAGCACCGAGGTGAACTAATGACAGAAGCATTGCTCCATTTTAACCCTGTACTGATCAGCAGAGCCATTTTGGAGCAGGGATTGGGCATGCACATTGCCCCTTGTGTCATGATGGCAGAGGTCCCATTCCAGCATGTGCACCCTTGATTTAAAGGGAATTGTCATAGGACAAGCCCTCCTGGAGCACCCTCCAGCATCAAACCATGGCATGGCCAGTGCACCTGCCTCAGTTTCCCCTTCAGAGCCTCCAAAAGTAATCCTTAAGGCTCTTCAACCCTATATAGCCTTTTGTGGATTATTACAAAAGTCCTGTGCACACAAATCATAAAATCCTACATGGGATTGTCTAAACAGTCCATGCAACACACAAAGTATGCCTCTGGTATCTCTCACCACACCCCAGCTCTTCAATACACCTCTGACATCTCTCACCAGATCCCAACTCTCCACTACAGCTCTGACATCTCTTCCCTCCCTCCCCGCAGAGGGTTGCCAATTTTGGTTGGACATATTCCTGGAAGTTTCATCACATGACAGTCTTTAATTAAAGATTAATCTTTAATTCCTGGAGACTCTAGGACAATCCTGCAGGGCTGACAACCCTAACCATGCCCCAGCTCTCCAGTACAGCTCTGGCATTTCTAGCTTCACCTCACCACAGCCGTCAGCTCTCTCTGACCCTCTAGCTTCAGCTCACAGAGCCAATAGGCATCTCCTTCTGCTTCTCTCAGCCTTCTCCCACCACCTTAGTTGTGGCTCTCTGAATCAGGGAGATCAGCAGGCCTGACCCCTCCTCTGGCTTCCTAGCCTTACATTCTTTTCAGCCTTCCAACACTGGGTTTGGCTCAGAAAGGTCAGCAGATCTGCCCCCTTCTCTGGCTTCCTGGCAGTGCTTAATTTCTAATGAAACAGGTTCCAGGGCTCAAGCAAGCTTTTTACATTCCTAACTGATGTGGCAAGCCTAGAGATGCTAGGGCTATGAACTGCTAAGCCAGGGGTGGGCAAACTACAGCCCGTGGGCCACATCCAGCCATTTTAATCCATCCCTCAAGCTGGGGAGCAGGATCCTGAGCCTGCCCCACTCTGGTGCTCCAGACGGACAGCAGGGTTGGAGGCCACTCCTAGTGGCTCCCAGAAGCAGCAGCATGTCCCCTCTCCAACTCCTATGCATAGGGGCAGACAGGGGGCTCCGCTCTGCATGCTGCCCCCACCCCAAGTACTGCCCCCGCAGCTCCCATTGTCCAGGAACCATGGCCAATGGGGGCAGCGCCTGCAGAGGGGGCAGCACACAGCAGAGCCAGCTGCCCACGCCTCCCCATAGAAGCCAGGTGGGGGACAGGCTGCTGCTTCCAGGAGCTGCTTGAGGTAAGCGCTGCCTGGAGCCTGCGCCACCCCCTCTGCACCCCTGTCCCAATCCACCTTCCGCCCTCCAAACCCCTTGGTCCCAGCCCAGAGCACCCTCCTGCACCCCAAACCCCTCATCCTCAGACCCACCCCACAGCCTGCACCCCCCAGCCAGAGCTCTCACCCCCTGGTGCCCCAATCCCCCTCCCACCCTCCAAACCCCTCAGTCCCAGCCCAGAGACCCTCCTATACCCCCAACCCCTCATCCCCAGCCAGAGCCCTCACCCTCTCCCACACCCCAATCCTAATTTCCATGAGCATTCATGGCCCACCATACAATTTCTATACCCAGATGGGCCCTTGGGCCAAAAAATTTGCCCACCCCTGTACTAAGCCTAAAGGTGCCGGGTTTAGGCCTGGTAAGCCCTGGCACAAATTAAGGACTGTTCCCTAGCCCTCAGCTCTTTTTAGCTTTGGGTCACAAGATCAATAGCCAGTCCCTCCACCGGCTTCCTGAAAATTCCTCCCTCTTTCTAAGGAGGATCAGCAGAGAGCTTTCTGTTCTCTGTAGCTTTCCTAATAGACCTTCTCCAGTGCTCTAACTCCCCCAACAGCTCTGACTTGTCTCTTTTCCTGACTGCTTCTCACTGACTTCTTTTTACCAGGTCTCCCCTCAGAGTCTCACTGATCATCTATAGCTCCCAGGTGCTCGCCTGCTCTCTTAATTAGCCAAAGTGGGAACAACTGTTCTGGCACAGGGGCGCTAGACCTGCTTCTTTTACAGGGGCCAGCCATCCTGTGACAGATATGTCTACAATTTAAGTTGGGGTGTCATTCCCAGCTTGAGGAGAAATACCCACGGTAGCTCTGGTTGAACTAGCATGCTAAAAATTGAGTGTAGCTGCAGTAGGAGGGGCTAGCTGCCCCTAGTATGTGCCTAGTGTCTTAGACAGGTATGTACTTGGGGTGGTGATCGGCTCCCGCTGCCACAGCTACACTCTATTTTTAGAACACTAGTTCAATCAGAGCTAGTGTGGGTATGTCTCCTTGAGCTGGGAGTCATAGCCCCAGCTCAAAGTGTAGACATACCCAAAGACTTAAAGGAATGGAGAATCCACCACATCCTTGGGTAATTCGTTCCAATGGTTAATCCCCTCTCTCTGAAAATGGAGATTTTAACATGGAGACTGATGCCCTCTCTGGGAGATTTTTTATTTTACTTAGCCTAAAATAGAAATCATGTAGACTGAAGGTATGTGTTGGGAAAACACAGCAGAACATAACATGAGGGGGTGTTCCCTCCCCCCTCCTCCAGTAGGGTTGAGAGCCAAGGAGGATAATTAACCTGACAGGCCACAACTGAGGGGAATCAAGCAGGCAAGTAATCCCCAAAGTGAGTAAGGGAGCCCAGCTGTGGAGGAATGAGCTGGGTGGCAGGACATATAAAGACAAGAAATAGGATGCTGGGAAAGGGTAGACACTTCTAGGAGAAGAGAAGAACTGTTTGGGGGGGGGGGGGGTGTTGTTGTTGTTGTTAGCTGTTGTCACTCTCTTGGAGGAGGCTTTTGGAACTGGTAAACCTAGGAAGAAAGGGGGAACCAGTGGTAGGAAGAGGTTTGCCAGGTGTCTGGTTTTCAGCTAGAAAGTCTGGTGAAAA
The DNA here is from genome assembly GCF_965152275.1 of Natator depressus. NCBI lineage: Eukaryota > Metazoa > Chordata > Testudines > Cheloniidae > Natator > Natator depressus. Next base: position 176,644,369 of record NC_134236.1, on the reverse strand, counting down.
AGGGGGACCCGACAGTGTCTGGTCAGATCTACTGACTGGATGCCTAAAGTCTGGTTACTGTAGGTGGTGGAGGCACCAGGTCATCCCCTGCTATAGCTCCTACTCAGCTGGGGTTGCCTCCTATGTTTGTTAGGCAGTTGCAACTCCCAGCCCTGGCTCCACAGGCAAGTCCCTCCAGATGTGGGAGGGGAAAAGCAGCAAGTGATGGGGGCAAAGAGGGATGGGGCAGGGCTTTGGGGGGAATAAGTGGGGCAGGGGTGTGGCCTTGAGGGGAAGGAGCAGGGCAGGGGAGGCTGTGGCACTCCTGCTGGAGTGTCTGATTTTTAAATATTACCAAGTTGGCAACCCTAGGTAGGAAGAAGACCAGGAAAAGAGCAGTGAGGCTAGAGAGAGAAAGTGTAGACTGCTGAGCTGAGGGTCCCTAGGCTGGAATCCAGAGATGAAGGTGGGCCTGGGTTCCTCCAGCCTGTGAGGGAGTGACACAGAGGCAGTGAAGGGAGAACTTTGAGTGAGCTAGCTGGAGGGCTGAGTCACAGAGAGGATACTGCAGTTCCTGAGATGGAGAGAGGGGAGCTGCAGGCCAGACAGAGAGTTGGAACAAGCTGTTGACTGAATGAGCTAATCCCCAGAATGACCAGCAGGAGGCGCTGCAATCGGTGGGTAGTATGCCCTGTGACAATAAAAGTAAAATGCAGCTTCTTCCTGTTTGGTTTGTGGGTCTAAATTCAGTATCAGGAAAGTATGTGATTATTGGTACCATATATCTCTAAAGAACATTTCCCTACTCTATTTTTCCAAATAAATCTGCTTAGTCAGCCTTTGATGTATCAAATTTTAAGCTTATGCAACTGCGTAAGTCCATAAAAATTATGGCTGACTGTCTGAATAGAACATAAGAATGGCCCTACTGGGTCAGACCAAAGGTCCATCTGGACCAGTATCCTGTCTTCTGACAGTGGCCAGTACAAGGTGCCCCAGAGGGAATGAACAGAACAGGTAATCATCAAGTGATCCATCCCCAGTCACTCATGCCCATCTTCTGGCAAACAGAGACTAGGGACACCATTCCTGGCTAATGGCCATTGATGGACCTATACTCCATGAATTTATCTAGTTCTTTTTTGAACCCTGTTATGGTCTTGGCCTTCACAACATCCTTTGGCAAGGAGTTCCACAGGTTGACTGTGTTTGAAGAAATACTTCCTTTTGTTTGTTTTAAACCTGCTACCTATTAATGTCATTTGGTGACCCCTAGTTCTTGAATGATGAGAAGGAGTAAATAACACTTTCTTATTTATTTTCTCCATACCAGTCATGATTTTATAGACCTCTATCATATCCCCCCTTAGTAGTCATCTCTTGTCTAAACTGAAAAGTCCCATCTTCTTAATCTCTCCTCATATGGAAGCCGTTCCATACCCCTAATCATTTGTTGCCCTTTTCTGAACCTTTTCCAGTTCCAATATGTCTTTTTTGAGATGGGGTGAGCACATCTGCACGCAGTAGTCAAGATGTGGGCATACCATGGATTTATATAGAGGCAATATGATATTTTCTGTCCTATTATCTATCCCTTTCTTAATTATTCCCAGCATTCTGTTTGCTTTTTTGTCTGCCACTGCACATTTAGTGGATGTTTTCAGAGAACTATCCACAATGACTCCAAGATCTCTCTTGAGTGGTAACAGCTAATTTAGACCCCATCACTTTATATGTATAGTTGGGATTATGCATTCCAATGTGCATTACTTTGCATTTATCAACATTAAATTTCATCTGCCATTTTGTTGCCCAGTCACCCAGTTTTGAGAGATCCTTTTGTAGCTCTTCGTAGTCTGCCTAGGTCTTAACTATCTTTAGTAATTTTGTATCATCTGCAAATTTTGCCACCTTACTGTTTATCCATCTGGTCCTGGGGACTTATTGCTGTTTAATTTATCAATTTGTTCCAAAACCTCCTCTAATGACACCTCAGTCTGGGTTAGTTCTTCAGATCTGTCACCTAAAAAGAATGGCTTAGGTTTGGGAATCTTCCTCCTATCCTCAGGCGTGAAGACTGATGCAAAGAATTCATGTTGTTTCTTCGCGGTGGCCTTATCATCCTTGAGTGCTCCTTTAGCACTTCGATCACCCAGTGGCCCCACTGGTTGTTTAGCAGGCTTTCTGCTTCTGATGAACTTTTAACAAAAAATAAATAAATTCCTTTTTGAGTCTTTGTCTAACTGTTCCTCAAATTATTTTTTGGCCTTCCTAATTGTATTTTTACATTTGCCAGTGTTTATGCTCCTTTTTATTTTCTTCGCTAGGATTTAACTTCCACTTTTTAAAGGATGCCTATTTCTTTTACTTCATTTAGGCACAGTGGCTCTTTTTTGGTTCTCTTACTATGTTTTTAATTTGGGGTATACATTTAAGTTGAACCTCTATTATGATGTCTTTAAAAAGCTTCCACACAGCTTGCAGGGATTTCACTTTTGGCACTGTACCCTTTAATTTCTGTTTAACTGATCTCCTCATTTTTGTGTAATTCCCCTTTCTGAAATTAAATGCTACAGTGTTGGGCTGCTGTGCTGTTTTTTCTGCCACAGGGATGTTAAATTTAATTATATTATGGTCACTGTTACCAAGCAGTCTAGCTATATTCACCTCTTGGACCAGATCCTGTGCTCCACTTAGGACTAGATCAAGAATTGTCTCTCCTCTGGTGGGTTGCAGGACTAGCTGCTCCAAGAAGCAGTCATTTAAGGGGTCAAACTTTATCTCTGCATTCCGTCTTGAGGTGATATGTACCCAGTCAATATGGGGATAATTGAAATCCCCCATTATTGCGTTTATTTTAATAGCCTCTCTAATCTCCTTGAACATCTCAGTCACTATTACCATCCTAGTCAGGTGGTCAGTAATATCCCTACCGCTATATTCTTATCAAAGCATGGAATTTCTATCCATGGAGATTCTACAGTACAGTTTGATTCATTTATGATTTGTACTTCATTTGATTCTATGCTTTCTTTCACATACAATGCCATTTCCTGACCAGCATGACCTGTTCTGTCCATCTGATATATTTTGTACCCGGTATTACTGTATCCCATTGATTATCCTCATTCCACCAATTTTCTGTGATGTCTATTATATTCATATCCTCATTTAATACAAGGCACTCTAGTTCACCCATTTGATTAGACTTCTAGCATTGGTATATGAGCACTTTAAAAACTTGTCTCCTTTTAGCTGTCTGCCATTACACAATGTAATTGAATGGGACTTTTTTTTTTTATTTGACTGTTTCTGATCAGACACTGCCTGTATTTTATCATTTTCCATCCTCTTGTCCTCACTAGGACATAGAGATTTTCTATGAATCGATCCTCCCCAAGGGATTTCCGAACCATGTGCTCCTTCACACCTGCTAGCTTTCCCCCAGCCCTTAGTTTAAAAACTGCTCTACGACCTTTTAATGTTAAGTGCCAGCTATCTGGTTCCATTTTGGTTTAGGTGGAGCCCATCTTTCCTGCAGAGGCTCCCCATTTCCCAGAAGTTTCCCCAGTTCCTAATAAATCTAAACCCCTCCTCCCTACACCATTGTCTCATCCATGCAGTGAGACTCTGCAGCTCTGCCTGTCTAACTAACCCTGCACGTGGAAATGGGAGCATCTCAGAGGATGCTACCATAGAGGTCCTGGGCTTCAATCTCTTACCTAGAGGGGGGGGAAGCTACTAGTTATAGGGATCAGAAGAAAGGTCTAAATGGTTCCTGGGGATCCAGTCTTGGAAAGCAGGGGGAATGTAACTGGGCCATACATACAGACATTAGGAGGAACCTAGAGCAAAACTTCTCTGCACCCATGAGGTCATGGAATGTAGCAAAGCTTGAAAATGTGAACCATAAAGGCTCAGAAACCAGAAGGCAAATAAGAAGAACCCAACATCTATTTTTTTAATCTCATGAGTTGGACCACCTAGCAGAAATGGGATAAAAGCCCTGTATCCTTCAGCTTTCAGGAAGTGATGTGCTGAAGATACATGAAAGGGAGAAGACTGAAGTTCTGGGCCGGCCACCTGGGAGTCCTCCAGCTGATATCCAGTAACTGTCTTTCTATATCATAGAATCATAGAATATCAGGGTTGGAAGGGACCTCAGGAGGTCATCTAGTCCAACCCCCTGCTCAAAGCAGGACCAATCCCCAATCAAATCATCCCAGCCAAGGCTTTGTCAAGCCTGACCTTAAAAACTTCCAAGGAAGGAGATTCTACCACCTCCCTAGGTAACGCATTCCAGTGTTTCACCACCCTCCTAGTGAAAAAGTTTTTCCTAATATCCAACCTAAACCTCCCCCACTGCAACTTGAGACCATTACTCCTTGTCCTGTCCTCTTCTACCACTGAGAATAGTCTAGAACCATCCTCTCTGGAACCACCTCTCAGGTAGTTGAAAGCAGCTATCAAATCCCCCCTCATTCTTCTCTTCTGCAGACTAAACAATCCCAGTTCCCTCAGCCTCTCCTCATAAGTCATGTGTTCCAGACCCCTAATCATTTTTGTTGCCCTTCGCTGGACTCTCTCCAATTTATCCACATCCTTCTTGTAGTGTGGGGCCCAAAACTGGACACAGTACTCCAGATGAGGCCTCACCAATGTCGAATAGAGGGGAACGATCACATCCCTCGATCTGCTCGCTATGCCCCTACTTATACATCCCAAAATGCCATTGGCCTTCTTGGCAACAAGGGCACACTGCTGACTCATATCCAGCTTCTCGTCCACTGTAACCCCTAGGTCCTTTTCCGCAGAACTGCTGCCTAGCCATTCGGTCCCTAGTCTGTAGCTGTGCATTGGGTTCTTCCGTCCTAAGTGCAGGACCCTGCACTTATCCTTATTGAACCTCATCAGGTTTCTTTTGGCCCAATCCTCCAATTTGTCTAGGTCCCTCTGTATCCTATCTCTGCCCTCCAGCGTATCTACCACTCCTCCCAGTTTAGTATCATCCGCAAATTTGCTGAGAGTGCAATCCACACCATCCTCCAGATCATTTATGAAGATATCCAACAACATTAGCACCCTGGGAAAGATTTTAGTCATGTCTGTCCTTCGCTCTACCTGTATTTGCAGTTTCAACTCCTGCTGTGAACAGTAATTGAGCTCAAAACTGACAAAGTAACACACAACCTTTCTCTTAGGTTACAACCCAAATCAATTGACTACTTCCTGAAACTTGGTACCTAATCAGTAAGGAAGCATACATGCTTGTGTAGGTGCTGTAAAGATTGTCACAGAGTTAGTGTGTCTTTATTGTGTAACAGGTTCCAGTTAAAATAGTTGTAAAGTAGCTATGAAACAGAACAAGTTATAGTTAACGAAGATTGTGAAACACAGTGACAGAAGGGATTTTTCCATCTCTGTAGTAAATCCACCCCCTCATGAGGCAGTAGCTAGGTGATTGGAAGCATTCTTCAATCGACCTAGCTGTGTCTATACTGGGTCTTAGTTTAGCTTAACTAAATCTCTCAGGGGTATGAATTTCTCACATCTGAGTGATAGTAGCTAAGTCGACTTAAGTTTTAGGTGTAGACCAGGCCTAAATCCTGACCCTTATTTTGCTCCCTTAGCCTGTTCACTTTAATCCTAAATCTTAATAGGTATGTTGCTTTGTTACTCCTGGAGGGGTATTTTACTTCACTCGTAAGAACTGTATGAGAAACCATCTGTCCAGGGATCCTTGTGGCTAAAAAAAAAAATGGAGGGACAAGGATTTTTCCTTAGGAAACACTGCTGAATAGCATCAACACTGGAGGAAACTTCAGCAGGATCAGAAGGTTTAAGGCATTATTTGAGAGGGTCTTGCCCTATTTGAAGTTTAAAAAGAAAGTGCTGGCCTGGAACTGATGAGCTCCAGGTTTAGTTCCTGCTCTGACACAAATTCTGGGTGACCTTGGGCAATTTACTTAGGCCCAGATCCTCAAAGGTATTTAGGCTCCTAACTTCTCTAGAAATCAACAACAGAGGCATTGTAAGGATATGTTAAAGACTGAGGTGCTCAGATGCTATGGTAATGGAGGCTAGATAAGTATCTAAGATAGGCTGAAGAAGAGACTTTATTTAGTAGGAGTGTTGGCAAGGTTGAAACAGCCAAGTCAGTGTGGTAAAGAGGAGAAGGATTTGGGCTAAGAATTCCACAGACAACTGGTTGACAGACCCAAAGCACTTACTAACAGCAGGACACAGTTCTTGGTTTACTAAGTCAAAAGTTGTTTTCTCAAATAGTAAGATTCTCTTTAATGAAAAAATTAATCTTTGGTTTTTATAATTTAAAAATTAGATTGCAATAAGCAAGGCATTTACAGTAATACAACAAATATTATAATGGACATCAGGACAAAGGATTGCAAAAGTATAAGTCCATTACCTAATGCTTTTAGCATCTGTTTTCCTTTTCTTTTTAAATGTTGCCACAGGAAAAGCACAGTTTGTGACCATAATACCAGTTACAAATAGAATCTTTTAGTGGTAAGATCCTGTATTAGCCATATTACATAACTTTATTAATGTGGACAGTTAGCTAGAGTAGTCAAGAGGGCATCAAATTAATAGCAAAAGGGGAAGGTAGAAAGAGGGGAAATGTGAACATTCAGCACAAAGTTGAGATGTTGAGAACAAAATTAATCAAGAAACTAAAGGACATGAAGAGAAAATTCTTGAATTGCCTGTACACTGATGCTAGGAGCCTGGATAACAAACAAGAGGAGATTGAATTTCTAGTCCAAATGAATTTCTAGTCAAATGAGCAATTCTATCTAGTCCATATTACTGAAATGATTTGCATGATTGGAATGTTAAAATCTATGGTTATAACTACTTAGGAAGGATCAAGTGGGGAAAAAGGGGAAGGGGAGTGACACTCTGTCTAAAATGACATGTGTTTTCAAGTCATTGATAACTCAGAAGAAAATGATTGTGAATCCATATGGATCAATGTCCTAACAGATAAAGCACAAGATAGGATATAAGCTAGTGTCTTCTACAGACTATCAGATCCCACTAGAGAAAAGAATGACCACCACCTTATCCACCTCTCTGTAGTGTGTGTGTGTGTGGGGGGGGGGTGGCGGGGGGAGGAAGCTGCATGATCATGGGGGACTTCAAGCTGAATGACACATGCTGGCGGTCTCACATGTCAGTACTAAAACATCCTTGGAAACATTATAGATGGCAATTTCCTAATTCAAAAACTGTTGCAGCAAATATGAGGGAATGCTTTATTAGACCTTGTCTTAACACATAAAGAGGAACTGATCACAGAACTAAAAATTAATGATATCTTAGGTACAACTGATCATGACTTGATTACATTTATAATGTACAAGCAGAAAAAACTTTGGTGTTTTAATAGAGACAGTTTCACAAAGCTGAAAACAGTTGCGCCAAATCATCTAGGTGGAAGATTTTAATCAGAAACATGTGAGTGATAATAGATGTTCTTAAAAGATTGCCATACTTGATGCCCAAGAAGCAGCAGTCCTACTACTGTGGAAAAAGGCTGTACTGTTTAAAAAACAGACCTGGTTTTGAGAGGAAGTGAAGGCAGCTATAAAAAAAATTATATGCAACAAACAGAAGAAAGGAGGTTGATAGTAATGAATATAAATCAGAAGTTAGGGATTGTAGAAAATTGATAAGGGAAGCAAAGGGACACAAGGAGAAATCTGTGGCCAGCAAAGTTAAGGACAATAAGAAGCAGGTTTAAGTATATTAGGAACAAAAAGAATCCTGAAAATTGGTATTGGTCCATTATTAGATGGAAATTGTAGAATTACCAATAATAATGCAGAAGTGTTTAAATATTTCTGTTCTGAAAAACAGATTTGGGAAAAAACAGATGATATATTTTCATCATATGGTGATAACACTGTTTCCATTCCAATAGTATCTCTGGAGGATGTTAAACAGAAGCTACTGTAGTTAAACATTTTAAATCAGTAGGTGTAATAATTTGCATCCAAGTGTTTTAAAAGAGTTGGCTGAGGATCCTGCTGGATCATTCATGTTGATTTTCATTAAGCTTTGGAGAACACTGGGGAAATTCCAGAAGACTGGAAGAAAGCTAATGTTGTACCAATTTTTAAAAACAGGTTGACCCAGGTAATTATAGGCCTTTCAGCCTGACATCAATCCCATGCAATATAATGGAGTGACTAATACAGGACTCGATTAATAAAGAATTAAATGGGGGTAATGTAATTTAATGCAACTCAAAATAGGTTTATGGAAAATAGACACTGTCAAACTAACTTGATATATTTTTATGATGGGATTATAAATCTGGTGGATCAAGGTAATAATGATGTAATATGCTTAGATGTCTGTAAGGCATTTGACTTGGTACCACACTACATTTTGATTAAAGAACTAGAATGGTATAAAATTAATATGCCATGCATTAAATAGATTTAAAACTATCTGATAGGTCTTAAATGTAATTGTAAATGGGGAAACATCATCAAATGGGTGTGCTTTCTGCGGGGATTGGTTCTTATTAAATAGTGTTGGACCATTTTTATCCATGACCTGGAAGAAAACAAAATCATGACTGAAAGCTTGCAGATTATACAAAAATTGGAGGAGTGGTAAATAATGAAGAGGACAGGTCACAGCTTGGTAATTGGTGCAAGCATACAATATGCATTTTAATACAACTAAATGTAAATGTATATATCTAGGAATTAGGGGCTTATCTAAGGAGTTGCACCACTGTAGTGCTTCAATGTAGACACAACACAGGGTTCTCCTATTGGTGTAGCTTATCCACCTCCCCAAGAGGCCATAGATAGGTCAATGGAAGAATTCTGTTAACCTAGAACTGTCTACATGGAGATTTAAGTCAATTTAACTATGTCAGTAAGAGGTGTGGATTTTTCACACCCCTGAGTGACAGGGCTGGTCAATCTAATTTTTTAGTGTAGGCCAGCCCAAATAATGTAGGCCACACTTATAGAATGGTGGACTGTATCCTGGGAAGCAGTGACTCTGAAAAAGATTTTGGAGTCATGGTGGATAATCAGCTGAACATGAGCTTCCAACGTGACTGTGGCCAAAAGAGCTAATGTGATTCTGAAATGCATAACCAGGGGACTCTCAAGTAGGGGATTTTGCTTTATATTTGTCACTGGTGTGACCACTGCTGGAATACTGTGTTCTGGTGTCCACAGTTCCAGAAGGTTGTTGACAAATTGGAGAGGGTTCAGAGAAGAGCCAAACATGCCTTATTGTACTAGACTCAAAAAGCTCAATCTATTTAGCTTAACAAAGAGAGGGTTAAAGGGTGAATTGATCACAGTCTGTAAGTATCTACATGGGGAATAAATATTTAATAATGGGCTCTTCAATCTAGCAGAGAAAGGTATTACATGATCCAATGGCTGGAAGCTGAAGCCAGAGAAATTCAGACTAGAAATATGGTGTATGCTTTAGGAATTTTTTTTTTGAGAAGTTCTATGGCCTGTTTTATACAGCAGGTTATTATAGATTATCACGATGGTCCCTTCTGACCTTGGAATCTATGAATGCATTAATGTAATACCAAATTTTAGCATATTTTCACCATTTTGTCAATGCATCAAGTCATTTTCTCTATCAAAACTGTGCTTGACAGTCTTTCAGTCATTCAAAATAAACTACAGGTATGTTCAATTTCTATTGCTGAGTATTATAATGTTTTTATTAATAGATATGTTGGCACTCATTTCTTAATGCTCAATGGAAGATTTAATTGTTCTACTAATTTGAGTATGGGAGAGAGGCAGATCTTTGAATTCAGAACTGTGAAAAGATCTTTGCATATAGTGCTCCAGTATATTTGTAATGTGACCAATGAAAATATTATTTTCAACAAGTTAGCTGATTTTCAACAAGTTTGGCAGTATCTCCAGCTTTTGTTGTTGTTACCTAAACTTAGTTTATGTAGTGACAATCGGCATGCAGTGAAATCTTCAAAAGAATTACTGAGATTATCAATCACTAGGTGGTGCTAAAGATTCACGTATAAAGGAAGATTGATTTTAAAAAAAATATATGGTTTCAGTAAGAGGTGATATTTCCAGTTTGGCCTAAGAGTAGCTACATGGACTACAAAATCTCCAGCAAAATGTCTTGTTAGCCACCATATTACAAAAATAATTAAATTTATATGCAGATATGACTGCACCCAAGTAAATTAACAACTCACTAACTAGTTGTCAAATTCTACAGAGTGGAAGACCAAACAGCAACTCTGAAAACTAGCTGTAATATAGGAACATAAGAATTGTTAGACTGGATCAGATATGAGATCCATCCAGTCCAGTATCCTGCCTCTGACAGTGGCCAGCACAACATGCTACAGAAGAAGGTGTAAGAACCTACAGTTGGCACATGTGAGGTAACCTGTCCTCCCTATATTAGGTCTCTTCCTGATCTCTAATAATTGTAGATTGGCTTAAGCCCTGAAGCACATGGTTTAATATCCCTTCCAAAATTTTGTTGTAATTCATTTTGATAACTCTGGATATTCCTGGTATCTATTAAATGTCAATCCCTTTTTGCTATTCTGACTGTAAGATTTAAAAAAAGAGTTGCAAAAAAAAAAAATCTGTGTTCTGATACTATTTCTCATTTTAAAAGGACATTTAGTGTCTTTCTCCTTTCTTAGCTTTTTTGGCTGTGCCTTTTCCCAGGTTCCTGAATTAAGTTACCATTGGTCCATATCCTATAGCAAAACATGAACTGACCAGGTGGCTTTTGATAAATAAAGGTTTCTTCAGGATGCAAACAGTTCACCAAACATCATAATTCTGATAGGGCAAACAGGGGAGACATTTTTCCACTTGTGGATTTCCCAAGACAAACTGTCTTTTGTGCTTCTGTCCTACATGCCCCAATTCCAGAAAGCACTTAAGCATTTGCTGAATGGGGAATGCTTTATTGAAGCAAGGCATAGGTCTGTAAGCTGTGGTGAAAAGGAGGAAGAATTTGAAGCATGTGTTCAAAGTTCCTACCACTGCTGGGTAAACTGATATTTGGAGTGCTTGATATGTTTTCCATAGTAACCAGATGAATTGGTGTATAAAGGTTTCATAGATACGCTTAAAAAGCGTTATGTACCAATACCGTATTTTCTAGCTAAGATGTATTTCATCTAAGACAACAAATGGAAAAAGAAAATACTGTGGAATTACTATTGTAATAATGGTACTATTGTAAATAAGTTCACTATTCACTTTCTGTTGAAAGCCCTTACAGATCAGTCTGTTTTGAGAATAAAGAACCCTAGGATAATCTAGAGGTTGCAGAGCACAATTCATATTATTAGGGCCAGTGTCACCAAGTGGAACTGTTACACATAACATAATGTAAGAATGGCCATACTGGGTCAGACAAGTGATCTATCCCGCATTAATTCCTGTCTTCTGACAGGGGCCATTGCAAGGTCCTTCAGAGGGAATGAACAGAACAGGGCAATTATCGAGTGATCCATCCCCTGTCATCCAGTCTCGGCTCCAGGTATCGATAAACCTCTGACTGCCAAAAGCTAATAGCCATCAATGGACGTATCTTCCATGAATTTCTCTAATTCTTTTTTGAACCCACATAGTCATCCAAGTTTCTCCTTAGCATGCAAGTAAGTGTTCAGTCATGCTGCGTATTGTGGTTAGTTTTGTTAGGCAAGTATAACCTTTCTGCCAGGTGCCAATGACTGCATCAAAGGCTGGGTTCAAGATGTCTAAGGAGCCTTTTCTAAAATAAATCTAGAGCTTGAGCCCCCACCCAAGTACTCCTACTTCTCGCTCTGGGACATTAAAATAAAATCTCCCTCATCTCTTTGAAGGTGATTCTTCCCCACTTGCAAGCATTCAGAAGTCCTTGAGAATATAGAAATACACATCTTTTTATCTGGGGAAAGGGGAAAACCATTAAAAAACGTGAAAACTCTGTTTGCATAGAACAAACTGAGCACCCCAAATCAGTGCATTAGGAGACTGGACAACTCCATACTTCCAAATAACGAGGGTACCGGCGGGTCAGGGTCCAGCCTGAGCCCAAACGTCTACACTGCAATTTTATAGCCCCGCAGCCCAACCCCTGCAAACCTGAGTCAGCTGGCAGCTGCAGGAGTTTTACTGCAGTGTAGACATACACTTAGGCCCCAGATATAGAATCATAGGACTGGAAGGGACCTTAAGAGGTCATCTAGTCCAGTCCCCGGCACTCATGGCAGGACTAAGTATTATCTAGACCATCCCTGACAGGTGTTTCTTACCTGCTCTTAAAAATCTCTAATGATGGAGATTCCACAACTTCCCTAGACAATTTATTCCAGTGCTTAACCCCCTGACAGTTAGAAAGATTTTCCAAATGTCCAACCTAAACCTCCCTTGCTGTAATTTAAGCCCATTGCTTCTTGTCCTATCCTCAGAGGTTAAGAACAACAATTTTTCTCCCTCCTCCTTATAACAACCTTTTATGTGCTTGAAAACATGTCCCCCCTCAGTCTTCTTTCTTCCAGACTAAACAAACCCATTTTTAAAAATCATTCTTCATAGGTCACGTTTTCTAGACCTTTAATCATTTTTGCTGCTCTTCTCTGGACTTTCTCCAATTTGTCCACATCTTTCCTGAAATGTGGCACCCAGAACTGGACACAATTCTCCAGTTGAGACCTCATCAGCATGGAGTAGAGCGGAAGAATTACTTCTTGTGTGTTGCTTACAACACTCCTGCTAATACATCCCAGAATGATGTTTGCTTTTTTAAAACAGTGTTACGCTGTTGACTCATATTTAGCTTGTGGTCCACTATGACCCCCAGATCCCTTGGTGCAGTACTTCAGCGTAGGCAGTCATTTCCAATTTTGTATGTGTGCAACTGATTGTTCCTTCCTAAATGGAGTACTTTGCATTTGTCCTTATTGAATTTCATCCTATTTACTTCAGACCATTTCTCCAGTTTGTCCAGATCATTTTGAACTTTAATCCTATCCTCCAAAGCACTTGCAACCCCTCCCAGCTTAGTATCATCCACAAACTTTATAAGTGTACTCTCTATGCCATTATCTAAATCATTGATGAAAATATTGAACAGAACCAGACCCATAACTGATCCCTTCAGGACCCCACTCATTATGCCCTTCCAGCATGACTGTGAACCACTGATAACTACTCTCTGGGAACAGCTTTCCAATAATTTTGCACCCACCTTATAGTAGCTCCATCTAGGTTGCATTTCCCTAATTAGTTCATAAGAACGTCAGTGAGATGGTATCAAAAGCTTTACTAAAGTCAAGATATACTACCGCTTCCCTCCACAAGGCCTGTTACCTGGTCAAAGAAAGCTATCAGGTTGGTTTGACATGATTTGTTCTTGACAAATCCATGCTGACTGTTACTTATCACCTTATTATCTTCTAGATGTTTGCAAATTGATTGCTTAATTATTTGCTCCATTATCTTTCTGGGTACAGAAGTTAAGCTGACTGGTCTGCAATTCCCTGGTTTGTTCTTATTTCCTTTTTTATAACTGGGCACTATATTTGCCCTTTTCCAGTCTTCTGGAATCTCTCCCATCTTCCATGACTTTTCAAAGATAATCGCTACTGGCTCAGATATCTCCTCAGTCAGCTCCTGGAGTATTCTAGGATGCATTTCATCAGGCCCTGGTGACTTGAAGACATCTACTTTGTCTAAATAATTTTTAACTTCTTTCCCTATTTTAGCCTCTGATCCTACCTCATTTTCACTGGTATTCACTATGTTAGACGTCCAATCACCACCAGCCTTCTTGGTGAAAACCGAAACAAAGAAGTCATTAAGCACCTCTGCCATTTCCACATTTTCTGTTGTTTTCCCCCCCTCATTGAGTAACAGGCCTACCTTGTCCTTGGTCATCCTCTTGCTTATAATGTATTTGTAGAATGTTTTCTTGTTACCCTTTATGTCTCTAGCTAGTTTGACCTCGTTTTATGCCTGGGCCTTTCTAATTTTGTCCCGACATACTAGTGTTATTTGTTTATATTCATACTTTGTAATTTGACCTAGTTTCCACTTTTTGTAGGACTCTTTTTTATTTTTAGATCATTGAAAATCTTCTAGTTAAACCAGGGTGGTCTCTTGCCATACTTCCTATCTTTCCTATGTAGTGGGATAGTTTGCTCTTGTGCCCTTAATAATGTCTCTTTAATAAACTGCCAACTGTCTTCAATTGTTTTTCCCCTTAGAGTTGCTTCTTATGGGATCTTACCTACCAACTCCCTGAGTTTACTAAAGTCTGCCTTTTTGAAATCCTTTGTCTTTATTGTGCTGTTCTCCCTCCTACCATTCCTTAGAATCATTAACTCTATCCTTGCAGGATCACTTTCACCCAAGCTGCCTTCCACTTTCAAATTCTCAATCAATTCCTCCCTATTTGTCAAAATCAAACCTAGGACAGCCTCTCCCCTCGTAGCTGTCCCCACCTTCTGAAATAAAAACTGTCCCCGATACATTCCAGAAACTGGTTGGATAATCTGTGCCCTGGTGTGTTGTTTTCCCAACAGATGTCTGGATAATTGAAGTCCCCCATCACCACCAAGTCCTGGGCTTTGCATGATTTTCTTAGTTGTTTAAAAAAAAGCCTCACCCACCTCTTCTTCCTGGTTCGGTGGCCTGCAGTAGACCCCTACCCTGACGTCACCCTTGTTTTTCACCCCTTTTATCCTTCCCCAGAGACTTTCAACATGTCTGTCTCCTATTTCCATCTCAACCTCAGTCCAAGTGTATACATTTTTAATATACAAGGCAACACCGCCTCCCTTTTTTCCTGCCTGTCCTTCCTGAGCAAGCTGTTCCCTTCTATACCAATATTCCAGTCATGCATATTATCCCACCAGGTCTCTGTGATGCCAGCTATGTCTTAATTGTGTTGATTTACTAGCATTTCGAGTTCTTCCTGCTTATTCCCCATACTTCTCTCATTAGTATACAGACATCTAAGATACTGATTTGATTTCCCCGCTCCTCCACCCCACTGAGTTCTATCTTGTCTCTCCTTTATCCCTGCTGTAACAGCCCATGCTCCACCCAAATTCTGACCCTTGTCCCAGGTCTCCATGTTTTTGACTTACCTGTGGGCTTTGGTAACCTGTCCCCTTCTAACCTAGTTTAAAGCCTTCCTCACTAGGTTAGCCAGTCTCTATCCAAATATTCTCTTCCCCTTCCTCGATAGGTGGCCCCCATCTCTGCTTAGCAGTCCTTCTTCCTGGAACAGCATTCTGTGGTCAAGGAAGCTGAAGCCCTCCTGATGACACCATCTTTGCAGCCGGGCATTCACCTCCAGGATGCATCTGTCTCTGCCTGGGCCCCTACCCTTGACTGGAAGGATCGAAGAGATGACCACCTGCACTCCCAGCTCCTTCACCCTTACTCCAGAGCCCTGTAGTCACTTCTGATCTGCTGAGGGTCATACCTCGGGGTATCATTAATGCCCACTTGAATGAGTAGCATGGACTGGTAGTCAGAGGGCCAGATGATCCTCAACTATTCCTCTGTAACGTCTCGGATATGGGCCCCTGGCAGGCAACACACCTCCCGGGATGCCATGTCAGATGGGTGCCTCCATCCCCCTCCAAGAGAGTCAGCAACCACCACTACCCTATGTTTCCTCCTGGGAGTGGTGGCTGCAATCCAGCCTTGGGGGTACATGACTTCTCCTTCTCCTCTGGGGTTGATTCCTCATTGCTCATTGCCAGGGCATATCGGTTTTCTGTCACCATGGTGGTTGGGTTGAGAGTAGGGGTGGAGCACTGCCTGCTGCCAGAAGTAACCAGCGGCCAGTATCCTCCTTGTGAGAGAGCCATATTCTCCTCCCCCGGTGATGTGACAACATCCTCTGTAGCTGGATAACTTCCTCAGCCTTGAATATCTCCATATGAATACTCTCAAGAATTCTTCATGGGCACGGATGCTTCTCAGCTTAGCCACCTCCTCCTGTAGCTCTCCCACCTGCTTGCTGAGAGATTCCACCAGCAGGCACCTTTCACACTGGATGGTCCTCCGAGCCTGGCTTTCTGTGAGTGGGAAATGCAGGCTGCAGTCTCTGCAAATCCACACCAGGATCTGAGTAGAGGCATCCACAGTTGTCTGCTACTACTTTGCAAAGGGGCAACAATATGGAGGAACTGACCGTAGAAGGAGCTGGGAATACAGCTTTAGGCTCCAATCCTGCAAATACTTATGCATGTGCTTAACTTGAATCACTTGATTAGTTGCATTGACTCCGGGCATAAGTATTTACAGGATTGAGAGCTTAGAGTCCATGAAGAGGAATGTTTAACAGACCAGGAAAGCACTTCTGCCAACTTGTCATGGGGCTCGGTCCACAGCAAAGACAATGACCTAGTTCAGGCACCCTTGAATGATATTCAGAAAAGCAGCTGGCTCCATGTGTCTGAATGCTATTGCATTGTCCAAAAGGGTGCTGCTTCACCAAACTACTGTGCAGAAGCTGTGGCAAGAGAGGCAGTTGCCTGAGCCAGTGATGTGCCATAGCAGTACAGAGAAGTGTACTGAGAGGAAGTCACTATTATAGCTTGGCTTACGGATGTCAAACAGTGAGGATGCATCTGGTGCCTTTCCCTGCAGTGCCCATTTTGGTGGCCAAAAGATTGAGCATGGTCACTTTCTGTTTGCGTAGCTCTTTGTATGGAATTTCTTTGGTTCTGTTTCAAGAATTAAAAAACGTTACATTGGGGAATATCTCAGCAGAGACCACCAGGATACCCTTTTGCATGCATCAGAGCCATTGTGAACAGAACAATGACTAAGCCAAGGTCTCAACCCACGTATGTATCTTGTGCCAACGCACTCCCCAGGCCACTCATGTGTTGTTTTAAAAAATATATATATATAGTAGTTTTTCCTTTTCCCAGTTTTAGATTTTCAGTTTGATTGAATGTCCCCTTGTTTCACTTTCAATGAATGGCCCTTATCTGTTTTATTTGCCTGAGAGAGTTTTCCTTTATGCGTGACCATTAGATTTGGAACTAATTGTTAGCAATTCTGGAGATATTTACAAATTGGCCCAGGCTGCTTTCAAAGCAATTCAGGCCAGATGAAAGGTGGGGAAAGGAATGAAACTCACAAGCAAAATGATCACCATGATGATAGGCATGTTGTTTCCTTTAATATTTATATATAAAATCCCATTTGATCTGGCTCTTGTTAGTTCTTTCTGAGTTTTAAGTATTATCCCTAGTCTATTTTATTCTTTATATTTAAGCCAAACTTAATTTTCCCAGCCATTGCACATCTGCTCACTGATTAACACAATCATGTTTTGTTATATATATTTTTAAAAAGGAAGATAAATACTAAGTTTCCTTTCAATGTCAATGTGTTTTTTGCTGAAGACCGTCCTTGATATCCACTAAGATTGGCAACCCACAGACTCTGTCATAAGGAATTCCAGTCTCTCCGCAGAATGAACAGGTTCTGCTGTTGTCAGAGGAGGTGCTACCCAAGACCCTGAAGGTGGGCTTCCACATTCCTCCTGCCCTCGCTCAAACTGTCGTTGCTTTTGGCAGTAATTGGAAGTACCTGGCTACTGGGGGGGATGGGGGGATATTGGTTGAAACCATGAGAGTAAGATCACCCAAAAAGAGGGTGTAAAGGTGGAAGAAGAGAAGGCCAAGGATGGAGCTCTGTGAGATATCCAAAAGGCATGGGAGGGGGAGGTGCAAAACTCACTGAAAGTGAAACAGCAGGCTTGATTAGATCCAAGGGAGGATAGATTCACAAAAGTCAAGGGAGGCCAGTATTTCAAGGAGTGTGTGACTGACAGTGTCAAAAGCATCGGAGCAGTCAAGGAAGATGGGGTAGGAGTTGAGGCCTCGACATGTGTCCATCCAGAAGTTATGAGAACACGCTGAGAGATGTTTCAGTAACAAAAAGAGGGTGGAAGCAAGGCAAGAGGGGAGGTGGAGGAGATTAATTTGAAGCAGTGGTTTTTATTAGCAGTGACTTGATGCTACTCAATCTTTCTCTGCACTAAACTTACAGGGCATTTCAGTAGACGCTCATTAGTAGCAACATATAGGTGCCTTTTTGCTATGTTGCTCTTAAGCAGCTGTTGCTGTTATGGAAAGTACTGTCTGACCAAAGATGTATGAAGAGATAAGGGTGTTTTGGAAGGGGTGGGGCAGCCACGTTGTGGAAGTGGGAAATGGGGATGTGTGGAGTGGGGGAACCCCAAGTTTGAGAGGAATGGGACAGGGGAACTTTGGGTTTGGCAGGGGAGCCCATAGTCATCAAAATGGCTGGACAAGCCCAGCTGCTGGGGACAAGCTGAGGATGCTCCCACTGGCAGCTTCGTGCTCCACCCTGGTGAGGGATGGATGGCTGAAGAGAGCACAGTGGGCTGCCTGCAATGAGGTGGTGGGGGCATAGCTTTAAGCACCGAGAGCAGAGACGGGAGGGTGTCCCTGATACTCCACACTGCAAAATAGCTGTCCTCCCACCACCGCTGCCGCCTGCAAGCCAGACACTGAGGAAGGAAGGAGGAAACCTTCCAGCTGTGCCTTTGTTGCTCCCCTAACCCCAGCTCCCTCTCTTCCAGACCTTCTCCCTAAATTCCCCCTACACATGCTCACCATGTAGGCTCTGTCGGGCAGGGCAATTGGATGGGGCTGTGCATCCTGGAGCTGCGCTGAAGGGTCAGGGTCAGGAGAGGAGTGGAAAGATGCAATTTTGGGGGGGACAACACCCCTACATGCCCCCCAATATCCACCCCTGCATGTGACATCACAATGTGACAAATATTGCTCTTATGTGGCGGCTATGTTGCTGTTACCAAGGGGGCAATTCATGGTCGGGAAAGTGTTCCCAGGAGAAATGTTGCTGTTATAAGTTGTCGCTGCAAACGAGCGTCTACAGTATTATACTTACTGTAGGGGATGACATGATCAACTGCGCGATACAGGGAACATGACAACAAGCAGCTGGATTGAAAATGGACAAGCTGTGAGCATATATAAATGTCAATGGCGTGAGAACAGGCAAACTCTCCGTGTACAATTACCATACTTTATCCGGCTTGCCTTGCCAACTATTAGTCACAAGCAGTGTCTTTAACGTAGGTGACCATTTTGCTGTCACTTAGGCCATGAGCAATGACAGTGTCACTGGGGCAGAGCATAAACAGGCCCTGATTTGACGCATTTCTTACCAACACAGCAGAAGTCCTGCTTTGAGTCACTCTTAAACATATTAATATGGACAGCAGCTGGATCTACAGATATTGGACAATTACATCATGCAGCAATAAGCTGATCAAAAGATGAGTCTAGTATTTCATACACATTATGTAGGCCAAAAATTGTTTTATAATCAAATCTAGTTGTGAATTGGGACTGTATTTAAATCTATTCATCTATGCTCTTAAAAAACAAAACCACCTCCCCCTACACTTCTTTGCGTAAATTAAATTACAATCCTGTGTGTGCGCCCACTGAATTATGGTCTGGCAGTGTATTAAGCTCATTATCCAGCATCTCACTGAGGCGATCAGTTTTATTTAGAAACTATTCAGGTTTTAACCTTTATAGCTGTGCTTTGGATTAATGGCTGAATTAGGGCCTGAGCCAATGCCCAGTGAAATCAATGGAAAGTTCCCACTGACTTAAAAGGAAGTTGGATCAGGCCCTTATTGTCATAGGCTCTAAAATTGAGATTGTTTCAATTATGAACCCCATATTTAAGAGGCTTTAGTGAATTGTCACAAAATTAATTGTTCCGAGCACAGCAGTACTTAAAAAGTTTACTTAGAAAGTGAACAGGAGGCTTTCCATTGACTTCAGTGGAAGTTAGATTGGACCAAAGACTATAGGTGCATTTATTCCAAGATTTATTCCAAAAAGTGGAAACCTAAATAAAAAAAACATAAAAGTTTCTGCTACTTCTGAGGTTCTATCATGCTAGTTAGAAGAAAGGTTTCCAGCATTGCCAACTAACTCTTGCGATTTTAGCATGAATCTCATGACATTTGTTGTTTTTCTTAAAGTTGCTGGAGTTGTGTCATTATGTCGGACTCTCAGCTTTCATTTTAAAATGTATGAATTACCTGCCTTGTGGTGATTGCAGAGAAAATCTTGAAAACTCAAACTCTAAGGGCTCCAAAACCAAGAAGGCAAATAAAAGAATCCAAAGGTTATTTTGGAAAAGTCTTTGGACTCATGATTTTTAAGCCAATTTCATTATTTGTAGAGCCTGACTCATTATTTTTAAATACTTGGGGTTGGCAATACTGGGATCCTTCCAGACTGGGTAACATTACAAACCACTTACTATTATCATGTATTATTTGTCATGATAGTTCTCACATGCTCCAATCAGTATGAGGGCCCCCCTTGTGCTGGGTGCTGTACAAATATAAGATCCAAAGACCTTATAGCAGGGGTGGGCAAACTTTTTGGCCCGAAGGCCACATCTGGGTATGAAAATTGAATGGCGGGCCATGAATGCTCACAAAACTGGGGGCTGGGGTGCAGGAGGCAGGGAGGACTCCAGGTGGGGGAGAGGACTCCAGCTCTGGGGTGGGGCTGCGGATGAGGAGTTGGGGGTGCAGGAGGGTGCTCCGGGCTGGGACTGAGGGTTTCGAGAGCAGGAGGGGGATCAGGGCTGGGGCAGGGGCATGGGAGGGGTACAGGCTCTGGGCGGCACTTAGCTCAAGCAGCTCCCAGAAGCAGCGGATGTCCCCCATCCTGATCCTATGTGGTGGAGCAGCCAGGCAGTTCAGCACGCTGCCCCATCTGCAGGCGCCGCCCGTGGAGCTCCCATTGGCCACAGTTCCTGGCCACTGGGAGCTGCAGGGGCGGCGCTTGGAGTGGGAGCAGCATGCGGAGCCCCCTGGCTGCCCTTACCCATAGGAGCCAGAGGAGGGACATGCCACTGCTTCCAGGAGCTGCGCGGAGTGGGGCAAGCCCCCAACCCCGCTAACCAGCTGGAGCACCGGAGTGGGGCAAGCCCCAGTCCTCACTCCCAGGCAGGAGCTTGAGGGCCAGATTAAAATGTCTGGAGGGCCAGACGCAGCCCCCGGGCCTTAGTTTGCCCACTCCTGTCTTTTATAGTTTAAAACAGCGGTGTTCAAACTTTTTTTCTGGAGACCCAGTTGAAGAAAATTGTTGATGCCCGCGACCCAACAGAGCTGGGGAGGAGGGGTTTGGAGTGTTGGATTGGCTCAGGGCTGGGGCAGAGGGTTGGGATGCGGGGGTGAGGGTTGTGGCATGGGGCTGGGAATGAGGGGTTCAGGGTGTGGGAGGGGGCTCGGGAAGGGGGTTGGGTGTGGCAGGGAGTCAGGGCTCTGGGCTGGGGGTGCAGGCTGTGAGGTGGGGCCAGGGATGAGGGGTTTGGGGTGCAGGAAGGGGTTTGGGTTGGGGGGGCTCAGGGATGGGGCACAGGCTTACCTCAGGTGGCTCCTGCTCAGCGGTTTAGCAGGGTGCTAAAACAGGCTTCCTGCCTGTCCTGGCACTGTGGACCGTGTGCTGTGTCCCAGAAGTGGCCAGCAACAGGTCTGTCTCATAGGCGGAGGCACACAAGTAGCTCCACACCGCTGTTGCCCACAGGCACCACCCCCTTCGCGCCCGGCCAGTGGGATTGCAGAGCCGGTGCTTGGGGTGGGGGCAGCACGCGGAGCCCTGTGGCTCCCCAGGTGCTTAGCCAGGCAGCACCGCCGACAGGACTTTTAATGGCCCGGTCGGCGGTGTTGACCAAAGCTGCCATGACCCAGTGCCTTACATTCCACGACTCAGTACTGGGTCACAACCCGCAGTTTGAAAACCACTACTTTAATACCCAGTTTTTTCTCCCCCATGAAGGTACTTATACACTGTGATCAAGTCACTTTTCAATCTTCTTTTTGATAAGCTAAATGGATTGATTTGAGCTCTTTAAGTCTCATTCTCAAGCATTTTCTCCAGCCCTTCAAATAATTTCTGTGGCTCTCTAGTTTTTCAACATTCTTTTGAAAATGTGGACAGCAGAACTGTACATTGTATTCCAGTATTGGTCTCAATAATCCTTATTCAAGGTAAAATCACATCCCTTCTGCTCACTACTCTGCTGTCTATATCTCCAAGAATTGAATTAGCCCTTTTTGCCACAGCATCATACTGGGAGCTCATGTTCAGCTGCTTTTCCACTATGACCCCCAGATCCTTTTCAGAGTCACTGCTTTCCAGGATACAGTTTCCCATCCTGTAGGAATGGCCTGCTTTCCTCATTACTATATGAATAACTTTGTATTTGACTATTGTTTGACTAGGCTCAGTTTATCGAGCAATCCAGATCACTCTTTATGACTGCCCTGTCCTCACTATTATTGACCAATCCCCCAATCTGAGTGTCATCCACAAATTTTATCAGCAGTGATTTTATATTTCCTTCCAGATCATTGATAAACTGTTCAGTAGCATCAGGCCTACTGCTGATCCCTGCGAAACACCACTAAAAACACCGTCATTCAATTATTCCTCTTTGACAACTATTTTTTTAGATCTGTCAGTAAGCCAGTTCTTAATTCATTTAATATGTGCTCTGTTGATATTGTATAGTGCAAATTTATAAAATCAGAGTCTCATGCAATACTAATTAAAACACCTTACAACAACCTAGGTGTATTACATCTGCACAGTTACCTTTATCAGCCAAACTTGTAATCATCTCAAAGAATGAAGTCAGGTTTGTTTGACGTAAAACCATGTTGACTGGCATTAATTATATTCCTGTCCTTCAATTCTTGATCATTTCAATTCTGTATAAGCTTTTCCATTATTTCTCCTGGGGACTGATGTCATCCCAATTGCTCTTTTTGAATACTGCCACCGCATTAGCTCTCTTCCAGTCTTCTGGAATTTCCCTGGTATTCCAAGATGCATTCAGAATTAACATCTGTGGGCCAGAGATCTCCTCAGTGAAATCTTTTAGCACTATTGGGTGCAATTTATCTGGGCCTGCTAATTTTATTTTTTTATTCCCTAGTACACATTGTCTAACATCCTCCTCAGTTAATAATGGTACTTCATCATCCTGCTTCTTTCCAAATACAGAACAGAAATATTTATTGAACACTTCTGCCTTTTCTGCATCATTATTAATGATTTTACCATCTCTACCTTGTATCAGCCTCTTTCATAATTAGGATTTCTTTTGTTCCTAATATATGAGTGATGGTCACTTCCTTTGGTTGACATACCAGATATTGAATCCGGGACCTCCAGAGCAAAAAATCACCGGCTGCTACAGCTTAAGCTAAAAAGCCTCTCTTCTACAACTGCGGGCTATAATATCTCATAGTCTCTATGGTGTTTCAGGCAAAAAGAGGGACTAATAACACACACTCACCAGTGGGTTGCATATACTTAAAAAACTCCTTACTATCCCTAGCCTTGTTGGGGATGGATTTTTCATTGATGTCTTTAACTTCCCTCATAATTTTCTGCACTTCATAACTTCTAATTTATACTGATTGCTATCTATTTCCCCCTTTTTTCTTTTGTTATATATTGCTTTTTTATTTTTAACTGCAACCTTCACTTTGCTGCTGAACCTGGATGGGCTTTTAGCCAAAGTTGTCCTCTTTCTTGATTGTGGAATTGTGGCTTTTGGGCAATCTGATAAACTGTTCTTAAAAAATTCCCAATTTTCATTCACAATTGTCAGTTTAAATTTTTCCTCCCAATCAATTTCTCTCATAACTTTCTTCAGCTTTAAAAAGTTAGCCCTTCTCAAACACCATGTATACTACTAGTTGGGACTCTCCTCTGTTTGCCCATATTGAATGTAATCAGGTCATGACCACTGGTCTCTTGGCAAACACCAACTTCCAGTCCAATGATTAATTCATCTTTATCCATCATAATGAGGTTCAAAGTAGAGTTTACCTCATGGTGGGTACAATACCTTGTGTGTTAGAAAATCCTCATCCATAATTTTTAGAAACTCTAATGATATTTTAGTACTAGCTGTAGGAGACGTCCAAACTGAAGTTGCCACAACACCATCCAATAAACCCATGTCTGGACCTGTCTCCAGCTGCCTGTGACATCATTCATTAACCATGAGAGCACCAATGGAGGCCACAACAAATGCTGTTTTAAATGGGAGTGCTCTCTCCTGTCGGTTTAGAGTGTCTTCACTAAAGTGGTACAGCAACGCAGCTTCACTGATGCAGCATTTTAAGTGTAGGTGTGCCCTCAGTGAATATCTATGCTGCAAACAAAACAAAACATGAAAGCGTTTTTCCAGATCCCAGGTCAACTGACTCGGGCTTGCGCTATGGGACTAAAAATACAGTGTAGACATTTCCACTTGGGCTAGAGCCCAAGTTCTGAAACCCAGTGAGAGGGTTGGGTCTCAGAGCCCAGGCTGTAGCCTGAGCAGCAATCATAGAATAACAGAGTTGGAAGGGACCTCTGGAGGCCATCTAGTCCAACCCCCTGCCCAGAGCAGGACCAATCCCAAGTAAATCATCCCAGCCAGGGCTTTGTCAAGCCTGACCTTAAAAACTTCTAAGGAAGGAGATTCTACCACCTCCCTAGGTAACGGATTCCAGTGTTTCACCACCCTCCTAGTGAAAAAGTTTTTCCTAATATCCAACTTAAACCTCCCCCACTGCAACTTGAGACCATTACTCCTTGTCCTGTCATCTGCTATCACTGAGAATAGTCTAGATCCATCCTCTTTGGATCCACCTTTCAGGTAGTTAAAAACAGCTATCAAATCCCCCCTCATTCTTCTCTTCCGTAGACTAAACAATCCCAGTTCCCTCAGCCTCTCCTCATAACTCATGTGTTCCAGTCCCCTAATCATTTTTGTTGCCCTTCGCTGGACTCTCTCCAATTTCTCCACATCCTTCTTGTAGTGTGGGGTCCAAAACTGGACACAGTACTCCAGATGAGGCCTCACCAATGTCAAATAGAGGGGAACGATCACGTCCCTCGATCTGCTGTCAATGCCCCTACTTATACACCCCAAAATGCCATTGGCCTTCTTGGCAACAAGGGCACGCTGTTGACTCATATCCAGCTTCTTGTCCACTGTCACCCCTAGGTCCTTCTCTGCAGAACTGCTGCCTAGCCATTCGGTCCCTAGTCTGTAGCGGTGCATTGGATTCTTCCGTCCTAAGTGCAGGACTCTGCACTTGTCCTTGTTGAACCTCATCAGATTTCTTTTGGCCCAATCCTCCAATTTGTCTAGGTCCCTCTGTATCCTATCCCTACCCTCTAGGGTATCTACCACTCCTCCCAGTTTAGTGTCATCCGCAAACTTGCTGAGGGTGCAATCCACACCATCCTCCAGATCATTAATGAAGATATTGAACAAAACCGGCCCCAGGACCGACCCTTGGGGCACTCCGCTAGATACCGGCTGCCAACTAGACATGGAGCCATTGATCACTACCCGTTGAGCCCGACAATCTAGCCAACTTTCTACCCACCTTGTAGTGCATTCATCCAGCCCATACTTCTTTAACTTGCTGACAAGAATACTGTGGGAGACCGTGTCAAAAGCTTTGCTAAAGTCGAGGAATAACACTTCCACTGCTTTCCCTTCATCCACAGAACCAGTTATCTCATCATAGAAGGCAATTAGATTAGTCAGGCATGACTTTCCCTTGGTGAATCCATGCTGACTGTTCCTGATCACTTTCCTCTCGTCTAACTGCTTCAGAATTGATTCCTTGAGGACATGCTCCATGGTTTTTCCGGGGACTGAGGTGAGGCTGACCGGCCTGTAGTTCCCAGGATCATCCTTCTTCCCTTTTTTTAAAGATGGGCACTACATTAGCCTTTTTCCAACCTTCCGGGACTTCCCCCGATCGCCATGAGTTTTCAAAGATAATGGCCAATGGCTCTGCAATCACATCCGCCAATTCCTTTAGCACTCTCGGATGCAACGCATCCGGCCCCATGGACTTGTGCACGTCCAGTTTTTCTAAATAGTCCCGAACCACTTCTTCCTTCACAGAGGGCTGGCCACCTCCTCCCCATGCTGTGCTGCCCAGTGCAGTAGTCTGGGAGCTGACCTAGTTGGTGAAGACAGAGGCAAAAAAAGCACTGAGTACGTTAGCTTTTTCCACATCCTCTGTCACTAGATTGCCTCCCTCATTTAGTAAGGGGCCCACACTTTCCTTGGCTTTCTTCTTATTGCCAACATACCTGAAGAAACCCTTCTTGTTACTCTTAACATCCCTCGCTAGCTGCAACTCCAGGTGTGATTTAGCCTTCCTGATTCCATTCCTACATGCCCGAGCAATATTTATATACTCATCCCTGGTCATTTTTCCAGTCTTCCACTTCTTGTAAGCCTCTTTTTTGTGTTTAAGATCAGCAAGCATTTCACTGTTAAGCCAAGCTGGTCTCCTGCCATATTTACTATTCTTTCTACACATCGGGATGGTTTGTCCCTGTAACCTCAATAAGGATTCTTTAAAATACAGCCAGCTCTCCTGGACTCCTTTCCCGCTCATGTTATTCTCCCAGGGGATCTTGCCCATCAGTTCCCTGAAGGAGTCAAAGTCTGCTTTTCTGAAGTCCAGGGTCCGTATTCTGCTGCTTTCCTTTCTTCCTTGTGTCAGGATCCTGAACTCGACCATCTCATGGTCACTGCCTCCCAGGTTCCCATCCACTTTTGCTTCCCCTACTAATTCTTCCCGGTTTGTGAGCAGCAGGTCAAGAAGAGCTCCACCCCTAGTTGGTTCCTCCAGCACTTGCACCAGGAAATTGTCCCCTACAGTTTCCAAAAACTTCCTGGATTGTCTGTGCACTGCTGTGTATTGCTCTCCCAGCAGATATCAGGATGATTGAAGTTGCCCATGAGAACCAGGGCGTGCGATCTAGTAGCTTCTGCAACTTGCCAGAAGAAAGCCTCGTCCACCTCATCCCCCTGGTCCGGTGGTCTATAGCAGACTCCCACCACGACATCACCCTTGTTGCTCAGGCTTCTAAACTTAATCCAGAGACTCTCAGGTTTTTCTGCAGTTTCATACTTGAGCTCTGAGCAGTCATACTGCTCCCTTACATACAGTGCAACTCCCCCACCTTTTCTGGCCTCCCTGTCCTTCCTGAACAGTTTACACTGCTGAATGTCTACACTGCTATTTTTAGCTCCCTAGTGCTAGCCCCTTGAACCCAAGTCAGTTGCCCCAGGATCTGACACTCGCTGCTGTGTGGGGGAGCAGGAGGGTTGCAGTGTAGACATAACCTTAGTGTCACATTTGGCAAATAAAGCTCTGAGCCACACCCTCTCACCAGGGGGTGGAAGCAGGTGCCTGGGGAGGCCAATAGAAAGGGGCGGCACGCCGTCCGTTATTGGGGTGGCACGTCCTGATCTTCGGCGACAGTTCGGCGGTGGGTCCTTCATTCTCTCCCTTCCTCTTCGGCAGCACTTCGGAGGCAGTTCAATTGGGTTTTCCATTCTTTTTCTTCGCCGCTTTGGGCAGCAAAAAAGCTGGAGCCGGCCCTGCCTCTCGCCATGGTAACCACCACATCAAACAAGGAACGCTTAACTGAACAAAATCGAGGGGCAAGATTGTCATTTACAGAGGAGTCCGGAGGTAGGATAAGTGGTGGATAATCCTGTGTTTTCCCTTAGCCCTTTTAGATGCCACACCCAGGGGTGATGTTCATAGATCTGGCACTGGTAGGATTTAAAAAAAACCCAAAAAAACAAAACCACTCTCTTAGATACCATCTTCATCAAAATGTTATCCTGAACTGTAGTTACTATCCTTCAACAGACTTCAAGTTTTCCACTCACACATCACCTTGCTCCTTCATATGGTATTTGAAAACCTGCTGAAAAATCCATTACATAAAGAAATCCCGTTAGGATAATCCAATAGCAGAGTCCATAACACCTGTAAATTAATTGGGGAAGGAGCCTTTTCCAGAATTGCTCTCACTGATCCTGTTGGAGTACCGAGGCCTTGGAAACTGCTGTTCTTCCCACCAACTGGGCCTTCCCCTTGCCTCCACAGTAGATGAGGGAACCATGCTGACCCACACACCTCCCACAGAAATGCTTCTATTTGTGGAGTTGTGGTTCTAGGGTCAGACTTCTGAGTCTTTTTAGGACCCATATGTAAATCTGTGGTAGAGATCATCCTTCAATCCAGGGATCGCTGATGATGATTTGCAATGGGAACAAAAATACTTCCCATCATTAAAGACAAAAGAGACGCTGGACCTGATATTTGCTGTTGGAGCATGTGGTTTTGACACTGGTAACCTGCTGTCTGTATAAGCAAGCTGGACTAGGTGGCACAAAGTCATGCATTCCAGCCACAGGTCCTGGTTCTTCCTACCTCACGGCAAGTTTGTCACCTCTGCCACCCCCAGTTGAGATGCCTCATCATACCTCAAGTTTGTCCCTTGATCTGTCAGGATTTCCCAGGGCACCCTGACTCAGGCAAAGATGTTCATAAGTTCTGTAGCCACCCCCTTGGCATTCATGGAGCACAGCGGCACTGCTTCAGGGTACCAGGTCGCATAGTCCACTACAACAAGAATAGGAGTACTTGTGGCACCTTAGAGACTAACCAATTTATTTGAGCATAAGCTTTCGTGAGCTACAGCTCACTTCATCGGATGAAGTGAGCTGTAGCTCACGAAAACTTATGCTCAAATAAATTGGTTAGTCTCTAAGGCGCCACAAGTACTCCTTTTGTTTTTGCAAATACAGACTAACACGGCTGTTACTCTAAAACCTACAACAAGAATGAACCAGTATCCAACAGCGCTCTTCTCCAGTGGACCAACTATGTCCACTCCAACTGGCTCAAAGAGTACACTTACAAGCGGCTGGGGGATCAACGGGGCTCTCTCAGCTGGCTGAGGTGCAGTGAACTAGCACTCTGGGCATGAGGCACAGAAGTCTGCCACGTCTTGGTACACCCCGGACAAAAGAACCAGGCTAATATCCAGGCTAGCGTCTTTTCCCTTCCAAGGTGCCCAGCCACGGGCATGGCATGGGTGAGTCACATAACTTCCCTCTGGTACAGTCGGGTCAACAAGCCTAGCAGCCTCTTGTTCATATTCCGACCTATTCATGATGACGACAGCACCTCCTTTGTCAGCCTTTTTGATTATGATGTCAGAGTTGTTTCTGAGGCTGTGGATGGCATTGTGTTCTGCACGGCTGAGGTTATGGGGCAAGCAATGCTGCTTTTCCACAATTTCAGCCCGTGCACGTCAGCAGAAGCACTCTATGTAGAAGTCCAGTCTGTTGTTTCAACCTTCAGGAGGAGTCCACCCAGAATCCTTCTTTTTGTAGTGTTGGTAGGAAGGTCTCTGTGGGTTATTATGCTGTTCAGAGGTGTGTTGGAAATATTCCTTGAGTCGGAGACTTCAAAAATAGGATTCTAGGTCACCACAGAATTGTATCATGTTCGTGGGGTGGAGGGGCAGAAGGAGAGGCCTTGAGATAGGACAGATTCTTCTGTTGGGCTAAGAGTATAGCTGGATAGATTAACAATATTGCTGGGTGGGTTAAGGTGACAGAGACAAACACGTACAAGATCTCTATCAAGCATTCTTACAACTACAATACCCACCTGCTGAAGTGAAGAAACAGACTGACAGAGCCAGAAGATTACCCAGAAGTCACCTACTACAGGACAGGCCCAACAAAGAAAATAACAGAACGCCACTAGCTGTCACCTTCAGCCCCCAACTAAAACCTCTCCAGCGCATCATCAAGGATCTACAACCTATCCTGAAGGACAACCCATCACTCTCACAGATCTTGGGAGACAGGCCAGTCCTTGCTTACAGACAGCCCCCCAACCTGAAGCAAATACTCACCAGCAACCACACACCACACAACAAAAACACTAACCCAGGAACCTATCCTTGCAACAAAGCCAACTGTGTCCCCATATCTATGCTGGGAACACCATCATAGGGCCTAATCACATCAGCCACACTATCAGAGGCTCGTTCACCTACACATCTACCAATGTGATATATGCCATCATGTGCCAGCAATGCCCCTCTGCCATGTACATTGGCCAAACCGGACAGTCTTTACGTAAAAGAATAAATGGACACAAATCAGACGTCAAGAATTATAACATACAAAAGCCAGTAGGAGAACACTTCAGTCTCTCTGGTCACTCAATTACAGACCTAAAAGTGGCAATTCTTCAACAAAAAACTTCAAAAACAGACTCCAATGAGAGACTGCTGAATTGGAATTAATTTGAAAACTGGACACCATTACATTAGGCTTGAATAAAGACTGAGAGTGGATGTGTCATTACACAAAGTAAAACTATTTCCCATGTTTATTTTTCCCCCCTACTGTTCCTCACACATTCTTGTCAACTGCTGGAAATGGCCCATCTTGATTATCACTACAAAAGGTTTTTTTTCTCTCCTGCTGGTAATAGCTCACCTTAACTGATCACTCTCGTTATAGTGTGTATGGTAACACCCATTGTTTCATGTTCTCTTTGTATATAAAATCTTCCTACTATATTTTCCACTGCTTGCATCCTATGAAGTGGGCTGTAGCCCACAAAAACTTATGCTCAAATAAATTTGTTAGTCTCTAAGGTGCCACAAGTACTCCTGTTCTTTTTGCGAATACAGACTAACACGGCTGCTACTCTGAAATCTGATGGTACAGCAAGTAAATGGTTCCATATATTTACTGACATTCAGTGGGATGATCAACATGATGCTGTCATTATTTTCCATACTTGTATCCATGTGTTTTGGATATTTTGGAGGATATGCTGGTAGAGCTCGTCAAAACATTTAATCAAAATTTTGAATTTTGACACGCCCCCCCCACCCCAGACACACACACAGAAACTAGAATCTGGAAAGAGAAAGGGAGGCAGGAAGTATCATGAAACTTTTTTCCTCCTTTTTCCAACCAGTTACAGAGCCGGCTAACTTTTTTTGAAATTAAAAATGGTCAACAACATTTTTCCTTCAGATTTCAATTGAAAAAAAAACAAATGAAAAACAAACAAAAAAAGTGTTGAGGGGGAAACATTTGCATTATTCCTTCCTGGTTTGACCAGCTCCACATGAAAGGTTGGAATACACCAGGAGATGCATGCTTTACAGGACACAGAATTTATAATAATACTCAGATTCTTGAAGCAGTTTCTGAGAGAGAGTAGACAACAGGGCTCTGCAACAGATTTATTTGCAGCCAACAACTATACAAAAATGATGGATCAGATCTTTCAAGCCTGATATCAAAATGAAGACTTATTCAACAAACTCTACACAAGTAAAAGAAATGCAAAGTGACATTAGTCTAAGGTTCTGTCAAGTGATAACAACACTGATAGAATGTACCATCACACCCTGTTCAGCAAAATCACATAACTGCACTATTTATTCTATTTCTGGAAGATTTCCTCATGTACCTAAATGACTAATTTAGAGCTTACAGTATATATAAAAAAGTGCCTCTGTTTTATTGGTTTGCTGCCTAAATATTTCAGCAAATAAAACTACAGTGAACCTGATCAGTTAGTTAGCCACTACCTGCCATATTTACCTAATGATAAACATCAAACCTGTTTTAGGTACCAGCAGATAAAGAGATATTGGCAACGAAAGGAGTCCATTCCTAATAACATTACAGAGACTCTGCCTCAACATGAACCAGTATTTTTTTATGATAGCCACATATTTCACTTTCCTCATACTTTTTCCTCTGCTAAAAAGAAAATAAAACCAAAGCAAATCATTCCATCGCATGCACAGTTCTCCCCAAGTCAGAGAAAATCCACACATGGCAGATGTTAGCCAATCACTCAATGCACTGTTGGAAGATGCTCCAATACTATGGTGATGAGAGTAGTATAAAAACCTGCATAGAACAGAACAAAACTTGGGTTTACACGAAAGGTTATTGACTTCTTACAGTGGCTGAGGCCCATCTGAATGCACTAGCCTTGAAGTTTAGCATTGAGAGCTGACCCAAGACACTTACAAACTGACAGAAAATACAAGTGATTACTTTGCAAAACTGCTAGGATCTCAAAAACTATTGCTATGCAACACATTGGATATTGTGAAAGTCATTCATTCATAAAAATGAAGCTAATTTACATAACAACATTTGCATGGGTTACTTATTTACATAGTGACCCCACCCATTGCAAACTCTAACTTTGCCAGTGAAAGAGCTTTTCATTTTACCTGACAAACCTTCTAGTAAATGTCCCTTGTGTAGAGTAACCACCAAAGGAACACTTCTGATGTATACTATATGTTGTGTTAATCTACACTGGATCTGGGAACTTTTTCAAGGGCAGTGCATTCAAAGAGGTATATTTCTGATTTTTTAAAGCCAATATTTTACTTATTAACCAATATTGCCAAATGCTTGGTGAAAGACAAAATCAGAAAGAGCACCCAAATTATCTACTGGTTGGGTCAGATGTTTAACTGATGTAAATCTTCATAGCTCCATTGATTTCAAAGAAGCTATGGGGATTTACACCAGCTGGCCCTTCAGCCATAAAAATAGATTAGCAATGAACTTCATTTTAAAAAGATACAAAACTGATTTAAGAATAAAACAAAGTAAAATACAAATGTGCAATTAAAACAACCTTAGATGTGCAATGATATCCTGATCAATCTGAGAAGTGAATCACTCTTACATCAAGGATTAGTTACTGTTGGTGTGAACAATACAGCTGTTGAAAAGCTGGACAAACCCTGCTAAATTAAAGTCACAGTTTATCTCTTCTAAAAGGTCTCTCTGATAAAGCAGTAAATCAATGAAAGGAAATATCCTCTCTTTCATAAGTTTATCCTGATAAAAGAGAGACTATGCCCTGTTCAAGAAGTTTCTGTTGCTAAAGAGGTTGAAGTTTGTTTCTTATTCCCAGTTCTTTATTCATGATACCAGCTCCTTATTTGTGGTTCCCAGTTCCTTATTCAAAGGGCAAAAGTATATACATGTAAGCAGAGTCAGGATGGGCTCCACCCTGACATCTGGTGGTGAGGTGTGGCAAGTTGTGGAAAAGAACTTCAGGGGCTGATCTCAATTTGCATAGGCACACCCACCCTGCCTAGAATGAGGCCATAACTGCCCAAATGGTCACTTTGGCTGTTGTGGGATCCCCAGTGTCTTTGTTATTGGGGCGGGAAGAGTAAATTGTTATTACCCTGATTATGGGAACTGTGCTTGGAACTGGTACTTGGCCTTTTGTTATGATGGAGGGACTCACCATCAACTGAGTAGCACTCGCTAGGCAAGGGACATGGGTTCCAAAACTCTGTGAAGGGGGAGAGACTTGAGACAGGTATTAGTACCTGGTGGTGTGGGCCCCTTTGTGAGGGCCTGAAGCACCAATTGCATCGCTGTCTCTTTCCACTGTGGAATGTCAGAGCTAATTTTGGGTCTATTAAGAGTCTTGCTACAGGTACTGTGCTGCATTCACTTTGGCCTTATAGTGCACCAGCACTAAGGCTCCCACTACTATGAGCTGAAATCACTGAGCACTGTGTCAAGTAGTGGGGAGCCGGAAGATCTAGAGTGCAGTGGTGCTGTTCGTGGCTAGGCTGGCAGAGTGTTCATGAGACGGTGAGGTGAGCTGTGCAGAGCGGAGCTGTTCATGAGACAGCGAGCTGAGCAGAGCGGAGCCGGTTGTGGTGGAGCGGAGCCGTCGGTGAGACAGCGGTGTGTTCGTGAGACGGCGAGCTGAGCAGAGCTGTTTGTGAGACGGCGAGCTGTGCAGAGTGGAGCCGGTCATGGTGGAGCGGAGCCGTTCGAGAGACAGCGGTGTGTTCGTGAGACGGCGAGCTGAGCAGAGCTGTTCGTGAGACGGCGAGCTGTGCAGAGTGGAGCTGGTTGTGGTGGAGCGGAGCTGTTCGTGAGACAGCGTAGCAGAGCAGAGCCCTGTGGGGCAGTCAGCTTCAGGACACGTAAGGTGCCCCTTACCCCTTTCCCCCACACACAGGCACATTTTAGCCAGACTGGGGAGTAACACTATGCAGATGAACTTTTGAATTCTGGGGCTGGACTTTTTGGACTTTGGGTGATTTGTGGATTGCTGGACTCAAGAGACGTTTGGGTTCTGGGACTCAAGAACCCAAGGGAAAGGATGTGGCCCAATTTTCTGGGGTGGGTCTTTGCTCATGGTTTGGTTAATGAACACTAGTTGTGGTGTTTCCCCAATTTAATGCTGATGTCGTTTACCTCAAGTTATTAAAGATTCTCTACTACACCGAGACTCTGTGCTTGCGAGAGGGGAAGTATTGCCTCTTTGAGGCGCCCAGGGGGTGTGTAAGATTTCCCAGGTCACTGGGTGGGGGCTCGAGCCAGTTTTGTATTTGCTTTGATGAGAGGGAACCCCTGTGTACTGAACCCGGCCCTTGCTGCTATCAACTTGGCCTGGCAGAAGGGTTACATACAAATATATCAATGTAAGATTAATTTTTTAGAAGTGTAATCAAATCAATGTGATAAAAATGTAATGACTAATTACTTAATTACTGGGTTTTGACCAACTGTACATGACAAAATACGTTTTTGGTCACCCAAGTGAAACATCCCTGCAACTGCTGTGAAGGAGCTGGGACATGTCACTTGCCAACCTAAGGCTTTGTTCCTGGCAATAGGCTGCAAAATGTACCCCTGCCCCTCACAACCCCACTTTCATATTGTACATAGGGCTTGAATAAGAAGCTGGGTTTTGGGTGCCTGTATAGAATAAAATAAGTCTCATGTCGTCCCAAGTGACATCCCTGTGAGCGTCAGACTGCTTTGAAGGAGCTGGGACATGCCACTTACTGACCCAACATTTCGTTCTTGAGCAGTACGCTAGCCACACATCATGCTCCGACCCTCTTCTGTATTGTAAATAGTGATTGAATAAGGAACTGGATTTTGTCTGGCTGTATGTAATAATATTAGTCTCTGGTTACTTCAGGTGACACGTCCACACAACAATTAAATTGTTCTGATACAGCTGAGGCATGGAAATCCCTTACTTGAAACTTTTTTGTTGCAAAAAATTGTGGTTCATGTCACCAGCCCTTCCCCACCCCCAAACACACCTGCACCCTTTAGCAAGGTAACGGGAGCTGCAAACCAGGGGGTGGGTGATGGATATTCCCAGGGTAAAACCTGAAACTGGGGTACTATTGAGCCCTCTGTCTCACCAGCCTGGGCTCCCTCTCACACCATGTGATACGCTGCAAGGCTCTCCAAGCTTGCACTCACACCAACATTAACAGGCAGGGGCCACACTCAGCTGAGTTACTCATGAACCAACAATAGAAGCTCAACCAATTCTCCCACAGCTCCCTACCGTTCCCCCACAGCTCTCTACCCTTGTCAAAAGCCTGACCAGTGTAAAGTAATTACCCAGTCCGCCTCTCCCTCAGTGTGGGGAGGACAATGCACCAGCTCTTGCTCCTGAGTAGCTTTCCCTTTAGCATTTTAAACAACTGTTTTAGGTACAAATATAAAACAGATTTATTAACTACAGAAAGATAGATTTTAAGTGATGATAAGTAATAGTGTACAGATCCAGGAAGATTACCTAAGAAATAAACAAACCCTAAGTACTGCTGTCCCCACAGCTGTATCTGCTGTGGGTGACTGTACCAAAGCATAATGTCTCATGAAGGCATGCAAAGAGTTCCAAGTAGCTTCCCTATATATCTCTAGTAGGGGTATATCTCTCAGAGAGAAAGCTTGCCCTCTAGTGGAATGAGCCCTCACCCACCACTGCCCACAAAGGGGTAAGTGAAAGCTAGTAGGTAACAAAGAGCAATACAACCCCAACCCGAGATCCACTTAGAAAGTCTCTGCACCAATATAGCTTGACACTTTGATCACTCTGCTATGGAAAAAATAGTTTGTGTCTTTCTAATGTCCTTTGTTCTCTGTAGATAAAAGGCCAAAGCCCTTTAGATGTCTGGAGAATGCAGCCTTCTCTCTTCCTCCGAGGCATGCAGTTTAGGAAAAAAATACTGGTAAGTAGATGACCTGACTCATATGAAATTCAGAAACTACTTTAGGGATATATCTGGGAAGGGAGCATAATGAGACCTTTTCTTTATAAAATATAGTATATGGTGAGTCTGCCTTGAGTGCCCCCAGCTCACTGACTGTGGCTGATGCTATAGCTATTAGAAAGGCCACCTCCATAGACATATGGGCCATATATCATCTGACTACAGACTGAAAGGGTGGTTTAGTGAGAGACGACAGAACAAAGTTGAGGTCCCACTGAGGTGCAAACTTCACTAATGGTGGAAATAATCTGAAAACCCCCTTCAGAAATCTAGTTATGACAAGATGAGTGAAGATCATATGGTTATCCACTGGAGGATGGAAAGCGCTGATTGCTGCTAAATGTCCGCTGAGTGTGAAACCCAAAGACTTCAGGGTATGTAGATACTCTAAGATAGCAGGGATTCAGGCAGATTCCAGAGGCACTGGTAAGCTCAAGGGAAGATACAGTTCTATTTTGCTGAATAACAGCTCCTCATAGAATCCTTTCTGGTTTGGGTAAGGATGGATCACACCTTTCTGGAACATGAGCATTCTATTTCTGATCCCCATCCAAATACTAGGTCTGAGTTGTAGTGGTCCTGGATTGGGAAGCCTGAACCTGCCCCTGTGCTGTGTTAGATGATCCAGCAAATGGAGGGATGTTCAGGAGTGGTTAAACTGAGAGCTTCAGTAGATCTGTAGACCAGAAATACCTTGGCAAGTTGGGTGCAATCAGGATGACTCGAACGCTGTCTTGGCAGATCTTCCTTAGAACTTGTGGTTTCAATGGAATGGGAGAGAAGGCATATCCTAGGCGACCGTTCCATGACATCAAGGAAGGCATTTCCCATTGAGCCCTTGCCCAAGGCTGCTCTGGAGCAGTACCAAGGAATTTACCTGTTTGCCCACAAAGTGAAAAGGTCCCAGGCTGGTGTTCCCCATTGGGTGAAGGCTTCATCAAGAATCCAATTGTGAATCTCCTATTCGTAATTTGCGGAAAAATGTCTACTCAGCCTGTTCGTTAGCAAGTTTTGCACTCCTGGTAAGTATGATGTAGATAGGGTTATCGGAGGGCTGATGCACCAGTTCCACAGTGTGGCTGCTTCAGTGCACAAAGGGCAAGATCTCATTCCCACCTGCTTGTTTATATAAAATACCATTGTTGTGTCGTCCAACATTATTTGGACATGTCTGGATTGGATGAGCAGGAGGAAGGTGTTGCAGGCCCAAGGGACCAGCCTGTGTTTTAGTAAACTGATATGCATCCTGGACTCCTGCAGGGTCCAGATGCCTTGTGCCATATGGTCACCCATGTGAGCACCCCAACCCAAGAGGGAGGCATCGGTAACAATGGTTGCCTCACGAGTCAACGGGAGAAAAGGAATCCCCACCCAACCTTCTCTGATTTTTGTCCACCAGACGAGAGTCCTTGGATGGAATTGTCACCCTGCCATTATCTGGTAAGTAAATGGAGAGAATCCAGGCTTGTAGGCAACAATGATGAAGCCTGGTGAAGGGCATGTGGCCATGAGGCCATGTGGCTGAGAAAGGAAAGGCAAGTTCTGACTGACATCCTGCGTCTGATAGTGACTTATTGTCTGAAAGCGCTCTTAGCCTGAAACCTCCTAAGAGGTAGATATGCTCTTGCGGTTGAGTCCAATGTTGCCACCATAAAGTTTATGTACCTCTTGGGGGTCAATGTGGATTTTTTGTAGTTGACAAAAGGGAAGACAGAAGGCTGAGCAGAACATGGGTTGCCCGCTGGACTTCTTCATATGAGTTGCCTGTCAGAAGCCAATCATTGAGATATGGGAAGACTGTAAATCCCACTTTTCTCATCCAAGATGCCATCACTGAAAAAACCTTTGTAAAGACCCTAGATGCTGTGGCCAGTCCAAAGGGGAGAACTCTGAATCGGTAATGGATCTTGACCAAAGAGGAACCCAAGGAACCTCCTGTGCACTGGGCAAATGTCTATGGGAAATTATGAGTCTTTCATGTTGAGAGCTGTGAACGATGTGCCCTTCTCTAAAGAGGGATTATTGATGCCAAGTAGATCAAGCAGAAATTTAGTTTTCAGATTAACAGGTTCAGTTGTTGTAGATAGAGAATTGCCCTCAACCCCCAATTCTCCTTGGGGATCAAGAAGTAAGGGGAATAGAATCACTTCCCTTATGCTGCGGTAGCATCTTTTCTATAAGTCCCCTGAGGAGAAGGAGTTCATCTCCTGTTGTAGAATTGCCCTGTGAGAGTGGTCCCTGAAAAGGAACTGGAAAGAGGGTTTGTGGGTAGGCATTGCCAGAAACTTGGTCAGATATCTGCCATGAATAACTTCTAGTACCCATTTGTCTGCATTTATAGAGCTCCAGTTTTTGGCAAATTGGATAAGGTGACCTCCAAATATCTGAGGAGGGGAATGAAGAGGCACCAATAAAAGGATGTGGGTCTCGACAATCCAATCAAAAGAAACTCTTTCCTTGGGGGTTAGAGTATGATGTGGCAGTGGATGTTGCAGAGGCTGGGTTCCTGGATCTATAAATCCTCAGTCTCTTACATGGTGGATACTGAGGATGCTGGTGATAAAAAGGCTGAGGAGGCAGTCTTGCCCTCTACCCCTGTTTATGGTGTTTTCTCTTAGGGGTAGGAGTATAGCTGCCCAGCAAGCAAAGCATTCTCCTTCAGCCCTTAAGGGAGTGGACAGACTCATCCGTCTTCTCAAGGGAAAGGTTGATCATATCAAAGGGTAGATTTTGGATGGTACTCTACACCTTTCTAGCGAAACCTGAGGATTGTAACCACAGGTCTCGCCTCATAACAGCAAAGATGATGGAATTGCTCCTGGAATTGGCAGATGCGGCTCATCTTCCATCTCTGAATACATCAGTGCATCCAGTTGTGGATGGCAAGGCAATGGCAAAAAAGGACACATGGACCAATCCTGGGTGTCTAGGGTAGGGCTCCCATGGTCCCCAATATAGCCAGTAAGATAGATCAACCAGTGGAGGAGGACCCCATGGCATAGGGGTCTCTTGGCCAATCATGTCTGGTCTGAGTCCAGAAGCCTGATCTTGTAAGGGCTTCTGTCCCATGCCACCTCCACCCAGTGCCACAGAGACTCTTCAGGGCCTCTGACTCATCCAAAGAGAAAGGTGGATCTTGCACTACCAGCAGAATCGACACCTGTGCTTTGAGGCTGGCAAGTGGGATAGAAGAATGATTCTGCCTCATCAGGATAGTCTCTTCCGCTGGTGTAATAATGTCCCAGCATAGACACAGTCCCAATAGGAGGAGTGAATGCAAATAGGGGATAACAAAGTTGTCCTCAGAGGAGATGTAGGTCTCAGACTGCCCTGCGGTATGAGGCACGTTCATTGGCAGAGCCAGAGCTTCCCTGGTCACCGTGGAAGTTCCCTCCAGGGCTGTGTCGCTACCGGTACCACACTGGCTTTAGAAGTGGATGGGAGCACAAGGAGCTGTTTATCCTGAGCCTTCACCATCAGAGCTGATGTCAGAATGATACCTTTGCATGCCTCCTTCTCCTGCTGAGAAGATATACTCGAGTTTAAGTCCTTAGCATCAATGCACACTGGCTCTGTCAATTTAAATGGGGTCAGGGAGGGATCTTTTCTCTTCAGGGCAGTTTTAGATGAAGATGGCTTGTCCTTATGGCTATGAGAGTGCCCTCTGCTCTCATGTGAGACCTTCTCTTTAGGCTTTGCAGTCTTAGTCTCTGCTCCCAATCTCTAGGGTTGCCAACTTTCGAATTGCACAAAACTGAATACCCTAGCCCCACCCCTTCCCTGTGGCCCCACCCCCTGCTCACTACATTCCCCTCCCTTGGTGGCTTGCTCTCCCCCCAACCTCACTCACTGGGGCAGGGAGTTGGGGTGAGGGCTCTAACTG
Source organism: Natator depressus (assembly GCF_965152275.1). Lineage (NCBI taxonomy): Eukaryota > Metazoa > Chordata > Testudines > Cheloniidae > Natator > Natator depressus. The sequence continues at coordinate 176,604,425 of NC_134236.1, read as the reverse complement.
GGGGTGTGGGGTCTGGGGTGGGGCCAGAAATGAGGGGTTCAGGGTGTGGGAGGGGGCTCTGGGCTGGGGCAGGGAGTTGGGGTATGGGAGGAGGTGAGGGATCCAGCTGGGAGTGCAGGTTCTGGGATGGGGTTGAGGGGTTTGGGGTGCAGGAGGGGGCTCCAGACTGGGGGATGGGGCTGAGGGATTCACAGTGCCGGAAGGGGCTGCAAGAGGGAGTATGGGCTCTGGGCTGGGGATACAGGCTCTGGGCTGGGGCTGGGGATGAGGGGTTTGGAGTGCAGGAGGGGGCTGCAGGCTGGGGGGTGGGGATGAGGGATTCGGAGTGTGGGAGGGGGTTGTGGGTTGAGGCAGGGGGTTGGGGTGCAGGAGGGAGTACGGGCTCTGGGCTGGGGATGCGGGCTCTGAGGTGGGGCCAGAGATGAGGGGGTCGGGGTGCAGGAGGGAGCTCTGGGTTTGGGCAGGGCTCAGGGCTGGGGCAGGGGATTGGGGCGTGAGCTTACCTCAGGCAACTCCCTCTCAGCTGCACAGCGGGGCTAAGGCAGGCTCCCTGCCTGTCCTGGCTCTGAGCTGTGCCCCGGAAGTGGCCAGCAGGTACAGCTCCTCGGTGGGGGGGGAGCGGTCAGGAGGTTCCTTGCGCTTCTCTTGCCCGAAGACCCCCACCCCCCACAGCTCCCATTGGCCGCGGTTCCCAGCCAATGGAAGTGCCTAGCTGGTGCTCGGGGAGGAGGCAACCTGCGGAGCCCCGTGGCAGCTCCATCTAGGAGCCAGACCTGCTGGCCACTTCCGGGGCACAGCGCGGTGCCAAGACAGATAGGAACTACCCTGCCTTAGCCTTGGCCCACCACTGACCGGACTGTTAATGGCCTGCTCAGCGGTGTTGAGCGGAGTTGTCAGGGTCTCTTTTCGACTGGGCAATCTGGTAGAAAACCAAATATCTGGCAACCCTACCAAGCTCATGGTCGGAGGTCACTTGTTGAGACTGATGTATTGGGGGAGTACTGAGCCTAGATCTGATTGGGGTCTCATTGCCTTTGCCATCAGATATTTTCTAAGTCTCAGTTTCCAACCCTCAGGAGTTCTCTGTATCTCCTCAGCAACACAGGCTACTGTGAACACATTAAACCTATTCTCCACTCTCTATACTGCTTCATGTGGAATTTCAAATCAAATTCAAGGTCTCAGTCCTTATTTTCAAGGCACTCAATAGCCTGAGCCCAGGATATCTTAAAACAGGGGTTGGCAACCTTTTAGAAGTGGTATGCCAAGTCTTCATTTATTCATTTTAATTTAAGGTTTCGCGTGCCAATAATATATTTTAACATTTTTTAGAAGGTCTCGCTCTAGAAGTCTATATATTATATAACTAAACTATTGTTGTATGTAAACAAGGTTTTCAAAATGTTTAAGAAGCTTCATTTAAAATTAAATTAAAATGCTGATCTTACACAGCCGGCCTGCTCAGCCCGTTGCCGGCCTGGGGTTCCGTTCACCTAGGCTGGCAGCAAGCTGAGCAGGGCCTGCAGCCAGGACCCCGGCTGGCAAGGAGCCGGCAGCCAGAACCCCAGACCAGCAGTGGGCTGAGCGGCTCAGCCCGCCGCCGCTCAGTCTGCTGCCGGTCTGGGGTTCTGTCCGCCGGCTCCTGCCAGCCAGGGTCCTGGCTGCAGGCCCCGCTCAGCCCGCTGCTGGTCTGGGGTCCCGGCCCTGTCCACATAGAGTAGGTACCTACCTTCTCCCTGGTTCTAGCCATTCTCTTCCTCTCTCTGCACTGAGATGGGAGTGGGAGTGCGCTGAGACCAGGGCTGGGGGTGAAGGAGCAGGTTCAGGTGCAGGGTCTGGCCAGGAGCTAGAATAAGGGAGGGGACTCAGGGTTGGGGCAGGAAGTTTGGGTGTGGAGTGCTTACCTGGGCAGTTCCCATTTGGTGTGAGGGGTGCAGGTGGGAATGTGGGGTGTGTGTGTGCAGGAGCTCCCATTTGGTGCTCATGGCAGGGGCTGGGGTTTGTGAGGAGGGTGCAGGAGTCAGGGCTGAGGTTGTGGGGTGCAGGGGTCAGGGCACGGGGCTGGGGTGTGTGGGCATTGCAGGGGTCAGGGCAGAGGGCTGGGTGTGTGTGAGGAGGGGTCAGGGCAGAGGGCTGGGGTGTGTGTGAGGGGATGCAGGAGTCAGGGCAGAGGGCTGGGGGTGTGGGCTGGGGTCGTGGGGGTGCTCCCAGCCCCCTTCCCTGAGCGGCTCACGGCAGGGGTCTGGAAGGGATATGCCCTGATTCCACCCCCATCCCCAAGGTCCCCGGAGCAGAGAGCGTGCTGCTGTTCCACTTTTCCCTCTCCTCCCCTGTAGCAAAGGCCATCAGCTGATCGGCGGCAGGGAGGGAGAGAAGGAGGGGCAGGAACCCAGCACGCTGGGGGAAGAGGCCGGGGGAGGGGGAAGCTTGCCTGCCCTGCAAGGAGAGAGTGGTGGGTGGAAAAGAGCGGGCTGGGACAGGCAGGAATTTAAATGGTACGCTGCTGTTTGCCAGGGTCCGTGCCATTAAAAATTGGCTCGCATGCCGTCTTTGGCACGCATGCCATAAGTTGCCGACCCCTGTCTTAAAACAAAACAAAAAAAAAACATCCTAAGCTCTGGAACAAAGATCATGGTCAATATCACTGCTTCTCAGGTACAATGGAATGCTCTAGGATAAGGACAACGCTTAGCTGTGTGGGAGACAAACTTTTTTTTTTTTGGTGTGTGTGCGGGGGAGGCTGATCCCAGATTGTGGAATGACCTCCCTCAGGAACTAAATCATCACCACAAACCTCACCACCTGCAAGACTCATTTTTTTGGCCTTGACTTCTCTAACAAACACATAGCAACGGAAAAAGTTAGATCATAAAAAAGCAATGTAAAACCCAGCCAAAAGAAGACACTCCACTGCACATACCCTGGTCCCCGGGGAATATCACTAGTGGGCAGCATCAACAACAGCAACAATTGCTCAGTTAATTGCTCAATTATTTTTTTTTATTATACTGAATATCAATTTCTTATTTTACAATTTCAGAGTCAAAGTGAACAAATGCAATGGGTTATGCCAGGTAACTACATCATTTCATCAGTTGTGAGCTATGCATCTTACTCATTACGCTTGCAGTAAAGTCTTATCACAGAAAGATACAAAAATGTGACCCTTGGCTATTTCCATCAGCGATTTCTGTGCATGATAGTAGGTAAGTTGAAAGGAAACAAGGTGCATTTTGGTGGATGCATCTCAAAATAGTGACCGGAATTTTTTCAAATACCATTTGCTGACTATTTAGACAAATATGAAATGCCTCTATCCCAGAAAAATACTTTATCTGCCTTCTCTGTAGCACTTTTCCGTGTAACTTGAATATAGCATTAATATTTAACATGTTTCAAATATTGATTAGTTCCATAGAAGTCACCAAAATTATTTGCATTAACAGTAGAGTTTATTAAAGCAAAGCTGGTATCATTATAGATACAAAGATGCTGGGATAACACACAATACATATTTTGTACGTTTCCACAAACTTGGTCATACTGAGGACTGGCTTTTCTATGATAGAATTTTGGAATTAAAAAGGAAAGGAGGTGGGGCTATTCTAGCCACAGACAGATTTATCCAAATTCTATTAAAGTATACCAAGCCCAGGGGTGCTGGAACAATTTTTATAGAAGGGGTGCTGAGAGCCATTGAACCAAACTGTAAACCCTTTATATAATGGAAACCACTTCAAGCCAGGGGGTATGGCAGCACTCCTAGCACCGCTAGTTCCAGCACGATATTGTTGCTGTATAAATCTCACAGCAACACTAAAGACACTAGCTGGTTCAACTAATGGTAGTAGATAGGAATACAGTAGTATGCCTTTAAAACTAGTTTATGAGCACTCTAGTGGCGTTCACTGTTTTCTCTATTTCAGAAGCCATTGGAAAACACTCAGAGCAGCAGTATACATTAAGCTAGGACTTGTATGTTTGCATATATTTAATAAACATGAGTATTTGGGAACCAACTATGCCCAAGCAGTGTCGTCTTACTAGTTTTGTTGAGCAAAAGACACATTAATCATACCAAATATTTTTATATCTGTAACATAATTAAAGGAATTTCAGTAAACACCCATTTTTTCTGTTGTTAATTCATCTAACAACAAAGGAACATTCCTACAGACGTCTACATTTGTAACTACCTTATAATTTCTGTGAAATCATTACAGCTAGATTTCCAACAAACTGGCTGAATATTGCTTTTGTCAAGGTTCCTCCCCCACTCTGAACTCTACGGTACAGATGTGGGGACCTGCATGAAAACCTCCTAAGCTTACTTTCACCAGCTTAGGCTAAAACTTCCCCAAGGTACAAATTAATGTTATCCTTTGTCCTTGGATCTCCACTGCCACCACCAAACTTTAACTGGGTTTACTGGGAAACGTAGTTTGGACACGTCTTTCCCCCCAAAATCCTCCCAACCCTTGCACCCCACTTCCTGGGAAAGGTTTGGCAAAAATCCTCACCAATTTGCATAGGTGACCACAGACCCAAACCCTTGGATCTGAAAGCAATGAAAAAGCATTCAGTTTTCTTACAAGAAGACTTTTAATAGAAGTAAAGGAATCCCCTCTGTAAAATCAGGACGGTAGATACCTTACAGGGTAATTAGATTCAAAACACAGAGAATCCCTCTAGGCAAAACCTTAAGTTACAAAAAAGACACACAGACAGGAATAGTCATTCTATTCAGCACAGTTCTTTTCTCAGCCATTTAAAGAAATCATAATGTAACACATACCTAGCTAGATTACTTACTAAAGTTCTAAAACTCCATTCCTGTTCTATCCCTGGCAAAAGCAGCATACAGACAGACCCAGACCCTTTGTTTCTCTCCCTCCTCCCAGCTTTTGAAAGTATCTTGTCTCCTCATTGGTCATTTTGGTCAGGTGCCAGCGAGGTTACCTTTAGCTTCTTAACCCTTTACAAGTGAGAGGATTTTTCCTCTGGCCAGGAGGGATTTTAAAGGGGTTTACCCTTCTCTTTATATTTATGACAGCTTTTTATTGTTTTTTACATGCATACTGTATGTTAATGGACAAAGAAAATACAAAATAAAAGTTGGGGTAATATATTTGTCAGACCAGAAATAAAAAGGTTCACCTCTGGGAGTGAATATCAGAGGGGTAGCCGTGTTAGGCTGTATCCACAAAAACAATGAGGAGTCCGGTGGCACCTTAAAGACTAACAGATTTATTTGGGCATAAGCTTTTGTGGGTAAGAAACCCACTTCTTCAGATGCATGGAGAGAAAATTACAGATACAGACATAAATATAAATTGGCACATGAAGAGAAGGGAGGTACCTTACAAGTGGAGAACCAATGTTGAAGGCCAGTTTTAGCCACCTCTGTGCAGCCGGTGGCATGTGCTTCCCAATGCCATACTGGATCCTTCACATTTATTTGACAAATAAAATGTGCAGAATTTTGCTGAATTTTAAAATATTGTGTGCAGAATTTTTAATTTTTTGGTGCAGAATGCCCTCAGGAGTAAATAGTGAATTAGCATCTTTCATTTTGCTTCATTTGCCAGTTATTTCTGTCCTCTTCTAACTTTTTTTGTTTTTTTTATCTTTATTTGGTGGAAAGGTCGGGGGACACTTGAGGGAGGTGCGTGGGGACGGCAGGCGGGGATGGGGGAGAGACCCAGACCCAAACATTGGTGGAGCTGGGTGAGTGGCATGTCCCAGTGTCCCAGCTCCCTCAGAACGGCCTGAAGGTCGTGGGGACATTGTGCCTGGGGTGACCCAAGACAAAATTTGTCACATACAGGCTGTAAAACCCCAGTTTCTTATTCAAGCCCTCCTTACAGTGTAGAAGAGGGGCGGAGGCATGACATGTGGCAGCATATTGTGCAGGAACCAAGCTTTGGGTCATGGAGTGGCATGTCCCAGCTCCTTCAGCAAAATCTGATGGTTGTGGGGATGGGTCACTTGGGGAGACCTGAATGACACATTACACTTCTGGTCAGACACATCCTAGCTCCTTGAGTATGGAATGAATGCAGAATTGGCTTGTAATTTAAATTTTGACCACAGAAATGTGACGCAATGTGATTGTATAAGACCCCATGCTGATGTATTTTAACTAGTTTTGACCTTGCAATAAGGACCTGGGAACCACAAATCAGGAGCTGGGGATAAGGAACCAGCTTATCCTCCTGATTCGTGGCGCCCTCGGCCAGGAAGAGGGGCCAGCAGCCCCCCAGGAAAGCACCCCGAAGCCGGGCGCGGCGGCGGGAGGCAAGGAGCCGGGCGGATATGTAGCGGTTCACGCCTGGGTTACGGTCCCGGAGCCGCTGAAAAGGCCCGGGAGAGCAGGCGCATTGGGAGCGTGACTAGCACCCGCGTCCTCTGATTACTGCCGGCAGGTCAGATGGGCTCTGGCCGCCGGGCACAGGGGCCGCCGGGGACAATGGCCGCTCAGAGGAGCCTGCCCAGCTGACAGCCCCGAGGACGTCACCTGCCGAGCGCGGGAAATAGCCGTGGAGAGGCAGCGGGGATAAATAGAGGCCGGCAACCCCAGGCACTGCCCGGCGCCTCCCCGCGGCCAGCCCCGCAGCATGGCGTGCCCGGCGGCCGGCGAGGAGCTGCCGCGCCCCTGCTGCAATGGCTACAGCGAGCTGCCGTCGGCCGAGGCGCGCCGGGCCCTGGTGCAGTATCGCCCGGAGAAGCGCGGCCGGGAGGAGGCGGCAGAGGGCGGCGAGCTGCCCGCCTTGGAGGACGCCTACCTGAGCATCCTGCAGCGGCTGGGCGAGAACCCTGCGAGGCAGGGGCTGCTCCTGACGCCCAGGAGGGCTGCCAAAGCCATGCAGTTCCTCACGAAAGGCTACCAAGAAACCATCGAGGGTGAGTCCTGCTGGCCGGCCTGGCTGTGACGGTTTTGGTGGTTGGACTAGGTAGGGTGAGCAGATGTCCCGATTTTATAGGGACAGTCCTGATTTTGGGGCCTTTTTCTTATATAGGCTCCTATTGCCCCTGTCCTGATTTTTCACACTTGCTGTCTGGTCACCCTAGGCCTCGATGGCCTCCGGAGCGAGGTCTCTTCCAACCCTAATCTTCTGTGAGTCTATGAAAGGGAACGTGCAAGCGCCCCTGGTCTCTGCCGCCCTGCTCATGGAAACCAAGTGCCCTGAGCCTAGATGGCCTTTCACCAAGTGGGACCCTCAGCTGGACCCTTTCCTCTCCTCTCAGCTGCTGCTTCATTGCCTTCCACCTGTCCTCCAGAGACAAGGGGGTGGGGGTATAGCTTGTATTGGACCCATGGCTGGGGGTGAGAGCTACACCAAGCGCCCCTTCCGGGCTGGGAAACTGACTCAGTGGGTCACAGCTCACCACAAGGTGGCACAGAGTGGTTAGGGTAAAGGTTTTGTTGAGCAAAAGGTTAGTGGTTAGGGTTTTGTTGAGCAAAAGACACATTAATCATACCGATCACATTAATCATACATTTCACAGGGATCATTCAAGGTGAAGTGGCCTGTTAACATCCCTCCAGTCATAAGGGGGAAAGGGAGGGGAAAAGGCGGCAGGGGGGTAGTGGGTTACAGATTGTTGTAATAAGCCATAAATCCAGTCTGTCTATAGCTGATCCCGTAGTCCTCATACTCAAAGGAAACCTGCACAACACTTTCGAAAAAGGAGCCTGGCAGCTTAAATTCATAACTCTGTTAGACACTAAAAGTCAGAGACTGAATAGAGACACTGGATTTATGGCTTGTTACAGCAATCTGTAATCCACTAATAGCGCCTCACCCCCAGGTACTTCCCTCAACTGGAGGGTTAAAGACCACTTCACTTTGACAGGCCCCTTAAAATACATTTTAACTACTTCTGCTAAACAATCTCTTCCACCTTGTATGTAGCTGTGGCAGTGTGAATAAGATTCTCAGACCTGAAGAAGAGCTCTGTGTAAGCTCCAAAGCTTGTCTCTCTCACCAAGAGAAGTGGGTCCAGTGAAAGATGTTACCTCACTCACCTTATCTCTCTGATATCCTGGCACTACAATCACACTTCATTTTTCACTTCACTAAGGGGGCAGATTCTCACATTCCTGGAAGGTGCTCTATGGCTTTCAGTTCTTGCATTTAACAGCCTTCACCTCTATAAACCTTCAAAACCCTTCCCAGTCTCTCAGAACATTTCATACAGTCAAGTTTATCAGTGAAATGGGGGAATTAAAAACAGGGAAACTTCTCCATTTTACTCCCCAGCTTCAGGGTGATAATCATATGTATAAGTGCCATGGGGAGGGGGGGAAGTGGGAAGTAATTTTCAAATAAATGAATCTAAACACAGTCAGATGCATTACTCATAGAAAACTAATTTGCCATTTTGTGCTATGTTTGTACAGCGCTTAGCACAGTGGGGTCCTGGTCCAGGACTGATGCTCCTTTGCACTACTGCAACAGGAAACAAGAATTTCAGCTTGAGCATCAGTTAAAAAAGAGGGAGGGGGAAGGCAAGTGGCAGCAGGCTCGAGGGTTGTGTATTAATTATTCCTGGAGGTATACTAATAAAGTTTAAACTTAAATAGTATCTTTGTTACCTTAATTTTGTAAAATAAGGCCCTGAGTCTGCAAACATTTTTGGGGGGACATGCAATTAAGTTTAATGTTACTATTTGCAGAAGTGAAATTATGCAAACACTTATATTTAGGAGTAAGAGTCATTTGCAATTTTACCTTTCAGAGATTTTTATCTTAATCTTCTTTTTCCACTGTTGGCATTTATATTAGTTACATTTCCCCCCATTTTGTAGTTTTCTGGTTCTCTATTCTGTATCTTAATATCCACAATAGGAGCTGGTCTCTGATGACAAATTTTTCTCATCTTCAATGTTTAGACTTTTCTTTCAAATTAATTTAAACAAATAAGGCTTTGCAGCTTCTGAAGTACAGATTTGATAAAGAATGTGTGTACTAGGGACCCATTGTCTCCAAACAGATAAAATTCTATACTAGTTTATTAGGAAATAAGCTCATATACACCTTAACAATGGGTGCTGGCCTCTCTCTTTATAGGCATGCGCTGTGATCAATGCTCCCTTCACCCTGCCTGTGACTGGGAGCATTCAGTAGGCCCCCAAAAGTAAGAACCGCATAAAAAGAAGTTTAGCACTGCTTGGCAGGGCTGAAGTCCATTAGATGACACCTGTGTATAAAGTTACTTATATGCATGTAAGATGGGGTGTGCGAGTTGAATGTAGGAGTCTACCTGTACTTAAAACTGATTTTTTTAAAACTATACTGTCAGTTCTATACAACCATTGAATTTCAGCTAAGAATATGTCCATATTTAAACTATTTTTAAAAGGTTTGGGGTTGTGCTTTTCTCTCACATCAGATTTTGTTTTGTGCTTAGAAAAGTACTTACCAACTGCAGTACATGCATAACGCTATTTAGGATAGAATCCTGTGTAGAGTCTTTCATTAACTGCTCATCTTGTCCTTTCAGATATACTCAATGATGCAATCTTTGATGAAGATCATAATGAAATGGTTATCGTTAAGGATATTGATATGTTTTCCCTTTGTGAGCACCACTTGGTACCCTTCTTTGGCAAGGTAGTTATCCATCTGCCTTATAGCAAATATTTGTCATTCAGAGGTCTTGGGTGTTCTACTGAATAAAGGGAAATAAAATGTGTTTTGAAAAACTAGGGTGAGTTCTTGCTCATAGCCAGTGTAGTCCTGTAGAATTCAGAATAATCATTCTTAGGAAGAATTTTAAAACATGAAAACTATGATGTGGGCATTTTGAGGTGATAAGTAGAGGATTTATTTTGTGGACTAACTGCATCTGCAGTATGAAGCATATTAGTGAGGGGAAATAAGAGCCATATTTTCTACAATATGATAATAGGAAATTGATTATCCTCGGAGAGGCTCCTCAGCAGGCTCCTAGAAATCCGTTTGCTGCGGGAAAAAGATGGAGTATGCATTTTTACAGAGACTCTTTAGTTTTTACATTTTTTGGAAAACTAAAAATGTATTAACTAGTAGCTAAATTTTACTGAAAGTACCAGTGTCACTTATTCAGTGCATGCAACCTCCCCTCTTGTGGTTGGTTTTTTTTTTGAATGCATTTTAAATCTACATAGCTAAACATCCCCAATAAACTGCTTCTGGCGTATATAAGTTGCCAAATGGCATAAAGGGGTTCATGTTTTAATGCATCTCAAATTTAACATAAGAACAGCCATACTGGGTTAGACCAAAAGTCCATTTAGCCCAGTATTCTGTCTTGACTGTGGCCAATACCAGATGCTCAGGAGGGAACGGACAGAACAGATAATCAATTGATCCGTCTCCTGTCACCCATTTCCCAGCTTCTGGCAAACAGGCAAGGGACAACATCCCTTCCTTTCCTGGCTAATAGCCATTGATGGACCTATCCTCCCTGAACTTACCCTAGTTCTTTTTTGAACCCTGTTATAGTCTTGGCCTTCAGAACATCCTCTGGCAAGGAGTTCCAGATTGACTCTGAGTTGTGTGGAAAAAATACTTCCTTCCTGCTGCCTATTAATTTCATTTGGTGACCCCTAGTTCTTGTGTTATGAGGAGTAAATAACACTTACTTATTTACTTTCTCTACACTAGTCATGATTTTATAGACCTCGATCATATCCCGCCCACCCCCCCGTTGTCTTTTTTTTCCAAGGTGAAAAGTCCCAGTCTTATTGATCTCTCTTCATATGGAAACCGTTCCATACCCCTAATCATTTTTGTTGCCCTTTTCTGAACCTTTTCCAATTCCAATATATCTTTTTTTGAGATGGGATGACTACATCTGCACGCAGTATTCAAGATGTGGGCATACCATGGATTTATATAGAGGCAATATGATATTTTCTGTCGTCTTATCTAGCCCTTTCTTAATGATTCCCAACATTCCGTTTGCTTTCTTGACTGCTGCTACACATTGAGTGGACGTTTTCAGAGAACTAGCCACAATGATTCCAAGATCTTTCTTGAGTGGTAACAGCTAATTTATATCCCCTCATTTTTTATGTATAGCTGGGATTATTTACCTCTCTCTATTCTGAAAACTGACCATTTATTCCTACCCTTTGTTTCCTATCTTTTAACCAGTTACCAATCCATGAGAGGATCTTCCCTCTTATCCCATGACAGCTTACTTTGCTCAAGAGCCTTTGGTGAGGGACCTTGTCAAAGGCTTTCTGAAAATCTAAGTACGCTGTATCCATTGGATGCCCCTGGCCCACATGAGGCGGTGAACAAGCAAAGAATTCTAGTAGATTGGTGAGACATTATTTCCCTTTACAAAAACCACGCTGACTTTTCCCCAACAGATTATCTTCATCTATGTCTCTATGGCAATTTTGCTCTTTACTATAGCTTCAACCAGTTTGCCCGGTATTGAAGTCAGGCTTACCAGCCTGCGATTGCAGGGATCACCTCTGGAGCCTGTTTTAAAAATTGGCGTCACATTAGCTATCCTCCAGTCATTTGGTACAGAAGCTGATTTAAATGGTAGGTTACAAACTACAGTTAATAGTTCTGCAATTTCACATTTGAGTTCCTTCAGAACTCTTGGGTGAATACCACCTGGTCCTGGGGACTTATTACTGTTTAGTTTATCAGGTTGTTCCAAAACCTCCTCTAATGACACCTCAATCTGAGACAATTCCTCAGATTTGTCACCTAAAAAGAATGGCTCAGATTTGGGAATCTCCTTCACATCCTCAGCCATGAAGACGATGCAAAGAATTCATTTAGTTTCTCCGCAATGGGCTGATCATCCTTGAATGTTCCTTTAGCATCTTGATCATCCAGTGGCCCCACTGGTTGTTTAGCAGTGTTCCTGCTTCTGATGTACTTCTAAAGAAAATTGCTGTTACTTTTTGAGTCTTTGTCTAGCTGTTCTTCAAATTCTTTTTTGGCCTTCCTACCTACATTTTTACACTTCATTTGCCAGTGTATGCTCCTTTCTAATTTCCTCACTAGGATTTAACTTCCACTTTTTAAAGGATGCCTTTTTGTTTCTCACTGCTTCTTTAACTTTGTTTAGCCACAGTGGCACTTCTGGTTCTCTTACTATGTTTTTTTTTTTTAAATTTGGGGTATACATTTAAGTTGAGCCTCTATTATGGTGTCTTTAAAAAGTTTCCATGCAGCTTGCAGGGAATTTCACTTTTGGCATTGTACGTTTTAATTTCTGTTTAACTTTTTATGAAGTCCCCATTCCTGAAATTAAATGCTAGAGTGTTGGGCTACTGTGATGTTTTTCCCCACCATGAGGATGTTAACTTTAATTATATTTTGGTCACTATTACCAAGAAGTCTAGCTGTAGGCACCTTTTGGACCAGATCCTGAGCTCTACGTAGGACTAAATCAAGAATTGCCTCTCCTTGTGTGGGTTCCAGGACTAGCTACTCCAAGAAGCAGTCATTTAAGGTGTCAAGAAACTTTATCTCTGCATCCCGTCCTGAGGTGACATGCTCTTAATCAATATGGGGATGGTTGAAATCCCCCATTCTTATTGAGTTCACTTCAGCCTCCAGCCGTGAGTAATTAAAGTTATGAAAATATGCCAAAAAGCTTTAAAAATCACCCCTAAAGCCCATGTCACTGAGTTTGGCAAGGACAAATTTCATGTTAATGGTAATGTGGTCTTCTGTACTGTATGCAGCAAGGCTGTAGATTACAGGCAGACAATTGTAGAACACATGGAAAGCACTAAACAATGAAAAGAAGAGGTTGAAACAGCAGGGAGGGCCGTCAACAACAATAAAGAAACAATACACTGTGACTGGATGATTTTATGATTGGTGACGCTGGTAGACTTGGAACTTGCTTTAAAATTGTAAATATATCAATAAAACGTTGTGTTCAGTTGATACCTATATATATTGTAGCTAGGGAAACTAAAGTGCAACATTTCATTTTAATTGTGGAAAAACACAGGGTTTTTTTTTTTTTTAAATCTGAGAATTTTTTGGATTTTTTTTATCATGGAAAACTAGGATTCCTGCCCCTTGCACCCACTAAATATCCACTGAAGCCAATTTGTGAGCGGGGCGTTGCCTGCATAGATATATGGGATCAAGCTTGTCTGAGTATGGGCAGGGAAATTTTCCCTGAAGTCTCTTCCAAACACAACTTAAACTCCTTAAAAGTGATTGCACTCAGCATCCCAAACTGGCAGTCATTGTACCACCAAAGCTCCCAATGCACGGGTCTGCTAGAATGAAGATCGATTAAATAAATAGTTCCATGTATCTTCCTCCTGCTTCTTCCCAGCTCCATCTTCCTCCCTTCCATATTGCTTTTTCTCCTGTAACAGCCTCCTTCTTTCCTTTCTCCAGCTTCTCTCTCTCTCTCTCAATAAACCTCCTCTCCTACTTGCCTCTTTCCCTTCTTGTGCCTCTCTGACACTTTTTCCATGAAGACTGATAATTCTTGAGAGCTCAAACTGTTTGGAATATACAACAATATGAACTGTCTTCTTCCTTACCAATAAATCTACTTGCTCTACGTATGCCCATAAGCTACACAGCATCTGTACATAAGCACCTTCTCCCTCTACTACATGGTGCAGGTCTGACTTCACAGGGCACTTTGTCTGCATTAAGGATCCAGTCCTGCTTCCATTAAAAGCTGCACTGAAACTCCCATTGACATCACTAGAGGAAAGATCAGGCCTGAAGCCAGCAGGTTTAGGTTCTGGGAGCCCTGATCCTGCAACTTCCACTGGAGTGGACAGACTGCTATGAATGTGGAGACCCATTGACTAGGCTAGAGCTTCTCAAAGACACAGCCATCTGACTGTGCGTTGTACACTGCACCTCAGAGCCCTGAGTTTATTCAGACCTTCAACTTTCCTGCAGAATCAGGTGTGTAGTAATCATTCAGCACTTAGACTCCTGTTCATATTTGCAGGTACATATTGGATATTTACCTATAAAGAAAGTGGTTGGACTAAGCAAGCTTGCAAGGTAAGTGCATCTATGCAATGTGGTAGTGAAAGTGTAAAGGTGAAATCCTGTTCTCAGTGCACAGCCCAATTGAGGATGCCATGTACTGGGATGCTCTGCAGAGGGAAAGGGACAAGAATACTTCCCCTGAGATGTATGATAGCAACAAAGTTATTGCTCCAGAGGCACTACTGAGGCTTTAAGGCTGCAGTAAGCCCTGGGGCTCCTTTGGTCTGGTGGGTCTGCAATAGCAGATCCCTTGTTCCCACTTGCCCTGCACACTGGAGTGCATGGAGTCTACTGTGGAGCTGCTGCAGAGGGATGTGGAACTCCTGTATGGCATTCTGATCTCCCTTTCACAGTGGTGTGGGGTCCCCTATGGCTCCAGGGGGCAGGATTTTCCACTGTTCGTGTAAGCCAATAACCAGGATTATGAAGGTGAGCTGAGAAGGACTGAGAACTTGGATTTCCCCACTGTGATTCTTAAGGATAACTTCTCATAAGAGAAACTGCATAAATGTTTGTGGCTGATATAAGCCTTTTATCCCATAATTGTGCTGAATTTGTAATGTCCCCCAACCACTGAGACCCCTCAATCTGTGCATACAGAGCACTCCATCACCTGCTAACAGAAGGGGGCTAGTGGGAGAGCGTTCTCTTTGAGGGATCATCAGTTTTTGGACTGAAATAGCCTTGCTTTGTGGGCATGCTGCAGTGCTTGGGTGTTGCTTCTCAGGAAGGAGGGGCTTGACCATGTCTAAGGACTTACGTGAATAGTTCATTTAAGTGAACGGCTGGCAGTTTTGTTTATTGGCAGCTGCTGCAAATGGTGCTGCCTTCGCTTTTGGGTTTAATTTATTTGTTTTGTTAGCATATATCAGAGTTGCCTGCAGTTTTCAGCTATGTGCCTCTCTCTCTCTCTCTCTCTTTCTTTTTTTTTTTTTTTTTTTTTTTTAAGGAACTTTTTTTTTTATAAATGAAATTTACTTTTCTACTCAACAGGCCATCAACTTTTACTTAAACTCAGCCTATACATCTTAAAAGAACAGTCCAGATGTCAATAGCAGACTATAATTAAGTGTCTAGTAGTAGCCCTGTTATAGTCTTCTGCATTCTGAGCACCAGCTTGTTAATGGTCGATCAGAGGCTGCTTTACAAATGTGACACACAGGCTGATAATCCACAGACTGAAAACAGATTATAATGTGGTTAAATAAGATCTTTTTGAGGGAGTACTTAATTATTTTTTTAAAAATATGCTTTCTCTAAGGGATTCTAAATCCATTTATAAGGTACTTGGGTTAAAATAAGTGGTACAAAGTAGAATATATTAATACTCAATATATAAGGTATTCTAAAATAGACTGAATATCAGCTGTATGTAAATTACATACTGTAATATAAAATCACTTGTACTACAATATATTTAGCCTTCTAAATAGCCAGGATAAAATCCTACTTAACACCTGTGATACCCAGAGAGTCTATTAAGTTCAACTGAAATTTTGTGTTTAAATCAGGAGGAAATATTTATTATTCTTACATTTTTCCCCCTCCCAGAATTGTTGAAATCTTTAGTCGAAGACTGCAAGGTGTGTATCCTTTCTACAATATCTCTGTTCTGCTGAACTGTATTTCAGCTAGATGATGCTCAACTGAAGAAAGTATTCAAGCGTATGCCTAATTTTAATTGACACTAGTTCTGTTGAAGTAAATGTATTTAAGGTTAGGCATAGGCCTAAGTACTCTCCTGAACTGGGAACATAATCAGTGTGGCATATTTGTTAAAGTTGTCAAGGGACCAAGCAGAAAACATCCAACTAAAGCAGCCTGATTCTACACCTCAACAGTCTATTGCCTTTATTGGAAGCTTGAGGTGTCTATTCCTGAGTCCAGAACCTCAGTGATCAACAGCTGGGTCGGTATAATGGGGAAGGTATGCATATAAAATAAGAAATGTGTTGGGTTCTCTTTTCTGAAAGAATGAGGAAGTGTACTCAGTGCATAAAAAACAGGAGTACTTGTTCTCTTTGCAGATACAGACTAATATGGCTGCTACTCTGATACTCAGGTGCATAGGCCACCCCTGATAGGTAGCCAAGAAGGACAGCAGTCACTGAAGTGTGGGGAAAACTGACTTTGGATAATGTATTTCACAGGGTGTAAGGGTGGTTTTGTTAACTATTAAAAATCCTGCGGGCAGTCAAGGTGGATAAATATCTGCTCACTGGATGAACAGATTTCAGGGCTCCAAAGGTGTCATTCCAGCACTTTTTACAAACACTAAATTCACATTGAAAAAATAATTTAAAAAACCATTTCTAGCATAGGGGCTCATTTTACTTTAGTTAGCTAGTGGGAGAATTTGAGGGACTGTATTTGCAAGGAATACCAAGAGTGGCAATTACATATAGAAAAATCATACTGTTCTCTTTTCAGTTCAAGAGAGGCTTACCAGACAGATCGCTCTGGCAATTACTGAGGCTCTGAAACCTGCTGGGGTGGCTGTGATTGTAGAAGCGTCGTAAGTAATTCATTATTGTTAGTCTAATTAAAGTCAACCTCTAAGAACAGTTACCACACCACAGTATCTGAAATGTCATTGTTACCTAAACAGACTTGGGAGAGTTGCGTTTCAGTTCCTTCCACAGACTTCCTATAGGACCTTAGACAAGTCATTTAATCTCTCTAGCTCAGTTCCCCATCTGTAACATGAGGATCCTAATATCACTGCTCTTCACTGGGCACATCAGGATGCATTCACTAATAACTCTGAGGTATTCAGATGCCATTGTGATGGGGCCATTTAAGTACCTGGATAGATAACTTCTGAGTATAGAAAAATATTACAGTACTTCAGGTACTAGCTTATGAGAAATGGTGACCTCTGTCGATATCCACCTTTCTCACACACTCCAACAATTGCTGCTGGGTATATATGGGTAATTTGGCTTGAACGGACAATGTAAAGTGAAAGTGACTAAAAGTGGGATATAAAGATTTTTGGCATATATTGCACTGTCACTTTGTGTGCTCAAGTTTGGTACAAGTCTTAGTAGTTGTGGATGCTGATGGTTAGTCATTTGCACAGATACAGATGTGTGTGGGTACATTTTTTTTCAGGCTTACCCCAAAACTTGTCCAAGTGTATTCTAACATGTGGACCAGTCACATCTGGCACCAATACATTTAGGATATGTGTACCCTGCAATTAAACACCTGTGACTGGCCCATGTCAGCTGACTCAGGCCTGTGAGCCTTGGGCTAAGGGGCTGTTTAATGGCAGAGTAGACATTTGGGCTTGGACTGGAGCACAAGCTCTGGGACCCTCACTCCACATGGGGTCCCTAGCCCAAACATCTACACTGCAGTTTTACAGTCCCGTAGCCCTAGGCCCATGAGCCTGAGTCAGCTCACACAGGCTGGCCATGGGTATTTAATTGTAGGGTAGACATACCTTTTATTGGCCTGGTTTGTGCTGTTCTGCAAGGCAAAAGTGGTGAATGTAGACTGAATAGTTCAAACATGATCTGCTTAAGCTTCCTGTCAATATTTATTCATTTATTTCAACTTCAGTCAACAAGTATGGTTGTAAACAAACAACCCCCCTCACTAAATGTTTTGAAATACTACAACATTTAAAGAAAATAGAATTCAAGAACGATTCTCCTATCAATAGTTCTGAGTGAACTGGTAGCTCCCAATAATATTTGGACATGCTTTAACGAATCAAAGGCACTACTTGGTACACAGTGTATTGCTGATTATCAAAATGGTAATTAGATCCAGTTATCCCAGTGTGCAGGTTAAATAGCCAACCTCAGTTTAATATGTTGTTAACTAATTACCTTCTAGGCACATGTGCATGGTTATGCGAGGGGTTCAGAAAATGAACAGCAGGACTATCACCAGCACCATGCTCGGAGTCTTGCGAGAAGATCCAAAAACCAGAGAAGAATTTCTTACGCTGATCAAGAATTAAATGGAAACAGCTTCCCACTCACTGTTTGTTGGCTCTAACAGTAAAACCAATTGCCAGAAACTAATTACCATGTGTGATGCAGGACTGTTTGTAGCATCTGTGTATTAGAAATAGCTGTGTGACAGCTTGGTTCTCAGTAATGCCTTGTAATGTCATAAAATATTTGGTAGAGAATGAATATGCCTCAATCAGAATTACTGAACTGAAAAGAGATTAGCTGTTTCCCAATGCTAACCATAGAGTGCTATGAAAATATGTTGCTAGATGGGAGCTAAAAACAAGCCTTCCCCCCCCCCCCCCCAAAAAAAACAAAAAAACAAAAAACCAAGCAGCCACAGGAAGGTGAAATTAAGCACAAAATCCTGTGGCCTTTATCACTCAATCTTCAGTCCCTTTGTGCTCCTTGTATTAGACAAAGGGGTCAGAAAGCCAACAGATCTCCCCAACTGGAGATTCATCTGGTGTAAGGGGATGTCTGGGAGGCATGGAACTGTTGAATCTGATCCTACACCATCCTCTTCTGGCCCCCAGGGTAGGGGGCATGAGGGAAAAATTGCCAGATGGGAAGGGGCATGACCACTGTGCTCCACCAATTCCTGTCTGGTGAATGGCCTTTGGGGGCCATAGCCAGCTGGGTGTAGCATGGAGTAGTAGAGAGCTCAAGGGCTGGCTGATTTCCCCGCAGCCACCATTAGGAATATGAATGGGAGTCCCCATGGATGTGCCTGGAGGTGACAGTGTGGAAAATGGCACTTCTCTAGCTCTGCCTCTTTCCTGCCCAGCTAAGCTCCCCTGATCTGAACTAGTTTCCCAGAAGGCCTAGGTTTGTCATTGCCACACAATAGTGCTTCATTAGATCTTAGTGACCCATTAGTGCTCCAGCAGATTTTTTCAATATATGCATAATATCCCAACACCTCTCACCCATCACAAAGATCTGTTTATGGCTAAGTCCCAGTCCAGCTCACTCTCAACCTTGCTTTGATCCCTTCTGAAGAAAAAGCAGGAGATGATATGGCACTAGGATTGTTCCTTAAGGTCATGATACAATTTTTGATACCATAATCTGAGTCCAGAATTGTCTCTGGGATTGAGTAGTTTTTCAGATCCCCATGCATAGATAAAAGATCAGCTCTTTTTAAACTGCAATGTATGTATAATGTTGGAGAGCTGAATTCTTATAAAGGCTTGTTATTAACCCTCCAACAGAACTGACATTTGTTTTGATAGTAAGCCTCATAGCATTACTAAACCAATCAGAACAAAGATGTAGCTATGGAATTTCCTCCTGGAGATCATAAATATAGAACACTAGAGGGCCATATTCTGCTACCCTTACTGTGCAGTTAGTCCCTTTCATTTCAATGGGACTACTCGTGGAGTGAGGCATTGCTACTCAACCTGAGTAGAGTTAGCAAAATATGACCATAACAGAGTTTCAAATAAAGGTTTGTTTTCTTTAAATGCTTTGTCCCCTATCTGACTGGTGCTTGATTTTTAATATCTACTCCTCAGTGTTGGAACAGTATCATTTTACAGACACTTAAGACCCTTCGTTTTCAGTTTAAGCTGATTTTTACCAAAAAAATCCCGGGTTTTACAAAAAGTATTGGTTTTCTGGTTTTCACCCTACTTTTGTATCATTCAAATTTTATATTATATATGTGTATATATTAGGAAAATACATTTCATGAGATATATGTATTACACACCGACTAATGTATTCTTGTATGTGCAAAGCTGCCTGTTGAAGTAAGGCTCTGTATTAGTTTAGAAGATACACAATAAACAAACAGGCATGCACGCAAGCTCTGAAGTGCATGTGTGTATGAACATACTGATGAATCTCATGGCAAACATTTCAAGCTGTTAGCAGACAACAGTTTAAAGATTTGATGCTAAAATGGGAAGAAAATGAAAATTCACCAAAATAAACCCCAGTATTTACCCAGAAAAATTAAGGTTTTTTGCTCTGATTTTCAGCTGTTTTTGTTGTAGTAAAACACTGAAATTCCTGGGAAAAATTAAATAAAAAACAAAAAGGACCCTACAGATGCTGTATTTTTCAAGCAAATGTATTTTGAGATACATCTGTGTGTATGTCCTAAATGTACTAGAATGATATCTTACTATCCATATGCCAAATCAGTTTGAGAATCTGCCTTAATCTTTGGTAAAATGGGGGAACACATTAATTTACTGCTAACATTTACTCAGACACTTACTGCTTTTAAACTGGTAAATATTGGTTTTATAAATGAAATGTTCAATAGAGAAACATTTTGCAGCTCATTCTATTCAAAGGTAAATGTTGAACAGTCTTAGAAAACCTTCTTCTCTATCAATAAGAGCTGCATAACAGTGTTCAATAGTGGTGCTAAAATACATGTACAAGTTTTGTGGAAATTGCATTAATGCATTTTCAAAAAAGTTTTGGAGCATAGTTATATTATGTATATTATTAGCCTTTTGCTTTGTTACATGGGGATTGTGGGGCAAACTCTTTTGTGTGTCCTATTCTCACATATGCAGTGTTGTTGTAGCTGTGTTGGATCAGGAAATTTAGAGACACACGGTGGGAAGGTAATCTTTTACTGGACCATCTTCTGTTGGTGAGAGAGACGAGCTTTTGAGCTTACACAGAGCTTTTCTTCAGGTCTGGGCAGACCTGTGCAAGCTCAAAAGCTTGCCTCTCACCAGCAGAAGATGGTCCACTAAAAGATATTACCTCCTCCATCTTCTCTCTTTCTTCTCACATATATCAGACATGTTGTTTCTAGGGCTGTCAATTAATCACAGTTAATTCTAGCGATTAACTCAAAACAAATTAACTCTATTAAAAAATTGCGATTAATTGCACTGTTAAACAATAATAGAATACTAATTTAAAAATTATAAATACTTTTGGATGTTTTTCTACATTTTCAAATATATTGATTTCAATTACAACACAAAGTGGACAGTGCTCACTTTATATTGTTTAAATATTTGCACCATAATAATAAACAAAAGAAATAGTATTTTTAAATTCACCGCAGATGAGTACTGCAGTGCAATCTCTTTATTGTGGAAGTGCAACTTACAAATGTAGATTTGTTTGTTTGTTACTAACTGCACTCAAAAATAAAGTCCATTCAGTCCTTCTTCTTGTTCAGCCAATCACTAAGACAAACATGTTTGACCTTTACGGGGTCCTACCTGTAATGTACTTTCATGATAAAAAGATTGCCCTACAGTACTTGTAAAAGGTTAATTGAAAAATATGATTTCCTTTGTTTATCTTTTTTACAGTGTAAATATTTGTAATAAAGTGAGCACTATACACTTTATTCTGTGTAATAATTGAAATCAATATATTTGAAAATTTAGAAACTATCCAAAAATATTTAAATAAATGCTATTCTATTGTTTAATGGTGTGATTAAGCACAAGATTTAAAAAATTACAATTAATTGCAGTTGTAATCATGATTTTTTTAATAGTTTGACAGCCCTAGTTATTTTGCATTAACAGAAGGCAAAGCCATGTTTGTCTAGCAATCTAGGAGCCATGAATTTTCCATGAGTTTTAATCCCAAAGGAAGATAACTTCCTTTGTAGCCTTGAACAAGTCACTCTGCCTCAGGTTCCCTTTCTGTAAAATGGATTGAATGCTACCTTGCAGGGGCGTTGTCAGGCTAAGTTAATGTTTGCACAGTGCTCTGAAGATGAAAATAGTCAGTGCTGAGTGTTACTGTTATGCTCTACTCCCTCAGTTTGAGCCCTGATTTTACATTACACATAGAACAGAAAAACAGGAAACAAAATGCAGCTAGTGCACCCAGTAATGTAGGATGGAAATTAAAAAAAACCAAACACACACCTCAAATCCAGCAGTGTGTGGTATTTATTCTAAAATATGAGTAACCTATAAATTCAGATCCAAATGATCCTGCAATATTGTGGTCTACATTTCAAATGATCTGATACTTTTTAAATATTTTCATAAATACAGAAGCCTAATGATTACCCCCTTTAAATACACAGGCCCCCAGTTCCATGGTTTTGAAGGCTGTCACCTTCATCTAATCTTTCTAGAGATCAAAATGAAGTGGGAAATTAACACAGGGGTTTTTAAATGATTTTATTTACTTTATAATATTAGTATGTTTGGTTTTGGTTTCTAACCCGAGCTCAATAGCCAAAATATGTTTTCAATTTTATAATGTATGTAACATTTTTTAAAAAGATATATATATACACTTCATCTACCATAATGCTGAGTTGTCTACTTCTTTTCTATACAGCTATCACTGTCTCAGTCAAAGCCCAGTGTTAACACATGTGTTTCTCAGCCAGCTGCCAAGGAAGCAGTGATAATGAAAAATTTGGATTTGATTAAAAGGAGCGAAGCAGAGTACTATAAGGCTAAGATTTTGTCATGGTGATTTTTAGTAAAAGTCACGGGCAATAAACAAAAATTCAAGGAAGCCATGATCTACCTGTGATTTTTGCTGCTTTGGCTCCATGGTTTCTCCTGCCACTATACTGGCTGGGAACTGTGGGGTTCCCCCTCTGCCTGCAGCAGCTGGAAGCTGCAATGGGGGCCCCCCCTCTGCCCACAGCAACTTGGAGCTGCAGGGTGACCATATTTCCCAGGGAGAAAACCATACTCCCCAGGTGCTCACCCAAGGTGCACACTCTTCTCCCCTCCACTCCCCAGTGAGGCTGTTGCTTGTCACTACAACCCTGAAGAGGGCCCCCTCAGGAGGCTGTCACATGTTGCTGGAACCCTGCCAGGGCCCTGCTGGCTGCCAGGGAGTCACACAGCCCCTGGGGCTGAAGCAGATGTTACTGATTCAGTGACTTTCATGACCTCTGTGACATAAACATAGCCTTAACTATAAGCAGTATGACAAGAGTGCCGCCTCTCACAATACCCCTTATGGTGGCCTCACCTATGGGGAAAGGAGCTTCACAGTTTCACCCACCACAATTCCCCATACAGACCACCACTTGTAATGCCACACACTATCCACAGTAGTTATCAAACCTGAGACTTCTGCACCTTAAAGTCTGAGCTACTGCAGCCTGAGCTAAAAGCCTCATCTCTGGTAACTCATGAGACCTTCTCTATGTGGCCCAATCATCATTAGAGCCAAACACCACACTGAATGCATGTGAGATACACGTACACATTGAATAGGAAAGTTGGTGTAACAGGATGCTGCTCTTGGGGAGAGTGAGCAGTTGTTCAACAGCAGTGTCTGTGATCTCTCTGAGGGGAAGGCATGAACCAGCTTGAAAAAGGGCCACCCTACTGAAGTACTGCAATGAGTTAAAAATATCTCATGATGGGCAACATCACAAGCTGCTGACAAACTGAATGAAAGCAAAATGGACACTTTTTCTAGCTCTATCCATCACCAGGAGATAATTAGTCTTCAACAGGAAACTGTCTCTGTCCCATACCCACCTCTGAAAGCAGACTGGTAGGGATTTAGGACAGTGTCTCCCAAACTTTGGAAACCTGAGCTCTCTTTCAATTATGCACCTTGCAGCCTTGACATGTGTCACTAGAGATCTATCCATGCCAATTTATACATCTTCCGCACTTGCTCCCCCAACTAACCCTTCATACATTCCTGAGGGAGTGTGCACCACATGTAAGAAAGGAGATAAATCATCAGCATTTGCTAACGTGTTTTGATGAGAACTGATATAGTTAGCTATATTGACATTTTATCACCCTATCTGAGCTAGCATGCATTGGGAGAATGGGGCAATTAGACCTCAGAGGTATTGTTTCATGCTCTCTATTGCTGAATTGGTAACACTCACTTTGTATTTTGAGGACTTTCTCTGCAACTGTAACAATTGCAGATGAACTTTAAACAAATAATAAAAGCTGAGACTCTGGCGAATAGCTGAGAGGTCGTTACTTTATACCCAATGGGGGAACGTCCTGTACTTTAGAAAACAATGATTTAGGAAACTAGTGGAAGCCAAGTGTTGTTGCAGCTGCCCTGTCACCACTTTTTCAATAAAGTTCCATAAAAACAGAGGTTTGAGACAAGAGAGTAATTAGCAACAGTCCTTGGTTTTTATTCTATTTATTATTTTATCTTTTTATTCATCAAAATAATTAACACAGAGGGCCAGAGCCTGATACTGTAATGCTTTGGGGTTCAACCCAGACCCATAAGGGGTTGTATCACTGTCTGCCCTGTGACTCTGGCTGCCTTCAATGCTATGCTACTGTGGCTCACAGTTTTGACACCAAAAGCTTGTAAACAAGCATGCAGGTCACAGGCTGGCTTCCACTGCCCAGTTACTTTTTGAAGAGTGACCCCAACTCCCTCCCAGTTCTAACTTTGCCCAAACTCATCTGCCAATGTGACAATTTGCTGAGGTTCCTAGAATTGTGAGTGACTATTTTACTCCTCTCAGCCTCAGCATGTGACAGCTCCCTGACAGAGCAACTTATTTGCCTGGCCAGCAAACTCTTCAGGACTCTGCCAGTCCAAACCTTGCCTTGTAGGTAACAGTGAACCTTAACACCTGAGTTTCCCAGAGATGTCTCCCTGCAGTGTCCAGCCCTCTCATGGAACACTCCCAGAAGTTAGTTGCTCCTTTAGAGAGAGAGTACACTGTAGCTCATTAATTTAACTGGGGTTTAACAAACACTCTTGTGTCAATCACAGCACTGCATTGGTTTATAGCAGGGGTAGCCAAATTTACTCGTCCTCCAAGCTGCATACGATAATCTTAAGTAGTTCAAGAGCTAAGCATGTCTGCAGGGCTCGGGGCTTCTGCCCTGCAGCAGGGTGGTGGGGCTCTGGGCTGAAGCCCCTAGACCCCTGTCCCAGTCTGATAGGCTGAGAATGGGCTGGGGGGGGGGGGGCTCTCCACATGGGAGGGCCTGCGAGTCGCACTTTAACTGTAAAAGAACTACATGTGGCCTGTGAGCTGTGGTTTGGCCACCTGTGGTTTATAGTAAAAGTAAAACATTTATTTAACAAACAGGACAAGGCGATACCACGTGTAAGGAATAAAGATAGATGCTCAAGGATTATCCCAACAGAATGCATGGCATCCACCAAGCCCTATGTGGGAAATCAAATTAAAATTTTATTTGAAAGAGTTTGCTTCTCCAGTTAGGCATGCTAAGGCTCACATGCCTATTCATGCACCTAATGGATTACACCAAGCATGTGTGGAGAAAGAGGCTAACTATCTAGAAAACTCTCTCTACATCACATGGGTGGCTCTGAGGGTATGATACAATCATCCCAGGCATTGGGATCTTAAATCCAACCCAGGGCAGAAATCTGAAATAAAATTAAAAATAAAAGTAGGCATATTGCTCTAAACTGCCTCCTCAAAGACCGATTTTTTTATTTGAGGGAAATGTAATCTGAGTACAACAGAGTATTCAGAAGGCACCAAAACTATTCTTCAGATGGGGCAACCAGAATTGCACACGGTATTCAAGATGTGGGCATATCTAGGGATTAGGTTTATGTAGAGGCATATTTTCTGTCTTATCTATCCCCTTTCCTAATGGTTCCTAACATTGTGTTAGCTTTTTGACTGCCACTGCACATTGAGTAGATGTTTTCAGAGAACTATCCACAATGACTCCAAGATCTCTTTCTTGGGTGGCAACAGCTAATTTAGACACCATCATTTTGTGTATAGCTGGGATTATGTTTTCCAACGTGCATTACACTTTGCACTTATCAACACTGAATTTCATCTGCAATTGTGTTGCCCAGTCACCCAGTTTTGTGAGATCCCTTTATAACTCTTGGTAGTCAGCTTTGGACTTAACTACCTTCAGTGATTTTGTATCATCTGCAAACTTTGCCATCTCACTGTTGACCCCCTTTTCCAAATCATTTATTAATATTTGAACAGCACTGGTCCCAGTACAGATCCTTGGGGGAGCCTGCTATTTACAGCTTTCCACTGTGAAAATTGACCATTTATTTCTACTCTTTGTTCCCTACCTTTTAGCCAATTACTATTCCATGAGAATATTCTGCTTACTTTGCTTAAGAGCCTTTGGTGTCGGACTTTGTCAAAGGCTTGCTAAAAGTCCAAGTACACTGTATCCACTGGATCACCCTTGTCCATATGCTTGTTGACCTCCTCAAAAATTCTAATAGCTTGATGAGGCATGATTTTCCTTTACATATGCCATGTTGTCTCTTCCCCACGTGTCATCTGTGTGTATAATAATTCTGTTCTTTATTGTAGTTTCAAGCAATTTGCCAGATAGTGAAGTTAGGCTTACCTGCCTCTAATTGCCAGGATCGCCCCTGGAGCCTTTTTAAAAACTTGGCATTACAGTAGCTATCCTCTGGTCATCTGGTACAGTCTGATTTAAGAAATAAGTTACATACCACTGTTAATAGTTCTGCAAAGTTCCTTCAGAACTCTCAGGTGAATACCATCTCGTCCTGGTGACTTATTGCTGTTTATTTGTTCCCAAACCTCCTCTATTGACACCTCAGTCAGGGACCATTCCTCAAGTTTGTCATCTAAAAAGAGTGGCTCAGGGTAGGAATCTTCCTCACATCATCTGCAATGAAGACTGATACAAAGAATTCATTGAGCTTCTGTGCAACAGCCTTATCTTTCTTGACTACTCCTTTAGCACCTTGATCGTCCAGTGGCCCCACTGATCACAGGCTTCCTGCTTCTGATGTACTTAAAAACCTTTTTGCTGTTACTGTTGTGTCTTTTGCTAGTTGGTCTTCAAATTCTTTTTTGGCCTGCCTAATTATGCTTTCACACTTGACTTCCCAGAGTTTATGCTTCTTTCTATTTTGTTCGTAGGATTTGACTTCCAATTTTTAAAGGATGCTTTTTTTGTCTCTGTTCTCTTTGAGCAATTCCACATATTTGCATTCTGCCTTTTCACTCTAATTGACAGGTCCTACTAGGGTGACCAGATGTCCTGATTTTATAGGGATAGTCCCAATACTCAGGGCTTTGTCTAAGAAAGGCGCCTATTACCTCCCCACTCCCACCCAATTTTTCACACTTCCTAGCTGGTCACCTTAGGTGCTCCCTGCACTTGCCTTATGCTCAACACTATGCCTATTTCCCTGAACAGAATACCACACTTGTAACATGTAACAAACCACTTCATATCCTTTGACAACCCCTTCACACAGGATACCACCTAAGCCTATATTATCCTTTACTCAGCATTCAATCCATAGACTGACCTCATCTCACCTCACTACTGACAATACCCATGCCAAGAAGACCCCAGCGCTCTGCTAACTGACACAACCTACACAATTCTGTACTGAAACAATGCAGAGTGGAACCTCAAGATACACATGCACCTCTTTCCTTTGATAACACACAAGTGGACCCAGACCTCCTCACATCACAATCACAGCTACAGGACACTGCTCATACTGATCTCCAGATCTCCTCATATCAATCACAGCTCAGATGCTCCTCAAGCTAATCCCCAGATCTTCTGATATCACTCACACCTGCCCCACCTACTGCCTCCACCATTCAGTAAAGCTACACCTAAACCACTGAAAGCAACTGGAGTGCATGCAGATCATTCCCAATGGCTCTTGCCAGCTCCAGGCAAGCAGAGTTATGGTTGCCTGGGTGCTTACCTTACCTCTCTATTTCCTGCATTTCAGAAGTTTGAATTTTACTTCTGAAAAGGCATGAGCCATTACAAAGAGTTTTTTTGCCATTTAATTTTATATAACTGTGTAATATTAGACCAATAGCGCCCTAGGATTATTTCCAGAGCAAGAGCCTAACAATTGCCTATTTAAGAGAATGCGGGCATCTTGCCTTTGATGTATGGCCAATAGTTTAACAAGGAGCATGACAAAAATCCTGTGATAGGACCCATGCACCAATGGTATATGTGCCCAGTGGGAAGAGAGAATGGGGAATTTGTCCATTTGCTTTCCCACCACCACCTGGCAACCAAACATATATTAAGTGCATTTGCTGGAAGTGCTTATGTTTTATTTCTGAAAACTATGCTAAGAACATTGATAATATACAAGGAGCTTAGCTTGTGTCTTTGGAAATGGGGATGGGGAGTGAGGGCTTCTGGGTTGTTCCTCCTATGGGAAAGCTATTTTGGAGATATCTGTCTAAGGAGGTAGATAGCTGGCCTCAATCACTGTAGTATCTTAGCATCTCCCTTCCATTTATTGCAATCTGATCCATACCAAAGGCCAAAAGCCACCTCTTCACAAGTATTTTTATGAGCCCCAATTAAAAAGTCATCTGTGGCAGTATCCAGAGGGGAACTGACTCCATCAGAGTCCAGGGAATCACCCCAACCCTATGAACTGGTGCTTTATCTGTATAACTTATGAATTCTGATTGATATTTTGAAGTTCTGTTATGAGGAACTGCTGTATTTAAAGTGCCTATCTCTTTGTAGATCCAAGATTGCTGACAGGGCCTGTAACAGCTACACACCAGACAAATACAAAAGGAAATACTAAAGATTAATGACAATACTTAGACATCACAAAAGTTATGCTAGAAAGCAGCTCAAGCCTTGTAGATCCCATTTAGCTGAGCCCCTGAAAAGGGGGCAGGGGGGAAAGAGCAGTAGAAACTTACCAAGAGTAGAACAAAAGAAGCCAGGTGACCAGGAGGAGTTTAAATAGAGAACCACACACAAACAGGAAGTGTAGAGTGGGAGAGACCAAAGTCACACAAGCTTGGTAAGGAACCCCAGCAGGGAGAGGTCATCCAGCATGCAGCACCCTCACAGTAGGGTTACTACCCTTGAAATATAAAAAAACTGGGCACTCCCCACCCCAAGGCAAGCCGGCTGCAACCCCAAACCCCAACCACAAGGCAACTCCGCCCTTCAACAGCCACTTATAGTATCTAGAGAGATAAGCACATATATAGATAAGATTGAGAACATCATTTTCTTACCTTGGTCGTGTTTTTCCAAGATGCTGTGTTTGTGTCCATCTTCACTGAGATTATTTCTTCCCAAACTGCATTGATTCTATATTTTAACTATATACTTAAACGTGAATGTTTTGGAACTTTATATGTAAAGAAAATCCATTGAGTCTATTTCTTGAACTTGTATTTGCCGTTTGATTTTGCCGTTTCCAGCTATTTCTTATTTTAACGTCAACATCGTAGCATCTGTAGCTGGACACAGAAGCTTTTAACATTAGCTATTTCGGTGAATTGTGATAATAATGCAAATCTTTAGACCCACATAAAAAAAACCCTGGCAGATTAAATTATTTTTCTGGCAACTGGCAAATACATAAAGAAAACTGACCAGGCCAGTCAAATTCTGGCCAGATGGTAACCCTACCTCACAGGGCGTCCTGACTGCTTTCCTGAGCCCAGATGGGCCCAAGGACTCTGAACAACTCAAATGACTCGGACTGCCACTCAGAGAAGGTCCTAAAGTGATGAGGAAACTGGGTCACAGATGTGGTTATTGTTTTGTCTGATTCTGTCTGACTTTCACTGGTTGAGTACATAGGTCTCAGTCAGCACACACACACTTTGCACAAATTCACTACTGCATGCCCCCTGAAAGACCTGAATTATGAATCAGAAGATACACATCTTTTGGGTGGAGTTCTGGGAAAGGGGTGTGTTTAAGTAACTGGGATATCTTGGGGGTCAGTGCTGATCATGGGGCATAGGGCAGCTGGGCTGAGGATCCCATTTCCAAGAAGTGGTACCAGAGTGACTGACAGTGCCCAAAGAGCGTGCCAGCTCGGTCAAGAGAGGAACCAGTGCTGCAACCTGCTGAGGCTCCAGAAGTTCACATACCTCAGGGGATCCAGATCAAAGAGGCTTTGATTCCTCTCACAGTGGTCCTAGTGGGTGAGCAGGAGGGGTTGCTCACTACGATCTGGAACACCTTCCTTCAGTTTGGTGGTAGTATTTTAAACAGGGGTTTTAGGAGCCCTCGCCAGCACATCACTGCACCCTGCCCTCCACATGGAGGTGTTAACAATGAATGCAGATTCTCTCTGGTGGCCTTCACCAGTCATGAAGAACGTGAGTGCACCTCACATATACTTGGCAGCAACTCTCTAAGTACACCTCAAGCTCCAGGCAGCAAAAGTAGGTGAAAAACAAATCAGCCAGTACAGATGGGGCGTTTCTTGCCTCTCATGCTGATATTACTACGACATACGTGGTCAGGCTGTTCCAAACCCTATTGGACCTCACTCTGAAATAAATTTATGGTTCGTCACAAGCAGAAACACTTGGTTCTGTTACTGGGAGATGGCAGTCTGTTTAATCAGATGGTCCACAGACTGGGCCAGTTCTGATGACTGAGATTGCAAAGATACTATTGCTCCTCAGGAATTCTGTTTGCATTCTCTACAGCCATATTATGCCAAATGCAGAAATTCTGCAATCATATTCAGAGTGAGTTCTCTGCCATCCACCTTTCAGTTTTTCTCCCTGCTATTTCCTCTGTAAACCCCTGCTAGGACAATAGAGAGAATGGAGGTACCCAGATGCCATTGAGCCAATGCTCATAAACAACAGATGGTTATAGCAATCTAGGCCACTAGCACTGACACCTAATTAGGGCTGTCGATTAATCACACTGTTAAACAATAGAATACCAACTGAAATTTATTAAATATTTTTGATGTTTTTCTACATTTTCACATATATTGTATTCTGTGTTGTAATCAAAATAATATATACTTTGATTTCAGATTACAAATATTTGCACTATAAAAAAAAGAAATAGTATTTTTAAGTCACCTAATACAAGGACTATAGTGCAATCTCTTTACCATGAAAGTTGAACTTACAAATGTAGAATTATGTACAAAAATAACTGCACTCAAAAATAAAACAATGTAAAATTTTAGAGCCTGCAAGTCCACTCAGTCCTATCTCTTGTTCAGCCAATCGCTCAGACAAACAAGTTTATCACATTTACCGCAGATAATGCTGTCCTCTTCTTATTTACAATGTCACCAGAAAGTGAGCACAGGCATTTGCATGGCACTTTTGTAGCCAGCACTGCAAGGTATTTGCATAATTCATACTCATACATATGTAAATACACAAAAACACAAACATTATCTCCCCACATGTCTTTTGAGGGTTATTTATTTTGCAGGATGTTTAACCCTTTCTAGCCATGCGTCACAACAGTATAAATCCAGTTTAATTCTTTCATGTGATTAGAATTACTCGGTTTGCAAGTCCAACTCCTAACACTGAGCAATCATATGTGTAATCAGATCTCATCAGCACACTGAACAGGACACATTCAGGAACATAGCAATAATATAAATACACCTTTTAACCTGGGGAGAACACAGAAAATAAGAATTACTAGATTTGGAAAAGGTACAGCCTGTAACAGGCATGTGAGCCTGAACAGACTAACTGAACAATCTGTTTTCAGACAGAAAACTGGAAATGAGCATCCTATAATCTCCTCTTGCTGTAGGAGCGTAATGTCTCTTAACATCATTGATTTTATCTCATCAAGGTAAAAGATCCCCATTTATGCTATGTGAAAGAGTTGACTCACTGCAGCATATGTCCCCTCATAGCTGGCGGATGTCGTAGCTTTTTCCACTCTAACACCCCCTGCTGACAGTCACTCCAGTCCTGTAGAGTTTTCTTCTCACAACTCAGCCTTCTGGCCAGGTCACATTTTAATCCCACCCCTCTGGGGTGGGAAAAGCACACCTAAAAGTCCAAAAAAACAACCCAAAAGATCCTTCTGCCCCTTTCTGGTCTATTCCTCAGCCCATCCTTGAGGCTCTATCTTCAGCCTCACTCTGGGCTCAATAGTCCTTGTATGCCTTCCTCAGGACTGATAGGGGAACCCAGTTTCATCCTCACCTCTGGTCCCAGGGACCCTGCTTTCAGATGCACTACTGTATCCCCGGGCCACTTCCTATCTCTGAGTCCCTCATGGGGCTTCTCCACTCATTCTAGTCTCTCTTCTAGTTCACAGGTCTTTGGCTTCTCCATAGGTCCTGCCAACTCCTGCTCTCTCTTGAGTGGAACACAAACCCTCAGGACTCTCTCTCATCCTTGCCCCCTTTCCAAGGCCTTCATAGGGATTCCATCCCTAAAGCCTTCTTCCATCAGCTTTCCCCAGAGAGGGAAATCCTCTTTACTGGGTCTCTTTCTTGGATTTCACCTGTAGCATTCACTGATTTCTTTTATGAAGACCCACCTCCCCTCCAGCTGGATCTAACAACAAATCAAGACTGACAAATCCTCTAGGTGCAGCAAAGCGGGCTGAGATATCAGACTCCTGTTAATCCTTCATTCACCTATGCAGGGCAGATACTGCATCACATCCTAGTTTTCAGAATATGCCACTTTAGGTTCTGCTCTAACAATGGACAGAGAAAACATACATTTCCTGACATATAAGATTTTTTTTTCAAGTTAGAGACTTACGTGCTGGAGTTGGTTACACAGAAAGATCTTTCCTTATCTACTGTTAGCCCAAACTTTTACACGGGTGAAGCTTTTGACTAGGGTGTGAAATGGGAGACATTTTGCATGTTACCCAATTAAAGAGATGCAACCTAGGTGTCTTAATGGACTTGATTTTACACTGTTCTTCCATTGGGCTCCATTTTCTTCTGGTGTAAATCAGCAGAGCTCCACTGAATTTAATAACCATGCCTTTACCAGACTCTCCCTAAAACAGGGAGACAGAAGATCCAAGACTGCTTCCAAAGAAAGTCAAGGCATGGCTTGGCAGAAGCAAAGGAAGAAATTAAGGTATTTAAAGAAATTATTGTGCCTGTAATGATCTTGTAAATACCAGTTTTTTCCAATTACTTTTTGATGATACATCAGCTCTGTGCAGAAAAGGCAAACAGAAGTTTTAAAACTGTCATATTAGAGCACTTACACAGGTTTTGGCCTGGTAGTTTCCACAGGAGTAGAAACACACCTCAGGAGGTAGAAGTAGTGTATTTCAACCAGTGACTGCTGGCTGACCATAGCAATGTTACTGTCACTTCCCTACCTGGGATAGAAAGGAACATGACATGTTTTCCATCACTTATTTCTTTAGGTCTTTGCCAAGACACAGCACCACTACTACAGCCATCACCATGGACTCTTTCTACTGGGAGTATGAAATGTGGCAGTGGCAGATACTGCTGCTCTGAGGGATATATTCAAACTACCATACAGGAGTTAGTAACAGGCACCACTCTGAAGCACTAGGCCAGCCCTCTTCATTATCCAACTGTGTAGCTGCACAGAGCTCTACTCCTGTGGGGAAACCACCCCCACCACAAAAGACTTACTTGAGGTCACTGTCAAGACATACGATACACACTCCTGTTATATTCCATCCGAAAAGCTGACACTTTCATTTCCCTTCTTCTCTATCCCCTTCATTAAAAGGAGTTCTTTAATCCCTGGCCTGGTTGCCAAACCCTTCCCCTGAAACTGTTCTATACTGAATACTGACAACCAGCAGGGGCTTATATCAATACAGCACCCCACAAAACCTGCATCCAGCTCTGCTGCAGCAGGGCAATTGGAGAAGGCGGGCTGCAAACAGACTGGCTTGCCACACCTAATGTTTTCTTCATAGCTCAGTTTTTTCCACCTCCCATCAGGAAATATCACCACCAACAGTTCACAGTATTTCTTGGGTGAATCATGAAGTTGTTTCAGTAATAGTTGTGACAACAAGAGAAAAATTAAACTCAATACAGCTATTCACAGAATGAAACAAATGAGTGATAGCTGAAGGGAGTTGCAAATCAAGCAAAAAGGGATAGTGGTAGCAAGGGAAGGGACCCTGTGATGGGGTGATGTTAGCCACCATAATTTGAGGCCACTGGAAGCCAGCCACTTAGAACACCCCTGGCACTGGGTGTAGAGAGTAGGAGTGACTGAGGTAGTCTGGGTTTGGAAGGGTAGAAGGGATCACTTGCATCTGTATGAAGCCTGATGAGCTAATGTGGTAATTATCTCGCCAGCTGGACAGTGCTGAGAAGAAAGCAGGCAGTATAAAAGGCTGAAACAGGGAGCAGAAAGGGGCTCCATATAACTGCTGGGATGTACCTAGAATATAAACAATAATAAAGATGCTTGGTGGAAGTGCCCTGGTGGACTGTGTGTGCTGCTTAATTCACAAGGAAGGCTTACCAGCCAGGGTTTCCAGGAGCTGAAAGGGGAACCCATACGCCGACCCTTAGAAAAAAATATAGGTTTAAAATATTCACATATTACATATAAGGAAACAAAAACAAGTCCTTGTGTAGCTGTACATGGTGCATATGATACTCTCAGTGCTTAAGTGATACTTCAGTGGGAGGAGAAAGGAGGATTCTAAAGACTTAAAATCCCTACAAGTTCTGGTAGCTTTGGAAGAGCATTCTCTTGACTTAGGCTGCTACAAACAGTTAACAGTCCTTTAGCTCAGGATAGTTGTAGTACTTTTATTAATATTTCTTGCACCTGATGGAGAATACCAAGCACTGCTACAGGCTGGGGACCAACTGGCTAAGCGGCAATTCTGCAGAAAAGGACTTGGGGATTACAATGGATGAGAAGCTGGATATGAATCAACAGTGTGCCCTTGTTGCCCAGAAAGCTAATGGTATATTGGGCTGCATTAGTAGGAGCATTGCCAGCAGATCGAGGGAAGTGATTATTCCCCTCAGTGAGGCCACATGTGGAGTATCAGGTCCAGTTTTGAGCCCCCCACTACAGAAAGGATGTGGACAAACTGGAGAGAGTCTGGCGGAGGGCAACAAAAATTATTAGAGGGCTATGGCACACGACTTACGAGGAGAGGCTGAGGGAACTGGGCTTATTTAGTCTGCAGAAGAGAAGAGTGAGGGGGGATTTGATAGCAGCCTTCAACTACCTGAAGCGGGGTTCCAAAGAGGATGAAGCTAGGCTGTTCTCAGTGGTGGCAGATGACAGAACAAGGAGCAATGGTCTCAAGTTGCAGTGGGGAAGGGTCTAGGTTGGATATTAGGAAAAACTAGTTCACTAGGAGGGTGGGGAAGCGTTGGAATGGGTTACCTAGGGAGCTGGTGGAATCTCCATCCTTAGAGGTTTTTAAGGCCCGGCTTGACAAAGCCCTGGCTGGGATGATTTAGTTGGGGTTGGTCCTGCTTTGAGCCGGTGGTTGGACTAGATGACCTCCTGAGGTCTCTTCCAACCCTAATTTTCTATGATTAGCCACATAGTAAGGAACAGCACCAGATAAAGTTCAGTATGCTCACCTTTACAATCACCACTACTTCTAGGTTCTCTCTCTCTCTCTCTCTCAAATAAGCACCCTCCTTCCCAGGAAGGTGGATGTACAGCTTCAGTCCCTCCTACTCAGTTTGTGAAGGTCACTTTTCATAGTTCTACTGAAGCACTTATACTAGCACAGCTTTCAAGAACCTTAGTTCCAAAATAGATGTTTAAGATCACACTCCAACTACAGTAGGACATGAAGAATATCAGGGGATTAGCATTAAGATTCATTTTATTGTGTTGAGCAAGCGGACATCCCTGTGAAAAATGGCTGTAATAACTAATCTCACAGAGGAGACTTGATAAGATATTTCTAAAGCATTCCGCTATCTTCAGCCGCAAAGGTAACATTAACTGAAGTAAATTGGTAGTTATTAATTTAAATTAGTAACATGTTGGGTTTATTTTTTATTTAGTATTCAAATCATTTGTTGTAATTTGACCAATGTTACTCCAGTTAGTAAACCAATGAAAAGTCTCAACAAGAGTGAAGTGTTGTTTATATCTACACACCAACATTCCTCAGTGCAGGACAAAACTGTAACCATTCATTTTTGAATGTGGAAAATTACAAATACATCAAGTTATCAGAAAATAAAGTAAACTGAAACTGAACAGGAACAATAACTTTAATGAGTTGACATGATCTCATATTTTAAGCATTTACAAAATGTTTACACTATTACGTAAGTGGTAGAGTCAAAACCTAACAGTGGACTAGCAGGAATACAAAGTCTGAGAATCTATGAGCTATGATGGTGGTGGTTTTGATCTGAACACTTAGTAGACATCTCATTGCAATTCAGGACTATATCAATATGTGTAAAACCATTATTTTTAAACATCGGTAAGTTTAGTGCCAAAATAATAAAAGTCAGTTCTCTTAGACTTCTGGTCAAACGTGTCTTTCAGTTTTTCCTTCAGACACATATTACTCTCGAATAATATTCACAAGCTATTTTAGATTAGAAGTTAAACTGTATAAAGATTTTCAGAAACAAGTGCATAAAATCCTCACTCAACATAATTAGACAGATGTTTGTTTGTAGTTCTTGGTATCCAAGACTTTTTTCCCACACATTGAGCAGATGCCTAAAAATGAAGAATAAGGTGTACAAGTCATATTGAGGGTTTTTTGGATAAATTTCTTTTCAATGATTTTCATGGCTGTGAGTCTTTATAAAGAGTGTCTCTTCCAAAAAGTTGTCAAACAGGAAAAGTTGACGGATGAGTAGAATGAGCTCTCATTCTCAAGTTGTTTGTGTGCTCTCTTGATTTTTATCAGAAATGGCAAATCATGCAGTAGTGATATTATGGCTGCTAAAGCAGTTTATGTCTCAATGATACAGCTACACTATGGGTAAATAACTAACAAACATATATAACTAATATAATTCGGGCTGTCAAACAATTAAAAATAATTGCAATTAATCACGCAATTAAAAAAGTCTCACCATTAATCGCAGTTTTAATTGCACTATTAAATCATAGAAAACCAATTTAAATTTATTATAAATATTTTTGGTTGTTTCTCTCCATTTTCAAATATACTGATTTAAATTACAACACAGAATACAAAATGTACAGTGCTCACTTTACATTATTTTTTATTACAAATATTTGCACTATAAAAAGATATACAAAAGAATTAGTATTTTTCAATTCACCTCATACAAGTATTGTAGTGCCTATAAGTCGAAGCATGAAGGGTCATACCAACGTTTAGCATATCTGGCATGTAAATACCTTGCAACGCCAGCTACAACAGTGTCATGCAAACACCTGTTCTCACTTATTTGTCTAAGTGATTGGCTGAACAAGAAGTAGGACTGAGTGGATTTGTAAGCTCTAAAGTTTTCCAGTTTTCTTTTTGAGTGCAGTTATGTAAAAAAAAAAAAAAATTCTATATTTGTAAATTGCACTTTCACAATAAAAAGATTGCACCACAGTACTTTTATCAGGTGAATTGAAATATACTATTTTTTGTTTATTTTTTTTGCAAATAATTGTAATAAAAATATAGAGTGAACACTGTACACTTTATATTCTGTGCTGTAATTGAAATCAATATATTTGAAAATGTAGAACACATCCAAAAATATTTATAATACATTTAAATTGGTATTCTATTATTGCTTAACAGTGTGATTAAAACTGTGATTAATCATTACTTTTTTTTTAATCTAGCTAATTTGTTTTGCGTTAATCACTTGCAAAACTGCGATTAATTGACAGCCTTAAATATAATTAAAGGTCTGCTATAAACCAATAAAAGCTAGGAAGTTTAGAGTCAGGAATGGAGTATCAATTCACCCCTGTGTGTGCCAAGCTCAACGGTATGGAAACACTATTGTATATACCATAATGGATGCATTGCAATAGTCTGCTTCTTTGTGTTGCTGATTTGATCTTTAACTTTTACTTCTAAAAACAATGAGGAGTCCTTGTGGCACCTTAGAGACTAATAGATTTATTTAGACTCTAAGGTGCCACAAGGACTCCTCGTTGTTTTTGCTGATACAGACTAACAGGGCTACCACTCTAAAACCTTTTACTTCTCAGTTTCAGCTTAGTGCAAGCTTCATTTACAATGGACCAAGTACTTGTATAACTGGGCCAATAAGTCTCCTTCAGTAAAATTTGCATTATCCTTCTACTGGCAGTGGCATATGGTTGCTCCATTTGATTGCCACAAATTGCAGCTGGGTTCATGGGAAGTCAGAGTCAGCCACAAAGACAACCATTGACATATGCACTCTTCAAGAACCACCATCGCTCAATTCTCTCACAAACTGGGTATCCCTCTCTTCCTTTTGTGCCACACAGCCAGAATCAGAGGCCTTGTGAGGCTTGTATGATATAGGAACCTAAAGATCATTTCTTTTGGTGTGAGACTATTAAATATAAAGTAAAATTTGAGACTATATGGGAAAACTGCAGCAAAGGCGTAACAAGAGCCAATGGTTGGAAATTGAAGCTGGACAAATTCAGACTGGAAATAAGGTGTACATTTCTAACATCAAGGTTAATTAACCATTGGTACACTTTAACAATGGACATGGTGGGTTCTCCTTCACTGGGAATTTTTAAATTAATACTACATATATGCTCTGGGGAAGTTGGGGGTGGAAGTTTATGACCTGCATTATATACGAGGTCAAACTAGATGATCATTATGGTCCCTTCTTGGCCTTGGAATCCACAAATCTATAAATTAATTTTAAACACAATCACATTATTTTATATTAAGAGAGAGTTCATGCAGTTGCTCAGCAACAGCAACCTTCAATAACAATTTTCCATAAACCTACCAAGGTAAGTTTGAATTATTCTTCAGCTCTACTATTTCTGATGCCTAAAATTAAAACAAGTGGAGTTCCATTTGTGCACTAAATTCAAGCTGGATGGGGAAGGAAAAGTCATGCTACATAAATCTCACCTTTTTTATAAGCACATCCCTGGCAGTAGTGAGACCCTGGCTGATGAACAGAACTCTTACAAATCCGGCATATTGCAAATTTGTTCTTCCCATAAGGATCAAATCTAGGATGAAAAAATAAAATATTCCATACATTAGATGTTCATGTAAAAGCCATAGGAGAAAGTACTCTCATCTGCCTCATCATGATAATTGCAAAATCACTGAACTTACAGTGGCTATAAACAGACAATGTAGAGAAACTATGGCCTAGGAGAGAGACATTCAAAGAGTCCTAAGGCCAAATATGGCATATGGAAGCTAATAATATGGCCCACTGCACACCCCTGCAGCGTGTAGACAAAGCTGATCAAATGTAAGTCTTTATTTGTAAACTATTAATGATAGAATATTTTGCACTTCCATACCTTTCACCTAATGGTCTCTAAGCACTCTGCAAAAAGGGAATTAAGCCTCAACACTCCTGTGAGGCCAACAACTATCACACTATTTTACAAGTAGATAAACAGGCACTCGGAGGTTTCTCAGTTACTTATGGTCTCACAGGAAGTCTTGTCAGAGACAATAACACAGGGGTGGGCAAACTGTGGCCCGCGAGCCATGTGACCATGCCACTCGGCCCCGCTCCCGCTGAGGCGCTGGGTTGGGGCCGCACCATGCGGCTCGGCCCGGCTCCGGCCAGGGCCGCACCATGCGGCTCCCAGAAGATGCGGCATGGCCCTCTCTGGCTCCTACGCACTCCAAAGATCCTCCTCCCATTCTCCAAACCCCTCGATCCCAGCCCGGAGCACCCTCCTGAATCCCAAATCTCTCATCCCCAGCCCCATCCCAAAGCCTGCACCTACAGCTGGAACCTGCACCCCTTCCCACACCCGATCCCCCTCCTGCCCTCCAAACCCCTTGGTCCCAGCCCAGAGCACCCTCCTACACCCCAAACTCCTCATCCC
This sequence comes from Natator depressus, assembly GCF_965152275.1. Lineage (NCBI taxonomy): Eukaryota > Metazoa > Chordata > Testudines > Cheloniidae > Natator > Natator depressus. The sequence goes on along the minus strand of NC_134236.1, from coordinate 176,564,808 downwards.
CAGCCCCAACCCAGAGCCCGCACCCCCTTCCACACCCCAACCCCAATTTTGTGAGCATTCATGGCCCGTCATAAATTTCTATTCCCCGATATGGCCCTCGGGCCAAAAAGTTTGCTCATCCCTGCAATAACAGAACCCAGATCTCCCAATTCCTCAACAATATCAAACCCTTCCTCACCAAATCTAAAATAAGACAACTAGGCAGATATATGAAAGTTTAGGGTGGACTTAAACATTGCAATGTTTGGGCAGTTGTATTGCTATGTTCTCCCTAGAACACAGCAATACAAGACAAGTCTGAAGATGCATACGTTTGTTTACAAATATTTATAGCACCATAATATTGCACGGTCTTTGCCTCAGATAGCTTGTGTTCTGTCAGACAAATACAATGAGAATTGTATATCAGTTTTAAAAATTACTCAGAAATACATGAAAAAAGTTTTGTCCCAGTAAAAACTTTATAAGATCTTTATTCTTATCTGAGTAAAGTTAAAATTGCAATACTAACCTTGCCTTCTTTGAAGTCAGTGCCTTATTTTCATTTAGTTTTCGTCCGCCACTTTCTTTATAGAGGAAAGATAAACCAATGTACTGACTAATATCAAAGTCATTTGTAAAAAGCTTATTTAATAAATTAAAAACAAGAGACATACCCATATGCCCCTCCCAGGCTTGATCAAATAAGGGGGAAAAGTTCATTCAAAACAAGAGCCCAGGAACGTCATAAGTCTTGAAAGTCCAATAGAACCCACATTGAGTTCTCATATTACTACTACTATACCAGTGGTTCTCAAACTTTTGTACTGGTGACCCCTTTCACATAGCAAGCCTCTGAGTGCCACCGCCTTTACAAATTAAAAACACTTTTTAATATATTTAACACCATTATAAACGCTGGAGGCAAAGCGGAGTTTGGGGTGGAGGCTCACGGCTCGTGACCCCCCCATATAATAACCTCGCAACCCCCGAGGGGTCCCGACCCCCAGTTTGAGAACCCCTGTACTATCCACTAAATGTAGCAGAAGTGCAATATATTATAAATAATGAAAAGTTATCTAAAGGACATGAACAGTTGTGACTAACGTAAGACGCAGTTCAATCAGCTTGCTTGGAGACACTGTATTAAAACATAACTCTTAGAGAATGCATACTCAATATTTTGTACATTTACAGGAACTTCCATCAGAGAATCTCTACAAACTATAATTTGGTCTCAATATATGAATTCTCATTTCCACTGTACAGTTAATTTGATACAGGTTTTGGTCAAGGGGAAAAATGGGTAAAGGTCTGGGTCCTTTTCCTATTGTCTTCAAAGAATTGGTATGTAAAGCTCCAGGTGGGTGGACTACTGCACTGCACAATTGAGGCCTTAGTTATTTGTCCAATATTAGACAGAAAGTCCATGGCAGAGCTGGAAATGGAACCGAGGGTTTCTAACTCCTAGTTCTGTGCCTTAACCACCAGGGAGTCCTTTCCTTTCTCTCTTCCTCCCAAAAGGATGAGCAGTCATATTTAATTACACTCCAATACCCCATTTTAAATCTACTGTTTGTTAGTTTGGTGTTCAGGTTCCATTTAGCTACTAAATATGTAACAGTTCAATATAAAATAAGTGTTTTTAAAATAAATTTAATACTCATAAATACCCAAGAATAACCAAGTGAAATACTGATCAGGAAGATTAGCCTGAAGGTGGGTGCAAAGTAAAATGTTGAGGGTGAGTAGACTAGAGCAAATAAATGGGTGGAAAAAATGAATATAGGGTACTCCAAGGATTAAGATGCAGACAACAGGTCCTCTTAGTCCATGCTTACACGCGTCATTATTTCGTACTGCGATATAGTACAAACACATACAGCACCACAGAAGATCAAAGTAGTTACATTCCCAATAGACTGAATTATCATGGGAAAGAATCTGACTAAAGTGAAGGACAGTTATCTACTGACATCTAATAAGAGCATAAATTCATCCTCAATTCAGTAACTCTTCAAATGCAATACCTGTAGTGTTTCTTGCTCCATCCTTCCATGTGTCAGGTGTAATTACAGTGCCAAGTTTCTTCTCACCTATAACAGAACATACAGCGGGGGGGGACTAGACCCAGTTTCCATTAAGGCCTCTAAGCAAATGCTGCTTATTACTACAAATGTCATAAAATATGTATTTCTGGAGTCAGTGGTCAGCAAGCTCCTGATCGGAGGCCAGGCTGTGCTTGGCCTTTATAGGTTCCCTTGGTGAGAGATGCCAGTTCACCCACAGAAGCAATGACACAGGTTCAAGCCATGGGGCAACAGCTGGGACAGCCAAGAAGCGGTGGGGCAAACATCGAGTGGGCGCCATGCAGCAAGGGCTCCACACAAACCTGGGCAGCTCAGCCCATAGCTATGCCCGCCTCGGTGCCCACCTACCAGCCGGGGAAGGAGGGTGGGGGAGATGAGGCCCAGCCCGAAAAGGGAGACCTGCCCCCGCGGGCCCACCACTTGCCCAGAGGGCAGGGGCGGGGCCTGAGAACGGACCGCGGAGAGGCCGCTGGGCCCCTCTCGCTAACGGGGGAGGGGCCGCAGGCCAGTGTCGTGGGTTAGCCCCTGGGCGGGGATTCAGCGCAGGCTCCCGGGGGAGTCTCAATCCCGGCGCCGGGAAGGGGTGCGGCGTGGGGGAGGCTGCCCCAGGGGACTCACACTTCTCGCAGACCATGCTGAGCCAGAATCGCGCGCCAGGCTCCGCCGCCGCCGCCGCCGCCGGCCAGCCGCAGGGAGGCAGGAGCTCTGAAAACGTAAACAAACCGTCACTGCCGGCTCTCCGCTTCCGGCCTCCGCCTCGGCCTGCCCCCCCACCGGACCCAGCCTATCGGTTTGCCCAAATCACATAGCCAGTTATCCTGATTGGTTATCACCACCTGTCAATCTCAGCCCTTGTGTCCTCTGCAACGCGCCCGGCGCGGCTACCTACGCAGAGACTAAAGCGAAGGGGCAGGTGAGCCCCATGACCTCTGACCTCGCGTTCGGTGTAGCCCCGCCCACTGCCTCATGGATGTGACTCAGGTAAGAGGAAGATGGTCTTACCTCCATCCCTCTCCCGCGGGGCTGCGCCTCCCGTTGCCTCCCCCTTCTCCTGCCGGCTGCTCCCCCCCCCCCCGCAGGCTGTGCTTCCCGATGCCTTCCCCCACTGCCTCCCCCCTCCCGCCGGCTGCTTCCCCCCCGCCGCAGGCTGCTCCTCCCGCTGCTTCCCTCACTGCCTCTCTCCCCGCCGCAGGGCCTCCCGCCGCTCCTCACCAAATTCGGGGATGAATGCTGGTCACGTGCTGGTTGAGGGAGGTTGAACATAGGCTAGGAAGCAGACAGGTCATGACATTTTGCCTCTCTGCAAATTGCCCGATGGCACAAAGCCTGTGGTGCAGACTGTCACTGCCTGGGGATGCAAACATCAGCATGGCCCATGCATCAGATGTTGTAGCAGGAAACATTATCGCAATCCGTTGCCAATGGCAGGTTGCAAAGAATGGTACAGAATAATATTGAGCAGGAACCCTTCCCCCTCCCCAGTGTATCTTACAAGACTGTGTAATTGTTTTGTCTTGCCCAACAAAATCAGGATTCCCCATATCTCTGAGAAAATCACAAGAGGGTGGGCTGAAGAGTTAGCTTCTTGAATTTCTTTTTGCTTGTATGTAGTAAGGGTTAAAACTTAGTTATTTGAATGCCCTACCTCCAAACAGTTACAAATTTAGGTTGAATAGAAGTGGATAGTTAAGGTTGAAAATAGCACCTGTTCTTTAAAGAGTTTCCATCAATTTAGAATTTTATATATATTTTTCAGCGTTCCCATGTTTTAACACTTCAAACTATGAAAGCAGTTATTTTTTCAAATCTGCTTTTCGTTTTTTGTGCTGTTTGTTTACTTTTTGTTTACTCTGTGTGCTTTTGTTCACATGGAGAATGAAAATGCTCAGTTTCATATTTGTTTATGTGTATTTTCTCTTTGTGCTCAACCATGGGAACCGGTATTTCACAATGTTGTTGTAAATACTTCAGAGGAATGTTCTATATAAAAAAGTCATCAAAATGTTCCTATTAGTTGTCTCAAAATCAAATTAATCAGCAGTGAATCAGCATCATCTAGTGTATGTGAGTATTCAGTTCAGCCAGCTTTTGAACCACTGGGTAGCCAATTTTCAAGTATTTTATTGCTGGCTTTTTTATTCTGAAACTTTTTTGGAATGAAACATCATGATTGCTCCTAAACTGAGTTTTCTGGTTTAGAGCAACACATAATTTATCTTGCTATGCATTCCAACCAGGAAAAATAATATTTTTTTCCTCCCTCTCAAGCTTTTCAGTAATTAACTACAATAATGTTATTTGCTTTATTGTAGGTGGATAGTCACGATAGAACACCATGAAAGATACAGAAATAAAGAGACTGCTGTCTGCCCACATTGTCTGTGTATTTTCCATTATCCTAACAATTGTTGTTCCACCTTTCTTCTTGGAGAACTTCTCAGTTTTGGGAACACACCTTATCTGGTTGTGCATCTGTTCTATTTGTGTAACAACTGTAAATATAATCTTGTATATAGTACTTAAACCAAATCCATCTTCTAAGAGAATTTCATTTGCTCACAAGGTAAGACTCTGTATAGTTAACTTGATGCTAGTAGCTTTGAGGGAGGATTGACTGTCTTTTTACTGAAGGAATCAACTAGGAAAGTGAAAGGACAAAATACGTTAAAGTGCTTGGTTGTCAAATCTTGGCCTTTGTAAATGAGCTGAGTAAGTGTGTATTATCTTTTAAAATGAGTTTTCCAGTATTTTCATCAATGTTAAACATTCTCTTCTACTCAAGTTTTCAGGAGGGAGTATTTCTGTACTCACACTACTAGACCCCACTCCCCTCCCAGAGTCAGGTAGAGGACCCAGGAGTCCTGATACTGGCAACTCCACTCCAACTGGGATCTTTCTACCTCTGACACTGTCAGCAAACCCAGGGGTCCTTGCTAAGATATGTCTTAGTGTGTTTTCAAGAACTGGTGGTTTATAGTCTAAGACAATGATCTCCCAATAAGCTCCACTCTGGCAGAAGTCCGTCGGACTCTTATGAATGCAGAGGTCTATATAGACACAGGTCACTGCAGGATTAGGGCCTAAACCAGCATTATGGAGAGGTTTGTTCTCCTCTGCAGTTAATAGTTGTTAAGACATAGCAATAATTTGATAAAGAAAAACAGTAAAATCTTGAAAGTGTTTTTTTAAAAAAAAAAAATTAAACCCATGGAAATTTAAATGAACGTAAAGTGTAGCAAAATTAATTGGGAAAGTATTGGAATGGATAGTTAAGGTCACTTGAACAACCAAACCAGCTCCCACAGGCACTGCAATTTTATAAAAGACACTATAATACTATATTTTGCAAGTGAGGTATTGGGAATGTGAACACAAAAGAAATTAATTTTAGCATGGGGGTCTGGACCAGTACCCAGCAAGCCCAGGATTGGGGAAGCACAAAAGCATCTTCACATCACCTTTCTTCTGCACCTCAGTTGCTGAGCCAAGGGGTTAGACCACTGTTACTAAGAATTTGGTGATGTTCAAATAGCTTGACAAGCCAAATAGCTTGAAAGCAATAATTTTGCACACAGTGTGTGAGGTGACATTGATTTATTTGATAAGGGGCAAAATGATACAAAAAATATTTAAAAAAACCTTTTTAAGGATTTGTAACTTGAAAAAAAAAAACTTAACTTTACAAGGAACATGAAACTTAACTAATGTTGGAAGTTTCCTTTGTGACTTGATTTGAATAGAACCACTCAGATTTGGGTGGTGCTTCTTTAATCAAAACTGCTCATCAGACTCCTACAGAAGAAAAACAGGTAACAAATGAGTACCATATAAACTGGTAGAAAATTAATGATGTATTTTAAAAAATATTATGTACATCAGCTGTTCTCAAACTGTGGGTCGGAACCCCAAAGTGGGTCATGACCGCATTTTAATGGGGTTGCCAGGGATGGCTTAGACTTGCTGAGGCCCAGGTGGCAGGGCTCAGGTTACAGGCCCCCTGCCTGGTGTTGAAGCTCTTGGGCTTTGGCTTTGCCACCCCATCCCCTGGGGTGGTGAGGCTTGGGTGGGCTCTGGCTTCGGTCCCCGCTCCTGGGGTCCTGTAGTAATTTTTCTTTTCAGAGGGGGTCGCGGTCCAATGAAGTTTGAGAACCCCTATTACAGGATTGTAGAAAGTTAGATAGTCATTTCTGAAAGTGGCACTGTCATGTTGAAATCTAGTCAGTTTTAAAATGTAGTTGGAGTCAAATATAGTTTTATATACTATGATGTCTCGGAGTCTCTCTGCCAATTTTTAAAATATTTTGTTTATTTTCTAATCTTCCTTAGTACTTTGTGGAAGATGCATTCCAATAAAAGAAGCATACAACACAAGTACTGTCAAAGGTGCACGGGAAACAAACTGGGAAACATTTTTCTTCATGTTATCCTTCTCGGTTATAGTAATTGTAGGTGTTGTTTGTAATAGTAGTACAGTAGGTAAAACACATAAAACTGAAGTGTGATTTTTATTTTTAAAACACTAAACACAGGAAAACTTTTATATTAAATTATTAGTTTCAACCATAGCCCAATGTAATAATTTGAATGGCATGTTTCCAAGGTAGGCATAGTGGAACACTGTTGATAAAATGAAGAATGTATATTGCTTAATGTACTATTTATAGAGCATTATCCTGATATTTAGTGGTGGGTTTTTTTTTTTTTTTTTTTTTTTTAGGTAACCAGATTTCTAAAATGCTGTGTGTTCTTCTTCATCTCATGTATACTGTTTCATGGAATTATCATTCTTTATGGAGCACCACTAATAGAGTAAGTCTGAAAACCCTATCTTCACCTAAAAGCTTTAAAGCTCCTTACAAATATTGGTTAAAAGGCTTTGGATTAAGTCCTGGCCCAAATGAAGTCAATGGCAATCCCATCGATTTCAGTAGAAGCAGGACCTCACCCATTGTCTGTATATATTTTGAGGCAGGCACTAGTAGGAATTAAAAATAGACAACTGACCGCTTGCCTTTTAGTATATGTTCATTCTGTTTTATAATCTACATGGAACAGTGATCAAGAAAAAAAACAGCATGGGAAAGTTGCAGTACACTAGAACCTCAAAGTTACAAACACCTCGGGAATGGAGGTTGTTCATAACCCTGAACAAAATGTTATGGTGGTTCTTTCAAAAGTTTACAACCGAACATTGACTTAATACAGCTTTGAAGCTTTACTATGCAGAAGAAAAAGGCTGCTTTTAACCATCTTAATTTAAATGAAACAAGCACAGAAACAGTTTCTTTACCGTGTCAACTTTTTTTTTAAGCGTTCCCTTAATTTTTTTAGTAATTTACGTTAAATACAGTTCTGCATTTTGCTTTTTTAGAGGGGTGACTTGTCAGTTCGTAACTCTGGTGTTCGTAACTGAGGTTCTACTATAGTTGTATAAATGTCCCACGTCCTTCTCTCTCTTCCTATCGTATTAGCATTTGGGATGTAAGTTATAGGGGGAAACTTGCTTTGCATCTATCATGGCTGCTATTTGAAAGTGGTATTGAGATGCTGAGTAATTACATCATCATGCAGGTAAAGCTCATTATCTGCTTCCACAGTCAAACAAGAAAGATGAAAGATTTGGGAAAGTAAAAAATCAGTGGATACTTTTGAACTAAAGTGACTATCCATACAAATTACCAATGTGTCTGTTAAAGTTGTACAGGACCCAAATATTTCAGATGAATTACTACATTTTTTAGTTTGTTTAGCAGATATGGGGCTATCTGGGGATATTGTATTCCTTTCCCTTTATTCCTAAAGGCTGAACAGAAGAAACTTATCTTGCTAGATTAGCTTTAAGAAGGTGTACACATTTTCTAATGGAGCTGGCATTTTTAAAAAAACTTTAGACTCATTGCTCTTAACATAAAATTAACTAAAAAAGTTTGTCCCTCCTTTATAGGTCAGTGCTTGAGACATTTCTGTTTGCAGTACTCCTATCTACATTTACTACTTTACACTGCTTGTGTATGCTGGGACCAAACATTCAAGCATGGATAAGGGTGTTTAGTAAAAACGGGTAAGTTTTCATTTTCCTCCTTTTCTAACAATATAAACAGATATGACTGCAATAAAAACAACGAGGAGTCCAGTGGCACCTTAAAGACTAACAGATTTATTTGGGCATAAGCTTTCGTGGGTGAAAAACCCACTTCTTCAGATGCATAGAGTGAAAATTACAGAAACAGGCATAAATATATATTGGCACATGAAGAGAAGGGATTTACCTTACAAGTGGAGAACCAGTGTTGAAGGCCAATTCAGTCAGGGTGGATGTGGTCTAGTCCCAATAATTGATGAGGAGGTGTCAACACCAAGAGAGGGAAAATTGCTTTTGTAGTGAGCCAGCCACTCCCAGTCCCTATTCAAGCCCAACTTGATAGTGTTAAGTTTGCAAATGAATTGTAGCTCTGCAGTTTCTCTTTTGAAGTCTGTTTTTGAAGACTTTTTGTTGCAGAATGGCTACTTTTAAATTTGTTATTGAGTGTCCAGGGAGATTGAAGTGTTCTCCTACTGGCTTTTGTATGTTACCATTCCTGATGTTTGATTTGTGTCCATTTATCCTTTTACGTAGAGACTGTCCATCTGGCTGATGTACATGGCAAAGGGGCATCTATATCACATTAGTATATCTATATCACATTAGTAGATGTGCAGGCGAATGAACCCCTGATGGTGTGGTTGGGTCCTATGATGGTGTCGCTAGAGTAGATATGGGGATAGAGAAGGCAATGGGGTTTGTTACAGGGATTGGTTCCTGGGTTAGTGTTTCTGTGGTGTGGTGTGTAGTTGCTGGTGAGTATTTGCTTCAGGTTGGGGGGCTGTCTGTAGGCGAGGATTGGCCGGCCTCCCAAGGCCTGTGAGAGTGGGGGGTCATTTTCCAGGATAAGTTGTAGATCGTTGATGATGCACTGAATAGGTTTTAGCTGGGGGCTGTACGTGATGGCCAGTGGTGTTCTGTTATTTTCCTTGTTGGACCTGTCCTGTAGTAGGTGATTTCTGGGTACCCATCTCACTCTGTCAGTCAGTTTGCTCACTTCCCCATGTGGGTATTGTAGTTTTAAGAATGCTTGATAGAGATCTTGTAGGTATTTGTCTCTGTCTGAGGGATTGGAGCAAATGCGGTTATATCTTAGGGCTTGGCTGTAGACAATGGATTTTGTGATGTGTCCTGGATGGAAGCTGGAGGCATGTAGGTAAGTACAACGGTCAGTAGGTTTCCGGTATAGGGTGGACTTCAGTCTCCCTGGACACTCAATAACAGATTTAAAAGTAGCCATTCTTCAACAAAAAAACTTCAGATACGGACGTCAAAGAGAAACTGCAGAACTAGAATTCATTTGCAAACTTAACACCATCAAGTTGGGCTTGAATAGGGACTGGGAGTGGCTGGCTCGCTACAAAAGCAATGTCCCCTCTCTCGGTGTTGACACCACCTCATCAATTATTGGGAGTGGACCACATCCACCCTGACTGAATTGGCCTTCAACATTGGTTCTCCACTTGTAAGGTAACTCCCTTCTCTTCATGTGCCAATATATATATTTATGCCCGTATCTGTAATTTTCACTCCACGCATCTGAAGAAGTGGGTTTTTTACCCACGAAAGCTTATGCCCAATTAAATCTGTTAGTCTTTAAGGTGCCACCGGACACCTCGTTATTTTTGTGAATACAGACTAACACGGTTACCCCTCTGATACATGATTGCAGGAAGCAACATGTCCTGGAGTCTTTTATAAAGAAGATAGGGCTTTCTGAATGAATGTACAAGGTCATTATTCTTAGAGTCAAACTTATCACATCCATAATTTAGGGTTGTCATTGTTTCCCTGATGAAACATCTCCGTGGTACAGTTGATTGGTGAGCTAGCTTTTCGTTTTGTTTCTGGCCTCCAGGGTTCAAAATCTAGTTTCACACGTCTTTAAAATAGTTTGATTCTAAGTGGACATTTGTCCACAGTGCAAAATCATTACACAATTTGCATGATCATCACCCTTTATAGAAGAGACTCATGACTGAATTCGATGGAATAATCTTGCACATTTCCTCACTTGATAAATGTTGAAGTTACACAACTTTAAAATGACACTTCTCACCACCTGCTTCCAAGGAATTATAACTTAACTGTGGGAAAAAATGTAATTGACCTTAAACAGAAATTTGATGCACATGATCTTTGGTATGAATATTGGAAAAAAACAATTTAAAGAAATCTGTTTTCATTGTAGGAAAACTCAAATGTTCTGGTGCCATTATTTAAACTAATTATGAAAATAACATCAGCTTTGTTGCATAATGAGATGCTGTAGATCATTACATTGGCCTGTATTGAGGACAGAGTCCATTTTGATTCAGTTTAAAGACACACAACCCACCAGCCCCCTCCCAGATAACCAATAATTTAAATTAGAAGATGGAGACATTGAAGTTTAAAAACTGTAAACATGATAGTAGTAATTCTATACACACAGATTTTTATTATGTATATCATAATATAGGTCCATAAGGCTGAAGTCTGATCACACTTGTGTTTACGTTTAAGTGAATCACTATTGACTTAAGTGGAGTTACGTCTGATTTATACCAAAGTAGAGAAGATCAAAATTAAGTATACTGTGTGTAATAGTCACATGTAACAACCTTTATATTAATATTAGCATATAAGCTGTGCGTGGGCTTTGGTAGTCATTAACCATCCTATTCGGGTCAGTTGCATAGGGCATTTTCTCCTTTCACTCTAAAGAGTAGATAGGGAAACAGAAATTAAACCTCTGAAAGATTTAATTAAAGTTTTTTTTTGAATATTTTTAGTCAAAATAAAGTAAGACTAAGTACTAAAATGTTGTCAATCCACCCCATTGTACTGGGAGGTTTTAGCTCGCTAAACTGTAGGTGAGTTTGTGACACACATTCTACAATGATTTCCTCTGTTCTGCTAGGTTAGATTTCAGCTTTAACTCAGTTCCATTCCTTTTTAGGATTCAGTTTAGCTTTTTAATGTTGTTTTGAACATTAGTTATTTGTATGGCTGTATTATGCTGTAGGAGGCAGGCTTGTCCCTTCATCTCTCTCTTTCAGTCTCACAACATTTTAAAGTAAAATACATGTTTCATTCAACATAATGCAGCTGATTTGACTCTTATGGGTGCAAATCCATTACAAAGAACTACTGTAGTAATCTTGTAGTCATGTAGTATCTCAATGGTTCTCCTTTCCAGAAATTAATTCCTTAGTTTGTAATTTATTAACTGGAACTATGCTCGCAGGAGTGAGGTGGAAGTCAAGGGGACATGAGCTGAGGAAGGGGTTGCTTGTGGGTGCGGTGTGTTCCCAGGTTGATTTACTGGGTTTACCATGTGGAGTGAGGAGTGGGTAATTCGATGGTGAGGGAGAATAGACGGTTGAATAGTGTGGGAGGACAGGGGATGCTTTTGCCTTAAGTTTTAGTATGTTGAGTTGTGGGGGAGGGGAAAGGGAAAGAATTTTGTACATACTAGGAATGTATTTTAGAACAGGAGAGCTAATCTTTTCATTGAGTTCATTGTATCATGCCCTAAATTACTATGTGACCTTATTTTTGTAACCCTCATCCACCTATGTGTTTTTTAAAAATCAATAAACCAAGTTCTGTAGAAGGTGCATGTGTTTGTAATGAAAATTCAATAGAATATTAATTATAGCAATGACAGAAAAAAGCTTGACATTAGAAAGCTATTAAAGTCTAGCTTTATGAATACAAATATCTAGCCTGGAAAGGGTTAGAGTTGTGTTATGCATTCATAATGCCAAATTATTCACGTTGTGAAATCTTTCCACGATTTTCGTGTCTCCTAAAATAAAGATCCGGCTGTGAATATCTTTTCGCATAACTATTGTAACATGTTCAGTATGCCCCACCATAGGGCTGAAAAGTAGTCCACTTGAAAGGCCCTATCATTGTTTATACCTGCCTCTGGAAACTTCCACTACATATATCTGACGAAGTGGGTATTCACCCATGAAAGCTTATGCTCCAATACATCTGTTAGTCTATAAGATGCCACAGGACTCTTTGCTACTTATCACATGTAACTCTTTATATCATATTGGTATAGTTACAGATGAGTCAGTCCCTTAATTCTTGCATATTTGAACCTGATCCTGCAAGATTTGTAATGTTTCTTTGAGTGCTTAGCACCCTCAATTCCCATAAGTATTGCTTGCAGAGGCATTCACCACTTCGCAAGATCACTTGTGAATTAAGTTATTACAACATCAGTTTTTAATTTAATGTGTTTCTCCTTTTAAAAGAATGTTTGCCCTATGTAATGACTTACATCATTTTTGAAGCCACATAAATCAGATCTGTGTATTATAAAATAATAAAAATTGCTTCAGAATTTTCCATTATGCAGAATTTTCCATTGGGTAGTGCACAGAGAAGAGTTGTGGACATAATGTTCTCAAATAAAAATGTGACATTGAATTGTAATTGTCAAATCTACAGTTTAAAATTGTGGGGAAAAAACGTGTTAGTTTACTTTTCTAGTATTGGATTAAATATTGTGCTAACACTGAGATGTTCCAATTCTTGAAGTATCAATTTATGTTCAATTTTAATAGTATACATATGCATGTATCTTTTGAGATATGCAAATAAGTTACTGTATTTTACTTCATGGCATCCTGTGCCAAATTTTAAGTAAACCCTAATCTGGGCTCCAGTTTTCTCTAATTCTGCATCCATAGAGTAGGTTGCCTAAGCCAGTTGCTTCTGGATTCGGTGTGTAGTGTGACAACTAGTATGGCAACTACTGTCACCAAGCTAATCACATGCTATCACAAGCTGATAGTGGGAAAGAAAAACTGTAAAAAGGTCATCAGCATTAAAGGAGGTGGGAAACTGCTATTTAAAAGGCTTTTCAGTAATTTTTGGCTCAAATAGCAACCTGAGTAAAAGACTTTAGAAATCAGCTAGCAATTGCTGATTTTTACGGCTCCTGTTTGTGTTTTTGTTTCAAGCCACTAGTCTGAATGATTGTGTTGAAACTCCCTAGCTGGCATTAGTTGCATTGTTAACATCTGATACTGTACTATAGAAAATGAGTAGAGAGAGATTTGATTTTATTTGGTGTTGATTCTGAAAACAGACTTATTTAGTTTCCTGTAAGATGTAACTTAATTATTCAGTTATATGCTGTGATATGTTCTTGAGACTTGAAAGTGTTCTTTATGCAGAAGTGCTACAATAGAGCAAGCCAAAACTAGAATTGCACATGAACATTCTACTCTAAGGTGGGACCCGCCGCTACTACAAAAGGTGTAGCTGCACACCATGGGAGCAGACAGCCTCACCTAGAATTGTGGGGAGACTCATTCTGTTAGCCCCTACTCCTGACCCAACCCAGCACATGGCCACAGCGGCCCATCCCTCTCTGGGGGCACTACATGGGGAAAGAGCTTACCCCACCTTCTGGGTGAGGGAATAGGGTCAAGTTGCCCTAGCTTCCAGCACATAGCTATTATCATGCTGGGTGGGAAGTGGGCAACTGGAGCTTTCTTATGCTGCCAGCTGATGTAGTTAGTCTCTAGCTTAATTGTGCTGCAGGTTCAGGAATCAAACCCTACTGATGATGTGAGGTTGTTACTGTTGCACATAATAGAATTTGTATTTATTTTTCTTTTACAAATGAGGAAATTGCATACAGAAATCTCGTTAAAATAGGTTATTTAGGCTGTCGAGTCAAACATTCAGAAAAAATTAGGAAATGCCAGACTATAGATAAAATAAATCTGTTTTGCTCTGTATAAAGCTTATACAGGGTAAATTCATAAATTGTTCGCCCTCTCTATCATTGATAGAGAGAGATGCACAGCTGTTTGCTCCCCCAGGTAGTAATCACTTACTCTGGGTTTACTAATAAACAAAAGTGATTTTATGAAGTGTAAAAAGTAGGATTTAAGTGGTTTCAGGTAATGACAGAACAAAGTAAGTCACCAAGCAAAATAAAGCAAAAATATGCAAGTCTAAGCCTAATACGTTAAGAAACTGATTACAGGTAATATCTCACCCTCAGAGATGTTCCAATGAGCTTCTTTCACAGACTGGACTCCTTCCTAGTCTGGGCCTAATCCTTTCCCCAGTACAATCCTTGTTAGTTCCAGCAGACATCTCACGTCGTCGTAAGCAGGGGTTTTCTCATGACTGGCCACACTGCTCCACCCCCTTTTATAGCTTTGGCACAGGTAGGAATCTTGTCTGTGCTTGTCCCCACGCCCGCCTCATCAATGGAAAAGTACAAGGATTAAGATGGATTCCAGTATCACGTGACACAGTCACATGTCACTAACCCCCCTATTCTCCATTCTTCCTGAGTTAGCCCACAGGAATGCAGGTAAATAAACCATTTACAACCAGTTGTCCTAGTCAATGGGAGCCATCAAGATTCTAAACCACCATGAATGGCCCGCACTTTGCATAATTACAGTAGGACCTCCGCGTTATACTTCATATTTCTAGCTTCAGATACAAGAATGATACATGCATACAAATAGGAGGAATACATTCAGTCGGTTATAACCTTTGTTATGATACCTTACAAGAGACCTTTTGCATAAAGCATATTTAGTTACATCATATTCACATTCATAAGCATATTTCCATAAAAATATGGAGTGCAACGTCACACAATTGTTACCATTTAGTAAATGAAAACAAACTAAAGTGAACTGTACATATGTTTTAGGAAATAAATAATGAAGTGTGTTTATATCTAAAGTTGTCTAATGAGAAAACATCATAATACTAAAATTTGGCTAAGCTTTATGTTTTAATACTTTGGATTTACGGGTAGTTTGCCTGTGATTTATTAAACTGATTATAAATGCAGATAGAATATTAACTTTTGTCTTTGCAGAGATGTGTCACAATGGGTGAAAATCAGCCCTGGCACAAGTGGGTGCGTCTCCACTGGCTGCACTGGAACGCCTCCTGCTTACACCACAACTGTATTTGGCCCAGTGTATTTTTTTTATAAGTGATTTAGTTTCTTTTATATGTGTGTTCTGGGTTTGGTTCTGTTCAATATCTTCATCAATGATTTAGATAATGGCACAGAGAGTACCTGTACAAAGTTTGCAGATGATACCAAACTGGGAGGGGTTGCAAGTGCTTTGGAGGATAGTATTTAAAATTCTAAATGATCTGGACAAACTGGAAAAATGGGCTTAAATTACAGCAAGGGCAGTTTAGGTTGGACATTAGGAAAAACTTCCTAACTATCAGCGTGGTTAAGCCCTGGAATAAATTTCTCAGGTTGGTTGTGAAATCTCTATCATGGAGATTTTTAAGAGCAGGTTGGACAAACACCTGTCATGGATGGTCTAGATAATACTTAGTACTGCCATGAGTGCAGGGGACTGGACTAGATGACCTCGTCAGGTCCCTTCCAGTCCTAAGATTCTGATTCTTTGTACTAGCTACAATATCTTAATCTTAACACTAAAAAAGAAGCCTAATAAGCATAATATTGTGTATTCCTGAATTAAAAGGGACACCATTAATGTGGGGAAAAAATAAGACCATTTCTCTTCTCTTCAACAAATGTCAGGCTTGTATTGTAAATATGTTATAGTCTGTATTATATTGATCTTACAAACACTTAAACACATGCTTAGCTTTTTGCATGTGAGTAGTCCCATTGAAATCAATCACCTCAGTAAAGTTTATGTGCATTTTTAAGTGTTCGCAGGATTGGGGCCAAAGAGTCTAAATTCCTTAAAATGAGGGCTGGAGTTAAAGTCAAAGTATGTTATGCAACCTAGACACAGCACAGGAGCATTTGTGATGCAGTCTGATCTGTCAACCTTGACAATATCTTTTCTTAAAGAAAAAGAATCTTAATTTTTTTACTAATGCTTGTAGGGAGCATTACTGTTATCTTGGCTTCTTTTGTACATTCACCAAGTGTCATTTTTTATATCCTTAGGAAGTAGGAATAGAATTTTCACCTTATCTGTACCATATCTTAAAGAATTACCTTGAAGAGAGGATCATTTCAGAATCTATCACTGTATACAGTCATCAAACCCAACAGTACACAAATGTAAACGCCTCTTTTAGAGTATTGTTACTGAGCCAAAAATAACTCATTTTAGCATAGGAAAACTGTTCATAAACATTAAGTTGTGTAATGAGCTGCCATTAGGAAAAGTATTTCTGGCTAAAAGTGTGGGAGGTTCTCATTCAATAATAATTTCTCAAAAAAATAGCTTTTTCAACGTGGTCAGGTAATACAGGATGTCTAAAGCAAAATACTATCTTGAAATGGAAGTCAAATTTCAATGGATAAATAAACAATGTAGCTCCTTCCATCAAACTACATTAATCCTACTATGTCTGCCTTTCCTCCATCCCTTGAGCTACCTCATCCTTGGTACATCCTGAGTAGATTTGGCAGTGCTTTCTCATTTGAACAAGAAAATCCTTATAAAGCTTTTAAGAAAAACAAATACCAATAAACCAAAAACCAAAGAGACTATACGGGAAAATGATCTGGCAGTCCAAGGACACTCTGACTAATCATTATTGCTAGGTTACTCCCTGTGCAAACTCATGTCAAGAAAGTGCTAATATAATTCTGTTAAATGCAAACTACTATGTAAATGCAATGTAAGATGTTCCACAAAATGTCAGGAAATGTAAAAACACTGTTGCATATTGTTTGTTGCATGGGGTAAACAGGATGTACACACTTAACACAAAATAGTGATGATAGTACATATGTGCAGCATGAAGCATTAATGTGAATTTTGAACCTTAGTCTTTTGCATTTCTGAAAATTTGTTATTTCAACTAGGAAGTCAAACTATTGTAAACAGATTTTTTGTATTTAATTTTATTTGATTTTCTTTAAGTTAAAGGAAGAGAATCCAGCGTTGTTTAGCATGTGGAATTTATGGATTAGATTTTGCCCTTGGCACCTAAAGAGATGCTAGAGGCGGGGTAGGGAAGACTATAGCTATTGGTCTTTGACAGTGGACCTTGTAAGTTTCCCGGAAGCAATACAGATAAGGTAGAGGATATTCTTAGTAGAGAAGAAAAGCATTTACCCAGGAGAATGTTTGCCCTTATGATATGAGGAGGTTTCTTCGTCCTTTGTCAAGGAGACTCATAATTTAGGAATATGTCCAGATTGCCAGCTGCTCTTGCAAACTGGGTTTGCCACAGCATCATCTCCTATGCAGGTTTCAGATGATAATTGTGACGGCTTATAGTCTATCTGATGTTGATCTGATCACAGTTATGTATGCATTTGTGACTTGATTAGAATGTGTTCTTAAAGTTACAGTTGAAGAACACACAGATGCCACATCTGGTTCAGAACATGGCAGCAAGTCTGTTTAGTAGATTAGATGCAGGCAGCATGTTACAACTCTTCTCAAATGTCTGCATTGTCTCCCTGTTTGCTTCTAGGTACAATTCAAAATATGAATATTGATAAATAAGACCTTGAATAGCGTGAGTCCTAACTGCCTGAGAAAACACCTTAATTGCTTTCATGACCGCCAAGATCACTTGTGTGCTCTGGTTTACAGTGGTATTTAGAGACTGTGGTGATGCCCTTCACCACAAAACCTGAAAATAAGATAGGCAGTATTTGATAATCTCTTGCACAGGAGGAGCCTACATTTTGTAATTTGTTTCCCCATGTGGGTCTGACATAATCCAAGTTATTGGCTTTCAGGGTATGCTCCGAAGGCCACCTTTTCTCCTGAGCAGGAGGTTATGTGGTATATTTTTCAGAAGGCTTGTATACAGGGTTGGGTCTATTAATATTAGACTACCAGCTATTTTTTCTTTGTTTCTATGCACCGACAAATGTGTAATAGCACTATTTTATAAAATTAACAACCAAATGCTCACTCACATAGCTGAACTTGCAGGCATGACTCATTTGAATCCACAGCTGTAAATATAAAACATTTTCAGTATATATTCAGTAAACACTATTCAGGTTTATTAACTGAAAGAACTTTTTCAAACCTTGCAAAACTACTAGTATTTAGTAGTTAGGGATTGTAAAAGAACAAACCTCAAAAACACAATCCCATAAATTTACAAAAAAACCTTTTTGCTCTTTTAGAAAGGGTGAAAAAAAAAAATAAAACCCTCTTTGATTAGAGACTGAGCAAGAACCATTCAGACTGAAAGGTGAATGAATCAGAGAATTGTATGTGAAAGCAGAGGATTATAAAGGAAACAGATTTTATAGTTGAAAACAGTTAACATTGTAACTTTCGCTATAGCAAGTGTTCTGACATCACAAAATCACAGTTCTAGAAATACGCTAGACTCTCATTCAGTTGTTTCAGCTACCCATACTCGTCTGCCTTTTGATGACAATAACTTTTTGAATACATTTAAGTGGCAAAAACAGGCATTTTTCTTGAATATATCCTTCCCTGACAGGTACCAGTAGCGTGAAGTCCTGCCCCAGGCCTGCTCAGACACATCCACAACATATTTTTTGTAGAAACAGTCTGTTTGTATGATAGGAAACAACAGACCATGAATCCTTAAAAATTGCCTCATGTGCTGAGATCTGTATAAGTTAAGCAAAATGCTTGCTGTCTTTTAATATTCGGTCTTCCAGTGTGGTAACAGTCTTGGTGCTATTCAGTAGGCTCAGTGCCTCAGACAGCTGTGTTAAAAGACTAACTTCAGAATTTTGGAGCCAAATGCCAAACCATCTGAATCCTAATTAAGTGAACCCAGGACTTCAGGTCATTAGATTTGTTATGGTCCAGTCATGGTAGCAGCTGGTTGTGAAGAAAAGGAGACTCCACAACTTGTTTTATTCCTTCACATGCAACGAATGCATCCTTCAGCCTACGTCCAAATATAATTGAAAGAACTAAGTTTTCTACAGGTCAGAGGCTATTGTGGGCCTTCACTGAGGGGCAAAGCCAGTGATCAAGCATGGCCTTATACCTGCTCCTGTCTAGGTTTCTATCTTCACCCTGTAAGGACTTCAGGTGTCTGCTGGAAATTAACCCTAATAAACCAGTTTCTTAAGGGAATGTTGGCAGTCCTAATAAGAGACAGCTGTGGGACCTCTTGGCCTCAGGCTGGCTTCAGCCCTTAGTTTGACTGGCGATGTGCAGGAGCCATTCAGCTTGTCCTAGTATTCTTTAATTAATGGAAGTTTGCTTTGGGATATTCACATGGCAGACTTTTTTAAAATTTAAAATTCCATTTGTCATAAAATTAATCCCCAACAGAATAGAGTACTTTGTTGCAGCTTTACTTGTGCTTTCTTACACAAATTAAAATAAAAAACAAACCACACTCACTGCAGTAGTTAGCCTACTTTAACTTTGCCAAACTAAACTATATTCCAAGCTAAAGTAATCTGAGGAAAATATCTAGTCCAATTGCAGTCCTAGGAGCCCTTTCAGGGTTTGTTAATATTTTGGGGTTTTTTTATGAAGCATTACTGGTTGGGGAATTGTGCTCTTGCATATGAACTAATTAGAGGAGATCAGAGCCCTCAACAATGCTTTTAGCAGCAAAATCTTCTTATCCCCAGATAAATCTCAAAATTGTGGTCTGTTAAGGGAACAGTGTTTTGTGAAATATCCAGCCTTTTATTGTTCTTAGCCTTGTTCATATCATGCAACTTGTGAAAAGTGGGATCATTCACATGTCCCACATGGTGAGGTACATGAAGTAATGGTACCAAGCCTTTGTTGGCATAGGTTGAGTGAATTACTGCAATTTGTCACTTCAGTCTTTTTGGTTTTTGGCATGTTTTCCTAAGTAACTATTTTCCCTATGGGACAGAAAGAAATCAAACAACTTTTTAATAAAAATCCAGCAAGTAAGAAGTAAACAAAAATTAATTCCAGCAGAGCTCATTCTAGATGCATCTGGCTCCAGTTCCTAAAAGTGAGGGCCCCTGATGTTTCCTCACTGGGAAGCCTGTCAAGGCACTATTATTATAGCAGTTACATAAAAACCTTGATTAGACTAAAATTCTAAGATATTAAAAATACTAATCTTTTTTTTTCTGTTAGAATTACTTACCTGTGATCCTTTCTGTGTCTTGTTGAGGTTCATTGTCTGGGTACACTGCAAGAAGGACAGGAGACACTTGTCATAGATTTTAATCAGGCTGCAACTTTATTATATAGATGTCTGGAACTACCTGGCAGATAAAGTGTACAGTGAAGGAAAATCCATGCTTTTTCAAATCCATTCTCCGGGGCTTCCACCAGCCCCCCTTTGTTTCCATCCAGGTCCCCCAGCCGACCTATGGCTTGGACCTTACCATCCACCACCCTCGTAAGAGGGTTAAGGTGGGCTATGAAAAGGGGGAGGGGGGGCAGTTGGCTCCCTGCCGTACCAATCAGAGGAGTCCCTAACCCCCTTCCCTGTTCTGTTCCTTTATCCAGTACCTCCTTTTAAGTCCTTTACCAGGCCATTTATCTGGTCACTGGCTGCTGTTCCTGTGGAGTACCTGCACTGAACATCCACTCAACCCTACAAAATAAGTTGCGACATATGGCCTACCACCTTTTCTTCTCGCCAGAAAAGGTCCTCCCTCACACCCGCTGTGGGGAAGGTGAAAAAACCTCACTCCACCGAAGCCAATTCTGGTGATGGGGGAAAAATTCCTTTAAAAGGAGCGACTAGCATAATGCCCACAACAGGTCCTAACCCAGCATGCCATTCGCCTTCACTAGGGGAGGGAGGGGGGGGGGGTGGGTGGGTGGCTGCTGGCTTTTTCGCTGTGTGGAACAAAGAGACTTGCCCCACCCAGATTTCATACCTTTATGCCCTTCGGACCTCACGTTCCTGCGGGGAGGGGGAGTGAGACATTGCTGCAAAGCTGACCACCAAGCACATTTTTTACAGCAGTTTCTGACCTCCTTCCCCCTACACACACACTATAAAGCAGAGCTGTCCTTCCCGGGTAAGCCCCAGACAAACTCTTCCCCACCTTAGTTGTGGTGCAGTCATTAGGAAATTTATATGGCAGATGAGAACTGCAGAATGCTAAAGGAAAATTGCAGTGGAATATGAGAGATTCTTCAAAGATATCCATCTTAACAGATAGAAATACAACAGAGGGTGTGCCAGAGCACAGGAGTGGTGGGACCTGCCTAAAGTAAAAAGTCTAAGCTGTGCTACCCAGAGGGGCATGCTGCCTACTGAGGTACTTAAGTTGCCTCTGGTGATCAGTTCCATTCTCTGGTTGGTGAAGGAGCTTATATGGGACCACAATGGCTGATTAAATCCATCCTTTTGTGTGGTGTGTACCGTAAAAAAATGAACAAATAGCAACCAAAACCCAGCATTTTTTAATCGATTAGCTGGTAGAGTTTGGGGATGTTCCTGATGTTTATGCTTGTGGGGCTTATATGTGCCCTTAATCTTCTCTTCTCAAACAATTTATGGACATTCAGTGGCATTGTCAACACACCTTGGGGATTTTTGCCTCTTTCATCTACTCCCTCCGGAGCACTTTAGGGAGGGCCATTTGCATCATCAGCATACCTAGGGCTTTTGGCTCACTTGCCATGCATTCTCCAGAATAACATATATCTCTGGACAGGGTCCTTGGGCAATAGTGCGTTACTGGAGCCCTTGTGGACACTTCCGTGTCCCTTTTCATGCTGGTTATTGGCATTGGTGCACCATCTACTGACATGCCTGCTGTGCTTTATGCCCCAGAAGGGACTATGACTGGCCAGCACACGATAAATATTCACAAATGTAACTGTGTGCCACTGGGTCCTAGAGTGTACTCCTCAGTGTCTCCCTGGCCTTCTCCAATTGGTCTGTTAAGATTGCCATGAAGCCAGCCTGGAAAGCCTCAGAATCTTTGGTTTCAAAGGAACCCAGGTAAGACCCCATACTGGGTGTCAGAACTCTGCCCCAGCGCTACCTACAATCATGCAAGTCCCACAGAGGAGATTGTATAGCTTTATATCCACTCCTATATAAAGTGTCCTGCTAGACCTACGGTGACTGTTACCAGATTGTGGTGAGGTTTCTTCCTTGAGCAAGTAACCCAACCAGTGATATTCAACATGACTTGTCAGAGGGTACGTGTAAACAAGGAAAACGGATCATGTTTTCCCCTTAGGATCAACCGTGACCAGCGAACACATTTGTCAAGGTGTTAAACTGTGTCTTCATTAGGTGCAAAGTCACGTTTAAAAAATTAGTTGGCTAGCAAGTTTTCAAACACAGCCTATTTTCCTAGTCATCTCCACAAAGGCATCATCTTCTGCCAGTGCCAAAAGAGAACCAGACAACGCCTCATTTGCAGCTGACTCTGCTGTCAGCTCCTACAAACACCTGCCTGTGGTTCTGGCTATTCCTCTTCCAGACATTATGTCACATATAAGCTACATAATGGATCCTCAGATGCAGCAAGACATATTGCATTAATAGCTGTGATACTATCTCTTCAGAAATTTGCTTCCTTAATGTGTGATGGTCTTTTCACTGATCTTAATGCTCCAAAGTGTTACTTAACAAAAGCAGTGTCCTAACATGGACGTTTGTTGGAGCCCTTGTTAGCATGGAGTTTTTGAGATTCAATATCAGATCTATGCTCTGGAATCCCTTATGCAGTTCTAGATTGCTTGAACACTGATGGTTTCAGCACAACCCATGTACATGCATACATTAGCAGCATTGACACTTCAACTACCCAGACATCTGTTGAGAAAAATAATACAGCAAGGCACATATTATCCAACAAGTTCTTGGAATGCATTGGAGACAATTTTTTATTTCAGAAGGTGGAGAAAGCAACTAGAGGAGAGGCTGTTCTAGATTTGATTTGGAGAAATAGGGAGGAACTGATTGAGAATTTGAAAGTGGAAGGCAACTTAGGTAAAAGTGATCATGAAATGATAGAATTCGTGATTCTAAGGAATGGTGGGAGGGAAAACAGCAGAATAAAGACAATTGATTTCAAGAAGGCAGACTTGAGCAAACTTGAGCAAGATCCCATTGGAAGCCAAGCCTAAGGGGAAAAACAGTTCAAGAGAGTTGGCATTTTTTCCAAGAGATATTAAGGGCACAAGAGCAAACTATCACTCTGCGTAGGAAAGTTAGGAATTATGGCAAGAGGCCACCCTGGCTTAACCAGGGGATCTTCAATTATCTGAAACTCAAAAAAGAATCCTACAAAAAGTGGAAACTAGATAAAATTACGAAGGATGAAAATAAAGAAAACGCAACACAAGTATGTAGGGACAAAATTAGAAAGGCTAAGGCACAAAACGAGATTAACTATCTAGAGACATAAAAGGTAACAAGAAAACGTTCTACAAATACATTAGAAGCAAGGGGGATACGAAAGACAGGGCAGGCCCATTACTCAATGAGGGAAGAAAGACAACACAGAAAATGTGGAAATGGCAGAAGTGCTAAATGCTTTTTTTGTTTGTTTTCACCAGAAAGGTTTGTAGCGATTGAACGTCTAACATAGTGAATTCCAGTGAAAATCAGATAGGATTTGAGGCTAAAATAGGGGTAGAACAAATTAAAAATTAGACAAGTTAGATGTTTTCAAGTTGGCAGGGCCTGACGAAATACATCCTTGGATTTGACAGAGGAGATATGAGCCATTAGCGATTATCTTCGAAAAGTCATGGAAAATGGAAGAGATTACAGAGGACTGGAAGAGGGCAAATATAGTGCCAATCTATAAAAAAGGGGAATAAGGACAACCTGGGGAATTAGAGACTAGTCATCTTAACATCAATACCGGGAAAGATAATGGAGCAAATAATCAAGCCATCAATTTGCAAACACCTAGAAGATAATGTGATAAGTAACAATCAGCATGGATTTGTCAAGAGCAAATCTTGTCAGTCCAACCTAATAGCGTTCTTGGATAGACTAACAAGCCTTGTAGATAGGGGGGAAGTGGTAGATGTGGTATATCTTGACTTTAGTAAGGCTTTTGATACTGTCTTGCATGATCTCATAAACAAATTAAGGCCATGTCTATATGTACAGCGGTGCAGCTGTACCAATACAGCTGAGTTCCTGCAGCGCATCAGGTGAAGATGCTCAGTGCCGACGGGAGTGAACTCTCCTGTGGGCATACAGAAAACACCACTGTGATTGGCTGTGCATATAAGCGTTTATGTTGGTGTAACTTATGTCCTTCGGGGGTGAAATATTCACACCCCTGAGCAACATACATTTTTGCTGACAGGCCGTAGTGTAGACATAGCCTAAGGAAATATAACCTAGGTGGAGCTGCTATAAAATGGGTGCATAACTGATTGGAAAACTGTTCCCAGGAGTAATTATCAGTTGGAAAGGCATATCAAGTGGAGTCCCGCAGGGATTGATTCTGGGTCATTTTCTGCTCAATATCTTCATCAATGATTTACATAATGACTTAGAGCAGAGGTCCCCGAATTGTGGGATGCGCCCTCCTAGGGGGGTGTGGAGGGATGTTCGGGGGGTGCAGCCAAGGCCCAGGCCAGCCATGCACCACCCCCCACCCCGGGAGGAACAGGGAAGGAGCGCCACCCAGTTCTGCTCCGGGCCGTGGCCCCGGTTCCTGGCTCTGGGGCCCTGGCTGCCAGCCTTGGCCCCTGGCCGAGGCTCTGCTCCTGCCTCCAGCTGTGGCTCCAGCCTGGATCCTCCTTACCCAGTCCTTGCCTCCCCACAAACTGTTTCCCTGTTCATGGCCCCAGCTAGGGTGGGCATGGACAGGGATAAGTAGGGGGTGCGACCCTGAAAAGTTTGGGGACCACTGGCATAGAGAGTACACTTATAAAGTTTGCGGATGATACCAGGCTGGAAGAGGGTTGCAGGTGCTTTGCAAGGATAGGATTAAAATTCAAAATGATCTGGACAAACTGGAGAAATGGTCTGAAGTAAATAGGCTGAAATTTCATAAAGACAAATGCAAAGTACTACACTTAGGAAGGAACAGTCATTGCACGTATACAAAATGGGAAATGACTGCCTAGGAAGGAGTACTTCGGGAAAGGGATCTGGGGATTATAGGGGATCTCAAATTAAATATGAGTCAACAGTGTAACGCTGTTGTTAAAAAAGGAAACATCATTCTGGGATGTATTAGCAGCAGTATTGTAAGTAAGCCAGGTACGCGAAGTAATTCTTTCACTCCTCTCCACACTGATAAGGCTTTAATTGGAGTATTGCATTCAGTTATGGGTGTCACATTTCATGGACAAATTGGAGGAAGTCCAGAGGAGCGCAACAATAATGATTAAAGGTCTTGAAAACATGACCTATGAGGAAAGATTGAAAAAATTATGTTTGTTCAGTCTGGAGAAGAGAAGACTGAGGGGAGACATGGTAACAGTTTGCAAGTACACAGAAGATTGTTACAAGGAGGCCAGTGAAAATTTGTTTTCCTTAACCTCTGAGGATAGGACTAAAAGCAATGGGCTTAAATTGCAGCAAGTGAGGTTTACGTTGGACATTAGGAAAAGCTTCCTAACTGTCAGGGTAATTAAGCGCTGGAACAAATTGCCTAGGGTCAGCAGGTTGTGGAATTTCCATCACTGGAGGTTTTTAAGAACAGGTTAGACAAACACCTGTCAGGAATGGTCAAGTTCAGAGGTGGGCAAACTACGGCCCACAGGCCACATCTGGCCTGCGGGACCGTCCTGCCCGGCCCTTCAACTTCCGGCCAGAGAGACTAGACCCTGGCCCCACCCGCGCAGCCTCCGCTCACCATGCTGCCAGCGCTCTGGGCGGCGAGGCTGCGAGAGCCGCCAGGTGCAGTGTATTAAATTGCTCCCCGTAGGAATGTGCTACTTACGGAGCACCAGGACTGGCAGCTGTAAGTAGTACACAGTAAGTAGCATGTTCCTATGGGGAGCAATTTAATACACTACACCTGGGTAGGGAAGGCTGTGCCTTTCCAAACAGCCTGGCCCCTGCCCCCTATCCGCCCACTTCCCACCCCCGACTGCCCCCCTCAGAATCCCTGACCCATCCAACTCCCCCTGCTCCTTGTTCCCTGATTGCCCCCTCCCGGGACCCCCTGCCCGTAACTGCCCCCCCCCGGGACCCCACCCCCTATCCAATGCTCCCTGTCCATACCCCCACCCCCGGACAGGCCCCCTGGGACTCCCACAGTTATCCAACTGCCCCCTGATTACCCCCCAGGATCCCCTGCCCCTTATCCAACCCCCCTGCTCCCCTCCCCCTTACTATGCCGCTCAGAGCACCGGGACTGGCAGCCGTAAGTAGTACACCGCAAGTAGCACATTCCTTTCGGAACCCTGGTATGGCCCTCAGGCCAAAAAGTTTGCCCACCCCTGGTCTAGTTATTACTTACTCCTGACCTGAAGGCAGAGGGCTGGACTAGATAACCTGCTGAGCTCCCTTCCAGTCCTACACTTCTGTGATTCTATGATAGAAAATACCCTTTGCCTAGAAATACCTCCATCTAGTTCTTACCTTAAACCTGTGAGAGACCAGTTGTTAAGGCTATTGTAACTGGAGGCAGAACTGGCTAAATGGATTTCCCCTCCCTATTAGCATGCCCATTGATGTGATACAATGGCAGTAGCCTGAATCCTCCATTCTGATTGGAAGTTGCGTGCTAGAAAGACCT
Organism: Natator depressus; assembly: GCF_965152275.1. Classification (NCBI taxonomy): domain Eukaryota; kingdom Metazoa; phylum Chordata; order Testudines; family Cheloniidae; genus Natator; species Natator depressus. Next base: position 176,538,077 of record NC_134236.1, on the reverse strand, counting down.
ACACTTATAAAGGGAAAAAAATTGCTGACTGTTGTGAAAAGTCCCTTGTGTATTCTCTTATAGACTCCACACAAAATCCGCCCCACTTCTTTCTTCTCTTGTCTCAGTTTGGGTTAAAAATAATCTCCCTAACGGATTTTCTACTCTGGGAAATTATATCATGTTAGACTACAACCCTGAGGAATCATGTTAATTAACGTGGTGTGAAACAGTGCATACAGGGACTGTTGTGTTTAACATTGTGTCAGCTGGTCATGGCTAACCCTAAGGGTCACAGGCTCAAAAGGTTAAAATAACATTAATTTTTGTCACATTGCGGCTTTTTCATCACAGCTTTCAAATACAACTGGCCTTTCCTAATTTCAGTGATGACAACTGCAGAGGAGGTATCTATCTTTGATATTTTAATAAAAGGCTGAAGTATATGAGGCTGCTAAGGAGACTCTTAGATCTATGTGTACTGGGAAAGTACATCCTATTGGAACCCTGGGGAGTTGTGGGAACTAACACAGTGTTAAACACAACTGGGGACGCACCATAGCAGAGAACATTGTGCGTACCATAGCATCAGCTGGTCTAGGGTCTACCACAGTTCTGATTTGGATTTGGCTCAAGATAGTGGAAATATCTCAATAACAGTACACGGGATTTTTAGCTCCATCAGCTTCAAATCCAAAATCTGAATCCTAGCCAAAACCTAATACAGATCTCTGTGCCACATCTTCAGCCTACCTATAATGATATTCTCCAGTCTGAAGGCAAAAATCCAAGTAACCTTTTTGTTATTGCCACAAGGAGTAATTAAGTATCCTTTGGCAAAAATAAAACTTGCTTTAGGTCCATAAAGTTTTTTTTAAATAACTTCTGTATTTCATCATGTTATGCCTCCATCAGAAGACTAAAAGGTGCAGCGTTCAGTAAAATCTGCTAGGGGGTTGAATGTTTTTGTCTGTCATATTTCCATAGGAATTGGAGTTGAATGTATGCAGTAGCATTAGTAGAATTGTTAGTCATAACATTATAGCAGTTTTTATATTTTTAAATACAGCGTACAAGCTAATTTTGCATGCTGGACCCCAGATTTGGTGCCTGAAATGTAACTCTCATGTTGTCAGGGGCTGGAAGTGGTATGGAGATATTACATTCCGCCCCTCTATGTATGGTATGTGGTTAAGGCAGGGAAAGGGGAAAGTGATACATGCTCCTTACTAACAAACCTCCTCGAAAACAATGGAAAATGCAGGGGTGGGGGAAAGGTTGCTACAGTGAGCGGGGTGTAGTAGACATATACCCATATAACCACCCCCCACCCAATAAATCTGTAAATTATATATTAAAAAAATACAATTGACATTTTATATCTGCTGTTTGACTTGCAGAGCATGGCAGAGATCAGATCAGTCGGTCTAAAGCTCTGAAAGCATTACTTTTGTGCTGTTAAAATCTTGTAATATGTGCTAATCTTCTAGAGCTATGTCCATCTGGGATAACAGTCTACAGATTACCACGATGTGTAGCATAGTGGGAGCATGGCTTGGAGCATTTCCTATTCCTCTGGATTGGGATCGGCCTTGGCAGGTCAGTCTTCATACCTTATATTGTAAGTGTATTCACATTCGTTTGTTGCAGTGTGAGAGCTGAACAAAAAGCAGGGAGACAATAAAAGTATATTAGAGGTGCTAGCATGAAGCTGCTTATGTAATGTAGCCAAATCCCATTTAAGAACTGTATAATAAATATCTCTTTTCCAGTATCCAACATGCAGTGTTTTTACTACCTCTTTCAGTCGGTTTTGAAGTGTTTTGTGTGTGTCTCTGTGTTCATGTGCTGATACTATCAGTAGATTCTTGAAGAAAATCACACTGAAAGCTAATATTCAGAGTTTGATATTGAGGAGTTACACAAGCAGGAAGAGAAGAGCAACATGACACATGGCAGGGAGTGTATCCACATTCAGTTTGTGGATAGAAAGCACTGCTTTTATTGTTTATGGGGAGAGGAAGAAAGATGCTTTCCAAGTGTTTCAGCTTCCCTGCACCTTCCATTAAAGCACTTAACGAAATGCATTTAAAATTGCTATTGGCTTAATATTGATTTGTGGAGTTTGGGTGGCCAAATACCTCTGCTGAAAATTTACCTTACGATTTCAAAGGAACCACTGGCAAGTAGCAGCTACTTTGTTGCACAGTAAAAAATGGGAAGCTGGCACTGCAGAAAAATCTGTAAATTCAGCAGTCTGCACTATTCCATTTGACTTTAATTGCCATGCAGAAATGATCTCTCCAGCTGTTACCTAAATATGTAAATGTTCTGAGATGATTCTTAGTAATAGCTATTGGTGTAATTAGAAAGAAACCACTGCTGCTTTCCATCCTAGTGAGGTGCTAACCGTTTACACTAAATCCATCAGTATTTGCCAACCCTATAATGCTACTAGTCAGAAGCCTCCTCTTCCAGAAGCTAGTAGGGCAGCCAGCACTCAAGTCTCTCTCATCCTCATGAAGCATGGTGATTTATACTCCTATTGGAGGGTTTTTTCCAGAAGCAGCTGAGCAGGTTACCTTTGTGTCAGAAGCCTTTCTTTCAATCAGTATAATTACATCTTTATTAAACTGTCTTAAATATCCTAAGAAATCAGAATAGCAGATGAGTGGTTTAGTAGTTTAAGAATAAAGTTTGACTTGACTCCCTGCAACTACATATTTTAAACCTTGGAGCATGTTTCACCGTTCCCGCCTCTTGAGGGTAGGTGCTTGGTAGTATCATTTAGTGTATCATTTATGTGGTTTCTTTTATGAGACCTTAAAATCAATGGGCTCAATCCTGTAAAGTGTGCCTTGTGCAGGGCATCCTCATCTCCTGCTGACTTTAGTGGATGTTGAGAATGCTTGGCACTTTGCAGGAGTAAGTATGGAGATTTTGCTTTCCCTGCTTTGACATTAATTAACATTCCCCTGTCATTTTCTAAAAGTCATGTCCCTGTGCCATGATAGAGATACATAAAATCATGAGTGGTGTGGAGAAAGTGAATAAGAAAAAGTTATGTACTTGTTCCCATAATATAAGAACTAGGGGCCACCAAATGAAATTAATAGGTAGCAGGTTTAAAACAAATAAAAGGAAGTTCTTCTTCACTCAGCGCACAGTCAACCTGTGGAACTCCTTGCCTGAGGAGGTTGTGAAGGCTAGGACTATAACAGGGTTTAAAAGAGAACTGGACAAATTCATGGAGGTTAACTCCATTAATGGCTATTAGCCAGGATGGGTAAGGAATGGTGTCTCTAGCCTCTGTTTGTCAGAGGGTGGAGATGGATGACAGGAGAGAGATCACTAGATCATTACCTGTTAGGTTCACTCCCTCTGGGGCACGTAGCATTGGCCACTGTCGGTAGACAGGCTACTGGGCTGGATGGACCTTTCGTCTGACCCAGTATGGCCGTTCTTATGTTCTTATGCCATAGGTCAGAATGCACCCCAGCCTAGAAACCCATGTGTGTCTTATCCTCCTGACCAGGGTTTTTCCAGGCTACATAGTTCCCTGCCTACACTGTGAGTTTCCCAGCAAGACAGACTGCCTAAGCAGGCCTGCTTTGCTTTCTCATAGAGGCTATGAGCAGCATAATTGCCCACAGCTGAAAGTTACCACATAATCCTTTCTAAGCAAGCACATTTACTCTTAAGGTGAAAGCATTACAGAGAAAACATATTGAAAACAATAAAAGAACCTACAGGCAGGCTGCTAAACTTACCAGAGATCACCCCCAAGTCTAGCAAGGGTTCTGGCATGTGATCAATCCTTCAAACTCCACCAAGGCGTTTTTCTGTGGTTATGAGTTCATAGCAGCTGTTAGCTCAGAATAAGCACCTCTGTGAATCATTCATTCTTTCCTTTATGCAGTTTGGGCCTTTGAGCTTGTTCTCATATAACAGATGATCAGCAGACAAACGTCCCCACCTCAGGGCAAAGCTTCAAAAGGCTTAGTTCTGGCATTACTGGAGGGGGTACATTAGCATGCACATTTTCCTAGAGATTTCCTGGGAAACGCTGTTTAACTTTTTGTCCCAAAAGTTGTTTTTGTCTGGCACATTGTTTAAAATAGTCTTTTGAAATTCATAACACTTCCCAGGGTTTGTTTACATTGGCCATGTCTCCCTTCTACAGAAGTTACATACAATCCCACAAAACTATAAAAACTTGGCATTTATAATACTATGGACTTCCAAAGCTATTTAAACTTAATTCAGTTAGCTGTCCCAAAGATATTGCAGGAAATTGCCATATCTGTCACAGTGTTCACCAGTCTATGTGGATACAGCTCTCCACCCCAGAGAAAACTGCATTTCACTGTGTTTGCGTGTTGTATGTATAGGGACAGATTTTTGCATTTGCCATATCTTTATGTTGTTTACACCCATGCAAAGAGTATATTGCTACCAAATCAGCATGGTAACAATTTACATCCATTTTGCACTGGTATAACCAACTTTGCAAGGTGAAGTGCAACAGAGAATCTGACCCTAACAATGTACTTTGGTCTGTGGGATGAAAGTTGTTGTATACTTGAAAAATACTGTATTAATACAGTATTGCACGAGATCTAGGTCAGAATAGAGACCTTACATTAGATAATGTATGTCCTGAAGACTTCATTAATAAATTATATACACAACTTCCCATAAAGTTGTGCAATATGTCTGTATCTTATATACCAATAGTATGAGCTGAGATATAAAAAATGGATAGATTCTGATGAACAAGACACACATATTCATTCGATAAGACAGATAATGTAAATAAATGTAATCCTTGATTATACAGCTCCAAATGTTGACATGTGGGAGACCCAAGTTTGGCAGTATCCTGGCAACTTTTTTTGTGTGTGGCTAATATAGACTTGGGTCAGAATTTTCAAACATGAGTGGCTAAAGTTGGGCTTCTGAATGTATATTCAGGCATCTAAACAGGCGTTGCCAGCTATTCAGAAGTGCTGAGTGTGACAGATATTGCGACTGCATGCTGCATCTTTCAGAGAACATATTGTATTAAAGTTATAAATGATCTGTGTATTACTGTGGGCCAGGAATTGTATGCAGCTCAGGGGAGGGGGATAATGGTTGCTTTTAGCTCCTGCAGGAACTAAAACCAGTGTGGGGTGATTAAAGTGAATCACTCATGTTGTAAATACCTCTAGAGAGGTACCATCCCTTGGGAGGCTTGCAAATACTTGTTCAAACTGGGTTTTCCAGAGACTAACAGACAAAGAAAGGTCTTTTGATATAAAAAGGCTGCATTTAAACTAAGGGCCTTCTTTCTGATATAGCAAACAGACAGGTCTTTCTGTCCCTGGGAGCCCCAACCCTTGGAAGGGTTGGAAAGACATTGGCCTACTAAGGCCCCATAAGTATGACAAGTGATTCTGGTATGTTTAGTTTTTGTTTAAATCTGTTTGTTTTTTATGTTTTCTCTAATGCGTTTACCTTAAGAATAAATGTGCTTGCTTGGAAAGAACTGTGTGGTAACTTGTAACTGCTAGTAATGCACTGTTCATAGCCCTCAGAGAGAGAGAGAAGGCCAAGCATAGGTGCTGGCCTTTAGGCAGACTGGCTTGCCAGGGATATCACAGTGTAAGGCAGGGAGCCCTGCAGTCTTGTCCTCCTCTCCTCCCTGCCCCTGTCACAAGAGACAGCTGATGACTGGAGATCTGAGACCTGACTGGGCACTCCTGGAATGGACCACAGGAAGTCGGGGGCTACAGGTGCAATTATCCTGAAACTGTGACACTGAATATCTGCAGTTATCTAAGTTATAGTACGTTGTCACTGGATGTCTTTGGGCAGCAGTATTGTCCAGAACCTCTGCTGCACTATGCACTGTGGCTGCACACCTCCCTGTCCCTGATGCTCACCTCCCACCCTCATCTCTGGTATGTGCCTTATATTGGAGCTTGGGAGGGGGTCCACAAAAGACAACCTGAGGCTGTCTTCTTCAGTTCCTGTGCCAGGGGAATTCTCGGCCGTATCTAGGGTTTTCAGAGCTCCTTTGTCACTCTGGCCCAGCATATGGCAGCTTGAGCAGGGGTGAAAATCTCACCAAAATTTTGGACTTAAAGTACTTGAGTATCCCTTTTAATCCTCTCTTTCTGGGGAGCTTATGGAGTAACCATAGAGCAGGCAGTTTATCAATCCTGTAGGCCACAGATAGGAGACTGCTTGTGGGGGACAACATTTTTAAATGCTAATGTTCTTTATGGCCCACTTCATAGGGGAAAGTGAAAGAAGTCTTTTTAATGCAAAACAGCTTGTATATTTGCATTTATCTCAGTAAATGTAGTCAAACACAAAAATGATACTGTCCATGGGGTAGAAACCAGTCTTTATAGGCTGTTTTTTATTAACTTGGGCTTGACTTGCAGAACTTGACAATATCAGTTGCATCCGATGAAGTGAGCTGTAGCTCACGAAAGCTTATGCTCAAATAAATTGGTTAGTCTCTAAGGAGCCACAAGTACTCCTTTTCTTTTTGCGAATACAGACTAATACGGCTGTTACTCTGAAACCTGTCAATATCAATTGAGAGATTATATACTTCTATGAACAGGGACTTCAAAAATACCTGGTGTCAAGGTTCCTTCCCCACTCTGAACTCTAGGGTACAGATGTGGGGACCTGCATGAAAACCTCCTAAGCTTATTTTTACCAGCTTAGGTTAAAACTTCCCCAAGGTACAAACTATTTTCCTTTTTCCCTTGGACTTTATTGCTGCCACTACCAAGCGTCTAACAGATATATAACCTGGAAAGAGCCCGCTTGGAAATGTCTTTTCCCCCCAAAATCCTCCCCAAACCCTACACCCCCTTTCATGGGGAAGGCTTGATAAAAATCCTCACCAATTGACATAGGTGAACACAGACCCAAACCGTTGGATCTTAACAATGAAAAAAACAATCAGGTTCGTAAAAGAAGAATTTTAATAGAAGAAAAAGTAAAAGAATCACCTCTGTAAAATCAGGATGGTCAATACCTTACAGGGTAATTAGATTCAAAACATAGAGAATCCCTCTAGGCAAAACCTTAAGTTACAAAAAGACACAAAAACGGGAATATCCATTCCATTCAGCACAGCTTATTTTCTCAGCCAGTTAAACAAACAGAATCTGACACATATCTAGCTAGATTACTTACTAAGTTCTAAGACTCCATTCCTGTTCTGTTCCCAGGAAAAGCATCACACACACAGACAGCCTTTGTTTCTCCCCTGCTCCAGCTTTTGAAAGTATCTTGTCTCCTCATTGGTCATTTTGGTCAGGTGCCAGCGAGGTTATCCTAGCTTCTTAACCCTTTACAGGTGAAAGGGTTTTTCCTCTGGCCAGGAGGGATTTTAAAGGCGTTTACCCTCCCTTTATATTTATCACACCTTGTCACCAAATTATAAGAGATGGAAAAAGGTATTCTGGCCAGACTTTTGTGGTGTTTGTAATGGAAATATTGCCCCCAGTCTGGTCAAGCTGAGATGTCCCATGGAGGTGATGTATTGGAGTTGGATTCTGTTAGCATTCCCAGAGAGCTGATTCAAGGAACAGCATTAACATTGGTCTTTTCCTTCCTCCCACCCAATAGAGCAGTGGTTCTCAAACTTATTTGATCGCGCCCCCCTTCTTTGTGTCTGTAGTAGTTTATGCCCCCCCCCTCCCCCGCCACACAAGTACATATACCAGTAAAAACAAGCAACTCTAAATATTAAAAACAGTGAGGCATTGATTCAAACAGTGCTAACAATCCTTTGCAATAAGAGCAAAAGTAAAACTGTGATTGTGGTCGATTCTTACAATTAAATGTGCACACCACAGCGTAGCAAATGGATTAATGTACAAATGGCAACGACTTTGTATAATGCTATGCAGACTTAACAGAAATCCATCAATATACACAGCACCATCTAGAGTCAAATACACAGTGCCATCTGAGGACCTGGTATGGCTGGAGCAATCAGCTTTGTTAGTTATTCAGTGCTATGGGTAAAATGTGTGCTGTAAGTTTTTGTTTTTTCCCCCTAATAAAGCTTTTCATCCCCTCCTCCCCCGAATACATTCTCTGCCCCCCAATTGAGAACCTCTGCAATAGAACCTCTGCAATAGAACATTGAGATCTACTGCTCAGGTGTTGAGCTATATATGGTTCTTCAAGGCCCTCATGGAATCTTCAGGTCTGATAGACATTCCTGGGTCCTGGGCACCAACAGTAAGAGCATTCCTTACAGGAGTATTCCCAGTGCTGCCACTGGTCACGTGGGAAGCGAGGGAAAGTGATAAGATCTCCTTTCCTTGTAGCTGTGAAGGAGGATGGACCCTTCACTCTCTGTCTTGAGGGGACAGGGGTGGGAAGAAAAGAGGCATTGACGTAGGATTGTGCTGTTGTATTGGAACGCCAATGTTAAATCACCTTGATGCAGTGTTTCACATATTGACACAATCCTGATGAAACATCATACCACAGTGCCAGGACAGTCTGTTGTGTCTTCATAACTGCAGTGGTGAAGTAGCTCTCCAGCTGTTTAAAGCTTGAGTATTCCTGTAATACTGGTGATGGGAAATGTGTAAAATGATGATCCTTCCAGAATGGAATGAGAAGACAACCAGATATTTCTGTCAGAACTGCCCTTCAGAATAGGCCGAGGCTCAGGGTGACAGAGTCTAACTCAGCGGTGGGTAAACTACGGCCCGCAGGACCGTCCTGCCCGGCGCCTGAGCTCCCGGCCGGGGAGTCTCGCCTCCGGCCCCTCCCCCACTGTCCTCGCTCCCCTGCAGGTATGCTGCCGCATGGGCAGCGTGGCTTGCGCCCATCCACCTCCCAGACTTTTCAACAAGCCTGTCCTGCCACTCTGAGCGGCATGGTGAGGGGCAGGAGGTCCCGGGGGCAGTCAAGGGACAGGGGGCAGTCAGATGGGGCGGAGGTTCAGGGAGGGGGGTGGTCAGGAGATGGGGAGAAGGGGGGGGTTGGATGGGGGGATGGATGGGGGAGACAGGGAGCAGGGGGAGTTGAATAGTGGGTGGGGTCCTGAGGGGGCAGTTAGGGATGCGGGTCCCGGGAGGGGGCGGTCAGGGGACAAGAAGTGGATGGGTCAGGGGTCCCAGGGGGCCTGTCAGGGCAGGGGTGTGGATAGTTCAGGGACAGTCAGGGGACAAGGAGCAGGGGGTCTTAGATAGGGGGTGGGATTCCAGGGGGTGGTTGGGGCAGCGGGTCCGGGGAGGGGGTGGTCAGGGGACAAGGAGCAGGGTGGTTGGATGGGTGGGGGGTTCTGAGAGGGGTGGGAAGTGGGAGGGGGCGGGGGCCAGGCTGTTTGGGGAGGCACAGCCTTCCCTACCCAGCCCTCCATACCATTTCACAACCCCAGTGTGGTTCTCGGGCCAAAAAGTTTGCCCACCCCTGGTTTAACTTATGCAGCAGGTGGAAATCTTTTACTTGTACTTGTTGACCCAAGCCAAAAGCAATGTCACCGCTCTAAGTAAGCCTACAACATTTCTGCTTTTATTCACTAAATTGTGCAGATAAATGAAGTGTGCCTCTGACTACACCATAAGCAGCACTACTTCCAGAATTATCGTACATTCTCTCAGTCTTTTCACTTGTATGTTGCCATATGTTTACAGCATTAATGAGCTGCTCATGAAGTCATTACATGTACAGTTTACTTTGGGCTTTCTTATTACCAAACCTTAAACTTTGTTAATGGACTGGGTTTCTATAAAAAGCAAACCTGGACATCATCTTTTAACTCTGAGAAAGATTTACACAGAAATGATGTAAGTGATTTATAGTGAAAGTATGATTAGCATTAAAATGATAGCACAAGAACTGCTATACAGCAGACCTGGGTTTGAATGTTCAAGCAAACATGGTGACTTCTCATTTCCAGGATTCTAATCCACCCTTGCCTAGAATCTATATAATAGGTCAATTAAGGGGTACCGAGTGATTTTCACACAATGTTCAATGGCCTGTTAATGAAGATGACCTATGTATCTTTTGGTTCCATCTGATTCTCTTTCAGTACTTTCTGAACAATATTACACCTGTTCTCCATGCAGAACACAAGCTTCCAGTTTGTTTCCAGGTATAATTTAAGATGTTGGGGATCATCTCTTTCCCAGTTTGATACCAGCTCTGTTACTCAAGCGAAAAGCCCCATAGTTTAAGCAGAAGGGGGTTGGAAGCAAAGCGTCTTACAATGGATGCTCCTCAAATCTGGTACTTCCCTAATTCTTCACCAGAGCCATTATTTGTTGCCCTTCAAGGCCATATTGCAAAAGTCATCTTTTTTTTTTCCCCCTTCTCAAGCTTTTTAGGTAAAGTGGGAGAGTTGGTTGTTTTGGATAGTGGATGAGGGCTAATGTGGCTGGAATTAGGGCAACTTCTTGTAATTTATCAGACTGTTGCATTTCTTTCTGTGCTAATCTTCCTTTAATTACTAAGACAATTTCAGTGTATCTGGAATTTTACTGCTGTGACTCAGTGAACACAGAGCTCATTCTGTGCTATTGGAACTCCTTTGCTTCAGTTTAGGAGATTAGCTATATTTAAAATTCTGGTTGTTATGAGTAAAGATTTGCATGGGCTTTACACTTCTTAGAGGCTTTAGCATAATTCAGGGCCGTGGTTAAAATACGTAGGTCTCTTCTAAACTATGTTGTAGTAGTTTCTGATGCAACTGTATAGTAATCAGATGTGCAAAGGTTGAATTTATAAGGGTGATGGAAACCAATGCTTTGAAAATTTATCAGAATTGTGTGCCAAGAGCACAGGGCTACAGCCTATTCCCTAGTATCAATCTGTTAACTTTCCTTTGTATGTAAGTCAGGGAAGTTAAGCTATGAAATCCACAAATGTGGGCAAAACAACCTCTTTCCCCATACAAATAGTTTAAAAAATGCAGTCTTCAGCAAAGAGTATTTTCTGTAGAGATGGCTATTTATAATGTGACATGAGCTATGAAATAAGTGGTAATAAAATTAAATCAGCTAAATAAATCATTTTCCTTATCAAGATATCATACTAAATATCATAATCTGTTTTCAATAATAGGTTGATGCTTAAAACCTGTTCCTCAACTAATGCTCACATCTAGACTGTGTACTTCAGCTTTATTAAATTGCTATCATTAGGGTAAGTTATATCAAAAAGAAAACCAAAGATCCAAACATACATATAAACCTGTGACCTTCATTTGCTTTGAAATTATTGGTGGTGAAACACTCCTGTGAAAATTGCCATACTGTGACCCTTATACAGTAACTCCTCGCTTAACGTTGTAGTTGTGTTCCTGAAAAATGCGACTTTAAGCGAAACGATGTTAAGCAAATCCAATTTCCCCAAAAGAATTAATGTAAATGGGGGGGTTAGGTTCCAGGGAAATTTTTTTCACCAGACAAAAGACTGTATTATATGTATGGATACACAGTATAAGTTTTAAACAAACAATTTAATACTGTACACAGCAATGATGATTGTGAAGCTTGGTTGAGGTGGTGGAGTCAGAGGGTGGAAGAGGGTGGGATATTTCCCAGGGAATGCCTTACTGCTAAATGATGAGCTAGAACTCAGCTGAGCCCTCAAGGGTTAACTCGTTGTTAATGTAGCCTCTCACACTACAAGGCAGCAGGAATGGAGGGAGGGGAGACAGCATGGCAGACAGAGACACATACCCTGTGTGTGTGTGAGAGAGAGAGAGATGCACCGTTTAAGTATGCTGACCCCACTCTAAGTATACTGCCTTTTTAGACCAGGAAGTTGAGACAGCAGCTGCTGTCTGCAAGCTCCCTCCCAGTCCTGAGCTCTGTTATGTCCCCCCACTGCTCTATGGAGATAGGGTAAGTGGGTGGCAGGAGCAGGGGGGAGGGGAACACCCTGATATTAGCGCCCCCCCCAGCAAGCAGGAGGCTCTGGAGAGCAGCTCCAAGGCAGAAGGCAGGAGCAGCACATGGTAGTGGGGGGAGGGAAAGTTGAACTGCTTGCAATTGATAGCCTACTGGGCGGTGGCTGCTGCACAGGGAACTTAGGGGAAAGGGGGGAGCTGATAGGGGGGCTGCCGGTCCACCCTGGTTCCAAGCCCCCACCAGCTAGCAGCAAAGGGCTGCTCTTTCTGTAAGCAGTGGACAAAGCAGGCGGCTGCCAAACAACATTATAAGGGAGCATTGCGCAACTTTAAACGAGCGTGTTCCCTAATTGATCAGCAACATAACAACGAAACATTAACTGGGATGACTTTAAGTGAGGAGTTACTGTACAAAAATTCAATAAATTCTGCTCACTTTAACCCTAAGAATGAACTAAATTTATCAGAAACATTACTTATTTGGCTTGTCCACAGCAAGATTTGAAACACTGTTAGTACCTTTCCAGTGAATTGCATTTAAACTTGGTTGTTGCAAAAAGGTGCTCAGATTTCCATTAGCTAGTGTAGCTAAGGCTTGTCTGTGTTTATAAAATGGCTTACAGAATTGTGGTCATAGATTAGGATTCGGACCATTCTTTCTTTAATGGCTGTTGTAAGCAGGGCCAAACTGTACATTAATAGTAAAACATGTTTAATCATGGTTGAGGAGAGGCATCGCAAGCAGAATTTAAGTGCTGACCTTTGGCTCTGTGACAGTCCTGGGATGAGGTAACCTCAAGTCAGCTAGTGTCTCTAAAATTCAGCAAGTTTGTAAATGTACTGCTTGATTTAGGATAAGTATTAAATGGTATCTAGTAAAGTTAGAGCTGTTAAACATAAGCAAATGTACATACCAAAATAAGCTTTGTATAATTGATAGATGTGTATTTCCATTAGCTCAGGATTTAGCAAATACTTAACCAAGTCCAAGTTCCTCTTCTAAACCATCTGGACTTGAGAGCCAGAATAAGTCCTCTCCAGATCTACCCCTGAAGTTCCCATCAGGTATTTTCCTACAGAAGTGGCCCCAAGTCAAGTTGTCAGTATGAATGGGCAGTTACTGCATCTTTTTTCCTTCTCTCTTCATTCGCATTGTTTAAATAGAAGATTCCAGTGTACTCCTTTGAGTAGAGTACTCTCTTAGTTTTCTCTCTGTCATGTGAATGGGTATGCTTATGCTGCCACTGAGACACCACTTCCATCTTCCTGAGATCCTTTCTTTAAAAGTAATTTTTAAAGTGACTATTTAAGTGAGTTGTTAGTCTAGTTCTTTGTGGACACGTGTCCACATCAACACTGGCACCCTCATCAGCAATCTCAGTAGAAAGGCTGAGGAATGAATGGCCAGAGGAGGTTTCCTTCAGATATGCTGCCAGTGGTTGTGTGGAGGAAGTTTGTAGTACCACTATTTTTATGTCTTACCTGTTCAGTGGTTAAGATTTAATAAATAAATAAAGAATAATGCATATTTCTTATAGTGCTTTTCATCAGTAGATCTCAAAAGTCCTTCATAATTTTTTAGTGTATTTATCCTCACAACACCCTTATGAAGTAAGTATCTCCATTTTACAGATAGGGAACTGAAGCATAGACAAGCTAAGTGATTTGCCTCAAGTCACAAAGGAAGTCTGTGACTGAACAGTTATATCAAGATTGGATTTTTTTTTTTTTGGTATTTCACCATAATTAACTCTTTTACACACTCTGGATTCAAATAGGAAAGATCTGTATTCTCAAAAAAAGTCCAGAAAGCTGGACACATCACTGATCTTAGACAAACAAATTACCTCCTTTCCATGCACCACTTATGTCATCTAGACAGCAATACCAAGATTTTTAAATAAAAAAAAATATATATACAAGTGTCTCCAAAAATCACCATTTTATTTTTCAGATTTAAATTTTGAAAAAGTATTGCATACAAGGGGATATGCAGACTAGTGGGCCTGTCTATATCTGAAAAAATACATGAAAATGCATTTTTTAAAGCATACATTATAAGCAATTAATCATCAGTTTCACTAAGGAACAAAATATAGTTTTAAAAATGTCAACATTCTTTCACTGTCTGAACAATTTTTCAAAATGGAAATAAAAAATAATTAATGTAAAGCACTCCTCCTAGAGACAAAATATATGGTGGAAAATCACAATTGGGATCCTAATGATTAAGTGTATTTCCATTAGACCCTCTGTTAATCAGAAATATGAACTTTAACCAAATTCTTATGTGATTTGGTGCGTTTCCAATATTTTCAAATAAATGTATCTTCTTGTAAGTGTGTAAATAACAAGATTATAGGTTTACAATGTTTGATGGGAATAGGGCCCAATCTTGCAGTCCTAACTGAGGCAAAATTTCCATAGACGTAAGGATTGCACATCATGCCTTTATTTTGTAAATTTCATTTCTGTAAAATCCAAAGATATCTGCAATATGTTTCCCCAAGATAAATCTTTCAGCACACAAGATAAACACTTATTCTACTATTCTGGTAGACATATGTCACAATATTTTTTTTAACTTAATTAAGATTTATATGGTGCAGTGTTTTTCTGAGAATTGTATTCCTTAAGTAAAGCTACCCTAGTTTTTGAAAAGATTCAACGAATTGTGTATGCAAAAATCTAGCAGCCTCTAGCCCCATGATACAAGATGGTAATATAGTGATAGCTCTAGCCAATAGGAAAGAACTTCCTTTTCTACAGTTTGACAGTTTCAGGATGCACACAATTCTTTCCATCCCAGGATTTCAAGGTGTGTTACAAACACTAGTTAATTACTAAAAAAAGGAGGACTTGTGGCACCTTAGAGACTAACAAATTTATTTGAGCATAAGCTTTCGTGAGCTACAGCTCACTTCATCGGATGCATCCGATGGAGTGAGCTGTAGCTCAGGAAAGCTTATGCTCAAATAAATTTGTTAGTCTCTAAGGTGCCACAAGTCCTCCTTTTCTTTTTGCAGATACAGACTAACGGCTGCTACTCTGAAACTAGTTAATTACTGTGAGCTTCACAAAACCCTCCTGCAATAGGTAGGGGAAACTATTTTACCTACTATGGCAATATCAGCACTGAGGTGGAATGTGATAGCTGTTAGCACAAAGCAGCTCTGCACAAGAGTGAAGTATGGTGATGGATAGTGCAGACTGTTGGAACAGGTAGAATTTAAGTAGGCAAAATAATTATTGTAGTTGGAATTTGCCCAGACATTGGGTTAACATCTCTAGTCTAACAAAAAGTGCTGTGAGATCTTTAAAAGAATACAGTCAGCTTCAAAATCTCATTGGTGTCTGGATTTTTTTGTACCTGTTACAAGTAATACTTAAACCTAGAGACAAAATTACTTCAGTATTTTTTCTGTTTATTTACGGTGTCTTTGACAGCACTTTAGGTATAGTCAGTTTATGTGGTCTTACACAGCAACAGGAGTGAGGGAGAGAAAACATTAAAAATAGGAAAATGGGATTATAAACAACAAAAATTGGCAGGAGAAAGATTTCGTACCCAAAGCTACTTTTAACTCTCTTTCAAAATTTGCTGCATTTCAAGTTATTCGTTATTAGAAGGACACCATAGATGGTAGGTCCTCCGTTTTATGTTTCACTTGAAAAATGGCATCTAGAAGAGCACAGTGCCCTCTGACACCATAGATTCAGTACTGATTCAAAGGGAAGAGTTCCACTTCAAGCACCAGCATGACTCCTTGCCACACCTATGTGTTGGTTGGAGAGCTTACTGAGCCACCTCCATGCTGAAGAGCTTGAGAGACCCATCAGTTCCAGCACAGGATGGTGTGGCTACAGACCAACACCATAGGCATGTTCTAAATGCCATACAACTAGTATTCCCAGCAACCCATACTTCACTGAGGGCTGGTTTACACTGAAAAAAAAAAAAAACCACACACCAGCACAGCTGTCTCTCTGAGGCGTGAAAAATCCACATCTCTGAGAGACGTAACTATGCCAACTTAACCCCCATTGTTGACATAGCTACTGATTTTTGGGGAGATAGATTAACTTTAGTGACAGGGTAGCCCTTCCCGTCACTGTAGTGGAGTGTCTATACTGAAGCACTACAGCGGCACAGCTGTAGTATTTAAATGGCTTGTCTATACTTGAAACACTACAGCGTAGATGTTACCTATGCTGACGGGAGGTGTACGTAATCCACCTTCCCTGAGAGGCAGCAGCTAGGTTGGCTTAACTATGTCACTCAGGGGTGCGGATTTTTCACACCTCTGAGCAAAACAGCTGAGTCAACATAACTTTATCGTGTAGACTAGGGCTAAGCCTAGACATATGCTGACAGATTGGATTTTGAAAGTGACAGTCTTGATTTTATTATATTTTTCAATATACCAAACTGTTAAGCTATCAGGTCTGTTCCTGAGTTAACATACATACCTGATTTTACCTAGTGTAGCCTTTATCTAAATTGACTTCATCATTGTTAGCAGCTAATAGATGATCTTGAAACAGATATTTCACTTAGGGTACGTCCACCGGAACGAGAAGAGTAAGGTAAGTCAACGGGAAAGTATCTCCCGTTGACGGAGTGTGGTGTAGACACAGCAGTATGTTGACCTAAGCTACATTGACTCCAGCTACGTGAATAACGTAGCTGGAGTTGCGTAACTTAGGTCAACTTAACCCCACAGTGTAGACCTGCCCTTACTGTGGTTATTTCTATCATAGAAACACCAGAAAGGAGTGAAGAGAACCTTATGGTTCCTGTTTATACAATATGACTTTTGGGTCTGTCTAGAGTTTGTGATGCTGCTTTTATTCAAGTGACTTGATTGCCATTGAGCTTGATTTAACTAACTTGACTGTTAATACTAACCTAGATGCCCCCTGGAGCAAACATTTGTGGAGCATCTCGAATAAAGCTGTGTTTGTTAACTCAAGTTTAGGCAATCAATTAAGTAGCGTTAAAACTGGACCACAAACTCTAGACATACTCTAATTCAGTGATACTCAGAGTGAGGCTTGCGAGCCGCAAGTGGCTCTTTAATGAGTCTCCTTCAGCTGTTTGCAGTGCATGATACTAAAAGACTGTGATTTAATTATTAACCAAAGTTATTAACCAATCAGGATACTTTTAATATGTTAGCCGATTGTAGTGATAAAATAAGAATGCTTGGTCAGTCATTTTGCTGTGAGAATAATATATATGTGTATAAATATAGTAAATGAAACTACTAATTCACACTACTGTGGCTCTTTTGGATAATGTTCACTAATTCGGCTCCTCAACCTCTGAAGTCTGAGTACCACTACTCTAATTCTTAGCGCAATACTGCTGAGCTCAAAGGGTTTCTTTATTGTGTTTACTACCTAGTGTAAAGACTGTTTTAAAGGGGCGTTGGATAGAAAGAGTGAAAAGCAGGAACCAAATATACTTTGAGATGCAGTAGGAGGTGTGGACCTTATTTTCCTTTAATGGGGGTAGATTTGTTTTTTAATGGTTATATTTTCTTAATTAACATCAGTCTTTAATAATGGGAAATGGAGAACTTGCAGAGCCAATTAAACTTTCTGTGAATTAAAAATAACTGTTTAATAGCCGTAACTGCCAAATAAAAAGTTCTCTCTTCACCACTCATCGTGTGCTGTACATACAGCATGTGACCAGACACATGGTTTAGTGAAGAAATGCCTGCAAACCCTCCTCCCCCGCCCCAAAAAACAAAAAAGTTAAAGCATATATTGAAATAACATTACAAGTTCAATATAACCCTGTAAGGCATGTTAGGTTCAAGGGGAAAAAAATCACTGTGCACATTTATGCAGTCAATTTCTAACTGAAACCTATGTAACCATATTACTTACATAGCTTCCTAATTGACAGCTGTAAGACTGGATCTTGTAAAATAGTATGCACAAAAATTAAAGTTATAGTTCAGGAATCAAAGAAGTGCCCTTATACAATGTCTAATGAATGGGCTTAATTTATTAAAAATTGTAAGTACCACTTACAGTAGTTCACTTTATCTGCTATTTGCATCTTTAAAAATAAATCCCTGTTTTCCTAATAGGTAGCTGCCCACTTTATATACACTACATTGAGCAACTTTAACTATAAGTGTTTCTGCTAGCATTGCCTATATGCAACTCCCATTCCTTGTGATGGGAGTTATGTGTTAACAAAGGGCAAAATAATCATGCAGTCATGACGAGTTCCAATTGTATTGTCCAGGTATATGGTTCTGCAGTGCTACTTACTTTGATGTAATCCTACAAACTGCTAAGCCTTCTCTGTGCGATACTGGGCACCCTCCCCTCTCATTAAAGGCAGTGGGAGTTGACAGGTGCCCAGCACCATACGGGACTGGGCCCTGGCTCAGAATCTGAATGCTTGCATGTTTTTGTAGAAGACCTAATACAAGCAAGAGAAGTTACTAGCCAACATAACATTTTTACCCCTTGTGCGATCTTAGGCCAAATCCCCAGCTGCAGACAATGAGCATGCAGTGCAGGTCAGGTGCATGAGGGGAGCAGTGTTTACCTTTGCTCTCCCCAAAGCCTGAGGTTTCTGAGTGCAAGGCCAGATACCCAGTATAAGTCAGAGCGGCCATAAATGGGCTGCTAACAGTCCCATGGGGCCAAAACCACAAGCCATGCACTTCAATGCAACCATACCATACAATCCAGTCTACAATATGCTTAGTAGTAGACTCATTGTTAAGATGAAAACCTATCAGATAGTAACCTTGCATTTCTGTAATGCTTTCTCACAGGGGTTTCTTGAGTCAAGTACTATCTGTTTTTCACAGATGGTAAAGTAGAGGCACAGAGAAATTACTTACCCAAAGTTAGAGAACAAGTCAGTGGCCAGGCTAGGAATAGAATCCAGAATGCCTGTCTTGTGCTCTAACTACTGGACCATGCTCCCTCCCTTAAAACGGTGCTTTTCTGCAATAATTGGTGAGTGGATGTTAGATTTTTTTTTTCAAGCAGCTGTTCAGTTCAAATTCATAATTACACACACCTTAGAACTGGCCATTTTCCACATGTATATGATATGGGAACTGGTTGCTTTCATGGGTTTTGTGGGGATGCTGGTTGATGTTTATTCTGGCATCTCAGAAGCAGGACAGTTTGTGATAGTTGTCCGAAGGAAGTCATAGCTTTCCCCATCTCACAACCAGAAACTTTCCCCTCCCTCTGACCTGAAATGAGGATGCAGCCTACCTTCCTATTTATGTGTTCCTGACCCAACCTTCATGTGGGAACCAGTGAGGATGTGCAGAGACAGGTGCCTAACTCCTGTTGGTCAGAGAGTAGAAAAACTAAATTGTGTACAATCCTCTACAATTCTCTGAGGACTAGAATGAGCTTTACAATCCGCATGAGCTTAATACTCAAATACAGAGGGCAAATGCAGAAACCAGGGAAAATCCACCCTGACCAAGAAAATTAATTTGATTCCAAAAGGCAAAGCAGAAAATGATTAGAACCTATGGGAACGAGGGTCCAGGAAACAATCGAAAGCAGTGATACTCAGTCTTGAAGATCAGAAGAGCCCTGACGAAATCAATGAAGTTACAGTTGCTGTGCGTGTTGTGTCATGACAGTGTTTTTGTGAGTCACTTATGCCATGACACATCACAACTGGAGGAAGTTGCACTGTGTGTGGACTACTGTTAAACACAGTAGTCCACTTTGCAGAGGCCACTTTGTCATCTCTGCAGTTTCTCAGTCCGGGGGCCAGCCAGCAGTTAATTCAACCTAGAAGAGCCTTTGGGCTCCTGTAAGTTGCACCTGGCTGCAAGTCAGCTTCAAAGGCCATTCCAGCAGAAAAGGGTCAGAACGGTGCAGAAGGGCTCTGACAATATTCCCAACCCCCAGTTGCACTCCTGACTCTGGAGGCTATGAGCACAACGTAGCTATGCTCCATCTGTACATGCTGAGGATTTTCCCCCTATGTTTGGGGAATTCGCAGGAGGCCAAGTAAAGCTGGCTTTACAGCTCCTTTGTGCCATCAGAGCAGTCCAAAGGGACAGCAATCAGGCTGAGGATCTGGCCCAATATCCTTCCCTTCTGTGCCACTGGAAGGGTGGCATTCCTTGTCTCTTTTTGCCCCCTTCCATTTAGTTGCTGGGGAAAGTGAGTGTGTGTTCTTTCCTCCCTCTCATTTCTGTCAGCTGCTAAAAGCCAAGGGAGGATTCCAGAGGTCTGTCAAAGATTCCTGGATTGAATTTTGATGGCATGGTTTATAAAATTCTGCAATATACTATCACAGATTTAAAAGGAAGCAAGGAAGAATGCTTTTGAAGTTATAAAGAAAGTGACAGCAGTATTTTAAAAAATAAAGTTATGAAGTGCTGCACAATGATTGAGAATGCAGGAGAGTTTTTAATGTTGAGCTTTACCCCAGGTTGCAATTTGACCAGGAGAAGATAAAACTATCCCCAAAAATTCCTTAAGTCATAGTAGCAGTTGAATGACCCAGTAAGAGCAGGGATAGGGCAAAAGAAGAGTTGCTGTAGATTGTGCGGGATGTTGATTCACAAGGGGAAATACAAAAGGTTCCAAAAGCCACCAGGAACAACACGTACTTGTGAAAAGCAGACGAGGACCTACAGACTTGAATTAATGTAGGTCAGATTTTTAATAAAGGGTCACTGATCACTCAGAGTTAGTGAACTGGACACAGAGAAAACTGCCAAGTTAATCAAGCCATTGTGGATCGAGAGGTATTTGACTTGGCTGAAATACAAATGGTTTCTTCTTACCACTAGTGGTACTGCAAGAGGCACTTTCATACAGAAGGTAACACATTTGTTATATCACTGCAGAGATTTTTGCTTTGTAAACATGTATAATGAATGACCTGTAAAATTCTGGAACTTATTGAAGTTGATTTCAACCTGATAATGGAAATGTAAAGATCCAACTGAAGCATAAGCTTACCCAAGGCCACACTATACTATTTTAAAATGTATGTAATACCTTATTGTGTGAAGACATCAAGACTTTATACAAAAGAGATGCAATGCCGTTGTTAATGAATGAAAATGAGCAAGTCTTTGGTTTAAAAGAGGCAGCAGGCATGACACTGTTGAACAAAATTACCAAATAGAAACAGGGGCCATGAATGGAAAGTGAATTAAGGTCAATAAAGAGTACCTAAGGCACCTCATTTATAGATAGTCATCTTTGCTACACTCCTAAAGACCTCCAAATAATACTCATAAAACTGCACACAATAAGGACTGTGAAGGTGAAACAGCAGAGAACCAAAGCACTTATTCGAGTTAAACTTCCCAGGATCAGAGGATAGGAGGGAAATATGCTTCCCCAAACCAGAAGGATGTAATGGACAGGATCAAAGCGAGGAAAAAGCTGACTTCAGAAGGAAGATGAGTACCATAAAGAGCAAAGACACTCTTTGCTGCTCATGAATCACAAGCCAAGACCTGGAGCGAAAAGCTAGAAAGTGAGGCACTGATAGTTCCTATGATGTCCAATTTTCTCCTCTGCCTTGAAGACAGGAGAAGACAAGTACACTGTACACTTGCCTCCAAATGGAGACCATTGTTCAGCAGGCATAGTAAGGGTTGTCCTGGCAAAAGATGGAAGAATCATTATAAGAGCAACAGGAATTAAAATTTATCTTTTGTCACCAACATAGTGAGGCTCTTCATTTGACGGGATGTTATTGGGTGGTAATTATGCTCTAACCACCACATCCTAGGCTAGATTAGGGCTTAACTTTAAATACTTTTTTGATTTCTCCCTCCCCCCCCAGGTTCAAGTATGGAAAAAAAATCCACTCTAGTACTAGCCCCATTACCTGAAGCAGTGTGAGAATGAGTTGACCATATTGAGCCAATTCTGTCCTTGTACTAGGATATGAAACGAATTTCTAAACACTAAACCCTAGTGGGGCCTGCATTTAACTGGGCCTGCTTTTTGATTGCTGAACTGTGTGTAAAATGTGCATTCAGCATCCATACTTCCCCTTTGACTAGCAGTAGGAAAGAACTATGAAATTCCCCTGCCTGCTTTTCAAGTCCATGCTGGTATGTGTAGTCAACCAAACCCTGTCCCCATCTTGGTATGTAGGCTCATTTGGTATTTTTCATTCTTTTCTGCACACTTATCCAACAGCTTAGAAGGTCCTTGGGAAGAAAGAAGGCAAAAGGTACAAGTGTATGTTTAAAAAAAACAACAACTGCACATTTTACAAGTCTCAAAAGGTGTGCAGAAAAATTGAAGAATACTTTATCAATAAATCTGGCCCAAACTTCAGGTAACACAAATGCTTAAGTTTCTCAGATGGTTTTGTGAGTATCGTACTAAGCCTGCAGTAGCCAGAAGGCTGGTTACATTTTAATGTATATTAGTTAACTGTACAACACGTAGTGTTCATGATAAATGCATGTATGATTGTTACACTTTTCGCATTCTTTAGGAAAGCACGTCAAGCTTTAAAGAGAAAAGGGTTGTACCGCCTTTCAATATTTAGATTACACTGAACTTGTGCTCAAACAATATTTTCCTTCTTTCTCTGTTTTTACTGTATGTTTTCTGCCCTCAGATATGGCCCATTTCCTGTTCCCTCGGAGCTACCTTTGGCTATGTGGCTGGCCTCATTATTGCACCTCTGTGGATATACTGGAATCGGAAGCAGCTTACATACAAAAGCAGATAACTGGGGCAAAGAGAGAAGGTATTTCTTTGTGCAGATTCCATACGGACTGGGCAGAAATTTTTATGTGATTAAAGCAAGAGACTATTGAAATATTTTCAACGTGGTTTTGGGCCAAGCATCTCCACTTACGGCATTATTTATATGCTGTTGTTGCCAGCTCTAACTTTTTTAACCCCTGAGAGATTGTATCTTCCAGTCCAAATAAAGGATTTGTAAAAGATGGTGGCTGCTTCTTACTAGAGTTCTGTTGATTTGTTTGGTTTTGTTCCTCTGGATTTCACCGATTTCAGAGGTTAGATTCCTAAGTTTAGCTTACAAACTTCTATGATCTATAACAAGTTCTGTGTACTTATGTACTGTATCATTTACGTTTGACAGAAATTCACAGTAGGCCTGGCCATTGTCAAATGTATCTCACGTGATCAAACAGCAGTTTATGCATCTTGATCCTATTCTTTTTTTCACTGTGTGTTTCTTTGGAGTTAAAATGGCTATTATAGCTTCATCAAAAACAGTCTTCAGTCCTTTCTGTGTTAAAGCTGAACACTCCACATAGCAGCAGGCTCCTATCTGTCAAAAAAAATAATGAATTTAATAGCTACATAGGCATATATTCAGATCTATTCGTTAGCTCTTGAGGTTTTTTTTCTTTTGATAGAAACACCCCAAGGTCTTGTGTTTGACCTAGAAAAATCATCCCAATGTGTTCCGTGTCCTGTAAAGCAAAGTATTCCTTTCTTTTGTCTTTTGATGATAGTTTTGGAATTCATTTCTTTAGGTTCTGTTTCTGAAGAAAGCGTGTTTACAAGCAGCTTGTTTTGGGTTGATTGTATAGTCCTAAACGCTTCAGCTAAAGGACAGGAAGAAAAAATTATGTGGCCAACTTGTAGATTCATTTCTGAAAATGAGCAATAAATAAAAATGCCTAGCACCTACCGGACATTTTAAAAAAAGTTAGAGTTTTGTAATGATTAATTGCCTTTAGGTACATCCCCTGTTTTAATTAATTATCTGACTCATGATCATTATTGACTTCTGTACTGAAAAGAGTTACACTGTTATTAAAAGAGAAACATCTAAGTGAGTCTGCTTGTTAGTAGTGGTTTTATAAAAAGCTGGTTATCTAGACTGGTGAAATAAGTATGAAAATAGCACATAAGAAGAAAAAAATGCAATCAAGAATAAGTTGGGTAGGAGCAGGTTTTTTTCTCCTCGAGTGTCTGATTTACCTCTTTTGCTAACTTCTGTCCCTGTTCCATAGATATAGGCTTCTCCTTCATATCATTCAATCTTGCTAAAGTTTTTGGATCATCACGAAGATCAATCTAGTAGGAAAGATGGAAATAATATTGCATAATGATTACACACATGTCAAATAGAAATCATTGAGCCATATCATGTCCTCCGTTCTAGGGCCTGATCCAAAAGACACATGAAGATGTAGATCAGGTCTCCAATACCCAAGTATCCAAAAGGAAGGGTAGGTGGGTTATTTATTCTCAGCTTTTTTCCTTAACTTCAGTGTGACACTCCAGAATCACCAATGAACACAGGAGGGGCAGGATTAATCCAATACATACTGGGGAAATTTGAGCTGCTTCCGCTTAGAGCATAATCCTGTAAGACTCCGTGGGACTAGAACCTGGGACTGTGGACCTTAGGTCATCTGACAGTCCCATGTTGCTACTGAGAGGCCATGCAGCACCACATCCAAGGAGCACTATGGTGACAGCACCCTGTGGCCTTCTGATTGGCTCATGCTCACTATTTAACCCTGGAGGGTGCCCCAGGAAGTTGTCTAGGCAATCATGCAGACTTCTAGCATGCTGTGACTCCAGACCTCACCTTACTTTCTGATCTCTGGCCTCCAACCCCAGCCTGACTCTGAGCCGGACTCTTTCCTGTTGATACCAGCTCTAGTGACTACTCCGATCCTTGCTCTCTGACTACCGCCTCATGGCCATCCTTGACATGTGGACACCAGCCCACCATGACCGCTAAGCCAGACTGCCTACGCCCTGGTTCCTTATAAATCCAATGTCCGTTGAAATCAAGAGAAGTCTCTCCATTAGTTTCAATGGGTATTGGATAGGACTGTTAGCCATGGCACGGGGTTATGCGCGTAATGTGGGGCCCGATCCTGCAGTGCATTCTGGGACTAGTAATCCTATTGATTTCAGTGAGTTACCCGGAAGAGTAATGCTTGTAATCCCAGACCCCTGCTCAACAGCCTCAAGTGCTTGTGTAACACGATGCATCTTTTTTTTAATAGAATGAAGATAACTCTGGAGCTGGGTGACATTTTTTGACAAACTTTTCACTGAAAAATGCAGATCCAGGTTGATGGAAACATTTTGCAAATTCATGGGGAATTCACCACATGTATTTAGTTTGGGGGAAAAAAAAACAAAAACCTAAAAATATTCCCATAAATTTGAAACATTTTGTTTTGACATTTTCTAAGTGAAGTGTATACAATCTAAACAAATTTGTTTTGAAATTTATTTTTAAAAAGATTTTAAAATGTCAAACTAAACATTTTGTATCACTCAAACAATAATTTTCTTCGACTTTTCAGTTCACCAAAAATTTAGAAAAAAATTCATTTTATGTCTCCCCAATATGTAGTTTTAATTTTTTCAGTCTGGCCAACAAACTGAAGAATCGGTTATTCACTCAGGAGTACTTATAACACAAGTGACCCTGTTTTCCTACTGTCGGATGCGAGCAAGGTCATGTCTACACTACAGCGGCATAGTATAGATGCTTCCTACATCAACGGAAGGGGTTTTTCCCATTGACGTAATTAATCCACCTCTCTGAAAGGCAGTACCTAGGTCAGTGGAAGAATCTGTCCATTGACCTTATGTCTGTCTACATTCAGGGTTAGGTTGTTTAATAAGAGGGAAGGTCTGAAAGAAAATAGCATAATGCCACTATATAAATCTACAGCCACACCTTGAAAACTGCATACAATTCTGGTCTCCCCATCTCAAAAAAGATATACAGTACTAGAATTGGAAAAAGGACAGAAGGACAACAAAATTGATTTGGGGTATGGAACATCTTCCATATGCAGAGAAGTTAAATACTAAGACCGTTCAGCTTAGAAAAGAGACAACTAAGGGGGGATATGATTGAGGTCTATAAAATCATGAATAGTATGGATTAAAAAAAAAATGACTAGAGAAGTGTTGTTTATTCCTTCACGTAACACAAAAACCAGGGGTCACCCTATAAAATTAACAGGCAGCAGGTTTAAACTAACAAAACAACTAACTGAACTACTTCACACAATGCACAGTCAACCTGTGTAACTCATTTCCAGGGGATGTTGTGAAGGCCAAAAGTATAACTGGGTTCCAAAAATAATTGGATAAGTTCGTGGAGGGATAGGTCCATCAGTGGCTATTAGCCAAGATCGTCAGGGACGCAGCCCGATGTTCTGGGTGTCCCCAGACTTCTGACTGCCAGAAGCTGGAACTGGACAACGGGATGGATCACTCAATAATTGCCCTGTGCTGTTCATTCCTTCTGGAGCATCTGATAGCAGACGCTGTCAAAAGACAGGATAGTGGGCTAGAAGGACCATTGGCCAAACTGGGTCAGATCATTCTCATGTACTTATGTCCTAACTACAGTGCTCAGGGCGTGAAATATTTCACAGCCCTGAGTAACATAGCTATGTCTACCTAAGTTATAGGTGTAGGCTAGGTCTAACTCTTCCAGTTGAAGTCAGAGAAAGGGAGTTATTTGGATCCTGCTGCAGGGGCCCGGGGCCCAAAGAAAGCACACGTTAGATGATCTGGATTATTTAAATAAAACAAGCAAAATAAAACCAGACGTACCTGGGTTCCTACGAATAAAAAGGGTACATTAGGTGCATATTCCTTTAGCTCTGGTACCCACTCCTCCTTCACGTTTTGAAACGAGGCTGGATTTACCACTGAGAAGCAGATAAGGAAGACATCTGTCATAGGATAAGATAAAGGTCTCAGACGATCGTAGTCTTCCTGAGGAAGAAAAATGTTGTTATCGGCAATCCTGAACTGAAGCTCACATTTTGTTCATTGTAACAGTTACATTCAGGGACTGTGCTCAAATATCTCAGATAGAAAACTCATTTAAACAGAGACTCCGTTTACTTGGCTCTTTTAGTGGTACCCCGTCAGTTAACGTGGCCGTTAGATTAAAATCCACACACAGGAAGTAAACATATGAATGCAAGTGAAAACCATGGCAATGTTGCTACCAGTAGTTACACGGTTATCTATGCAATATGATATTTATGGAAAGCTAAACTTCTTTAAAGCCTCATTTTAAACATTCTTTGCATATCTGCAACCTAAGGGCTAGCTTTTGCCCTGGCATGCTGAGGGGAAATAAGCAGACACATGCTGATTCCACAACCATTCTGCCTGTACAAAGCAAAATGGGTGGGGCAAATCAGAGACATCCATAGTGCTGCTTCTGACTATCCACCTAACCAAGAAAGCACTCCCTCTTGGATCTCAGATGTGAATGGTAGCTGAGCCCTCTCCTAGCTTTTTGAAGTATCAGCAGGATAGTGTGTCCTATTACTGATGATCCTGTTCTGGGGGACAGAGTGGGATCAGAGCTCCTTTATCCACACACTCCTTTAGCCCAGTGCACCCACCCAACACCAGGGAAGATTTGGCATTAAAAAGCACTGACATTTTCTAAAGGAAAAGATCACCCAAAAGAATTCCTTTGAAGGAATTCTCAGTGTGGATGGACAAATCACTCAGGTGTTAGTTTTTTAGAGCCACAGCATCAAAGCCGCTTGGCCATATTGGGAAGGTGCACAGGCACACCAGGCTTGTTCTGCTGGATGGCATTGAAGAGAGCAGGCTATGCTGGTGCCATTCCTATTTTAGAGAGTTTAATGTAGATCACTAGCTTCAGAGCCTTTACACGGAAGACTGGCATTGTGCCCACATTGCACAGGGAAGGCTTTTGGTCCCCTCTCCACTACAATGAGCACCAAGGCAGGGCTAACCAAAGTCTGCTGCAAGCTTCTTGATACAAATTCCCATCTGAATTAAATCCCACAAATATTAGAACTGTTTATTCGTTAAATAAAAACAGGCTGATGTAATTCAACACTACCTACACTTTGGGAAATTCAGCTATAGTTTTTCACTGGCAACTGTAACTGCCAGATTGCACATATTTAATTGTAAATGAAAAACTTAATTAGCAAATAGTTATAACTGAAAGCATGTCAATGGAATCCCAAAGAATGTGTGAATTTCCACAGAATATTTCTACCAACCCATCTCCCTCAGAAGTCTGGAAATGAACAGCCAAGGGATGCAGGCACTTCACTCCTATCAGATACTGCTGCATAATTTTGCAAAAACACAAAAACTGTAGAAGATGCAGATTAGTGTCTGTTCTGAACTGGTTGGAACATCTGTGACTGACACATTTTGTAGGCAGGTGTACTAGACTGGCCAGAATGCATGCAACTCTGGCCACATATCTGCCAGAAGCTAGTTATGGCGCCCCATTGAGTGAGGCTGGGGTTGTAACTAGATTTCCATCATAAGCCCTGTTTTGCCCAGTCCTAAAAAGCTACTTTCCATATATAGTTTCCATGCATGTTCTCTGATTGAGAATGGTTTCCTCAATGTGATAACAAGGTCTGTCATATCTCCATATCCAGAATACACTACAACTTCTAACCAGCTTTGTAAGCAGCTTGTACATGCTTAACTCTGCACATGATTGATGTCCACACACTTTAGTGACCAGAGTAGCTACATTACAGTGTTTAGTGGCCTCAGCTGCCACATAACTATCTTCCTGCTACTTCTTCAACACTTACTGCTGTGTGGACAGAACCTGCTAACCATTGTTTAGCCCATTTGGCTGGTCCTCATTCATCCTAGCTCTCGGGGTGGCATGACATCCCAGGCTGTATTGTCCTATGTTCTGCTCTCTGTCCTCCTCCAGGCTCTCTGTGCCCTGCTGAGGCAGATTGAGACAGCAGCCCAGAATTTCCCAGAATGCACTGATATGAACCCTTAGGCAACAAGGGAGATGTGGCTGCACAAACAGTCGAACGGTTGTCTTGCGGAAAAATGCTGCTTTAAGGACACAACTCAGCCATGTTTGCCCAGGCTTTGTATAGGAAAGGGTGAATAGCCATGTACTTAGGTAGTACTTAAGATACAAGACCTTGCTTACTTGGATTTTAGCGTACTGGCTTCTAAATACCCTGTTGAGGTGGAGAGAGAGCCAGATTTTAAAGCAACAATGGGTAACTGGTATGTGCTTTGCTGAGTCAGAATATTCTTGAATTATCAGCTATTCCTGTCCCTGATCACACTGGAAAAATATTTAGACCAATCATTTCCTTTTTAAAAGAGTGGATCACTTCATATTACTGTGATAGTAACCAAGTAACTACTAATGGTTAGCTAAGAAATGTGCCTACAGCTAGTCTGTACTAAGCAGCCTATTAGTTACCTTTCCCACCAGCCCCTTTGTTTGTATCATTCAGCTATTTCATTTTGTCTTTTCGACTGAAGATCTTTTGGGCAGAGACTATCATTTACTATATGTTTGTACAGTGAATGAGGCCACTAAGCCAGGGATAGGCAACTTTCAGATAGCAGAGGGCCACAGTATCCATTAAAACCCTTTGGCAACCCATACATTTATTTTTTAGAGGCTCCAGGATGTAGCAGAAGAGGAAGCCGTGGCAGTCGAGGAAAAATATGAGCTTATACCATCCCTGCCCTGGTCCCTGACATGCTGGCCCTGTTCACAAGGGTTCCGGAAACTTTGCGTGTGTGTGTGGGGGGAGGGCAAGGCCAAAGGGCCCCCTCCCTCTCCAGGGCTTGTTGCTCCACGGGTGAGCCAGCTGCCCTCTCTTCTGGTGCCACAGCAGTCCCTGGTGGGTGAAAAGTGTAATTGCAGCACCTCCCCCAGCAGAATCTATTATTCTGCAGGGGGAATAAAAAAAATCTGTGGGGGACATGAATTCTGCGCTTATGTTTCTTTTGTTAAAAAGTGGGGAGGCACGGCCCCTTAACCCCCCTCCCCGGTTCTGATGCCAGTACCTATGTCAAGGCTGAATACCCACTCTGGCACCTCGGGTGCAGGAAGTGGGGGCCCGCAAGGATTTTAAAAACTAATACTGGCCACTCCAGGCTTGTATTAAACTCCCAAGGTTACAGCTTCTCTCTGACCTTGGTTTGGTAAACGCTGCCACCACCCAAATGCAAAAAAAACCCAAAAACAACAAAAAAACCCTGAGACCCAGGAAGGAGCACTTGGGAATTCCTCCCTGTGGGGCACCCTCAAGCCCTTTCACCCCTCACACCCCTCAGAGAAGAGCTGAGAAAGAAAACAAAGGAAATTAGCTGTTGCCATCAGCTAATCAAAGAGCATATGCACTAACCTATTAGGACACCAAAAATCCAATCCTGTTCTTATTAAAAACAAAAAGGAAGAAAGTACATCTGGAACTTAGGTTTTTGCTAGATTTTAAAAGAGCAATACCAAAAACTAAGCACACAAAATAGCTTTCTTGGGGGTTCAGCTTAACAGTTACAAGCAAACAAAAGCATCTGGGGTTAGCACAGAGGAGTCCACAAGCCAATAAGAAATAAAAGAAATAACCCTACTCGCATCTTTTTAGACATTCCCTAATTTTACGTACATATCTGAGGCTGCAGATAAGTGGGTTTGAGGTATGAATTGATAATCTATAATCATACATGACTTAAAGCTGGTTACAGCATTACTGCTCCGTGTCCCTGCAGCCCAGAGAGAGCAGCAGACAAAGGGAAAGTTTCTTTCCCCATTTTAAAAAGTTCTAGCCTTCCAATTGACTCTTTTGGTCAGGTGCCCACTTTTTTTTCCTTTACCTGGGGGACCTGTTAACCCTTTACAGGTAAAGCAAGTAGAGAACAGCTACCAAGAGGGATTTTACAGCTACCTGGCTGGCTGTCCATCAAAGGAAGTTATTCCCCCTCTTATTTATCACAGCCTATGTTCAGTAATTCCAGGTACGGTCCACCAGAGCCATCCTAGAATGAGCCCACTGCAACCAGGGAGCAGCTGTCTCCTGCCCGTACTCGCGTAGGTGCTAGGGAACAGCCTCCTTTCCTCCTCCAGACAGTGGGAAAAGCCGCCTCTTGCCCCCTTTTGCTGACCTCTGCTCCCTGGTAACAGAGCTTCTCACATCTTCCCTCACTCCAGGGGTTGCCAGCGCTGCCTACTCTCAGGCTCAAATCTGGGTGGGCTATGCCCCTGGTTGGTAGGCCAATGCAGCCCTGGGCTACCAGTTGCCAATCTCTGCGGTACCACTACTGCAATAAAATAATAATAATTAATAATTAATTGAGTTGCTATGCTTTCTGATCACTTGAAACAGAATTAAGTCAAGTTCTTTTGTGTGTGCGTGTGTGCGTGCATTAAATGCATATATACACGTGCATTTTCAAGTCAGGGACTTTTTGTGAGCATGCCAATCCCTCCCACTGTGTACACAACTGCAGTAAATGAATGTGCAATAGAAAACATGCACATATGTAGAAAAATAGGTGCAGATCTCAGGCCACTGTCTGTGAAAAATCAAGCCCCAAATGTGTGAAATTACTAGGAACAGAGAATGAAAAGGCACTGTTACCATGACTTATGTAAAACCTCCTTCAGTTTCTGATAGAGCCCACTGTAAACAGAATGCCCTCATACACTTTCCACCCTCCTCCCCCCCCACATAAATGGAAGGTGTAAGGGATATCTCTCTCCCCTCTTGATGTTTGTTTATAAGGGCAGAAGAGAAACTAACTCCCACTATTTCCATGCATGTAAACTGACTGTGCCCAAAATGTTGCCAAATGCAGAGACTAAACAAAATGAAAATATAGAGAATATTCTTCCTAATACAGTTCTTTCAGTTCTAGTAATTTACTTGTAACTTTAGTAGGTACAAAATTTTGAGGAGAAATGTAACTGAAGTTAATGATGTCCCTTTTTACAATATCCAATCTCCTTATAAGCATACATTTTACCTCTCTACCCCTACTACTGTATGCAGTCAGATCCTATTCAGGGAAGCAACCACATTTACTGGGTGGAGATCAAAATCCTAAAAAGAGACTGCCCAACTACAAATTAGACTGGTCCCTGGAGTGTATGATCTTCAAGATAGTACATAAGAAAATCAGCTAAGCAGGTTAGTCAGTCATTCTCAGATTCAGGACTACTGAAAACCTGTAAAAAAAATTTGTTTTAAATTACAAACCAGTCATAACATTAACACATGAGAATGTGTCAAACAAACAGCAATAAAATATTTCATTAGCTATTAGCATAATAAACATGCACCATCACTCAAAAAAAAAATTAAATTAGTTCAATGACCTTAAAGTGCCTCTCAATCAGTCTAAATTCTAGAGGTCTATTTCCAGACAATGAACACTAATTATTTTCCAATTGCAAAGTTGTTTTACATGTGCATACTTTGCTGGAAAACCTGCAGTGTGCATGAAAGTTTAGACTAACTTTTTTTTTTTTTGTCTTAGACACTATTCCTTTTACAGTTAGATACATCTTGGTACCTTGCATTCCTTCTGAAAAACTGGCTAGCAACTGTTTTAGAAGTGAGCACTACTATTGTTTCTTTAGTAGCCTCTGCGGATAAACTTCTCCTTTCTGCTCTCTGCATCTATTTATATAACTTTATACTCTGCTTCTTCTACAACACGGAGGCCTACGTATCTCAGTCCATCCTGTATAATTAAGGTGTTAAACTAAAGACAAATACCATTTGTCTGGCTATTTTACACATCACAATCAAATTGTCTGCTAAAGTACATGGTATCAGCTCCATTGACTTCAATGGAGTTCTGCCCACTTACATCAGCAGTGAATTTGAGTCTATATATACACTGTACTCTGCTTGAAACAGTCAGAATGTTGTCATGTCTCTCATATTAGAGCCCTGTCTATACTAGGGAAAGTCTTCAAAAATGTCCCACTGTTGCTAACACTGGGTCAGCTCCACCAGTACTAGCAACATGGGTAGCCCAAATGTAAACAGATGGGCAGCTGCTTCCACCAGTTTCAACACCATGTCAATTAGACCAGCTCTAAGCAAGGTAAGATGACATAGTGCTTAAAATGTTGTCAGCAGCGAGGTTCCCATCTACACTATGATCCCCAACATTGCTAGCACTGATTGAGCTAAACCCATGTTAGCAACAGTGAGAAATCTGGAGAAAAAAAAATTCCTGTATTCGGGCCTAAATAATGGTTGAATTCCATGGGATCAGCTAGAAATACTGTTAGTGTTTAGACTGCTCATTTGAGAAACATGGAAAAAATCAGTGTGCAACAGTATAATTTTATTACTTGAATTCATCAGCATACACGAGAGAAATTAACTTTATTCCAAAATTAAGTGCAATGGCAAAATCTAACTATACTAGTCAGAAGTCAACATAAATTCCAGTGTGAGTGCATGCACTCATACTCTATATCAATTAAACTTTCATTCTAATTTGGGGGAGGCAGTGGGTAGATTTAGGCATTAAAAACATTTGAAGAATTTGACTGGAATATTTTAAGAACCAAAGATATGAGCAGAAAGAAGGTGACTAAGGACCAACATGGTGCAGTACAATTGCCTAACATTCAAATCGGAGAGAGTTGTATTATGAGCTTTAAAAGAAAAAAACACCAAAAAACAAAACAATCAAAAAAACCTATTTGTCATCTGCCAAAGCAGCCAAATACAAATGGAGAAACAGGATAAGAAAATAAGAACAACAACTACTTTAACTAAGCCAATACCGTTGCATCCTATTTGTTTAATGTCTTCAAAGTGCTTTGAACACCTCCAGGGGAAGACACTAGATTAGTACTGCAATAAATAACAAAATACTTTGTAAGACACTGGCCATCACTTGTTGGGTGTCAGTCTGGTAACCAAAGAAAGTGGCTGCCAATAGGAAGTGAAAAGAGTAAAAAGACAAGGATATAAGAAACTGTTGCTAATAGTCTGTCTCAGCATCTCAACTATAGACATGCTTGTTGATCCTGACAGATCTGTTGATGCATAGTTCTTTATTGAAAATACCTCTGAAGTTGTTTTTAAATGCATTCCAGGAAAGAGGAGGTTACTGACCTGTAGCTGGAGGTTCTTTGAGATATGTGGTCCCTATCTGTATTCCACTGTGGGATTATGCATGCACACCCTGCACCCGGAGAATCTGAAAGTAATGTTTGTTGGTCCACGCATGCACCCTGGTTCACCATGCCCATGACATAGGTGATAAAGGGTGGGACGGACCAACCACCTCTGCAATTCCTTCTGCACTGCCAATCAGAGAATATCCGAAGCGGAAGGGAAGGCAGGCAGGCAGTAGTATCAGGCAGAGACCACACATCTTGAATAACCTCCACTTACAGATAAGTAACTTCTTTGAGCGATGGTCTCTATTGTATTCCACTGTGGGTGATTGACAAGCAGTACATAAGTAGGAGGAGGGTGCAAGGATGAGGACGGTAGGGTTTAGTGGAGAACCACTCTCCCAAAGGAGGTATCAGCAGCTGAGTCTTATACCAGTGCATAATGCCTTGCAAACGTGTGGATGGAACTCCATGTGACTACTTGATAGATATCTAGGAGGGGTATGGTCCTGATGAGACGCTATGGTCATTGCTTGAGCTGTAGTGGAGAGAGCTCATACCCA
The DNA here is from genome assembly GCF_965152275.1 of Natator depressus. Lineage (NCBI taxonomy): Eukaryota > Metazoa > Chordata > Testudines > Cheloniidae > Natator > Natator depressus. The sequence continues at coordinate 176,503,747 of NC_134236.1, read as the reverse complement.
TATAGGGGACGGGAGATTAGAGAACTGATAGAGTAGAATGCAACCAGATATCCATTTGGAAATTCTCTGGGTGGAGACGGCGTGCCCTCTGACACTCTCCACTATAGTGACAAATTGTCTCCGGGACTTCCTGATTAGTTTTGTTCTCTGAAGGTAAAAGGCCAACACTCATCGAACATTGAAGGAGTGGAGTCTACCTTCTTCTGCCGATGCATGCAGTTTCACGAAGAATACAGGTAAGTGAATGGACTGGTTCAGATGAAATTCCAAAACCACTTTAGGGATAAAATTTGCAATGTAGGCGTAAAGAAACTGTGTCTTTGTGGAACACAGTGTGTGGAAGGGTCTGCCATCATTGCTCCCTGTTCACAGACCTCCTCTCTAGTGTGATGGCTGCGAGAAAGGTGACCTTTATGGAGAGGAAGGACATGGAACAAGTAGCTAAAGGCTCAAAGTGGGGCCTTGTCATTACCAAAAGAACAAGATTCAGGTCCAACTGGAGCGCAATTTTTTGAGAAGGTGGGAAACTTTTTATCAGAATCAATTGGTTAATGGGTGTGTGAAGATGGAGTAGCCCTGAGTACGTGGATGGAATGCACTGACTGCCACTAAGTGGACTCGCAAAGGGCCAGAGGGATAGACCCGATGTCTTCAAGGATAGGATATTGTCTAGGATGAGGGGAACAGCTGTAGTTTCTGGTAGAACTCCTCTTTGTTGTGCCCAGGACGAGAACCATTTTCATTTAGCTAGGCAACATTTTCTAGCTGCGTTCTTTCTGCTATTAGAGAGGCTGTCTCAAACAGCTGAGGAGCACGCACGTTCTAGGGATGCCGCCCTTCCAAATACCACACCCTGAGGTAGAGAAGTCATGGATTTGGGGTGTTTGATCCTGCTGTTGCACTGAACCAAGAGCTCGGGTAACATTGGGAGGGTAATCAGCGGCCAAGGTGACAAGCACAGGAGGTTGGGGAACCAGAACTGTCTGGGCCACAAAGGGGAGATCAGGATGACTGTTGCCCTGTCCTGCCATATTTTGCATAACACCTGTGGTAGTAGCGGCAGTGGAGGGAAGTTGAACTGGTCTGGCCAGGAAAGGAGAGCGTTGCCCGGGGAGCGGTAACCTAGGGCTCCTCTGGAGCAATACATTGCGCACTTCTTGTTCGCCTGGAAAGTGAAGAGATCTCTGGTTGGGATTCCTCGCTGTGTGAAAATGTCATGCAGCACCGTGTTGTGAGCTTCCCACTTGTGGTCAATCATGAAGTGTCAGCTGAAGAAGTATGCGAGCACATTCTGCATCCCTGAAAGGTAGGCTGCAGATAGGGTGATCTGACTGCTGACAGTCTCTGGAACTGGTTTGACTGCCTCTTGCACACAGAGAGGCAGATCCCACTCCCCCTTGCTTGTTGGTGTAGAAGACAGTTGTAGTTGTCTGACTGTATCAGGACATGGTGAGAGCAGATGAATGGAAGAAAAGATTCACATACCTTTCTTACTGCACGTAATTCCAGTATATTGATATGCATTCTAGACTTTCGAGATGTCCATGTTCCTTGTGCCGTGCAGTTGCCCATATAAGCTCCCCAACCTAGCAGGGATGTAGCCTATTAAAATTATGAACTATTTACAACTGGATTAATATGGTTTTGCAAAAAAACGTCAGACCTGAGGATGCTAAAGGGTCTGACCGAACCCAGCGGGGGTGAGAAGGAACTGAAGACGTGGTTGGTCCACCCCCCCTTTATCACTTCAGTCACAGGCATGAGGTGAGCCAGGGCGCATGCGCAGACCAATGGACACTACTTTTAAATTCTCTGACTGCAGGCACATGTATAAGCCCACAGTGGAATACAATAGGGACCATCACTTGAAGTAGTAGTTCATTTTCTCTGCTGCTCTTTGGGGTAGCTCTTCTTTTGGTCTGGTCTCCTTTTCTTTATGGTAGCTGGGAATTACTCTACCAGCACATCTGACATTGTGTGCCCCACTGTGGTGGAGCACTGAAGCAGAGTGTTGCTGCATTCACATTTTGGATGGATTTGTTTTAATTCATCCAAAACTTGATTATTTCTCTAGTCTACAGCTTGTCCTTCCTTTATTGTCCAAAAGCTTTTAATGTGAGGGATTGGCTTGCAATTCTTCAGCAGAGTAGTATATTTCAAGTGTCAGCTCAGACTAATCATAGACACTACTGCTTGATTTCAGGGAATTTTTCTTAACACTGGTAAAGTTGATTTTAAATTGATATTTTGCCTGACTCGACATATGTGAGATAGGACGGGTGCTCTGTGGGTTAAAACAAGAGGACAGAGTCAGGCGATGTAAGTTCTGTTCCACCTCTGCCACCAACTCGCTGTGCAACTTGGAGCAAGTCACTATCCACTCTGTACCCCAATTTGTCCACCTGTAAAATTAGGATGCCTCAGGGAGGGTTGTAAAGCTTAATGCATCAGGGTTTGTGGACTGCTCGGAGGTCCTTTGAAGAAAGGAGCAATAGAAGTACACATTGTAATTAACCTAATGGAAGGGTTTTTTTATTAAACAAATTAAAACCTCTAACAGCTCTGGACAGCCCTCTAAAACTGCAGTAAATTGGGTTTCCTAGTATCTGTTACATGGCTGGACTGAGAATCTGGGGCCTGAGGCACACCAAGGCATTGGGCCCCTATGGCTCCCCCTGTGCCATGGCCCCAGCCCTCAACATGGAGTGGTGGTGGCAATGGGTCCCACTCTCCTTCCAAAGAGGCAAGGGCACAATGCCCACTTCTCCTCAGGCATGCCATCAGAGGTCCTCCTCCCTTTGTGACCAAAAGAGGGGTTAACAGCAGTCCCCAGAAGCCCCACCCCCCAGTACTTTTCCCCAGCAACCAGGGTTTATCTGCTTGAGCGGGTGAGTCTGGCCTGCTGCACTCATCTCCTCCTGTCCCATGCAGATTGCTCTGCTTTAGCAGAGTCTTGCACTTAACACCTCCACTGAGATGCATGGAGTAGTTCACACCTCTCAGAGCTATTATCTTAGGCTGTCTGCAGACTCAGAGGTCACTGAGCTGGTTATATTTAGGTTACTTTTTCAAGCTTTTCTTCACAAGGATGAGGGCTAGAAACTTTACTTTAAATGAAAGCTGACATTCTGATGTAATCACATGACACCAGGAACTGGAGCCCTAGGCACAGGCCCAATAGCGATTATGGTTTAATCCAATCTACTGCATCTCTTTTGGCACTGAAAATAAAAAGCTAATACCGTCCTGTGACAGGGTGTACCAGGCCCTTTGAGGACCCCTGCTGGAGGTCTTGCAGTCCTAACATACCCCATCCCAGAAAAGGAGCAGTAAGGGTGGGTCCTCCAGGCCTGCCTAGACAGGTCACAGGGAAGCAGCCAATCAGAGCACAGTAGGCTCAGTTAAAAGGAGCTGCTGGGCCTGAGCAGGAAGGATTTCAGCTCTGAGGAAAGGATGAGGAGGAAGGGGATACATGGGAAGTGGCCCGAGGAATAGCAGTAGTAATTATTAAAGAAAGCAGCATGGCGCTGCTATTTGTAGGGTCCCTGGGTTGGAACCTGGAGTAGTGGGTGGAGCTAGATCCCCCCCTCACTGGTCACTGGGGGCGTGGCCTAAGCCCCAAGAAGGGGATAAAGCTTGTTTAGAGGCCCAAGTGAAGGGCAGGACTTAAAGAGTCTCCAGAGAGGAAGCCCTGGGGGTAGTGTGCAACACCAAGGCAAACATGGACTTTAAGCTAGCCCAGAAGGGGCTGAGAACTGAGCCCAGAGACAGGGCTGCAGGCATTACGAAGGGCACAGGGAAAGGCCCTGTTGACCCTTTTCCCCCAGAAGGGGTTCCTTCACGTCTTTGGAATATGTATGACTTAGCTGGAAGGCTGAGTCAAGGACAACCCACTTGACGAGGGCAGCCGCCGACAGAGAGCACCATAAGGAGAGAGCAGGTTTGCACTCACCTGACAGGAGGCGCTCAGGAGAGGTGAGTGTGCACCATTACACTTCCTCTATACAGTCAGGCCTGAATTTACATGGGTTTTTTGCACAGTTGCAGTTATGCACTGTCAATTAATTATGACCCTTTGAATCCCTACCATGTACACAAATACTTTTACATGGTGCAGCACGGTCACCAAGATGCACAAATCAGTGGCATAGTCAGGACCCAACACTTGGGTGGGCCCCAACTTTGGGTGGGTGGGCAATGATGGGGGTGGGGGAGGGAAGGCAGGAAGGATGGGGCAAGAGTGATGGGGTGCCTCTCCTCACCCCCTCCAGCTGGCCTTGTGGGGGGCCACAGAAACTCTGGCCAGGGGCCCCCCAGCCACAGGCGCAGGAGCTTGCCCCACCTGGCACTCCTGCCAGGGAGCAGGGTTGGGGCAGGGGGACTTGCCCCACTCTGCCTTCCTGGCGCTCCTGCTGGGGAGCAGGCCAGCCTCTGTGCCCCAATCCCACTCCCTGGCAGGAATGCCAGGCGGAGTGGGGCAAGCCCCCAACACCACTTTCTGGCAGGAGCACTAGGCGGATGGGCAGAGCGGTGAAAGCCCCCGCGCTCCAACTCCCTTCCCTGGGTGCGTGCCTGGGGGCCTCCCCCACAAAGCTGGCTGGAGGGGGTGAGTGGAGGGGGCCCCGATCCTTCCTGCTTCCCCTCCATCATCATTGCCCACTCACCTGAAGTCAGGGCCCACCCCACTGCTCCACACACCACGGCCTCCCCAGATGAGCACGCAGAGTTCTGACTTCAACAATATGATGATAATGTTGATACTGTATCGAGTTCATCCTCAACATCAGTAAAGGTTAGTACCTGTACTGTAGTAAGTTTAAATTTCATTTAAAAATGTTAATAAAACCTGTAGTACTGTATTGTGTAAATTAGGGAGGTCATTTTGTGAGCCTGGAACTGAAAACCTTATTTCCCATAGACCCTTGGTATCTTTTTACATGATTTCTATTTGCATGGTGTTTTTTAAAGAACATAACCACAGTGTAAATCGAGGCCTGACTGTATTGCAGTCTAGGGGAGGAATTTAATGTCTCCTATCATAGAATCATAGAATATCAGGGTTGGAAGGGACCCCAGAAGGTCATCTAGTCCAACCCCCTGCTCGAAGCAGGACCAATTCCCAGTTAAATCATCCCAGCCAGGGCTTTGTCAAGCCTGACCTTAAAAACCTCTAAGGAAGGAGATTCTACCACCTCCCTAGGTAACGCATTCCAGTGTTTCACCACCCTCTTAGTGAAAAAGTTTTTCCTAATATCCAATCTAAACCTCCCCCATTGCAACTTGAGACCATTACTCCTCGTTCTGTCATCTGCTACCATTGAGAACAGTCTAGAGCCATCCTCTTTGGAACCCCCTTTCAGGTAGTTGAAAGCAGCTATCAAATCCCCCCTCATTCTTCTCTTCTGCAGACTAAACAATCCCAGCTCCCTCAGCCTCTCCTCATAAGTCATGTGCTCTAGACCCCTAATCATTTTTGTTGCCCTTCGCTGGACTCTCTCCAATTTATCCACATCCTTCTTGTAGTGTGGGGCCCAAAACTGGACACAGTACTCCAGATGAGGCCTCACCAGTGTCGAATAGAGGGGAACGATCACATCCCTCGATCTGCTGGCTATGCCCCTACTTATACATCCCAAAATGCCATTGGCCTTCTTGGCAACAAGGGCACACTGTTGACTCATATCCAGCTTCTCGTCCACTGTCACCCCTAGGTCCTTTTCCGCAGAACTGCTGCCTAGCCATTCGGTCCCTAGTCTGTAGCGGTGCATTGGATTCTTCCATCCTAAGTACAGGACCCTGCACTTATCCTTATTGAACCTCATCAGATTTCTTTTGGCCCAATCCTCCAATTTGTCTAGGTCCTTCTGTATCCTATCCCTCCCCTCCAGCGTATCTACCACTCCTCCCAGTTGAGTATCATCTGCAAATTTGCTGAGAGTGCAATCCACACCATCCTCCAGATCATTTATGAAGATATTGAACAAAACCGACCCCTGGGGCACTCCACTTGACACCGGCTGCCAACTAGACATGGAGCCATTTATCACTACCCGTTGAGCCCGACAATCTAGCCAGCTTTCTACCCACCTTATAGTGCATTCATCCAGCCCATACTTCTTTAACTTGCTGACAAGAATACTGTGGGAGACCGTGTCAAAAGCTTTGCTAAAGTCAAGAAACAATACATCCACTGCTTTCCCTTCATCCACAGAACCAGTAATCTCATCATAAAAGGCGATTAGATTAGTCAGGCATGACCTTCCCTTGGTGAATCCATGCTGACTGTTCCTGATCACTTTCCTCTCATGTAAGTGCTTCAGGATTGATTCTTTGAGGACCTGCTCCATGATTTTTCCAGGGACTGAGGTGAGGCTGACCGGCCTGTAGTTCCCAGGATCCTCCTTCTTCCCTTTTTTAAAGATTGGCACTACATTAGCCTTTTTCCAGTCATCCGGGACTTCCCCCGTTCGCCACGAGTTTTCAAAGATAATGGCCAAGGGCTCTGCAATCACAGCCGCCAATTCCTTCAGCACTCTCGGATGTAACTCGTCCGGCCCCATGGACTTGTGCACGTCCAGCTTTTCTAAATAGTCCCTAACCACCTCTATCTCCACAGAGGGCTGGCCATCTCTTCCCCATTCTGTGATGCCCAGCGCAGCAGTCTGGGAGCTGACCTTGTTAGTGAAAACAGAGGCAAAAAAAGCATTGAGTACATTAGCTTTTTCCACATCCTCTGTCACTAGGTTGCCTCCCTCATTCAGTAAGGGGCCCACACTTTCCTTGGCTTTCTTCTTGTTGCCAACATACCTGAAGAAACCCTTCTTGTTACTCTTGACATCTCTTGCTATATATTACATTAATGCAGGATCTACTTTGACTATTTCTTATACCATGAGAATGTGTAAAATGTGGAATAGAAGTATTCTAAGAGCATAAAACTTGCATCGCTGTGGAGAAAAATTTCAACTTGACAGTTCTGGTTTTGTGATCTGTTAGTAATCATCTGTTGCTTTCATGGCTTGTAGCAGCAATCGTAAGAGGAGGCTCTCAATCAGAACCATCTGTTTTTAGAAGGCAAACCAAAAATAGATATTAGGCAAAGCTGCTAGAGGAATCCAACCTTCATCCAGTGAAGGGTAACTGTAACTGCTGCTCAAAGGGTATGAGTGAAGCACGCACACTTACAAGAGCTGGCTTCTGAAGAGAAGTTCCTGCTACAAATCTAAATTATAATCCATTTTCCTAGTAGTACATGGTAATGACAGTCTATAAATCCTCACTTCGTATGAGTCACTTTGCCTTACTTTTATCATTTCAGAGTTTGTTTCAAAGCTATCCTTGAAGAGTTAAGGAAAGATTACACCACCAATAGTTTTCTTCCTGGATAAGAATATTTCTATTTAAAAAGGGCTGGTGTGATATTTTTAGATCTGTTCAACAATAAGCAAGTGGACAGTACTATCTCTAGTGTCTGTTGTGCACACCAGACAGCTAAATTGAACCGTGAGTTACACCAGGGAAAATCCAGAATAGTTCCACAGGCTTCAAACCTAGTTTCCCAGAATTAAGGGCTAAATTGCAGTTTTGCTACAAACCCTGAACAAGGTTATGTTTCAGCCAGTCACAATCTGGTTTCTAGTTCCCCACTTCCCCTGGAGGGGAGGGGAAGTAGTCTGTGATAGCTCTATATCTAGCACAAATTACTTGATCTGGTGCATAGGCTCATTTGATCTTGTTCAGCCTTGGCTCTACCTACTCCCCATCCACCTGTATGGAATGGGGAGAAGCTGCCACAGGAGGCACTGCCAGAGGGAGAGCAGCCAAACATTGAACTAACTAGGCAGGTCCCAATCTGGCCCTAAACGAAAGCAGAATTTGCCCTGATAATAGCCTGTGTTATTCCTATTATAGCAGTGTTCAGAGGGACCAATTTGGCCAAAGACCCCATTGTGCTGGCTGCTGCATTTAATTTTCCTACTTCCTGAAATCTTCAAACTTTATTTTCTATACATGCAAAACAAGTTCTGTTGACCCAGACAAGTGTTTGGGGGAAAGAGCACACAGAAAATACCATCTATTTTCACAGGTTTCTGGCTGTGTTTATGGAGCAAGTGATCTGTTTGCCCAGATTGTGGTCAGTTAATATTAGATTCACAGGGAAGGCGAGAGGCTGCCAATTTGTGGCAGTCATGTATTTTTAATTTATGGCAAAGACACAGAGCCCAGGATAAGTGCTCTCTTACTGTATTATAGAAGGAAATAGTATACCCAAATCCACCTCCAAATTGGGATTAGAAGAACTGTTCAGAGCAGGTATGAATTATACATTGAAAAAGCCTAGCTGAATTATGATTTCTGATACAATTTTATTCTGAAGCATTTGTAAGAGTGAGATTGCTTACATGCCTGAATAGCTGCTTCTTCCAGCTGGATATTTGTCTTTTATACAGAAGCCTGTTAAGCTTAGTTTCAGTATATTTAACAACTGGAAGAGACCAATGGCATTGATAATAATCACATAGGGTGAAACTTACCCACCAACACAGTGACAACAGAAGGCTCCCCAATGCAGTGGAAGAGCCATGATGCTGCATAGCATACGAGTGGGTGGGATGGCCATGAATCAGGAACACTTTGCTCCCCTTTATATGGGGTGTGGCTGACCTCTACATCTGCTGTGCATGGCTCACCACAAAAAGAACTTGGATGGTCTGCAGGGATGGGAGCTGCTCCCTGCATTCACCATTATGCAGCCCAAGTAGCCACACATCTCCACACAGGCTAGGGTCACAGCTGCTATCCCAGTCTATGGGTTGGTAGAGTGGCTTGCAGAACTGCCCCTACCCTAACCCCCATGTTCAGAAGTAGATTCTATTCCCAACCCCCATGATAGTCCCCAGAACAAACCTTGTTTATCTGGACTGTGAATACAAAGAGAGGGTGTTGGGGGAGGTAAATTTAAGCCTTTGGGTCAAGTCTGGCCACCTCCCGGAGGAGGTCCCCCTGGCAGTGAAACTGGTGAGACTCTCCTGGGCAAGGAGGGGAAACGGATGCTTGGATGGAGGCCTGCCCTCTGTGAATGGCATAGAACTCCACTCTGCCTGAGCTTCCTTCTCAGTGGGGGTGGAGGGAGCCAGATGATCTGCATGGATTTTTCAGTCTTTCCTCATGTGCGGAGACACAGAAGGGCCACCAAAGTCTATTTTGGTGTGAAGCAGCTTTCATAGAGCATCTACGGCACTGATGTCCGAGCATGAGGGAGGATTTCTTCTGCCCAGCCTGAGTAGGTGCTGGACTTGGGATTTGGTCCTTAACATACAATTTCATGTGACTGTCACTTATGGCGTTTATTTCCATCAGTGTTAATAATAGACAGTCACTAACAGAATCATAGAAATCCACAGTGACAGATTTTTTTTTAAATGTTGTGTTGTAGCCTGCAACACAATGCAAGACCAAAATGAAATCCATGAGGATCTGGCCCAGAGGAGCTATGGCCATATTCACCACTTCAGGATAGAGACTCATGCAAATAGCTCTATATTATTTGAGTTGGAAACGACGGAGCAACATTTAATGTTACTGTTCAACCTAAAGTGGACAGCTGAAAGAGGAGGTCAGTTTAATGCTTCTATAGATGTACCACATCATGGCTGGCTAACACCAAGCAAATACTTTGTGTGGGACTACTTCTAAGTGTCAAACCTATACTAAGACACTCCAGTACTATGATGGTGGGGGACAGTTTACACCAGCCGAGGATCTGGCACAGAGTGAATTAGCCTGCAGCTTCCTAAAACAAGCTCTTAGCCTCAGGGATGCTGAGTGTCCTCCTGACCACCACCACATGGTTCACATGTTATGTTTGCAGCCTTTCCAACAACACTGGCACCAACCTGGGAGAGGGGGAGAGCATGCATGGGGTCAATGCAGGGTTGCCAACCCTCCAGGATTGTCCTGGAGTCTCCAGGAATCAAAGATTAATCTTTAATTAAAGACTGTCATGTGATGAAACCTCCAGGAATACATCCAACCAAAACTGGCAATTCTAGGTTAATGCTAGATAAATTCATTCAACTACCAAGCAGAGATATGGGGGGGGGGGGAATCAAAGAAAGGAAAGCAATAAGATCCCACTGAGTTCTGTGACATCCCCTGTAAGAAGCTCACACTAACTAGCAACCATTACTCCCTTGGACTTAAATTTAAATACTTGACACTCGCCCAGTAGACAGTCACATTCTACACTCTGAGAATAATGGGATGGTCAGAAATTTAAACTTTCAGCTCAGCTCTTTTCTTCTGGGCAATTGGGTGCACTGCAGACATCTGACAACTCCTTCTACTGTACCAGCACTTGTTACAATTAGTAGAGCCTGGGGGTCAAGCAGCCTTTTCTAGAGGGAATGGAACCAAAAAAAAAGCTGGGGTACTGTAGTGTCTAATATTGGACACGTCCTGTTTGGGTACTATATCCTACATATGTCGGAAGATGGACTCAGTGATCAAATAGACCTTCACAGGGAAAGGACCTATTACAAATAAAGACAAAAGCGAATGTTCCAACACTATAATTTAAAAACTGTTCTTATTCAATAAATGGGTCTAAGTCTTTATACAGACTCCTTAAGATTAATTCCTGTGATTGTTGCGCATCTAGAATGGCACTAAAGTTGCAAGAGACCAGTGCCACCCAATGTTTTATTTGTAATGAAGGAGGTGCTGGGGCTCAAGCCAACTTTTTTATTTTACATTCATAACTGATGCAGCAAGCTCAGAGGTGCCAGGGCTCAGCCCTGATGTCACCTCATGCACATTTTATAATAAATCACTGTGAAACTTTCAGGAATTAAAGGGGATGTGTTTTCTAGAATTCTTCTGCACAATGTGCTGGGGTGTGTGGTTTGTCAAGTGTGTCCAGCATCAGCCTACCTTCAATAGGAGTTCATGGACTTCAGTGGAAGCAGAACTAGCTTAACACTGAGTGCATTTGAAAATCCTACCCCGGGTCTCCACTATTCTGTTAGCAAACCTCTCACTGTTTATGCACAGTCTCTACCTCTGTGTTAAATTACTAATAAAGGTAGCCTGTGTCACCTCTGAGCTCCACCCAAGCATTCACTCCAGACATTTTATCCAAATTTCAGTGAAAACCAATACCCAAGAGGAACTAGCAAGATGCATACTTAACACTCAGCAACACGGATGATCATTCAGCATTCATTCTTATCTCTAGCTGTTGCTATGTCTAATTTAGATTGCAACCTGCTTGAGGCAGGATTCTGTCTTTGCTTTGTCTATAAAGCACTATGTTCACCTATGATGCTGATAAATGTTCCTTTGCTCTGGACGATAGTGTTTTGTTATATGCAAATCACCAAGTGCTGGCTATTGCAAGAAGAATTACTGCATTTACTGCCACAGAATGATGCAGTATAGAACATTAAAGAAGAATTATTACTGTAATAGCTACATGAGTCAAATGACAATCTTTCCATAACTCTTTTATAAGTGTTACTTTGGTATTTAAAAGCATTTTTCATAAACAGGTTATTCAATTCCAAACTAATATGAAATGGACTTTTCTTTTTACTGCTCTCCCATTCTTTCCAGTTTCTCAATAAGATTATAAAAAGAAGGGGTGATGGTGGGTTTGGTTTTTTAGTTAGAAAAAATAAGTTTTGAGGCTCTGTTCAAATGTATGTATTCTAGGAACGGTAATATTCGTAAGTGTTGCTAACTCTTGTGATTTTTACTGCAAGTCTCATGAAACCTAGTGTTTTTCTTAAAGCCGCAGCTGCTGGGCCTTGATCACAGCTTTAATTTAAAGGCAAAGGGGAGTTTCTAGCCCTTATGAGTGTGGAGAAAAACTTGAGAACATTAACCCAAAAGACTCAAATCAGAAGAAAAATGAAAAGAACTTCAGAGTGAATTTTTTTTCCCCCAAAAGTGTCATGGATTGGGGGAGGGGTGGAACTGACTCATGACTTTTGAACGTTTGGGATTGGCAATTAATAATAATTTTTCAAATTAAATTGACTGCCATTTTGTCAATGTGCTCTTGATATAGGACCTGACAGAAAGCCCATTGAAGTCAATGGAAAGACTCCTGTTGACTTCAAATAGTTTTGGGTTAGCCCCTAATATAGATACTAATAAGACAAGTAATATGATCTAAGGTATTTAACTATGGAAAGTAGATATAAACTGAAAACTATGTATTCAGGTCCAGATTAGGCTTAAGCTGGGGTTCAAAGTTGGCTCCAGAAAATGGGTCCCTTCTTATTTTAGAACCAAAGTAAGCACAGATTCAGATCAGGAGAGTCAATTACAAACCTCCCCGAAATTCTCAAAGTTTGGTATAATCTCTCAGAATGGCTGGACTTAATTAAACCACCTTAACTGAAAGAGGTGAGAGGGATGAGATTGGATATTATCCTTTATCAAATGAGTGCAGATGTGACCAGTTAAAATCAATGCAGAAAAACAAAAAACCAAACAGGTGGAACTGTTGTACCGACAGATCAGTAATTACTGTTTGGGTTCAATATTGTCTTTTTAATTTATGGGAGGTGCACAGAGTATTAGATAGGTGTCACTAAAACCTAACTGTCATAATAAAGAATGGAGTCCATATGGATCTTGGTTTCAAATTCAAGGACACCTCATTACTATTTAATCTAAAAAGTGGAATTTTTACTTGACTGTATAGTCAGTGTGAAATAGTCTGTTTAGTAGTAGGGTCTCAGCAGAGATTCCAGAAATGGGTTTCAAACATTTCATTTGTATTCTTTAGTTATAGAGATTTTACAAAAGGGCCTCTCACACTGGGTTAATTGGCTCTGAGGTCTTTACTACGCTCTTTACTGACTTTGCTCTGGCACTGACTTTGTGACTTTGGTTAAATCACTTAGGTCTGTAGTTTCCAAAAGCATCCATTACATTTTGGTACCCAATTTAAGGTACCCAGGGCCTGATTTTCAAAAGGAACTTTTACCTCTTAGCACAAACTGGGGGAAAAAATGTTTTAGGTGTCTCAAATTTACCTCTCAAGTTTAATAGGCACTTTTGAAAATGCAGGCCTTGGTATCTCTGATCCTCAGTTTTCCCTATCTATGTACTGGGGATAGGGATACTTCTCTACCTCACAAGGGTGCTGGGAAACTTGTTTAATGTTTATGAATCCTTTTGAGATGATTAGATGGAAAGCGCTGCACAAGAATTATTCTTCAAAAAGCATTTTTAAAGCAACCTGTAGTTTTTAGTGTTCCCTTTACTATTACTGAGGATATCAGGTTTTCATTAACAACTTTTCCCCATAATTCTCAGCCTGATCCAGCAAAAGAATTAACAAAATTGTGTTTGACATTAGTCTATTGCCCTGTAGATACTGTAAGGCTTAAATTGCACACAGCCTATCTGGCACATTTTCATTTTAATGTCATCTGCACATACCCATTTCTACAGGCTAGTTGCTGCTGGAGAGCTCCACATGTTCTGGCTAGGGACGCCATCCCCATGCACACACCAACCGCTCGAGGGAGCATGTCCTGTGCTCTACACAGGACTGAGGCGCTGAAATATACATGGGGCAGTGTGCACCCAACAGTGGGCACATAGCTTCCCAGCTGCAGCTGGCCTAACTAGAAAGGGAGAAGTGATAATTGCTATAATTTATTTATCTACTAAAATAGCCTTTTTTTTTTTTTTCAAGTTTTACAATAACTGAGATGCAAGCTGTTAACTGTTACGGACGCTGCGTTTGATGGATTTGCACTTGCATGCTCCAGGGCTGCATTTGCCCCACGACTCCATTTCAGGACCAACTAAGAGTAAATGGGCCGTAAGGGAAGAAAGCCATATTTCAACACAACATACCTGTAACTAGCCAGAAAAGATGTGTTCCATTATCAAGTCAGTAAGATGGTGAAAAAAGAAAAGACGGCTGAACTGGATCATCGGATAATGGCGAGAGAGGTGGCCAGCAGGGATTACAGATATCACTATCACCTCTCAGTTTATTTATAGCAACAACAAATAATCTCATTCTGCAAATTGTGTACACAGTGTGTCAATCCATCACCCTCACCTTTCCATCACCCTCATACATGCCCCTAGCTTCTTACTCGTTTGTGCCTTGTCTTAATCTAGGTCCCAGTCTTGCAAACACTTACACATGTGCTTAACTTTTAGCACCTTAGTCATATTTACCTCAAGAAAGAAAAGGATTTCCAATACCAGGGTCTACATTAAGACAAGAGCCTTTGACTTCTGGGAGAATACCCAGATTTAAGTATGCCCCTAAGTGTTTGCAAGAGGGGCCATCTCTATTAGCTAGTCCAATAGCACCCAGATGACAGGCTGCTGGGTGCTATTGGAATACAAATCCCCATCATTATCTGAAGTGGGTAAACAAAGGGCTCAATACCTTCAATTTCTGTAGGTTTCAGTGGGAGCTGAAGCGGAGCTCAGAGCTTTACAGCCTTAGACTCACAACATGCTCCTTACTCAAAAGGGAGGGGCAACCCGTGTTCTCGAAGCAGGTTGAGTCTCAGCAAGGAAACATGGAGGCAGTAACATTAACCTCTAGGTGAACCCTGAAAAAACAGTGGTCCCCTAATGAGCACCACTGCAGCACACTGTTACTTGTCCATTGTACACTGGCATATCCTCTCAAAGGGAGAGGTTGCTAGAAAGTGAGGGAAAATATAGATGAGGGAAGAAATCTAGACAACTTAAAAATGGGTGACATTAGCTACAAATCCTGAGGGCCTGATATGAAACTCAGATGGTCAAAAATAATTCTCCTCAGCTTCACTGAATTCCTATACACAGCAACAGGGCTGGGTGGAGCAACAGACTGCCCCTCTGAGAGGAGCTGGCTGTGGAATGCCTTATCTACATGGCATGGCCACTGGAGAGGCATAGTTATCACCCTCCTCCTGGCCTAGGAGCTAGAACAGCTGCAGAACTAAACAGGCTACTAGAGCTTCTGCTGTCCAGCTGCTGTACTGGCTATTTTCTGCTCAATAGGCCCTAAATGTTTTCAGTCAGAGGAAAGCCGGGTGGGTGGGTGCACGCAGGCACCCACAGAGCAATGTCTGTCTGTGTATAGAAAGAAGATTGTGTGTGAGATCCTGACTAGTCTTTTTGTTCTGTATATTCACAACCTCAGATCAACAGAACTTTTATCCTCTAATCTTGTTATGAAGATATCAGAATTAGTCTTTCAAACTAGGTTTGAGGGAGTAAGTGATCTGTAGTAGTTTGTGGTGATTAAGAACCCTACTATTAGTTTCCAACTGGCTTCTTCACAGCACACCCAGTACAAAGCCTACAGAACCTTCCACTGAACAAAAGCCTCTCACAGGTGGATAAGTGTGGGAATAAGTAAAGAGACACCTGGGTTGACAAGAGAGCTTGAGTACATCAGGAAAGGGAGGAGGGCCCAGTGGCTTTGGCACTAGCAAGAGACCCCAGTACAATTCCTTGATCTGCCAGAGACTTCTTTGGGCAAGTTACCTAGTCTCTGCATGCCCCAGTTTCTCATCTGTATAATAGGTAAATTCTAAGTCCCCATCTTACAGGGGTGTTGTATGGATAACTACTATGGTAAAGGGAGGGCCACATACATGACAAAGCTCTGAGAAGATAAATACTGTGTCATCCCCATAGCACCTTATAGCAAACCAATTTGCAGTGGGACAGGGAGGAAATCACCTGCACCACTAAGTCAGAATGTAAGGATAGATCCTCTGCTGGTGTAAATCAGGAAAGCTTCAATGCAGCTATTCTTACATACAGCCGCTGAGGATACAATTAGTATATTGTTAAATTAGCAGTCTGCAGCAGACATATTTAGGAAGCCGCCTGCTATCACACTGACATGGAGGAGACACCCAGAAGCAAGATCTATAATGCTTTGAATATTTTTATTTTCTATTTTAAGAATATGGTTTTAGAAGCTTTAAAGGAACATTTCTGTCCCCCTACCCCAGAGGTTCTTAACTTTTCCTTCTAAGGCCCCCCTCCCCCAACATGCTATAAAAATTTCACAGCCCACCCATGCCACAACAACTATTTTTCAGTAGATTAAAAGCCAGGGCTGGTGTTACGGGGTAGCAAGCAGAGCAAATGCCCAGGGCCACACCACAAGGGGCCCTGCAAAGCTAAGTTACTCAGGCTTCTGGGAACCGCAGCCAATGAGAGCTGCGGGGGCAGCGTTTGTGGGCACGAGTAGTGCATGGAGCCCCCTGCCCCCATCCTGGGGCCACAGGAACGTGCCAGCCGCTTCCGAGAACAATGTAGGGCCAGGGCAGGCAGGAAGCCTGCCTTAGCCCCACTGTGCCACCGAAAGAGAGCCGCCCGAAGTAAGCGCCTCCTAGCTGGAGCTTACACCCCTACCCCAGCCCAGAGCCCCTTCTGGCACCCAAACTCCCTCCCAGAGCCTGCAGCCCTCATCCCCTCCCACACCCCAACCCCCTGCCCCAGGCTCAGCCCAGAGTCCCCTTCCACACCCAGAACCCCTCAGCCCCACATCCCCTCCTGCACCCCAACCCCCTGCCCCATCCTGGTGAAAGTGGGTGAGGGTGAGAGAGAGCGAGTGACAGAGGGAAGGGGGATGGAGTGGGGCCTTGGGGAATGGGAGGGGCAGGGGTGTTTGGGTTTGTGTGATTAGACAGTTGGCAACCCTACTTTGGCTTCAGCCCAGGGAGGAGGGGCTCAGGCTTTGGCTTTCTGCCCTGGGCCCCAGTGAGTCTAATGCTGGCCCTGCTCTCTGCTTTATTTTGGTGGACCCCCTGAAACCTGCTCACAGCCCCCCAAGTGGCCCTGTGCCCCTGGTTGAGAACTGCTGCCCTCCCCCATTTCTCTTGTTCCATTTGGCAAACACTGACCTTGTCACAGCGCCACTACTGTTTTCAAGGAATTGAAATAAAAATGGCTATTTTGGCTTAAACACCTCCACTTGATACAGCAACTCATTGTAGCAGAGCATCTGTATCTTCATGCACCAGCATAATCCCAGATGACATCATAACTCCGGGAAGAAGGGCTTGCCAGATACCGTCTGCTGGCTCATCAGAAGCAGTTATAAATACACCAGGCTGGGCTGAGTGGGAGGCAAGCATAGAGGAGGACAAGCCTCTGCAAGGTTCCCCTCATGGAGTTCCCCTCTGATTTTTTCTGATGGGGGAAGGGTTTGCTGCTCTTCCTACCACTCCACCCTAGAAAAAGTCACAGAAACCCATCCAAATGCCCCTGGGGAAGCCAGAGGAGGCTGAGTCTACTACCCATGCAGAGATCCATGGTAATCCTGTAGGCCTGGCCACCAGCACCTCCTAGCACAGCTCCACTTGTGCCTAGCTATCAAGTACTCCCCCTAGTTATAACTGCCCCTGGGGATTCCTCTCCAACCCTTTAAAGGGGACTCCCAACCACACCGGGGACCCTGCAGAAAGGATCTCTCTCACACACACACCCCCAGGCTTTATGACCATTTCCTCAGAATCTCCAGCGGAGCAGTGGGAGGACACATCCCTGTCCCCAGCCCACTTTGCCATCTTCCTCTCCCTTGTGCTGATCCTGGACCTGGTGGGCACATTCCATGGAGGTGGAGGAACAAGAGCATGGGGGACAGTGATATAAAGGCCGCTGAGCCCTCATCACAAAGGGGAGATCTGCATGTGGATCTGGTAAGGGAGGGGGGCCAAACACAATTTCCTCTTTCCCCCCATTGTTGGGCACCTTACAAAGATACTGCAGACACTACTTTTTTTTAAATGGGCTGGTACACTTAAAAAGCTAGGGCCAGATTCACTGACCCTAAGTCAAGTGAGTCACCCTGCTTGAGTAAAGGCCGCAGGATCCGGTCCATCAGATTATAACAGTTTTAAAGTTTAAATTTTGAGGACTAAAAATTTTAACAGAGTTTCTTTGACTTACTACTCCAAGTCTGGACACCTAACACTAACCAGCTTTGCCTGAGATAAATCAGGAATAACTCAATTTATCCGACTGCTATGTATTAACTGGTGCATCTCACTAGTTACACAGGAGGGCATAGGGTGCCCAGCTTCTATACTGGTCTGCTTGCAATACATAAACATACAGAATACTGCAAGACTGAGAGAAAGCTGTATGTACACTATTAACGCCCCACAATAGTAACAAGCTGAGACTGAGTGATTTCAGATGCCACTTAACACTAAGCTCTGTTTAAAACCAGTGGTCCTGCATTTTCTGTACTGTACTTTAAAGAGGTTTTAGAATGTTAATAAATTTTTTATTAAGTCAAATGCCCTGTTTTCTTGAATGTATTTTTTAAATGTTCCATATATTAGAGTTTTGGCATTATAGGACAGGCTTAATTCCAGTCTGACAACAAAACATTTACGTAACAGTTGAATGTTGGATAATAGGACTATGATAGAGGAAATACTGAATGACTCTCTTTTATGTGTGCACTACTCACCTGTATTTACATCAGTGACATCATAGTCATGAATAGGGCCCTACCAAATTCATGGTCCATTTTGGTCAATTTCACAGTTATAGGATTTTTAAAATCATAATTTTCAAAATCTCAGATTTCACAGTGTAATTGTCGGGGTCCTGACCCAAAAAGAAGTTGGGGTAGGGGCTGCAAAGTAATTGTAGGGGGGCATTGCAGTACTGCTACCCTTACTTCTGTGCTGCTGCTGGCGGTGGCGCTGCTGCCTTCAGAGCTGGGCAGCCAGAGAGCAGTGACTGCTGGCTGGGAGCCCAGCTCTGAAGGCAGAGCTGCCGCCAGCAGCAGCGCAGAAGTAAGCATGGCATGGTCTGGTATTGCCACCCTTACTTCTGCACTGCTGCCTGCAGAGCTGGGCCCTCAGTCTGCAGCCGCCACTGTTCAACCACCCAGCTCTGAAGGCAGCAGCACAGAAGCAAGGGTGGCATGTTAGGATATTGCCACCTTTGCTTCTGCACGGCTGCTGGCGGAGCGCTGCCTTCAGAGCTGGGCACACGGCCAACAGCTGCTGCTCTCCGGCTGCCCAGCTCTGAAGGCAGGGCAGAAGTAAGGGTGGCAATACCATTAAGCCCCCCCCTCCCCCCAAAAAATAACCTTGCAACCCCCCTGCAACTCCCTTTTGGGTCAGGACCCTCAGTTTGAGAAACACTGGTCTCCTCTGTGAAATCTGTGTAGTATTGGTTAAAGGCACACAAAAGACCAGATTTCACAGGAGGAGACCAGATTTCACAGTCCGTGAGGCATTTTTCATGGCCAAGAATTTGGTAGGGCCCTAGTCATGAAACATGACTTTCTGGTTTAAAAACAAGACAAAAACAAACACCCTTCAGGTATAGATATGACTTTGCCTAGCTGGAAATGAGGCCAGTTCAAATACTGATTTCTGCTGCCTCTGCTGGTAGTTTTGCCATTCATTTCATGCCCAATGAAAGCATATTATATATAACTGGGTGAATGTTGTTTACTTTGCTTAAGATGAATGTCTGTCTGAAACATATGCTCTAGTTCAAACACTAGTTGTTGGGCTACATATAGAAATCACAGCGTGGAAGTCTATGGTCTGTATTATGAAGATCAGACTAGATTATCTTAATGAAAAAAAAACTTACATATATTTGAAATGAAAAACACAGTTATGTTCCTTGCGGTCAGGAGTTTTGAACCATTTAAAAAAGAAATTTGGCCTCAATCCTGCAGTATACAGAGTGCCTTCTTGTGAGAGGCTCAAGACATTGCAATGTCAACCTACATGAATTATTTTGTTTAGATAAGCCACCCCACGCAGCTCCATGTAATTTAACTTGTGACAGTTTCTTCATCTGCAGATTTGCAGAAAGTAGGTGTTTTTAATGTAAACTCAATAGTTATTGAAATCTTTTCTTGACATCTTAACAACAGAAGCCACAAGTATCAATACAATAATACTAGGGATCCCTTGCACTTCAAGCAGGTTTTATTTGCCATATGCAGTTTTTAAAACTACAGGTGGACAAAGCATCTTTCACAATAGGATTTGTATTTGGAGGCTTGCTAGCACAAATTATTCAGTTTGTTTTGTTTGGGCACCAAATAAATTATTACAAATGGAGGTGGCGGAGAGTGATACTGCCTCATTTTAAGTGCTCTTTTTTATAAATTGCAAAACTTTTAGTTATTTAAATTTTCCTAAGTAAGCGAGACTGCACTAATCTGGGATTCTGTCAGATGTGGTGTGCTTGAAACAGAAGAGAAACAGATCGCACGCTGCATAAAGCCATTCAGAATACTAATCAAAAGAGGGTTTCAAATCTGGACGGGCTACAGAAGTCATTACAGTTGTTTAGTCTCGGAATGATGATTTCAGGAATTCAAGTGATGTTAGGTTTGTTACAGCACCGCAACACCAGACAAAATCCCTTCCCAGAATATTAGATGATGCCATTATCCACCATTCAGAACTCTACAGTCACGTACTTCAATCACCAATAAGGGACTAGACAGAGAACTCAAGAGGACCTGGCCATTTAAAACTAAAAATAAAGTCTACCACAGCTGACTGGAATAAGAGTTTGATTCATTATTTTTTTAAACCCAACATCCTGTTTTTATCATTGGTTTTAAAAACATGGCAACACATGGAACTTGATGGAAGCAGGTGATTATTACAAATCAGTGTAGCGAGACAGTCCAACATAAATGAACACCCCTGAATTAATCAGTGTGTATATAATGATGAAAATAACTAAGCTTTGGAAAACACTTCAGACTGGAATAATAAAAAACCTCTGGATTAACGCTTTGGCTGGATCTGAAAGTACTCACCTGTCCTGCAGTATCGTACAGCCCCAGCAGATACTGCTTCCCCCCAACTGTAACAGTGACTGTAAGAAAGAGGAAAAAAGAAAGGTGTCGCTAATAATGTAGCTAAGGGGCATACAAAGGCAAAGGCAGAGGAGTGTTTTCAGTTATACAAGCAGACTCAACATTAAAAAAAAAAACCACAGAGGTCTAAAAAAGCTACTAGAAGAACACATCTGCGATACACTTGGAGATGCAGAAAGAATGGGTTTAATATTTATGTCCTTTCACGTCAATCACCCAGAGCTAGTGGCAGTCCTGTTTAAACCCTTTCCAGGCACTTTTTAATTTGTTGGTCTCGTTCAGACATTTATATACGCCGGCATCGCCCCCCAGCACTTAAAGCATACTGGGCCAGGATCCTCTGTATGCACTTTCATCTGGCGGGCCCTTTCCAAGGGGAGGCGGCCGTGGGCAGGCAGGCCGGCCGGCCGGCCCGGCACAGAAGGGTTAAAACCAGCCTGTGTGAAGAAGGTCAAGGCAGGAGGCTCAGGGCTGGAAAATGGCAAAGTTCCGCTCAAGTTCTGCTCTTGCCGAGGAGGAGCCTCTTACTCAGCACTTCTACGCCCCCACCTTTCAGAGCCGATCGCGGGCGCCCCTTACCTGCGTAGTGGTCAAACACGGTGGGCACGTACTCCTCTGGAAAGGCGTCGTTGGCATAGCTCATCAGCAGGCAAGTTTTGCCCACGGCCCCGTCCCCCACCACCACGCATTTCAGCATGACCGTCCCGCTCCCATTGGCCATGGTTCGGGGCCAGTCGTCATGGTCAAGGCTTCAGCTGCGCTCCGCAGGGCGACCCCGCATCTCCGCCGCCCCCGGCTGCGGGTCGCTCAGCAGGCGCCGCCGCTCGCCGGGGATGGCATTTCTCCACCCCCCCGCCCCTCACGCCCCCCGGCAGGCAGTGCCAAATTTGGCTCGGAGGAATTTTCCTTCCTCTCGCCCCAGCCAGCTGAGCTCGATGACACAATGGATCATAAGACTTGCAGCGCCGAGAAAACAGGAACTTTGAGCAGGAAAGCCAGCACAAAGCACGGCACTTTTCTCCTCTCTCCCAGGCGGCCACCCAGGCGCAAGCTAGCCCCCCCCCCCCCCCCGCACCCAGGCTGCAGCGACAAACCCCCCAGGGAGGGGGGCCAGGGCAGAGCTCCCCACAGCAAGTGTTCCGCCACTTTCCTTCCCGCCCCCTCCCCCAACGTGTCCCGGCTTCAGCCACCACTTCGGAAACCCTGCAAGCTCAGACTAGCTTGATTCGGAGGGGAAAGGAGGAGCGAAGCCAAATGGCTAAAGAGCAACTGAGGGCTCCTCTCCAAAGAGCCAGCAGCTCTGAGAAACGTCCAAGGCTTTGCCAGGGCGCCCCGGGCTTCCTTCTGGAAAGGAAAAGAAAAAGGGGAATCCCTTCCTCCAATAAAACCACCGTCACACGCCCGCTGATTTGGGAGCTGATCGTCTTGTAGATGAGCTAGCTGTCTGAAAGAGGGAGTTTTAAACGAGATGGATTAACTAGATGGATAGAGATGATGATGTACATATATACATGAACCTATATGAAACAAACCCATATCTATGCATATTCAAATTTCATCTCTATAGAACATGAAATTGTAATGTCTCATTTTCTCTCTTTCCCGCTACCCACACACACACAGCAAAATCCTTTATCCGAAAGGGTTAGATTTTTAAAAATTACTTTCTAATTGGGAGAGCCTCCTTCCCAGTGAGTGTGATTTGGCCAGGTTAGAAATTAACACCAATTCATTTTCCTATTGTGAAGAGTTGTTGGGATCTTTCCCCCCTTCCCTTCACAAAATGAGAACTTATCCCCTATAGATAAGAAGAAAACTTTTAAAAACAAAAGGGTGTCAGGTTGAATTGGGGCTGACCTGTGAAGACCAGTATGAAAAGAATCAGTCAGAAAAGGACTGTTTTTTTCAGTACTGGATATATATTAGAGATGTCCTCATACAGAAGCAAATCTGTTCTTGGGTCTGAATTTCATGACTGCGTCATGTGCATATGTACGGGACATGTGTATATGTCCGAGTCATGAAATTCAGTCCTAAATACAGATTTGCCTCTGTACAAACCCGTCTCTAATATATATCCAGTGCTGAAGAAACCAGGCCTTTCATAGCTATTAAATTAAGCCACAATAGTCCATATATCCAAACAACCACAAATGTTGCGTCTTCAAGCAACAAGCAATGCCATCCAAACTACGGGGTGCTGCTAACTTTGCCTCAAGTTTTAAACTATCATTGAGTAGTCTGGATGCAGTGCTGAGCCGCCAAGTACTTAATACTTAACAGGGCCCTGGGATTTATTGAGTTCCCAGGTAGCATCTTTGTTGGCCAGCACCCTCACATTAGATTGGCAAGAACTAATGATAAAATATATTGTATAAGAGATTAGGGATGAAACCCTGGCCCCATTAAGGTCAATAACAAAACTCCCATTGGTGCTCAGTGTTCACCCCCTACTCAATTTATTAAACTGCAGATTCCTGAAATGCAGGAGACCGCACTGATAGTGAATTCAGTGATAGTGAAACTCACTTACCTTTTATTTAGGCTTGGCAGAATCAATTTTTATTTTTTAATAATTTCAATGGATATTGATGTTTATTTTAAGCATTTTTTCAATTTTTATCAATTTATATTTTCACAGTTGTGCAAAATTATAGGGTTTAATTTTTTTTTCTTTTTTATCAGTTTAAATTTTCATAGTTGAAGAAAATTATGTGGGGGTTAGACAATCATTATTTAATCACAGCAGATGTTGAGATTCAAAAAGTTAAAGCTTTATAACCATTAAAACACAACTTGTTAGCATCACATGTCAAAGTAGACAGAGTAAATATCCTTACATTAAACTCTGATGTACTCAAGTAGTGTTTTTCTTACTTTGCCTATGTGTAAATTTCAATTATTATCGAAGGAAATATTTTTTCACTGGTTTGTGTGTGTACAGTGAAATCAACATTTACTGACATTTACTGATAAAAAATATAATCCTTCTAAGCCTACTTTTTAGTTTATTTATTTATTTTAAGACTTATTCCCAAATCCCTGAGCACAACACAATTATGATAAAACATACCACTTATTGCATCACAAAGCACAAACAGCCTGCCTCATCATTCAAAACTACCTGCTCTCCACCCCATGCTTATGTTAGCCCCATGCCCCACCGCTAAAAGAGGCTAAGATAGGAAAGCACAGCACATCCTGAAGGAATTAAATCCAGGCTTTGGCAGACCCAGAAGTATGGAAGCATATTCTGGAGCAGTCTGTTACCATTCCCACCCTGCTTCAATCTGGGACTGTCATCTTGAGTGACTGAGCTGACAGAACCTGCCATGGTGTCACTCATGTAGGGAAAGAGATGGCTCCTCAGGTACCTTGAACCCATATTGTTTAGGCCTTTGAAAGTCAAAGCCAACCCCTTAAACTTTACGCAGAATTCATTTGGTAACCACTGCAGATCTCAAAGCACAGGTGCAATCTGCTCCCTCAGAGAAGTGTTGTGTAATAGATGGGCAGCTGCATTGCACGCTAGCCAAAGTTTCAGAATGAATTTTGGGAGTCACTCCATGTGTGGTACATTGTAGTAAACTGACCTTTTAACTTTTAACTTTTGAGAAGCACCAAGAACTTCATAGTGATAGTTCCTAGATAGATTAGATTAGGTGTGACAGTGACCTGGGTGGTCATGCTGGGGTTCAAATCCAAGAGAAAAGCCCATAACTCTTTTATCGAGCTTGCCATTAAAAAAAAAGGTGCACTTAGCAACAGCTATTAGCTAAATATCCAGGAGGAGCTGGGTATTTCAACAAGACCCTAGGTTGTGAACATGAATAACAAATGGCCTACCTATATGCCATCAGCCTAGGGTGCTCTGTGTAACTGTCACCATTTCTGACAGTTGTTTCCCCTGCTCTATAATGATTGCTTCAGCCTCATTCGGGTTGCTTATCAGCCTGCTTGCTCTCATCCATGCCCCAGTCTCTGCTAGACTCTGGGTAAATCACTCATGTGTACCAAATGAGTTGGAGGAGATCATGGAGATACAGCACTGTGCCCTCTGTATATTGAAATTCCAAACCCCATGCCTCTTGCCAACACTGCCACTGGCTCACAACCATGTTGAATAGGGCGGCTGATAGAACGGAACCCTGTAGAGCCTCACATAAAAGAGCCTTGATTGCAAATGAACAATTGCCCGGTACTGATAGCTCTAGCTCTAGCACTTCGAGCTCTCCACTGATAGACCCTGTTTTCATGCAAGTGGTGATAATAGTGCAATAATGAGGGAAGAACAATAAAGATAACATTACAGTTGGGGACTCTTTTAAATAGATTTTTTCCAGTATTTCCAAACATCAGTGTATAGGACAGACTCTCAGCTGATGTAAATCTGCATAGCTCCACTGAAAAATTCAACAAAATCTTAATCTGGTAAAACAATATTTTACCAGAAATCACATCTTTCTTCCAGACATATCAAAAATCCGAAGTTACATTAACTGTATTTCCATTTTGCAGCAACACAGATCGCAAGCTGTGAATGTTAAAAGTATTACTCACCTATTGCAAATGTGAATTCCAAAATCTTAATATTTAAGATATTAGCTCCACTGGCACACATTCATGTTGGTTTTTCTTCTCTACAATCATAGGCTACAAATGTAAAACAATTGTAAGTTTTAAAGTATAAGGTAAGACATTTTCTTCATGATTTGTAAACTTTATGTTCCATCAATTGTATGTGCACTGGAACTGGTGGGGAAATAGAAAACAGATTTTCAAAAAAGATTCAGGGAAATTGTTTTCAGTTTTTCATGGAAATTACTTTTTAACAGATTTTTGGCCCCACGCTAGCATCCGCAATGGGTTGATATTGTAAGGTTGCAAATGAGTGCTACGCGGTAGCATTGCTTTTCCTTTTAGGGATAAAAACATTGCCTTATTTATTTATTTACATTGATTATGCAAAGAGATATAAGAAAAAAATAAAATTAATTCAAATGTTAGGCTACTTAATTGTAAGGGTGTTTCATTTTCAGTTACATACAATTTTCTTGTTACTCTCACGTTAGTAGCACAATCTACCATTTTGTGCAGATGTGTGCGTATTATGTTTACACATATTTTATATACAATAATTTAAAATACTATTTTCTGCTATGCCAATGTGGCTAACCCCAAAGAGTTTTGAAAATATACTAAAATCAATTCAATCTTTCACTCACCTAAAATATCATGCTTGCATATCTCTAAATATAATGTATACATTATTATTATTGATCTCCTCTCCCAGTGTCCTAAGCACATCCCAGTGTGGATAATTATTTTCCATCTGTCTAAATCACCTTGTTCCTTTTGGTGGATAACACATTCTTCCTCTTCTTCCTGTCCCTAAAATCTTGTGTAGTGGTTCTGGCACCAACAGATAATGGCAGCTGTGTCCCATCACAAAGGTGGTTGCCTTTTAATAGCGGATGAAGTGATCCTAATGGGAGTTTTGAATATTTGAGGAATGCAGGCTCGGTACTGCCTTATATGTAAAAAGAAAAGGAGTACTTGTGGCACCTTAGAGACTAACCAATTTATTTGAGCATAAGCTTTCATGAGCTACAGCTCACTTCATCGGATGCATACTGTGGAAAGTACAGAAGATCTTTTTATACACACAAAGCATGAAAAAATGGGTGTTTACCACTACAAAAGGTTTTCTCTCCCCCCACCCCACTCTCCTGCTGGTAATAGCTTATCTAAAGTGATCACTCTCCTTACAATGTGTATGATAATCAAGTTGGGCCATTTCCAGCACAAATCCAGGTTTTCTCCCCACCCCCCCACAAACCCACTCTCCTGTTGGTAATAGCTTATCTAAAGTGATCACGCTCCTTACAATGTGTATGATAATCAAGGTGGGCCATTTCCAGCACAAATCCAGGGTTTAACAAGAATGTCTGGGGGGGGGGTAGGAAAAAACAAAGGGAAATAGGTTACCTTGCATAATGACTTAGCCACTCCCAGTCTCTATTCAAGCCTAAGTTAATTGTATCCAATTTGCAAATGAATCCCAACTCGTTGGAGTCTGTTTTCGAAGTTTTTTTGTTGTAATATCGCAACTTTCATGTCTGTAATCGCGTGACCAGAGAGATTGAAGTGTTCTCCGATTGGTTTATGAATGTTATAATTCTTGACATCTGATTTGTGTCCATTTATTCTTTTACGTAGAGACTGTCCAGTTTGACCAATGTAAATGGCAGAGGGGCATTGCTGGCACATTGGTCAAATTGGACAGTCTCTACGTAAAAGAATAAATGGACACAAATCAGATGTCAAGAATTATAACATTCATAAACCAATCGGAGAACACTTCAATCTCTCTGGTCACGCGATTACAGACATGAAAGTTGCGATATTACAACAAAAAAACTTCGAAAACAGACTCCAACGAGTTGGGATTCATTTGCAAATTGGATACAATTAACTTAGGCTTGAATAGAGACTGGGAGTGGCTAAGTCATTATGCAAGGTAACCTATTTCCCTTTGTTTTTTCCTACCCCCCCCCCAGACGTTCTTGTTAAACCCTGGATTTGTGCTGGAAATGGTCCACCTTGATTATCATACACATTGTAAGGAGAGTGATCACTTTAGATAAGCTATTACCAGCAGGAGCGTGGGGTGGGGGGAGAGAAAACCTTTTGTAGTGGTAAACACCCATTTTTTCATGCTTTGTGTGTATAAAAAGATCTTCTGTACTTTCCACAGTATGCATCCGATGAAGTGAGCTGTAGCTCACGAAAGCTTATGCTCAAATAAATTGGTTAGTCTCTAAGGTGCCGCAAGTACTCCTTTTCTTTTTGCGAATACAGACTAACACGGCTGTTACTCTGAAACCTGCCTTATATGTGTATACCAATCTTGATCCTGCAAAAGCTTGTGTGTGTGCTTAATTTTATTCACAGGAGTAATTCCCATTACAGTCATTTGGACTACTAACATACTTAAAGTTAAGCACATGCATGTGTTTGCAGGATTCGGACCATAGTTTGTTATTCTCTAAAGCACACTTACCCTTGCAAAAGGAGTTACATCATTTATGAATCAATCAACCAACCAACCAAAAAAGCATTATTGTCCATGTAGAATGTTTAGAGCATATTATAGTTTTCCTCACAGTCAAATGAACCTCCCACATTCAAACTCAGTGGTTTGAGCATTGGCCTGCTAAACCCAGGGTTGTGAGTTCAATCCTTGAGGGGGCCATTTAGGGATCTGGGGCAAAAATTGGGGATTGGTCCTGCTTTGAGCAGGGGGTTGGACTAGATGACCTCCTGAGGTCCCTTCCAACCCTGATATTCTATGATTCTATGAAACAAAGTTCTCCTTGCCTAGTGCAAATGCTAAAAGGCAGTACCGTCATTATAAACTCTGGACCAAACACAGGTCTAGAATTCACTCAGAAGGATTTCCTATTGTCATAAATGGTGCAAAAGCTGTTTGTATTTTCAAATTACAAATTATGAATCAGACAATTACAATCCTGCTAGTCTGACCAAGATTACGTAATTCAGAAAATGATTTTAATTTATTGCTAAATATAAAGAAAATATTGATGTACTGCTAATGTGCAGAGATGTTCAGACCATAAAATAGCTGCAGAAGTGATTTTTCTGGATATTAAAATCTACTCCATCCCAAATATGTTTTCCACTATTTAGAAGATCTTTGGTACCAGTTTTCTCACAGTTTATATGCTTTGGACTGTGTGTTTGCTGCGCCAACTATGATTTCATAGCATACTTTGGTATCAGGACACACCATGGTAACAGTTTCTGTTTAAACACCTGTGATACATAAAATCAGGTTCAGAGATGTTGAAACATATTAGGTCATCTGTGGAAGCCATCACACTGCCAGAGCATGCTTGGTCTTGACTGTGTTGTTTCTAGTTCTCTTTCCACTCTACTTTGAAGGTTCCAAGCAATGGGGCTTTCACGCCTCATGGGTGACTATTTCACAACCAGCAGGGTTCACTGTGAGGAAGGCTTCCTGATATCTATCTTAAATTTTCTCTTTATTAATTCTATCCCATTACTTCTAGTCATACCCTATTTACCACCCTAAATAATTTCCTTTCTCTCCTTGATGCTGATTGATGGTCCTGATCTAAAGTCAGTGGGAGTCTTTCTATTGACTTTAATGGGCTTTGGATCCAACCCTATGAGATTTCATAATTGTAGAGCTGGTTGGAAAATCTTCGATGGAACCATTTTCAGTTAGAGAATGCAGTTCTACTGAAGTCAAAATGCTTGGTGTCAATTTTGCCAAATTTTAATTTTGGTGAAAAACTGAGAGAAAAAGTACTGACAATGTTGAAATGCCCTGTTTTGACATTTCTGGAATGAAATGTTTCAATTTGTCATTTTGAAATGACATTTCATTGTGAATCATTTATAAAATAATATAAAACTAAAAACAAGAAATCAAAATGAAACATCTTGATTTTGCAAAGATGAAACATTTCAATTGACCCAAAATGATTTCCACCACCCAGAACTTTCTTTTGTGGAGAATTTTGGAAATTTACATGTTTTGTTCCTAATCAGAATGAAGAAAAACGTTTAAATCCTTAATGAAATGGAATTTCCATCCTCCACCCAGCTCTGGTTTTCAGGTCCTCACCTTACTCATGGCTTAGCCAAACTACAGGAGGCACAGTTAGCCCCTTTAACATTTCTCATAAGCCAGTCCCTTTAGCCCATGGATCATTTTAATTGCTGGATTCCCTTGATTTGTCAAAATGCTTCTAGTAGTGACATACCCAGAATTGAATGCACTGCTCCAGGTGTGATGACACCAGAGTGCAGAGTGCTTCTTACCTTCCAGTTCTGTGATGTGATGCTTCTGAGTATGCAGCCCAAAAGTATATGGACTTTTCTGCAGCAATAATG
Organism: Natator depressus; assembly: GCF_965152275.1. NCBI lineage: Eukaryota > Metazoa > Chordata > Testudines > Cheloniidae > Natator > Natator depressus. The sequence continues at coordinate 176,473,935 of NC_134236.1, read as the reverse complement.
TTCTGCAAGGCCCATTATTAAGGAGTATTACTATATGGTATTACAGTACAGCCTAGAAGCCCTAATCAGGATTAGAGCTCAATTTCACTGGTTGCTGTTCAAACACAGAGTAGAAGATAGTCCCTGCCCTGGAGAGTTTACAATCTAATTTAAGAGAGAATGCAACAAGCAGGCACAACAAACAAATGAAGAAACTGAGGACAGAGCTAAAAGTGATAGGAACAGATATGTATGTATAGTCGCTACATGCCCCACTCATCTTGTCTTCTATCATCCATAGTCTTTTCAACATTGCTGCTTTCCAAGTTCCTCTCTCTCCCTTTGAATAACTATACTTTGGATTATTTTTCCTCCGATGCATTTCTTCAGATCAAATTTCATTTTGTTGTTTTCTGCCCATATGCGAAACTTCTCTGGATCCTTTTCCTCTTCAGCCTTCAATGGCATTCACAACACCTCCCAGCTGAGCATCTTCTGTGAGGTTCATTAGCATGCTCTTTATCCCCACTTCTAGATCATTACTGAAAAGGTTAAAGTAAACAGGCCCTAACACTGAACTCTGATGCTACTCTACTGGACACTCTCCACTTCAGTTCTGTACATTATCATTTAGCATTACCCTTTGTCTATGGTCCAACGACTGGTTATCAATCCATGTGACAGGGTTTATAACCAAGCCAGCTTGAATTAATGTTGAGATGGCCTGACACTGTATCAAGCATCTCAGTAAATTCCAAATAGTTTGCATCTATTGCATTCCTTTCACCCATTCATTCTTAGCAGGCAAGAGGAGGGTATTGGGAATGAGGGAAGAAGAGATGGTTAGGGAGGAGAAGAGTTTGTTGGGGACGGGAATATGAAAGAGAGATGGAAAAGGAGAAACAAGGAAAGGGGGAAAAATGCAACATGGAGACATGAAAGGGAAGGCAAATGAGGAAGATGGAGGAAAAGAAAATGAAAGAGAATGCCAGACACTGAAAGACGGAGGAAGAGATATAAGTTAAGGAAAGAAAAACTGAAGTGAAGGAAGTGGGGGAGGGGAAGGAGGATGAGAAAAAGAAGGAGCAGAGACATAGATTCATAGATATTTTCGATATTCAGGTCAGAAGGGACCATTATGATCATCTAGTCTGACCTCCTGCGCAACGCAGGCCACAGAATTTCACCCACCACTCCTGCAAAAAACCTCACACCTATATCTGTGCTATTGAAGTCCTCAAATTGTAGTTTAAAGACTTCAAGGAGCAGAGAAAAACCTCCAGGGCCTCTTCCAATCTGCCCTGGAAGAAGATTCCTTCCCGACCCCAAATATGGCGATCAGCTAAACCCTGAGCATATGGGCAAGATTCATCAGCCAGATACTACAGAAAATTCTTTCCTGGGTAACTCGGATCCCACCCCATCTAATATCCCATCACAGGCCATTAGGCCTATTTACCATGAATATTTAATTACCAAAACCATGTTATCCATTCATACCATCTCCTCCATAAACTTATCGAGTTTAATCTTAAAGCTAGATAGATCTTTTGCCCCCACTGCTTCCCTTGGAAGGCTATTCCAAAACCTCACTCCTCTGATGGTTAGAAACCTTCGTCTAATTTCTAATCTAAATTTCCTAGTGGCCAGTTTATATCCATTTGTTCTTGTGTCCACATTGGTACTGAGCTTAAATAATTCCTCTCCCTCTCCAGTATTTATCCCTCTGATATATTTATAGAGAGCAATCATATCTCCCCTCAACCTTCTTTTAGTTAGGCTAAACAAGCCAAGCTCCTTGAGTCTCCTTTCATAAGACAAGTTTTCCATTCCTCGGATCATCCTAGTAGCCCTCCTCTGTACCTGTTCCAGTTTGAATTCATCCTTCTTAAACATGGGAGACCAGAATTGCGCACAGTATTCCAGGTGAGGTCTCACCAGTGCCTTGTATAACGGTACTAAAACCTCCTTATCCCTACTGGAAATACCTCTCCTGATGCATCCCAAGACCGCATTAGCTTTTTTCACAGCCATATCACATTGGCCTTGATTCAAGAAAGCACTTAATGGGACTTAAGCACATGCTTGAAGTTAAGCACGTGTTTAAGTGCTTTTCTGAATTGGGGCCAAAATAAGTTAACATTTTCCTAAACAATTAGGCTGGGAATTTCCAAGGAGCCAAAGGCACCTGAGTCACATTGAAATTTGGTGGGATTTGAGTGCCCAACTCCCTTGGAAAATCCCAGCACCAATAGCAATTTTCCTCCTCAGGCCAACTGGTTGGTGCAATTGCTTACAGTTCACAGCACATCTTACTGGAAAAATGTCTGTCTCACTATCGTATTTATAGGCACCAGTACCTAGGCTCAGAGAAGAGACCCAGTCAGGAAAAGTGTCAACCACCTACTCTGAGGCACTTACTATCCTCTATCCAAGGTACTTATATATCCCCTATTACCATAGTGTCTGAGCACCTCACAATGTTTAACATAATTATCCTCACAACAAATGCTGAGGTATCTGCATTTTTATAGAGAGGGCCCAGAGGCACAGAGAGCACCTGAGTGACTTACCAAAGCTCACAGAGGATATCTGGGGCAGAGCTTGGAACAGAACACCCAACACACTCTGGACTAGGAGGCTAGTGACTAACCATCAGTCCATCCATCCTCTCTTGTCTTTGGGGGTATTAAAGGCTGTCAGCAGCTTGCAGGAGGCACTTGGCCCCTTGGAGCACAGGGCTTTAAGTGTGTGTCATATAAGGGAACAGGTAGCAGGACGGTGAAAAGATGTATTTCTTTGTATCAGAGATGCCGTAAATAGTCCGTAGCAATGAGAAATGACGTTGGTACTTGGTCAGTGCAAGTGAGATATGTAGTGGGAGTAGATTTCCTCCCTGCAGATAAGTACAGCTGTTACTATTAATAAGAGCTACAGAGGACAATCACTCCTGTTCACACAAAGCTGGAGTAATCGGTCTTTGTGGGGGAACTCAGAAGGTCTGTGTGGCATGGAATTTGTCTCTCCATCTTGTAGGCAGACCCCACAAGTGCAGATCAGGCTTTCTGCAGCTGTTGTTCCCATCTGACAGGCAGAGCCCCATAGAATTGGATCTGTAGAGTTCATGTCATCATGGATCTGGTGTTCCCTTCCCCAGACTACTTTGTCCCCAAAATTCTTCTTTGCACAGGATTATTCAGAGCCATCAAGCAGTCCCTTTTCACAGCATGAAGTCAGCTCCTGCCCACAGAGCTCTATCCTGGGGATAAAGTGGGATACTGGTATTCACCCCATCCTCGTGTGAGTGTCTCTACTGAGAGAGCAAAACTGTATGGTACTTTATGAAATGCCGTTGGGTTTCAGTATATTGTCCCCTCAATATACAGGTCTGACTCTGAGTAGCATCCATTTCATTGCTATAGTCTAACTGAGGAAAATATATCTCTCTCCAGTGCACAAAGGTTTGTAGTCCAACCTGGCTATTATGCATCTTGGTATATGGGGGGGGGGGGGGGGGGGATGTACTAGGGTCTTGACTCCAGAAGTGAGACTAGACAGGAAAAGGAGGATTTCTTGTTACAATCATGGAACAATATTTACCTGGAGAACTCTTCACTCCTTTCCATTCACATGCATTTTTGAATGCAGCTAATTTTATTAAGGGACTGATCTTGCAAGGTGCTAAGCACCTCCTGTATCATGATGAGCACCCTCAAATGCCACCGGCTTTGCTGGAAGTTGAGGGCACTCAGCATCTGTAGGATTAGGCTCCAAGATTGTAGGCCTCCTGTTTCCTACATCTCTGTGCTTTAGTCTGCCAAAGGAGGCCCAGTTCCCAGCTGTTTCTTGTCTCAGCTGCTCCTGCATGCCATGGATCATCTCAGCGGTGACTCTTGGAGGAATGAGTCACCCAGCCATTTAATTAAAAAACAACCTTTTACAAGCCATAAAGTCCATTTGTAATATAAAGGGTGGATGTATGGTCTGAGTGATCTTTATCTTAGATAGCGGCTTTATTCGTACATACCAATGCAGATTGTTTCCCTTGGATGTGATTCAGTGTTCATTGTTATTAACAAATTCTGATAAAGATACCCTGCCCCCCACAAAATAAAATAAAATAAAAATCCTAAACATCTTTATGTGAAGAACCCCTGATTATTTTCTGTCTTTTCTGTGTTACAGATGAGCCCAAATCAAAAGCCGAGAACTGGACACCCCCAGACTTTGAGAGTTTCACAGCTAAATACAAGATCAAACAGATAGTTTCACATAAGTAGTTATGCTTATAGTTTAGCATAAGTAGTTATGCTAAACTATCTGTTCAATCTTATATTAAGCTGTGACACTCTTAGTACCTTTTCTAAACCTGAAGAAGAGTTGTGTGTAGCTCAATAGCTTGTCTCTCTCAGCAACAGAAGTTGGTGCAGTAAAAAATACTACCTCACCCACCTTCTCTCTGTACTTCTGTTATAATCCTGTTTACTTATGCTAAAGCATCCCATAGCCCCTTGTATTAGCTGAAGTAAGTTTTGTCTTAAGTAGATAGGAAAACTGTCAGTATCAGAACATATAATTGTTTCCTTATGAGTTACCCTCATAAATCTATTTATCCTGGTACAGGCCTAGGAGGTGTCTTCATGCCCCATAGTACCTGGACTTCATGTTCCCGGAACAAAGATATGGGTGCATCATGACCTGGAATGCATAGTGGATTCAGAACACGGATAAGGGGTACATTGCAACTAGTTTTAAATGACGTATATGGTACCTTTTACTGGTAAACAAGGGTATAAATGGATAGCTTTAAAGGTGTAACTTTGGGGAGCACACCTTCTGCATAAGGTGAATGTAACATCATTGGTATTGTATAGAGCAGGGGTAGGCAACCTATGTCATTCGTGCCAAAGGCGGCACGTGAGCTGATTTTCAGTGGCACTCACACTGCCCGGGTCCTGGCCACCGGTCCCAAGGGCTCTGCTGCTGGCCTGGGGTACCAGCCACTGGCCTCTGCCAGCTGGGGTTCCATCCGCCAGCTCCGCTCAGCCCGCTGCCAGCCCCGGGTCCCAGCCACCAGTCCCGGGGGCTCCGCTGCTGGCCTGGAGTCCTGGCCACCGGCCCGGGGCTCTTCAGCCGCCCCCAGCTGTGGCCCACTGGCCCCAACCTGGGGCAGTGAGGGGTGCAGACAGGGTCAAGAGGGGGCACAGCTCAGCACCCCACCTTAAAAATTGTTCCAGTGCCACGGTGCTGGGATATTTTTAAGTCCTGATTTGCTGCTTACATCACTATCACGCCACGTGGAACAGCGCACTGCGTTTGACGTTGAGATTAGAATGTACATGCAAGAACTGGAATCAGAATTTTCTGACAGATTTCAAGATTTCCAGCAATTTGGCCCAGTGCTTTTTTTCTAATTAAACCTGAAAAGTTCAACGAAAGCAACTTGGATTTGTCTGTATTTCAGTGGATGGGTGTTGAAGATTTCAAAATGCAGCTCATTCAGTTAAAAAGCTCAGAATTGTGGGCATCAAAGTTTGGAGATCTGCGGAGTGCACTTGAAGCTACCGAGAGAGATCATGGGGCCTCTGTTCTGACCTGCTGGACGTCCCTGCCAGTGAAATTTAACTGTTTGAAGAAAATTGCGTTTGCAATGCTTTCAGGCTTTGGATCCACATACCTGTGTGAACAGGTATTTTCACATATGAAATCTGTCCTCTGTCCCTCTCGGAGCCAGTTAACAACTGATCACTCAGAAGCCTGTGTGCAGCTTAAAGTATCCAAATACGTGCCAGACATTGGAAAACTCAGCAAGGAAAAGCCAGGGCAAGGATCACACTAAACTGATAAGATCTGCATTTTAATTTAATTTTAAATGAAGCTTCTTAAACATTTTAAAAACCTTATTTACTTTACAGACAACAATAGTTTAGTTATACATTACAGACTTATAGAAAGAGACCTTCTAAAAACATTAAAATGTATTACTGGCATGGGAAACCTTAAATTAGAGGGAATAAATGAAGACTTGGCACACCACTTCTGAAAGGTTTGTCGACCCCTGGTATAGAACCTTTTCCCTGTACCATATTAATAAACCTGACTGACATTGGTTATTTGGTGTGTTGAGTACACTTCATAACAAACCAAATGTGGTCAAGCAATTGGCTATATAATTTATCAACAAGCAGCTCATGTGTTGAGGGGAGTATATTGCCATACGCATAGGACATCAGTGTTCCATGGTCTTCACTCGCTGCCTTTTGGCTTCTGGGTGGACTTAAAAGTATTGGTTTTAACCGTAAAAGTCCAAAATGGCCTGGAATCTGTCCACCTGGGGGCTCCCTACTGTCTATGCCATATTGCCTCTGCTGTGATCAGGAAAGGCACTAGAGCCAGTGGTGAGCGGGAGCCGGTTCGCACCGGTTCGCTAGAACCGGTTGTTAAATTTAGAAGCCCTTTTAGAACTGATTGTTCCGAGAGGGACAACCGGTTCTAAAAGGGCTTCTAAATTTAACCGGCCAAAAGTGGCACCTTCTAAATTTAACTGGCCAAAAGTGGCGACTCCATGGGTGCTCCAGCCCTGGAGTACCCAAGGGGAAAATTTGGTGGGTGCAGAGCACCCACTAGCAGCTCCCCACCCCACCCCCGGCCCCAGCTCACCTCTGCTCTGCCTCCTCCCCTGAATGTGCCGCCCCGCTCTGCTTCTTCGCCGCCCCCCCCCCCCCCCCGGCTTCCCGCAAATCAGCTGTTTGCGCGGGAAGCCGGAGCGGGCTGAGAAGTAGGCGCTCAGGCTTAGGGAGGCAGAAGTGAGCTGGGGCGAGGGGGCGCGAGGAGGGCTGCCCACGCCGCAGCAGGGGAACCGCTCCCCACCCCGGCTCACCTCTGCCTCCCTGGTCCTGAGCGGGAAGCCACTGCCTGCTTCTCAGCCCACCCCTGCTCCCCGCGCAAACAGCTGATTCCCGGGCAGCGGGGTGGGGGGCGGAGAAGCAGAGCGGGGCGGTGCATTCAGGGGAGGAGGCAGAGGTGGAGGCGTTACGGAAGTGAGATGGGGCTGAGCGCGGGGTGGGGAGCTGCTGGTGGGTGCTCTGCACCCACCAAATTTTCCCCTTGGGTGCTCCAGCCCCGGAGCACCCAGGGAGTCGGCGCCTAAGGCGCCACTTTTGATGTGATCGTGGGGGAGTGGCCGCTCCCCCTGTTCCCCCCTAGCTATGCTCCCCCGCCCCTAGGAGCCAGAGGGACCTGCCGGATGCTTCCTGGGAGCCACCCCAGGTAAGCACCTCCGGGACTCCCCACCTCACCCCCCGGCAGGTGCCTCTGGCTCTTAGGGGTGGGGTGGGCACCCACTACGGTGGCCCACGAGACCCTCCTGCCCGGTTCTGGGGGCAGTCAGGGGACAGGGGAGGGGGGTGGATGGGGCAGGGGTCCTGGGGTGCGGCGTCAAGGAACGCGGGGGGGTTGGATGGGGCAGGAGTCCCGGGGGGGCAGGGGGGGCAACGACCCCCTCATGGGGTGAGGAGGGAACCCGTTGTTAAGATTTTGGCAGCTCATCACTGACTAGGGCTGAAGCTCTCCTGGAATATGGGTATCTGGCTACACTGCAAAATAAATAACCTGCGGCAGTATGGCTCAGAGCTCAGGTTTACAGACTCAGGTTCACAGGGCTGGCACTACTGTGCTAAAAATAGTCATGTAGATGTTCTCACTCAGGCTGGAGATTGGGCTCTGAGATCCACCCTCCTCGCTGGGTTTCAGAGCCTCAGCTCTACCCCAAATGGAAATGTCTACATGCCTATTTTTAGCATCATAGCGTGAGCTGGAGTCTGCAGATGCAGGCTTTGAGACTCACTGCCACAGGGGCTTTCTACAGTGTAGACATATCCTAAGAGAGGAAGCTGCCAGAAGGGTGTTGTCTGTGAGGGCCCCAGGCCTTTGGAATTCAGTCTGCTCTTGCTCCTCATGGTTCAAAATAGCCTGCATGTATTGGCCCTGCAGAGCTCATGATTCTGGGCAGGAGACTGAGAAGTGCTGAGGTTGTTGGAGTCCTGAGATTTCTTTTGAGAATCTGGTGGGTGAGGAGATGGTATTTTGTTCTGTTTTCTTGCTGACTGGCTGTTTGATGTTGGGTGGAATTTGCTGCTGTTTTGCTATTATCTTTATCGTTATGGATTATATTTTTAATGGCTGTCAGGAAGCTCAGTGCGAGGCATAAACAGGCATCATTTAAATTCATGAAACAAATAGATATAGACAGAGGCAATCCACTGTTTTGGAACACATAAGTAACTGTGTGAGGCCTCAAACCAAGGGCTAGATTTTCAACAGAGCCCAGCTCCCATTTAGGAACGTAACAAGGTACGAGATTTTCCAAAATACTCAGCACGAAGCAGTCCCATTTTGGGAAGATTGTCAAAAAGAACTCAGATGCATTCTTCTGAAAAACTAGCCACTTATTTCATACTTAAATGGGAACTGAGCTTTTTTTAAAATCTGGCCCCAAATGCATATAGAGGGAGCATGGTCTTATAGCTAAGGCATTGGTTGCGGGACCTAAAGTTCTATTCCTATCTCTGTCACAAGCCCACATTCAAGCTTATCGCTTATGGTATGTCTACATTGAAATTAAACACTTGTGGCTGGCCTGTGTCAGCTGACTCATGCTGGGGCTGTGGGGCTGCTTAATTGTTGTGTAGATGTTGGGACTGGGGCCGGAGCCTGAGCTTCAGGAGCCTCTCTCCTCACAGGATCACACACCCAAGCCCAAATGTCTACACCACAATTAAACAGCCCCTTAGCCTGAGCTCTGTGAGCTCGAGTCACTGACACGGGCCATGGGTGTTTAGTTGCAGTGTAGATATACCTTTAATTCCTCAGTTCTTCATCTGTAGAATGGGGATAATATACTTGAACTTCTCAGGGAAGGACAAGCTATCTTAACGTTTGGGTGCAATGAGATACTATGGGGGTGAATCCATAGAAAAGCCTCTGAAGCAATTAATTAATTTTAAAATGAAATTCTTAAAGCTACAACATACAGAAAGAGTTATTGTTGAGTCAACTGTCAATATCATGACAATTCTGTATTAATGATGAAATACCCCAATAGTTGAGGTATTCAGGAATTCAGTTGTTTCAAATGCATTTGGGTGCTTGAAAGCATACTGCTTCCAAATCCATTTCCGCTGGTGTCCCTTGAAACATCACCAGAAAGTGGCAATCTATAGCTCCTCATAGAGCAGTAACAGCAAGGAGCTCAAGGAAATAAAAGTGCTACTGTAGGAATCACTAAACACTATTACTATGCTTGCTTTATGGTAATAGACGATTGGACAAAAATCAGCCCTGATGTAAGTCAGTGGAATTTCACCTGATTACAGCAAGCCTGAATTTGGCCCTTTAAGAGGGATCCAGAAGAAACACATATTGGTTTAGAAAAAGACTATGGCCTTATTTCTGTAGAGCACTGTAGGGGCACAAAAGGTGTTCAGGCATACACAACCTCAATACCTCTCACATCGAGGGCACAGCGCACTTATTCAACCTTGCCTTCGCTAATATAAACACAGAGCAGCGTGTACATATTAAAAAAGCTCCAAACCCTACTAAAACAAAACACTCCACTCTCCTTTGGGGGAGAGGATGAGAGAGAGAACAAACCACATAGGGCAGATGTTAGCCATGTTGTATAATACACCATTGGTAGGTGCTCAGATACTATGATAATAAGGTGGTAATAAGAACCTGAATAACATAGAATCAAACAGTGGGGATCTATGTGAACACAAACAGATGTAGGTGAAAAGAAATAATATTCATGCCTGATGTTAACAGATACTAGGGCCACAATCCGGCAAGCACTGATATATGTGGCTAACTTACACATGAATAGTTCCGTTTGTCATGATGGTAGATGTCTTCTACTGCATCTTTAGGAAGAGACACATCACATAGCCACACGGAACAAGTTATACAAAAATCCCTGGGTAAATGTTAGGTGATTAGAACTGGGCAAAATATTTGTCAGAAAAGTGTTTTTCCTCCATCAAATTATGCCCCTTTTCTGAGTTCACAAAACCTTAAATGAAACTGAATGTCATTTGATAAACATTTAAATTTTTGAAAAAAAAGTCATATAAAATTTGTTTTTACTAAAATGGAGTGCAAAAATTTTGGGATAAATGCTTGTTACTTTTTGAATTTCAAACTTGTTGGTTTTCTATTGGTCATATAAGTCACATAGTATTGATTCTGGTTACATGATTTCCCAGCCTGTAGTCAGGAAGGTGAGCAGAAACCATTTTTTTTTTACTCACTTTCTCAGAGGAAGGCGCTATATTTTGTGTGTTGACACAGTGAGGGGAAAAATAGGTTGCTGCTCACTGGGTGTGGGCCATAATCACTTAATGATCTCCTGTACCCCCAGAAGATTCATAGAAGAATTGAGGGACTAGCCCCACGCATACACTGGAAGGGAGAACAGTCCATTCAGCAAAGACGCCAGAGAGAGGTAGTAGGCTACCAGTCTTTCCCTAGAAGAAGACAACACCAGGTAGGAATTTAAGGGCCATATGGCCTGATCATCCTCCAGAGTTTTGGATAGCTTGCAAAGGCATCCAGACTTAGGTCCTTTTACCGTTCTTCTATCACTAGAGTTGTTCTGCTATCCATGTAATTTGGCTAGGCTGAGGCTAGTCTTATGTATTTACACATAGCTGGGTTATGTTAATGCTGAGATTTGCAGGGGTTTTTATTATTATTTTATTTCCGGTGTAACCAATTGAATCAGTAATACGTTGGGTACTCTGTGCACTCCTGCAGGGTGACCCACCATAAGTACAACAACCGATATGCTCTCAGCCTCATTTGTGTCAGCTACCCGAACCCCTGCCTTGTGCCTCCCTGACTGGCTCCTGTTTTAGGATTCTAATCCTCACAGGCTGTAGGATGAAAAGATGTTCTCTGAGTGAAAGGAACAGTTGTAGGGCTAAATGAGGAAACCAGTGCAGTAGAGGAGGGTTGCCCATGTCAGCTGCCTCTTCCACATTGGTACCCTGACACGAGCATTACTAACTGCACAATGTTCAGCCTCTGGCTGCTGCTGGCAGAATGCACCCATGAACACTTTGAATGACATCTTCATTTAAAAAAACAACAACACATTTTGATGAAGGACAATCTTTTTGTTCTGTATTTGTTCAGCACCTAATCCAATGGGGTCTTGATCCATGTCTGGGGCGTCTAGGCCCTACTAATGATAATCCCAAATATTTACACTAAACCCTGATTTGGATAATGATGTTCAACTTCTCAAGGAACAGAATTTATCCAGTGACCATATGCCCCAGCAAAAATTTGGATTTGGATTTCAAATAGCATTCCAGCAATGCCTACATACACACTTGCATACAATCTCCTAAACAAGGGTTATTTGCTGAAGGTATGGGGTGAATTATTTTGAAGAACAACTAAATGAGTTAAAATTGTAAACTGCTTGTGGACAACTCATAGAACTCCTTGACTGAGGTATGTGTTGTGAGTTGTTTGCTCAGCTCTATCATTGATCCATCCACATTGGGGTGAAAGTTGATTCCCCAACAGAAAGCCAGAGTAACCTGATTTTACACAGGTGCAGTGCAGGAGGGTTGAGCAGGTGAAATCCACCCTCCATCTTGGGACCCGTACATGATACAGAGTTGTAGTCCAGCTCCTCCTCTGCGGACATTACTCCTGCATATAGAGTAGAATGTCTGCTGAAGTTTATCTGCCCCACTGTGTGGGATAATGGGGCCCATTGGGTATAGAGTGACCTCTGCCCTGGCCCACCCCCTCCCTCTATTAGTCTATGTGGGACCAGTGCAAAGACTCCATGAGAGTGCATTCTTCTCCCCTCTGAATGATACAAGTCTGTGATTCCAATTTTGGAGCCCTCCCTTGATTGATGCCCCCCTCTCCCTCCTGTGTCCCCTCACATCATGTCCTGCTATAGTTGCCACCATCTCTCCTTTGTTCTCTCACTTCAGCCTGCTGTTGCATTTCCTTCTGGAATGTTTGTATACGGCATTTAACAAAATATTTGCTTCTCGCCCTCTCTCCATTTTACCCACACATCAGATGGTTTCATGCTGCTAGAGATGAGTGCTTCCAGTGGTGTCAGTTGAGGCTAAGCTGAGGGCCACATGAATGCAGAAGAGAAGCTTTGGTTGGCTGAGAATGTAGGTGAGTACATGTGATCTACTCCCACAGCCAGGCTAGGTTAGGGCCCACCCTGGAAAAGGGGAGGGAACAGAAGGTGTTTAGGAAACAGCATGTTTGTGGGGGCAGGGGTAGCAGCAGAGGGAGGATGTTTGTTTTTTTTACAGTAGGGCCTAGAGGCCCCATCTGTAACTGATTCACCATTGTACCAGAAACTATATAAACGGAGTAGGAGGCAGTCAGGACAGGGACAAAACAGAGGCACGGAGAGAGGTGAAATGATTTCGCCAAGGACACACAAGAGCAGGAAATAGCACTCAGGTTTCCTGAGTCTCTGTCTAGTCCCCTATCCAGTGGATCATGCTTCCTGTCTGTGTGGGTAACTTTAGGTCCCTCAGCCTTCCATACCCACACAAATCCAACCTTCTGCCCCTCACCTTCCCTCAGCTAGTTCAGTATTGCCAAGCTTTCTTGTTCTATCATGAGTCTCATGGTAGTTGATTTCTTAAAGCCCCAGATCCTGGAGTCATATGATTTCATAAGAATCTCAGCTTCCTTTTTTTAATGACAGTTTCTAGCTCCCGTGGTTGGGGAGAAAAGATTGAAATTATGAACCCAAAGGCTAAAAAATCAGAAGACAAATAAAAAGAACCCAAAATGTATAATTTTAAGTCTCATGCTGTTTTAGAGCGTGATTCATGATTTTGAATGTTTGGGGCTGGCAGAATTACTAGACCCAAGAGGTTGGGAAACATTAGCTTAAAGTTGCATGAGAGAGAGAGAACGATCCATCACAAAGGGATGAATTTCACCTGTTGTGAATAGGATTCTTCTTTTAACCCAGAGCCCCATTGTTTAGTTCTAAATTACATACATCTCTTTAAATCCCCGGAATTTCCCATTCTAGATTAATTTGCACTTGGTGAGAGAGTGTGAATGAAACTGTCAGAAGAGGATTTGCCACAGTGCCAATTTGTTACTATGCTCTTTTTATTTCTAATGCTTTTTCTGTTAAGGGAGATCTTGGAGAATTTTTGACATCTGCAAATCCCTGCATAGCACAACTCACTTATCTGATACAAAGCATGAACTATTGCAAACAAATATAATAATTAATATTATAATGGTAGTACCCAGAGACCTTGACTGTGGTTGGGGCCCATAGGTGCTGTACAAACACATATATATAGTATGTCTTACAGTGCAACCATGTGGTGTGATTGTGATATTTGTAGACATACTCAAGCTAGCTTTAACCTAGCTAGCTCCGATACTGAGAGCAGTGAAGCTGCGGCAGCATGGGCTTGAGCACAGACTGTTCAAGCGTGCCTGGAATCCAGGGTGAATCCTTGAGCAGCCCAGTATCCAAGCCAGCTAGATAAAAGCTAGCTCAGGTATGCCCATAGTGAAAGACAGTCCCTGGCCTGAAGAAATTGCTACCTAATTAAGGACAAGATGTTTAGCGGGATGCAGAAGACAACGGAGCTTGGAGGCAAAAGGGAAGAGAAGAGCAACAACGAGAGGACATAACATTTCACAGATTAAGATGTTAAGGATAATGCAGTAAGTATCCTCACCATACTATCTGAATCACACATGCCTCCCCAAAGGAGAAGGAAATGTGGAGTGCACTCATGTTGCCTAGATTCTGTGGGGTGATTATATCCCCTATGTGGCATTGTACATGCCATATATGAAATAAGTAGGCACAGAGCAGTGAATTTAGGACCCTTAGTATTGTTTCACTGTCATTTCCTTTTGTGTGTAGTATTCCGAGTGCACACAAAATGCTATTCCATTCTCTCCCAGGAATAGGAATTCAGGTTAGTCACCTGTACAGTTACAAAGACTCTTCCCCCCATTTATATGTGATTTTTTTAACCCCTTTAACAAGTGCCAAAGAAACAGCCCCACAGATTCCACAGAGCCAGTATATACAGCTGCTTAGTAACAGGTCTTTTCCCATGGAAAATTTTGACTTTTTGTAAAAAAAAGCAAAACTTTTCACTGAAAACTCCCCCAAATCAAAAATTTCTAGTTGAAAACAAAACAAATAGGGGCAGTTTGGGGGTTTTCTCAGTTGAAAAATTATTTTTTTTAAGAAAAGCAGATGCTTTCCTGTCAACAATTTTCACTTTGTAAAAAAAAAAAAAAAAAAAAAAAAATCTATCAGAAAAAGAAGTTTCAGTTGAAAAATTGTGACCAGCTCTAGTGAGATGATATGGGTAGCAACACCGGGCCTTCCTCTAGGATTAGAAGAACACTATAGTTCAGCCTGCCAGGCATAAGGGTGATTTTTGTGCTATGTGTGTCTGTCCAATGGGAGCAGTTCTTTTCTGAGAACTATCTTAGCCAGTCAGAGCTGGCCCTACACATTTGTGTATGGTGTGCTGGCATTGCTCAGGGGGACCCGTTCTCCCATTTTTGTGATTCCCATCCTGAACTGAATTCAGCCTGCCACTCCTGCCCTTCCACTATACTCTTGACTGGCCACCCTACCAGACTAACCATTCCGTTCCCTCCCATCTAGTGAACTAGTAGGAACCATTGGGTGGGATTGGCCTTTACTCCCCCCTCTCCTTGAAGCTACAAGGGATAGGAAAGTACTTGCAACTCCATTCCCTCTCCCTGAGGCACAGGGGAGAAGGAGGCACTCAGAACTTTGAGGTGGATTGATTCCGTTGTCCGCCCTTCCCTTATCAGCAATTACAGGAGCCCTGGGGCTCTGCAGCCTCTCTTTGAGGTGGTGCAGCCATGTGACTAGTCTTGAGACTGCCATATGTGACTGCCTGCTGGACTCTGCTCCCACTGCAGCCAAAAAACCCAAGCCTGTGCATGGGAGCTTTTAATTTCTAAATGTGAAGGCAATAAAAAAATACAATGGGAACCTGAAAATCCCAAGATTTTATTCTTAGGTGCCTCCCTTCCCCACATGTTCTCTAGACCCTTTTTCTCTCTCCCATTTGAAAAGAAAACAGACTTCTAACAATTGTACTTTTAAAGTTTTAACATGGGGAAATAATCTATCCCCCAACTTTGGAGAATTCTAACCAGAATGGGGCTCAAGAATTCAAGAGTTCTCTTCTTTGCAGCCTGTCTTGACCAGACCCACCATCTTTCTCCTCTAATCTATTTGATGCCACTTCTGCAGTTGTGGCTGCTGCATATAGACATGGTACATGCGGCACTGACAGCTGCTGCCACAACAAAAGTCCTGAGATTTTGCAAGCAGTCCTCAGGGCCAAAGGTTAAGCAGGTCTAGGGTAGAGACCATTCTGCCCCAACCCAACTTCCTGCAGCTTGGAAACCTCCAGACCTCTCCACAGCTTGTCATCCATCTATATTCTACCTCCCCTACTTCCTACCCCTGACTGTCCCGCCCCTGGACAGCAGAGGAGGGGCAGCACAGATTGAGAGTAGGCCAGAGGCAGGGAGGAATTGGCCAACGGCTCTGAGAGACTATATGTTAAGAGGCAGGCCAGCAATGTGAATTTATTGGCCTGTTCAGGATGGGGCCAAGCTCCTTGGGGTATGTCTACACTGCAGTTAGACACCTGTGGCTGACCCGTGCCAGCTGACTTGGAGTCATGGGGCTCAGGCTAAGGGGCTGTTTAATTGCAGTATAGACGTATGGATGTGGGCTGCAGCCCAAACACTGGGATCCTCCCTCCTTGCAGTGTCCTAGAGCCCAGGCTCCAGAACGAGCCTGAGCATCTACACTGCAATTAAACAGCCCCTTAGCTTGAGCCCTGTAAGCCAGAGTCAGCTGACATGGGCCAGCTGTGGGTTTTGAATTGCAGTATAGACATACCCTTATAAAGTGTTCTATGAGGGAAAAGGATGGACAGAGGAAGGTTAAGGTGGATGGGAGGGGTCCCAGTCAAGAGACAGAAGGGATCATGTACCAATGGGAGGGGAGAGGAGAGTCAGATTCACTCAATGTATATCTATTAGTTTATAACTCATAGGATAGAAGATGGGTTACTGCAACATGGTGGCTGAGATTTTACATATACACAAGCTAATGTGAAAGTTACACTCCAAAATTTAGACATGTTGCATCTATCTATCCATCTGCCTAACACACTACATTTGCCGTTTTCTGTAGGCTCTGTGGCAGAATGAGAATATATGATGACATACCGTTAGAAAGGGGGTGTTGGCACACGACTGCAATGAGCTGCACAGCTCACTTGTGGATTTGCTACTAGCGAGTAACAGGGTCATTCCAAATTCAAGCCAATGAAACCTTTATATCGCTCTACCATGCATATGGTATGATCTTCTATTGTAACCAGTACACTGTTTGCACTCTTTCCTTTCTGCCAGTTTCAGTAAAGAAAAATCCTTCACTTACTAGAAGCATTTGAGTGTTTCATGGGAACTCACCCAGGGCTAGAGTCTGTAAGTAGATCTTAGTGCTTGGAGCACCACAGGCCATGCTACTAAAGATCAGAGACTGTCCTGAAGCATTTCACAGGAACAGATTTAACTAGCACAAGGGTCAGAGTGTGATTTTCAGTTTACAATGACGTACTTAATATAATAAGTAACTTCTAAAATAAACTGATGCATTATGGTTCATATCCTTGGTTAGCTTAGACAACTTTTAAGATGATCCCTAAGTATAGAACTGGCTAATACACCAAAGGAGGAGAGGCTTTGCTTAGCAGGTTTGAATGTCATAAATGCACAGTTATGTCTTAGTAATTGTATCACAGTTGACAGATGCTGCAGCAGACATGTGACTAAAACATGACCTCATAGTTCCCTCTCTCCTCTTCCCCTCCCACCCCCCATGAGGGCAGAGCTGGGAACTAAATAAGTAGAAGGCATTTAAACAACACAATAAGTTCTTAAAGGAGAAGTGTTAATTTGAAAGACAGATGTACTTTGTATGGAAAGGTCAGCCCGTGCAGCAGCTTCTAGACAGTGCCAGTTAAACAAAACTCTTTTTCACTTGGGAAACATACTTCTGTCACTGACTAATGTTATGAAAATGTTCAAGTCCTAACTCCCATGGCCTAGGTCACCCCTCCCAAGGAAAAGCTGGTGGGAGGGATATCAGGGGGAGAGAATCTTACAACAGTCTTCTCACCAAGTTCTCCATGTGTTGTTCCATCAGACAGTAGGGCTGATCCCAGCCTTGGTAGATCTGTGGAAGGGCAGAGCCATCCACATGGAGACCCTGTGCCTCTGCACTGGCACTGGCCCCAGCAGCCCCTCTTGGCTGTCTGTTAGGATTGCTCCATTGGCACCATGGTATCAGAACCTCTGCCTTTCTACAGTGGCTCCAGAGTCATGGGAGGATACCAGGAGCTTCACAGAAGGATAATGCTGCCTGAGGCTGGATTTTTCTCTCTGGGGATTGTCCATGGGAGTAAAATGGAGATAATGTGCATCCCCTTAGCCACTCCCCTGCACAGGCCTTGGACTGGGTGGAAAAGCCAGGCCCTGTGCAAGGTTCTTGGGAAGAAAAGGAGAGATGGTGCTCTGTAGGCAGCTGAGCCTCATTTCAATGTGGGAGGGGGCCCTCCACGTGCAAGCCTAAGGGTACAATCTGGAGAACACTTTTCTATTGTACTGGTTTTCACAGTAGGAGCAGCTGTGGCCTAATGGCCAAAATATGGGGCTGGCTGGGTTAAAGTTCCAGTTTTGCTGCTGACTCACTGGGTGACCTTGAGCAAGCCTCTTAACCTGTTTCCCCATGTCTGGTGTGATAGTGATGCTCTCTGAGATCTACAGATGGAAAGAGCGGTCTAAGTGCAAAGATTACTTTATTATATTTCTCACTTGAGTTTTCCACTAACAAGTCTCCAGTCTACAGTATTTCCACACTTCCAATTTATGGCCATTCTTAGAAAATGAAGACAGACATGAAACTTTCCAGCACTGTTCCACATTAGGCAGCTAAGATTAGAGATTTTTTTCTGTATGATTATTCAGTTCTGACCCCTATTTTCTGTTTAATATAACTTTCTCAACAGTTTTCCCCTTGTATTGACATTTATCATGCTTATTAATCCAAAAGTTGCAGTGGTGTTGTTTGGGAGCAACAAAATCCCACCCACCCTTGCTTAAGTTGTCAGCACAATAAAACAAATTTGGGGCTCTTTGCTTTTAAACAGGGTTTCAGGTAATTTGTGGTTTGTGCAGAGAGCTCCAGAAAGGCTCTGTTGGAAAAGTTCAGGCTTGGCATGGTCGCAGCGATTGCAGTCATCACCACTGGTGTCTGAACATTGTCAAGGGAGGTAGTGAGCTCTAGGGGAGCAGGCAAAGGCCTGGGAGTCAGGAGTGCCTGGGGTTTGACTCTGTCACTGACCTGTGGTGCTACTTTGGTCAAGTCACGGTGCGTCTGTTTGAGCCTTACCTTCTTTTTGAGTGCGTTTTAAGATCTAGGGATCAAAAGGGCTATGTAAGCATTATTTATTATTAATATAGCCCTTAATGAGGATATGACAATAGCTAAGGGCCCCATGCTCCCCTCTTTATGGGCTCATGGCAGGGAGCCTGCTCTCATGGACTGTAGGAATTCCCATTCTATGCCACTGTCAAGGTTCCTTCCCCACTCTGAACTCTATGGTACAGGTGTGGGGACCTGCATTCTTACCAGCTTAAGTTAAAAACTTCCCCAAGGTACAAACTTTGCCTTCTCCTTGAACCACATGCTGCCACCACCAAGCATTTTAAACAAAAAACAGGGAAAGAGACCACTTGGAGATGTCTTTCCCCAAAATATCTGCCCAAGCCCTGTACCCCTTTTCCTGGGGAAGGCTTGATAAGAATCCTCACCAATTGGTATAGGGGAACACAGACCCAAACCCTTGGACCTTAAGAACAATGAAAAATCAATCAGGTTCTTAAAAGAAGAATTTTAATTAAAGAAAAGGTAAAAGAATCACCTCTGTAAAATCAGGATGGTAAATACCTTACAGAGTAATTAGATTCCAAACATAGAGAATCCCTCTAGGCAAAACCTTAAGTTACAAAATGACACAAAAACAGGAATATACATTCCATCCAGCACAGCTTATTTTACGAGCCATTAAACAAAAGGAAATCTAACACATTTGTAGCTAGATTACTTACTAACTTAACAGGAGTTGTAAGGCTGCATTCCTGATCTGTTCCCGGGCAAAAGCAACACACAGACAGAAAAAACCTTTTGTCGTCCCCCCTCCAGATTTGAAAGTATCTTGTCCCCTCATTGGTCATTTTGGGTCAGGTGCCAGCAAGGTTATCTTAGCTTCTTAACCCTTTATAGGTGAAAGGGTTTTGCCTCTGGCCAGGAAGGATTTTATAGCACTGTATACAGAAAGGTGGTTACCCTTTCCTTTCTATTTATGACAGCCACAATTCTCCTTTTGCAGGATGAGAGGGAGCCCCTCCATAGGGTTCAGGTTCTGTGGAGCTGGTAGGGATGAATGAGGAACCAGCTGGGCTCCTCCAGATTCTTCCGTCCCCAGGCCTGTGCGAGAAAACATCATAAGCTGAGTGTGTATAACTTGAGCTGTTTCTTGCCCTGTACTGTAAAAGAGGCTCTGGGGGTACCAGTAGGAATCCATGAGGCCAAGTGGTAGAATGGAGGCAAGGAGCAACCACATGGATTGCCCAATATTCAGGCATTCCCCGCACCACCCTCCAAGCTGCAGATCCTCCCAGTCCCACTCCCCTCCCCACGTGGCACACCGCTTTCTGCTGTGGAAACTCAGTTTCCTATGGTAACAGGTAGAGGATCCCCCTTCTGAGCTGTGGCAGTTGCATTCTGAGCTGATTCCCCAGTAACAAGTCTGTAACCCCTTAGTTGTCAACCCTCTGCCCTGGACTCACACATGGTGTCCAGCCTGCTGCCTTCTTCTCCCTCCCTCACCTTCAAGCTTCAGAAACTCTCCTCCACCCCACCCCAAGCTGAGGAAACCCTAAGCTTACTTCCCCAGAGACAACCCAGTGGGCACCTTCACAGCTCTCAAATCTCACTAGATCAGGGGTTGGCAACCTTCGGCACACAGCCCATCAGGGTAATCCGCTGGTGGGCCATGAGACATTTTGTTTACGTTGAATGTCCGCAGGCACGGCCTACCGCAGCTCCCAGTGGCTGCGGTTCGCCGTTCTTGGCCAATGGGAGCTGTGGGAAGTGGTGCGGGCTGGGCCGCCACTTCCTGCAGCTCCCATTGGCCGGAAACAGCAAACTGCGGCCACTGGGAGCTGCAGGGGGCCGGGCCTGGAGATGGTCAATGTAAACAAAATGTCTCACGGACTGTCAGCAGATTACCCTGATGGGCTGCGTGCCAAAGGTTGCTGACCCCTGTGCTAGATTCTCCTGAAGTGAAGCCTTTGTTCTTGGCCCATCTCTGTTGCCAAACCCTCCTGTCCCAGGCCAGTGGGTGAACTTAGGCACATATCTCAGTGCACAGTCCTTGGTGCATTCACTGGCCCAGGTGCTTGGGGGTGGAGCAGGCCTCCTCAGGGCATTCCTGCTCACACAACATTATAATAACTTAAGTTTACAATACCTCTCTTCCAGCTTTGTAAACCTTTGACACAATAACAGACCTCCATCCCCTAAGCCCTCTGATCCAAAAGCAGTGGCCTGTCCCTTGACCCTAGCCCAGGGGCTCTCAACCAGGGGTCCGGGGCCCCTGGGGGACCATGAGCAGGTTTCAGGGGGTCTGCCAAACAGGGCCAGCATTATATTCGCTAGGGCCCGGGGCAGAAAGCCAAAGCTCCATTGCATGGGGCTGAAGGCTGGTGCCCTGAGCCCCGCCACCCGGGGCTGAAGCCTGAGTAATGTAGCTTCATGAGGGCCTCTATGACATGGGGCCCCAGGCAATTGCCCTACTTGCTAATCCCTAACGTCAGCCCTGGCTTTTATATGCAGAAAACCATTTGTTGGGCTGTGAAGTTTTTATAGAATGTTGGGGTGGGCCTCAGAAAGAACAAGGTTTAGAACCCCTGCCCTAGTCTATGGTGGATACGGAAACTTTCTCCAGACACCAGTGTTTTCACAACCACCACAGGTATCGACCTTATAAAATGGGAAGCTCCTGGATTGTCCACCTCAGTGACAAGCCAATGATTCCCCAATCCTGTGTGTTGATTTTCAGTTCTATTTAGAGATGAAAAGGGGCCTGTATATCTAAGACATTCTTTTCTAAGTTCCAAAAATGAGCTGCCCCTCTGTTCTTAGGTATTGTCCCATCTGCTCCCCAGCACACAATCAGTGCGACATGCTGTTAAAGTCTGATCCTGCTGAGGGTTCTCCTGCCAATCCAACTGCCCAAAGATATTTTGGCACTAGAAAGAGTGACAAGAAACTTTTCTGCTTCCACTAATGCAGCTGTCTGCTATCTAAGGTGACCAGATGTCCTGATTTTATAGGAACAGTCCCAATATTTGGGGCTTTGTCTTATATAAGGGTCTATTACTCCCCATCCCAATTTTTCCCGTTTGCTGTCTGGTCACCCTACTGCTATCCAAAATTGTCATTGCTTTCAGTCATGAATGTTTTCTCTGGCAGAATGGAAGTAGTCTGCACACCTATCTACGGAAAATTGCACATCACCACAGTAGTTTTAGCTCTGCTCACTTTCACCTATTTGGCAAGTAAACATTTGAGTATCTAGGAGGAAGTAGGCTAGTGAGATATGGAGACAGACAGCAGTTGGGGTTCTGTCTGAGTCAGATGGTGAATCCATTTTCGTTCATGTTATTGTCCATGTAAGAGTTAAATAAAAGCATTTCACTGAGCCCTGAGACTTCAAGAACAAGGTGTGCAATCATTTCCTGGTTGTTGTGTACTCACATCAGCATTCTGAACATGGAGCTTCTTGCATTTCACCAAGAAGTGAAATCCACAAGCACCGGTCTCTTGCTGAGCCTGATTAATGATAATGGATTTTCTAATTAGCACTGCACTGCGAGGCCCGCCCAAAACTACTCCCATTCAGTGCGAACTGTCAAATTTTCATAGTTTGAATATTTGGGAAGTTAGGCTGATTATGAGCTGTGTTGTTCCTTATAAAATGGGAGATGATCTCACCTAGTGGTTGGAGAGGAAGGTTGACACAGACCTAATAGTTCCATTCCTAGTTCTGCCAAGGGTTGCCATGTGTCCTTGGGTAAATCACTTACTCTCTGTGTGCTTCTCTCTACCCATCTTTTCTTCTGTACCTGCAATAGTACTTCCTGTTAGAGAGCTTATTCCTTCACTCTCCCACTTCCCTGGTCCTTCTCGCATGAACAGAGAGCAACAATACCCAAAGTCCGAAGGTGCAAACAATTCGATGTTTATTGGGGTGAACTTCCAGCAAGCTTAAATACAAGTTCCTTTTTCCTTATTTTCGAATCCCAACTTACTTCCTGTGTGCCCCTAATTTATATAGTAATATTCTTAGCTATACCTTAACCAATCATTCTACTGAAATTTAACTAATCAATCCTAACATATTGTAACATGATTAGCTAACCAATTATATCCCACCACAATGATTAGATTACACCCAGCAAAATTAATTATACAGCAGACAGAAACAATCACAGAACCAGACAGAGACCATGCCAATAAACAATAGCAAAGTGGGAACTATAATGACAAAACAATACAGAAGTGAGGATTTCACAACTACATCTATAAAGACATAAGAGTTTCCCAGCTGTGTCTATTGATAAGTGACTTCTTACCAGACAGAAAACTATCAATCTCAATTTCCTTTTACATCTTCTAGGCACTTCCCTTTCTCTGGAGGTGATAGGCACTATCAGGACAGGATTGTATTCCTAACAGCCCAATAGTACCTTCTTTCAGTGTGACTACTTTGCAATGTGAGGATATGACCAGTCGCTTCCCAGCTTATGGCTGCCTCTGTCGCTTAGCCAAAGGCCTTAGCCTAAGAACAGGGCCTCAGACTGTCACAGTAAGAGAAGGACCTTACACTGGCAGACAGTGATTTTGATTCTTTCTTTTATACCTCTAACTAGCCAAGTGATAAGAATACACCTAAATTCTTAAAGTACAGGCCTTTACAGTCAGGCCTGAATATCTATATCCTAACACTTCCCTGCACCAAAAGCATGTTGAGAGAGACAAGGTGGGTGTGGTAATATCTTTTACTGGACCAACTTCTGTTGGTGAAAGAGACAAGTTTTCAAGCTCTTCTTCAGACTTGTCTCTCTCACATCCTGGGATCAACATGGCTGCAACAACACCGCAAACATCAAAGGAGTGCTGTAAGGCTTAGCTAATATTAGTTCAGCACTTTGAGATTGTTGGATGAAAAAATCCTAGAGAAGTGGTTTTATTATATGTACACATATTGATGCTTGTTTGTTAGGAGAATTTAGCTGTAGATTTTCAAAGGTTTTTAGAGGTGGGATTCACTAGGGGGATGTAGACTGCACATTGCAGCACCTAACTTAAGCATCCAGGCTCCCTATACAATGGCGTCAAAAAAGGGATTCACAGAAGCCAGCAAGCTGAGTGGGGAGCTCCTTAAATCCCACCCCCCAAAGGGAGTTAGGCATCTAAGTCTGGGCCAGAGGGAAGCATCTCCTTCCACTTGTGATTCACAGCTGTAAACCCTCTCCTGGAGTTAGGGATCTAAACCAAGTCAGCCCTTTTCCAAGGAAAACTGAGGAGGAGGAGGAGGCGGCGGCGGCGGTAATGTCCCCCTTTTATGCAATAGCCCAGTGGTTAGGGCTATTGGGGAAAAAGGAAGTAGTGGCACCAGCATCTCCTCCTCTTTTGTTTTGTTTGGGGCCCAATCCAGCAGATGTGCTCTATGGCAGCCGCTGAGTGCACATACCAGCTCAGCCCCCAGAGGTGAAACAGGCAAGGGAATACTTATTCTGTGAATCCCACCAATGAGTTAGATGCTAAGCTGCTTGATGATGTCAGGACTTAGATGGCTGTGTGTAATTGTCCGTCAGCAGAAATGTAGATGCTTACAGGGTTAGGCAGCAGCTGAAGTGAGGGGTTTGAGGATTTAAATTTTAAATGTAGGTGCCTAAAGTGGCAGTGAGAAACTCAAGGGTATGTCTAAACTGTGATTAAACACCTATGGCTGGCCTGTGTCTGCTGACTTAGGGGGCTCAGGCTGCAGGGTGGTAAAATTTCAGTGTCGACATTTGAGCTTGGGCTGGAGCCTGGGCTCTGGGCACCTAAATGCCTTTGAAAATCTGGTCTGTGATGTTTACCTCATGCTTTTTTTATTACTGGCTACTACCATTACTAAAGACTATTAAAAAAAGCTATTTTTTTATGATACTTCCTAAAAATGTCAAGTACTCTGAGCCAAATTTTACTCCACTGTATTCAGTCAATTGTGGGTGAAATTCACTCTGGCACAGAGAGCCAGCACAAGGCCTAGACACCACAAAAACCCTGGGGTGCTGAGGAGATGGACAGGAGCCTGTTATATGTGTAATGTGTTGTCAGAGCTGGCTAGATGTTATTGAGAATGGATGAAGTGACAGGATTGTTAGCAAATTGTCTAGGGTTTTACAGTTTTACTTTTCAGACTTGAACTGGGAAGGAGGTAAAGCTGCTAAACCCTGCTCTGCTTCTCACAATCCACCTAATCAAAGCAGGAGTTACAGTGAATATCTCAATGCCTAATTCACTAGTAGGAATCCCTGATTTCTCTTTTAAATTTAGCACCGAACAGTAACTCTTACAAAACATAAACACAGCAAATATGAGAATTGCTATAACTTCAGTGAGCAGCTGCAGACTCCCTTCTTTACAGAGTGACTAAAGCAGATAGTGTGATGGGTTCAGTCACAGAGACCCCCTTGGGACTGTCACCTAAGATGCTGAGACTACCTCTGAGCCCATTTTCTCTGCCAGTTTGGTCCTCCAGAACCCTGCCTTGTTGAGCCAGACATGCCAGTCTGCTCCAACACAGACCGAGGGTCTGAACCTCGCACCCCAAAGCTGCAGACTTAACTGAAAACAGCTTAAGAAGTACTCCTGTCTCCAGCACCCAGATAGCTCCCAATGTGATCCAAACCCCAAATGAATCCCTTTTACTCTCTATAAAGCTTACACAGGGTAAACTCATAAATTGCCCACCCTCTATAACACTGATAGAGAGATATACACAGCTGTTTGCTCCCCCAGGTATTAGTTACTTACTCTGGGTTAATTAATAAGCAAATGTGATTTTATTAAGTATAAAAAGTAGGATTTAAGTGGTTCCAAGTAATAACAGACAGAACAAAGTAAGTTACCAAGCAAGTCTAAGCCTAATGCATTAAGAAACTGATTACAGATAAAATCTCACCTTCAGAGATGTTCCAATAAGCTTCTTTCACAGACTGGACTCCTTCCTAGTCTGGGCCCAATCCTTTCCCCTGGTACAGTTCTCGTTAGCTCCAGCTCAGGTGGCAACTAGGGGATTTCTCATGAAAACCTTTGTTCTGTTCCACCCCCTTTTATAGCTTTGGCAAAAGGCGGGAATCCTTTTTCTCGCTCTGGGTTCCCACCCTCCTTCTAAAATGAAAAGCACCAGGTTTAAGATGGATTCCAGTACCAGGTGACATGGTCACATGTCCTGTGAGCCCCCCTCCATTCCTACAGGACTGGCCTGCATGTATGCAGTTGAGGCTTGCAAGTAAACAGAGCCATTTACCACCACTTGTCCTAGTTGATGGGAGCCATCAAGATTCCAAGCCACTATTAATGGCCCACACGCTGAATAGTTACAAAAGGAGTTCAGAGTAATACTTCATATTTCTAGCTTCAGATACAAGAATGATACATTCATACAAATAGGGTGAACACACTCAGTAGATTATAAGCTTTGTAATGATACCTTACAAGAGACCTTTTGCGTGAAGCATATTCCAATTACATTATATTCACACTCATTAGCATATTTTCATAAAAGCATATGGAGTGCAACATCACAGACAGTATTAGATTCATCCCTCATTTCATAAACCTGTGTAAATAAGCTCATTCCTACAGAGCAGGAAATATTTCCCCTAGATGTCAGGATGCAGTGGACAATGCTAATCACTTAGTCATGCATCCGACGAAGTGGGTATTCACCCATGAAAGCTTATGCTCCAATACGTCTGTTAGTCTATAAGGTGCCACAGGACTCTTTGCCACTTAGTGTTAGGATTCCTCTGAAACTTCTTCCACTCGTTTTTCCAAGAACTCAGTTCTATTCCAGTCACATCACTTAGGTTCCTTTATCTGGCATATAGCAAAGCTACTCTGAGTTGATCAGACTAAAGCGCAGTGGGTGGGTATAGAGCATACGACACACCTAAAATTACACAGTAAACCTCTTCCTTTTATATACATTTCATTACATGTTTTGGGATTGCTGGTCACTTTGTAGGAACCAACCACTGTACAGCATGCACTGTCCATGCACATTTTACTCTTTACCTCATCTTACATTTCAGGCTTATCTCAGCCATTGTTACCTTGTCCATTGTAAATGGTTCCCTGGGTGTTCCCCTTATTTTAGCAAGTATAGACATTTTGTTTCCAGCCTGCTGATCCATTTACCTCCCTAATCCTGTCTCCCAAGAAAAGAGGCATCACCTATGTCCAATTACTCATGTCAAGCCAGGCTTACATCCCACTGCTCTTGCTTTAGGGTGTGCTTTAGTTTTGTTTTATATATTTGCATTTCCTTTCATTTGCATTATTTTCCTGCTTTCCTGTGCTTTGTTTTTTAAATTCACTATCCAGCAACACAGTTTGAAGACCACAGTAGCTGTAATTATTTGAAGCAGTGTTAAAACTAGGCTTAAAGTGCGAGCCAGGTAGTGCAAGCTCATCTCCTATGGCATAGTTTACCAGGGTGTAATTCCACATTATAAATTTTCTCTGCCTTTAAAGCACTCTTTTGTAATTTTCACTTTGCTTTTATTTTAAGTACATTATAAATCAGGTGCACAAAATATAATTTTTTAAAGGAATTACCACAGGAAGTTTAGGTGTTAAACACAACATAGGCCAATTAAAATAACATTCCCTGGGTCCATATCAAAAGTTGTCCACTTCAGCCACTATGCAATACTTGTTATCACACCATAGGCAGCTTTTACTTTACCAACATCCCAGCATCTCAACCTTACTGTGCAATTTGGAGACCGTTCCCCCAGAGCGAGCCCACATGCCAGCAACTCTGTTTATAAGACATTACACCTGTACATGTTAATATTCCCCAGCTGCAAACAGCCATACAAGTCTGGGGCTTTCCAGACATTTCATTGTTTTGCAACAGTATTTGAGGAGGGAAAACAAACTTCTTCCTCATTGTATGGGTTGCAGCGGTTTTATATTTAACTTCATGGTATTGGACCCTTGTTAATTTTTTTACTTTGCACCAGCAGGTATCACCTGTCTTGTACCAAATGTTTAACTTTTTTTGCGGTGATAAAAGACGACACATTTCCTTGCTCCATTTTACTTAAGAATGCATTTACTTTTTACAGCAGGTATTTTCTACACATTACATATAATATTATTAGAAAACATTGACTTAATGCCATACTTTTAAAAAAGTAATTACAACATTATGTATATTACATACAGTTAAGAAAGCTTTATTAATGAGTCCTTGGTTTTGCTCATTGAATGGATACAGTACTTTTGCTGCTATTTTTTTGTTGAAATACTTGGTTATGTTCCCACAGCAGCTCTGTGTCAGCATGGTTTTAGAGTAACATACCAATTTTAGAGAGACAAGAGGGGTGAGGTCATATCTTTTATTGGACCAACTTCTATTGGTGAGAGAGAGAGAGAGAGAGACTGACTCCAGGTCACATCATTATTAGTATATATGGAACCAGTTAAGCCATATAGAAATCCCCATTTCCTTTAGTGGTTTTAAATAAATTGTCTGTAGTCAAATAATTTACATTAGTTTGTTTTTGTACCTGCAGCAGCCTGCACAATTAATTATTTACAAACCCATTTACTGGGAAAGGCCCATTTCCTTCAGAATGGCTGTAAAGGCATCTTGAGGGGGGGAAAGCAGAGGGGTAATAGTTGTCACAACCTGACCTCCCCTTTGCACGATTTGTTTGATTGCTAAGGATTTCACCAGGCATGAAAGCACCAAGTTATACTGCCATAAGTGGGCTGTATTATTAAACCTAACATTCTATTTTTAACACCCTTTTAACACTTATGGTATGTCTACACTACGAAATTAGGTCAACTTTATAGAAGTCGGTTTTTTAGAAATCGTTTTTATATATTCAAGTGTGTGTGTCCCCACAGAAAATGCTCTAAGTGCATTAAGTGCATTAACTTGGCGGAGTGCTTCCACAGTACCGAGGAAAGCGTCGACTTCCGGAGTGTTGCACTGTGGGTAGCGATCCCACAGTTCCCGCAGTCTCCGGAAATGAGATTCAGAAGTTCACGGTTCTTTTGCTGTCTACCTGGCCAGTGCATCTGAGTTGAGAGCGCTGTCCAGAGCGGTCACAATGGAGCACTCTGGGATAGCTCCCGGAGGCCAATACCGTCGAATTGTGTCCACAGTACCCCAAATTCGACCCGGCAAGGCCGATTTAAGCGCTAATCCACTTGTCAGGGGTGGAGTAAGGAAATCGATTTTAAGAGCCCTTTA
The DNA here is from genome assembly GCF_965152275.1 of Natator depressus. Taxonomy (NCBI): domain Eukaryota; kingdom Metazoa; phylum Chordata; order Testudines; family Cheloniidae; genus Natator; species Natator depressus. Next base: position 176,445,172 of record NC_134236.1, on the reverse strand, counting down.
AGTCGAAAAAAAGGGCTTCATCGATTGGACGGGTGCAGGTTTACATAGATTTAACGCTGCTAAATTAGACCTAAAGTCCTAGTGTAGACCAGGGCTTAAATACCCTCTTTAACAGGGTATTACTTCCCCTTCCCTGGACTATTTAGTCCCCTCTGAGCTCTACAGTTGCCAAAGCTCCTTTTAAACTACCCATACTTTTTTTTAAAATTACTTTGGTTTTTCCTTGGTTAAGATACTTTTACGATTTTACTTGCTACCAAGTTTTGGGACTGTAACTATTCTATTTTATGTCTCAGAATAACATTTCTCAGCTGTCTTTTTTGGCATCTTTAAGCTTGTTTTTTATGTTTTTAGCAGTTATTTTGTAACTGAGTATATTTTGCCTGCAAAGTTGTGCTTACTAAATGCAGTCCTTGAACAAGGGCTGCTTTTTACCGTGGATAGGAAACAGACATTGTTTTCTCCTTGACCATTCAGGGATCTTTTCCATTTAGTCTGTTTTCTTAATTATAATTTTAATGTGCTTTTTATGCTTTTTGCATTTATTCCTCAAGATGGCACATTTTGCTGGTAAAATTTTAGCCACCACAAATAATTTGGGTAAAACTGCTGCTTTAATCTGGGTTTTCTTTGCCTTAGGATAAAAACAAAACAAAACTAGATACTATTTTTGTCATGGCCGCCAATGGGTTCTATTTTTTGAAAATTTACAGACCTTTGCTATGCTCTACCCATAATTTATTTATTTATTGGATTCACTGGACATTTGCTGTGTTCTGCCAAGGATTCTCTTTTTTTACATCTAATACCACTCTCTGGAATTCCTTTTTCACCTGGTCCCAGTCTCCCCCTAATACTTCTGTGGGCAGTATAGGGTTGGCCCTTAGATTTAACCCACTTCTCCAGTGTGGTTCTTCCTCATATTTAAACTCTTAACCCCTTCCAATGCACTTTCCCTTAATACTAGGTTGCGACGCTCACACTAAGGGGTGTGTACATTACCTGCTCCAGATGAGAGGATCCAAGTGACAGCATCATTGTGTTGGGATTCCCCTGAGACCTCTTCCACTTGGTTTTCCAAGAACTCATTCCAATTCCAGCCTCATCACTCAGATTCCTTTATTCAGCATACAGCAAAACAATGCTGAGTTGATCAGACTCAAGCCTCGGAGTGGGTCTAGGGCATACCATGCATTCAAAGTTACACAGCAAACCTCTTCCTTTATATGCATTTACACATTACATTGCAGCACATCACACATTTTGGAACTGGCTTGTAGGAACCAATCCCTGTACAGCATGCTCTGTGTACACACTCTCCATGCACAGTTTACTCTTTACCACATCTTTTGTTCCATGCTTGTCTTAGACATTGTGAATGGTTCCCTGGCTGTTCCCCCTTATCTTAGCTAGTACTAACATTCTGCTGATCCATCTACCTCCTGTCTCCCAAGAAATGAGGCCTGACCCATGTCCAGTTACTCATGTCAAGGCAGGCCTACACGTGGGACAAATTCTGGGCTCCAGTCATGTGTTAGTAAGGGGCACAGTAGTCTCTGGTTGCCTCATAATCTGAGCGGGGGGTGGTGGGGAGGGCTGGGCTACCTGATCCTGAGAGTGGGGGAGGAGGGCATCTATACTTGCTCTGGAGCCAGCCCACGTGGAGCTGCTCAGGAAACTGGATGGTTGTGCTAATGAGCTCCGTGCCCATTCACCCTTTATGAAGCCCCACGTTCCTCCCTCCCATGTGTGCCACAGACTGGAGATCCTGTAGGAGTAGAAGAGAGGGTCTGGACCTGGATCCCTGTGGTATTTTCAGGGGGATGGACTCAGTGACACACTATGTTCTATTGGGTGCTCTGTGGCAGGGAGGGGATGTCTGTCTCTCCCCAGCTGATGGCTCTCCATGGGCCATGTCACCTACTGAGTTGGTGAGGAGCCCATTTCCACCTTGGACATTAGGGCAGCCTGGTCTCCTCTAATACCATTCCTCAGTACCCTGACTGCCATAGATAGCCACAAGCTCATGGACTGCACTTAGGAGGAGGATAGTGGTCACACAAACACTTTGGAAGAACTTCTACAACCTTGGGATCCATGGGTTCATACCTTGGCAGCACCATGGAGCTGCTGAGACCTTGTGCAGTGACTATGGGCTGGACAAGGGTTTGGCCCTATATCATTTAATGAGACATTTGTTTATACAGAGGAATCTGTTCAGATAACACACCCTAGTGGAAACAGAAATATGTCAATTAGATAATCAGAAGCTTAGGGGAATATGCCACCTTCATTTTCTGGATTACTTTAAAAATAATCAGTGTATGGGGAAGCCATTAAAACATTAGACACTACAATACACACAAGCCAGAACACTACAATACACAAAGGCCAGCCACAGCTGGAAATTTTAGTTTTCAAACAAATCCCTGCTGCATACTGTGGCAGTGAGCAATACTTGCTTCACACTGGCGTGAATGACTACGCAAGCAGCAGGACAGTGGTGGCTCAGGCCCACTAGGCCCTGCTCTGAGCACAGGAGTTGCACTGGTTTATCCAAAGGGATGACGTTGCACTGATTTTATTAACTTTGTGCATGGACACTCTTACAGTCAGTTTAAACCTGCTTTACATCGGTTTAGTTTGCCCCAGACTAGTGTAGTGTCCCTACATACAGTTGCACCAGTTTAACTAAACATCACCCCTTTAGTTAAATCAGTGCAACACCTGTGTGTAGTCAAGCCCTAAGAGTAGTGTGTGTCCTCCATTTAGATTCACTGCACTGCATTGAATCTTCTCTCTTACCCCAATTAAGGGCCAGATTGTGACTGGTGTCTGTGCAGCCACCCAAGGCAGGATGATGGGTCAAGAAGTCCCCTCCCCCCAGTGTTTCTCATGCAGGGGCTATCACACTCTCAGTCCTCACACTCCCATGAATACACAGGACACTCCCTGAGGTCACTAATCACCCCAAAGGAAGCAGGGGTTAGGCAATCTCCAGGGCAACCATGCAAGGGAATGTACTCTGCACCCCTTATGGTTCATGCCAGTGGGTGCACTCCCTCTGCTCACTGGGTCATCCCAAGTGGCACAGTGTCTTACGTGCTCCCACTGGGTTTTTGTGGCTCTGCACCACCATATTGCAATGCCATGGCTAACAGTCACAGCAAAGCCCTAGACAGCCATACACTTTATAGGGTTACTGAGTAAGCAAATTCTGCCTGGTGCAGTAGGGGGTCCAGTCCCTCATTCCTTGTTCTCCCAAATTCCCACTGGGAGTTCTGGGTACAGCAGGAAATCACGGACTGGGCCCTATGTACTATCTGTCCCCATATGAATTAGCTCACAGACTCATAGACTTTAAGGTCAGAAGGGACCAGCATGATGTGACTTCCTGCACATTGTAGGCCACAGAACCTCACCCACCCACTCCTGTAATACAGTCTTTCAGAGGCTGAATAGCATTACTATATTTAAAATGTGTAAGATGTGTTTTAATGATTAGACAAACAAGTTATAGGGTTAGATGCCTCTTGTATCATTTTGCTATCTTTGAAAGAAACCCAATTAATCATTTTTATTGCAAAGTAACCGTACTTCTAAGATTCTTGGTGAATTCTTCCATTATAGCTATTTTTAAATGAGAATTAACTCCTTGGGGGGGAAATACATCTTTTGTACAAGATTGTACTGTTAATAAATATAGTGGATTAGTTTCTGGTGTTGAATAACTGCCTACTTCTCTCTGTATTACATACTACCATAGTTATGTTCAGAGCATACACAGAGAAAATATATAAAAACATAAAATACTCTTGCTGAAAGGTTCCCACGTAACACTACTTTATTTCTTAGAATCCAGAACCCTAACACAAAAGAACAAAACACAGAGACAAAACAGGCTGCTCCCTAAAGCAAAGAAGAACAACTCAGCCCATATTTCTCTAGGTTTAAGCATGCCAGGTGTCACCATCTTGTAACAGCATCTCTAAAGAAGTTGTTTAAGTGGGAACTGTAGAAGGCAGGACACCCAGGACCTGATTGTTCACTGTGTTACACCAGCACATAACTGGTGTGTCTCCGCTGGAGTCAGTGGGATTTAAGTACGTGCCTGAATGCTTTGCTGAATGGAGGACCATAAATGCAAATTGTTAAGAGTGAGGATAATTAACCATTGGAACAATTTGCCAAGGGATGTGCTGGATTCTCCATCACTCACAGTCTTTAAGCCAAGACTGGATACCTTTCTAAAAGAGATGTGATAGCTCTCACAGCAGGTATGGGCTTGATGCAGAAATTACTGGGGGAGGTTCTATGGCCTATGTTATGTGGAAGGTCAGAATAAATGATCATTTTGGTTCTTCCTGGCCTTAAAATGTATTAATATAAACTAATCTCTGTCAGGCAGTGATTCTGTCTTGCTATGTGTTTGTATAATACCTAATATTAGCAGGTACAATTTCCATTGGCTTTCTTCAGAGTTGAACCTGTATTTTATGAGGAAGGAAATCAATGGGCATCAATGGGAGTTGAGAATTGAACTGAAGTCAACAGTAAGTGGACCTACATGTCAGAGGAAGGAACTGGGTTTACTGTCCATATGCTAGAGTATGGATCCAACACACAAAATTATCCTGTGGATTTGGGATGCATTCTGGAGGATTATATGAAATTGATACTTCAGAATATACGGTCAGGAATAAAATGTATTATCTAACTGGTTTAATTTAAGATATAGAGAACTTGATTAAAAGGGTTAGATTAGAAGCAAGATTTACAAATGGCTAAGTGTTGGGGGTGGGGTAGGAGACTATTGAAATAATGTAGATATCTTTTATAAAACACAGTACCATGGTTTACAAAAGATGTAAATATAATGATTGGATCCAGGATTTTCTCCCAAGAAAATGTCATTTAATCAGTCTACTTCTTCTTGTCTAAAACTGCCTTCGCAACTTTTTACTAGAAGCACTTTAAATTCCACTGTGTCTTGACAGGTCAAAATAATTACCCTGGAGTGCCCACACTGCATGAAATTCACCTCTGTGCAGACAGCCAGCACTAAACCTGCCCCGCATTTACGCCATCAAAATAGAACTTAAAGGGTGCATAAGTCTTGAGTGGGCCGTTGATACAGGACTGGCTAGCAACACTGTACTCAGCTACCTTAAGGACAGTACGGATCCCTGAAATATGGCGTGAGGCAATGGTAATTGCCATTCCAAAGCCTGGAAAGCCCCCTGATGAAGCAGAAGGCTATAGGTCAATTTCTCTACTATGTATGACCTATAAACTTCTTGAATGCGCTTTTACTGAGCCAATTATCCCTGTCAAACAGGCAGGCTTCTGGCCAAAACATAGTTGGTGAGACCAGGTTCTGGCACTCACAACTCAAATTGAGGCTGGCTATCAAAAAAACCTAAAGACTGGCGCAGAATTTGTTGACCTGTCATCTGCATAAGATACTGTATGGATTAAGGGCCTGATGCTGAAACTTGCTAAAACTATACCTTGTTACCACACACTTCGCCTGCTGTGGACCATGATGAGTAACAGTCGACAACGGGTGTATCTGGGTAATAAGACCAGCTCACCCCGTATCATAAACAACGGGCTACCACAAGTCTCTGTACTTGCGCACCCTTTTTAATATTTACATAAGTGATATGCCTCCAACTAAATCACGAAAGTTTGGATATGCAAATGATCTTGCCATGACAATCCAAGCATCAAACCTCCATGACATTGAGAAAGCATTAACTGAGGACCTCCAAAATATGGAACAATATTTCTGGAAATGGAGGCTCAAACCAAACCCTGAAAAACAATAGTTAGCACATTTCATCTTAATAATAAGAGTGCCAAAAACACACTGAAAGTAGCTTTCTGTTGTAAAAATGTGCACCATGATTACACTCCAAAATATCTCAGAGTGAAACTCAACCACCCTCTCCTTCCATGATCATCTCGAGAAGGTAGCTGCAAAGATAAAAACGAGAGCCAATATAATCCAGAAACTAGCAGGTACAACCTGGGGTGCATCAGCATTGCGAACATCTGCAATAACACCCATATATTCAGTAGCTGAATATTGTGCACCAGTATGGAGCAGATGCAGCCACACACAACTTGTAGATACCCAGCTAAATACAGTGATACAGTGCATCACGGGAATCCTTAAGTCAACTCCAACACCATGGTTACCTGTCCCGTCTAACAGCGCTCCCCTGCCGATATGCCGAACTGTTGCAACATTCCCTGAAGCTCAGCAAATGCAGGAAAACAGATGTCTTCCTATTCACCAAGACCTTGACAATGCCCCCCCGCAACGTCTTAAGTCCTGCTAGCCTTTCTGGGAACACTCCTTTAGCCTCATGCAATCAGGCTATGATCAGAAGGAGGCTTGGAAAGCAGATTGGGCTAAACAAGACTTTAAAAATAAGCCCTGATCCCACGCAGAAGGTTCCTGGGTTTGACCTTCCATGGTCATCTTGGTCAATTCTGAACCAAATTCTAACCAACCAAGGTAGATGCAGATATCTAATGCACAAATGGAAAATCAAGGACTCCCTAGTGTGCAAGTGTGGTTCCCCATGACCATCAAACATTTCACTACCAGCTGCCCAATTTATAAATATGAAGGAGGCATCACTGCAATAAATTCTGCGACTCCTGATGTAGCCATTTGGCTCGATCAGCTTCAGGTGAAATTGTAGTTGCTGCTCTACACCAGCTGTACGCAAGAAAAACAGGACTGGTGTTGTTGTTGTTTTGTTTTTTTCTCTCTCTCTCTCTCTCTCTCTCTCTCTCTCTCTCTCTCTCTAGAGAGAGAGAGAGAGGAGAAGAGAAAAGTATGTATTTCCCTTAATCCAGTGTGGGTTCTATAGTCAAATGAGCCCTTTTGCTAAGATCTTGTGATGTAGATTTAAGCTGACACACATCTTACAGTTCCAAATGCCAGAAGATCTGGGTAACCTATTGAGCCTGTACCTACTTAAGCACACATAAATAGAGAAAAGCCAATATCCCCTGTGTTCTTTGAATGCTGCCAGGGTTGCCTTTAAAAACCCACCACCTGCAGTAGTTGCACTTGCTGTGATCTGTGCAGTATTCTCCATTCTAAATACAGAGAACATTTCTGGGAAGTGTTCATACCCATGTGATACCTCAACATTTCATTGACACCCAGTGTCACTTTGACTACACAAGTTATTAACTGTGGCTTCTGACTTCATTTAAAAACTTGAATTTCCCCTCTTCTGTACAAAAGCACATAGCCAGGATTTCCCATTGAAAAGGATACATGTTAATCCTAGAGTTGTAACCACAATACAGTTGTTAAGTGTGAGCATAAAACAAGGGAAAAGTTCACTGTGTCACAGTGTCTGCACTTTTATTTCAGTTCTGGTTCACACAAACAAATGGACCTCGTGATGATAATGCACCTAACCAAGTCTTAAGCGGCAGTAACTTAGCTGATAAGTTACTTACCCTTTATGTCCTGGACACATTTTAACTTACAAATATTTCTATGACATGATTCTCCACAGCTTGCACCTTGTGCTGTCAGTTAAACCTTTGCAAAGGGAGTGCAAAACACTTACTATTCTGAATGACTTTGCAGTGGAGAAAGAGAGCCTTAGCCTTTGTCTTTCCACATCAGGACAAAACTAGACATTTTAAATTTTTTTGCAAAAAGAGAAGCTATAACCCAGCATAGCCAATAGCCCTGGGGGAGGACATTCATCTCACCGGTGGGAAACCAAGGTTCCTGTGCTGAAGTGGGCTAAGCATTGACTTGTATCTAGCTGATACAGAGCAGAAGAATTACTTCTTGTGTCCTGCTTACAACACTCCTGCTAATATGGCCCAGAATGATTGCTTTTTTTGCAACAGTATTACACTGTTATCTCATATTTAACTTGTTATCCTCTATTACCCCCACCTCCCTTTCTTCAGTACTCCTTCCTAGGCAGTCATTTTCCATTTTGTATATGTGCAACTGATTGTTTCTTCCTAAGTGGAGTACTTTGCATTTGTCTTTATTGAATTTCATCCTATTTACTGCAGACCGTTTCTCCAGTTTGTTCAGATCATTTTGAATTTTAATCCTATCCTCCAAAGTACTTGCAACCCCTCCCAGCTTGGTATTGTCCACAAACTTTATAAGTGTACATTATCCTCAGGGCTCATAGAATTTGTGCTCTGCTTTCCAAAGAAGCAGAGCATAACCATAATGTAGCGCACACCAGCCAGGCCTCTGATCCTCCCCATATGCTAGGGCCTAGGAACAGAGACAGTGTGGAGCCCTTAGTAGTTCTACACTGGCCAGGCAGGCCATCTGAGCACGGGGCATTCCCTGGGAGTTGTGTCCCTCTGCTGTAGGCCCTTTTGTGTTGCCAGAATAGATTTCAAAGCCTTTTACAAGCAATTACCTAAAGTAAGATTCAGAACACACCTTGAGGAGCTGGTCAAAAATGCTAAGATTTCATTTTTATTTTTTGTAATTCCCCATAAAATTGTTCAATAAAAACCTTGTAAAACTAGAAAATTGTAGCAATGCAAAACATTTTATAAAAAAAAAGATTTCAGTATTTTCTATTGAAAAGCTGGACAACCTTAACTAAAATGCAAATTTTGCATAACATTTTTTGGTTAAAAACCATTTTTCATAAAAAAAAGTTTTGATGAAAAAATGTCAATCAGCTCTAATAAATGGGCCTGATCCAAAGCCCACTGAAGTTAATACAAGATTTTCCATTGGGATGGATGGACTTTGGATCAGGGCTTATCCATTTTATAGAGGGGTAAACTGAGACACAGAGACTAAGTGAGTTGGACAGCGTTACATAATGAGTCAGTGGCACAGCCAAGCACAGAACCTAACTCCCAGTCCCCTATGCTAACCATTAGACACATGGCTGTTTTTCATTGTATTGACCGCTGCTACCCAGCCTCACCACGGCCCTGCTAGTTTGAAGCAGCTTGGCTGGATGCTATCGTCTGCAGGGAGGTGGGGATGGGAAATGTCACATCTGGGCCTTCAACAGTATTAAGCTTGCTCTCCTTGATTGATAGGAGATGCTGAGTCATGTCAGCCTGGTGCAAGAGCAGTGAAGCAGGACAGCAGCAGCTGGGCCAGAGATTAGCCTCTGGACGTTCTAAATTACACGAGAAAGCATGTGCTTCCCCTGGGAAAGCCTGTGTCTGTGCCATCCAGATAGGGTACCGGTGACAATGTCATCATGGGAAAGAGTTGCCCCTAAAACATTACTTTTTCAAAATGTGAGGGCTGATCTTCATTCTAATATACGCTCTCTCCTACTAGGATGTGCAGCTGGACAACTCCAGCAAGTCCCACTAAATGCACCTGCACCATGACAGCATTGCTTTATACACCCAGGGCCAAATTCTTTGCTGATATAAGAGGTCTCTTATGCCAGTGGTGAAGCTGACCCTGTGACTATATACACTATATGACAGTGTGATACCACCCTTAGGGGACTCTGGCTGGGAATATACTTCAAGGGGCACAATCCCTCCTCAGTGCCCTGGGCAAGTATGCCTGCTGTGCTACCCCAGGTCTGTTCCTCAGCTTTGGGATGATCAGTGCTCTCAGGTGGTACTCGGGGGAAACCGTGCCCTATACTCTTCTAAATATAGGGACTGCTGTTGGGCCTGGCCCTCCTGCAGAGAGCCTCAGAAGAATGGGAGGGAGGGAAGAAGGCTCCTTTTGTTATCCCCAAGCATCACATATATACATCTATATTATTTATGCGTGTGATACATCTCCTAATCACAGGTGCCATCTATATATCACACGGAAAGCCAAGGTTCCACACTTTAAAGATACCATGTTGCTTTTTGCAGGAGTAGGGGAGTTCACCCCACAACCTTATAGAAGATTCTGCTTAGCACCCCAGAAGGTGGTCGGTGAAGTGATCCTTGCAAATATTTTGTAGCTGAGTTTGTAAAGCGTTGGGGACCCTTTGGGAATAATGGTGCTATAGCAATGTGGCAGATTAGCACTTTACGTTTTTCTCTAATACAATTTTATAGCCATCTTTTAACCAAATGAACAGACTTAGTGTAGGCATAGCTTTAAAAGGCTATATTTCAGGAACAAAATGCGTGATACTTTGCACATATATAGCTCCATTAATCCAAAAAGCTCACAATAGTTTGCAAATGTTAAGGAATTCAGCTTTACAACACCTTGATGTAAGGGTGTGTGGCTTTATGTTCATCTTAAAGATGGGTAAACTGAGGCACAGAGTTAAAGCCACCACTTGAAAACTTATGGTTCCTAAACTGTGTACTTAAGTTCATATTGATGCTCAAAAGTAAGAGGTGTTCAAAGTGAGCTGGGGTGCTCAGCGCATCTGAAAATCATGTCCTTGATGCCTAATTTGAGGCACTCATGTTTGAAAATTGTGAGCTAAGTGATTTGTGCAAGGTCAGTGGAAGAACCAAGAACTGAGCCCAGGTGTCCTGACTCCTAGTCTGTGCTCTCTCCACTCTACACACTCCTTCCTTGCTACAGATGCGTGTTGATGTGAGACTGTAACCATATATAGTTCTGTGTGATATATTCAGGTTTTTTTCTTAACCTCCTGTTTTGGTGCCATGGGAATGGGATAGTGTGGTGGCCAGAAATATTTTATATAAGATTAGAAGAATCATCAAATTCCAAATCATTTTAACCAAGTTTGCTTCATTACATCTCCACACTGGGATAGTAATACCCTCCTAAACTTATACTGAGGAGCGTAGGCTGGGTTATACCTTAGTGGCATCTTAATAAGTCTATTTAGGTATGAAAATGATATCTGTTATTACTTACGGCATCATCCCTCTTTCAGTGAGGGCAGGCTCAGGTCCTTGGCTTCCATGATCAGTTCTTATAAAAATCTTATATATATTGATACTAAAAGTCTTTAATTGTTTTTCTTCTGAGGCATTGTATTTAACAACTGCTGTGATATCCATGCAAAAGAGATTGTTAGCCAAACCGTAGTCACTCATGAAAGTCTCTCATTAATCTAATAAATAATGACATACAACGTCCCCTTAGGTTTTTCTTTTAGTCAACTAGTTGTCACTGCTGTCTGAGCAGCCTGAGTTCTGCAGCAACTCTTTGGCCACTGATCTCCTTGCATCAGTAAAATCACACAAGCTTGCCAACTCAAAGCGCAGATTAATTCTGATCTTCTGACTGCATAGCTACATTATGCAGCAGCAGGCACTGGGTGTGCCCAAGGTATCTATGTAGTAGTATTACAGAATCTGCTTTCTAACAGTAAGAGAAGGAAAACATAGATTACTGATCTTTTTCTCTCAAACAAACAGCTAGCGGTGGTTAGCATGCTGTATGCTCAAAAACACCCAAAGGGCTGGTCTACAATGGATTTGTGACAGGTTTCAGAGTAACAGCCGTGTTAGTCTGTATTCACAAAAAGAGAAGGAGTACTTGTGGCACCTTAGAGACTAACCAATTTATTTGAGCATAAGCTTTCGTGAGCTACAGCTCACTTCATCGGATGCATACTGTGGAAACTGCAGAAGACATTATATACACAGAGACCATGAAACAATACCTCCTCCCACCCCCACTCTCCTGCTGGTAATAGCTTATCTAAAGTGATCACTCTCCTTACAATGTGTATGATAATCAAGGTGGGCCATTTCCAGCACAAATCAATAAACTGGTTACTCTCTAAGGTGCCACAACTACTCCTTTTCTTTTTAATGGATTTGTGAGGGGGCCTGCCAGTACATGGGGTATGCCTGATGATGGCTGAAGTCATCTGAATACAGTAAGAACTAACTGCACTGATCCATCTGATTGTGGTTCTAAAAAACACAAAAACAAAAATCCCCCCCTGTAGGTTACTGACAATGATTGTAAAGCACTATGGGCCAAGATTCCTCAGCACCTCCCAGTACGCTCCATGGGAGAAGCTAGGTGATGAGCCCATTTGAAAATCTATCGTTTAGGTGCCTATCTGGGAGTTTAGGTCTTCTGAGAATCCAGCACTTATTCAATGCTTAAATAGGGGCTGTTGGGTGCTGGAACTCTTTTGAAATTCTGCCCCTATTTCTTCAAGCAGATACTATGGGTCAATCAACCAGTTTATGAGAAGGCTGAATTTGATGTTATTGCTACAATCCTTAGAGAGGGAACAAAATATATTGGTATGAATGGGCGGAGTAGTACAGACACAACTGTCCGGTGATTAGAACGTGGGGCTGAGAGTCAAGAGTTTTAATCCCAGCAATGTCACAGATTTAGGGCTTGCCTACACTTGAAACACTACAGCATCACCTCTGCAGTGCTTCACTGTAGATACTACCTACACCAAGGGTGGGGTTCTCCCATCAGCGTAGGTAATCCACCTCCCCAAGTGGCCACAGCTAGGTCAACAGAACAATCCTTCTGTCACCCTAGCAGTGTCTACACATGGACTTCGGTCAGTTTAACTACTTTGCTCTGTGGGTGTGGATTTTTCCTGAATGATGTTGCTAGGTCAATCTAATTTTCTAGTGCAGACCAGCCCTCACTATGCAAACTTGTTCAAGTTTCAACTTGTGTGCCTTTGTTTCCCCGTATGAAAGATTGTATTTATTTTGGTTTCTCTCATACCTATAGTGCTCTAGGAATCTATCAATATATAAACACAGATAGAAAATCTAAAGAGTTACAATAACAAAACATTACTTCATCAAATCTCCAAACTGAGAAGGTGTTGTGAGGCTTAATTAATAAATATCTGTACTGTGCTTTGAACTCCTCTGGTGAAAGGACCCTTGTCAAGGTACTCTGAACTCTAGGGTACAGATGTGGGGACCTGCATGAAAGACCCCCTAAGCTTACTGTTACCAGCTTAGGTTAAACACTGCCACCACCAAAGTGTTACACAAAAAACAGGGAAAGTGCCCACTTAGAAACATCTCCCCCCTAAAATATCCCCCCAAGCCCTACACCCCCTTTCCTGGGGAAGGCTTGATAAAAATCCTCACCAATTTGCATAGGTGAACACAGACCCAAACCCTTGGATCTTAAGAACAATGAAAAAGCAATCAGGTTCTTAAAAGAAGAATTTTAATTAAAGAAAAAGTAAAAGAATCACCTCTGTAAAATCAGGATGGTAAATACCTCACAGGGTAATCAGATTCCAAACACAGAGAATCCCTCTAGGCAAAATCTTAAGTTACAAAAAGACACAAAAACAGGAATATACATTCCAATCAGCACAACTTATTTTATCAGTTTAAACAAAACAGAATCTAACACATATCTAACTAGATTGCTTACTAACTCTTTACAGGAGTTCTGACCTGTATTCCTGCTCTGGTCCCAGCAAAAGCATCACACAGACAGAGAGAGAGACCCTTTGTTTCCCCCCTCAAGCTTTGAAAGTAACTTGTTTCCTCATTGGTCATTTTGGTCAGGTGCCAGCAAGGTGATCTTAGCTTCTTAACCCTTTACAGGTGAAAGGGTTTTTCCTTCTGGCCAGGAGGGATTTAAAGGTGTTTACCCTTCCCTTTATATTTATGACAACTCTTTATTTGCCTCTCCAACAGTAGCAAAGAAATTTAAAAGGTTACCATAATATTTTAAGGCCCACAGTATAACCTATCTTAACATTCTAGAAGGCTGAGTACAATCTTCTGGACTCTAAGGGCCAGAGGTAAAATGTTCAGAAGCACGTAAGTGACTTAGGCTCCTAAGATCTGTTTGCAAAAGGGCTCCGCACTCAAGAATTTGAGTCTCATTGACTTCCACTGGGATTTGGGCTCCTAAGTCATTTAGGCCTGGTCTACACTTAAAAGTCAGGTTGCCACAGCTACAGTGCTCAAGGGTGTGAAAAATTCACATCCCTGAGCATCATAGCTATGCTGACCTAACCCCCAGTGTCATGGGCGCCAGGTTTGTATAATTTTTGGTGGTGCCCAGAACGGATCCAAGCATAGCCCTGCCATCCATAGGATGGACTGGGGCAACCGCCCTGGGCCCCGTGCTTCAGGGGGATGCAGGGTCCAGGGCAAGCAAGCACCTCAGCCCACCCTGCTCCACCCCGCCAGCTCCCAGCATTGCTCGGGAGAGGGGACGGAAGCCGGAAAGAAGTGGGGCGGGGGCTTGAGGGAAAGGGTGGAGTGGGGGCATGGGAGGAGCAGGGGTAGGAAGAGGCAGAGCAGAGCGGGGCGGGCTGGGGCCAGGTCGCTCGCTGCTGCCAGTGCCAGGCCTCCCACTAAGCCCCCAGGCAGCCCTGGACCCTGCATCCCCCCTGAAGAGCGGGGCCCCCAAAGTGCGGGGCCCGGGATGGTTGCTCCAGTCTGTCCTATGGATGGGATGGCTCTGGAAATATAAGCCCAAACACTGGTGGAGCCAGGCTCACGTTCCTGAATATTGGTGGAGCATGGGCACCACGGCCCCCTATAACTCGCCACCTATGCCCAGTGTAGATGCAGCCAGGTTGACAGAGGAATGCTTCCATCAACTTCAAACACCATCACTTTGGGAGATGGAGTTCTTACAGTGATGGAAAAACCCCTTTGATCACTGTAGGAAACTTCTACACTACGGCACCCTAGCTAGAGTGCCGTAGCCATGCCAATGTAGCACTGATAGTTTAGACAGGGCCTTCGACACTTTGGAAAATGTTACCCAAGACTTTTAATCAATGGCTTCTCTTTTTGAACTTATGATAATTAAGGCTACATTTATGGAAGTCACTGAATCCATGACTTCCAGAGATGTCGGTGACATTGTCTGCTTCAGCCCCAGGGGCTTCACGACTCTGGAGCTCACAGTGGGGCCCTGGCAGGGTTCCAGCGACAGGTGACAGACTCCTGAGGGGGCCCTCCTCAGGGTTCCAGTGACAGGTGACAGCCTCATGCAGGGGGAGGGGGAAAGGGGGGCACCTCAGGTGAGTGGCTGGGGGTGTCCCATTTTCTCTTTGGGAAATATGGTCACCCTGCAGCTCCCAGCCGCTGTGGGAGGAGGGGGAACCCAACAGCTCCCAGCCACCACAGTGGTGGGGGAAACCAAGGAGCCGCAGCAGCAAAAGTCACAGACAGGTCATAGCTTTCGTGAATTTTTGTTTATTGCCGGTGACCTGTCCATGACTTTGACTAAAAATAACCATGACAAGAATCATAATTTGGCACCTGCAATTAAACGTGGAGCCAAATGCTCCTACTTAGACATCTCAATCCCTGATTTGTGAATGTCGTGAAGTATGTCTATTTCTAAATGGGAGCATCTGTGGGTGTAAAATTTGTGGGCACAGTTATTTTCAGGTGCAAAATGCACCTGCAAAAGTAAATTGTTGTTGTTGTTATTTGTATAGTCACTAAATACCTAGGCTAGGATTTTCCAAAGTGCATAAGGGAGTTAAGTACCCATATCAAACTGAGTTTTCAATGGGCATTGGACACCTAATTCACTTAGGCCCCCTTGAAAATCCCAGGCCTGGAAAGAATTAAAAAACTGAGATGCACTACTTTTCCCCAGATGTGTGTAAGCCTCTGAGATACTCTTGCTAAAGCTTTAAGCTGCTCTCATCTCCACAACCACAGACTGAAAGCTGGACTCTGCTCTTGCGAAAGTCCACAGAAACTGCTCACTTTATAGGTCAAAGGGTCCTTAGAATGATGTTTGCTCCTCTCTCCCAGCTTGTGCTAACCAAGGAGCAAAGCACGGAGCTCAATCCCAATCCTCTGCATACTAGTATTCGAAAACCTGACACACTGCTGGCCCAGCAATACCCAGGAGTCTAAAGGCTGCTCAGAAACACAGCAGCAGTGTCTTGCGCTCCCTCTGCTGGTTCGCTGCTAGCACTCACTATTCCCACAGGGGTAGACGTCAATTGTGCTAGTCACAATGCTAGTCCTGCAGGATGAAGATGAAATTGAAGTTGCCATTGTTAAACTGGGACAGCCGGATGAATTTCAAACCCGCTGCAACAAGGAATTAATTAAATATTCATATAAACTGTGCTCTTGTTTGCTCCAACACAGGCCCTCACAGACCTATCAAGCCAGGAAACTATCTACTGCAAGAGAGATGTAAAAAAGCTCCCTTCCCGATTGTTTTCTTCACCCTGCTAAATCTACTCTGGATCATATTGGCCCAGTGTTGATTCTGCTTTTTCTGTGGAAACGATGTAGTTCTTCACAGCTTCTCATTCACCAGAGGGAGGTAGCTGGTCAGTCTACAGCATCTTCTTCAGAGATGTGTCCTCTGATGGTCACAACGTTTCCTGCTGGCTGCTTTGATGCTTGTGCTGCAGGAGAAAAGAAGTTAGTGAAATGTAAAAGAAAACTAGAATCCCCAACTAGCTGGTTCCCAAGAGCTATAACAGTCTGAACAACTTGGGGGTCGCACTGTGCTTATGTGGGCTGAGCTCACTGTACACACCAGGGGCCCCATGGCATCCCTCCATTCTCCCCTACAAACTCCCTGTGTGCCACCCACCCACCCCCTTTTCTTTAAGGGACTTGCTGCAACCCTCATCAACACCTTCATACCAGGGAATCTGTGTGCCCTGATCCTAGGGTCCCCCTTTCTCCCCACAATGCCAGGGGCTCTGAGTATGCCCCCCCCATCCCCCCTCCATTCTTCGTTTTCTTTCTTGGTGTTAGGATTTTAAACTCATGGCGAGGATCAGCAGAGCTGATATGGGGAGGAGTTGTTAAAAAGGAAGGTGTTAATGGTTGCTATCAATTGGTTCTTTGATCTGTAGACAATTCAAAAGAAACCGCTGGCTCTCCTGATCAGATGCAAGGGGCTCTGCCTGCAGCGGCGGCAGAGCCTTCCCAAAAGTGGGGGGGGGGGGCAGGGAGCCCCCACCCCCAAGGCCCTCCTCCTGCCCCTCCGAGGCCCCGCCCCTCCTCTTCCCCTGGAGGAGGGGAAGCTGGAGCGGGGCCGGAGAGCCTGCGCTGGGCAGGGGTGGGCTGAAAGTAGCCCCCTGTCCGCGTCCCTGCCCCCGGACCCGCACCACAGCAGGTAGAGGGACCCAGGCTCCCGCACAGCTTCCCGCGCAGCTCTTACCCCGACCTGGCTTCGGCTGGGGAGCGGAGCGGTGCCTTGGAGCCGTGGCCCAGCCATGGTGAGAGGCGCGCGGGCAGCTGTGGCGGACCCTCCACCTGCCTGTGGTGCGGGGGCCCGAGAGCAGGTGGCGGGTCCGCGCTGGGGTTCCGCACAGCTGCCCCTGCGGGTCGTACCGCGGCGGGGCTGCGGCTCCCAGGCCCCGCCCTCAGCTGGAGCCGGGTTGGGGTAAGACCCAGGCGGGCAGCTGTGGGGACTCTCTCCCGGGTGCCTCCCCAAACCGGTAACCTCCCTCCCCCCAGGGCCACCAGCCCGGGTGGCCTCAGGCTCCCCTGCAGCCAGCCCGCTTTCTGCCAGTGCAGCTTGGCGGGAAGGAGCGGAGCCTGCAGGAAAACGTCCCCAAGAGCCTCGGGACAAGGGAGCTGGGGACACGTGGCAGCCGGGACAACTCCCTGCCACGGAGCTGGGGTGCCCCGTTCACTGGCGCGGGGCCGGCTCCGACTCAGTCTCTGGCTCGGGGAGCCGGCGTGGACCCTACACCTCCAGCTGCCCTGGGCCGGGCACCCGGGGGCCAGGGACACGGGCTAGGGGCTACTCTCGGCCCCCCCCCCCCCCCCCGGACCACAGACAGGTGGAGGGCCCGCGCGGCTCCCACAACCGCCTGGACTCCCCGGCCAGGCACCACCAGCTGCTAGCCTGGCCGTGGGGGGAGGGGGGACTTCCAGGGGAAGGGGGTGGGGGTCTGCCACGGCAAAATGTGGACTGGCCAGGCCCATGCACTTTTAATAAGTGGGATGACCATGGCCCGCTGACACCCACCCCCTTGTTCTAGCGCCACTGTCTGTGGGTCCCCCATTTCCCCTTTCTGGTTTTCAGAAAAATCAACAGGTTTCTGCTTATTGGTACCTCGAACATTCCCTGAAATTTTGGAATTAATTGAATGTGGCATTCAAAATTTACTGCATTACAGATGCAGAGAAATGCTATCAAGTTACATATAAAGCTTTGCAAGCTTTGCCAGTTAATCCGTAGGGATACACTGACTTTCATGCAAAGTCTTCAAAGCACTTTACACAGGTCCATAAATGACAGGTTTCAGAGTAGCAGGCGTGTTAGTCTGTATCCGCAAAAAAGAAAAGGAGTACTTGTGGCACCTTAGAGACTAACAAATTTATTTGAGCATAAGCTTTTGTGAGTTACAGCTCACTTCATCGGATGCATTCAGTGGAAAATACAGTGGGGAGATTTATATACACAGAGAACATGAAACAATGGGTGTTACTATACACACTGTAATGAGAGTGACCAGGTAAGGTGAGGTATTATCAGCGAGGGGGGGGAACCTTTTGTAGTGATAAACAAGGTGGGCCATTTCCAGCAGTTGACAAGAACATGTGAATGTTATAATTTTTGATGTCTGATTTGTGTCCATTGATTCTTTTACATAGAGACTGTCCAGTTTGGCCAATTGTTCATGGCAGAGGGGCATTGCTGGCACATAGAATATCAGGGTTGGAAGGGACCTCGGGAGGTCATCTAGTCCAACCCCCTGCTCAAAGCAGGACCAATCCCCAATTTTTGCCCCAGATCCCAAATGGCCCCCTCAAGGATTGAACTCACAACCCTGGGTTTAGCAGGCCAATGCTCAAACCACTGAGCTATCCCTCCCTGCGTCCCCCCTGCCTGCCATGTATCTATTCAGGGAACACCATCATAGGGCCTAATCACATCAGCCACACTATCAGAGGCTCGTTCACGTGCACATCTACCAATGTGATATATGCCATCATGTGCCAGCAATACCCCTCTGCCATGTACATTGGCCAAACTGTTTGGAAAGCTGAGATGCATTAGGCACATACCCAGCCAGATAGGCCAAGTCTTTCTTTTCCTTGATAATGTTGTTGTAGCCGTGTCGGTCCCAGGATATTAGAAAGGCCACCAACAGAAACTGATCCAATAAAAGATGTTACCTCACTTATCTTGTCTCTCTTTTCCCTGACAGACACCTAAAAGCCCAAGGTAGCATTATGCTGGCTTTACTTGTCATTGTTAAGCTGGGGAAAGCGGCTTTCCCACTAAATTGCCTATATTTACCGGCTTGTGGTTGGGATGTTGTCAGGAGGTCAGAAAAAGGTTGGCCAATGAAAGACAGCTGATGTATGGTAGTTGGATTTTTAATCTTTGTCACTTGTTATGTTCAAATACAGACTTCAGCTCATTAAAGATTAGAAAGCGAGACCAGGACTTAGGCTTCTTGGGTTCTCTTCCCACTCTGCCACCTACTCACTAGGCCTAGTTACTCCATTCTTTTGCTTAAAGCAAGGCATATGGAGGAGGGAGCGCTCCCATTATTTTAGGTCATCTCCAGTGAAACTTAGAGCAGCCTCAGGGTTACTCTAATTAATAGGAATATCACTCTGTGGGCCCAAAGAATATCTGTAATGCCAGTGCACTCTGGCCACACCCCCAAAACATTTCTGACATGCCCCTGAGCCATCCTTTAAGCCAGGTGCAGGGAGTAGGGCCAGTGTACAGCCCTTATCCCATTTCTGTACCATCTGAGGAGGCCGCATGTACAGGGGTTATTCTCAGGAGGCCATTCCTTCCTAATCTAAGGTCTCTTCATGCTGCTGGTTTAGCCTAAAGAGCCTTAGTATAACTAAGACCCGGTCTACACTTAAAAAATTAGATCAACCAACTACGTTGCTCAAGGCTGTAAACATTTTTGTGCCCTGTTAGACATAATTATATTGACCTAACCCCTGGTGTAGACCTGGCTAGGTCAACAGAAGAATTCTTCCATCAACCTAGCTCCTGCCTTTGGGAGAGGTGGATTAACTACATTGATGGAAAAACCCCTTCCATTGCTGTAGGAAGGATCTACACTACAGTGTTACAGCAGCACAGCTGCAGTGCTCTTGCTGGGCTGTGGTGGCAGCTGTAGTTTAGAGCAGTGGTTCTCAACCTTTACAGACTACTGTACCCCTTTCAGGAGTCTGATTTCTCTTGTGTACCCCAACCCCAAGCTATACCTCTTTTAAAAACTACTTGCATACAAAATCAGCCATAAAAATACAAAAGTGTCACAGCATGCTATTAGTGAAACTTTGCTTACTTTCTCATTTTTATGATATAATTATAAAATCAATTGGAATAGAAATATTATACTTATAGCTCAGTGTACAGTATATAGAGCAGTATAAACGAGTCGTATAAAATTTTAGTTTGTACTGACTTCACTAGTGCTTTTTGCGTAGCCTGTTGTAAATATCTAGATGACTTGATGTACCCTCTGGAAGACCTCTGTGTACCCCCAGGGGTACACGTACCCTTGGTTGAGAACCACTGATGTTGACGTATCTAACTCCACGCAGTAGGCCTGATCCTCGGGGTAGGTCACTTAATCAGTCGGTGCCTCAGTTTCCCCAGCTCTAAATGGGCTAATATTACTTGCCCACCTTTCTTGAGTTTTGGGGATGCATTAATGTTGATGTAGTGTGTAAGGTGGTTGGAGGCTGCGCACCCTAGAAATGCTATTTATTTATAGATAGCATAATAATTATTGAAGTAGTGCACTGCTTTTGGTATCAAAATAACCCTGTGCCATGTTCTGCCCTGAGCTGCATTCCCATTGAACTGAAGGCAGAACTGGTCTCCCCCGACTTCCTGCTGCACTCAGGGAGGGAGACATGCTTCCCCTGCAGCTTTAGAGAGCTTCTGTCTCATAGCAGCAGCAGCAGCAGCAGCAGCAGGCGGCCTGTGCAAGGCGGGGGTAGGGGATGTGAAGCTGCTGTCTGTGTGCAGCTGGAGGAGCAAGGAGAAACAATCTCTTATTTATGTGCAGGAGGAGGAAATGCTTTAAAGAAATGAAAAAATAATGAAGCTGAGTCCAACACACAGCAAAAGCAGAAGGAAAAGGAAAAAAACCGAGAGCCTAGTGGTCAGGGCCCATTAAACCGGTTAATAATTTATCTGTGGTGGCGCAGCTGTGGCTGCCTCTGCTCACGTAGGACTTGGAGGAGCGAGCGGGGCTCAGGAAGCGGAAGGCTGAGGCTGCACGTACAGGGGCAGACTTCAGAGCGCTTGTGGCACGTGTCACGTCTCCAAGGGCTCCCAGAGGCTCTCATTGTACAGAGAGCCCTGCTCAGCTCAGTGGCAAAGAAACAAGAGGCCTTATTCCACCTGTTGCATAAGGGCTACCCTTCTACACAAACACTCCTGCCATCTTGATTATCACTACAACAGTTTTTTTTTCTTCTGCTGATAATAGCTCATCTTAATTAATTAGCCTCGTACTCCACCTTTTCATGTTCTCTGTATGTGTGTATATATATATCTTCTCACTATATGTTCCATTCTATGCATCCGATGAAGTGGATTATAGCCCACAAAAGCTTATGCTCAAATAAATTTGTTAGTCTCTAAGGTGCCACAAGTACTCCTGTTCTTTTTGCGGATACAGACTAACACGGCTGCAACTCTGACTCCTGCCTCTGTTTAACTCCTCCATAGCCAACTTGTGTTGCTCTGGCTCTGTTTTTCAGTGCCATTGCATTCCTGCTTCCTCAGTCTCACTCACTCCCTGATTCTCCTCTATCACTGGTGTTGTAAATCAGGACTCAGCAGCTCCAGTGAAATCAGTGGAGTTACTGGTGAGAGTGAGAAAAGAATCAGGCCCTCTGTGTTTCATTGTGGGAGCTTCTCTTTCCCCAGCATCTTCTCTGCAAACACCCCCATTAGTGACCTCCTTTCATTGTGTTTGCTGCCCCCACTCCTACCCTTCTGTTTGATGCACTTTTTATACTTTCTCTAGTCTGCTCCGTTTCATGGTAGCTGCTTCTCCCTCTTCCAGCTGCTGAACTCTTGTATACAGCAGAACTGTGCAAAATTTTCATCACACATTTCATTGTGAAACTGGAATTCACATCAAAATTACCCTGTTTTTGCTTTTTACATATTTTTGGTGATTTTTTTTTTTAAATTGCACTTGAAAACAGGTTGTTTTCAGGGGCAATGGACCCATCCTTGAGCCAGAAAGGACAAAATTTTGCTTAAAACAAGTGGTGTTTCAAGCAAAATGAGGCCATTTTCTAACACAAGTGGATTTTCAGCAAATATATGTAGCCTTTGACATTTGTGCATTTTTTTCATGGACAGACCCCATGTCATACATCTTCAGGTAATGTCTTTGCAGATGGAAAATCACCAGACACAAAATGATGAAAATGCTGGCAAAAATCAATTCCTATTTTTCCCTCCATTTTTGCTGTGCAAGTATCCAATATACATTGCTCCCCCATAAAGTCCTTCTAATGGAAACTGCTTCCACCATTGTGAGATGTTCTCTGCTTAATGCTGGGTGAAATTTTTTTGGCCAAAACTATATTTTGATTAAAAAATGCAGATTTGGTGACATCAAAGCCTTTCATGAATTGGTGTCAGTTTTGCTGAACTGGTTCAGGGAGGGAGCAGGAAGAAATTTCAAAAAAGTTGTAATGTTTTGTTTTGACATTTTCAAAATGAAACATGTCAATTTTTCGGTTCAAATGACTGTTTAGAAATTTCCTTTAATTCAGTGTTTTAAAAGATCAAAAATAGTCTATAAATAAAACCCAAAATTCTGTTTGACTCAAAATGATTTTTTTTTTTTTTTTACTTTTTGATTTGATAAAAATTCAGTTCTAGATTGACCCAAAAAGATGATGTTGTTTTTTCTGATTTTTTGGACGTGCCAGAGAACCAAAAAATGTTTTATTCACACAGGTCTCCCTCTGCTTAAGTCTTCTGTAGCAAAATGCCATGCTTCTGCTTTTCACTGCTTCATTGTGGCTGCCTTCCTCAACGTGTTTAACTCTTTGGGCGCTGTTCCCTTTCTGTCTCTGCTCTCTTCCATTGTTGTTGCTCCCTTCTACTCTCTCTGCTAGCCACCATGAGCACACCCACCCACCCCCATTTATCTCACTTGTAACCTCCATCCTTGCTCCATTGTGTAACAGCAGTTTTGAGAGATCTTGCTTGTGAAAGTGAATTAACAAGGGAGCATTACAGAGAAGGTTCTCTGCCCTGAGGGTAATCTTTAATTATGTGTGTAGAGCCTGATTCTTGGATCTGCTCCAGCAGCTTTGCATTACTCTCGCATCACACTGTTGCCATTACTAGCTCTCAGAAGGTCCCCCTGGTGAAAAGGGAACCCCAGGTGGCAAGGAGACACACCCACATCTGTGTAGAGGGTGTTCCTGGGAGAAAGGAAATGTGTCTGGGACACCCCTTCATCTACATAGTCACTGGCTGCTAGAACAGCCACTTGGGTCTGAACAGCTGTATATAACTTAGAAGAGCTCTGAGCCTGCCCTAAATTAGGCCAGGGACCAAACCGGCCCCTTGCTGGTTCCATTATTTGGAGAATGCAAAGATGGCATAGAACCACCTCTCCTCACAATCCACTCCAGCTGCACCAAGACCAGGTCTACAAACTTGCATCAGTATAACTACATCACTCAGGGGTGTGCAAAATCCATTCCACTGAGCAACGCAGTTATAGCAACCTAAACCCAGCTGTAAACAGTGCTATGTGGATGGGAGCACTTCTCCCATCAACATAGTTACCACCTCTTGGGGAGGTGGACTAACTACGCCAACAGGAGAAGCTCTCACGTCAGTGTAGTAGCGTCTTCACTGAAGCACTATAGCAGTGCAACTGTACCAGTGCAGCTGTGCCGCTGCGGCATTTTAAGTGTATGCCCCAAGTGTATCTTGGCCATATCTGATATTCTAATCCATAGTAACTACATAGTGTAGTAATGTATATGTTAGAAATGTGTATGGATGGCTAGATAGACTAACAGCTTGTCTTTGTCTGGCAAATGGGGAGGAATTATGGAACTGAATTACTTTCTCATCAATGTAGGAGATGGGACAATGCACTCATGTCCTCTGGCATCATGGTGACAAGCTACTCTGGGCAGGTTTATTAGATGCAATTGGATTGGTTGATGTGCTATTTTATTTAGGTAATTACATCTTCAGTTCTAGCTTCCTTTTGCTTTCAAACATTTAACACATTTACACAAATTTACACAAATTTTATACATTTACACAAATCCACTGGTTCAAATCCCAGCAAGGTCATTCCAATTCTTTATCCTTCTGAGAGAGAGAAACTGAATTCCGTAGAGGTCACTGCCTGGGGGATTCCGTTACAACCAAGGTCCCATCTGCTTTCCCAGCTAATTCAAGGTCCTTAGCATTTATTTGGTAAAAGAAGGGGTTTGCCCTCAGCTCAAATTTGCCTTTTCACTGTTTGTATTGTGGTTAAGTCTTGAGACCTCAGTCTGGGATCTTTTGTGCTAGGCACTGTACAAACACAAGGAAAAGATGGCCCAGTGATCTTACAAGATAAGAAATATTTGGAGTACCCACTCTTGTGCAGATGCTCTGTGCTGGTTGGTTACCTGTCACTCCAGACATGGCTGCATTTCACCAGAGCTATGTGCATAGAAGTTGCGAAGGGTTTAAGGATCTTTTGGGCTCTAAAGGACTATATAACTGTAAGATGTTATTTACCCTTATTAAGAAGCATATGTGTGTATGCATGCAAGTGTGATGGGATGTTCACCCCACACTCTCCCTGTAGGAGTTAATGGAGGCCATATGGGCCAATTAACCTATTAGGTTGCAAGCTGGGAGAATTAAGTCTGAGAGGAAAGCCCTAATTAGGGGAAGCTCACCTGTGCAGGAACAAGTGGGGCTTCTATAAAGCCAGATAGCAGAGAGGGGCTGCAGGGAAGTAGTCTCTCCTTAGGAGTAAGGAGGTGTGTTTGGTATTACAGAGGTATGTAGACTTACTCTGTGGAAGGAGGGTGGCATTCTGTGGCTGGTAGACCCAGAGGAGGGGAGAACCAGAAGGTAAGGAAAGCCTCAGGGAAAAGGTAGTAAGGTCCAGAATAGAACAGAGGTTGGTTGCTGGTTAGAGAGTCCTTGAGTTGGAACCCAGAGTGGAGGGTGGTCCTGGGTTCCCTTGGCAGCTACTGTCAGGGAAGTGGCATCACAGGGGTAGTGAAGGGGAATATTATGGACAAATTGGAGCAAGTCCAGCAGAGGGCAATGAAAATGATTAGGGGGATGGGGCACATGACTTACGAGGAGAGGCTGAGGGAAGTGGGCTTATTTCTTCAGCAGAGGAGAAGGGTGAGGGGGGATTTGATAGCAGCCTTCAACTATCTGAAGGGGGGAGGGATTCTAAAGAGGATGGAGTTAAGCTGTTCTCTGTGGCAGATGACAGAACAAGAAGCAGTGGTCTCAAGTTGCAGTGGGGGTGGTCTAGGTTGGATATTAGGAAAACCTATTTCACTAGGTGGGTGGTGAAGCACTGGAATGAGTTAGCTAGGAAGGTGGTGGAATTGCCATCCTTAGTGGCTTTTAAGGCCCGACTTGACAAAGCCTTGGCTGAGATGATTTAGTTGGGGTTGGCCCTGCTTTGAGCAGAGGGTTAGACTAGATGACCTCCTGAGGTCTCTTCCAACCCTAATCTTCTATAATTCTTCTATGATTGGCTAAGACTGCTGGTAAGGAAAGATTTTGATACCCTGAAAGGGGGGAACATGCCAGAGGGCCAAGTCACAAAGAGGAAGCTACCTTGAGTTACAGAGTAAGGGAGAGGGAACAATGTGTGCAGGGTGTGCAGCAAACAGCAGATGGGGGGGCCTTGGACCTGGAAAGAGCTAATCCCCAGAGCAGCCAGGAGGAGGTTTGCTGTGGCGAATGGACCCTGTGGTTTTTTTTTTTAAGCACTTGTAACTTCCCAGTGGCTAGCACTGATAACAGCCTGTGTATGTGCATAGGCCCTTTACCTGCACTGAGGTAAATGGAAACCACAAGGACTGTTATGTTTGAGGTTATGTTTTCAGATATGTTACTGACACCTCCTGTAGGACCCCACGGATTCCTTACCCTCTTGAATGCTTAAAGATAGGCATATGACCAGTGATTCAGTGGAAGGGAAAGTGATTTAATACTTATAGTAGTTCTCTGGGGCTACAATTCTCAATCTCCTGTCGGCACCAGTGTGAAAGCCAAGGTGCTAAGCTAGGCTTCAAGTGAGTAAGATAGTGAGGGTGATTGCTATGAGATTGGTTCTCACACTGTGGTCTGTGGATTAGTAATGGTCTGTGGGGCATTTCCAGATGAACCATGGAGCTGCTTCAATCACAAAGATGAAGCATCAGCCAGGCTTCAAGCAGAGCTCCCAGACGCAGGTAGGGCTGTCTTTGTCAGGTGTGCATTTTGTGTAGAATCATATGTGATCAAAGCTGAAGATAACACTAAAACTGAAGGGATGACAAACACATGAGGCTAGAATCAGACAGCAAAAGGACTAGAGTGATTAGAGCAGTGGACCCTCAGCAGACGATTTGGTGCTAATAAATGTAGTGGGGGCAGGGGATGTATCAAGTCTTTGCACACAAAACATCGAAGCAAGTTTATTCTCTCCTGGTCTCCTCAATGCTGTTGTAATAGTACACTTTCATGTAACTGTACTGTGGGTGCTCAAGGGAAGGTTTGAGGCTGGGAGGTTATGGTGGCTGGCAGAGGGCACAATAGCATCATGCTGAGTCATTGATATGAAGAAGTTGGAGAGATACTGTGCCCTGCTTTTAGACTGGGAGTCTCTATATGGGACAGGCAGGAGAGCAAGACAGGGCAAGTCCAATCACACTTATGAGTGTGTGTAACACCCTGGAGAATGTGTGGTGTCCCCCTTGATTTCCTATCCAAGGATATGACTCAGCTATAACCCCTACCTCTAAAGGTAGGCTCTTTAGCACAACCTATAGCAACTCCTGTATTTAATGCTGCAGGTTCCTTATTCAGTACCCTGCGCCGGCCAAAATAGCAGCGTTACGTAAATAGGGACGTGTTGAGATTCAAATGGCGGTGGGCCTCAGACATGGGGGATGAGCTCTGCCCAAAGAAAGTATATATTGTAAGCTACTGATCAGTGTGTGTGACTACATGAATCTCCCTCTGTGCTTGACCCATAGAGGATGTGGTTGTGCAGTAATTCTCAATCTAAGCCTGGCTTTTAAGATCAGGCTGTAGAGATTCATACTTTCCACTCTGGCAGTCCCTGGTGAGGTGTGGCCCTTGATGGTAGCCATCACATGTGCATGTTGGGGGGGGGGGGGGGAATCATTGTACCCAGTCTTAGTTTGTGTCCCAAAGAAGGAGAAAAATACATGTTGTACAAATCATCAGAATTATTTGATTTTTATGACTCTCTCCAAAAGGATGGATTGAGCCAGGCCCTAATCAAAGGCACAAGAAGCCGGTGCTTAATTTGTGCCAGGGCTTACCAGGGTTGAGCCCCAGCACCTCTAGGCTTGGCAGTTCACAGCCATGGCACCTCTGGACTTACTGCATCTTTTATAAAAGTAAAAAAAAAATTGCTTGAGCGTTGGCACCTCTTTCATTACAAATTAAACACTCGAAGGAGCCTTGTCCTACTGACAGGCGTCAGGCACAATCTGGATTGGTAGTGTTAGCATTGTTCCATGATAGCACTGCTGCTGGCATTAGGTTCCTTAAAGGGAACAGAAAGAGGGTAGGGGCAGACCTGGCCTGGTGTGGATGACTGACAATTTTCTTCACTAGAACTGGGTGAATAAAAAAATGTTTTCGTTCACAGGCAATTCTGAAAAATGGAGAAATTGTTTTGTGCTGAACTGATGATGAAATTTTCCAAAATTTTTGGTGACTCAAAAAGTTTGTTTTGACTTCACTCTTTCTGTTTCAATTTTGGCAAAAGCAAAGGAAGACTAGATTCACACTACCTTACACTGATTCCCAACAAGGTATCAGGGCTTGAAATGGGTACTCATGTCATTTCTCCCATTAGCTTCCTCTCTATCCCATCTCCCCTGAGTGCTCCTGACACCCCTTTCTCGGCCTAGTGACTGCTTTCCCCTCTGGTGGTGGTTTACTTTGAGCCCTGCAGTGTAATTGGAAATAAAGGCATGAAACTGTGAAATGGAAAAGTCAGAAGAAACTCCTCAGTGGTGAGAGGTGTGATACTGGGGAATAACTTCCCACAGGAAATGCAGGTCTTTTTTGCCTGGAACATTTAAAATGCAACTGGACAAAGTATTGGAGAATATACTGTATGAAACAATGCTGAGTTAGCTCTGACAAGGGCAATCTACTGACCTAATAAATCATTAGCATGTCTAATTTCTAACTATGCTGGATTAGAGGGACAGTTCTGCACAATTGATGGACAATGATATCATTAACAGCAGTGACTTTTCGGGCATGGGGAAGTCAAGACAAACACTGAAGTAATTCAAAAATCAGTGTCTACTTTTGAAAAATCTGGCTTCATGTAATACTTCACTTATCCTTATACGATGCCTATCACCTTACTATCAGAACACTATATATCAATCAGGCTTCAACAATGTAGACCTTGCAGAGGAAGAACTAAGAGCAACACAAATAATCCCAGAGCTTTTTAATTAAATATAACAAGGTAACCACAATGATGAATAGGTGATGCTTCTTAGCAAAGAAGAGCAACAGGTCCCTTGCTGTGTAGATAATGTGTATGAAGATGAAGCAATACAGGAACAAAGCAAATTGGTTCTGGGGCATGAGGAGGTCCAGGCGTCCTTCAGCAGGCTGTGGACAAAGGGGCAAAAATGTGTGATATTGCAGGGCCATGTTCTATACATGTCCTGTGAAAAGACTACTGCTCAGCACATCCCTTGCCTTTGTGACCATAAACTGTCACTAATGTGATCCATGGACAAACTCTCAGATTGAGATCAGCGCGATTCTGTTTGAACAGCCAGATGAATTAGACTGAGCTGTGGAACCGCTTGGCTTGTGCTAATTGTCATATACTCATGACTCCCAAAATACTTTAGCTATGACTCTATAAAGGTTGTTCTAGTGTAGGGCTGGGCTCCACAGTTGTACTTGTGTCTCCTGCTATCTCTCTGCTTTGGGCATCTCAGACAGGTTCTGTAATGCTCTGATTCTTTATCAACAGCAGGGTGAAAAAAAATTCTGTTATCCTGTGGATTTTTCTTTTAATGGCTGGATAACCAGTTAAAAGAAAATAACTGCTAGCAATTTGTGCACAGACTCACTCAAGCATGAAGTGTTTCCCATTTTTTTCCCTCTCCTGCAGGGGGACACTTGATATGTGAGCCTAGTCTCCCAGAACAGCCTTCTACAACTTCTGGTAAGCACAACGCTCCAAGTTCCAGGTACCTCTATACTTAATCACTTTTTCTTCAGTCAAGATAGAATTAAAGTCCACTAAACATGTGGCAGCTGCTTCATGTGCTAACACAGGAATTCCAACAGTTACTTCTCTCTCTGTTTCTTTATATGGAGGACATATGGCCAAATTCAGCCTTGATGTAAGCAGCTGCATCTCAGGAGCTTTTTATTTACTTGAGGGCTGAATTAGACCAAGCTTTTTCCATTCAGTCCTTGCCACTGAGAGACTGCACATGCTAGTAGGGTAAATGATATCAAAGTAATTCCCAATAACACAGGTACAGGTTACTCCTCTACCACACTCTTACCCTGATGCCTTCATGTGGAAGCGAATTCAACTGGTGAATCTTGTACAGCACAAAGTTATCTTCCACTTAAACCTTAAGCTATACCTTTCCATTCACCAGTACTTGCTCAATGTGTGCTACTGGAAAGGAAGAGGAGCAGTTTACCTACTGAAAGGTTGTCCATCAGAGCTGTAATAGCAACACTTGCTCCATTTTTCCTATTGGTTTGGCAGTTTTAGGCACCACATTTCCCCATTTGTTGCCGTTAGTTTGGATGCAATGAGTCTTAAGTTCAGAGCTACTTGGGTTTCCCTACAAATGAACTGTTATCTAGCCTGTTCTTTTTAGATCCTGCTGTTTCTCATTATTTTTTGATGGGCATAGCACCTGCTGTTCAGATCAACCATCACGCCGGTTTGCTTTGCTACACCTGGGGTTTGGTCCGTTAACCACCCCTCAAAATATGTTCTAGTCACAGGCAGTGTTCCCTCTAATTTTTCCAACCCATGTGTGGAATAAACTTTGTAATGGGCACCAGTGTGGAGGTGATGTGTCACACACCAAAATTCATGTGGTGGGAGTGGGGATGAGGGGTTTGGAGTGTGGGAGGGGGCCCAGGGTTGGGGCAGAGGGTTGGGGTGCGAGGGCTCTGGGAGGGGGTGCAGGCTTTGGGTTGGGGCCAGAGATGGGCTCAGAGCTGGGGCAAAGGGTTGGGGTGGAGGGGTATGGGCTCTGGGTGGCGCCAGGATGAGGGGTTTAAGGTGCAGGAGGGTACTCCGGGGTTATGGGGGGGAGCTGCCTCTTCTCTCTTCTCCTTCCCCCCCCCCCACCCACACCCACACACACACACGCAGCTGCTGGGCTGGGGTGGGGAGAGACGTCTCTTCCTTCCCTCTGCAGCAGCACCTGGGCTTTGGCTGCAGGAGAGGCACCCCTTCCCGGGCCCCAGGAGATCTGGGCTGCGGCAGGTCCAGGGCTTGGCTAGGTTGGGGCTGGGGGAGGGGTGCCCGTCCCCTGGCTGGTCCCTGGCCATGGCAGGTCCCCAGGTGGGTTCCCTGAGCGCCTGTGCAGCACTAAATAGGCATGGCCCCGCACCTTACAGGGAATTTAGGTCACAAGACCTCTTTGACCGGCTCCACTGTAGAAGTTGTATCCCCTTGCCATAGAGTATGCTGGCCCCTTCAAGTAGAGTCTGAGTCCAAATCCCAGGGTCTGAGCTTTTGGCAGAGGGTGAGGGGAGGAAAAGTGCCTGGTCCTTCAGGAGAAAGCCAGATCTTAGAGGAGGAGTCTGCTGGACTTCCCTTCTGTGTTTGTTTTTTTTTTTTTGATCTATCATCCCTGTTGAAGGGGAGAAATTGGAGGGCTAAACTATTCAACCAGTGGGGGAAACTGAGGCAGCAATGCATTTATATGGCTGACAGGGAAACCACTCTTACCCCTCTCTATTTAGCAGGCAAACCAGTTACAAGTAATGGCAAAATAACTTTTCTCCAATGTATTTTTTTTAAAGTCTCTGGAGTTAATGTGTAAGATCCTGCTATGAGTTCATTCAGTCAGAATCAAACCCAAGAATGGAAGTCTTCTCAAAGAAATGAATCTTTGTGGAGATTTGGAAATATTTTAAACTGGGACCATGTGGAGAGCACACATCTGGGTCATGCCTCCCCCTGTTTACGCTTTCACCTGTACTCACATGTCCAGATGGTGCCTGCAGGCGCATCTGCTCCATCTTCTCTTTGTGCTGCCGCTGCTTTTCCTTCTCCTCATATTGACACTTCAGCATAGTTAGCTCCATATCCAGCCGCATCTTCTCCAGCTCAGTCTCAGCCACTCGGGCCAGCGTGAAGTTTGGCTGCTCCATCTCCACCCAGCTGTTGATCTCACCATCATTGGTAACATGTTCTGGTTGCAGAGAATCCAGTTCTGCCTGTGAATTAGTCTCCAGGTCCTGGTCCCTAATGTCTGGTGGTTCTGTCACATCATCAGGGACATCTGGGGTATTTTCAGGGGTGTCCTAGTCCATAGATCAGGGAAAATCACCCATTCCTATTTAACTGATACAAACTATCTTTAAACAATCTTCTGGTAAAAGAAATGTTTTTCAACTAGCTCAGCTGGGCCAAATGCAGGCTGGCAGCCCAACTATATCTAGAAAGCTACTACACTTGAATATTCAAAGCCCTGTCTGAACTACTAGAAAGTCAGAGGCTCCACTTATATTGTGGTGAAAAGCAGCGGTATCATTTGCTATGGGGTGAGAGGGGCAGTTGCTCCCCCCAAAACTTTTTGTCCCCCTGACTTTTCATAGTTCTATATACGGTCTTCCACTTTTTGCCCCTCTTCCCCCCAACTTTGGATGCAGTCATTAGGAGAGTAAACTTCCCCTCTCCCCACCCCAAATATGAGTAGATGAGACCTAACCCAGTCCCCATAACCAGATTGAAGCCCTGGACTAAAACCCATGGCCTTTGACATAAGCATAAAGAACACTTCAACTCTGGGTCAGTTGAAAAGTCAATGAAGAAAAACGTAGGAGACAAATCTATCTCTGATTCGAGTCTAGTGGATGGTGTTCAACCAGATATGAAATTAGCGTCCCCTGAGAACCATGGAGTCATGAGACTGTGCTACCGTCTTGGATGTATCTGGCCAGGAGAGAAATATTTTACTACTCTGAATTAATTTCTGTCAGTTCATAAATGAGATGCCAAAATGAGCCAATGAAGATGAGAGGCCTCCCTGTCTTGGGATTAGTAATAGGCTAAATAACAGCAGTAGAATGGGTTGGCTGGCTTTCAGCAGACCCGGGAGTTATGTAGAGATCATGCCACTGACAGGTCTGCCCTCTAGGCTTATGGAAAGCCACAATATTTATTTATGTAATGTATACAAGACTCACACGCAAGAGCTTTGAATAAAATGGATGTAGACAAAATGTGGAACTCTTCCCCTGGCTTACATTTTAAAGCCTATGACAGAAGGTGAAGAAAATAAGAAACCGAAGAAAACTATTACTCTTACCATAGAGGTCTTAGGTACAAAGCTAGGGGAGACAGAAATGAGGCTGGACAACGCTGGATTCACAGGCAGTAGCCACCGTTTTACAAGTCTTTCACTGTCCCATGCAGAAAACTCAACACCAGCTGCCCCAGTTCAATCCAGATAGAAGCACAAAGTTCAAACCCAGATTTCAGCAAACTGTCATGCTGATGTCACAGGTTCCACACTATGCTGTCTCATAATCCAGCTGTTGCTACAACATCATAAATGCTCTGTTGCTAGGTGTCCAACAGCACATGGGAAATCTGCAGCAGAGCCAGGGATAAATCCAGTTCTCCTGATTCAAGTCTAGAACCTTAACCACTAGATCAGTTCTTTTCCTTCTGTAGCCGCCTTCCTGCTGCTTCAGTGAATGAGACTGTGTTCCTTCACACAGTGGCAGCAGGCATAGTAGGCAGCAGTCTGGCTCACCACGTGCCTAGTCATGATCAGCTGGCAGTGATTTGTAGGGTTCATGGGAGTAAAAAGTTTTAAGTAGGGATTTGAAGGAGGATAGTATGGTGACACTATGGATTTTGATGGAGTGTTTCCCTCCAACTAAGGAGTGGCATTGAGGAGAGGTAGTGCTGAGAAGGGCTTGTAGGAAAAGCAGACTAGCAGGAATTGAGTGGTAGAGTGAAGGCAGGTGTCATCAATGTGATAAGATAGATCTGATTGGTGCTAAATGGTGAAGGGCCATAAAGGCACAGAAAAGAAGCTTGTGGTGGGAAGCCAATGGAGGGATGCAAAGTGGAGGTGGGGGGCCATGAGCAGACAAGGAGCTAGGAAGATACTGCTGGCAGAAATGTTTTGAATGGACTTCAGGGGAGGACAAGGTAAGCTAGAGAGAGGAAGATGATAGTACTCAAGATACAACATAAGGGCTTGGAACAGAAACTTTGGTAGTCTGGACAGACAGAAAATGCTGGATCTCTGGATCGTTCTGTAAGAAATTGTGACAAGACTTAAACACTACAAAGGGGTATAGGGTCTAGAAAGGGGCCAGGTCAAAGATGATGCTGAAATTACAGGCCTGAGTCACTGGGAGGATGGTGGTGGTATACATGGTGATGAGGGGGGAGAACAGAGGTGTGGGAACAGAGAAAGATCAAAAGCTCAGTTTGGGCCTTATTCAGTTGAAGTTAACAGCTGGACATCCCCACAGAGAAGTTTCAGTTGGGTAGACCAAGATGTGGGATTGGATGGAGCAATATTGCTCCTATGTTGAGAGGTAGCTCTAATAATCAAACCTGAGCTCGCTCAGTGAGAAGCCAAATTCTGCTGTCAGTAACACCTGCCTTTACTCTACCACTGATGCCACTCAGTTCCTGCTAGGATAATTGAAGTCAATGGAGTTACATCATCATAAATTTGGAGAAATGAAAACAAAATAAGGAACAAGTGTTGGGTATTTTAGATAGTTTGGTGGTGGTGGTTTATCTTTCACCCTCCATCTTTGTCCACCTTCTTGTTACCAAGGTTGGCACCCTTTTTAGGTGCCTATTTTTCTGATTGGTTAAAGTTTAAGCCTAATCTACCTAGCAACAGTAAAGTCAGGAAGTGGTCATCTGACTCCCAGTTAGTCTGCTTTGTGACAGAGTCTGTATAAGGGGACTACACACTCTGTCAAGGGCTATCTGCTCAGGAGGCAGCCCATGTTCAGTTCAACTCATGTCTGTGCTCGGTTGTGCAACAGAGAAAAAGGAACATCCTCAAAACACCTGTGCTTACCTGGTTGTCCGTCATCGAGGAAGATATCCTGTTCCATCTCGAGTTCCTGATTCCAGTAGCTGTCCTCAAGGTCTTGACCTGAGTTACCTGAGAAGCAAGGCAGATGAGAGCATTGTGAGCTATCTACACCTGAGTTCCTGTCACTCTTAGTGACTGAGTAACGTTGACATTTTATTTGTGTTGTGTCCCTGTTGGTTAGGGGTTGGGTCTGGGCTTCAAGCCAGCTGTACTTGTAAAACCACCAAGCTGTTTTATGCTTTATTGTACTTCTCTCTCTATTTTGTTATGTACCCTCTTAATAAACCCTCCTGCATGTTTTCAGCGTTTAAAATGACTACGTTTCATTTGACCTGTGACTAATAGGTGATAGACCCTACAGAGGGATCAATCCTTTTAGGGCGGTGGGGTCCTTAAATCAATTCCAGCAGTCTCTTCTGGTAACAGTTCTGGTGATCACAGCAGGACCCTGATGGTCACAGTTGCTTTTTAAGTTTTTATAATCTGCTCATTTAAGGTTTATTGGACAGCCACAAGCCTTGAGGGAGGGCAGCATTGGTATTTGGCCAGCAGCTTTTCTTATTTTGAGACCCAGCTGCTGAAGTCAGGCCCCAGTGAATGCTCTGTGGGAGCTCTTTGTGGTGTGCTAACTGAGGACTGATAGGAGGCCAGCCATTAGGCCCAGTGAGTACAGCAGACTCTGGCCTTGAGAGAGTCCGGTGGGAGTGCTGTTTGAGATAAAGGGAGTTTAATAACTCTGGGGCAGGCCAGCACTGTTGCTGAGCATTGCTTGTCCCAACTCTTGGTAGTCACCAGTAAAGTGCTGGGGGAAGTAGTGTTGCTATGTGAGCCAGACACACTACTTGATTTGTGAAATGTGTCTAAAGCTTCAGTCCCAGTGGATAGAGTGAGGAGTGCAATACAAATTAATTGGAACATTGTGTAAATTCTTTTTGTAAAGGGAAAAATCCATGGGCCAAAAATTTTTTTTAATGGGGAGGATGCATTTGAAAAATTGTTTTCTTATTGGGGATAGGCTTAACCATTACAAAATTCTCCCAAGTTCAAAACAAAGAAAAGAGCTCTCATATATATGGGCTAGTCATGGTGTCTAGAGAATGGCACGAACACACAAAATCTAAAAGCAAGGTAATCTCCCAGTTGAAAGAACACAGCTAAAAAGGAAGCTGACATTGATAAATTAACATTACAAAGCAATACTTTGTCAGCTCAAGGGTTAAACCACTGTTTACAAATCAACCAGCTAGAGCAGCAGGTTAAAGAGCTTAATGCATGCTTGGCAAAAAAGGACAAGAAGAACTTTGTTTTAGCTACTAAAATGGAGGAATCCCAAGCTGCTATATGAGAGCTGGTCAAAGTGGTTCAGAATAGTAAACACAACGTTGGAGATCATACCACATATAAGAACAAAATTGAGTTGCTAAGCTAAAAAGAGCCCAGGGTATGCTCAATGCCTTGAGTTCTGACCCTTTAAAAGGTTATGGATCTGAAAGCTGCCCTAATCAAGAGGGATCAGAAAATGACTTTGATTTGTGAGAGGTTAAAGAAACAAGAATGCAACCTTCTGCCCCTCAGATTCAAGAAGAGTTAACAGGGAATGAAGGGGGGAGGGTAGAACACCACCTGCCCCGCAGTGGCCACCATAACTACTGTAGTAAATTATGGCCCAAACCGACCTGTGGAAACAAGGTTTGAGACAAAACCTTATGGGTCGGACCAACCCAGAGCAAGGGGCAAAACTCTGGGCCCATTAAATAAGGATACTTCATTGGCTTGGCTTGGCTTGGCTTGGCTTGGCTTGGCAAGGCAAGATCAGCAGCATGGCTGCGATTAGCAGAGATGACACTAGGGCTCTGCTACATGAGTGTATGTGCAGGGAAGAGTTCGGAGCATTACCCGGAGAGGTGTAATTGGCTAGCATAAGGGAGATAGCTGAGAGATATGATGCTGTATATGAATTGTACTTCCTACATGAGAACATTCTGGGAAAATTTTATTCTGAGAGGCAAAAATCTGGTGAAAGGCCAGAAAGGTTTTTGGGAAGAAAGTGGTTATTGTATTGGCTGTCAAGTTTATCTCCTATTGTGAATGGTGTAGCAACATGTGATATGCCTGAATTTAAGGAGGTGTTTATTCAGGGTCTCTTACCAACAATAAAGGTTACCTTATATCCCATAAATCCTAGAACCGCAACAATTAAAGAACTGGAAAATAAAATTCTGAAGCATTTGAATTACAGAGAGAGGCTTTCCTTAGTCATTGGCCAAAGAAGAAAATTGCAGCTGTAAAGCACCTCAAAAGCACCCCAACAACAAGTCCAATGAGCAAAAAGGCAAGAAACCTCATACAGAAAGCAGGAATTCTGCAACAGATATGTCTTCCTTTATAATCAAGAATCATCTAACAACTGTCACAGCAGAGAAGTTGCTGATATGAAAGGATTTCAGTCAGTGTTGTGGAGAAAATTACTTAAATACAAGAAAAGAGACTAAATAGACTGCCTGCCTACAGAGGAGCTATTCAAAAGGTTAGTTAAGTATGAAAGAGGCTGTAACAGCACTGCTTCACCAACATCTGCTACCAATGCATCTGGCATCCAATACGACAGGACCAGACTCTCCCACCTCCCTCTTTTGTGGCACTCATCAGTAATGATGTTTGGGGGATGCCTGTAGTAGATGCCACCGTAAAGGGAGAGCATGGATACATCAATCAAGTCATGTTAATTGACACCAGTGCCACCTTGTCATTAATTTGCTCAAAAGAAGCTCCAAAACCCAAGGACTTTAATATATAAGGAGTAAAGGTATGGGAGGGATACAGTGGTAAAGAAAGCACTGTGCCCTTTATAAAACCAGTGTTGTGTACCATGGGCAAACTAACAACAAGAGCATCATTTGGCATACAGACGCTAGATGGACACAGCATTCTGGGAATGGACATCCTGAAAAAGTTAAACTTTGTGGTCAACCTGCCTAATCGAATGCTAACACAAATTCAAAGACAGGAAGGAGGTCTCCTCATTCCGGCAGCCCACAGAGTTGCAGACTCCAGTAAAGCTAGAAACACCTGAATGGGAGCTAACAGTTAGAGATAACAAGACAGTATCTGCAAGCATTCACCAGTAATAAGCATCAATGCAGAAAGATCCAAGCTGAAGTAATGGTGATGGGTCTAGACTCCAAGCCGCAAAAACAGTATAAATATTCTCGGGAGGCTGAGGAGGGGATTAAACCTACCATTTTAGAACAAGGGGTACTTGTAGAAATGGATAGTGTCTGTAACTCCCATATCACCTGTCCTAAAAGCAGACAAATTCACCTGGAGATTGACTGACTGTCGACTAGCGGGAGGTAAATCGAGTTACACCTAGGTTAGCTCCAGTTGTAGCCAAATTTCAGGAAATAATGGTGGCCATTGCTGCAGGTGCTGAGTTGTTTACTGTACTAGACTTGAGCAATGCATTCTTCTCCATTCCTCTTCATCATAGCATAGGGTACAAGTTTGCATTCACCTGTGGAAATAAGTCCCTTTCAGGTGAGTATCCCAAGGGTACCACAATGTGCCGTCACTTTGCCACAAATATGTATCCAAAATGTGGGAACATCTGGAAAAGAAGGAAAGAATTATAAGTTATGTGGATGACATCCTCATTGCAACAATAACAAAGGAAGAGAACTTAAATGTATTTGAAGTCGTTCTGAAAAAAGTAGGGGTGATGGAAGTCGTCATCAGTCCCACAAAGGCGCAAATGCTCCAACAAAGGGTGAGTTACCTTGGGATGGAGTTGGGCATTCATGGACGCAGGCCTGATGCCAGCAGGATTGAATTAATATACAAGCTGCCAGCCTCAAAAGATATAACATCATTGTGTTCATTTGTTGGACTTACAGGGTTCTCAAGAGATTTTATGAAGGGATACTCAGTTAGCTCAACCACCCTATAATTTGTTCAAAAAGGGTAAAGAATGGACTTGGGGAGAAAAGGAAAGAGACACATTCCGCCGACTCAAACAAGCTCTTATTCCGGCACCAGCCTTTGTGTATGCACAGTCAGGCAAACCCTTTCTTCTCCAGCTAGCAACAACAAGAGAGATTAAGTGCAATCTTAATGCAAAATAGTGTTGTGGGACTCAAACCTGTCACATTTGGATCAAAAACATTTAAGTGAAATAGAAAAGCAATACTCACCGTGTGAACGAGAAGTGTTGGCCCTCACCTGGACAATGAAACATTGGGAGTATCTTATAGGCATCTCCCCCATTATCTGAAAGACTGTTCATACCCCAATACGCTATGTACTATCCAGTAAAATTAATGAGGGTGGGGTATCAAGCCCTCTGCTATCTGGCTGCATATTGAGTCTACTTAATAGGGATATTGAAGTGGAAAAGACTCACTCTCTCAATGGTTCCATACGTTCTACTCACTAGTGGAGAAGATCATGAATGCCCACTACTATTTGAAAACACCAGTAATCCAAAATCACCTTTTGAACTAGAAACATCCCAGGAGCAAGCTAAAGACTCTGGCAGAGACATTTGGGTGGTTGATGGGAGTTGCCACTGTAGTCAGATGTTTGGGGGTGTGTGTGTGTGCGCGCGCTCCCTGTGTGCTGTCCCAGCTCTGCGCAGACAGCTGGCACAGCAGACCTTGAGCAAACCACCCAATGACCACCCAGCAGACCTTGAGCAAACCACCCAATGACCTTTGTTAAGGTACAAAGGCATCAGGCCAGGTTTACTGTCGACGAAGCATGGTAATAGCACCTGGCAGACTCTATGAGGATACTAAGACATGTATGCCCGTGACAGTGGATGCAGCTCAGTCAGTAGTGGGACTTTCCACTGCCCCCTAGGCGGTCCAAAGATACTCTCTCTGAAATACTCTTTATACCCTGATATAAACAAGTTCCGTACTGTCATCCTGACCTTATCTTTTAGGAGGGGTCAGTGTGTTTCTGTTATCCTTGGGGAATGTTTTTGTACTATCCTTGGTATTGGTGTTTTCTGGTACCACTTGTGTTTGCATGAGTACTCTGTGCTTAGCACTTCTTAGGAATGTGTATTTCTGCAATATCACCTCTGATCTTGCCAAATTCTGTGAGCAGGTCCTGCCTCATACCAGGCCTATGATACCAGGGCTTACATCTCAGGCTTTCTTCCTACTACAGCCACCATCATGAGGGTAAACCCTGAGCTGGATATGCTGGTAAAATACTACAAGGAACAGTGGTTCAATGTTCTGTGCAAGCTGCTGAACTAGTTGCTATAGTAGCTACATTGGATGAAGCAGATCCAAGTTGTGACCTTTTTAATTTGTTCTGACTCTGGGTCATCCGAGCCCTTGTAGCTTGGATGCTGATATGGATGGCTGGATGGATAGACAAATGACTTCTGCAGATAACAAGCCTATAATACACACACAATACCTCTTACTTACTTGGAAACTGGCTGAATCAAGAGCTGAAAAGATTTAGCTATTCAGGGTCAAAGCACATGGGAAGAACT
This sequence comes from Natator depressus, assembly GCF_965152275.1. Taxonomy (NCBI): domain Eukaryota; kingdom Metazoa; phylum Chordata; order Testudines; family Cheloniidae; genus Natator; species Natator depressus. The sequence goes on along the minus strand of NC_134236.1, from coordinate 176,405,250 downwards.
AGGCGGAGATATCTGGCCTGAACAACAAAGTAGATCTCCTCACTAAAAAATCTGCGCTTTTAGGATCTGAAATCTTGTGGACCAAGTCTGCCGACATTGTGTGCAAGATGCAATCATCAGCTGCTGAAAATAAATTTAGACATAGTTGAGTTACGGAAACAGGACAAAGATCACTGAGCTGTTGGGAAAATCTTAATATAGAGGTTACCAAAACTCTATAAACACAACAGTGGACTTGTAATGGCTACTAAGAACAACATTGACAATGTTATCCCTGTGTTAATGATACCATCATGATTGAGAAAAGTATTAATTGCTCTAGCTCACCAAAAAGGGCATTTGGGGGGCTGAAAAGACTGTCAGTAAGCTCTTACATTTGGCCACCAACCAACTGTTAACAGACAATGTGGAAAAAATATATATAGAATTGCATTGCCCCCGCTGAGAACAATCCTGACAGAAAAATTGTCAAAGGACTTCTACTACACCAGCCAACAGGAGGACCATGGTATCATTTTCAAATAGATTTTATAGGACCCTTGCCTTGTTCGGGATATGGAAACCAATATTGTTTGGTAGTAATTGGTTCATTTTCTAAGGGGATCAAAGTAGTGTTGTTGTTATGTTGGATTCACTATTACCACTGCGAAAATACTCTTGGAGCAAGCATTCTCCAGATTTGGTATTCCTGAAGTTATCAATTCAGACCAAGGACTCCATTTAAAAAATTGTGCCAGGCTTTACAAATTGAGCAAAAGTTCCATATAGCGGGCCACCTGCAAAGCTTGAGCCTGATCGAGAAGACTAACAGGACCCTAAAGACTGTGTTGAAAAAGATCATAGAAAGCAATGGAAAAACTGGGGTAAGCAATTGCCTTTCATTTTGATGGGAATTCGGTCAACTGTTGCATCCCATGGATGTATACCACATGAAGTGCTTATGGGAAGACCCATGAAAACACCAGACAAATGGTGGCTGGGAGGCATTCCACCTGACTCATATTAGGCCAGAATTAAAATGGACCAGTATATAACAAAGTTGTTGCACACTATTAACTACTTGTTTTTGCAGATTGCTGTACAACTAAAAATAAACGCTAGGCAGATGGATAGAAGGCTGCAGGACACACTAAAATGAATGGAATGTGGGTGTCACGGAGTCACCGGGCCGATGCTCTGGAACTGCTCTGTATGACTGGGGTAGTATGCCTCCTCTCTCTCTGAGCATACTGTTGCCAGGGCAAGAAGCTTACACAGCTTCAGCCTTCCTGAGTCTGATCTTGGAGCATTCAGCATCCCCTTTCACACAGTGCGCTTCCTGCAGCCCGTCTGCCCAGGCGGCGCTCCTGGGGAAGCCAGAAGGCCCTGCACCCCAACTCCACAGTCAGCCATGACTCTCAGCCAGCGTTGTAAAACGGAAAAGTTTATTAGTCGACAGGAGCACAGCATAGGACAGGTCTTGTTAGCGCAGAAATCGGTGACTTTCAGCCAAGTCATAGAATCATAGAATATCAGGGTTGGAAGGGACCCCAGAAGGTCATCTAGTCCAACCCCCTGCTCGAAGCAGGACCAATTCCCAGTTAAATCATCCCAGCCAGGGCTTTGTCAAGCCTGACCTTAAAAACCTCTAAGGAAGGAGATTCTACCACCTCCCTAGGTAACGCATTCCAGTGTTTCACCACCCTCTTAGTGAAAAAGTTTTTCCTAATATCCAATCTAAACCTCCCCCATTGCAACTTGAGACCATTACTCCTCGTTCTGTCATCTGCTACCATTGAGAACAGTCTAGAGCCATCCTCTTTGGAACCCCCTTTCAGGTAGTTGAAAGCAGCTATCAAATCCCCCCTCATTCTTCTCTTCTGCAGACTAAACAATCCCAGCTCCCTCAGCCTCTCTTCATAAGTCATGTGCTCTAGACCCCTAATCATTTTTGTTGCCCTTCGCTGGACTCTCTCCAATTTATCCACATCCTTCTTGTAGTGTGGGGCCCAAAACTGGACACAGTACTCCAGATGAGGCCTCACCAGTGTCGAATAGAGGGGAACGATCACGTCCCTCGATCTGCTCGCTATGCCCCTACTTATACATCCCAAAATGCCATTGGCCTTCTTGGCAACAAGGGCACACTGTTGACTCATATCCAGCTTCTCGTCCACTGTCACCCCTAGGTCCTTTTCCGCAGAACTGCTGCCTAGCCATTCGGTCCCTAGTCTGTAGCGGTGCATTGGATTCTTCCATCCTAAGTGCAGCACCCTGCACTTATCCTTATTGAACCTCATCAGATTTCTTTTGGCCCAATCCTCCAATTTGTCTAGGTCCTTCTGTATCCTATCCCTCCCCTCCAGCGTGTCTACCACTCCTCCCAGTTTAGTATCATCTGCAAATTTGCTGAGAGTGCAATCCACACCATCCTCCAGATCATTTATGAAGATATTGAACAAAACCGGCCCCAGGACCGACCCCTGGGGCACTCCACTTGACACCGGCTGCCAACTAGACATGGAGCCATTTATCACTACCCGTTGAGCCCGACAATCTAGCCAGCTTTCTACCCACCTTATAGTGCATTCATCTAGCCCATACTTCCTTAACTTGCTGACAAGAATACTGTGGGAGACCGTGTCAAAAGCTTTGCTAAAGTCAAGAAACAATACATCCACTGCTTTCCCTTCATCCACAGAACCAGTAATCTCATCATAAAAGGCGATTAGATTAGTCAGGCATGACCTTCCCTTGGTGAATCCATGCTGACTGTTCCTGATCACTTTCCTCTCATGTAAGTGCTTCAGGATTGATTCTTTGAGGACCTGCTCCATGATTTTTCCAGGGACTGAGGTGAGGCTGACTGGCCTGTAGTTCCCAGGATCCTCCTTCTTCCCTTTTTTAAAGATTGGCACTACATTAGCCTTTTTCCAGTCATCCGGGACTTCCCCCGTTCGCCACGAGTTTTCAAAGATAATGGCCAAGGGCTCTGCAATCACAGCCGCCAATTCCTTCAGCACTCTCGGATGTAACTCGTCCGGCCCCATGGACTTGTGCACGTCCAGCTTTTCTAAATAGTCCCTAACCACCTCTATCTCCACAGAGGGCTGGCCATCTCTTCCCCATTCTGTGATGCCCAGCGCAGCAGTCTGGGAGCTGACCTTGTTAGTGAAAACAGAGGCAAAAAAAGCATTGAGTACATTAGCTTTTTCCACATCCTCTGTCACTAGGTTGCCTCCCTCATTCAGTAAGGGGCCCACACTTTCCTTGGCTTTCTTCTTGTTGCCAACATACCTGAAGAAACCCTTCTTGTTACTCTTGACATCTCTTGCTAGCTGCAGCTCCAGGTGCGATTTGGCCCTCCTGATATCTTTCCTACATGCCCGAGCAATATTTTTATACTCTTCCCTGGTCATATGTCCAACCTTCCACTTCTTGTAAGCTTCTTTTTTATGTTTAAGATCTGCTAGGATTTCACCATTAAGCCAAGCTGGTCGCTTGCCATGTTTACTATTCTTTCGACTCATCGGGATGGTTTGTCCCTGTAACCTCAACAGGGATTCCTTGAAATACAGCCAGCTCTCCTGGACTCCCTTCCCCTTCATGATAGTCCCCCAGGGGATCCTACCCATCCGTTCCCTGAGGGAGTCGAAGTCTGCTTTCCTGAAGTCCAGGGTCCGTATCCTGCTGCTTACCTTTCTTCCCTGCGTCAGGATCCTGAACTCAACCAACTCATGGTCACTGCCTCCCAGATTCCCATCCACTTTTGCTTCCCCCACTAATTCTACCCGGTTTGTGAGCAGCAGGTCAAGAAAAGCGCCCCCCCTAGTTGGCTCCCCTAGCACTTGCGCCAGAAAATTGTCCCCTACGCTTTCCAAAAACTTCCTGGATTGTCTATGCACCGCTGTATTGCTCTCCCAGCAGATATCAGGAAAATTAAAGTCACCCATGAGAATCAGGGCATGCGATCTAGTAGCTTCCGTGAGTTGCCGGAAGAAAGCCTCATCCACCTCATCCCCCTGGTCCGGTGGTCTATAGCAGACTCCCACCACTACATCACTCTTGTTGCACACACTTCTAAACTTAATCCAGAGACACTCAGGTTTTTCCACAGTTTCGTACCGGAGCTCTGAGCAGTCATACTGCTCCCTTACATACAGTGCTACTCCCCCACCTTTTCTGCCCTGCCTGTCCTTCCTGAACAGTTTATAACCATCCATGACTGTACTCCAGTCATGTGAGCTATCCCACCAAGTCTCTGTTATTCCAATCACGTCATAGTTCCTTGACATCACCAGGACCTCCAGTTCTCCCTGCTTGTTTCCAAGGCTTTGTGCATTTGTATATAAGCACTTGAGATAACCTGTTGATCGCCCCTCATTCCCAGTATGAGGCAGGAGCCCTCCCCTCACAGACATTCCTGCCTGTGCTTCCTCCCGGTATCCCGCTTTCCCACTTACCTCAGGGCTTTGGTCTCCTTCCCCCGGTGAACCTAGTTTAAAGCCCTCCTCACTAGGTTAGCCAGCCTGCTGGCAAAGATGCTCTTCCCTCTCTTCGTAAGATGGAGCCCGTCTCTGCCCAGCACTCCTCCTTCATGGAACACCATCCCATGGTCAAAGAATCCAAAGCCTTCTCTCCGACACCACCTGCGTAGCCATTCGTTGACTTCCACGATTCGACGGTCCCTACCCAGGCCTTTTCCTTCCACGGGGAGGATGGACGAGAAGACCACTTGCGCCTCCAACTCCTTTATCCTTCTTCCCAGAGCCACGTAGTCCGCAGTGATCCGCTCAAGGTCATTCTTGGCAGTATCATTGGTGCCCACGTGGAGAAGCAGGAAGGGGTAGCGATCCGAGTCCATCTTGGGGAATCCCGGGCCAGACACTCTGGACTCCCTCTCAAATCTCCCACAGCAGACTGCCCAGCTTCCAGTGACCCGATCTCCAACACACACGTTGCACCTCCTCCTGGTCTTTGTCTCCCTTCCCAGGCACAATGTCATCTGGTCACATCCTCCTCCTGGGTCTCAGGTTGCGAAGGACCTTAGCCACCACTTACATGCAGGCAGGTGGAGCCACCTCACCTGTCCCCAAGGGTCTCAGCAAAAGTCACACACCCTTATTCCCACCACCTAGGCATTGGTACAATACACAGGGAAACTGTGGTACATACAGTATTCATGCAAAACAGTAAGACTCACATACAACATAACCAGGGAACCACCTTGCTTCGTCACAGTGGGTGATAAAGTATTATATTCATTCTTTTCTGACCAAAATCACTCACTGAGCCCCAAATGGGCAGGGCCTGTTGTCGTCATTAACAAAGCAAGTCCAACCACCTACCAGGTGAAGGTTAATGGAAAAAAGAGAAAAACACTAAAATGGTTTCATTCCACCCAACTGAAGGGATGGAAAAATTCTGATGGGGTGTGTGTATGTATAATTATTGTGACAGGGTCAGGCCAGATGGCTACAGGAGAGTGATAGAAGGCAGATATATTAGCCCCAGGTTAAGTAGGTCCCTTTTCCCTGGGTAAGGTAACAGGGAAGGTTCCAGAACAATCAGGAACTTCCTGGAAACAATTAAGGCAGACAGGCTGATTGGAACACCTGCAGCCAATCAAGAAGCTGCTAGAATCAATTAAGACAGGCAGGCTAATCAGGGCACCTGGGTTTAAAAAGGAGTTCACTTCAGTTTGTGGTGTGCATGCGAGGAGCTGGAAGCAAGAGGTGCAAGAAGCTGAGAGTGAGAAGGCATACTACTGGAAGACTGAGAAGTACAAGCATTATCAGACATCAGGAGGAAGGTCCTGTGGTGAGAATAAAGAAGGTGTTGGGAGGAGGCCATGGGAAAGTAGCCCAGGGAGTTGTAGCCGTCACGCAGCAGTTACAGGAGCCACTGTACACTGCTGCAATCCACAGGGCCCTGGGCTGGAACCCAGAGTAGAGGGCGGGCCTGGGTTCCCTCCATCCCCCCCAACTCCCTACTTGATACAGAGCAGTTGGACTGGACTGTGGGTTCCACCAGAGGGGAAGGTCTCTGGCCTGTTCCCCAATCCACTAGGTGGATCAGCAGAGACTGCGGGGATTGTTGTTCTTCCTTTCCCCATGCTGGCTAGTGATGAGGCTAACTGAGTGAACGGCAGATTTGAGCCACGAAAGTGGCTAAACTGAGGGCTGTCGTGAACCTCGGAGGCGAGAAAATCCGCCAATAAGCGCAGGACCCACCAAGGCAGAGGAGGAACTTTTGTCACAATATGTGTGTGTGTGTGTATATATGTGTGTGTGTGTGTATATATATGTGTATATATATATATATATGTGTATATATATGTGTGTATATATATATAAAATATACACATTAATTACTTGTATCTTTCTTCTTTGTTGCAGGAAATCAAGCAACAATTATGATTTCTATATTGTATCATAGCACATTTATTTGCATGGCATAGTCAGTGATTGTTAATGGAAATGAGCACTATTATTGTAAAATCAATGAGTCTCAAAACTATAAATGGGATGAATTAGTACATGGCATTGATTTTGATCTACCAAATTTGCTATTAAGAGGAATCATCTCTGTGTATGCATATAATGAAAATTATTACGGTTGTTTGGTTTGGTAAGAGCTGAAAAGCAACAAAACGCTCATGGCCTTTACAACAACCAATTCAGCTCAGAGGGTTACCTCTGTGGATGAACTTAAGGAGGAACAAATCTCCTTTGTTCAAAAAATTGCAGGAAAATGTATGTGGCAATTTTCTAGTTGGCTGTAGATGCAGTAGAGGTTTAGGAGCCACATAAATGTTCCTTTATACAGTCCAACCTCCCTTCACGAATGCAAATTGGTAAAATCAATGTAAAAATTTAAATGGGTTTGCAGTACATGATTAATCAGTTGGATGTTTATGTGCATACACCCTCCTCCCAGTATGCAGTAGCTATGAAATGCCAAAATTGTACCAGCTCTTCTGTTAAGACACATCCCAATGTAAATAAGTCCTGTAAAAAGGCTAATAATGTGAGTTTTCATGTTGAGTGTTATGGAAACATCTATATCTCTGTAAAACCAAATGATGCGGGTATGTGGTATTTCACTAGTTTGTTCAGAACAAGAGAAACTGTAAAAGGGCTCGTGGTGCCTGAACCACACGTTAACAACGTTGTGCCGGTCATGATAAAGCAAGATTTTAAGAAACTTCCATTAGTAAATTTCATGTATTCATTCAAAAAGGTTATGCTGCTCCAGTTAAATTGGCATAGAGTTCAATTTGAATGTTTACCATATGTAATCCCATTAGTGGCAGGGGGGGATGAGTGGATAAGAGGTGTGATAGCTGGACCATCCACCCCGAAGATCCACAAGCGAGATACAGTAGCAACTATTTTAGGAGGAGTAGGGATTGGGTTGGGAGTCTTAAACTCAATTGACGAGCAGGTCCTGGCCAATAAAATAGGTACAATAGGAAAGGATATGGCTTCCTTACTCAGCCCATGTACAACATCTCTTAACCAACTAAGTATAACTGAATATAAAATTGCCGATGTATTGCCCACATGCTGTTAGTGTAAGAACAGGACCATCTTGGTATTATCAGTGCACTAGGAACAATACAGGCTAACATTTCTATGGCACTTGCATGCATGCAGGCCCTAGCATGGGTGTAGCTAAAAATATAATCAGGGATGGACTTATTTCTAAGTTTCCAGGTTTATTTCTGTTTATTTCTTATTGGCTTGTGGACTCCTCTGTGCTAATCCCAAATGCTTTTTGTTTTGCTTGTAACATTTAAGCTGGACCTCAAGAAGGTTATTCTTCATGTTTAATTTTTGTAAGTGGGTTTTTTTTTAATCTAGCAAAAGCCTAAGTTCCAGATGTATTTTCTTTCTTTTTGTTTTTAATAAAATTTATCTTTTTTTTATGAACAGAATTGGATTTTTGGTGTCCTAAGAGGTTTGTGCATATGTTGTTTAATTAGCTGGGGCAACAGCTAATTTCCTTTCCTTCTGATTGGTTAAAGTTTAAGCCTAATCTACCTTGCCATAGTAAAAGCAGGAAGGGGTCATCTGACTCCCAGTTATTCTGCCTAGTGACAGAGTCTATTTAAGGGGGCTACACGTTCTGTCAAGGGCTATCCACTCAGGAGGCAGCCCTTGTTCGGTTCAGCCTGTGTCTGTGCTTGGTTGTGTGATGGAGGAAGAGGAACATTATCAAAACACCTGTGCTGACCTGGTTGTCTGTTGTAGAGAAAGATCTCCTGTTCCATCTCAAGTTCCTGATTCCAGTAGCTGTCCTCAAGGTCTTGACCTGAGTTACTTGAGAAGCAAGACAGACGAGAGCATTGTGAGCCCTCTACACCTGAGCTGTCACTCCTAGAGAGTGAATAATGTTGACATTTTATTTGTGTTGTGTCCATATTGGTTAGGTGTTGGGTTTGGGCTTCAAGCCAGCTGTACTTATAAAACCACCAAGCTGTTTTATGTTTTATTGCCCTTTTCTCTATATTTTGTTATGTACCCTTTTAATAAACCCTCCTGCCTGTTTTCAGTGTTTAAAATGACTAAGTTTCATTTGACCTGTGACTAATAGGTGATAGACCCTACAGGGGAATCTATCCTTTTAGGGAGGTGGGGTCCTTAAATCAATTCCACCAGTCTCTTCTGGTAACAGAAGGATGGATGTGTGCGAGGACTATACACACAATGGGTTGTGCACTGTAGTACAAAGGTATTGTATATTACATAAACTATTGTCCCTTAAATAACCCCTTGCCCTGTATTTTTTTTATACTGTTACCCTTTAGGCTGTTATGCTCTGGCTCTTGTCTAGAACTTGGCCCGTACATGAAGTTTTCTAGGCAACAGGAGATAAAATCACAGCACGGAGTGGACATTTTAAATACTGTGTTAATACAGTGGAAAATATATACCAAAAAGAGAAAAAAAATCAGTGTAAAGGCAATGATCATCTACACAGTGTGTCTTGGACCGCTTCAGCATCTTATTTTCAACCAAAATCTATATTTTCATTACAGAAGTAATATACATGTAGTGAGAGAGATCACCTACTCTGAGGAGCTTGCAGCCTAAATAGAAAAGGCAGCCTAAGGGTGGTAGAAAGGAAGTAGTATCCCCATTTTACAGATGTGGAACTGATGTACATAGAGATGAAGTGACTATTTTTTACCTAAAACAAAACATCTCCATTTCCAATTTAAAAAAAAGTATTGTTTTTTTTATGATTGGCTTAAAGCACAGATACACACACATATGCTTAACTTGTTGTGCCACTCTGAGTGACTTGTCCAAAGTGACACAGGAAGTCTGTAGCTGGGAATTGAACCCAGCTCTACAGACCCATGCCTTACCCCCAGGTCAATTACATATATTGTGTGGATATTTTTCCAAAAAGTCTTCAAAGTCCCTGAGAGATCTCCAGTCCAAAGGCTCTCGAATGCGCAAATTTCAAGCACCTCATTGCTTTCTTTCATGTTGCATTTAAGTGTGTGATAAACTTTTTATCAAAACCTACAGAACCACCACCACCTCCTCCTCCAAATGCCAAAATATTCTCTTCACGGTTGTATGAACATTCTTAAAAGCTAGTTTCGTATCAGGAACACAGCTGAGTCAGCTTAATTGCTGGTGTTGCTGCATTGTCTGTAGTGGTCTTATGCACCAGAGGTGAATTTTGACTCTGTGAATTCAAGTATGTAAATGACCTAAATAGCTGAGTCAGATCTGGCAATATTTTAAAGGTTGGACTTTTTTTAACTGTTCACTTTGGGGAAAATACCATTTTATAGCCCTTCTAACAACCCCAAAGAAACACTATTAACCTAGATAAAAAGTGAATGTGTATTACTGAGATTACACCACAGCTAAACCAATGCAAGCCTTTAAAAAAACAAAATTAAATGCTGAGGGATAGAAAAAAATCCGGGGTATCTATAAATGGGACTCATTTTACAAATGATTTATGAAGTAATTCTGCTGCTCAGGAGCCCTGAGGAAGGACTTGGAATGAATTGAACTGAATGAGCTGGAAATGCGATTTCCCTATATTCTAGCAAAGGCAAAAGTTCGTACATGAATTCCTCCCCTTGTACTCTTTCCCAGCAGCAAGCTTAGCTACTTGGGCCAGGCCATGGAGCCTGGATTTGCCTTTAAGTGCAGAGCTTGGACCAGGTTGTTTATTCAGTCATTACTTAGGGGTTGCATTAAGACCAATCTCTGAACAGTAAGGACCAAATTATGTCACCCTCAGTCAGTGTTGGTCCCAGGATGTTAGACAAAATGGATGAGGTAAAATCTTTTACCAACAGAAGTTGGTCCAAAAAACAGATAAGCTTTCAAGCTCACACAGAGCTCTTCTTCAGGTCCTCTTTCTTGGGAAAGAGTGGCACACCCCAGATAGGAACAAGTCAACCCACTCACTGAGCAAACACCAAGAGTAAATGACCACATAGTTCTGCCAAGGAAGTGAGAATAAATGGACAAAGACACATTCAAAAGTGATTTAGTACATGTCACTTTATAAGTATAGGTGAAAGTGCCAGAATTCTGCTGAATATGTTAATGGAAGAACATGAAATTGAACAATGATATTCAGCTGCAATATTCAGAAGAGGGAGTAAGTTAAACTTGCACAAGTTAGATCATTGCTAGGTAAAAATCCTAGGTGTAGCAAGGGTGGGATAACAAAGATGAGGAGCTGTGGAAGTGTGGATACATCCGCATCTGTATCAGCTGTAGTGAATGTGCTGTTGCTTTAGGAACATTATTTCTTATTTTTGTAAGCCAAGAAAATTTTCTTGAAAATGAATCGGAGCACAATGGCAAAGCAAAACAAGTAGTGATTTATAACAAAATAGAAAATTGGCTCCCTCCTTGTGTAAACAACATGCTTAAAGATGAAGCAGTATAGAAACAAGGGTTACTGGTTCTGGGGCTGGAGTAGGTTGTGGAGTCCTTGGTCAAACTGTGGAAACAGGAAGAGAGATGCATGATCAGGTTCTGACTTTACAGTTTTTCATCTGTCATATTTTGCCACCACTGTGAGCTTATGCTTGATGGCCTCATGCTTGTGTACAGTGTTGGCAACTCTCGCTGTTTTAGACTTATGATATTTGGGGGGTGGGCGGGGTGGTCTTTTTTCTTAAAGCCCCAGCTCCTGGTGTTGTGTGATCATGATCAGGTGAGAATCTCTGCCTCATTTTAAAAAAAAAAAAATTCTAGCCCACATGATGGCAAAGTATAGCTGGAAAACATGAATCCTAAAGATTAGAAAAACAGATATGCTGGGGGGGGGGGGGATTTTTTTTAATGATCAGATTTTTAAGCCAATCATGATTTGTAAGGGACTTGACTTGTAATTTTGAAACTCTTGGAGTTGTCGGTTTTGTACTCACCCATTGTTTTTGTCCTTTGTCTCCGGAGATGCACATATTTAATCTCCATTGTCTTCAGTGGCAGTTGTGTTTGGTTTCTCCTGGAATAATCAGGTCTCAAATTAAATTAGAAATTGACAATGTGTCTTTGGCTATTTCTACACTATGAGCTAGGGATGTGATCACCCTGCTCCCATACATGTCGTCATGCTTGATCTCAGTGAGCTAGCATGAGTATGAAGAGCAGCAGAGCCGTGATAGCGCGGGTCGCAGTTGCAGAGGCACGGCTGAGCCGGCCGAGTAGCAATACTCATGATTTTCAGGTGGGTTTGTTCTCAGCGCCGCTGTGACATGCCTCCGCTGCTGTTTGTGCTACGGCAGCTCCAGTAAGTATAAATAGCATGCTAGCTCAATGATTGCACATGTGGTCATGCTAGCTCTCCCGAGCAGGGACATCACACCCCTAGCTCATTGTGTCGACAAAGCCTTTTACGGATAGATCCCAGATTGATGCCCCTGGGTTGGGGATGTGTGTGAAGTGAGCATACTTAGTTCACCTGATGAATGGTGGGCAGGAGGCAGAGTTTGTGAACCTCCCAACCTTACAGCTAAAGGCACTGCATGTATACCACAGCTGTTGTACTGTTGTCTACACTGGTACACACCATGTGGCCTGGGCTGGCCTCAGTGGCAGGCAATCGGGGCAGTCAAGCAGGGCACCAACTTCCAGGGGGTCCCAAATCAGAATCTGGGGAGGCACAATTTTGCCAATCCACCGTTTTTGTTAGTTTGGGTTTTTTTTAGCTTGGCTGCTTGGCTTGGGGGTGGGGGGAGTATGGCAGGAGTGCTGGCAAAAACATTTTCTGCCAGGGCAAAACATCTAGGGCTGGCCCTGGCTGTGACAAAAAAACAGAGAGAGAGTCTATAATCAGACATAGTTTCTAAAGCCATGTGTGCACTTGCCTGAACTGGGACCTCTCCTCCCACTCGTGGTTCCCAGAGAAGGGTTGTTTGGTAGTGGGGTAGGATCTCCCATGGGCTGTCCCAGTTCAGCTGCAGAACCTCCCTGCAGACCAACAAATCAGTATTTGATGTGTGTGTAAAATGGAATTTTTGACATTTGCCCACCTCCCAGTTAGTGTCACAAACGTTTGTGACTGTGCATAGAAGGTATATACTGTGCCCTGTGACCTAACAGAGAGATTCTCGTTGTGTCACCTTAGACTGTTGAGGATCCAGCCCAAGAATTTCCATGGTCATTCATGACCCCAGCAAGCGCTTGCTAACCCAGTTGTTAGTAAGCCAGGTTTTGCTTACCCACGCTGTGCATCCACCAATACTAGACCCCTGTTCACCTTTGTATAGGAACGATGGCCACAAGAAGATTATTTCAGAGTGATATAGCATCCTCCTCCTTGCAGATCCTCCCATTCCTGCCCCCCCCATTGTCTTTGCTGTTTCGGGGTATAAAGTAACTTGATATATGTGCAAGGTGCAGCTCCACTCCTGAATGGTACTGGTATCCTCTCAGGCAATACATACAAGATGAAGACAGAGCCTTCCTCATCTCAGGAGGCTGCCTGTGGTACCAAGACTGTCTCAGTTTAGTTCATCTATTTGTGGCTTTTCGCTTTTCTCTAAGTCTTCAATTTGTAGCTTTCCTCAGTATCCTCAATAGTTCCCAGTCCCCAGAGCTCCACCACAAAGCCTGGACCTGCTGATATTAACCTGGTGTCTTTTTTAGGAGCCATTTTCATTTTCTCCTATACCCCAACTCTCTTCCTTTACTCAGCCCAGGCCTCCCCCTTACTTTCTCACTCCGTACCCTTCTCCCACACTGATCATCATGAACACTTCCATGACTTCCCTCTTGGTATGCCAAATCTTTTACAAGTCCTTCCTTAAAACCGCCTTCTTCCATATACCTGTCAACTTTAACTCATCAGACTAAGAAGCATTGCTATACTTCCATTGTATTTTGCTGTGCTTTCAGCACATTTTGGATCAAATTCAGCCCTAGCATAAGTGGGTGAAACTCCATTCACTAGGATGGAGCTGTGCCAGGGCCAGGTTGGTCCTTTAAATCCAAAATGAATAATCAGATCTCTATCTAGATTGTAATATCCTTGGGAAAGTAACTGTTTTCATCTACATAGGGCCAAATACATCTGGATATGAAAACCTGGTCAAAAAAGAGAAAGTGTGTTCCATAAAAAACATTCTACAGAAATGAAAAATGTAATTTGTTTTAAATCACAAAAGCCACTATTTTTTTTTTAAATTGAAAACTGAATTTTTTTGGTTTAGGTAAAATATTTTCCTTTTTTATAGGAACGTAGAATATTTCAAACAAGACCATTTTTGTTGTAGTTTTCTCAGAAAATGTTTGACCAGCTCTAGTGTTCAACAAGTAAGAAATAACAATTCTAACAACTAAGGAGGGGGTAACTAGTCTAAAATTTGGAATTGTGTGATCATAGTGTAAGGAGTTCTATATTGTGGTGATTATTACACACACGCTCTTTACAGCTGTCACTCCATCCCTAGTCCCAGAATGGGTAGGGAAATAAGACCAGGTATCCAAACAATCGTCATTGCCAGGCCTATGAAGACACAGCCCTGTATATAGGTCTGCTTGATAGAAGAGTGTGTGGTTCTTGAATGATGCCTCTCTCTTCAGGACCATCGCCTATCTCCCCCTTTACCCAAGAGACAGTCTTTAAGAAGCTGAAGCTTCTTGTCCTCCCTTTCCCAACATATGAGATGGGCTCCCTGCGTGGGGATATGGCAAACGCTAATTTTAACAATAGACGCATTTGGAAAGACTGATATCTCGAGTATTCCAGACCGTGTGAGGTTGCTCTTACATTCTTACAGGTTTTGCTATTAAGGTTGCCCTTACATTATCTATAAAGACATATAACTGGAGTTACAATATCCTCGAGCCAGGGCATAACAACTATCCCGAACATCAGGCTCTGTCATTGACCAACATCAAGGGAAATCTCCTTCCCATCTGCGGACTTTCACTTCTCTGAAAAGGACATAATACATATCCCAACAATGGGGTGATGTGTCCTTTTCCTCAATGTCTGAGGGCAGTTGGAAAGTGGTCCCTTAGGGTCCAGCTGCAAGAAGAACTACCCCTGTGACAATCCTCCCAAAGGACACCCCCAACTCTCAGACAAGGTCTTTCATAGTGAAACTTGCTTTGAATGCCAGCTGTGGCTTTAAGTCTAAATCAAGAGCTAGTGCCTCAGGCCTGGAATAATAAACTTTGAATCGAAACCTGTTGAACTCCTGATTTAACTGAACACATGGTATGTTAAAGAGTACTTGTGGCACCTTAGAGACTAACCAATTTATTTGAGCATAAGCTTTCGTGAGCTACAGCTCACTGCATCCAATGAAGTGAGCTGTAGCTCACGAAAGCTTATGCTCAAATAAATTGGTTAGTCTCTAAGGTGCCACAAGTACTCCTTTTCTTTTTGCGGATACAGACTAACACGGCTGTTACTCTGAAACATGGTATGTTATTTGTTATAGGGGCCAGCATCGTTAGCAGCCGGTTGTCCACACACAGTGTCAGTCTGTGCTCAGAGCCCAATTCTATGAAACCCGGAACCCCAATATAAAAACATATCCTCCTTGAAGTCAAAACAGGCCCCATTCCACTTTAAATGTGTTCACTCCCCTCTTAAACAATGCTTAGCCAAACTATAAATATTTAGATCTTTCTCCATAAGTCAGCCCCTCAATACTGCCATTTTTAACGTTCTTCTCTGAGCCCTCTCCAGTTTGCCACTATCTTTGCTATTTTATTAATTTGTTTAGATTTATTGTCAAATCCCCATTTGCACAAAAATTACTCTGGGTGTTTGCACAAAAATTAAAACACAAGTCTATATAACAATAAAATACTTGAAATATACAAAAAAACCTGCACCTACCACTTAGACATTCAATCACATAACTACTGTTAAGAATCAGAAACAGCACAGTGCAAATACTAACAAACCCCTCCCATGTTTTTCAACCATCCTTCAAAAGACCCCCTTTCTCAAGTGGGTGAAATCCTGGCCTCTATGGAAGTCAATGGGAAATCTCCATTAACTTCAACAAATGGCAATATTTATTTACAAATTATTACATAGGTTTCATTTTTTTTAACAGTATTTAGATGGAAAATACAAACTCACCCTAGTTCCCCTGATGCAGTGGTTCCCAAACTTTAACAGCCTGCAAACCCCTTTCACTAAATTGTGAAATCTCATGAACCCCCTCCTAAAAATGAATATTTCCAGGGATTTAAGTTTAAATTTCCTCCACACTCTGTGGGGCTCCTGCTGTTGGACCCCATTGACTGTCCCGGTCAACTGAGCTCCACTGAGCTCAGGCTGCAGGTCCCGCTGACTGCCGAGGCTCGGGCTGCCAGCCCCAACTACCTGGCCCCACTCTCCCTGGGGCTTGGGCTGCCAGCCCCGTGCAGAGCGCTGGGGTTCGGGCGGCCAGCTACCCTGCTGACGGGGGCAGGACTGGGGCTGCCAGCCCCAACTGCCCGGCTCCGCTCTCCCTGGGGCTCGGGCTGCCGGCCCCACGCGGAGTGCTGGGGTTTGGGCTGCCAGCCCCACCACTGATGGGGGCAGGGCTCAGGCTGCCAGGCCCAACTGCCCTGCCCCGCTCTCCCTGGGGCTCTGGCTGCCAGCCCTGCACCTGAATCCCACCTGCTGCCTCCAAGGCCCAGGGTCGTCTGGCCGCCATTAGTGACATTTTTCTGGCGAACCCCCTGTAACATTCTGCGAACCCCAAGGGGTTCGCGAACCCCAGTTTGGGAACCACTGCCCTGAGGTAATTTACAATTTAACATCCGGCAGCTAAAGAAAAGTGAAGATTAACTGTAACATTTACCTAGAAGACTTAGGCACAAGGCCAGAGAGAGAAATGAAGCTACACAGCACTGGATTCACAAGTCTCCCACTCGCTCCCGGAGAAAACTCAAACACCAGCTGCACAATTCAAACCCTAAACCAGGCAACGATGTCATGAGATTCCACATTCCTGTCTGCACATTCTCGCAGCTACTCTGATCGCTAATATTCTCTGTTGCTAAAGGCCCTGCCCTGGCTTGTCTGCTTATCTCTCAGCCTTGTCATGTTGTCTGGACAGAAAGCATTAGAGCAGGACAGAACATTTTGATGGGGGACAATTCTATTGTTCTGTGAAATGTTGATAGTAAATGCACAAGTCAATCATGCCACCTGTGTGCAGGAGGCAGAGTGCCGGAACGCCATTAATCTGAACAATAAAGGGGTATAAGCGATGGTCACATAAACACCACCCTATAGCGGAAACCTACTGACCGCTATTCCTACCTACATGCCTCCAGCTTTCATCCAGACCACACCACACGATCCATTGTCTACAGCCAAGCTCTACGATACAACTGCATTTGCTCCAACCCCTCAGACAGAGACAAACACCTACAAGATCTCTATCAAGCACTCTTACAACTACAATACCCACCGTCTGAAGTAAAGAAACAGATTGACAGAGCCAGAAGAGTACCCAGAAGTCGCCTACTACAGGACAGGCCCAACAAAGAAAATAACAGAATGCCACTAGCCATCACCTTCAGCCCCCAACTAAAACCTCTCCAACGCATCATCAAGGATCTACAACCTATCCTGAAGGACGACCCAACACTCTCACAGATCTTGGGAGACAGGCCAGTCCTTGCCTACAGACAGCCCCCCAACCTGAAGCAAATACTCACCAGCAACCACACACCACACAACAGAACCACTAACCCAGGAACCTATCCTTGCAACAAAGCCCGTTGCCAACTGTGCCCACATATCTATTCAGGGGACACCATCATAGGGCCTAATCACATCAGCCACACTATCAGAGGCTCGTTCACCTGCACATCTACCAATGTGATATATGCCATCATGTGCCAGCAATGCCCCTCTGCCATGTACATTGGGCAAACTGGACAGTCTCTACGTAAAAGAATAAATGGACACAAATCAGACGTCAAGAATTGTAACATTCAAAAACCAGTTGGAGAACACTTCAATCTCTCTGATCACTCGATTACAGACCTAAAAGTGGCAATACTTCGACAAAAAAACTTCAAAAACAGACTCCAACGAGAGACTGCTGAATTGGAATTAATTTGCAAACTGGATACAATTAACTTAGGCTTGAATAGAGACTGGGAGTGGATGGGTCATTACACAAAGTAAAACTATTTCCCCATGTTTATCCCCACTCCCCCACCCCCCACTGTTCCTCAGACGTTCTTGTCAACTGCTGGAAATGGCCCACCTTGGTTATCACTACAAAAGGTTTCCGCCCCCCCCCCCCCCCCGCTCTCCTGCTGGTAATAGCTCACTTACCTGATCACTCCGGTTACAGTGCATATGGTAACACCCATTGTTTCATGTTCTCTATGTACATAAATTGCCCCACTGTATTTTCCACTGAATGCATCCAAAGAAGTGAGCTGTAGCTCACGAAAGCTTATGCTGAAATAAATTTGTTGGTCTCTAAGGTGCCACAAGTCCTCCTTTTCTTTTTAATAAAGGGGAAGTATTCCATGCACAATGCCTCAGGAGCTCCCAGGCATACCTGGGGACCATGCTCACTGCTACATGCTCTCAGAGGGTACAGCATACACTCCCTGAGAAATACTGGGAGATAGATAAAATAGGGTTGCCAAGAAACAACAGGATATTACTCATGTCTAAACAGAGTGAGAGAGCTGGACTGTGCTAAGCACACATGTGGGTGTGTAAAGCAGCGGCTGGGACATTAAGCAACATAGTCAGCATGTGGGAAAGAGCCTTCCTTTGGCAACCCCTGCACTTGAGTGGGCTGTAATTGTGCTCTACTCAGCACAGGGGCCACTTCCTGCTTGCGCTTCCTGTGTCAAAAGCCATCCCAAAGAGGAAAGGAGGGTGCAGAGCCGTTACCCTGCCTCCAATCTGTAGCCTGCTGGCAGAGTTGGATGACCACATAGGGAATCCACACATGGTACCCCTTCCCAAGGGGCAGGGCTGTGGACATACTCCTGCTGGGTGGCGCAGCTGTGCACTTCTCCGGACGGGGGGGTCATACCTAAAAGTCAAAACGGGGCCCTAATTTTCCCCCTGCTCTGGCTCAGCATCCATGATTACCCCTTATTCCAGTTAACTTACACCAAATCACACCTCTTGGACCCCTTAGCACATGCTCACACTCCTTCATTACCAACGTCCTCTCTAAATTTGGCCTTCAACATGGACCCCAGTGCAAGATGCACAAGGCTGCCTAGAGAAAACATGTTTAACTCTAAACTGTGTTTCAGCATCTATTAAAAGACAGTCTTTGTAATCAAACGCGAAACCACAAAACCCCCAAACAGCAGTGTAAGCAGTTCTCCTGAATATTATACGCCATGGCTTGCACTTGCTGCTGTGGAGAAAAACTATAGCAAAGAAAAGGAGTACTTGTGGCACCTTAGAGACTAACCAATTTATTTGAGCATAAGCTTTCGTGAGCTACAGCTCACTTCATCGGATGCATAAAGTGGAAAGTACAGTGAGGAGATTTTATATACACACAGACCATGAAAAAATATACATTGTAAGGAGAGTGATCACTTAAGATGAGCTATTACCAGCAGGAGAGTGGGGTGGGGGGAGAGAAAACCTTGTGAAGTGACAATCAAGGTGGGCCATTTCTAGCACATTTCCAGGAGTTAACAAGAACGTCTGAGGAACAGTGGGGGGGGGAGGGGGTGCGGAGGAATAAACAAGGGGAAATAGTTTCACTTAGTATAATGACTCAACCACTCCCAATCTCTATTCAAGCCTAAGTTAAACCTCTCCAACACATTATCAAGGTTCTACAACCTATCCTGAAGGACGACCCATCACTCTCACAAATCTTGGGAGACAGGCCAGTCCTTGCCTACAGACAACCCCCCAACCTGAAGCAAATACCAGCAACCACACACCACACAACAGAACCACTAACCCAGGAACCTATCCTTGCAACAAAGCCCGTTGCCAACTGTGCCCACATATCTATTCAGGGGACACCATCATAGGGTCTAATCACATCAGCCACACTATCAGAGGCTCATTCACCTGCACATCTACCAATGTGATATATGCCATCATGTGCCAGCAATGCCCATCTGCCATGTACATTGGGCAAACTGGACAGTCTCTACGTAAAAGAATAAATGGACACAAATCAGATGTCAAGAATTATAACATTCATAAACCAGTCGAAGAACACGTCAATCTCTCTGGTCATAGAATCATAGAATATCAGGGTTGGAAGGGACCTCAGGAGGTCATCTAGTCCAACCCCCTGCTCAAAGCAGGACCAATCCCCAATTAAATCATCCCAGCCAGGGCTTTGTCAAGCCTGACCTTAAAAACTTCTAAAGAAGGAGATTCTACCACCTCCCTAGGTAACGCATTCCAGTGTTTCACCACCCTGCTAGTGAAAAAGTTTTTCCTAATATCCAGTCTAAACCTCCCCCACTGCAACTTGAGACCATAACTCCTTGTCCTGTCATCTTCTACCACTGAGAATAGTCTAGAACCATCCTCTTTGGAACCACCTCTCAGGTAGTTGAAAGCAGCTATCAAATCCCCCCTCATTCTCTTCTGCAGACTAAACAATCCCAATTCCCTCAGCCTCTCCTCATAAGTCATGTGTTCCAGACCCCTAATCATTTTTGTTGCCCTTCGCTGGACTCTCTCCAATTTATCCACATCCTTTTTGTAGTGTGGGGCCCAAAACTGGACACAGTACTCCAGATGAGGCCTCACCAATGTTGAATAGAGGGGAATGATCACGTCCCTCGATCTGCTGGCTATGCCCCTACTTATACATCCCAAAATGCCATTGGCCTTCTTGGCAACAAGGGCACACTGTTGACTCATATCCAGCTTCTCATCCACTGTCACCCCTAGGTCCTTTTCTGCAGAACTGCTGCCTAGCCATTCGGTCCTGGTCACTCGATTTCTGATCTCAAAGTGAGTATCCTTCAACAAAAAAACTTCGAAAACAGACTCCAACGAGAGACTGCTGAATTGGAATTAATTTGCAAACTGGATACAATTAACTTAGGCTTGAATAGAGACTGGGAGTGGTTGAATCATTATACTAAGTGAAACTATTTCCCCTTGTTTATTCCTCCCCCCTCCCCCCCGCCCACTGTTCCTCAGACGTTCTTGTTAACTCCTGGAAATGTGCTAGAAATGGCCCACCTTGATTGTCACTTCACAAGGTTTTCTCTCCCCCCACCCCACTCTCCTGTTGGTAATAGCTCATCTTAAGTGATCACTCTCCTTACAATGTATATTTTTTCATGGTCTGTGTATATATAAAATCTCCTCACTGTACTTTCCACTTTATGCATCCGATGAAGTGAGCTGTAGCTCATGAAAGCTTATGCTCAAATAAATTGGTTAGTCTCTAAGGTGCCACAAGTACTCCTTTTCTTTTTGCGAATACAGACTAACACGGCTGCTACTCTGAAACCTGTCATATAGCAAAGAAGGAAGTGAAAGAAAGCATCATCTTGGAATCTGTGTCAGTAATTTCAGAGCAATGACAGCATCACAGAGTGTAGCTGCCTGCTAACTGCTAACCTCAGTTCTGCAGGCCAACTGACAGCAGGCAAGGACAAAAGCAAAGCAAAAGAGATGACTAGATGAAGGAAATAGCAGCCTCCACTTTTGGGGGTGGAAGGAAGTGGCTTTACCTTCCTCTCTGGTTTGAATTTGGAAGCCAATATAGAAAAAATAAACCAAGGACAAGGCCCTGTGAGGTGCTGACCACCATCCAGGTCCCTCTGAAACCACTGGGAGTTGAGGCTGCTCAGCACCTTACTTGCTCTGGCCACAAAAGTTTGAGGGAGGGAGGTTGCAGTTTGGCAAGTAGCAGATGAGAGGTTTATTACATGTGTATCACTGTAATGCCTGCTGAGCAAACAGCATCCCATGCCTCCTATCTGCCAATGCAATCATTCAGCAAAAACATACATATAATATTAAATGGATTTCTCCCTAATGCACCACAGCACTTGGTCCCTGAGCAGGGATGTTAAGTCCTTTTATGGCTCTTCCATAAGATTTATTCGAAGATCCTTTCAGGAGGACATCTTGAGAATTGGAGTAAATGTATGGCACTGCTATTTCTCCAATAGCCATCAGGGATGCAAGAAGCTTAACTGGAAAAAGCACAATGGGTGCCACACATCTCTGTTCCACCATTGCAGTGGTGCTGGAACTAGGGGTGCTACTGCACCCCCTGGCTTGAAGTAGTAATAACAAACACCTAATACATGGTTTTCATGGTTTTCATCATGAGCACCTCCGCTGTAAAAATTGCCCCAGGGCTCCTGCACTACTCTCTCAGAAGGCACACGCTACTTCCATAAACCTTCTGGGGCTCCCTATTTCTCCACTTGCACAGCTTCGGAGCATACAAATACCTAGTGCTGGTGCACCTGCCAAAGTAATAAGATCTTCAGAAAAAGCACTTAAAAACAGTGTTGAAAATTCTCATTCAAAGCTAAAAATGGGATTCTATCCACTCATGTATCAGGGTGGGTGTAGCAGCCTGGGATTTGAAAATCCAGACATAAACTGACACTGCACTGGATAATTGATATATCGGGGATGGTCTCAATAATTTAATGTCTTTCTCATCTATAGCTTCTACGATCCTGCTCTCCACACATCATGTACCAATGAGACACACTCACATTGCCTTGGTATAAATGACTCCACAAGGTACTGGGCTATGAAGAATCAAGCCCACTGTTTATTTCCTTGACACATACGTGACAAATACCATGATGACAGGTGCCTTATAAATGCTAATAATAATACATAGGCCAAATTTGGAGGCTCATACTCCTTTTGCCCATGCCCCAGTACACACAGAACACAAATCGTGTTTTATCTGAAGTACTTCTAAGCCCCCCATCACTATAATAGCTGAGCACCTCCCACTCTGTTAAGGTATTTATGTTCACAGCATGCCTGTGAAGTACCATCATCCCTATTTTATAGATGGGAAACAAAGGCATCGAGAGACTAAGTGACTTGTGCAAGGTTACACAGGAAAGTCTGTAGCAGAGCAGAGATTGAACCTGGGTTTCCCAAGACCCAGGCTGATGCCCTAACCAATGGACCTTTTCTTGCTCTCCAAACCTAAAGATTTATATCAGTGATAATCGTGAGGATGTGGGCGGACAGGTATTGTGACAGTTCAGACACTTAGCAACAGCGAGCACGTAATATGTTGTGGCAACAGAGTGATTATGATGTCAGCAGGGTGTGGCATGACATGACATCACTGTGGCAGTTTGGAAAAGTAACTTGGTTTGGGTTTTAATGGTGTGGGTCTGTCGGAGCAGCTGGGGTTGAATTTTCTGCATGGGGGACTTGTGAAACAGGCTGCTGTGTATGTCTCTAATGTTTAGTCTAGGCTCCTCCACCACTTTTGTGCCTGAATCAACTATGGTAATTCTTCAGTTTTCCTTACCTTCTTCATCAGCTTAGGCAATCACGTAGCTCAGGAGCATTAGCGAATGTGTTTTGTTTCCTGTCTAAATCTTCTCTTATAAAGATGACTTTTGTGACTCATGCCTCCTTTATAAAATGTCTAAATAAATACTGTGTAGCTTGGGATAAGAGACAGGTTGCACTTTTATTTCAGAAAAGTCAGTTGAAAGGATGCTTTGGACCCTGACTAGTGGCAGATTGCATCTTGCAAGCACTGGTCTGTGTTTGGGGCCGTGGGGGGCTGCTTCATTCTGTGGGGTCTCCACAATGGATTGTACCTCCAGAAAAGAGAAGCTATCCTTCCCAGAGCTCCAGGGAGTGTGTTGTGCTATGCCATATGATGATGCAGCATACCTCCTTCCGGGCCCCAGCCAAATCTATTGGTTGGTGTAGAAAAGGATGGTGTCATATTTCCACCTCATCCCTGCATACTGTTTGGGGCCAGATTTTTAAAGGTATTTCGGTGTTTAAAGATGCAGATAGGTGCCTAGTGGGATTTTCAGAATTGTCTAGGTGCCTAATTCTCAGTGGTTTCAATGGGAGTTAGGCACCATGTGTCTTCCACTAGGCATCTATCTGCATTTGCAGGTGCTTAAATATCTTTCAAAATCTGTCCTTTGGCTTCTTAGGGGTTACGTGCTTACAAGTACATCTATGCTTTTTCCCAATCTGTGCCAGGACACCCCCAGAGATACCTTGACATCATCAGATGTCTCCCATGTTGAGACAGAGTCTCTGCATGTTAAAGACCAGGAGACACAAGCTGATTTGGAGCGGCTCAGCAACCTGGAGGGGTCGGAGTATTCAGACCAAGCTGGTATAGCATTAAAGGAGATGCAGACAGGGTTTGAATTTACTGTGCAGATAGCTGAGTATAAAGATAACAAGAAGCAGCAGCAGCATGAGAAGATGGTAAGTGGAAGTGAAAATTCAGCCAGAGGTAAGATCATGGTGTATAATGGGAGATGTCATCCAGCCAGGGAGCTCAGGAAGGAGAGTGGGAGCATGGGAGATCTGAGGCACCTCTCTCATGAGGCAGCAGCTTGGATGGACACAGATTAATATTGAACTGACATTTTGATTTGGTTCAATGAATCAGGATGTTCTGATTTGGGTCAATCTGACCTCAACAAAATAGTTCATTTAGATTTTCCTATAGAAAAATTTTGATTTTGCAGAAATTGTATTTTCTGTTGGAAAAAAAAATTCAACAGAAAATTCCCAACCAACTCTATAAAATACCTTTTCAAAGGAAACTGGTGGATATTATAGGATATTATATTATAGTCAATATGTGAATATTTAATTGCCCAAAGTTTTAAGTACATGAGACCAAATCTGTCCCATCAAAGCCTGATTAGGTCTCTTATATCAGCTTAAATATGAATTGATACCTACTCCCAATTTGTACCAGGATGCTTCCAGAGGTACCCCAACATCATCGTACTTCCCAGATGATATGACAGAGGGCTTGGATGGTAAGAGGCAAGCAGTCCATTTGGAGAACAGGGCAAAGAGAGAAGCTGATGCTTTGCAGCCAGAAGGATTCAACAGCATGGGTGAGATCAGCAATATGGAGGAGTTGGAACAGCCATGCGGCAGGCGCATCACAGCCACTGATCTCGAGCTGGAGAAGATGAGGTGGGATTCTGCACTGACCAGGCTGAAACACAAACAGGAAGACAATGAAAAGCAACGGCAGCATGAGAAGACTATGGAGCAGCTACGTCAACAGGCAACACCCAGATCAGTAAGTGGGGATGGGAAAAAAGCGCTGGGAATGACAGAGAGGGAAACTATTTCCACACTTCCATAAAGCCTCATTCCTTTGAGTATTCAAGAACATTTTCATTCTGCTTTTACATTAGACCTGAGAATGTGATCCCTGCAGCTCACACTGTTGCTCACAGAGAAGTCAAGATATTGACTCCCCTAAGAACCGTCCCCTAAGATTGTGATAAAATTAAAAAGAGCTGTTAAAGTAATTTTAACTTGCAAATTAAGTTTATTGGGTAAAGTTCAATGGGCTTAAGAAAAACATAGAAGGAATGTTTTCGAAATGATGAATACACCAGAGTAATGGATCTTACTGATGGTTCTACTGATTAACTCATGGCCAGCTTTAGGGACAGCTGACTGGGGTGCCAGTTTCTGGAGGGCACCAAATCAACATGAGGGGCATGTTACATGGCTCAGCCCTTGTTTAAGTGTTTGTGTTACTCAGCCACGAAGGGGGGCACTGAAAATGTTTGCCACCCTGGGCAGCAAAACGTTGAGGCCTGCCTTGGTTTATCTGCCTCTATAATGGAAGAGGTCAAAGAGGACTTATTGCTAGAGTAGTTTCTGAGAGATTTCCTGAGGCACAGTTAGATGACCAAGCCACAAGTATATCAGAGCAAACAGATGTGAAGGCAGGTAGAGATCTGATCACCAAGCCCATAAAAATTTGGAAGATGGGACAGATTTTGCAACCCCTTGCTCACAGAAGTAGCCCTGTTGAAATCACATAGTCAAGGGTTTGTAGGATTTGGTCCATTGTTACCAGATGTCCAGTCTAAAGGAGATAATTTTTTGACAGAGGCAGAAAGGTTTAGAAGATGTGCCTCTTGCAAATCTCAGTTGAGGGGGTTTCCCTGATCACTGTTGCTGTCTCTGGAGCTATTTCTCCTCTCACTTTCAACGGTTGGTTACTGGTGTGAGTAAGAGAAGTATCAGGCTGTCTATTCCTATGTCGTCTATGGTAAGATGTATATGTATCTTTAGCGTTTCTTGCAGGCTTTGTGCTGTTAGTTAGCACAAGATAGATAGAAGTGTTTGCATTATCATCTATTATTTGTACGGCACTAGAGCTTAGGAGCCTCAGTTAGGATGGAGGACCACACTTGGCAAGGTGCTGTACAAACCCAGAGATTTTAAAGTTACCGGTAACACCTTCTGTGTGTATAGTTTGGCAACAAGTACAGCAGGAGGGATGTGATCTCACTTACACTGGTGTTAAGCAACAGTAACACTAATGGAATTACCAGTATAAATGAGATCAGAATCAGGCCCAGTGTATATTGGCCTCTTTCAGGCCCAGTCAAAGAAAGAAACTGCCAATTCTTGTATTAACATAAGGCCTAACCATTCCCATATAAGGGTTGTGTAAGTATATATGATTGAGCTTTTGGTTATTGAAAAATGAATTAATATGTGACTATGAGCTCACACAGAGCATGGGCTACATCCAGTACAGACCAAAAGGACTGGGTGTGCTGAGCAACAGGATCTGTACAAAGTAGTGTGCAGAATGCAGTCTTGCAATGTCATGCATCTCTCTTCCTTTTTCCACAGTTTGGCCAAGGACTCTATGACCTACTCCGGCCCCAGAATCAGTACACCTTGTTTCTATACTGCTTCATCTTTGTACACCTCATTTACACAGTGAGGGAGCTGGCTTTCTATTTTGTTATAAAACACTACTTGTTTTGCTTTGCCGTTGTGCTCTATTTCATTTTCAAGAAGATTTTCCAGGATTACAAAAATAAGAAAAAATGTTGCTAAAGCAACAGCACATTTGCTACAGCTGAAACAGATGCTGATCTGTCCTGACTTTTTCCCCACTTGTCCTGCTCCCCATCTCCATTATCCCACCCGCGCTTCACCTAGCATTTCTACTATCATTATATACACAATGCTCTAACTTGTGCAAGTTTAACTTACTCCTTTTGAATATTGTAGCTGAATATCATTGTTCAATTACATGTTCTTCCATTAACATATTCAGCATAATTCTGTCACATTCACCTATACTAATAAAGATACATGTAATAGAAATCGCTTTGGAATGTGTCTTTGTCCATTTATTCTCACCTCCCTGGAGGAAGATAGTGGCTTGGCTATGAACATTGTTTCTGTGCCGCTGTGTGGAAGGGGGCCCACGTGGTTATTTACTCTTGGTGTTTTCTCAGTGAGAGGGTTTACTTGTTCCTAGCTGGGATGTGCCACGCCCTTTAGTTCCACACCATTTCTTCTGAGGATGGGTGGCTCATTTTCACTAACAAGCACTCACATTTGTTGCAGCCAAGTTCTGGTGACTGCTGAGATCGCTATAGACTCAGGACCCATAAAGGAAGATTTAGGAGATAATACTTCTGACCTTTCTGTTGGCACTAAGTCTAGTCAGAATTTCGCTATGTCCCTTTTACAATACCTTTGTCATGTGACATAAGGGTCCTACCACCGGGTGTAGAAAGGTGAGAAGTTGTTTACCCTATGAAACGTCCGGTGAGGAGCTAGTACAATCTCATTCACAAACTCACAAAGTTAGAATTGGAGCATTATTCAGCCACATGTCTCCATAAGCTTTGTTGGATGTACTTAAATCATTCTAGCATTTGTGTCCTTGTTTTTCCTGTGAGGTCTGCATATGATATTGTGTACATGATGGGGAAACAACTTAATGAGCATTTTTGGATACCTCAATCCCAACATCTAAAGAGCTGTTCAAGTCAAAGTTTTAGGGGATGATATGGGTGTAATTCAAACATATTCCTGAGTGTGCTTCTGATATGCTTGATCCTGGACAGGATGATATTCATTGTGTATTCTGTTTCCATACAGAACCCATGCTATGCATGGCAATTAGAGCAAGCCCCTTGAACCATGTCCCTGGACGTAAGTCTATCTCAGACCCAGGTCTAGCTATTGGATAAACACTGACCCACCACAGAAAGAGTGCAGATCTCCAAAGTCATCCCACAGCCAGATCTATAGCTCTATATTTTCAAAATAGTGGAAGATCACAAATAAGATCCTCTAGCTTGCATGTGTGCAGAGATCTGCAGTAAATTGAATGATCCATGGCATGATCTTCCTGAGAGGAGGCTTGACATGGTAAGTAAGCTGAGGCTGTCTGACACAACCAACATATGTGAGTTCAGGTAACTAGTCCAAATAAAATAAGGGCCAAAGGTTTTATTGCAGCTAGATTTCCTCTTTTCCAAGGTTAGATGACAGTTGGCTCACTCCATACAAGAGGCTTTAGGATACTCACCTGCCATACTTTGTGGTTCCTCTGTAATGCAGCAATTAGCCATAGTTGAATTCAGCCACACTGTATCTGGAATCCTTGGCAGCATGGGGAGGCTGCTGACTAAGATAGCTGTTCTGGTTGACAAGTGCCATCTCTGATGTTGGCCAGGGAGAGCCATATTTACTCCAGTGCAATTCTAGTTTACAACTGTAACTGAGATTTTGCAGAAAGTCAAGCAGCTGGGATATCACTTGTGTAAAATCCAATCAGCCTGAGAACTCTTTAGATTACAGATATTTCTATCAGCATCAGTGTGAAGACACCAAATCAAGTCCACTAGAAGACCCATATATAGGGGTTCCCCTTTGTAGTTCTGTAATGCCACCGTGTTTCCAGTGTGAACTTCCTAACAGCTTTCTGCATATCTGTGATAGCTTAGGAGTTGATTGGATGTTTGTACATATTTTTAAAATAGGTTGGACTGACGGAGGAATTTGAATGGCTGTTGATAATTAAACTGTGTTATTAAGCCAGAAGTGAAGAGATTAAAAATTATTAGTGCAAACACAAATGTAAACACTTTATAAGTGTAATTACCTGTCTCAAATAACCTGGGATGGTGGTGGCTAAAAGTGCCATGGAGCTGAAAGGGGGGAAATGAGGATTTTAGTGGGATGTGTCCCATTGGCAGGTGAGACATACATTCCATGCAACACGAGAGACGTAGTACTTAGGAGGACAGGTAGCACAAGAGTCAAAGGACCTTGGCAACAGAGCTGAGTTACTGTAGCAACAGGGAGATGGTGACTATGGTATCATGACATCAGTGAAATTGTTTCTACAGTTCGTTTGGTTTGGATTTGAACTTTCTGTGGATGGGAGAGTGGGATCCTTGTGAAATGGAAACTATTGTTTGAGAAACCAACTTCACAAAGTTTTTTTCTTTCTCTGTGCCTAAATCTTGTGTGACAAGAGTGATATTAACTTTCCTCCATAGGCTTTATTCTGTAAGTTATCTGAGGCTTCAGACGACTGTCGTAAATGGGCTTTTGGGAGCAGGAATAGACATCAATGGGGGAGAGTTCAGTAAGTGGGAAGATCCGGGGCAGCCAAACAAGGGTCCCCTGGGACCAGATGATATTGAGTGGGAAGAGATGCAGCTAAAGGTCAAGTTAACTAGGCTGACCTACCACAATGAAAAATAAAGAGAGTGGCAGCATAAGAAGATGGAGCTGATGCGTCAGCAGGACCCATTCAGAGAGGTAAGTGGAACTAGGCTGCCTGTTACTCCTTTGTGTCAGAACGTCGCCAGGCAATAGCAACGTGTGGGGAAATCTGGGTGAAGCAGTAATAAGGCCTTCTACTAGAAGAGAAGCTTTCAGGAGAAGAACATCTGAGGGGTACCAACAAGCACAATGAGCAGTGGGCTGTCCTACCATCAATCAGACACTAGCAATGCCTAACTGATTCTGTCTGTTCAAACAACAGTTGCACTAGATCTTTGTTCTGTGTTTGTGCACAGCCAAGCACAATGGGGACCTGGTCCATGACTGTGGCTCCTAGGCACTACCACAATGAAAATTATTAATAATATAACAAAACACGAATTATTGGAATTTATTATTATTTCACCTGTACACTGCGGTAGCACCTAAAGGCCACCACCAGCTCATGCCCGATTGTGCTAGGCACCAGACAAATATAATGGACAGTCCCTCCCCCACCTGAAGGTGGGTTACAGTGGTGGCGCTATAAAGTGGCACAGGCAAAAAGGACTGGGCCGTGCTGGGCAGAGGAGTCTGTGACTGGGAGCACCGAGAACATAAACATGCAATATCACAAACAGTTTTCCCCTACAGTTTGATGAGGAGCTCCGGGGCTTTTGCCTGTGCACAACCAGCTTGCATTGTTCCTATATTACTTCATCTTCATATCCATCATGAGGGAACTGAGCTCTTTCATTATGAGGCATCTTTTGTTCTGCATTGCTGCTACCGTAACCTACTTCGTTAAAGCCTTCCTGTATCATTCACATGCTTTGCTTTGTGCACTTTCAATATACTCAGGCTGGGGAAACCAGTCCTCCAAGCATTTGAGTGTCTTGTGCACAATAGCCAAACCACTGTCTGTGGAAGAAAAGGATTGTTAGATGATATGGGCACACATCACTGTGCTTCTCCAGTACTTCATCTCTGTTAGGATGCTGTTCTGAGTGCCTTTGCCTGGGCTAAATATACTTACGTAGACTGCTGTGTATGGCAACTAAAATGAGGCACAGTGAGCTTAGCCCAGAGTCACACATACCCCAGATCTGTGCCACACTACGAGCATTTATCAAGTGCAAGGCCAGTTCTCCCAAGAAGATTTCTGAAATATTGTCTCCTAAGGAGACCAACATTCAGACTGGCTTGACTTGAAGCTCCAATGACATTTTCAAACGTTTTGGTGAACCCCGACCAAATTTCAAGTGATCTGGTTTGAAATTTGGATAAGTATAAATTATAAGTGGATAAGTGCAAATTGTAAGTGAAATTTGGATAACCGCCAGCTGCAGTTCCTCACTGCCTCGCCAGCCACTCCTTCTGCTCACTGCCTCACCAGCCACTCGCTCGCCAGCCGACTGTCAGTCACCTTCTGCTGCCACCTGCCTCTCTACTGCGACCTCTGCACATCATTCTCTTAGCAATTTTCAGGTCTTACAGGCTGGGCAGAAACGCAGTCCCCCCACAACTGATTTCAGCTCTGATTGAGCCTTTAAAATAATAAAGAGGCTCCTAATAAAGCCTATTTAGCCCTTTCTTTGAACAGGGGGGGAATCCACACCTCCTGGCTAGGACACCTGTCCCCCACCCCTCTTACTTTCACAGCGGTCTGGCATTCGAGCCCATGGCTTTCAGCTGAGAATGACCCCCTTATCTGGGACAGGTTAAGCACAGTTCTGCTCCCCTTTATTCATACAATAATGACAACATTGGTAACAGCATTTCACTACCCCTGCATTCAGTACTAAAGTGATTTGTAACCCAACACCAGCCAAAGTTGATTACTTTGAGCAACACACCACTCTATCTGCTGGATATCTAAGCAGAGCAGGAGCAAACTGTATTTACATGAACACACCTAAAGTCTCTTCCCCCCCCCAGCTAGCTGTCAGGGGAGTATTCATTCAGACCCTGCTTACATCTGCAAAGAAAAGCTGGAAAACACAATGTCATTGTACCCTAAAGCCTCACAAATTGGACAGCCAATAAAAAGAGCACAAAATTAATTATTAAAAAGAAAAAAGCATGATGATTCCCACCATTTTGAGGTCTGTCTCATTATTTCTGAATGCTTGACATTGACAGTACTGAACTCAACAAAAACGTTTGTCAGCCAACACCAACTTTCTCACCGCTTTATTCCCAAATTCCCTCAGAGCCAGGTATGCAGCACCACAGTCAAGAGGCAGTAGAAATCACTGGCCTGCTAGTAAGCGGAGATCTGCAGGAACCTGAGAGAAACAGGGCTGGGTCTGTCTGAGAAGAGGATTTCATCCTTAACAGCCAGCTAAATAAAGAGGATGAGACATTGGAAACAAAATTAAAAGAACTCTTTTTGTGGGAAGGGCAAATTATTCTAAATAAAAAAAGATATCACAATGGAGATGGTTTTGTGTCAGATTTTGTTTTAATTAGTGAAATGCACCTGGTGTTACCAGCCTGAAGCAAAACCCTAAAGATCTGAACAACCCCCTCACTTTGGGAAACTTGGATCTGTCGGCTGTCCCCTACCTCTACACTGAGCTGAAATTTCAGACTCAACTTCAACTGAAACACCAGAAAAGTTTTGATCCTGATATAAATCCCAATTTTGAGGCTCAGGGGTGAGGATATATGTGCTATTTCTTTATATCTGTAGCAGGAATCCAGGCAGAAGGGGAATAGGGTAGGCTGTTATTATTATTTACTATTTAATTATTACTCTAGGCAGAAGTTCTATGGTGAAGCAGAGCACAAGAAATGACCTAAATTAGGTGCCTACGTATGAATTAAAATGTGTGTGTGACTGCATGTGTGTGTGGGAGGGATCTTACGTTTCCCCAGATTTCTGCTGCAGAAATGAATCCCAGCTGCTTAATCCCTTCAGCCCTCGCAATCAATTTCCATGAGGTTTCATTTTCAAGCCACTCTTTGCAAGGACATAGTCTGGAAAGGTTTTTTTTTAAAAAATTATTAATTAAAGCTGAGCTGTTTCATGAAGCTCAAATGCCAGCTCTCTTAACAAGGAGTTTGCCTGAGCTCCGATCTCCCTAAGCTACATTTTGAACTTAAGATGAACTATTGTACATACAAGATTTTGCAAAGCCCAGCTGAAATGTTCCCATTTTGTAATCTTAATTCCAGTACTTTTTTTTTTTTGAGGGAGTGCCAGGACAAGTAAGCCCCAAAGTGAAAGTTTAGCTAAGAATAAAAGTGATACCTCTCCATTTTATTTGTCCCAGCTGGGTGAAATACAAAAAGCAAGCAATCAGCATTAATAGTAGAAAGGAAATCAAATATTTTAAAATCTTGTACTTTAAATAATGTAAACTTATTACACAGGAATTTTTAAAAAACACCACATGATTTTAATCTGACAGTGTCTCTTTAAGTAGTTTCATTTTCTTGCTAGTCAATGCCAGGGGTTTGAAAAGACCTCAGGCTTCTGTCAGACATAGCTATACCTCAGCCAGATCATGTGTGATCCTCTGACCCAGTGAACATCTCAGAGGTCTGCATCATTTGATTATAGCATCACATATCTGACAAAAAGCTCCACCCCTTACCAGGGAGCAGCAGCAGCAGTTTTTAGGGGAAGATAGAGGAGAGGCAACTGGACAGAATTACAGCTGAGGGGAGGTTGTTGCCTGTCTCTATTAGGGAGAAGAAGGGGACACCTGCTACTAGCTCTGTCTTGGGAGGCTTCAACAAGCTGCAGAGGTAGGTGGTCTGGTCCCCTGTGCATGGGAGGACAAGGGGAAAAAGAGGGAAAGCACTTAACTTAGTAGCCTTGAGAGTATTGATTGAGTGAGTGTATCGCCCTTTATCCAGTGCTCCTAACTATAGGTGCATCTTCTGTTTGCTCTCAGGTGCTGTATTCTGTACAGAACAGGTAAGAGTGACCTACTTTTAGAGGCACCCTTACCTCATATACCCCTTAGGTTAAGTGATCTGGAGGAACAATAGAGTGTGGGGAGCTGTTTGCCTGCCTTTATTTGTGGGATGTGTGTGACACTTGATTGTCTTTAATTTTAGGATGGTTAATAGCATCTGTGCTGCTGATTTCTCTGTGTGCACAACAGGTATGGAGGTTGGTTAGAGAGCCACAAAATAAAGATGACAAATCTTCTGCCCTCCTTGTTCTTACTCGCTGCTATTTCTGCAGGCAGCCTGTGCTTGCAGACAAATAGAAGGGAATGATCAGGTGCAATTTCTCTACTTAAGTAGGGAGTACTAAAACTATTGCTCTTATTAATCCTGATTGGATGCTTTCTCTCGGTCACCTGATAAATAGTTCAAGTGCCAGCACTGATGTCTTTAGCACGTGTGTGTTTACGTAACATTGTTTGTTCACAGTATAGGAACTTCCCAAGGTCTGGGGGGGACAGTGGTTGTTCATAGCATAAGAACTTTCCTAAGCTCCAAGTGTACTGTAATCATTCTCATTTGGGAGATGGGGAGGAGAGTTTTTAAACCATTTGGATTTATAAAAACAATTAAATATAGTTGTGTTGGAGAATAATGATTCTAGATCCCGCCTTCTAGCTTAAATGTCATCGGATTCCACTATGACTTGTGGTTCACGTGGAATCAGATTCTGCGCTCGTTTGTACTGGTGTAATTGAAGCTACAGAAGTTACTCCTGATTTATACTCATATAACTGAGAGCAGAATTTTCCTGGTAGCACATCTCTCACTTTCTGTAAGTGGACAATCGGGGCCTTGCTGCTAGAAATATTAGGGCCTGGTGCTGCAAACACTTGCCCATGTGAGTAACTTCACTCTTATGAGTAGTGAGCCTACCAATGGACTTAGCCTCACTCTGAGGATGCCCGTCCATTTAAATCCCAATATATTGAATTCTCTTCCCTAATTACAGAGAGTATGTGTGTATTGTTGTCATAAATAATTTGTATTCTGTGATTTATATGGAAGAGTATCTGTTTGGATGGAAATGAGAAAGCAGGGTTGCTAAGGCCTAACTGGCTTAATCTTAAGAAACCTGTTTAGAGTCTTGAAAAATATAACAAAAGTAATGATTCTCTTTATCAGTGCTCTGGCTTTTGGTCTCACAGAACCTGAGTAGTTGCCGATGGCCCTTATTCTGCAAAGGACATAGGCAAGTGCTTAACTTTAAGGCGAAGAGTAGTCCCATGGACTTCAATGGGACTATTTGGGTACTTAAACAGGTGCTTAAGTGCTCTACTGGATCCAAGCTTATGTGAGCCCCATGGCCTAGTCTGATTAACTCGATTCTCATGTTTCACCATGTGTAAATTGGGACTAATACCTCACTACATCAGAAACATGGTAAAGGTTAATTCATTAGTGTCGATAAACTATGCTGGGATACTCTGCTGAAAGGTGCTAGTCCAGTGCCAAGATTTACACAAATGTACAGGGGGGAATGATTCAAAGGCAGAGGGAATTACTAACATTTGAATTGTCTCAGGGTGCCCTCTTTTGGAGCTTCTGAATCACTGCATTGGATTCAGCTATATCTTCAACAGTCATTCTCTCTTGCTAACATCTGCACTCCGTAATTGAGGGCTTTGGTTTTAGGTATGTTTTTTTAAAATGTGAGGAGTCCTTTTATCGCAATTAAATACAAAATCAGAAGGTGTAATCTGATTTTGCGGGTTTACTGCAGCGCTCACCTTAGTCCTCAACCCTGTGCTGCTTCCAATGCGATATCAACGAGGAGTGGTGTTTGACCTCTACGCGTAATTGGGCTGTCAGTCCGAAGTGGCAAAAGAGGCTCTATTTTGATATAAACAGGTTTATCAACTGTGATTTCCAGAGGATCCGAAGGGTTCTCCTGCATCCTCACTGTGCTTGTAATTTCATTACATTTTAGTGAGAGATGGGTATCTCACTTCCTTTAACCCTTTGAAAATCTCACCCTTTGTCAGTAGACAATGAACGGTGTCTCCTGGATGGCTTTCTAACCAAAGGTCTCTAAAAATAAGATGGTACGTGGTCTAAGGCAGATCATTTAGAAGATTGTTTCAGATGGTATGTTATCTTATAGAAGCAGAGAGCAGGATGGGGTCCAGACAACAATTTGTCTATGGCTTAAACCAAAGCTGCAAAATTGTTATGGAAACTTACCAGCCAAAGTACAAAATTTGCATGCCTACCCTAATGGGTGATGGTGGGGGTGGAGGAGGATGGGAGGTTTTTACTTATCCCTCAAAATAAATAACTTGCCAATGGCATGAGGGTGCTTAGAAATTTGTGAGGTTGGCTTAACCAATGGCTCCAGTCATACAGGGTTAAATAAACTTTTTTTTGTCTGGCCTCTAGTAAGCTTGAAGTTTATCTTGAGAAGTTTCAGGGCACAGTCCATTGTCTGTTGGAGGGGAGGATAGTTGAATATTTCTACTAGCCTAGAGAAGTTGTTCCACCTTATATCTATTGTTTAAAGTCCATTCCAGTGAGTAAAAGAAAGTTCTC
Organism: Natator depressus; assembly: GCF_965152275.1. Classification (NCBI taxonomy): domain Eukaryota; kingdom Metazoa; phylum Chordata; order Testudines; family Cheloniidae; genus Natator; species Natator depressus. Next base: position 176,369,583 of record NC_134236.1, on the reverse strand, counting down.
CTGCATCCTCACTGTGCTTGATTCCATAGGACATCCTGGATTTGGAACTGAAGGCTCCTCTCAAACGCCTACATTCCTAGATCAGCTAACCTTTTAAGCAGGGATTATATAGTGTGTATGGAATGCACCTAGAGGCGGAAGAGAGCCAATGACAATACCAGGGCATCAAAGGTGGCAGGAGGAGAAGAGTTACTCCCCTATTTAAAATGAAGTGTCTGTTCTGCTTGATCTTTCTTGGCCCACTGTACTCTCTCTTTCTACTGCCTGCCTGCTTACTCTCCTGCCCCAAATCTGGAACCCAGTCCAGATCTAGGGGAGTCCTTTCATCTACTTTAACAGCAGTTTGATCAAGTGCTTCTATTTTCCAGCCTCTCGTAGTGGGGTATCATGAGACTCCCCAGCCCGTGATATCACTGTGGTGCAGCAATCAGAACAGAGATGTAGTGGCTCACCAAGGCCACAATAAACTAAGGACCAAGCTTCATGGATATGTTGTCCAGGTTGAGCCTGCCAAGCCACAGTGAGAATTTTGGATCAATTGACTCTGAAGATGATGCAGCTGTATGTTGCCCTATGCAGAATCATGTTGTGGGCTGTTTCAGATTCTGTTCTGCTTAAAAGGGTACTGGTGCCTTCTATTACCCCAGCTTGGTTTTACTGTGGTAGCAGTCTGTGGGACAGATTACGATACCATCCAGTGTTCCAAAGGGCATTGCCCAGCTCAGTCAGCTGGTATCCATTGTCAGCCTTCTCCTGTGATTCCTGCAGAGTATGCCTAGGAAGAGCCCACACTTAAGAAAACATTAATTGTTTCTGGGCAACAAATAAATACAGTGAAGAAGCTCACTAACCTGTGTTCTCCCTGCTGGCCCTGACAATGCTGTAAGGACAACATCCAGACAAGGAAAGAAGACCAGGGAGATGCAGAGCTTCTGTATCAATTGACTGGTGAAAAGGGTTATCTTCTGAATTCTACCTGGATGGCAAACACTCAGCCTTGCTAGGTGTCAGAACACTTTGAATTTGGGCTGGAAGTGACAAGCCTCTGTCCTCTTTGTTTTCCAGCTCAAGATTTTGTAACACTGCATGTTATGTGGTAAATGTATATTCTGCTTGAAGTGTGGAGGGGACCTGATGTAACAAATTGTCTAAATGCTATTTGATAGCTTCTGTAGCAGAGATGGGCTAAGAAACCTGGTGTTCAGGCCATGATTAGGTGAAGGTTGATATTTAGGGTTAATGTTTTAGATTAGTACTGAAGAACACAAAATTCAGATAAGATTCTCTCACAGATTTCAACCCAAGATGGAAGAAATCTAGCAAGATTATTTGTTCTCCTGATGTTTGTCACATTGGAACTGCAACAATTGCTTCTTTTTATTTGGATCCAGGGTAGCGCTAAAACTTCAAGAAAAGGTTTGGGGCTGAGTTTGAATCCAAAGCTCATCCTCCTAACACTCTGAGGAGGTTGGAGTTTGAGGTTCCACTTGTGTGCAGACAATGCACCTCCTCAACTGATCAGTGGCCCATGGTTTGTAAAGTTCAATAACTTCCTGTCAGTCAGTGGACACAAAGCAAGAGGCAGAAAGATCAACAGGAAGCCTTTGTATATCTTTGCTATTCTCAAACACCAGGAGAGAGACTGAGAACTGGTATTTTCTCTTGCTGTCCTTCTACTTCAGAGAAGGATATCTGGAGGCATTTTGACTATAGGAATAGCATCTGGAAGAAGATGACTTTCTGTGGGTGCAGAAGAGTGTTCTTGAAACTCACCTGGGGCTAGTTAAGGAAGTCTCTGAAGAATCTACTTGTTTGTCAGGCTTGTAAGGCAGTTTGGCTGACAAATGACAGCCTAGATCAATGTGAAGAGGGGAACCTTGAGGTAATTTTTCTGGGCAGTCACGTATGAGGTTTCTCTCATGGACTGGGGCCAAGCTGTTCATTGACTGTGGCAGAGCAGAAACAGCCAGAGCTGCCTATAGGTGACTGCAAAGGTAACTTACAGGATGGGTACCTTAGACTTCTTTTGTTCTTTTACCAGGTCAAACAGGAAGAAAATCCTCTGTCAAAACGAAGGCAAAGATCTTTACAACGAGCATAAGAAATGACGAGTGCTGTTGCATAGCCCTCGCCATCCAAGGCAGAATGAGACTAGTCGCTGGAGTTGTGGTGCTGGAGTCTGCATCAGGAGATGAGGTGCCCAAGTAGCCAGCACTGCCACTAATTTCCATTGCTGTTAATCTGAGTGTGAAAGACCAATCCATCATCCCAGAGTGATGGATGTGGGAGGTGGCTAGACCTGATAACTCACAGGGACAAGGGGAGAAGAAACAATCACTTCTCTCTGGAAAGGAAAGGATGGCCAAGTGATTAAAGCACTAAACTAGCACTCAAGTGCCTGGGTTCAATTCCTGTCAAATCACTTAATGTTTCTATCCCTATTTTACAGAGGGAAAAATAATACACCCCTACTCCACATGGGTGTTGTGGGGATAAATTATTAACATTTGCGGAGTGATGGTACACTTTGGTGATAAGGGCTGTACAAATAGACAGAGATCTTGAAAATAACAAAATAAATAGTGCTTTACCCCTGCCAAAGCTCTTGGCAACTGAACCAAACAAATACAAAAAAACCATGGATCCTTCAAAATACAAACACATAGCAACAACCACAGGGCTGAAATAAAAGGAATGAGATATGAAATTAAATGAGATACGAAATAAAAGGAATAAGAAAAAATGGATGGACAGGGACATCAATATTAGGTCAGATTTCCAAGTGCTCGGCACCAGCAACAGGGGCCAGATTTTCAAAAGAGCTCATCTCCAATTTAGTCAGCTACACAAGGTCCAATGTTTTCAAAGTGTTCAGCAGCCAGCAGCTCTCATGGTGACGTTTCTGGGCAGATTTTTCAAAAGAGCTCAGCACGCAATATATTGAGCTCTTTTGAAATCTGGAAACGTTAGCTCTTTTGAAAATCTGATCCATATTGTCCTAACCTGATGGGATCTGACTTACAAGGCATCGCAAACAAGCGGTTTAATTTTTCTCCCTCTCCTCATTCCCAGAAAATTGCAACACATTATTTTCTCCTTCTCACTGTGGAATCCAACTCTGTACTGCTATAAAGATGAGAAGATCAGTTGGGGAGGGATGTTCTTGCAAACAGTCTGTTTCCCTCTACTGGAAGTAGCAGAATAGAACAGTTCTAAGGTATCAGCTGATTTGCAAAGCAACTATAAAACCAAGTCTGGAAACTTACAGGAAAGGTGAAACTGCATCTTTTGTGATCAGAGCTCTCAGACTGTGCTCCAGGAGATGGCAGTCTCAGCAAGCAGGAAACTTGTTCTCCAGCAGACATGCATTCTTTGTTTTTTAAGTTCATACAGTTGTGGGGCTTTTCTCATAATCTTTATCTTTCAAAGAAGACCAGCAGCCTGTGTGTTTGACAAATATTTGTAGAGTACTGTAAATTCATATAGACTTCAAAATGACCTTTGAGTGAAAACTGGCGCAGATTCCCACACAAAAAGGAATTGGGTTTAGTTACTATTTTTGTATACAAAACCTGTATAAACAGAAGATATTTAAGTGTATTCCCTAAATATTTCACCTCCAGAACTGTGGTTGGAATAGTGTAGCTGCATGTTCTCTTTATCACAGCTCTTCAAATCTGCTATCAAGGGCCTGATCCGTCTCTCCTTACACTGGCAGAACTGCCATTGACTTCCCAAGCACCATGGACCTTAGAGGATCTACAGGAGTGAAGGGGTAATCCTTTGTTTTGGCGCAGGCTCTGAAGCTTTGGCACCCCTTCTTTACCAATATCGGTTACCTTCCTTACCCGGGGCTCAATCCTGCAAGACACTGAGCAATTCTTGGCAGTGTTAAGCGTTCAATGGGAGGTGAGGGCACTCAGCACTTCCAAGAGCCCCTCACAGGATCAAGCCCAGAATATCCATAGGGGCACAGTGAGGACACAGTGTGTGTTGTGCCACCACACTTAGCTTACCTCCAGCTCAGTCCCCTGTGGTGCCCAGGGAATGGGGTAAGGGTCTGCGCTGAGGAGGCAGCTGGCCTTCTATGGGGGAGAGAGGAGATCTGTGCGTGGTAGGTCTCCTCCTTGTATGTAGCTCTCCAGGGCATGAACTGGCTGTTATTAAAACCTTTATACAGGACAGACCTTTTGGAGCTGAGGTCTGCTAGTTTGCAATGAGGGTCTGTTTCCAAGACAGGGCAATGTGTTTGCTTAGCTAAGCTGACAAAGGAAACCTAAATATATTAACAATATAAATAAAAGGGAAAATATAATAAATACATTGGGCCTGTTTCTCATTTACCTTATGAGGTCCCTTGACACTGAAGGGGATTTACAGCAGTTGTAAATGTAATTTATGCCTGCTTTAAGGCCCCTTTGTGCTATCTGGATGGTGGAAAAGGACCTTAGTGTGAAGGAAAATTAAGATTGGTATGAGGCTTTTGGAAATGGCTTATAGCAGAGCAGAAGTGCTAATGTTGCTATTTCTGTTTCAGGGCTGCACATTTTCTTTTAAACAAAATATTAATTTCTTAATAAATTATTCCAAGAACTAGAAGCCTTAAAAGAGACTTTCTATGCGTTTGCTCTTTGAAAGTAACGATTTGTAACTTCTGGGGACTCCACTGAAAAATTAAGAGACAATTTGGATCTCATGCTGATGTCACTCCATTGATTTTTTTTTTTTTTCTTTCTTTTTTTTTCGAGTGACTTTGATTTGACGCTGCTATAACTGAGGTCATATCATATATAAGGCTATATACTGACTTGCTGCATCCATGTCTTTGACTCAAAGTTGAAAGCTGGATTTTTGGTTTTTGTTCAATGTCTAACAGTATTAGCAGAAGGGCTGTCAAGCGATTAAAAAAAATGAATCACGATTAATTGTGTGATTAATCGCACTGTTAAACAATAATCGAATACCATTTAAATATTTTGGATGTTTTCTACATTTTCAAATATATTGTATTCTGTCTTGTAATTGAAATCAAAGTGTACAGTGCTCACTTTATATTTTTTGATCACAAGTATTTGCACTGTAAAAAAAACAAAAGAAAGTACTGTAGTGCAATCTCTTTATGATGGAAATTGAATTTACAAATGTAGAATTATGTACAAAAACCCTGTATTCAAAAATAAACCAGTGTAAAATTTTAGAGCCTGCAAGTCCAGTCAGTCCTACTTTTTGTTCAGCCAAGCACCCAGACAAACAAGTTTGTTTACATTTTGCAGGAGATAATGCTGGCCACTTCTTGTTTACAATGTCACCTGAAAGTGAGAACAGGCGTTCTCATGGCACTGTTGTAGCTGGCATCGCAAGATATTTACATGCCAGATGCTCTGAAAATGTATATGTCCCTTCATGCTTCAACCTCTATTCCAGGGGACATGCATCCATGCTGATGACAGGTTCTGCTTGATAACGATCCAAAGCAGTGCGGACCAATGCATTTTCATTTTCATTATCTGAGTGAGATGCCACCAGCAGAAGGTTGATTTTCTTTTTTGGTGGTTTGGGTTCTGTAGTTTAAGCATCAGAGTGTTGCTCTTTTAAGACTTCTAAAAGCATGCTCCACACCTCGTCCCTCTCAGATTTTGGAAGGCACTTCAGATTTTCAAGCCTTGGGTCGAGTGCTATAGCTGTCTTTAGAAATCTAACATTGGTACCTTCTTTGCGTTTTGTCAAATCTGCAGTGAAAGTGTTCTTAAAATGAACATGTGCTGGGTCATCATCCGAGACTGCTATAACATGAAATATATGACAGAATATGGGTAAAACAGAACAGGGGACATACAGTTCTCCCCTGAGGAGTTCAGTCACAAATTTTATTCACACATTATTTTTTTAACGAGAGTCATCAGCATGGAACTATGTCCTCTGGAATGGTGGCCGAAGCACGAAGGGGCATCCTAATGTTTAGCATATCTAGCACGTAAATACCTTGCAATTCTGGCTACAAAAGTGCCATGCAAATGCCTGTTCTCACTTTCTGGTGACATTGTAAATAAGAAGATGGCAGCATTAGCTCCCGTATATCTAAACAAACGTGTTTGTCTTAGCGATTGGCTGAACAAGAAGTAGGACTGAGTGGATTTTGTTTTGTTTTTGAGTGCAGTTATGTAACAAAACAAAAAATTTACATTTTTAAGTTGCATTTTCACGACAAAGAGATTGCACTACAGTACTTGTGTGAGGTGAATTGAAAAATACTATTTCTTTTGTTTACAAATATTTGTACTGTAAAAATGATCAAAAATAATATACACTTTGATTTCAATTACAAAAAATACAATATATATGAAAATGTAGAAAAACATCCAAAATATTTAATAAATTTCAATTGGTATTTTATTGTTTAACAGTGTGATTAATCATGATTGATTTTTTTTGAGTTAATCACGTGAGTTAACTGTGATTAATCAACAGTCCTAATTAGCAGTTGAATCACATGGTGGTGGTGTTTCAAACTACCTACGGATCAATAAGACACCTATATATTAATCTGCAGAAGGAAGGTTAGAAGTTTCAGCTGTTTTAATTCAGAACTTCAATTTAGAAGAACAGAGCATATTTTCTGCAGAAAGGCCACAAATTCATGCTCTGTTCCAGTGTGGTCAACCTTGGGGAGGACTTGCATTAGGGGATAAACCACAGGGAAGCCAGCAGGACATAGATGGACAAGGTGTATGTTCTGTTTCAAAATGTTCCAGTTAAAATAACTACATTACAGAGGAACTCAGAATGTAGGACCAGTTTGATATGTTACTCAATTGGCATAATTTCCAAGGTCTTTTAAGACAGTCCTGATTTGTGAATGATTTTTTTATTTTACTTAAAAGAAAAGTGGATAATTGAATTGAATTGCTTGTGAAATGATGCAGTTCTCACTCTCCCCGATCCCTCTGGCTTGGTATATTGTAGGTTCCCATGATGTTCCCAGGAGATGGCAAGTTTCCCCAGCTGTCTCAGGAGGCACTTGGCAGGGGGGGAAAACACCTCACCTGTGTTGCAAAGTTCTGTTTTTAAAATGGAGAAGGTTTTTAAAACAAAAAAAATCAAATCTACTTTGGAAAGTTCTTGCTTTGCTCTCCTCTTGCTTGGACTAAAAATTGACTCCTCAGTTTCACTTTCTTGGGTAGGAGCATAATCTCCAGTGTTTGGGTTGCAAACTCTAACGGGGAATGTTTAAATGAAGGCAAACTATTTTCACTGACATTTCAGACAATCATGAAAACATTTCTATTCAGTTTTATAATGCCTCCTTTTATTTATTTATTTTAAACTAAATTTTATTATTTGTATTCTGGCTGGTAGCACCTGGTAGCTGTAGTCAGTGACCAGGATCCCATTGACCTAGGCACTGTTCAAACACAAAACAAAAAGTCTGCCCTTCTCCCCAAGGATTTTGGGACTAAATGACCAGACAAAGTCCCTTTTATATATATAAACATACACTCGCGAACTCAAAGTGTAGCCCAACTGAGAATTACTAAACAACAGAAACGTGACATAAAAGAACGTAAACATAATAAAATCTAAAACTATCCATTTGGAAATAAATACTTTGAACAGAGAAGATAAGCAAGGTAAGCAATGGAATGTTAAACTTTATACAAACATAGAAGTTTTGAAATAGACCTGGAGTCTTATTTGCTTTGAATCTCTGTTGCAAAGATGTTGGATCAAAGCTTGTCCCTCTAATGCAAAATAAATTGTATTAAATATAATTATATGCCACTCACAAAGATTCAAAGACAGACCTCATCAGCCATACAAATATCTAGGTACGTGCATTACAGGTTTCTCCGAGGCTTGGGAAACAATTAATTTAATTTAATAACTGAGTGGGGGGATGGTGTTTTCATTAATTTTATGAAAAAACTCAATTACCAGCTCATAAGGAGTCTGATCCAAAACCTATACAAGTCCAGTGGAAGTCTGTCAACTGACTTCAATGGACTTTAGATCAGGCCCAAAATACACAGTAATCTTCCCCCCACAACATGCCTAGGCAATATAATAATGCATCTTCCTTTCCTCATTCTATATATGGGAAAATCACACCTTCTAGTTCCTGCTAATTTTGAGGCAAGAGCCTCACTGCCATTATCAGAGGTTCTCTAGTAGTATGTTAATGAAGCAATGAGACATGACAGGTTGTGTTCTGTGGTCTAATAATATGCCTTGGAGGTTAATGGCACCTGGCCTTTTGTCTTCATGTACAAAGTGACTATGAGCAACTAACTGTCCAGGTATATCATTATTAGCCCTTGATCTACTCTGGTCTGTCTTCTTGCAGTTATGGAAAATTCATGTATATAGTTAAAAAACACCATGCAATCCCTTCACTTCTTAGTTTAGGTGCAAGGTCATGTTTGAAGGACAAAGTGTTTGATTATGGCAATGAAAAACCATTAGCACATTTAAGAGGAACAATTTGAAAATTAATGGATTTTTTGTTTTGTTTTTCACTGAAGGAAGCAGATAAACAGCCATCCCATAACTGTGGGAAAAAGTCCGGGGGAGAATGAGAAGCCTCCCATTACACTTAGAGTCCTAGCTTTGTCCTGTCCTCGGGAAAGTGCAAGAAGGATGGCTGGGGAGGAGGCTGGTCACTGCATGCCCCCATCTATCCTCCATGGCAACCAGCAGAAGTGACTGACTACAGAGAGAAGCATATGTTCTGTTCAGATAAGGGATTATACAGTGGCCACACAACCTGGCTTCATGCTGGGAGTCTGGGGAGGCTCTATGTAATCCGATAATCTCTGAATAAATTGTGCTATCTGGAAGATTTAATCTGCTGATGGAAAGCAGTGCTTAGTTTTAGCATACCTGAGCTAAGCAAAAACTCAGGTGCTCGAAAGCAAGCTGCGTGTGTGGTTTCCTTGGGTGACAGTTCAAAACCTTGTCAGAATCCTTGTACTGAAGCAGAGATGAGAAAGCTGAAGTGATCTGCTTCCTGCCACAATATTGGCCCTAAATCTATTCTGCGTTAGTATGAAATGAAGCTCTGCCTACATGTGCGGCTGTGGACGATTGAAACCCTACCCATGAATGAGGAACTGACTAAAGTTCCAGTCCAGTGAGTTGCTGAGCTTCATCTGTGGGTGTTCAGCACCTTTCAGGAAAGGGCCATAAAGGCTGGGTCCTGTTCTCCTTAACTCCTAACATTTCCAGTGAGTCTTGCTGGAAAAAGAAGGGCAAGGCCTGGGCCCCAAAAATGTCTGAAGTGCTTGCCTGACTTTAAAAGATTCAAATTTCTGTTACAATTAAATGTGTCAAGTGACTGCTTCAGTGACTGACAAAACTTGGCTGCTTAACTGAGGTGGCCTTCCAACAGAGGTGGAGTAGAGATGTTCCCAGTATTTGCGGGGGATGGGGGTGGGTGGGTATGGGCAAGTAGTCTGTAAAGACAGGTCCTTGCCGAGCTAGGATGGTCTCTTGTACTGTATCTTTCACTTAATAACACAACTGGAACATTGAGAGCCTCTTTCATAGCTGCCACAGTAAAGGACCCTTCATGGAGAATCCCCTGCCAGCAGAGCAATTGCAGCTTGTGTGTGTCTGCAAACAGCAACAGTGGTGGTATCACATAGGGAGAGAAGCGATCACTTAAATAGGCAGGTTATATGAGGGTTCAGAGGTCAAAACCAAGACCCTAAAGCCCATCCAGAAATTAACGGACAGTCAATTCAGATCACAGAGCACTAGTATATTGTGATGATGTGGTATCTCCATAGGCAGTAACTTTCTGCTCTAGCTTCAGTTCCTGATTAAATTCAGGATTAAAGATGAAACCCCCCATACGGCATGTTGCAGCAGGCTGATTTTTGAGGTGACAAAGACATTGATGACAGGAGCTATGTCCGTGTGTGATAGAGATGGGAGGCAGTGTAGTTTGGTGGGTGGGGCACCAGAGTGGAAGTCAGGAAACTTGGATTGTATTCCTGGCTTGGTCATGGACTTGCTGTGTAACTGGGAAACATCACTACACCTCTCTGTATCTCTGTTTCCTTTCATGTCCATGTAGACTGTAAGCTGTTCAGGCAAGGATTCTCTCTTGCTAGGTGCGTGTATGGTGTCTAGCTCAATGGGGCCCTAATCTTGACTGGGGCCACTATGCATTACCATATACAAATTAAGAAGGAGATTGGGGCTGTGGGGAGTCCATCTTGGTCACTTATGAGACCCTTTCGTCTATAAGGACCTGGTGATCTAACCAGATGCCCATGAATATCAGACATGTGTCCTCTATAAAAGTAATATTTTGCCAGAATCTTCAAGTTGCTTTCGCCAACCAAGTTGTCTTGAATGTAGTTCCAGAGATATATCAACACAGTTATCATAATATACATATACCTGATTCTAGAAAGATAATTGAATTGTAATTAAAAAAAAGTGTAGTACTAGGTACAAGATGACATCCACAGAGACATATACAAAAAGATAATTATTACATAGTCTCCTTAAGAACATAAGAACGGCCATACCGGGTCAAACCAAAGGTTCATCTAGCCCAGTATCCTGTCTTCCTACAGTGGCCAATGCCAGGTGCCCCAGAGGGAATGAACAGAACAAGTAATCATCAAGTGATCCATTCCTTGTCGCCCATTCTCAGCTTCTGGCAAACAGAGGCTAGGGACACCACATGTGCCCATCCTGGCTAATAGCCATTGATAGACCTATCCTCCAAGAATTTATGTAGTTCTTTTTTGAACCCTGTTATAGTCTAGGCCTTCACAACATCCTCTGGCAAAGAGTTCCACAGGTTGACTGTGCATTGTGTGAAGAAATACTTCCTTTTGTTTATTTTAAACCTGCTGCCTATTAATTTCATTTGGTGACCCCTAGTTCTTGTGTTATGAGAAGAAATAAGGAAGTGTTATTTACTCACTTTCTCCATACCAGTCATGATTTTATAAACCTCTATCATATCCCCCCTTAGTCATCTCTTTTCCAATCTGAAAAGTCCCAGTCTTATTAATCTGTCCTCATACAGAAGCCGTTCCATACCCCTAATTATTTTTGTTCCTGTTTTCTGAAACTTTTCCAATTCCAATATATCTTTTTTGAGATGGGGCGACCACATATGCACACAGAATTCAAGATGTGGGTGTACTATGGATTTATATAGAGCTCTTAATGATTCCCAACATTCCCTTTCTTAATGATTCCCAACATTCTGTTCACTTTTTTGACTGCTGCTGCACATTGAGTGGATGTTTTCAGAGAACTATCCACAGTGACTCCAAGATCTCTCTCTTGAGCTGTAACAGCTAATTTATGAATATGTTGAATAGGACTGGTCCCAGTACAGACCCCTAGGGCACACCACTATTTACCTCTCTCCATTCTGAAAACTGACCATTTATTCCTACTCGTTTTAACCACTTATCAATTCATGAGAGGACCTTCCCTCTTATCCCATGACAGCTTACTTTGCGTAAGAGCCTTTGGTGAGGGACCTTGTCAAAGGCTTTCTGAAAATCTAAGTACCCTATGTCCACTGAATCCCCCTTGTCCACCTGCTTGTTGACCCCTCAAAGAATTCTAGTAGATTGGTGAGGCATGATTTCCCTTTACAAATACCATGTTGACTTTTCCCCAGCAAATTATGTTCATCTAAGTGTCTGACAATTTTGTTCTTTACTATTGTTTCAATCAGTTTGCCTGGTACTGAAGTCAGGCTTACCAGCCTGTAATTTCCGGGAACACCTCTGGAGCCCTTTTTAAAAATTGGCATCACATTAGCTATCCTCCAGTCATTTGGTACAGAAGCTGATTTAAATGATAAGTTACAGACTACAGTTAGTAGTTCTGCAATTTCATATTTGCATTCCTTCAGAACCTTTTTGGGTGAATACCATCTGGTCCTGGTGACTTATTAATGTTTAGTTTATCAGTTTGTTCCAAAACCTCTTCTAATGACACCTCAATCTGGGACAGTTCCTCAGATTTGTCACCTAAAAAGAATGGCTCAGGTTTTGGAATCTCCCTCCCATCCTCAGCCGTGAAGACCGATGCAGAGATTTAATTTAGTTTCTCCACAATGACCTTATCGTCCTTGAGTGTTCTTTTAACATCTCAATCGTACGGTGGCCCCACTGGTTGTTTAGCAGGTTTCCTGCTTCTGATGTACTTAAAAAATGTTTTGCTATTACTTTTTGAGTCTTTGGCTAGCTGTTCTTCAAATTATTTTTTTGGCCTTCCTAATTATATTTTTACATGTCATTTGCAAATAAAGCACACTTTAGTAAGGTATTGGATAAGCTGAGTGGCATGGGATTCTGCCAACATTTTGTAGGCAAGCAATATTTAAAAAAACATTCAGGAGCATTTTGCTGCACTACACAAATAGTTGGGAAGAACTGAGTAAGCAGCAAAAACAAGCTCTCTGGTTGACTAATTTTGAGGCCACCCAATACATCATACACAAATCTGGGATGCAATCTATCTTGTCAAAAGGGATATAGTCTAATGCAAGGAATACCCTAGTGTTACCAGTACAAACTAGCAGCTCATTGTACCATTCCTTGTTAAGTCATTGTTCAAAATCGTAAGTATAAAACATTTTTAGTAGAATACTTAAGATACTGTAAATTCAAAAATAAGTAAAAGACAACTCCAGGCAACCTAACCACATCCTGGTTACTGCTCAGGTATTATGTAGGCAATAATGATTATGCTGAAATTGAAGCTTCAAAAAGAATGAGTTCACATGAAGGGGAGAGAGATGGTATTTGTGAGGATTACCATGAAATCCATGCAAAAACCAAGGGCTTGATGCTGTGCCTATTGAAGACCATGGGAATTTTGCCATTGACTTCGGAGATGCAAGATCAGACCGCATATGCATTGACTACTAATATAAACTATTTAAATAATTAAAGCAAAAGGTCTGTGGTTTCTCTCTCTCTCTCTCTCTCATTCTTTTTTCTATTGTCCGGCTATCAAATTTTGTTGCAAGTTACCAAACTTGTCTAACAGCCTAGACAAACACCACACTTGAAAGAAAGTTTATTTGCCTCACATTCTGGATTTTGCAGAAGTTGTTTCTTTTTAAAATAAGTGATTGATATGGGAGGGGCATGGTGCATGTGGTGGGTCTCTTTGTGACTTTTTGGTGTGTGCATAGTTAGCATAGAGTAGCCTTATATAATGGATGGTGTGGTCCTGCATTGAGCTGAAACTGGGGCAGGGCTCTGCCAATATAGATCTCATGTAGGATCATGGCCATAGAGAGGACCAGTTCACTAGGGACAAGATTCTGATACCCTGATGGCATCATACTCAAGGCCTTGTCTGAACTTGTACTGCTTTAACTATTTTGGTGCAACCCCCTGGTGTGGACTCTGTCATACCAATGCAAAGGTACTTTACACCAATATATCTAATCCTGTGCAGGACTAGGAATAAACTATCTGGAAAAAGACCCCTTTATATTGCATCCGCACTAGGGGTTATAACTATTTCAGTAAAATATCAGACTTCTAACCAACAAGTTATTGACATACACTCTATGTAGACCAGGCCTTACTCCATATGAGTAACCTCTGTGCAATGGACTTGATTCTCAGTCACACTAAGGCCAGTTAAAAGGCTCCTTGGCAGCCCGAGTGGTGAAAAGTGAGAAGCAGGTACATTTACACTCACTTCAAGATCTCTTTTCCCTGTCAGGAAGATGTAAAGCAACCTTACTATAAATGAGAATCAGATTCAAATGGGTCTTTTATGGACTAATTCACTTCCCAACATAAGTAAGGGTATTAGAATATGGCCCTGAATTACAATTTGGAAGAAAAAATTAAATGAAGACTCTTGCTTTATTATGAGGTATGTGAGAGAAGGGAGGAACATGGCTAAGGTCTTATCTAAATGTAAAAGTTTTACAGCCATAACTATGCTGGTAAGGGGTGTGATTTATTTTATGTATTTATTTTTCTGACATAGTTTTGTTTGTGAAAGTCCTAGTGTAGATACAGTTGTACTGGCATAAGGTGCTTTATATCAGTATAGCCTTTTCTCTTCAACAAACTGGAATCTTAAACTAGACTGGAATAAGCACTTTTATAGTGGTGTAACTACATCCACATTATTTGATTTTCCACTATTTGTTGTTGTATCTAATTTTATTATGAACTTTTTATCAGTTTGATTTTCTTTTCTTCCCTCCAATGAAATAACTTGTAAATTTCACTGTGATGGTTTAAATTGAAAGCTGAAGCCTGGTACTTTTTTTTTCCCACGAGAACCTCTCATTTTGTGGTTGCTTGAGGAAGTTGACTTTAGCAATTTAAGATGAAGCAGTGGTTTATTTAGAAAGAAACAGTGGCCGTTAACAACAAAAAATATGCCTAAATATGTTAACAGGTGCAAGAGCTGTCTAATCACATGATGGCTACAGGAAACCTATTAACCATAGTGTTCAGGTTAGAGATAGGTCACACAGATAATTTAACCTTCTGGTATTTGTTATCTTAGAAATTTTGCTGTATCTTTTTTTTTTTTCTTGTACTTCAATGGCTGGATAGAGAAGCTTACAATCTTCAATCTCTAGATTGTGTTATGTGTATGATTTAGATAACAGAGAGGTGAGACACAAAGCAATGACACTCAGACTGACCCTAACCTTGTGGAGCTCTATTTGGGAACTGGAACTGTGGTGTGAGGTTAAGGGGATGTCAGCATTAAATCCGAATTTCTATGCTTTTGCTGGTTTTATGTCACAGGCTCCAATCTTTGCTTAAATGTAGCCTGCTTCTGTAAATTAAGCAGCTTGGAAGTACGTCAGTGCATGGCATCTTTTTGAAGCCATTAGTCTGTCGTTCAGGACATCTCTGAAAGCTGTAAAAGTCTTATTCAGGATTATGCCCTGGCTTACTTGGGGCTAAAACCTCTGTTTTCCAAGACAGCAGAACAAAATCTTCACCTACTATTCCAGACTGCCAAGCAGGGGGCCAGCCTGACCCAGCAGTCCCATAATGGTACATCTGAGATACAGAGCTGCCATTGACAAGTGAAATTTTTCTTTTAATCTTCAGAATGTAAACCTTATCCTGCAGCATTAGAGACCCCAGAACAACAACATTGTATGGGTGGGTTAACAGGGCCTAGATCTCTAATTATATAAATCATACCTGATATAAATGAGGGTGTTCCTGTAGTCTATATAAACATCTAATGCTATTTTGAATCTTACTAAGCTCTTGGCCTCAGTGGGGAATAATGTTCCTCTCCTTATGGTGCTAATCTGAGACTTAAAAGACTCGGGTTCTATTCCCTGTTCCACCACAGGAGTCTTATGTTGTTTTGGCAAGTAATTTCATCTCTCTCTCTCTCTCTCTCTCTCTCTCTCTCTCCATTTCCCATCTGTAAAATGGGGATGATCGTACTTCCCTAACTCAACGGGGTGTAGTGAGGAGAACTATATTAATGATTGTGAAGCACTCCCATACTATGGTAATGGAGGCCATATAAGTACAATTGATAGTGATATCACATTGCAGCGAGTTCTGTATGTTCCTTTTTTTAACACAGTGCAAAAGTATTTCCTTTGATCTGTTTTCTGTTTTTGTAGCTTTTTGATTTCACTGAATCCCCCCATCGTCTTGTATTATGAGAGGTAAACAAGGAGCAACAATGTACCTTCTCTCAATCATCCATTATTTTGTATGCCTCTACCATGACACAAGTTATTGTCTCCTCTCTAACTGATCAGTGTCAGTCTTTTTCAATCTCTTTGTGGTTTTTCTGTGCCTCAAATAATTCTAAGAGATGAAAGGATGATTTTCCTTTATAAAAGCCATGCTCTTTGTCCCTACCTTATTACATTCCTCTTGCAGCTTCATAAGTCTGTTTTAACAAACTTTTCAATATTGAATAAGGTTTACTGGTCTGAAATTCCTAGGATCACTGCTAATACCATTCTTAAAGACAGTTATAGCTAGTAGACCCAGTGGCCTAATGGATAAGTCATTGATCTCCTAAGCCAGGAGTTGTGGGCTCAAGTCACATCTGAGGTAAAGCATTGTTCTGTCATTGACAATCTTAAGTCAAGAGTGGATGTTTTTCTAAAAGTTCTGCTCTAGAAATTATTTTGGAAGTTCTATGGCTGGTGTTATACAGGAGGTCACACTAGATGATCACAATGGTCCCCTCTGGTCTTGGAATGTATGAAAACCTGCTACCTTCTAGTTCTCCAGTATATAAGCTGATTCTGATGAGCAACTGAATATTTTTCTTAGCAGTTCAGCCACTCCATTCTTATGTTGCTTTAAAACAGTTGAGTGTGCATCATCTGGGCCTAGTGCTGACTAGATGCTCTTAGGTTATCAATTTAATCTAACACTGCCTTTATCCCTGGCAGGTGCGTTTGAAAAAAGTAGATCCAAGGTCGGAATCTCCCCAAAATCCTCTGGTGAAAACTGATGCAAAGTATTTAGCTCTGTGTCTTTCTTTGCTTAAAGCCACAAAAAATCTTGTCACTTTTCCCAGATTTTTTGTTACATGGTTCTAGGAGGGTTCAGGATTGTAACCTAGAGAAGGCCTAACAGTCAGAGCATGCTATCTCCATAGCACAAGTCTTCTGAGCACATTTGAACCAGATGGGTGCTCTAACTGAAAATATCCTTGAGGAAATGCTACAGACTGAAATCAAGGGATCAGCAAATTCTACCAGTATCTAGATGTGAAAATAATGCAGACTGAAGCAAATAATATGTGGGAGGAAAATAATTTACATTGCAGAATGAGTCCAAGATTTTCTTACACTCAATACAACATTAAATAAAGCAATAGCAGAAGCAGAGACATTGGACAAAGTACCTATTCCCAGTGGATAGGAAACCAACTTCCCTAGACAGTGACTCAGGATTTTGGCTGGTCTGAATAACTACCACAAGGTTTCATCTGCTACTTAATTCTAACCTTCTATTGTAGCTTCCTTGAGAAGGTTTTTCTCAATGAGGGAATCTGGAGATAGAAAAGACCTATTACAGTTGATCATTTAGACCTTCCTTCTGCCAATTGTCTTACTCTGTGATCGAGGGAGAAAATGGTAGGGTAGAACTAGGTTTTATTCCTGACTCTGACATGAACTTGCTGGGGGATCCTGGAAGGAAATCACTTAACCACTTTATGCCTCAGTTTCTCCAATTGTACAATGGAAGTAATATTTACTTGGTCATTATTTAATGTGTATTAAGTGCTTGGAGATCCTTGGATGAAAGGCTCTGTATGTATGTATTATTACTGATCTTATCCTTGCTTTCACTTTGTTTGTTATTCACAGTAAGTCTTTATAACTTGTAAAGGCATTATACTTTTCAAGTCTGTAATTGTTAATTCCTGCTCCTGCTATGGAATTGTCAGACTAGAAGAAGAAGGAGTCCTTCTAAAGCTATTTTCCGATGATACACATCTACATTACATAAACAATGCCAGTGCCTTTTGGTATAAATATTAAAGAAACATAACAGAGTAGAAACACTGAGATCATGGTCACACCCACACTTCTACTCATAAAAAAAACCCATGTGACCACTTCATAATAAGCATAATATTTCAAAATGTTCTGTCCCTTAAGGCTATCTCCTCTGCCTGCTTATTGCTTTTACTAATTATTTCAAACATACAGTCTTCATATGGAAGCCAGATACTTTAGTCATAACAAAACTAAAAGTTCTTTTCTTTGGAACAGAAGTGTTTCTCATTGTCACACTGTGACAGAGTAGTCAGTCAACAGGTACCATTTAGAAGAAGTCACACATTGTCTTCTCAAGGAAGGTAGACCTTTCACCTCTTCCCCCACTTCCGTCTAGTGGTGGAATGACAGTTAGGACCTGATTCAGCAAGGTACTGAAGCACGTACTCAATGTTAACAGAACCACACATGGTTAAAGCTAGGCATGTGCTTAAATCCTTTTTTTAATTGGGGCATTAATATCTTAAAGGATACCATTTTCTGCCTATATGAAAGGGGGATAATTGTGGTCTTAGCAATAGCTGAAGCCAGGTGTTCAAGAAGTTGCTTCTATCAATCTGTTGGCAAGGATAGCTGTTTTATGGCATTACCCATAAAGTGATCTTTGACACTGTTTTTTGCTGAGCGGTGAATCATGTCAAAATAAGATGCATGTTACTGTCAGAATGATATTGTTGTATCAGTCATCAAAGAAAAGCAGGAGCTTGTCCTTAGAAGCTAAGAAGGTACTGAAGTGGGTAGAAAAATACCTCCTGGGTAACTCCAAAGGGATTCACACTTGGCAGCAAAGGTCATTAGGAGCGTCAGCTGGATCTGCTTCCAGATAGTGTTGCTCTGGATTTTGGGAATTTATCCAAAAGGGTTTACTCCTCCTCATTGACACTCAGATTATGAGCAGACTGGACCTGCTTGCTAACAACTTTGGGACCAGGAGCAGGGTGGGAGGGGAGAAGCACTCGTGACCTTCTGCGATGAGTATTTACAACAGGTACTGGAGTAAAGGGAAGGGAGTGGAAATGTAGGACAGGACACAGGAAACTCACCTGGGTCCATGATTTCTTGAGGCCCAGTTACTTTGAATCATTTTGGGTAAATATAGGCCCGGCCTGGGACAACTCAGGGAGTGGGGGATGCAGCTTGCTTTGGCAGTATAGCTTTTGAAAGTTTCCTGTAAATTGCAATATGTCACACAGGGAACATTTTTCAGAGGGCCTCCAGCCCTGTATTTTAACTACCCTCGTCTGTGCACCAAAACAGCAGGGATGAATTCAGAAGGCATTGTTGAAAATTTGGCTGCATTGGCAGAAGATAGGAAGAGTTGATGGGACTTTTTTTCCTGCCATGTTTGAAAACCCTCCATGGAACAGAGCTCTGTGTGTGTGTATCCGGGTGTGCATTGGGTGCAGAAGTTGTGTGGTGCAAGGAAAAAGAAAATTACTAACTCCTGTTGTGTGGCTCCCCTCCCACCCATGTGATACTTAAAGTGAACAAAGTTTAGTCTCTCATATGTCTGTAATTAAAACACCCCTTAAGCCAGTTGACAACAATACATACAAAACAATTGACTTTTCACACATAGCACCATGCATATGCATTTAGAAATCATGTGTCAGACATAACCCCACAATCATCTGATCACCATAAGAGCTTTGCAAATTCCAGCACCTATAGTTATTGAGTTCATGGTCTCATCTATACCAAGTCTTCACATTTTCATTTAAATTACCTTCAAACCAGACTCAGAGTCTGTGCCTCTGGTGTGTATGTCCCTGTTTGCACATGAATTTTCCTATATAAACAGGCATTTGCATGCGTTATCTCCTTTTTCATAGGCAAATGCTTAGAAGAACATATGGACACCCAAGCAAACTGACTCCCGGAGCTGGTCTATTTCAGCAGTGGTGGAGGATGATGAAGAGTCCATTTGCACCTGGTTTCTTGTCCTGCAAATGAATATTTCCAACTGATATCTGTCTGAAATGATCCAGACATTTTACTTGATTCTTATCAGAGGAGAAGAATCAAGAAAAATCACATTTTAGATTTATTATTTTGTGCTTGTTTTAATAGAGAAATTTATGGTATCAGGCTAGAGTTGGTCTAGACGTATCTATTTATTTTGTTTAGATTAAACACAAGGACTGTGTTGTTATTATTATGTAAGTGTAAACAGTGCCTAGCACAATGGGTGCTTGATCACGGATCAAGGCCTCTAGGTGCTAACACAGTATTATTAATAAATAATAATTTTCTTTGCTCTGGGGCAATTTTGCATTTATGAAAAGTTATAACTAGTGCTGAGAGAAACCAGAATTTCTGTCCTGTGAGAATTTCTGATATTTGAGATTTGTTTTTTGTCCCAAATTGGGATGAAATGTTAAAATATGGAAACTTTTTTTCTGGAACAAAAAGTACTTTAAAAAAAATTCCGTTCAGAAAGGTTTCGTTTCCATTTGCTGAGCCAAATTGTGATGTTCTGTTGCAAGTGAGTCTGACATTAAACTACATCTGCCACAGGTGCTGCAGTGCCTCATGGGAGTTGTAGTTCAGATCCCTCATGTCTTCATTCACAGCTATGGACTGGGCTAACACACCACAGTCCTATGAATCCCATGATGCACAATGCAATTTGGTCGAACTGGAGACTGCTTTGCACCATGGAAGATGAAGCCCAGCCCATAGGAGAGAATGGGAGCATGAAGCACCTGCACTGTCACTCTCAAGGGACACCGCAGCACCTTAGGCAGATACAATTTAATGTTGAACTGTATGTTCAAAATGAAATGGGTCCGTTTAGTTCAACAAACCGGAATGTCTTGCTTTGCGTTGAACTGTTCCAAAACAAAATGTTGTACTTCATGTTCTCTGATGGGGAACTTTGAGTTTTGTAGAAACTGCGTTTGTCAACAAAAAATAATGCTGACAGAAAATTCTCAACAGGCTCTAGTTATAGCCTTAGTGATGGAAATGCTACATAACTACATTATGCTCTTGTAGCCTTAGGGTTTTTTTGTTTGTTTTTTGTTTTGTTTTTTGATGAGGACAAGTATTTTAGTCATATAATAAACCTTGGGCCAGATTCTGAAGCTTGTGTCAGTCGTCATAGCTAAGGATATAGTGCTTGAAATGTTTTGTTTAACGGGGAGGGTTTCCCTTTCTGAGAGCCTTTAATTAACCTTTTAGCCCAGCTTACCTTGCTTAAATCTAGGAATACAGGAGGAGATAAGTGTCCTGCTCCTCTTAACTTTCAGTGGGGACTGGCACCTATTTTCCATTTGTGCCTTTTGAAAATCTCCCAACATTGAATTACTCAGCTGCCCCCACCCCCCAAAAAATGAAACATTAAACAGGTGTTTGTGCATGACTGAAATGGTTTCCTTCCACAAGGTGAGAATCCCTCTCCAAGAGATTCTCGAGCAATGTGGGATTTTGAAAATTGCTTTAAAAATAGGAGGGGAGTTGTTGTGGTTTGTTTAATTTATTTATCTTTCTTTCTAGAAAAGCAGTTATAGGTCACTTAGCCCAGAATCCTAGGGGAAGGTAAGTATTTATTATTATTTCCTGCTCTCCCAGTGCCATAAACATGCAAGGTGCCTTATAATACAGCTAAAAATGGATACTCTTTAATCTTATATTCAGGTCAGTGCAGTGGGCCCTTACTCCTACACAGTCTCACAGTCAGTATTTGGTATCTGCCCACATGGATCTGAATGCAGGAAGGGAGACTAAAGGAAGAGCAGAGCAAACAGGATGCGATGGCACTGCAGGGAGGGGGAGGCAAGGGGAAGAACTTGTGAATGAATCTTGGTTTAAAACAAGTTTAAAACAAAAATGCTGTGGGTCTCTTCACCAGTGCTGGAAAAGTGGAGGAGGAGTTGTTGTTTCTATGTAAAAGGCTGTCATAAGAACATCCCTACTGGGTCAGACTAGGGGTTCATCAAGCCCAGTATCCTGTCTTCTGACAGTGGCCAGTGCCAGGTGACCCAGAGGGAAAGAACAGAACAGCTAATCATCAAGTGATCCATCCCCTGTCACTCATTCCCAGCTTCTGGCAAACAGAGGCTAGGGACACCATCCCTGCCAATCCTGGCTAATAGCCATTGATGGACCTATCCTCCATGAATTTATCTAGTTCTTTTTTTAACCCTGTTATAGTCTTGGCCTTCACAACATCCTCTGGCAAGGAGTTCCACAGGTTGACTGTGCGTTGTGTGAAGAAATACTTCCTTTTATTTGTTTTAAACCTGCTGCCTATTAATTTCATTTGGTTACCCATAGTTTTTGTGTTATGAGAAGTAGTAAACAACACTTCCTTATCTACTTTCTGTACACCAGTCATGATTTTATAGACCTCAATCATATCTCCCCTTAGCCGTCTCTTTTCCAAGCTGAAGAGTCCCAGTCTTATTAATCTGTCCTCATACGGAAGCCGTTCCATACCCCTAATCATTTTTGTTTCCCTTTTCTGAACCTTTTCCAATTCCAATATATATTTTTTTGAGATGGGGCGACCACATCTGCACACAGAAGTCAAGATGTGGGCGTACCATGGATTTATATAGAGGCAACATGATGTTTTCTGTCCTATTATCTATCCGTCTTAATTATTCCCAGCATTCTGTTTGCTCTTTTGACTGCTGCTGCACGTTGCATGGATGTTTTCAGAGAACTATCCACACTGACTCCAAGATCTTTCTTGAGTGGTAACAGCTAATTTAGACCCCATCATTTTATACGTAGAGTTGGGATTATGCTTTCCAATGTGCATTCCTTTGCATTTATCAACAATAAATTTCATCTGCCATTTTGTTCCCCAATCACCCAGTTTTGAGAGATCCCAGCACAGCATCCCAGTGGCCTGCTTGGCAGCTGTGAAATGGAGCATGGCCAGGTTCCTTAAGTCTACTAGTTTGTATTGTTTTCCAAGCTCTGAGGTGAAACTGCTACCTCAGTCAGTCAGGAGTACACCTACGCATCACTATAGGCAACTAAGTAACTGTTTAACAATCTAAACTCAATTTGGGGAATTATTGAACCAGTAAATCACATCTCAACTTGTAGCTCTTCAAGTGATTACCTGTTGTGAAATGTTCTGTCAAGAACAATTCAGTTAGTTCAGATGGAACCCGATGATTCAGGAGCTGGCATCTGGTCACTTTAAGAACACACCCAAACAGGAGCTGTAGCAAAGCCAAGACTTTAATGCAGGGAAAACAGATTTAGACTTCTCTCTATCAACAAACTAGGGGCTCGATCCTACAAGTACTGAGCACTCTGGCCCTGAGCCAGGAAAGCACTTAAGAAGGTACTTAATTCAGAGTAGATGAGCAGCTCTAGAGATATTGTCATAATTAAGCACATGCCTAAAGGCTTTGCTGAATCGGAGCCAGAGGACTCAGCCTCAGTTAGGATTGAGGCCTAAAAACTGCATGTCTGAGAGTACAAATATACAACTGTGGCTTCAAAACATTCAGGGACAGAAGCACCGATTTATATTGTTTTTATTTTACTTGTCCCTTTTAATGGCTCTGTGATGCTTCAAAAACAGGGAATCTATTTTCTCCACTTCTGAACTGAATATCTGTTGCCCCTACTTGCCACTGAGGTGGTTCAGGGGGAGATGTATAACTGTGTTCACAGGCTGCCTTAAAAATTATCCTGTTTAGGGAAGCAATAGTGTGTAGAGAACGTTAGAGCTATAAATGCAGTGACTGGCCTAGAACAGGGTGTAACTACTGCAGGTGGGACAGCAGGAAAGGTTCACCAGAGTTTGCGACATTTGTATACATTTGTGTCAACCAGCCAAAAACTGAAGATCCATCTACAGAGCCCACTCTGAATATCCCCAGCTGACCGTGCAGTGAAGATCCAAAGTTTAAATTCAGCATAACCTCTAGAAACAACCAATATTTCAAAGTTAATACTTTGGATTTATACCTGTGCCTCCGAGGCTTTCCCCACTGTCATGATGATGTTGCCAGAAATCTGGAGTACTGTGTCCAGTTTTGGGCCCCACACTACAAGAAGGATGTGGAAAAATAGGAAAGCGTCCAGCGGAGGGCAACAAAAATGATTAGGGGACTGGAACACATGAGTTATGAGGAGAGGCTGAGGGAACTGGGATTATTTAGTCTGCAGAAGAGAATAATGAAGGGGGATTTGATAGCTGCTTTCAACTACCTGAAAGGAGGTTCCAAAGAGGATGGATCTAGACTGTTCTCAGTGGTAGCAGATGACAGGACAAGGAGCAATGGTCTCAAGTTGCAGTGGGGGAGGTTTAGGTTGGATATTACTAAAAACTTTTTCACTCGGAGTGTGGTGAAGCACTGGAATGCGTTACCTAGGGAGGTGGTGGAATTTCCTTCCTTTGAGGTTTTTAAGGCCCAGCTTGACAAAGCCTTGACTGGGATGATTTAGTTGGTGTTGGTCCTGCTTTGAGCAGGGGGTTGGACTAGGTGAGCTCCTGAGGTCCCTTCCAACCCTGACATTCTATGATTCTAAATCAAAGCTGTATGCCACGCAGATGTTGCCCAGTGTCCCTGTATAACCTCTCCATGACTGGACTTCCCCATGCAGCAGAACTACATTGTTTCTCTTGTCTTTCAGGCTTCCCAGGAGCTGGAGGATTTTAGCCTTGGGTAAGGAATACTTGTGCAGTAGAACAGGAGTTTACCTCCTACAAGACAAGACCCCGCCACACAAGTAATTCAATTTTAGACCCAAAAAAAATTATGGGCCCCACCCATTCATCTGTAATTAATCTTAAGAAAATAAAACCCCTCCTGCTGCTGGTGTCTACAGTGGTGGTTTTGGTGCCAAGTATGAGGCCCACAAAACCTAATGTATGGAGCTGGATAAGGTTTAAAAATTAAACTGAAGGGTTTAGTAACAGCAGCTCTAAATGGCTCTGAATCCAACGACGTAGAGCCAGACACTTTTTGTATAGCACCTTGCTACTCAGGTTTCCCATTAACTTCCACAATTCAACAGCATTTCATTCACAGAATTAAAACTCAATTACACACTTAGGGCCAGATTTGCAAGTGGTCAGCACCTAATTTTATGGACTGTGCTTAAGCAAAAAGAACAAAAAACCCAACCCCCTTAACAAGGAACCTATCAACAGAACCCCTCATCCCCACACCATCATCTTGCCCACCTCTCCAGATGCCCAAGAGAACATTTATACATCCATGTGGTTTAAGCTATTGTATCTAAACTCGCTTCCGTGGAGCCACTCCTGGAGTAAGGTGTTGCTATTCAGCATGAGTAAGGAGATCAGAATCTGGCCCTTAATGTTTACTTAAGTCTGAGTCATTGTACCCCATGGACATACAGCTCTTTTCTCAGGCATTTAGGGAAGAAGCCAGGCTGATGGCATGGGCTTATGGTACTTCTGTTGGTTTTGTTTTTTTCTTTGCCCAGGTGTGGTCCATTAAGTGTGTTATCAGTTATGAATTCTTTTATACGAAACACTGTTTAATTGGAATAGGCATGAAAAAGTTGAAATAAATAAAGCACATAGAGAATTCTGCTGAACTGTCTGTGCAATGCATTGTTAACTAAAACCTGCAAGGCACTAAAGCAAAAGCATTATAGATGGAAGACAGAGAAACACGCACATGGTTTTGACTAGTTGTAGGAATTTGAGATAGTCTGATTTAATCTGTGGCACAATAATTCTTACCACTCCTCCTTATCAACAACCGACACGTGAAGCTCCTCTTCTTCCTCATGCTATTATTTATTATTATGGTAGCACCTGCAGACTCCTACTGAGATCAGGGCTCCATGGTGCTGGTCACTCTACAAACACAAAATAAGAGAGAAACTCTTTGGGATAGGGATTACAATCTAAATAGACAAAACAAGCAAAGGATGGGATAAAGAGAATATTATCATTGCATCCTCTGCATGCAAATCCTCCTGTCTCCTCACACTCTACATGCAATCCCTCCCCCGTCCCCCCACTTCTCTTTCTGCTTTGTTTCTTTTTTCCTCTCCCATATACCGACAAGGCCAATATCCAGCCTGGTGTCCTCTCCCTCTCTCTCCTAAGAAATTATATATCCTCTCTTGTTTTCGTGTGAGAACATAGACAAAATAGCACTAGCTTTCACAGAAATATCCTGGTAAAATACCAGGTTTTTGGCATATATATATATATTTATGTTATTTTACCAGGATATTTGTAAAAAATATATAAAAAATATTTGTTGTTGTTGTATAGATCTATAAATCTCAATATTTATAATATAAAATTATTTTTTACTGATTTCAATAAAAACTTTCTGCTACTAATTTTAGTACCAATATTAGGTAATTCAGCATAACCTTCTATAAAACAAAGCCAATCAATTTATTGGAAAAATACAACACGCATACAATTTTCTGATGGTTTGCTTATTACCTGGGTGTAATTCATAACAATATAACTAATAGTTGAGATTTAAGCTTGTGGGTTATATGCATCCTATATCCTCTCTTGCCTCTTGTATCCTCTGTTGCCATCTGATATCCTCTAAGAGTCCCATTGTGTATTCAGACAAGGAATTCCACAATTTAGATGTCCCAA
Organism: Natator depressus; assembly: GCF_965152275.1. Classification (NCBI taxonomy): domain Eukaryota; kingdom Metazoa; phylum Chordata; order Testudines; family Cheloniidae; genus Natator; species Natator depressus. The sequence goes on along the minus strand of NC_134236.1, from coordinate 176,343,481 downwards.
CAGAAAAGAAAAACTTCCTGAGAACTCTTCTAGTAAATTGTATTATTTACTGCATTTTTGTATTTTGTATTTTTATATTGTATTTTTTTACTTCTACTTTACTTACAGATGCAATTAGTTCAAAGAATTTGTCTAAAATGTATTTCTGTGATAATGTCATCATTACAGAGCGGGCTGCTGAAAATGAAGATTATTATTCTAGTTTTACAGCTTCACATTTGTATATATGCAAATATAAAGTTTTCGTGTTTTATATAGTCAATGTCCTTTCTGTGAAAATAATAAATTCATTTTTTTATGTTATGGGGCCTCTTACACTTGACATAATTTAGGGCCTCAGAATGTCATAATCCAGCCCTGTAACCATGGCAGTGCTTTGTGACTTTCTCAGAGACGATCATGTGCCTCTAGCCTTTTCCACAGTTCTCCTGAACTGTATTTTATATATGTAGAGGGTCAGAGAGATTTTAACAAACCCTTCCTCTATTTATCATCATGTACCAAAGATTGTCCTGCTTTGCAGGATACTTTACAACAAAAATTGACATTTTTTTAGAGTTGGCAATTTAAGGCAACTGTTTTTTAAACTGTAGGTGAGTCCAGATGTGCACAAATGGTCTTAAATGCTTTAATTCTTTGAGTTCAAGTTTATAGCTGAGCTGTGGCATTTTCAACATGATCAGACAGCAAACTTTAATTCATTTGTGTGCTTTGATCCCATTGGATAAAATGTAATAGTTTGGTGTTTGGTTTGGTGTTTTTTGCTACTTTCAAAAAGTTGTTGTATTTCCTGGCTAAGGCTTTTGTAAAGGAAAAGTGAATCTATTAGAATTTTTTGAGTGTGTCAGTAAAATACTGAATAGAGAACTGGTTAATTAAAATTTTCCTACGATTTTCTAAAATCTTTTGAGGAAGTCCCTCACAAACGGCTGTTAAGGAAGCTCAATAGTCATGGAATGAGAGGTAAAGTATTGTCATGGATTAGGAACTGAATAAGAGACAGAAAATAAAGTAAGACCAAATGGTTAATTTGCAGCATTGCAAAAGATTAACAGTGAGGTACCACAGGGTTCCATATTAGGATAGATACACCAGTGATTTGGAAGAGAGGGTGAACTGTAAGATGATAACATTTGCAGATAACACAAACTGATTAATAAAGATTAGAGAAGGCCTGAAGGAACGTTATAGGGACCTAAGGAAGTGAGATATTTGGGCAATGTGATGGCAGATGATATTTGCTTTTGAAAAATGCATGATGTTGGTTGGGAGAAATAATTTGAACTGCTTACATACTTTATAGGGCTCTAACAGAGGAAAATACATTTTGCAAAATCACTTAGTTCTTCTATCTTTTTTGTGCACATCTGGGCTCACCTATATTTCTGATCCTACCCAAACTCATCTCAGTGGTTCAGAACTTCTCAGCTAGTACAAAGCACCAAAATATGCCTTTGGGGAAGCATGGGGATGTTATTCAGGATTAAGTTTAGGACTCAAGGTCAGAACATCAGCAATTCAAGCTAAAGAGAATAAAATGTACAACAAGACTAGGGCTCTGTTAATAGCTGTTGGGTTTCTAAGCAGTCTGTTGTCACAACTAGTTGACTCGAAGAGACGTGATATGGTCACTGATCCTGAGCAACGCAGAGTTTGAGCCCTACCCTTTGCAGCTTTTAGAGAACATGTCTAGTGTGTGATCTTTGTTCTCTACCTGCATTCTGCAGGGCTCTTTTTGGAGGTTTTCCCCTGAGACTAAAATTTCTAGTTTAAAGTTCTCTAAAATCCACATGCAGGCCCAGATTTAACTTTAGAAGAATTGTCACAGAAACTAACTTTAATTAAATAGAGGGAAGATAAAAGACTTTAAGAAGAAGCAGTTAGAGTAATGTCCTTGTCCAGACTAAAGAGACTGAGTGTGATCAAGGGTAAGCTAGTTTGTTGGTCATTAAGTCAAAGAATTCCTGATACACAGACCCCCTAATGTGAGCTGCACACAACATTTCCATATTCTTACAACTTTTTTTGCTGGGCGCTAGGGAATAGGGAGTGATGGAGCAATGAGGGGAGGGGAGGGGAGGGAAGGAGGCATTGGAGTGGTGTGGTGATTGGGATGGTGCAGGCTCTTCCTCTTTGTCAACTTTAACCCCTTTAGTATGTGCTCTGGCGCAGCTACTGAAGGGCCAGCACGGCCCTATACAGGGGCAATTATTAATGTAAGGGATTGTTCAAACAATATGATTTTTGGTAATCCAGTGTAACTGATAGAGCTTTGAGAAAGAACGAGGTTTTCAAAATGTAACTTTTCTATGATCCCTCTCTGACTAAGGGATGATTCTCAAAGGGACCTTTGATCTCTGTGAACTCAGAAGTACTGACAGAGCAGAACCATAAGAGGGGAAAACTGCACACCTTCCTTTCCAGTGTCATAAGTGTAGGAGAAGGGACGCAGGGCCATCTGTGCCCTCCTCCTTCTTCCCTACAAATACCCCACCAGCCCCTGGGCTGCTCCACCAGACCAAGGGAATGGGCTCTGCTGCTCTCCAATAGATGAAAGAACCCAGAACTCCCTTCCTGCCCCCATGCTGCCTCCAGAAGTGGGGGACAGGCTCCAGGTTCACCATTCCCCTTGATGCTGATTCTTCTAGTTGTGGGCATGGGAGGTGGGGAGAAGATAGTGGCTCTCAAAATGAGGGAAACTGACTTAGCTGCTTAAAGGGGGAAAGGGGAGGTCAGTACACTGCAGGAGAGTTTGAAGACGAATGAATTGGTTCAGAACTGAGCCTGTTCCACACCAGCCATCCCAGACTAGCACCATATTACCACCCTTGTCTAGGGAATTTCTCCTGAGACATTGCCTTCACTTACCCCACACTAAGCTCTGGAGACCACAGTCATGTATGTCACCAGACTGCTGGCAATCCCCATGGTAAGAAAACACCTGTGTGCACCTCTGCAGGCACAGCTACAAAACTCAGCACTGAAATGAGGCATGCTTGATCCCTCAGGGTCCTCCCCTGGTGTGACAGTGACATCTCCTCCATTCCTGCTCCACCATTCCATTTGACTACACCAAACACAGTGGACAGAGCAGGAATGCATGCAGATAAATACTGGAGTTAAATCTGTGGAACACCACACAAACAATGGCACATTCTCTTAGGATTGGTCTAGTGCGTGTTAATGTAGAAACGGGGCTAGGGAATGTTTAGTGTGAACCAGTTAGTGTGCAGCGCATTAGTGTGCGTGACAATTTACACCTGTCTGGTGTTGACTAATGCACTCAATAGCCAAGTCCTTAGTCCCTTTTACTAGTTATTCTGCAATTCCCCTTACTGAACCATTCCTAGAGGCTGTTGCCAGCTCCAAAGGGTGCATTGCGGAGTGGTGTGTGCCCTATTTGTTCACTTCGTGTTTTTCAAGGATTTAAGTTTAGCCACGCTGCACATTCTGGAAGGGAACTAGGCACTGCTAAGCATCTTAACTCTGCATTAATGAAGTTTTGGGACATTCAATTCAATGAGATTGAAAGGTGACATATTTAAAACTGATACAAGGAAATATTTGATCAAATGCATAGTTAACTTGTGGAATTTAGTTCCACAAGATCTATTACTGCAGCCAGGAATATAGTAGGTTTCGAGAGGGATTGGATATTTACATGGCTAATGAGATCATGCACAGGCACAAAAGTAGAATAGAAGTTTAAAAAAAAAACCACCCTTGCGTTTTGAGGCATAAGTCATCCACAGACTGAGGGGTGAGGAAGAAACATCCACTATGAACAGGTTATTCCATGGTTGCCCACTGCTCTTCTATCTTCCTGTGAAGCATGGGGTATTGGCCACTAAATTTGTTAGTCTCTAAGGTGCCACAAGTCCTCCTTTTCTTTTTGCGAATACAGACTAACATGGCTGTTACTCTGAAACCTGTCAGAGACTAGGTTCTAAACTAGATGGAGCCCTGGTCTCTGTTCGGTATGGCAATTCCTATGATGCTGCAAGTACGCCACCTGCAAAACTCTTATTACAGCCAATGGAAGGTCCATGTGTGGAGAGATTGAAGGATCAGGCCCTGTTATGTCACAGACTTGAAATATAGTCTTGTAATGAGTTCATAGCTAGGAATACGTGATTTCCCACCCCCACTATTAGTGTCTTTCTCCTATAGTGATTGATTGTGTATGTGTGTGTGAGACCCACATCTTAGATTGTTTAATTAATCAGAACGTTAACTACTCAGGCCAAGACTGGCAAAACTGTGTATGTTTTAAAAAATTGGTTTCCTACTGGCTGGCTGGAGAATTGTTCATTAAATCATAGGCAATAGATTGCTTGCCAGTATTTTCATTCATCCTGTCATCTTATGCTACAAATTCATACTTTTTATTTACTTAGATATGATTACAAATATTTGTCTTTATTTTAAGTACCCTCTAATGAATTGTTAAGGCATTTCTGCATTAACATACTATCACAGTGCTTGCAAATTTAATCTAGGACTTGTAATATGTATATAGCTTCTTTCTTTAAAGTCTAGGAGATGAAGTTTACAGCAGTTTTGCTATTACTAGTAAATAATAAACTGCATAAGCAAATGAAGACCATTATAAATCTTGTTTCATGGACAGTTTAGCTTGAAACAAAAGGATTTCTTCGCACTGAGCCTCATTAGTCTGATTAACGGGTTGGTAAAATGAAGCATGGAAATGAAGCATGACATTGACATGCATTGATTGTACTAAATGTCTAAACTGTGTTGCTTTAAAGTGGAAAAACGTTGATAGCAGTATTCCCCGACCAGTTTAAATTGTTAAGATTTAGATGTAGCTGAGTTTTATGGCCTGTAAACAACCCTGCTCCAATGCATTAAAGAGAGATGCTACAAGAGGTTCGGACTCCGCTGAGTTTAATACAAGAGGGCCTGGTGTAGTTATCGTCTGAAGGAAACGTTGGACAGGGAAACATGATGGTATAATGGATGAAAATCTGTGCTGATTAAACCTAATGTAAACATGACGAAAATAGCTGTGTTGTAAAGTCAGAGTATAGTTAACTCTTCTAACGAGAACCCTCTTACCATCCTGCTCACCGATGTCTTCAGCTGTGCTTTATTGCATTTTCTTGCTTATTAAAATAATACTGTTTTTAACTGAGTTTGGGAAGGGCTGAAATTTGATTGGAGGTTTTGACTATTTCTTTACTCATTGACTCCTTATGGTGCAGGTGCTGCATTGTGTTTTTTAGACCTCACTACAGCCTTAAAGCTACAGTATGTTTTTGTTTTTAGTGTCTAGTTTTCTTAATAAAGTGCTGTGTAATGAAGCTTTATCTCTTTGGGCACTAATCTCCTTGAAATGCAACTAAGCCTCTTTTATGCGGACTGTACCCTCCCATACCAAAACTATAGCTGTGAAAACTTTTGTTTTGTGCTTTGCTTGAGTGGTCTTTCAGGAGGAGGGGGTTCAAATTATTTTTATTCTGCAGCTAACTTTTGAAACTGAATTGAGAATTTGAATTTATCTTTTGACGCAGAAGCAAAGTCATTTCAAAGTTGTGGAAGGACAATATGAATAAAATCGGAACTCAGCTGTGACCGTAATCTACATTTCTTTTTTAAAAGCAGCTTGAAAATTATTTTGAATGCTATTGAACGTTCAGGGAAGACAATCTGGCAATACACAGCATGATACTGAATCAGACATCCTAATAACTTAGAAAGAGACCAGGCTGGAGGTTTTAAAATATAAAAAAAGGTATTGAATTACTATCCCATGAACATCACACAACAAGAGAGGGGAGGAAAACATTTATAAAAATAGGAAAATGTGACGGTAAAAATCTCAGTAACCTTGGTTTAAATGCAGTGTAAGATGTGCTGAAAAATATAGCTGTCTGTGTGTATTTGGATAGTGATAAAATGTGAAAGGAAAATGCGCTTCCTACAGATGTGCAGCTTCACAGTGCTTCTTAGGGCAGCTTCCAAGAAGATAACCTTTTCACTGTATAAAGTAGATGTGTAATGTACACCTCCAAGATTAATTCAATGACCTGGGAAGGAATGCTGTGCTATGCTTCCTTCCCTCCCCCTCCCTCTCCGTTATGAAATTCACATAACTCAGGCAAAGCCTGAGTAAATGGACTTCATGTGCCCTATCTTATGGACAGAGTCTTTCTCCTGACACCCAGGCACAGCTGCTCCTGTGACCCATGGAACCCCCGGAAGTGGAATTTGTGGCCAGTGAATGAACGTATTTGGTAGCACCAGTAGCTACGCTCTAGACGCTCCAGTCTCCAGCCCAAGAACAACCCACAGAATTTCCATACTGCTGGGGTGAAGTGCTGAAGAGCCGTGCCCCAGGGCACCAGGGGTTTGTAAAGCTTCCCTGAATGATCTCACCACAGAAGTAGTTTTGCTGCTGTTTTGCATTTGGAGACCTGCAGGATTTACTCTCTTGGCAGGAAGACAAGATTTTGCCAATAGGGCGTAAAAACCTTCCCTTCTCTTAATCAGGGTTATGGTGCACTTGAGATCCATTACTATGGCCCCAATCCTGCAAGTTGTTCTGTGGGGGCAGGCTGGAGCCCAAGGCAATTCACATGGGCTCTATACCAGCTCTTGGACCCTGAACACTGCAGATTGCCCACTGTATCATCCCACAGATGGACTTTTATTTCAGAGCACCAAACCGTGGAATGTATACATAAGAGAGTAGGACAGAAAACATTTTGGGTAAAAATGTCATTTTTTTTATCCATATTTGAACACTTTTTCCAATATAAATCTTTGGTACAAAGAAACTCTACCCTAGAGGAGAGCTGCACAAGAGGAGAGCTGAGCGAATATAGAATTTTTTGGTTCATTTGGCAATTTTCAAACAGTGGTGGGGGTGGATTTGGTTTTTGTTTTAAGTTCACTTTGGGTCTGACTGAAAATGAAAATTTTCAGCAAATTGAAACCATGGGGGAAAATTGTTTTGGGTAAACAAAATCAAACTGTTTTTTCAAAATTTACTAGACATTTTTGGATTTTTAAAATAAAACTAAAGGAATTTTTTAAATGACATTTGCTTCACAGTGAAAAATTGAAACTTTTCATTTTGAAAATATGAAAAGGAAACATTTCTGTTTCTTTTTCAGATATTTTTTCCTGAAATGAACAACTTGGCAACATAAAGTTGAACTTTTGCAATGTTTTGGTAGCTCCGAATCTGCATTTTTCAGCTGAAAAATTTCACCCAGCTCTACCCAAGAGACAGGATCAAAACACCATGGACTTGAACATCCAATCAGGTTCAAACAATGAATGTAAAGTAGTTTCAGATGTTTCATCTGTTCTGGAATCCCCTGAAAATTACAGTCATTTTTTCCTATTTTTACAAAAGTTTTCCTCTTTCCTGTTGTGGGAGTGGGCGGTGGAGTGGAGAAAGTGGTTCTCAAAATGAGGGAAACTGACTTAGCTGTGGTACATTGAAGAATAAGGTACGACTCAGTGGGAATCAGGAAGGCAGAATCTGGAGCAAAGTAAACAAACAGTTATAGTAATCATAGGTGTTACCTGTACAAATAACAGAATTTTCAGGCAGATGGTTGGGGGAGGGTAGTTGGTTAATTAATTTGTTTTGTTTTGTTTTGTTTTGTTTTAAATTAAGGCTGCAGTAGATTGTGAGTTTGGTGTCAGTGTCTCCTTTTAACTTACCCAGTTTCTTGTAGATTTCTATCATGATCAGACTGGCCCTAAAAGTGCAGACACAATTTTCCCCAAAGCTCTTCAATAAATGTTTTAAAAAATAAGACACAACAAACTGCACTATATAAATGTGCGTGTTGTCTGAGCTAACGAATGCAAGTCAGTGTGGTTAAGCAGGAAATGCACTATATTATGGGTAGGCAGAGAAGAGCTTCATGTTAACGACTGTCAATGCACCTAAAATAGTCAAAGATGTGTGGTCTCTTTTCTGATTAACTCTGCATCTCTTTGCTTTTTGTTGTTTTGCTTCCTGTTGATATTTTTAATGTATCTGACAGACCTCAAAGGCTGCAATCAATGGCCATCAACATTAGTAGTAAGGTGATACAATTAGTCTTCTGTGTCCTTCTGGTGGATGACTCATGTGACACATCTCAAAATGAACAGCTACTGTATCAATTATTTTATGCCTTATTGAATTGAGTATAAAGAGTGCTGTGTTGATTTTGTTTTGTTTTTTTGTTTTTTAAGAATTATGCACCAGCCACATTGTATGATGCAACTTAATTCACAAATGATATAAACATCTAATTGACAAATGGGTTCAGACTTAGAATGATGCCAATGAACTGGTGGCTTTAACTTGTGTTTTGGCACTTGCGGTGGTTTGATTTTGCTCGACCAAACTGAATATAACTTGTCCTGTATGAACACGTACAGAAATCAAGGACAGGACTTTCACACAATGAACTGCCTTCTGCTCACTGGTACATCCCCATCGAAGTCAACTGTGGCAACTGGGAACAGAATTTGTCCTGCATGTTTTAAAATATGACTTTAAACTCTGAAAAGAGATTGTGGCATTGCGGGGCTTCCTGTTTAATATGTCTATCTGACTTATACACCAACTGCACTTAATTTACAAGTAAAGTTGGGTTGGTTGGTTGTTTCTGTGATTGTGTCTGACTGGTTACTAGCTCTCTGACGCTGGCAGACCAGCTCAGATTAGAGCAATGGGGCTATTCACTTGTGTGTGAATACCAAAGAAATGCTAAAAGCCAATTCTCTTGATCAAAAGGAAATAATAATGTTATCATATTCCACTTCTCCACATCTCAAACGCCACCATTAGTCACTGATGATAGACCAGGACCAATTGTCATAAAGCACTGAACTTCCTTTCTCATCATTAGAGGTGGGCCCTCTCTAGAGCCTGACTGCAGTGCACTGATGAAGGAAGGAAGAAAGGAAAGCAGCAGAATATGGACCCTGGACTTCAGAAAAGCAGACTTTGACTCCCTCAGGGAACTGATGGGCAAGATCCCCTGGGAGAATAACATGAGGGGGAAAGGAGTCCAGGAGAGCTGGCTGTATTTTAAAGAATCCTTATTGAGGTTACAGGGACAAACCATCCCGATGTGTAGAAAGAATAGTAAATATGGCAGGCGACCAGCTTGGCTTAACAGTGAAATCCTTGCTGATCTGAAACACAAAAAAGAGGCTTACAAGAAGTGGAAGATTGGACAAATGACCAGGGATGAGTATATAAATATTGCTCGGGCATGTAGGAATGGAATCAGGAAGGCTAAATCACACCTGGAGTTGCAGCTAGCGAGGGATGTTAAGAGTAACAAGAAGGGTTTCTTCAGGTATGTTGGCAATAAGAAGAAAGCCAAGGAAAGTGTGGGCCCCTTACTAAGTGAGGGAGGCAACCTAGTGACAGAGGATGTGGAAAAAGCTAACGTACTCAGTGCTTTTTTTGCCTCTGTCTTCATGAACAAGGTCAGCTCCCAGACTACTGCACTGGGCAGCACAGCATGGGGAGGAGGTGGCCAGCCCTCTGTGAAGGAAGAAGTGGTTCGGGACTATTTAGAAAAACTGGATGTGCACAAGTCCATGGGGCCGGATGCGTTGCATCCGAGAGTGCTAAAGGAATTGGCGGATGTGATTGCAGAGCCATTGGCCATTATCTTTGAAAACTCATGGCGATCAGGGGAAGTCCCAGAAGACTGGAAAAAGGCTAATGTAGTGCCCATCTTTAAAAAAGGGAAGAAGGAGGATCCTGGGAACTACAGGCCGGTCAGCCTCACCTCAGTCCCTGGAAAAATCATGGAGCATGTCCTCAAGGAATCAATTCTGAAGCACTTAGAGGAGAGGAAAGTGATCAGGAACAGTCAGCATGGATTCACCAAGGGAAAGTCATGCCTGACTAATCTAATTGCCTTCTATGATGAGATAACTGCTTCTGTGGATGAAGGGAAAGCAGTGGACGTGTTATTCCTCGACTTTAGCAAAGCTTTTGACACGGTCTCCCACAGTATTCTTGTCAGCAAGTTAAAGAAGTATGGGCTGGATGGATGCACTACAAGGTGGGTAGAAAGTTGGCTAGATTGTCGGGCTCAACGGGTAGTGATCAATGGCTCCATGTCTAGTTGGCAGCCGGTATCTAGCGGAGTGCCCCAAGGGTCGGTCCTGGGGCTGGTTTTGTTCAATATCTTTATTAATGATCTGGAGGATGGTGTGGATTGCACCCTCAGTAAGTTTGCGGATGACACTAAACTGGGAGGAGTGGTAGATACGCTGGAGGGTAGGGATAGGATACAGAGGGACCTAGACAAATTGGAGGATTGGGCCAAAAGAAATCTGATGAGGTTCAACAAAGACAAGTGCAGAGTCCTGCACTTAGGATGGAAGAATCCCATGCATCGCTACAGACTAGGGACCGAATGGCTAGGCAGGAGTTCTGCAGAGAAGGACCTGGGGTGACAGTGGACAAGAAGCTGGATATGAGTCAACAGTGTGCCCTTGTTGCCAAGAAGGCCAATGGCATTTTGGGGTGTATAAGTAGGGGCATTGACAGCAGATCGAGGGACGTGATCGTTCCCCTCTATTCGACATTGGTGAGGCCTCATCTGGAGTACTGTGTCCAGTTTTGGGCCCCACACTACAAGAAGGATGTGGAGAAATTGGAAAGCGTCCAGCGGAGGGCAACAAAAATGATTAGGGGACTGGAACACATGAGTTATGAGGAGAGGCTGAGGGAACTGGGATTGTTTAGTCTACGGAAGAGAAGAATGAGGGGGGATTTGATAGCTGCTTTTAACTACCTGAAAGGTGGATCCAAAGAGGATGGCTCTAGACTGTTCTCAGTGGTACCAGATGACAGAACAAGGAGTAATGGTCTCAAGTTGCAGTGGGGGAGGTTTAGGTTGGATATTAGGAAAAACTTTTTCACTCGGAGGGTGGTGAAACACTGGAATGCGTTACCTAGGGAGGTGGTGGAATCCCCTTCCTTAGAAGTTTTTAAGGTCAGGCTTGACAAAGCCCTGGCTGGGATGATTTAGTTGGGATTGGTCCTGCTCTGGGCAGGGGGTTGGACTAGATGACCTCCTGAGGTCCCTTCCAACCCTGATATTCTATGATTCTATGTCTCTGTGCTGCTAGCCACACTGCACCTGTTCCATGGAGAAACAGAGAACTTCAGTCACAAGGCTTTCTTTCTGGCCCTTTGCACGCCTAATATGGCCAACATCAAGCATTCAAAGATCAACAGTCAAGTCTCAAAAAGTCATGAGATTGGGATTCATGCAGTAATAAATTCTTTTTATTTGCCTTCTTTGGTTGGTTCCCTTTAGCGTTACATTTCCAAGGTCTTCTTTACAACCATGAGAGCATTTTAAAAATGAAAGCTGAGTCTCATGTACTGACCTGACTCTATGAGCTGGGGCTTTATAAAAAAAAAACCCACTAAATATCGTGAGACTCAGGAGATTTGTTGCACTTCATGCACTTCAGTCCTTTAACACTTTTAAAAAACCAAATCTGTGAGTCCCCGGGTCTGTCCCCCACTCCCGCAAGCCCTACTCTATTGCTAAGGGTTATTTTTCTTTTTAAAATAAAGCCATTTTGATGTGATCAGTGGCTCAGGCTTCCTGTGGTGCTTTGTAGCTGCAACTGAGTAAGAAACAGTCCCTTTTACAGAAAGGAGGAACAATGAACAGAGCCCAGGGTAGCTGAAATCCAGGACTGTGTTCCCTTGGAATAAGCAGACCCCTGCTGACGTGGATGATGTCACAATGCTAACATACAAACACAGAAGTAAGCAAAAGGCAGCTGTTGTCCAACACATTGGCTTCTGCAAAAGGAAAATAATGTCAGAAGCATGGTCAATTTTATTTCCATTTAAAAAAATCTTGTCACTTTCCCACTTGGAAATAATTTCCTTTTCTTTTGGGAAGTTTCAAACAATAGCAAGTTCACAAAAATATTAAGAAATGGGATTATGTTTTTAATAAAGGTAAATAAATCTGCATCTTTCAGATATCAAATATCTGTCATGTATGAAATTAACATTTCCCCCTTTAAAAAGCCTTTAGAGGAAAGGTCAAGATCTGACCTAAACCACTCTAAGCAAAAATGGTTGGACATGAGGCTAAAATTCCAGGCTTTCACCTGTTCTCGTGTGTATTTCAGCAGATAAATGTAAAATTACCTACTGTTCAGACCTCCGTAGTGCTTAGGAACAATGGAGCTGGATTAAGGACGGAGTTAGTCTTTGCCCTAGCTTTCCTGTTTGTCTGGTGATTTAAGGCAGAATCCCAACAATAGCTTAGTGTAGTTTTTCACATGTAATTGTCATATGTTTCTGATTGCTGCATTCACATGCATAACAACAACAAAACAGAAAGGATCTTACTTTCATAACCATTTACCTGTGAAAAAGGAGAGATCTGTGGTGAAAAGTGTGTGTGTGGTGCTGGAGGCTGGGATTAGATTGCCCTTGGTCCTTTGCACAAATGGAGGCAAGATAATGCAAGAAGCCTTCCTCCCTCCATCTGCATCCCATGCAAAGGCCAGGAACCATTGCATCCACTGTGCTCAAGGCAGGGTAAGGACTGTTCTTTTGTGTGTCCTGTTCTTTGCAAATCACCAAGGAGGCGGGAACATGCTCCCATCCCATGAAGTGGGCAGGGTGTGCTGGGGGACCACGCTGCCACATAAAGAAAGATACATTTGACACCTCTCCTCCGGGCATGAAGGATCATGGAGGATGTGCATATGTCCTTGAACTCCTCCCAGGGCAGCTCCTCCTCTCCCCATATTCAAGGCTGTGCACCTAGTCGGTATTGTAGCTCCTTACAATGCCACCTTCAGTGATTTAAAGCGCTTTTCTTCCTGAATGGTTCCATTACTTTGCCATATCCAGGTTGTAATCACATTGCCTATCCCTGAAATGTAACCTCCTCTGGGAAGCAAGATGTAGAAGGACCAAGTGCTGGAAAAGGTAACATCACACAGCAATGCTATCTGATGATTTCAGAAAGGGAGCTTCAGGGAATATTGTATCCCATTGATGCTGTAGGGAGGATTTAAGTAGGGAGAACGTAAACATCCAGGTTAGAATCTATCCAGCATACTTTGATTAACACCCTTCAAATGCTGAGAAAAGCACTATGGAGTTTACAACCAGTCTGAACAGCTGTTTCCATCTCCTCCAACAGCTGAAGTCAATGGAAAAACTCCCAGTGATGTCAATGGGCTTTGGATCAGTCTGAAGAAGGCAAAGTGTATGCAGAGTCACCCTGTTCATTGTACACAGTCATGATATAAATTCCCTATTGTTCAGACAGCGGTGTCACTGCACAGAAAATGGGAACTATTTCACAATCAAAATAACCTTCTTGAGGAGTGTGGACAAATCCTTCACTCCTGATATTTTTTTTTCCAACATGGCAAATGAGCTTATTTGTAGGGCTGTCGATTAATTACAGTTAACTCATGCAATTAACTCAAAAAAAGTAGTTGTGATTAAAAAAAATGTGATTAATCGTGCGATTAATCGAGCTGTAAACAATAGAATACAAACTGAAATTTATTAAATATTTTTGGATGTTTTTCTATATTTTCAAATATATTGATTTCAGTTACAGAGTGTACAGTGCCCACTTTATATTATTTTTATTACAAATATTTGCACTGTAAAAATGATAAAAGAAATAGTATTTTTCAATTCACCTCATATAAGTACTGTAATGCAAACTCTTTATCATGAAAGTGCAATTTACAATGTAGATTTTTTTTGTTGCACAACTGCATTCAAAAACAAAACAATGTAAAACTTCAGAGCCTATAAGTCCATTCAGTCCTACTTCTTGTTCAGCCAATCGCTAAGACAAACAAATTTGTTTACATTTAGGGGAGATAACTCTGCCCGCTTCTTAATTATAATGCCACCTGAGAGTGAGAACAGGCATTCGCATGGCACTTTTGTAGCCGGCATTGCAAGGTACTTATGTGCCAGATATGCTGAACATTCATATATCCCGTCATGCTTCAGCCACCATTCCAGAGGACATGCTTCCATGCTGATGATGCTTGTTAAAACAAGAATTTGTTAATAAAATTTGTAACTCAACTCCTTGGGGGAGAATTGTATGTCTCCTGCTCTGTTTTACACACATTCTGCCATATATTTCATGTTATAGCAGTCTCGGATGATGACCCAGCACATTTGTTTTAAGAAAAAAACAGTTACCTACCTTTTGTAACTGTTGTTCTTCGAGATGTACTGCTCATGTCCATTCCATTCTAGGTGCGCGCCCGCCCTTGTGCATGGGCATCGGAGATTTTTGCCTTCACAGTACCCATAGGGCTGGCTGTGGCAGCCTCTGGAGTGCTGCACTCATGCCGCAGTATATCAGGCGCCACCAGCCCTACACCCTCTCTGTTCCTTCTTGCCAACAACTCCGACAGAGGAGAAGGAGGACGGGTAATGGAATGGACACAAGCAACACATCTCGAAGAACAACAGTTACAAATGGTAGGTAACAGTTTTTTCTACTTCGAGTGCTTGCTCATGTCGATTCCATTCTAGGTGACACACAAGCAGAATCAACGGAGAAGGGCTCGGAATTCACAATCTTGCAGCACTGCTCTGCCAAAGCCAGCATAGTCTTGAGCATCTTTGGTCAGCGCATAGCGTGACACAAATGTGTGGACGGACAACCAGGTTGCGGCCCGACAGATCTCGTGGATTGGCACCTGCGCCAGGAAGGCAGCTGATGATGCCTGCGCCCTAGTCGAATGAGCCATCACAGTCACTGGCAGGGGAACCTTCCCCAGCTAGTAGCTGCAGCAGATGCAGGCCGTGATCCAAGATGAGATTCTCTGGGCTGACACTGGGCAGCCTTTCATCCCATCCGCAACAGCAGCAAACAACTGTGTTGACTTATAGAATGGCTTTGGTCTATCAGTGTAGAAGGCCAGTGCCTGTCTGACATCCAGGACATGCAGCCTGCGCTCCTCATTCATCGCATGAGACTTTGGACAAAGGACTGGTCGGTAAATGTTTTGACCAGTGTGGAACTGGGAGATGACCTATGGCAGAAAGGCCATATGCGGACACAGCTGGACCTTGCCCCTATAGAAGACCGTATAGGGTGGCTCTGACATGAGTGCCCTGATCTTGGACACCGTGCGAGCCGAAGTTATAGCGACCAAGAAGGTGAGCTTCCAGGAGAGAAGCAGAAGGGAGCAGGAAGCCAAGGGTTCGAAGAAGGGACTCATGAGTCTGGACAGCACAAGATTCAGGTCCCAAGGGGGGACCAGGTCTTGGACATGCATGTAAAGGCATTCCAAACCTTTCAGGAAATGCCCCCTCATGGGATGGGTGAAGACCGACTGGCCTTGAAGCGGAGGATGGAACGCTGAATTGGGTGCCAGGTGTACCTTGATCAAAGATACTGACAGACCCTGGTGCTTAAGGTTCAGTAAATAGTCCAGGATGTCCTGCAGCTGGGCCTTATCAGCACAAATGTGTCAGTCCGAGACCCAACACATGAACCACTTGCACTTTGCCACATATGTAACCTTAGTGAATGGTTTTCTGCTGCCCAGCAAGACCTGCTGGACACCAGCAGAACACCCCCATTCATCCACACTCAGCCATGCAGCAGCCAAGCCATCAAGTGCAATGACTCCAGGTTCAGGTGCAGCAGGTTCTGTAACAGCAGGTACGGCCAAAGAGGTAGCTGCAGTGGGGTGGCTGCCGAGACACTCAGCAATGATGATGAGGCCAGGCCAGGGCTATGAGGATGATCAATGCTTTGTCGTGCATCTGGCCACCACCGTACCCTTCTCCACCAGAGTGCCAAACTCTTGGGCCAAACCCTGAGGGAGGGGTTCCTGGAACTTTTTGAGACCATCACAGAGATTAAAATTGCACCGGCCCAGCAGGGCCTGATGATTCGCCACCCAAAATTGCAGGCTGGCAGTGAAATAAATCTTTCTCCCAAATAAATCAAGTTTCTTAGTGTCCTTATTTTTGGGAGTTGAGGAGCTGGGGACGTGCTTGTCTTTTTCGTTGGCTGCAGATACAACCAGCAAGCCCGGGGGCATAGAGATATTCAAAACCTTTGGCCAGCGCAAAGTGCTTTTTCTTGGCCCATTTCGAGGTTGATGGGATGAAGGAGGGAGTCTGCCACAAGGCCATGTCTATCTTGAGGACCCCTTCATGCACAGGCAGGGCAACTTGGGCAGGCGTAGAGGCCGAGACGACATTGAAGAGGGTGTCCTCCTGCTCCACCATCTCCTGTACCTCAAGCCCCAAGTCCTCGGCCACATGCCAGAGAAGGTCTTGTTGCTCCCTGAAGTCATCTGGCAGGCTAGTTCTGGAAGGTCCCGCAGCCGCCTCATCTGGGGTCGACAAGGAAGACTGGACCTCTGGTGGAGGTGCGGGGTCTCGACCAGGGAAAAAGGCTTTGGGGTGGGCACAGGTTCCTCCACCCCGACCTCAGAGAGGGCTTTCGGTACGAGGTCCAATGCCAGGTGGACCACGGTGTGCTGTGAAGGAGGCATCATCATAACCAGTACACCCCACACTCTCTAATAAGGCCACTGCACTGGCCACTGGCTGTGCTGCCCTTGTGGTACTGCCAGTGAGGGGCTCCAGTGCCCAGTGATGCCAATGAGACCGTGGCACAGGGCTGAACTGGCCCTCCGTACTGGAGGAACCCTCTTCCGGCGACCAGGGAGGAGCCTTCAACACCTGTGTTTGTTTGCTGGTCGTAGCTACTGGTGACCATTGCCTGGGCGTAACTGAACGGTAACTGGAGCATCGAGAGCGGTACTGGTGCCAGGGGGACCGGTACTGGGACAGGGAATGTTCCCACCATGCTGGTGATCGGGACTGACGCCTAGAGGACGACCGTCAAGACAGAGAGCGGTGCCGGGAATAGAAAGAGGAGTGTTGGGCCCATCTGGAGAGTAGCACCGTGGGGATCTGGAAGCTTGCCTGGGTGACTGACGACACAACTGGGATCTGCCCCGTGATTCCAAATGCGGCAGCGATGATCAATGTCTTCTATCTGGCAACCGGCGTTGTTCCCATGTCCTCTGAGGAGTCTTAGTGGCTGGCTTGCCCTCTTTGGGACCAGGTGGAGACCTGTGCTCTCTCTGCGCCAGGGGGAGCCTGGGCTGACGAAGGTGCAGGCAGGTGTGTGGGTCCCATACTGCTCCCATGAGTCAGTTGCGGACCTTTAAGGGAGCTGGGCGCCCCAGCTGGAGAGGCACGATCTCATGGCTCTGGAGCAGTCCGATGGGCAGGCCCGGGTCCTTTGATAGATGACCCCTGGGCCTTCTTGCTCGGTGCCAGGGAGCATTTCTTGGCCGCCTTCTTCGGTGCCGGTGATGGCAAACGGTGCCAGCAGGAGTCAGGTGCCAGCAGTGCGCTGCACACGGATGCCGAGGCACTTGGCATGACCTGCCCACATGTCTCCGAAGCCGGGTGGAGGGCGGACTCCATCAGGAGAGTCCTGAGGCAGATGTCTTGGTCCTTCTGGGTGGGGGGCCGAAAGTTTTTGCAGGTCCGGCACCGCCCCTTAACGTGTGACTCCCCAGGCACTGAAGGCAGCTGCTGTGGGGGTCACTTATAGGCATAGGTCTGCTGCAGTCAGAACGGGGCTTGAACCCAGGAGACCGGGGCCCACCTGGGGCAAAGTCCCACTGGGACCCTAACTACTAACTTACTAATACTTAAAAACTACTTAAGACTAGCAAAGCGAACTATATACAATGGCATTAAGGCATGAAGTTCAGAATGGTAGACACCCGCTAGCTCTTGCTAAGTAAGAAAGGTGCGCCGACTGACCACCAGAGGCGGTAAGAAGGAAGTGAGGGGGTGTGGGGCCGGCGGTGCCTGATATACTGCCACATGAGCACAGCATTCCGGAGGGCACCACAGCCAGCCCTACGGGTACTGCTAAGGCAAAATTCTCTGACAGTCGCGCACTTGGCTGCGTGCACACCTAGAATGGAATCAGCCTGAGCAAGCACTCAGAGAAGAACACTTTCCCTACAGATTTGACAAAACGCAAAGAAGGTACCAATGTGAGATTTCTAAAGATAGATGCAGCACTTGACCCAAGGTTTAAGAATCTGAAGTGCCTTCCAAAATCTGAGAAGGACAAGATGTGGAGCATGCTTTCAGACGTGTTAAATGAGCTACACTCCTATGTGGAAACTACAGAACCCGAACCATCAAAAAAGAAAATCAACCTTCTGCTGGTGGCATCTGACTCAGATAATGAAAATGAACATGCATCGATCCATACTGCTTTGGATTGTTACTGAGCGGAACCCATTATCAGCATGGACACGTGTCCCCTGGAATGGTGGCTGAAGCATGAAGGGACACATGAATCTTTAGCACATCTGGCATGTAAATACCTTGCAATGCCTGCTACAAAAGTGCCATTCAAATGCCTGTGCTCACTTTCAGGTGACATTGTAAATAAGAAGCAGGCAGCGTTATCTCCCGTAAATGTAAACAAACTTGTTTGTCTGAGTGATTGGCTGACCAAGAAGTAGGACTGAGTGGACTTGTAGGCTCTAAAGTTTTACATTGTTTTATTTTTGAATGCATTTACTTTTTGTACATAATTCTACATTTGTAAATTCAGCTTTCATGATAAAGAGATTGCACTACAATTGCATTACAACTGTAATGGGGGAATTGAAAAATACTATTTTCTTTATATTTATTTTTATTACAAATATTTGCACTGTAAAAAACAAAGTGAACACTGTACACTTTGTATTCTGTGTTGTGATTGAAATCAATATATTTGAAAATGTAGAAAACATCCAAAAATATTTAAATGGTATTCTATTGTTTATCAGGATGATTAACCACACGATTAATCATGATTAATTTTTTTAATCACACAATTAATTGCAAATAATTTTTTAAAATCAATTTACAGCCCTACTTATTTTATTAGCGCTGGGCATGCTCTAACTAGGTTTTGCTATGGAAACCTTAAGCAATTTAAGGACCTACTAGATTCATTGCTATGCATTGCTATTGCTTCAACCTTCTTAAAAATTTACCCAAACTGGAAGCAAGAAATAAACTGTTATATAGAGAGGCCCAATACTGTACATCTCTGTGTTAATGTTGATCGCTCTTTTAATTCCCCAGACACATATAGCGTTCTGAAGCCTTATAGTGCAGTTCTGCTCTGAAAACTGACTGCGTAAATGACATCTTGTTTAGTGTTTTCCATCTGGAGGTTGCATTCTGCTTTCAGTTATATTGGTGCAAATCCATTGACTTTAAAGGGCTCACAAATGGTATGACAGCAAGCTGAATTTGGCCAAATGACTTTTCATATCAAATTTGCTCAGTTTCCAAGTTGACATGGGGGGGTGTTAACAACCAGTTCTGCAATTCCTTCTGCTATCTGAACATAGTGCTGTTCTTCTTCTGCTCTGTGTGTGTAACAGCTACAAAAAGATGTTAAATGAATGTTAAGGTTTCAAAGACAAGCACTTAAAAGTTAAGAAATGCCAGGTAAAAGCATGTTAAAAATTAAAATGGGCAAAACAATGTATTTTCCCTAATCTCTTTCTTGGAAATGGCTGAGCTGTTTTAGCTGAAACTTTTAAAAAAATTCAGTCTGAGTCAGACACCTGGCTTGGAAAATTTTCAGCCCAAATGGTTGCAGTTTGGCAAAGCTGTGACTAACTGAAAACGGGCTTACCATGGAGAGTTTCAGACTGGCTAAACGATGAGCATCGCGACTAGCTCCATCAGTAATAATATGGGCACAATCCACCTTAATTCTAGCATTTCCGAACTTTTGAGTGCTTAACTTTTCAACCTTAAATTATTTGTGTGCGTGTGTGCGTGGAGAGAGCAAGCGAGATGTACAAAGTCATCAACCATCATAGACAATGAATCCTCTCTAATCAGAATATAGCTGGTTTTAGTTTAGTCTGGCCCAAGCATCCGATACAGTAGTGTGTGCTCTGGTCTTTTATAGCTTTATTAATTCTGCAATGAACACTTTTTGACAGAAAACTAGGCAGCTGTGACTTAGCACACATACAAGAGGAATAACAAGGTGCTATATTTAGTGATTTTTTCCCTCACCGTAAGCATATTTTCATTCATCTAATGAGCTGGTATAATAAGACCAATGGCTCACTGATTTTCTGCAGATTCAGAACTTGAGTTTTTTCCAGTGGTTTTCTGCAGAAGTCCAGTGACTTTTTTTCCTTGATGGGCCTATCGTTTCTTCCTGTACAGATAATGTTGGCATTCTCAGCCCTTCTCACCCAGGGGGATCAAACTATTTTTTGATGGGTGAGTAAAACTTATGGTGGTTTTTTTTAAAAATCTCCTTCACTTGATCATAGTAAAAGACAGGTGAGTTTGTTTGGTGCCCAGACCAGTAAAGTGCAGTAATAATATTGCAAGATTGCTTTGACAGTCTTGTCTGTTTAAAGTTCGTGACCAGAAAAAATTGAAACTGTATAAACATTAAAAACATCACCTTTCATGCAATTCACCGTACTTAGCCCCGACCCAACAAAACATTCAAGCACACGAGTAGTCTCATTGACTTCAGTGGTACTAAAAACGAAAAGAGATAATTTGCTTAGAAATAAACACTCACTTTAGATTTAAAAAAAAAAAATCTAAACTCTAGAGCCTCTGAAAAACGGCATCAAACAGCCTTCACTGCTAATGATCTTGACTCATTCCCCACTGTGAGCTAGTTTTGAACTGCTGACCTAGAAGCAAAAGCTTCTGTCTCCACTAAAACCTGTTGCATCCTGACACAGGGGACTCTATATCCATGAATACCTGTTAATACAGATGCCTTGAGGCAGTTGTTTCAAGGATTTAGGGAAATGATAGACTGGAAAAAATTCTGATCCCTTGCCTAATGGTAGCTAAGACTTCAGATTTGGTTGTCCTAGTTCTTGCCGTTTGGTCTCGTCCTCTCGCTAGTCAATTTGAATGAAACATTTTTGCCCCTGGGATTAGCTAAAGATATTTCTCTTACTTTTATGCTGCTCTGTTTTGGACAGTTGTGCCTTGAGTTCACATTTCCAGTCTCTCATTTTTTGAGTGTCTGTCTAGCTCTCATGTGCTCTTGTATGTTTAGTTTCTTTCCTTGCTTCAGTAAAATGCCGTTGCTACCAGCAATGTGAGCCTGAGAGTTAGCACTGACACTATGGGAACAATCATTTCCCATTCAAGTGGAAATTCACAGATGTCCATCTAGTTAGGAGTCTAGAGCGGGTCATGCAGGAAAGCACTGAACCCTGGCATCAGATAGAGCTGCCTGCTGTTGACTGCTCCTTGTGGTTCTATCCATGAATGGTTTGTTTCTGGTACCCTTCAAAACAACAGGAATAGTCTGATGGGTCTGGAAAGCATCTATTCTTGGGCCATTTGCTTGTACCAGCATGTGATTGGCTGCTTGCTTACACATGGGCTTATTTTGATTCAGTTCATTGGAGAAAGCTAACATTCTGCCACTGCTGTGCTATAAAACAATGCCAACAGTGTTTCCACCAAGTGCAATCCGTCCTTTATGGCAGGTGGCCTCGTGTCTACAGCTCTTGTTACACATGCACGGGCGCTGGCACTTGTTGTGGATGTGATGGTATGTAAATGTATTTGTAGAAGCAACCCTGGACCTAGGGCGCCACGCTCCTTTTTCCACCTCCCTCAAGCCCTGTGTAAGTTGATCTAGCAGAGTGAGGGTTTGTATAGTGTCATAATGGGCAATTCTTTTTTTAACACTAGGCCACTGGAGGCCGGGGTGCGTGGTCCAACACATTGAAACTATGTGACTAGGGATTGCTGTAGCCCGATGAATCAGGCATCCTTCTGTTTCATGGCAGCTTCAGGGAGCTAGGTCTCATTTCTCTGCATTTCTAAAGACACAAACATTTACCCCTTCCAATTTGTCATTCTGAAGGAGAAGTTTTTGGACGTCAGGTCTGGCACTGATTTGTTATGTTTGAAAAGCCTCAAACAAGATCTTTCAAGAAATAGATAAACTTCAGTCATAAAGGTGATTAATTCTATTATGCAAAAAGAAAAGGAGTACTTGTGGCACCTTAGAGACTAACAAATTTATTAGAGCATAAGCTTTCGTGGGCTACAGCCCACTTCATTTTGCAACAGAAAAGCTTCAAAAACAGACTAATGAAGTGGGCTGTAGCCCAGGAAAGCTTATGCTCTAATAAATTTGTTAGTCTCTAAGGTGCCACAAGTCCTCCTGTTCTTTTTGCGGATACAGACTAACACGGCTGCAACTCTGAATTCTATTATGAAATACAACAGGCCCAGGAATTTGATTGGCATTATCTCATTAAGAATGCCTCTGACCTGGGCTACCTCAGCCATCATGCCATGTTCTCCGGTATGTTCTGAAGGAGTGACACTGATGTACAAAAATACAGAGAGCAAGCTAATTCTTCCAGTATAAGACATAATTTATGCTCACTCAGCCTTTCATGTTCTGTATGGGAACCCATGAGCTCAAGGAGCAGTATAAGTAGAGTAGCACAACACCAAGGGGCAGCAAACCCCCCTCCCCTGGGAACCCAGGCCTTTGAGGGCTCATCACCAATTGCAGCTGCCTCTTCCCACACAAGCGCTGACTTTCCCAGCAGAAGTGACCTTCTAAGAAGTCCCTTGGAAGGGAGCACAGGCATTTACTGTTTGTTAGAGGAAATTTTAAATGATTTAAAAGAGGACAACTTTAACTGTTTTATAACTTGCCAGGTCTGCAAATCATTAGGCTGGGTAACTCTTCCCATAGTTCTCATTCACTTGGTTCAACATGTCTTTAAGGAGACTGTAAACTCTACCAGGCAGGGGCCACATTTACACACATATTTGTGTGGCACCAAGTACAATGGGGCCTCAGCCAGGACTGGAGACTGTGCGAGCTACCGGAATATAAATCACGGTCGAAGAATACTGGCAGATGTCGCTAGTTCTACTGAATCAGGTGGTAGCGTAACAGCTGAGCAAATTCTACTGCTGCAGGAGCACTCTGCTGCTGGCAAAGCACTCCCAGGGTGACGCAGTTCACAGGGGCAAACCTGAGGCCACCCTGGGGAAGCAAGGAGGGAGGGGGGGTTTGGACTAAACTAGAACTGTGTTTACATGAGGGGTTTTGCCAGCACAGTTGTATCAGTCAGGAACTTACACCTCTTCGCACCCCTGACTGACATAGCTATGCTGGCAGCAGCTTGTGGTCGAGACCTTGCCTTACCGTGAGATGCAACAGACCATTAGGTCAGGAACATGCATAAGCAGTGGTAACCTGTTGATATTTCAGTGTGGTGATGGCAGTTAACAAGTCCGTTGTTTAATGGAGTCTAGGCATGGGAGACTAAGCTTTTGTGACAGGTTTCAGAGTAGCAGCTGTGTTAGTCTGTATTCGAAAAAAGAAAAGGAGTACTTGTGGCACCTTAGAGACTAACCAATTTATTTGAGCATAAGCTTTCGTGAGCTACAGCTCACTTCATCGGATGCATGATGTAGCTCACGAAAGCTTATGCTCAAGTAAATTGGTTAGTCTCTAAGGTGCCACAAGTCCTCCTTTTCTTTAAGCTTTTGTGGTTAGTATCCACCATACATGCACACGCACCACAGTAACTGTCGGTGGCCTTTTTGGGGGGGGAGACCCCAAACCTAGCAACCATTTTTCAGATGGAGTTTGGAAGGCTTTACTTGTTCCTGCAGCGCCCCTTTCTAGAGCCAGAGTGGCCGCTCCCAGCTGTCTTCTCAAGTTACGGGTTAGGAAGAAGCTAAGACCTGGCTTTGAGACGTGTTTAGTGAACTCCTAAGTTGACTGTGTTATCTATAAATACTTCCCCAGTTGGTGTTAGATTTATTTATTAAACTTGCTTTTTCCACTTTTCCTTGCCTTGGTTTGGGCTGTTTAATGCTTTCAATAAGACCAATTAAGTGGAGAAGGAAGAAGTCTTAATTTCATGGTCCTTAATGTGCTACTTGATCTGCGAAGCGAAGTCAGTGAGGAAATCCTTACTCATCTACAAATACATTTATAGTTAAAAGAAGAAATATGCTGCTCTCAAGTTAATTTACCCTTAATAATAATCCATTAGCTTCTCTTGTTGTGGCTTGCTTTTGGGTCCATAGATGGTGCCATTATTATATATAAAATATGTATTGCTTTTGGCTGGTGTCTTGGGTGCTCACTGTGGCTTATGCACCCAGAGTCAAATGTCTGAATAATCTTCTACATACCAACACAACAGCAAGGCCCAGTGGTCCATAAGTGACAAAGCTAGGCAAAGGAAGCAGGTTTTGATTAAGTATTTGAACATGGAGCTGACGGATGCTTCGTGTAAGAGAAAGTCAGAGCTCTTCAAAGTAGGGGAACAGCATGAGAAATGGCTTGGGGTGAAAGAAAGAGGATGTCTTGGCAAGAACAGTTTCTAACAGGGATTATATGAGGGCAAGTCACTGGCTGGTTCCCCATCTGTAAAATGGAGTCAATACTACCTCCCTATCCTACAGGCTGCTGTGATGGTTTGTTAATGTTTGTACAGTGCTTCTGGAATAGCGGTATACGTATTGCGTGTTAGATAATGATTGGAACTGCTAAGCACATGCAGCTTGTATTGGCTTCCGTTGGAACTATGGGTGCTCTGCATCAGTGATCAGTTTTCCTCCAGGGTATTTGCTGCCTTTGAGTGACCTGTCCATGGATGTGCATTGGTAAAAACTTTAGGAAAAGAGCTGACAGACTTGTTGGCATTCCAATCTAAAGCCTGGGGAGGGAGTTTGCATGAAGGTCCTGACATCTGAGACAGAAACTTCATCCAAGGCAGTGGGAGAAAAGAATTTATTAGGAAAATCATGATTCATAGAGGCTAGCATGATTGCTAGCAGTACGGTAGGCTTGACAACTGTTGCCAAACACTACAAATCAAAGGTAAAAGTATAAGAGAATAAATGCATAAAAGTATAAAAGAATAAATGCAATGATTGGCAGTTCAGTGTCTAAAATCATTATCTGTGGTATTTGTTAAATCAAACACCATGTGTATTGCATGTACTCACTCTGGCAAATTGTTATTGATTTTCTAAATTCAGTGGGCCATATTGTACCATCAGTTTTAAAACAGAAGTCCCTACTGAAATAAGAGTCAGATTCAATGGCATGATATGTTTGAAGGTATGGGAATTTATCGTTAACCCTCTGAATGCTGAGGGCTGCTGGTCCAGGATCCACTGAAGTTAATGAATGGAAAGGTTGATAATACAACTCTGTGTCTTTATGCCTTTGGTTGATGTTGCTCTAATATTCTTTTCTAGTTTTTAAATATGGGTAGCTTTTGTTCTTCTTTCAAGCTTTTAAAGATCAATGCAAACCTTCATTTTCTATAAATAATTTAATAAATACTTTGTTTTACAATAATACATCCAGTGACAAATTCATAGCAAACAAGAGTCACAAGGAATTTAGGATCAGTATACTTTAATAAGGTATCAGTGTCAAAATACATTTCCTTATCAAGTTAAAGTTCCCATACAGTCATTATATTGTCAATAAGAATTCAGAAATATAGATCGTAAAATAATGATGCTACATTTGGTTAATATTAAGCATGGAATATTTGAGTGTCTAGTAAACTGTTATGGTATAACATCTTTAATGCTGAAACTACACAAACAAACAAAATAAAAGAGCAATATTTAAGTGTCATTAACCCTTCAAGCACTCAAGTCATTACCACTGCAGATTTGTCAAGCTGCTTTGCTAAATATCATGGGGTTTTTTTTCTTCACTTAGCAATAGATTCCTTTTAAAAGTAACTTATTTTTGGTAAAATGTTCTTGAAGGTACTGAGGGTCACTAATAACTTTTTAAAAATGTACCAACTACAGAAAAGGTTTTCAATTATTTTTTCAGTGTGTAAGACCGTAAGGTTAAGTATCACTTAAACAGAATGAACTCTGAAGTGCTCAATGAACGCAATGCTCCCTACCTGCAAATGTTAGTGCATTGTACAAAGGGATTTGACAGAACATAGTTGGAAGTCTGAGTAGAATGGCTTTGAGTCTGGGGACAACTTTATGGGCCAGATTTTCAGCTGGTGTAAACTGGCACTGATTTTCATCAGTGGAGGATCTGTTAGTTTAGGGGCAAGAGGAAATAGTTTGTCCTCACATATCTGCTATCGTGCATTTGGTCCTTGCCCTTCCTTTCTTCATTTTCCACTGAACAGCTAGACTTTACAGAGCAATACTTATACTTATTTTCCAACAAAGGCAAAGAGGTTTCCGGGAACAAAATTGAATCCTTGCCTTTTAAATAAATTCATGATAACAAGAGTTGATTTTTTGGTGGTTCTGAAGATGTCAGATTGCCTTATAATGACATACTGTAAGATTATGTGCACTTGAAAGGCTATCAACAATACAAGGAAAGCTAAAATAATAAAGAAAACCTCCCAGCCCAACACTCTTAACATCTTATTTTTACTAGGGTAACTCAATAATAAGTAGGCAAAGGGAAATACTATTTTAACTTTTATTTTTAATGTTTCACGAGTGTGGATTATGTTGCTATCTAGCGTATAAAATGCACACAAAATAAAGGTCAACTTAATTGGTAATTAGCAGTGTTAGTACTGGCTTTTGGACAAATCCTGACAGTCCTGCAATATTGGCAACCCCATAACGAGTGTTACCAGCTCTAGTCAAAAACAGCTCTTAAAAAGTGTGTATGGTTCTGGTTCTATGTCTTAGCCATAACAAAAGTACCAATACATAATAACCCAAACAGAAATTCCAAAAATTCAGTTACATTTTGTGTAAAAAAAGAAATAACACCCCCCCCAAAAAAACCATGAAACCCCATCACAAATGAAGACATAGGTGCAGAGCCTCTGCTAGCATATGTCAATGTAGCTCTCTATACAGCAATAGAGGGATACCAGGTTCAGCAGCTGAGGATCTAGCCCACGTTAGGAAAAAAGCTACACTGTGCAACTTTTGCAGATATCTACAAACTCTGCAGTTCACCCTTCACATTTCTTTCAGCAAATAGTATCTGATTTAGGGGGAGAAAATCAGAAAGTCGTGGTGTGAGGTTTTTTTATTTTTTTCCAAAAGATGTTAAATTTACGATATGATTAGTGCTGGGAAATAGACTACAAACACAGTAGGGGCACGGAGAATTTTAATTTAGAAGGTCAACACAAACTGTGGCTGGAGAACAGATTTTTTTGTTTGTTTTCATTTATCTTTGGCAATAAAAATCAATCTTTGCAGTACAGGAGCCAAAAGTATTAGAGAGACATTTACACCACAGGTTTGTTAGCATGAATACTGAAGAAAATGTCAGAGAATATAAATTACAAGTCAGGCAGAAGGGGAAATCATATGCATTTTCTAAAGAACACTTTTATTAAAATAGAGAAAAATACAGTAGATGTATATTTTCAATAAGAATAATAAAGTGAGTAATTTCAAAAAGGCTGCTATTTGGTAATGTGGACAAGTTCAATACATAAGTAAAATCTTGTAAAAGTGTATTGGGTATTAGAAATTGTCTACTTGAAAAAATATATTTAAAAACTGAAGATGTTTTGAACAGTATAGGCCAAGGAATATTGCAAGGTTACTCAGGTTGCCTGGTCAAGAGCTCTGAGCAAATCACATCCTTGCAGAAGTGTAGAACTGCCCAAAACAGGGACATTCACCTCACAGTCATATCTGGTCAATTCAGGCAACAAATATGGTTCGTAAGATTGCCCAAGCAGACGACTTGTCACACCTGAAATAAGAGTGTTAAAGAAAAAGGGTAAACTCATGAATGATGCCTATCTAACCAGAGTGGGGAAGGTCAACTTTTCCCTCATTTAGCTTTCTTTGGTATTCTAGAACATTCAGGCACGTGAAAACAGCATTACATCTTCCAGTTCAAATCTATATATGCCAATCAACTTTTAAAACTGAGAATAATCTCACATGTTGAAATTTTAGCTAGACATGAAACATGTTTTCTCTTCCTTGTCATTTAGATTTTTTTAAAAGGGGAAATCATTCTAGTTCAAAACAGGAAACCTGTAGTAAACCACATAGTTTTCTGAATTAGCCCCAATTGCAGTCATGTACCTCCTCTAATTTTTTTCTTAAGAAAGGACCATAAAATAAAGTCGAACCTACATCTGCTGAACTATGACTCACTTCTGTGATTAGGCTGTTGTTATAGTAAGGTGTTTGTTCACACTTTCAGTTGAAGGGGAAAATGTACGCACAAGCTGTCAAACATAAAATCACTCTGAAGTCACACAGTTTGCTACGTTTATAACTATGCAAAAGAACTGTGACAATCGTATTTAACGTTGTGCTGTCATTTCAACTTTTATTCCTCTATTTACCAAGATTAATGGTGGGCATCAGATTTTGTTGAGATCAAAGTTACAAAGTCCAAGTATATGGAGGAAAGGACAGTAAAAAATGAAGGAGAGAATTCAGATATAAGTTGATATAAAGAGGACAAAGACAGTACTGGGTGCTGGGAAAAGGCAATAGTGGACAAGTTTTCTGCACTCACTGTTCAAAATTTCTGTTTTTTTTTTTTTGGTAATTCTTGTTAAATTTGTTTAGGAAGATTTTCAGTACAGTCAGAAAAGTGAACTGTTATAATGTCATTTAATGCGCCTGTTGAACAGTGAAGCATGCACTAGCAAGGCATTGTAAGGCTGTTATTTTAGCGGATATATTTTAATACATTTGCTAAACTTCCTTATAAAAGGAAAAATGGCTCTATCTGATGTTAGTGAGGTATAATTTTAGAGGAATGAGTGAGGCTTACTTACCCTTTGCCTAAATCTATATAGGTATCCATTGACAGTTATGCCTTTGGACACTTATTCTGAAGAAAGAAAAGGAGTACTTGTGGCACCTTAGAGACTAACAAATTTATTTGAGCATAAGCTTTCGTGAGCTACAGCTCACTTCATCGGATGCATACCTCCGATGAAGTGAGCTGTAACTCACGAAAGCTTATGCTCAAATACATCTGTAAGTCTCTAAGGTGCCACAAGTCCTCCTTTTCTTTTAACTCCCCTTTGTAAGTCATCAGTCCTCATATCTGTATTGAAACCAAAGAGCAAAACCATTTTCTCATTTGTCTGTGATAGCGCCTTACCTGACTTTTTATGAGCTGGTTGAACATTGAAGTTCTGATAATGGGAACTGAAAAACTGAGGGGGAAATGGTGCTTTCTGATTATCACCCGGGTTTCCACAGGAGGGTTGCTGCTGTCGCTGCTGCAGTTGGTTCATTGGTTGGCTCAGACCTCTCTGTGAGTTACGAATAAACTCATCTAAAATTAAATGTGACAACTGGTTTTTAAAAATGGCCTCTGTGTCAATGTGCCAACATATCCTCTGGGAGCACAAATGCCAGGATTGAGCATCCCAGAGTCCTTGACTATAGTAAATGAAAGTATAACTGGCAAACTTTACCACACTGCTTAAAAGCTATGGCAGACCACCTTCACTGGTTAGTCAGTCACAGCCTCCCTGGAGCAGAGATTACATCACTGTGCCAAATGAGTGAGGCCATTTTGTGAGAGAGCTTAAGACCAGGAGGCTAGATTCAATCTTTTTTCACTTAAAGGATTAATGTGCTCATTGAATTATTTTTACACATAGTGTAGCTGAAATGATTTGTTTCTTCCTAATAAGAATTCATTCAGAAATCTACAATAGGTTTAGATAACCACCTTATTTTGATCATTCATCATTACCAGCACTTGAGGGTTCTTTCTTCAGAACCATTGACTGGCTAAACCTACTCCTAACCTAGTTGTGAATAAATGATGCTGCATATAAAGGGATGGGTTGTATAACACAGTAGGCCATTCTATTCTGACTGTCCTAAGTGGGGAGAAGAAGAATTGGAATATTTGATCCCAAATTTTAATACTGCACACTAAGTTGATGTCTTAACACAGATATCACACTTACTTTAGGCTGCCTTCCTGTGGCCTTGGACCTACTGCACAACAGTGGTTCATATTTAGAAGAATACCTTTGCAACCAGAAGGTATAAACTTTTTAAATGAAAACTCTGATGCTGTGGAAATTACTGCAGATACCAAAAGGCCACAGTGACCCTAAATCTGAGTTATAGTAGAACTATCACATCAGGCTCCCTGGGAAACAGAGAACCCCAGAACAATAATATAAGCTTTCATTTACAGGACAATCCAACTCAGAGCACCGTTGATTGCATTAATGGTTGTTGGTTTATATGTTTGGTTTATGGTAGTTCTTCTGCTTTTGGCATGAAAATGGCAGGTATGATAATTCCTGCACAGAGTCTCTGTTTCTAGTGAAACTGTCCTAAAATAATATCTAGAAACAAATATTATAGAATCAATTTATGTCTTACCAGTAAGGACACTTGTGCTGAGGGACTTCTTTTCAGTAACCAATGAACAATTTTCACCTTTGAGAATTTTCATCCTTTTCCACATTAAATGAGACGGGTTAATCATTGACAAATCTGCCTGCAGTTGGATAAAGAAACCAGAAACAGACATAAGTAATCAAAATGAAAACCCTTTTGTAATGGTCATTGTTCGAAGTGTCTGAATTCCTTATAACAGATTACCCCACTCAGCTGTTGAAATGTTTGATCTTCATAATCCATCTGTCGCTTCAGTTTCAAACTGTTGGCAAGAGCAATTCTTGCAGGGTTTATATCTATGCCCCGTTGCTCAAAACTGTCCAGTGACCTGTAAAGAAAAGACCCTTCCTTGAGTGAGTAGTTCGCAAATAAATAAGACTATTTGTGTCTGAATTATCTTTCAAAGCCTTAAGGTTCATTTGGCATAGGACAGTGGGACAGGCTAGACTGCAAATGCAGAATTTTTCCTGGACAGCTAACCCAGTAGTCACTACACTTATTGCCATAATGCCTGAAAACTTTCAATATCAAGTAATCAAATAATCATGGAATTACCAGACTTCCATTACCTCACAATCGATAAGCAAAATCTTGATTGTGAAACAAAAATTGTATGATTTAGGAGGTCAAATTTTTAACAGGGATTAACCTGCTCTCCATTTTTGCAGGCATAATTATGGATCCACACGTTAGTTAAACAAACATGATTAGAGGTCTAGAGCACATGACTTATGAAGAGAGGCTGAGGGAGCTGGGATTGTTTAGTCTGCAGAAGAGAAGAATGAGGGGGGATTTGATAGCTGCTTTCAACTACCTGAAAGGGGGTTCCAAAGAGGATGGCTCTAGACTGTTCTCAATGGTAGCAGATGACAGAACGAGGAGTAATGGTCTCAAGTTGCAATGGGGGAGGTTTAGATTGGATATTAGGAAAAACTTTTTCACTAAGAGGGTGGTGAAACACTGGAATGCGTTACCTAGGGAGGTGGTAGAATCTCCTTCCTTAGAGGTTTTTAAGGTCAGGCTTGACAAAGCCCTGGCTGGGATGATTTAGTTGGGGATTGGTCCTGCTTCGAGCAGGGGGTTGGACTAGATGACCTTCTGGGGTCCCTTCCAACCCTGATATTCTATGGTTCTATGATTCTATGATCTAGCTCTGTGGTCACATAGCCAAAAAGGCTAGCAACTGCATACAATTAATTGATCCTGCAGGTATAAAACTGCATGTGCCCACACCCCTGAGACGGTTACAATTTTTTTAGAAAATGAAACCCACCATTTTGTACATCTTTAGAAGTATTAACAACCCTAAAGCACTTAGAGCACTTCTCATCTGTGAGTTCCAAAGAGTTTTACAAAGATCAGCCAGTATTTTTATCTCCATGTTACAAATCAGGAATCTGACGCACACAGGAATTAAGTGACCTGCCTGAACTGGACCACTGTGCTTCTATCCTGGTTCTTACCCTATGCTCATCATAGTAGTAATACATGTAAATAAGCTGTATTGAAAACCTGAAATTTAAGGATGATTTCTGTTTAACAACATGCTTACGACTATTACTGAAGCTCTTTACCTACGGTATTTATATGGCCCCCATGACTGTAGTACTTGAGCGCATCAACCTTTCCTGTATTTGTCCTCCCACCAGCTCTATAAGGTAGGGAAGTGCTATTACCTCCACTTTACAGTTGGGGAACAAATGCTCAGAGGCTTGCCCAATGTCACACAGAAAGTCTGCGGCAGAGCAGGGAACTGGACCCAGCTCTCTGGCTACCCTGTAATCACTGGGCCATCCTTCTCCCTGTCCTACCAGATCTGTTTCTGACACTGCATACAGTAAAGCAGCTTTGCAAAAATGTTCTATGGTTTTGTGATAGACATGTACATTTTCACAAATCCACACATCAGTACACTTATGATGATGGTGAAAATCAGCCCACTTCTGCTCTCATTCAAGTCAATGGAAGGGCAAAGCTGTTCACCTGAAAGGACAGCAGAATTGGGCTTCTAATATTCCATTCTGTTGAAACAAATTATTCCAGTAGAGTAGGCTAATAGACTTTTTCAAGGTTTGCAGCACAGAAGTCTCAAGGACAGATACACCTAACAGCTTGCATATTAGGACAAATTTACCTTTTCTTATATAAGGACATGTTGGGAGAGTGCACTGGTGGCCCTGATGAGGAACTTGCTAAGGACCCACAGTATTTATCCATTAGTCTCCATTTAGCAGGAACATACTGTACTGGTGGATCAGGTGGCCACTGGGTGCTTGGTCTTCCAACCATTGAAGCCAGTGGTGTGCTGGCTCGCACATGGTATGGTGGCAGTGATGACTTGTTCGCACTGTTGAAGGACACAGATGACAGAGGTCCATGACCAGCGTTCATATTTTTATTTAACATCTGTTGGCAGTATTTCTCCAAGAGAAACTGATTCTGAGAGGCAGGAGCAAGGGGCTGGAAAATGGTACTCATGCTACTTAAACTTTGCTGGGTATTTTGTGCATTTTCAGGGAGAGGACGTTCTTCTTGGCAGATTGGGCTCAGCTGGAAATCTTCTCCATCCATGGGAATGTAAGGAGCCAGGGTTTCAAGATCCAGCTCATTGAAATCAGTCTGTACAAATAATAATAATAAAAAGCACATGGCAATTAATGTGTACATGGGAGATGAAATTTCAGTGAATGTTAAGACTGAAGAATCATTATACCTGCTGTATAGCTAAGAGTCACCTGAATTTCTTAAATGAAATACTGAAAGTGGCAGATCCCTATTTAAAGATGCATGTAATTTCCATACTGAAATGTCTGTTTTCATGAATTATATACCATACTTGTTTCTGATATCACCAGGGATAACGTTGCAGGGCAGATGAGAAACAGGAAGCAGGACTGAAAATCATGCTACACCCACCAGCCATGCTACCATACGCACAGCACTTTCTGAAGGCTGATGCCCAAATACAGTTTGGGAGGTCAGCGTGGGTTGAACTGGAGCAAATGTTCCACTGGGCTTTGAATAACTTGTCTGCCAATGCTTAAGTGTGGCACATAGTTCAACTTCACTACTGACTAATGGAAAATAAGTTATTCAAAATCTAATTGCACAGAAAACATGTATCAAAACCACAAAAGGCCTATTAAACACAGTTTGCAGGACATTAACACATTCATTTCTATATTTTTCAGTGGGGGTGCTCACTGCATCTAAATGTTGCATCTTCCACGCAGCAGCAACTGAACCTTGAAGCAGGAAGAGAGCATGCTTCTCATCCACCCAGATCAGCAACACCCTCGCCTCCTATTTCCATCACAGCAATAGTCCCAGATCTAGCCCTTAAAGGCCCCAGGTCCACCGGGAGGACTCAGATGACCAGCAGCAGCAGGAGGAGGAGCTGCAAGCAGGGCAGAAAGGTCTCATACACCCTAGAAGTCATCTGAGCAAACTGATGTTGAATTGTTTCTGGTAACAATTATTTCTGTTGTGCTCCAGTTCTCACACCATGTTTGCCCTCCTTCCCCCTTGCCTGCCTGGCATTTCACTCTCCTTCCCTACCCATTCTCTGTTGCTGTCACTGCTCTGTTATGTCAAAACTTAGACTGTAAGCTCTCCAGGGCAGGGACTGTGCCTTTTCTTATCTAGAACACTAGATATGGTGTATACAGAGGGAGTGTCTGTGCTCACAAAGTTACTACAGAAGCATGGAGAGAAGTACTCTGAAAAGAGGTCTCAGGCCCTTTATTTGGAAGCAGTTTTCAATCAATTTCCATGTCGCTTTTTGATCAGTTATGAACCCAGGAAAAGGAGAAGGAAGTAGACGGAGTCCAAAGTGATTATTCTGATTTTGCCATTGGGGTGGGTGTGACACATGATGTGTGCGCTTCCCTGTCCCCGCTTTGTTGCATCTTTCCGGGTTGCCCACCAGGCCAGCTGGAATTGCTTGTTACTACTGCTGCTGTATCCAGTCTGAATCAGTATTCAGTGTTTTGAAAAGCTATTTTTCACTGTTTAATTGAACGGGATAGGTCTATGCCAAATGAAACATGAAAGAAAAGATTTGCTTCGTAGTTAAGTCTAAAATTCACTCACACACTCTCACAACTGCTGTATGTGCATGTGCAAACCAAGGGCTGTCTGTCGCAAGTTGGAGGCATCCGTATGTGCATAAGCATTTTTTGTGTATGTGCTTTTGAAAATCTTCCCTGTAATCTCCTAGGTTTACCCATTTGACTGGATCAATTCAGCAAAGAGCAAGCTGATCTCATGGCAGGCATGTCTACTTCTAGCAGTGGCAGCTCCAACTGGTGAAGTCTGGATCATTTCCACTGTGCCTGTCTCAATTTGTGCACAGATCAGTCCTCAAGTGTTAACCTAGTTTTTAAGCTGTAGCTGAAAGAACTAGAGCTCATTATAGCCCCTGCATCATAAAACCTCCCCTAAGAGGAGCAACATTAAAGTCCAGAGGAGTTCTGCTGGCACAGGATCTCGAGGAGATGCACTCAATACGCAAACTTTGCAGCTTGCCCGCTTTCCATTAGTCTCCATACTCTTTCTTGGCTACACTGACCCTCTCTGGACCTTCTTGAGGAATGAGAACTGTGAGCAGCATTGAGAATTAAGTGCTATATTACACTAGAATGGTCATCCATAGTACTGGTTATGGGGGAATTGTTCATAGCTTGTGGGCAAGAAAATACTACTGTCCTCTCACCTGGGAGTTGCACTGGTTCTTTGACTCTGTGTCCATGGCAAAGAGCTTCTCAATCACCTCAATCTTAAGATCTTCATCTAAGGAGCTGTAATAGTCTCCTGGGCTGCTTGGCTGTACAAGAATAAAAAAGAAGCAGTTAGATTATCACAGTACTTGATTCTGATATGGTGCTGTCAATGCACTGTGCTGTAGAATAATGAACATCAGCTATGCAAAACAAACAACAAGACTGGGTCTACAGCATCTCCACAAACCAAATATTCTACTCAACTCTAATAAACACACACTATTCTCCAACAGAAAAAATAGTTACCTACCTTCCATAACTGTTGTTCTTCAAAATGTGTTGGTCATGTCCATGCCATTCTAGGTGTGCACGCACCTACCTGCATGACCATCAGAGATTTTGCCTTAGCGGTACCCGTAGGGCCGGCTGTGGCACCCTCTGGAGTGCCACGCTCATGCTGCGGTATATCAGGTGCCACCAGCCCTACCCCCTCTCAGTTCCTTCTTGCCAACACCTCCAAAAGAGGGGAAGGAGGGTGGGTAATGGAATCAACATGAGCAACACATCTCTAAGAACAACAGTTATGAAAGGTAGGTAACCGTTTTTTCTACTTTGCGTGCTTGCTCATGTCGATTCCATTCTAGGTGACACACAAGCAGAATCAGCAGAGGTGGGCTCAGAATTCACAATCTTTCAGCTTGCAGCACTGCTCTGCCAAAGCCAGCATAGTCTCAAGCGTCCTCGGTCAGCGCGTAGTGTGATGCAAATGTGTGGACAGATGACTAGGTTGCAGCCTGACAGATCTCTTGGATTGGCACCTGTGCCAGGAAGGCAGCTGATGATGCCTGGGCCCTAGTCGAATGAGCCATCATGGTCACTGGCGGGGGCACCTTCACCAGCTCGTAGCTGCAGTGGATGCAGGCCGTGATCCAAGATGAGATTCTCAGGGCTGACACTGGGCAGCCTTTCATCCCATCCGCGACAGCAACGAAGAAGTGTGTTGACTTAAGGAATGGCTTTGTTCTATCAGTGTAGAAGGCCAGTGCCTGTCTGACATCCAAGGTATGCAGCCTGCGCTCCTCATCCTTCACATAGAATCATAGAATCATAGAATATCAGGGTTGGAAGGGACCCCAGAAGGTCATCTAGTCCAACCCCCTGCTCGAAGCAGGACCAATTCCCAGTTAAATCATCAAGCCAGGGCTTTGTCAAGCCTGACCTTAAAAACCTCTAAGGAAGGAGATTCTACCATGAGGCTTCGGACAGAGGACTGGTAAGTAAATGTCTTGACCAGTGTGGAACTGGGAGACGACCTTGGGCAGAAAGGCCAGGTGCGGATGCAGCTGGACTTTGTCCTTGCAGAAGACCATATAGGGCAGCTCTGACATGAGTGCCCTGGTCTCGGACCCCCTATGGGCTGAAGTTATAGTGACCAAGAAGGAGACCTTCCAGGAGAGAAGCAGGAGGCAGCAGGAAGCCAAGTGCTTGACGGGGGGACCCATGAGTCTGGACAGCAGAAGATTCAGGTCCCAAAGGGGGGACCGGGTCTCAGACATGCAGGTAAAGGTGCTTCAAACCTCCTCCCACCCTCCGAATCCCCCAGTCCAGAGCCCATACCCGTCCCAAACCCCTTCCTCAGCTGGAGCCCCCTCCCATACTCTGAATCCCTCAGCTCCACCCCCCAGCCTGGATCCCCCTCTTGTACCCCAAACAGAGGGACAGAGGTGGAGTGAGGGGGGGGAAGGGGCCTCGGATGAGGGGCGCAGCAGGAGGTGGGGCAAGTGTGTTCAGTTTTGTGCAAGTAGAAAGTTGGCAACCATAACTCCAGAGGGCGCCACAGCTGGCCCTAGGCCCCGGGTACCACTAAGGCAAAATCTCTGATGGCCGCACATGTAGGTGCCTGCACACCTAGAACAGAATCGATACAAGCAAGCAGTTGAACAAGATTATTACTTTTATCACTAAGAAATGGTAAAAAGTGTTGCATGCAATAATGATAGAAATGGTCTGCCATATGGATCTAGAGTTACGACTTCAGATATATTGTAAAAATAAATTTAAACTGACAATGTGAGACATCCCCTCTTAAATCTCTCTGAAGAGGAAAGGGGTAAGCCTGGGCTCAGGCTTTCCTCTTCCAGCGTTTACAAATTAAATGGGGCATCCTCCAGGGATGGCCTGCTGGCTATGCTAAGTCAGCACTTTCCAACTTCTAGGGGGCAATGATGCTAGTTTAATCAGACTAAACTCTCATGTGTCCCACGCAGTGCCTACTGCCTCTCACTCAGTTGTGCACCATCCAGCTTAGTTCAGAGCAAACCAAGTTTTCGGTTAGAGAGTACACAAATGAATGGACGGCAAACAGCAGCAGTTCGCTGATACCCAGCACAGAGCAAGGAGGGAGAGGAAATCCATGGTACCATCCTGAAAAGCCTTAAGTGCCAGGACTGGTACAAGTTGGGAACCACTGAAATATGGCTATAGCTTCCACCTAATGAACAAATGAAGGTAATATGCCAGGATTTTTGTTACAGGGATATCGATAATGGCTGCGCTATCTTATAGCAGCCTTTTACTGGCTAATTCACCTAGAAGTAGTGGTGGCTTGGTATAGCAGCTGTACATAGAATGTTTTAATGAGAGAAGATTAGTGTGAGGGTGGCTGGGAAAAAATAAAGGATTGGTATTAAGCGCAGGGGATAGCCCTGATTTATTATCCTCATTATGTAGTTCAGTGTGTATATAATACAATGTGTGCATAGTTGCCTTGGTTACTTCATAAATATGAGACCACTACTGTACACATGTACCTCCCACTGATGTTGATGGGAGTTGCATACAAAACATCACACTCCATTTATTTACCTTGCAGTTTGTAGATTAGATAATTTAATTTTCAGTTCAAAGGTCTTTCTTACCGTTGAACAGCTGCTGTTGCTACTTGCACTTGGAGTACTACTGCCTGGTGCAACTTGGGGCATTGTAAATGATGGCATAGTCAGCTTTTCACCTTGGGGAGTGTGGGTCTTCACTTCCACTGGCCACTGTTTGTTTAGAGTCAAAACAACAGCTTTGTTGTAGATAGAGGCTTCCTCAAACTTCTGTGTCCCTGAACAGATATTAACAAGATTGACACATTCTTTCAGCCTGACAATTCTGTTGTGCTATGACACATTACCAGCTATTTAATAAATAAATAAATAAGTAAACACCACCCAGTTGCCGTGTGCATGTTTCACATTTTAAGGTTTTAGTATAAATCAAGAAAAAATAAGAGGCCTGAGTGTCATCTGGCTCACAGAAATTTTTCATTGGTGTGAGGCCTCTGACTTCTATGGAGTCACACTGGATTTTCCCAAGTGCACGGGAGAGCACGATCAGTCCCAGTGAGGTTCTTTGCATTTGTTGAAACAGGAAGTATTTTGTGGTTATTTTTTATTCATGCTGCTACAACACTAACCAAAATCCAGAGAAATAATGGCATCTCCTGGTGTGGGTGCCAACTGAGCAAGCTCCTCCGGTTCTTCCTTCAGTTTTGTGAACAAGAAGTCACTCTTCTCAGTCACTGGGACCCCATTATCAAAAATAGTATTCATTGTCAGCAGGTGAGGCTTAAACAGAGACTCCGTCTGGTCCATTGAGAACACAATGTCATTCTTCTCAATTTCACTAACAAGGCAATTAGATCTGTTAGACATTTTGCACTCTAAAACAAAGTCACTGTATAAACAGTTAGTAAACTGTTAAAACTTTAAAGGCAAAGGCCAACATTTCCAAAACTGCCACGAATTTTGGGTGCCTAACGTGAGACAACTGGGCCTGATTTCCAGAGTTGCTGAGCACCCAGAACTTAATTTGAAGCAAAGAGGAGCTGCAGTTGCTCAATAATTCTGGGGGATGATTCACCACAGTTACTTCAGTTTTATAGGTGTGTAATTAATATAGTAATGACCCAGACCAGTTTCACTCTACAAGCTTGCAGATTTTGGCCTCATCTATGACCATAATATTTCATTTTGCCAAAAGTAGATCACTTTGTGGTCTTGACTTTGCTGAGGAAAACTACTTCTTTCTGGTGATGATATTTACAAGAGATTAGGCTTAAAAACTTCTTTTCTCCACCTGGTAGCAAGCAATTATTCCAAATCTTCCATGCAGGTTTTATACCTGGTCCTGCCAAGAGACCAGAAATTCTACTACATGCAAATAAAAGCCTTCTGCAGGCGTGTGTCAATAGATTTTGTATCAAATAGACATTATTGAAAGAAAATGTCCAACAGTTGTGCTTGATCTATCTTGCTTGGCGAAGTTGGTTTCAGAATACCAAAGTAAAATATACAAAAATTTCACTAATTGCCTATGTTACAGCATAAATGTTCATAAGCACTTTTTGGGTTCTGTATAACTTACCTCAGTACATAGTTGACACAGACAATACACTGAGGTTGTAGGTTGCGTGTATTGTATATGACAGTTCCTTGAGTCTCCAGCCATACGTATCCACCATGCTTTGCAAGCATTCGGTACTGGCCAGTTACTACTTGACCTTTTGCACACACTGTCAAATAGGACAAAATATAAATAACGTAGCAGCATTTATAAGAATGCAATATATAAACGTAGCACATCACTTAAACCAGTAAAACTGCCTTTGAGTTCTAGTCATGTAAAATGACAGTGCTAGAATTAAAGCTATTTGCTAGTAAATGTCTGATTATCTTATTTTTTAAGTGTAATTGTTAAAGCTAAAATTTTCAAAAGTGGCCACTATTTCTGGGGGCTCAACATGAGAGAGTTCAAGTTAGGTGCCCAAAATCTGTGGACTACTGATTGCATATGTATATGTAGACTAGTTTAAGGCTAAGAATAGGTGCCTAAAGTTAAGCTCCTCAGATCATATTTAGGCATCTAAAGAAGTGGACTGATTTTTCAAAAGTGCTGAACACCCATCAGTTGCTTTTATGTAGGTGCCTATGAATATAGGAGCCCAATTTTAGGTGCCCACCCCTTTTTAAAAATAAAAATCTTAGCCTAAATTGTATATATTTTCTTTCCTTCCTCGTGCCTTGGAATCTATGACATCAACTCCAGATATACATTCCTGATATATTTTGTTGTTGTTGCAAATAAGGAGGCATGGTGTTACTACGCTGACATTGATCTTACAGCAAAAGGGAAAGAAAAGAAAAACGTTTTCCAAGCTGTCAAAGTGACACAAATGAAGAATTATCAGTGGTACTGTTTTGTCAGTAGAGAAAATGGAGAGTTGAATTGTTCTGCCTTTCTGGCTGTTTGGGCTATGCAATTGTCATCATTTCTCTGCAATATTTCCTTTTAACCTGCCAGTGTCCAGCTAAGACTTAGATGAAGGTGAAACAATGCTTCCAGGACAATGTAATACATCCATGTAACATCCGGGGTTACACAGAAGACAGAATCAAGCTTTGTTTGCGTAGTAGCACATTGCACAAAAAAAGTGCAGTTCAGATTTAGAGTTTGATCTGGATGCTTTACAAATACTTTTATATATCTCCGAAATACGATATCTATAGTACTCAGAGTTAGGCAAGATGTTTCAGTGTAGAGTTCTTGGCATTTGAGAATTTAAGTTTTTAGGATGCTTTAGTTGGTATCCACCTTCCATTTTCGTCAAAGCAGCTAATATGGACTGTATCTTCCATTCAAGTAACGGTCTTTTTCCCAACTGACAGTAACTTTCTATCCATGTTAATATTAATAATATTGCAATCCATTCTAGCACAGAAGCACTCACCATTGGGATTAAAGTTTGCACAATCAGGCCCTTTTGGCAAAATTTCCCCTTTAAGCAGCTTTTCATTGTAATAACATTATTTGATTGCAATTAAACTGATGTACTAAAGTCCACTTGTAGTTGAACTTGATTTGACAGTCTTTGCACAGGAAAACTCCTGTGTACATGGCCATTGCAGAAACTACTGAAGCACAAGTCTTTCCTGCACAACCACCACAGAACTGGGCCCATTACATTTATGAAATAGAATAAGGGTAGCATACTCAAAGGTATTTAGGTGCCTAACTCCCTTTGATTCCAATGGGGGTTAGGCACTTAAGTACCTTTGTGAACCCCACTCTAAGTGTTTGTGGGTCATTTGTAGTGTTACTCTTCCTGTCTCTAAAGTTTTCTTTCCCTAGGAATATTTCATCATCCCTCATTTAATTTATTTAGACTTTTTTAATTTAGACAAAATATAAGATTATTGTTTTTGATTAAATATGTTTTTGATTAAATGTGTGGAACAAAATCAAAAGGTTTTGCCTTTAGTATGTTTCAGAGACTGTTCTGCTCTGCTTGTGAAACATAATTACATTGGCTTCCTAATCATCAGCTCTTCAATAAGAGTCATAATAAGGGCGCCTGTTACATTACAGGAAAGCTTTTTACTGCTTTAATCTACACCCCCCTCCCTCCCCCAAAGCACATCATGTTCTGATACAAAGAGTGGCAGGACGCTTTTTTTGGAGTAACACTATAAATTACTAATGCACTTGAATTTCGTCTTTCAGTTATCTAGCCATATGCCTTCAGTCTGACTTCCAAGTTGTTAGAAAGTTAAAAGGATTTTATTTTAAATACATTACCAAAATATTACATCTCTATCTCATACAACATTAATTAGATCATCACACTGAAGAATAAACAAAAAATATTATCTTCAGTTACTTTTGTTGCCTTTAATTGTTTACAAAGCTTTTTTTTAAATTGCTGTCATACATTTGAAATAGATGCAAAGTATGATATGATTGACTTGGCCTGTCAAACTTCTATGTACTTCCCATTGAAAGGTCTCAGATGGCCAGAGCCAGCTCCCCATGGAAGTCAATAGCAAAATTCCAACTGTCTTTAATGGGAATGAGACCAGGCCCTAAATGGAAATAGTAATAGAATATTGTTTGGTTGGAAAATATAGCTTTGCAGTGAATCTTTTGTGCAAAGACAAGGATTTTCACCTCTTCCTCACATAACTGGTAAAAGAGTGGGCATGTAAAACCCTGTCAAATTAAATTCTAATCTTGCATTCGATGACAACCAATTAAGTTTTATACTGTATATAAAGCTATACTTGCAGCCAAGAACACAAAGAGTACTATGGTTTATTTCAGCACAGGGTCGTTACCTCATCTGAAAACTTTACAGTATTGTAAAATTGCAACAAGTGTGACAGAAGTATCACCAGTAAATCCAGGGAGTAGTTCTGTTTCCATCTTAAAGGCTTATTTTAGGTGTGTTCATTCAACCTTCAAACTTTTTTCCCCTTCCTCATTCTAGTGGTGGATTACCTTCTTGTAATGAAAAATAAATCCTGCTCTAGAACTCGATTCTTTTCTTTTTTTGGTAACATTACATTATTGTTGGCATTGATGTATTTGGAATCAATGGATATATTTATAGTGTGATTATACTTATCTCCTGCATAAAGCATAGTTAGGTTAAATAAAAATTGGGTGTCCAATATATTTAGCATGGAGTTTTATTTT
This sequence comes from Natator depressus, assembly GCF_965152275.1. NCBI lineage: Eukaryota > Metazoa > Chordata > Testudines > Cheloniidae > Natator > Natator depressus. The sequence continues at coordinate 176,300,779 of NC_134236.1, read as the reverse complement.
TGTTTTGCATTTTGAATCATTACTTTGCAGCTCTGCTAGGAGAACAATTTTGTGAAGCATAGATCAAAACAGCTAGGAGAATTCTCCAGAAGAAATTGTACCTTGTTTTAACTTATTTGTACTTTTGAAAAAGGATAATTATGTGTCATCTTACATCAGATCTATTAACATTAGATTAGGCAATGTGTGTTAGAAATCACAGCAAAGAACTCGTGAATATCTGCCCAGTTTCTCAAAAGGTCACAAAGGCTTCCATGTTCAATGAGGGCTTGCTGGTGCCCAGGTGGCTGATTGTTCATGGCTTGCTATTCATATGCCCCCAGCCACATGGGCTTCTTTGGACTTGTAAGAAGTGTCTGGAGGCATTTGCCTCAGCAAGATGCAATGGGCCGAATTTTCTGGTGATGTAAAGTGATATAGCTTGTGTTGAGGTTATTGGAATTGCACTAATTTACATCACCACAGAATTTGGGCCAATGCCTGTAAAGGGCAGAATGCATCAGCTATGCTACCCTGGAACTAGAAAGGGGGTATATGCTTCCCTACACACCTTCAGAGACTGTGGGGCTACTCTTATATTATAGGGCCTGATCCTACACATTTATTACCAGATGTCGTGCTCATGGCTTTGAGTAGCCCTATAAGGCTGCAGTGGGATTCTTTTTATAAATAACCACTTCTGGGTCTTTCCACTGACTTCAAAGTGCTTCTGGATTAGGCCCTACGTTGAGGGCTTAAGTGACACACAGGCTTTATGCTGGTCCTGTGCATGGAGTCGATCTGACCCTGTTAGAACAAGGAGCAGCCTCCGCTGGTGGTTTATTTTATTTCCTCTCTGGTGCTATTTCAAAAGTACCTGTCTACAGTTTATATTGTTGATCTCTGGGATTTAAAAACAACTTAAAGCAACACAGCCACCGATTGCTCATGATGCATTCTAATCAGATATCTCAGAATACATAGCTTGCTCAAGCAGAGACAATATCATTAATTGCTCACCCCTATAAAAGACCTAATTTGTTTTGGGGAATTCAAAATCTGTAAAAAAAAAGACAAAGCCACATGAATGGATTGACAGCGGCAGGCTAATGGAGAACAAATATAACTGCTTCCTCAAAACATTCTGATTAAAACTAACATTGTTCTGCATCCCAAATGACTCTCTCTGCTGTCAAACATTCTTATTAATGAACATCTGAGTACTTAACTTATTGGGGATGGCGAGGTCTAGAACCCCTGCTGTTAGTGCTAATGTAAACCTCCCTTCTGGTTATGTAGTTGTCTGCTGAGACTGATTATTATGTTCTTAAAAAAAGTTAAAATCACTCTGAAAGGGATGAGGGAAAAGATGATCGTGGTCTATCACTGGATGCCCCAACAACATGACTGAGCCTTTCACTGCAAATGCATTTGGTAGACACATGCAGGGCCTTCATTATATTGCTAGGAAAGGCCAACTCCAAAGCACAGACAGTCACAAAAAAAATCTATATTTATATATTAGTCAAAAGCCTAATCTTTAGGAGATTAGTGTTAAGGGTTACCTTGAACAGAAGAAAATAGAGTTAGAAATGTAAAGTAAGTACAAAGAGCTAGAGAAGAAATAATGTAGTTTATTTCATCTACCAACAGCTTGTTTTATATTTCAAAGACAGCAATTATGACCTCCAAAAGACAGCTCAGAGTTTTATATACTAATTTCATTATAACTGTATATATTTCTGGTCATTATTATTGTTTTCCTCTTGGAAACCATAAACTATGGTTGAATGTAGTGTTCCAAAATGCATTCGTGTGGTTAAGTAACACACATGACGCTCTTCAAAACGCTCATGATGTCATTTTAAATTTTTATATGGAGCCATCAGCTGCAGCATGTTGGATTGTCTCAGTAAAGTTCCCGAGCGTTTGAGTCAGATCCTGCTGTTAGGCTGCTACAGAACTGGATCGACACTTTGTGAAAATGACTATGCTGTAAAAACCAAGCAATTCACCTCACTTACGCAGAGCACACAGGAGATGACACAAGGGAACAGAAAAATGATCCAGCTAGTTTGAGATCCTGTTTGCAAGAGAGGCCATGTGCAAGAGACACCTGACCAATTATATCATCTTGGTAGGGTATTTTCCTGGCCCCCAACTGGTGCAAACTGTTATATCCTGGAGCATGAGAATTTGGCACCTTTGTGTTTCTCTAACCTAGCTAATGTAATGGCATTATTATTTGCATTATAGCAGCAACTAGAAGCCGCAGGCAGGAGTCAGGCCTCATTGTATTAAGTGCTGCACAAAAAGATCTTACCATCTAATTTAAGGCAAAAAGTAACAAAAAATAAGGCAGGAGCAAGGGAAGGAAGATGAGGGAAATGGTACTGAGAACATGCAGATAATTTTATTTTTTTAATCTTACTAAGCTATGTGTCTCAATAGTATCTTCCATCAGCATAGCCACATAATGTTATATCATATAAAATTGTTTCTTTCGCTCGTTTTGTTTGTTTTGCTTGTTTCATTGAAAGCTCCCTTGTTATGATATTATAGGATAGGACAAACAGGAGTGGTTAACTGGCAGTCTACATCTTTTATTTTATATATCTCTAGCATATCTCCTTTCACGTGTGTTTCTCTACTAAATAATCTTTGGTATTTTAAAAATTCTCCTCCTATGTTTCATATTCTATGACCTCTCATGATAATTTCAAAATGATCATATCAGGAATGAAATGAGGTGTCATAAGCATACACAACCTTCACTATGAAGCATTGATTTATACAATGGCATTATACTTTCTTTCCATATAATTCTCCATCTTTCTGACCACCATTGTCTATTGAGCAGATGCCAACATTTAGCTGACCATGTCAGGTAATACGGAACCCAACTAAGTATAAAAACCGTTAAAAAAAAAACACCTTCCTCCCAATATATATTACTTTGTATACTGAATGTCATCTTCCATCTATCTCATTGTATTAGGTCCTGCTGGACTTTCCCCAAAATCTACCCTACTCTGAATTAACCTAAATATTTATGTGTTTTTTCCAGGCTATTTGTTTTGCGTGGGCAAAAGAAGTAAAGTGATGGGAACAGGAGGAAAGAGAGAAAGACATTGAACAAGATAACTGAGTAGAGCTTTTTCTATTACTAATTTCTATTACATTGGACACCTGTGTCTAATACTGATCACTGTGGTATGCCACTATTTACTTCTTGCCATGCTTGTAATTGACCATTTATTCTTATTTATTGCTTCCCAATATTTATTGCTTGCTGTTATCCAGTTTTTTCAGCCTCCCAACTGAATCTGGTAACATGAGTTAACTTGGAAAAAAGGGTGTGTCCTAGAATCAAGATCCTGCAAATGGAACTAGTTTTTTTTCTAATTTAGAGTGAAATTCATCTAAAGGGCCAGCCATGGGGCTTCAACGGGTCATAGCAAAAGGCCAATGCGTCACTTAAGTCCCACTTTGAAGCACTAGTGCAATCCCTTTGCATTTCTCTCTTACAGAACACATGCAAGATATACACAAGAACTCAACAACGCACCAATGTGCCTTTATGTTTGCAGCTTGTTAGTCAGATACATGCACACTGTGTTTTATGTACAATGAAGGACATATCAACATGACTTACAGTTCTGATGGCTTTTAGTCATATTTTCTGAGTCCAAGGCATGATAGAATTCATATGCAGAACGGCCCAGTAGCTCTTCTGGGTGGTATCCAATCAATTCAGTAATTCTTGACCAAGAAAAAAAAGGTTTTATTAGATCTCTCCTACTCCACAATGTCTATATATATTTTAAGTGCTGCCATTAATTTAAGTCCTTATAGCAATAGATCTGAAACATGATGTCAAAGAATACACACTGGGATTTCTTTCTGGAACATATTAGGAAATACAATATTCTTAATAATGATCTGCTGTTTCCATACTTAGGGTATATCTACCCTGCCATAAAAGACCCGCAGCACAGTCACAGCTGGCCCAGATCAGCTGACTTGGGCTCATGAGGCTCGGGCTATAAAACTGCAGTGTAGACGTTCAGGCATAGGCCTGGCCTCTGAGATCCTCCCCCTTATGAGGTCTCACTGCCTTGGCTCCAGCCCAAGCCTGAGTGCTACCTTTAGCTCTGCAGCCTTTGAATACTTTTATCATTCATTTCTATAGTGGTTATTAAGGCAGCCATTAAAAATACTATTTTCTTGTCAAGAGTTCCATAACAGTTGGAAAACTCACTACAGCCAAATCATTGCTTAGAAGTTGTCTCACTGTCTATTACTCCAGATGGGCCTGATCCTCCACACCAGGAGCAGTGTGTGCAAAGAATAGAAGGTCCTGCCCTCTGGCTATCTACTCTGCTTATATAATTCTTACGGTTTTGACTTTAAAAACTGAACTGTAGCAAGGGATTAGCTCATTGCTTTTGGTATTTCATTTATCAAAACAAAATACACCGTAAACTAATGCCAGGAGAGACAGTAAGTTTTTAAAGAAATCAGCTGCTCTGCTTATTCAGTAATGTTTCTCAACAAAAAATCCATGAGGATATTTGGTCTGTGTTACTAGGATCAGGAATCCACACACTGTGCAGGGTTTACACAGATAGAATTGTGAAAGTCTGATCTCAAAAATCAGAAGTTTCTTAAAGGACCTAAATAAGTATTTAGGAAGGATTTAGCTCGGGATATCAGAGAAATTTTAAAAAGTCTTCAAAATGAGTAGATATATCAAAATAAATATTTACTGGCTGGGTGGGTTAATTTTAAATAAGTGTTTCCTGAATTAAATTTGAAGTGCATGTAACTGTCACATGAAAAATATTCAGAAATTCATCTATTAAAAACAGGAAACAAAGTAGACCTCAGTTAATGAGAAAACCCCCTATATACATCCAACAACAAAGTCACATCTACTGCAGAGATTCTAAGGAACCATTATTATTTATTGTTTCATCCATAATACTCCTGGGTGACTTGTTCTATTCTTTAAACAAACTGCAGTAAAAACTGGGAAATTAACAGACAACAACAAAAAACAATCGACTAACTCCTAGCTTGTCATAAACATTACAAAGCCAGGAAATTCAGACTTCAATGAATACTCAGTCTCCTCTCTCTTCTTGCACGTAATTGCCATTAACATTAATAGTCACACAGGCCTACAAGCAGCACAACCAAGTGCAGAAGCAAACTCTCAGTTTTGTATACATGTGCTTAGGAGGGGTTGCTGTTGGTCTGAGTGTTTTTCCAATGCTCTAGGGAAAAGTATGGCTGAAGCCATAAACATCCATAAAATAGGTATACATAAATACTGCAAGAGCCAAGTTAATGTACAAGGCAGCCACCTGCAAGGCCTCCTCCACGCTAGGACCACAAATAAACTATGTGCTTTAGTATACGGTTTGATAGCTGACACTGCTGAGTCAGGTGCTTTACACACATAAATATATGGCCCACATCCCTTGTGACCCCTTTATGTTGTCCCAGAAAAATTCATGTGCCAGATTCTGATTTCAGTTGGGATGACTCTAGATTTACATTGGTGTAAATAGGATCAGGTCTGGCTCCTTTGTGGGGAGCCTACAGAGCTGTTTGTCCACATATCTGGGGGACCCATGATTGGGGTGGATAACGTGTGCCCTGCACCCCACTTGCTAATCATGGATATCCTGGCCAGTGCATATGGAGAGTGCTCTGCCAGAATTTGGCCCTGTAAATGCCTCCCCATACACAGGATAAGCCAATTCATCCTGTTCTATGAATACACAAGTAACCACAAGTGCATTGATTCTGCTTGTTGTAAATCACATTTCTTCAAATATGTCAGAGTGGTATGGGTTTGAAAAACATTGTTTTCTATTAATTCGCTTAGTCAGTGAACAAATACAGCATTGCCAATGCCAACGTGAAAAAATCATGAGTTAGGTCCCTCCAAAATTATGAGAGAGGCTTAAGAATAAGATGACTTTAAAATAATACATCTGGGGTTCTTTTTGTTTGCCTTCCGGTTTCTGAACCTTTATGTTGTACTTGGGTCATGTTTGCAAGCTTTCCTCTGCAACCAGGAGGGGTAGAAGTTTACTTTTTAATTAAAGCTGAAATTCTCACAGGACCCAGGACTTTAAGTAGAATACCAAATATCATGAGACTCACAAAGTAATTGTGAATGCTGCAAATAGGTTAATATAAATAAAACCAATCAAAGTCTGTTCTGTCTTCAATGGAGATGCGTTGGTATAACTGGCCACAGAATTTGGCCATGTGCACTAATTTGAATATGTAATCCTTAAAAATTTTGAACCACTAGTAAAGAATTAGCAACCAACCCAGGTGGGATTGCAACCCCATTACCTGGGACAAGTTTTTAAAATTCAGGGAGTTTGGGATTTAACCCTAGTCTTCAAATATGGATTTAGAGACAGGAGGGGAAAGAAATAAAGTTTAACAGTAAAGCAAGCGACAGACACGGATCTCAATTATGCCAGTGTAAATAAAAAATTACTCCATCATCTTGAATTGAGTTACACCAGTGAAATTGACATGAGAGTCCCTGGTGCTGTAGTGATGCATAATTTTGTCTGCAATTCAAACATGGCATTTTTAGCTAGCTGCATGCTGGTTCTGTGGATTTGAATCCCCTAACTCCTCTTTCAATCAGTTTCTAGCTAACTTCCTCATTACAAAAATCCCCTTCTTGTAGTTCCATGTTACAGCACCACCTCTTGTAGTCTGAGCCTCCAGTGAGGATGTCAAATTGAATTAGATCAGATGTAATCTTTGGATTAAACTGTTGTGTCTCTGGCAACGGGCGTGTCAGTGTCCTTTTGCTGAGATCAGCTAAAATGTACAAACAATATATTAAAAAAAAACCTCAAGAGGCTGAGTATCAGAGAACTGCACTCATGCTGTGAAAGAACAATATTGAACAGAAAGAAATTCTAAACATCCTAAATCACATAGAAATATCACTCAAGTATTAAAGTTTTAAAATAGCTACTTTTTTTAAATTGGCTAAATCAACTGTACTCCCTTGTTAACTAATCTGTTAACAGTTCTAGGCTTCACTGCGTTTCTCTTTAAACCCTGTCCAGTACAGTGTGACTGTACCTAATTGAAAACATTTGAAGCAAGAGATTTTTCTTTTTTCTCTCACCTCTCAGAAAACTAAAATATGCTGAAAGAGCTTCATGGGTTTTTTTAAAAAAAAATAAAAAGTACCATAGTATGCACTACAGAAATTCTGTATCTTCTAGTTGTTACAGGAGTAACCTTTACTTAAAGTTGCAGAACCGTTTCATGCATTCTGGGGGCAGGCAGGGGTTGGCGCTGTTAATTTTCAAAATCTTAAAGCGCATAGGCTACAGCCTTTGCAGAGATGAAAATTAGATTATCCAATTCCATGCCACATTATGCACCAGATGTGATGCCAAATGCACCACCAGTGCTGCGTCACACACAGCCCATAACTCCATTTTAAGTTACTGGACATTTTGTGAAAGAACATGGCGTGCAGCAAATAGGTTAAATGTATGTGTCAAAAACGCTATTGGGGAGCTGCTATAGTTTAGTTTTTGAGACAAATCCTCCAGTTACTCTGAATAGCTTCCACAGGAATCTCCTGATTGTACAGAATCTCAGATGAACATACAGAGCACGATAAATTGTACAGTAGCAAGCAGTTAGCTTGAACCAACCAATCGTAAAGGAGGAAAGCATTTTTCTGGAAGTGTGATGTGGGAAGGAGCGGGAGAAAAGAAAAATAAAAGGAGAAGATATGTATGTATGCTCCATGGGACTAATCAATCATTACACACAAACTAAGAAATCCTTATTACTTTGGGTTTGAACACTAGGCAGAAAATTGTTTCTCGTTCAAGCTGTGGATAGATAGCACATTTTATTTTAGTGTATTTTCATCTTTGAGATGAAAAGCAGAGTGAAGCAAGGATGTGTTCCTGCCCATACACCCTTTGGAATCTTCTTCTCAGTACTCTTGAACTGTGTGTTTATGGACATGAAAGATGGAGTGTATCTCCACACAAGATCAGATGGGAAACTCTTCAACCTGTCCCGACTTAAGTCAAAGGCCAAAGTCAAAAAGGTGCTAGTCAGGGAACTTCTATTCACTGATGATGATGCCCTTATAGCCCATGATGAAGATCTACTACAAGAACTCATGGACTGCCTTTCAAGTGCCTGTCAGGCATTTGCTCTCACCATCAGCATCAAGAAATGGTTGTATTAGGACAGGGGGTTCCACAAGATCCTTCAATCACCTTAAATGCAAACCAGCTAGAACTAGTCCAAAAGTTCAGCTATTTAGGTTCCAAAGTGACCACCAACCTCTCACTGGATGAAGAACTAAATGTTCGCATTGGAAAGGCTGCCACCACCTTTAGCAGAGTTACTAAAAGAGCATGGAACAGCTCAAAGCTTACCATCAAGACCAAAATGCTAGTGTACAAAGCTTGTGTCTTCAGCACTTTCATGTATGGTGGGGAAATATGGACAATTTATGCTCATCAGGAGAAAAGTTTAAACAGTTTCCACCTACACTGTTTATACTGCATACTCAACACCAAATGGCAAGAGAAAGTCACGAATGCAGAAGTTCTTCAAAGGGCAAATTTACCAAGTGTGGCAGCCGAGTTCAAGCAAAGACGACCATGCTGGCTGGGCCGTCTGAGTAGTTTGGAAGACTGACACATACCCAAGGACATGCTGTACAGGGAGCTATCAGAGAGAACAAGAACAACAGGATCTCCCAAGTTTCGCTATAAAGACACATACAGGTGAGATATGGAGGAATTTGGAATTGATCCTGACCGATGGGAAATACTGGCAATTGATCGTAAGACGTGGCGCCATCATCTCCATCAGGGTATCAAAATCCATGACAGGAGCTGGCTCCTACAGCTTGAAGAGAAAAGAGCCCATAGGAAGCAAGCAGCTCCCAACCAGGGTGGATAAAAATCAATTATATTTAAAAAAAAATTTAAAAAATAGGATTTTTTTAATTTAAATAGGATTTTTTGATTAAAATGCTTTTTGAGGGAAAAAAAACCTATCTGAAGATAGTTTTAATTAAGATACATTATAGCTCAAAGATATCTCATCATGGAATAGGGATTACAAATTCTAAATCTACAGTATGAGACAATATATTCATGTAATGTTTAAGAAAAGTTTTGTAAATGAGTTCCAATAGTTCATGGATTAGGGACCCAATCTTATGGGGTTCCACAGGCTTCTGTATATATTATTTAGGTTAATCTTTCTATGTACCCAATGGGACTCAGTGCTCAGTGTAGAAGATACCATCAGAGATGCTTAGTTTTGCAGTTCTCAAACTGTGGATTTGTGTCTCCAGAGATAACATGCTTGTTAACAGCAAAAATGTTTTTAAATAAATAAATAAATAATATACAGAGTTGAGAAATAACAGACCTCAACCCTGTTGTTCCTCTGCAAATTTGTGTACACATAGTCAGTCCCTTACCTCTCTCTAATAAAAATGCAAACTTTCAGAAAGTTCAATGAATAGAAGATTGTTGGGGGCAGAATAGATCTGGACAAGGAGAAGAAGTCTGGAGATAAATGTGAGAAGGGAGGGATAGGCAGTAGAAACAAACGTGAACTGTTTGAGCAGCATATTCCAGAAGTCTTGAGGTCTTTCTGAGAGTAGCCTTCATTGAGTATAGAAGTAAAACAGGGTGCAAGCTCAATTTAATAAAAACAGTTCTTTACAGTTCACCTTTAATGAACTTAGCCTCACAGCAGCCTTTGAGGTAGGGAATTTTCCATGCATGCATTTTACTAAATGGCAAAGAGGGGAAGTGACTTATCTAAGGTCACACAGTCAGTCGGTGCCTGACAGATCCAGGAACAGACCCCAGATCATCTGATTTCCAGTATTGTGCCTTAACCACAAAGCCTTGCTGTGTGTCACTAATATCCCACAATGTTTTTACCACAATTAAAAAAGGAAAGAGTAGAACAGCTCTAAAAACTACATTGATAAAATAGCAATTGAGTCACATTTCTGCTTCCAGGGATCAGTGCATGTCTCTTTGTTGTTTTACTGGATTCTGAGATATGTTATTACCAGAATAACTGAATTCAGAACCTGGCCCTTTAGACGTAACTGAGAGAAGGATTCAGGTCATAAAACACAAGAGGCAGTCCATCAAAAGAAAAATTCCATAAATACTTACATTTTAAAAGAGAGGTAGAAGGGATAGCAAAGTTCTTTCCCACTGCTCACACCTCAACTAAAATTACTACTATTCCTCTAATTGACAGCCATGTAACCTTTGAAATACAAATGTTAACTAAGAACACAAAGCAAGTATCAGCAGGAGTGCTGTCCAAATTTTTTGTTCATTGTTGGCATCCTTTTATCTGCGAAAGACGGTGGGAATTGCAGCCTATGATGGTTGATGGTACATGGTTTGCAATGTCTCATGTGACTGAATAGTTCAATCTGAGATTTGCATGATCTTTGGCAGTTATTACAAATATAAGTATCTTGGTGATAAGTAATAGTCAGCATGGATTTGTCAAGAACAAATCATGTCAAACCTAATAGCTTTCTTTGACAGGGTAACAAGCTTTGTGGAGAGGGGATAAGCGGTAGATATAGTATATCTTGACATTAGTAAGATCTCTGATACTGTCTCACATGACCTTCTCATAAACAAACTAGGGAACTACAACCTGGATGGGGCTATTATAAGGTGGGTATATACCTGGTTGGAAAACCATTCCCATAGAGTCATTTTCAATGGTTAACAGTCAAGGTGTGCCTCTAGGAAGCCTTGAAAAAAGCATACTGATTGCAATAATCCAGTCTGGAGATAATGAGGACATATGATTGAGACCAGGTCATTCTAGTAACAGATGGGGCAAAGTTTTTTAGCTAGCCACAGTTTTTTGTGGCTGATGCTATGAGAAATTCTAGTGTGAGTGAGGAGTGTAGAAGGACTCCTATACTGTAGATTGTTAAAATAATCTGGAGATGGACATCCTCAATTAGAGGAGATAGTATGGAGGTAACAAGCTCTTTAAAGTATTTCCCTGTAAATTTCCCTGTGTAACCTCCATCTTGTTTGAAGTTAGCTCCAGTCAACAACTTCTCATCTATGTGCTGATACTGGCCAGATATTGGGACAGCTGAGTGATAGTGGTGTTGTGTGTGATGCAAAGATAAACAGAGTTGATTGCTCTCTGCTCATAATTGCGATTTATATCATTAAGTCTCACAATTTGTCCCAGCAGCTGCAAGCAGATACTGAATAGGTCACAAGAGAGGAATGAATCTTACAGTACACTCCAGAGATGTCCTATTGGTACAGGAGTGGTAGCCCATCAGTACAGGCCACAAGAAAAATTCAGACCATTTCAAGGATTTTCCCTACCAAATGTCTGACGCAGAAGAGAAACATCCCATAAGTAGAAATTTCAATTGCTACTAAGAAGCCTAGGAGCATGATGAGTGTAGAGGTTTGCCCCTTATCTACTGATAACAGGAGACCATCCATTGATAATGGGAGACCATCCTTCACCGGTCAAAACCAGATTCATAAACAGAACTTTAAATACCATTTAAAATGAAAATTGCTAAATGAATATTTTCACAGCAGCCAGCCAGTCATGGCAAACTTTCTCAGGTACAGTGGTATCGACTGTTTTTTGTATTGCACACACATGAAGACTACTGTAAGAGAAGAGCCAATTTCTGAGTGTAATTCATGGCACCTATTTTCCATTAGAGCATGGTCATCTTTGTTTAGACTCCAAGACAAAACTGTTGCAACATGCCCTCAAGTTGGATGCCTTTTGATGTTCTGATATCATCACATGGAGATGTGGCAATTGAAGTCATGACAAGGTGATGTTGCTTCAGCAATGTGATGTTACACCCCATATTCTTCATAGAAATATCGTTATGATATGAACATGGCCTAAGATATATTTTATGCAAGATGGGTCTTGTAAGGTATCATTGGAAAGGTTATGATGCACTGAATGTGATTATCCAATCTGTATGCATGTATCCTTTCCGTATCTAAAGTTAGGAATACTGACTATGTAACAATTACAACTGTGTGTGTATCTGGGATACACCCACCAGACAAGCAGCCAGCACAGCCTTGATGGGCCATTACGAAGAAACATTAAGACTGTGAAGATACTAATCTCTCTCCTTCCTGAGAGGCATCCTGGGATGTAGCTGTGACACTACCAGGTCAAGTGGTCCTGTCACCTATACAAAATATCACCTTCGACATTGCTGGTACTTTTCCTCTGTAGGGGGATGGGGATCAAACTAAGGTTTCCCACTTTAGGTAAATCCCTTTTAAGGCTGGGGAGGGGGTTAATCTGGACTCTCCTCCATTGCCTACCCAAGAAGAAAGACTGCTGAAAGCACCTGGAGGGACAAAGGACCTAACCTGAGGGGAAAGGCAGGGGTGAGTCCAGACTGAGACAGGGGGTCCAGTCTGTAAGAAGAAATAACTGGAACTCTACGCTACAGAAACTCTGCAAATTGTCTAAAACAACATTTAGGGTGAGAAATTACTTCTTGAAACCAGTCTCTGTAAGATCTTAAGCTTCGTATGCATGTTTTGTTTTATTTGCTCAGTAATCTGCTTTGTTCTGTTTGCTATCCCGTATAATCACTTAAAAACTGCCTTTTATTGTTAATACATTTATTTTGTTTATAACATAACCCAGTTTGTGCAATTCATATCGGGGGGGGGGGCGGAGCAAGAAGCTGTGCATATCTCTCTTCACATTGAGGGAGAGGGTGAATTTTTATGAGCTTGCGCTGTGCAGATCTTTCTATACAGTGCAAGACAATATACCTTTGGGTCTGCACTCCAAGAGAGGTGGGCACCTGATTGCTGGGGCAAGTCCCTTAAACGGAGTCTTCCCAGAGCTGATCTTGGTGTTTGTGTCTTTCTGCAGCTGGGTGTGGCCCTGCCTGTGTGTATGCTAGAGGAGGCTTAAGAGCCTGGCTCAGCAGGAAAGGATAAAGGGGGCCCAGGCTGTTGGAACAGGTGGGCTCAGTGGTATCCCAGTACATCAGGTGGCACCTTAAAGGGGGGCAACCCATCACAAGCCCCTTGGGATGCTTTTAATGACTTATAAGTAGTGACTAGCCTGTGAAAAACGGGTTGAATGGCTGCATTATTTTTGTCCAAACTAGATCATGAGCAAACATTTTTGTTTTAAGAACTATCATGATGCATCCAATTCAGATCTCTCAGAACAAAACATTCCACTTACAAACAATTCTGTTCATAATGTGTGTTATTTTCAGGTGGCTTTTTCCTTCCTTGGTTTGTAATTCCAAGAGACATTAAAGAGACAGTGACTTCTCAAAGGTCAAGGCTAAGGGCTAAAAATACTGTGGTGAAGTCTTCCCCCCACCCCCACTCCAATGTTTCTATCAGGTTGAAAATGTAATTGGTAAGGTATGCAAATGCCACTAAAACCCAAAATACAATTAGGCACACAAGTTCATAAATTTTAAGGTTGGGAGGAAACTTTGTGATCATCTGACATCCTGTACAACACCGGCCAATTTCAGCCAATGATTTCTGCATCAATTTTAAATAACTTGTCATTGAATTACAGCATATCTTGAAGGAAGAAGACCTCCAATCTTGATTTAAAGACTCCAAGTGATGGAGAAACCACCACAACCCTAGGTAAGTTGCTCCAATGATTAATTACTCTCACTAAAAATGGGCATCTTATTTCTAGTCTGAATTTGTCTACCTTCTGCTCCCAACCACTGGAACTGGCTATGACTTTGTCTGCTAGATTAAAGAACCCTCTGCTAACAGAAATATTCTTGTGTACGTACTTACAGACCACAATCAAGCCACCTCTCTGAACCATCACACATTCTATGCAACAGTGTCTCAGGAATTCCTTATGGCTGCTTGTTTCTCTCAATGAGGTTTGTAAACTTCACCTAGCAGAAAGCACATCAGCAGGACCCTAAAACAAGACAACAACCAAATTCAAGAAATGCCTGTCAAACTCCCCATCCTTGCTCCAGAAAAGAAAAACTGCTAGAAGAATAATCCAAGTCTGGCAAGAAGCATGAAGGCTTGCTGGAGAGCTGGGCTGTGCCAGTCTCTTTGCCTCACTGCCTGATCTGGAAGTGGCTGGGTATCTTGGAGGTGGTTAGGCTTGGGACTGGCACATGCCTCTTCTTCCAACTTCCTTTCAGACTGGATTTATTTCTCTTGTGTGAGTTCCCCATGCAGTTTGCCCAGGCTGTTGCTTTTGATGGGTCTTGGCAGGGATTTTTGATTGTTCTTCATTTTTCTGGTGCTGCTGAGGAGTTTTCTGTTGGATGAAGTTTATCCACCACTGGACAGGAAAACTGAGCCACAAGGATTTCCTGAGGCCAAACTGATACATACTTGGTATGAGGTTTCTCACTTCTCCTTTTCTGTGCTGACATTTCACATTTCTAACAGTTATATTATCACCTCAATAAAAGAGGAACAACACACACAAAATAACTATCCACTAACATATAGAGAGAAACCAGTGTCTCTTGTGAAGTACTCTAAGGAAAAAATCAGCTGAGAGGAGACAGCAAATCAGTGCTTTCAGCACCTGCTATTGTGTTACTAAGGCAGTAAAGTTACAAAAACCTGCCCTGTAAAGCAACTCATGCTATATAAGGCAGGACTGAAAGCTCCAAGTCAAGGGCTGAATTGTGTCTATATATAGCCTTGTTTTAAAGACAGTGAATCTTTGAAGGGCAAGTATCAACACCTTGAGGTCTCATTTTTAAATACTCCCAAAATAAAATCTGGGGGAGATGGGCGAATGCTACAATGCAGTGGAGAGCCTCCTGCTCCCCACAGGCCTGCCACCAAGATCAATTTATGGCTTTGATAGTCGTGAGGCACATTGCTCTTTATAGAATCATAGAACTGGAAGGGACCTCAAGAGGTCATCTAGTCCAGGCCACTGCACTCATGGCAGGACTAAGTATTCTAGACCATCCCTGACAGGTGTTTGTTTTACCTGCTCTTAAAAATCTCCAATGATGGAGATTCCACAACCTCTCTACGCAATTTATTCCAGTGCTTAACCACTGTCACAGTTGGAAGTTTTTCTTATTGTCCAACCTAAACCCCCCTTGCTGCAATTTAAACCCATTGCTTCTTGTCCTGTCCTCAGAGGTTAAGAACAACAATTTTTCTCCCTCCTCCTTATAACAACCTTTTATGTGCTTGAAAACATGTCCCCCCCTCAGTCTTCTTTTTTCCAGACTAAACAAACCCATTTTTAAAAATCTTTCTTCATCGGTCACGTTTTCTAGACCTTTAATCATTTTTGCTGCTCTTCTCTGGACTTTCTCCAATTTATTCACATCTTTCCTGAAATGTGGCACCCAGAACTGGACACAATTCTCCAGTTGAGACCTCATCAGTGTGGAGTAGAGCGGAAGAATTACTTCTCGTGTGTTGCTTACAACACTCCTGCTAATACATCCCAGAATGATGTTTGCTTTTTTAAAACAGTGTTACACTGTTGACTCACATTTAGCTTGTGGTCCACTATGACCCCCAAATCCCTTTCTGCAGTACTCCTTCCTAGGCAGTCATTTCCCATTTTAAGAACAGGAGTACTTGTGGCACCTTAGAGACTAACAAATTTATTTGAGCATAAGCTTTCGTGAGCTATAGCTCACTTCACGAAAGCTTATTCTCAAATAAATTTGTTAGTCTCTAAGGTACCACAGGTACTCCTGTTCTTTTTGCGGATACAGACTAACATGGCTGCTACTCTGAAATTTCCCATTTTGTATGCGCGCAACTGATTGTTCCTTCCTAAATGGAGTACTTTGCATTTGTCCTTATTGAATTTCATCCTATTTACTTCAGCCCATTTCTCCAGTTTGTCTGATCATTTTGAACTATAATCCTATCCTCCAGAGCACTTGCAACCCCTCCCAACTTGCTATCGTCTGCAAACTTTATAAGTGTACTCTCTATTATCTAAATCACTGATGAAGATATTGAACAGAACTGGACCCAGAACTGATCCCTGCGGGACCCCACTTGTTATGCCCTTCCAGCATTACTGTGAACCACAATTAAAACTACTCTCTGTGAATGGTTCTCCAAACAGTAATTCACCTACCATATCTCCATCTAGGTTGCATTTCCCTAATTTGTTTATAAGAAGGTCATGCGAGACGATATCAAAAGCTCTACTAAAGTCAAGATATATCAGTTCTACCACTTCCCCCTATCCACAAGGCTTGTTACCCAGTCAAAGAAAGCTATCAGGTTGGGCTGTCAAGATTTTTTCTTGACAAATCCATGCTGACTGTTAATTATCACCTTATTATCTTCTAGGTGTTTGCAAATTGATTGCTTAATTTTTTGCTGTATTATCTTTCTGGGTCCAGAAGTTAAGCTGACTGGTCTATAATTCCCCAGGCTGTCCTTATTTCCCTTTTTATAGATGGGCACTATATTTTCTCTTTTCCAGTCTTCTGGAATCTCTCCCATCTTCCATGACGTTTCAAAGATAATCGCTAATGGCTCAGATATCTCCTCAGTCAGCTCCTGGAGCATTCTAGGATGCATTTCATCAGGCTCTGGTGACTTGAAGACATGTAATTTGTCTAAGTAATTTTTAACTTGTTCTTTCCCTATTTGAGCCTCTGATCCTACCTCATTTTCACTGGCATTCACTAAGTTAGACGTCCAATCACCACCAACCTTCTTGGTGAAAACCGAAACAAAGAAGTCATTAAGCACCTCTGCCATTTCCACATTTTCTGTTACTGTTTTTTCCCCCTCCTTGAGTAATGGGCCTACCCGGTCCTTGGTCTTCCTCTTGCTTCTAATGTATTTGTAGAATGTTTTCTTATTACTCTTTATGTCTCTAGCTAGTTTGATCTTGTTTTGTGCCTTGGCCCTTCTAATTTTGTCCCTACATACTTGTGTTATTTCTTACCTACCAACTCCCTGAGTTTGCTAAAGTCTGCCTTTTTGAAATCCATTGTCTTTATTTCTCTGTTCTCTCTCCTACCATTCCTTAGAATCATGAACTCTATCATTTCAGGATCACTTTCACCCAAGCTACCTTCCACTTTCAAATTCTCAACCAATTCCTTCCTATTTGTCAAAATCAAACCTAGAACAGCCTCTTCCCTAGTAACTTTTTCTACCTTCTGAAATAAAAAAATGTCTCCAATACATTCCAAGAACTTGTTGGATAATCTGTGCCCTGGTGTGTTGTTTTCCCAGCAGATGTCTGGGTAGTTGAAGTCCCCCATCACCACCAAGTCCTGGGCTTTGCATGATTTTCTTAGTTGTTTAAAAAAAGCTTCATCTACCTCTTCTTCCTGGTTAGGTGGTCTGCAGTAGACCCCTACCCTGACATCACCCTTGTTTTTCACCCCTTTTATCCTTCCCCAGAGACTTTCAACAAGTCTGTCTCCTATTTCCATCTCAACCTCAGTCCAAGTGTATACATTTTTAATATGTGAGGCAACACCTCCACCCTTTTTTCCTGCCTGTCCTTCCTGAGCAAGCTTTTCCCTTCTATACCAATATTTCAGTCATACATATTATCCCACCAGATTTACAAGCATTTCAAGTTCTTCCTGCTTATTCTCCATACTTCTCGCATTACTATACATTCATCTAAGATACTGATTTGTTTCCCCCACCCCAAGTTCTGTCTTGCCTCTCCATTATCCCTGCTATAACAGCCCATGCTCCCCCCAAATTCTGACTGTTCTCCCAGATCTCCATGTTTTTGACTTATCTGTGGGCTTTGGTCACCTGCCCCCTTCAAACCTAGTTTAAAGCCCAATCTGTATCCAAATATGCTTGTCTCCTTCCTCGATAGGTGGACCCCATCTCTGTTTAGCAGTACTTCTTCCTGGAACAGGAAGCCGAAGCCCTCCTGGCGACACCATCCTTGCAGCCAGGCATTCACCTCCAGGATGTATCTGTCTCTGACTGAGCCCCTACCCTTGACCAGAGGGATTGAAGAGACAACCAGCTGTGCTCCCAAGTCCTTCACCCTTACTCCCAGAGCCCTGTAGTTACTTCTGATCTGTTGAGGGTCATACCTCGCAGTATCATTAGTGCCCACATGGATGAGTAGCATGGGGTAGTAGTCAGAGGGCCGGATGATCCTCGACAATCCCTCCGTAACGTCTCGGATATCGGCCCCTGGCTGGCAGCATACCTCGCGGGATGCCATGTCAGGGCAACAGATGGGTGCCTCCGTGCCCCTCAAAAGAAAGTCACCAACCACCACTACGATACATTTCCTCCTGGGAGTGGTGGCTGCAATCCTCCCAGCCTTGGGGGTCCATGGCTTCTCCTCCTCCATCTTTGGGGGGTGATTCCTCATCGCTCGTTGCCAGGGCACCATAATGGTTTTCCATCACCATGGTGGGTGGGTTGGGAGTAGGGGTGGAGCACTGCCTGGTGCCAGAAGTAACCAACAGCCAGTATCCTCCGTGTGACTAAGCCATATCTTCCTCTCCCAGTGGTGTGACAGCAGTCCTCTGTAGCTGGATAGCCTCCTCCGCCTTGGATGTCTCCATATGAGCATGGATGCTGCTCAGCCTAGCCACCTCCTTCTTTAGCTCTCCCACCTGTGTCCCGAGAGATTCCACCAGCAGGCACCTTTCGCACTGGATGGTCCCCACAGCCTGGCTTTCTGAGAGTGGGAAATGCAGGCCACAGTCTCTGCAAATCCACACCAAGATCCAGGGTAGGTTCTCTGTCTAGATACAGGTGCAGGTGGAGGAGACAGGAGCAGCGTTGGCACTGGTGATGCAGCACTTCCTAATCATAGTGATTATATTATGTCTCCCACCCACAAACTCCTTCCCAAACTCCCCTGTTTGCGGTCCATTGTTTGCGGTCCCCTGTTCGCTAGCTCCCCTTGGTTGCTCAGCCTCTGGCTTTTAAGGCCTTTTCTACTAGGTCAGCCCTACCCCCTCGTTAATCACACAGGGGGAGGGTGATCGGAAGGCTGACTGAGGCTGATCAAGGATGATCTCCTCACCTCAGTCCCTGCAAAAATCATGGAGTAGGGCCTCAAAGAAACCATTTTGAAGCACTTGGAGGAGAGGAAAGTGATCAGGAACAGTCAACATGTATTCACCAAGGGCAAGTCATGCCTGACCAATCTGATTGCCTTCTATGATGAGATAACTGGCTCTGTGGATATGGGGAAAGCAGTGGACGTGATATATCTTGACTTTAGCAAAGCTTTTTATATGGTCTCCCACAGTATTCTTGTCAGCAAGTTAAAAAAGTATCGATTGGATGAATGGACTATAAGGTGGATAGAAAGCTGGCTAGATTGTCGGGTTCAACAGGTAATGATCAACAGCTCAATGTCTAGTTGGCAGCCCATATCAAGTGGCGTGCCCGAGGGGTCGGTTCTGGGGCTGGTTTTGTTCAACATCTTTATGAATGATCTGGATGATGGGATGGATTGCACTCTCAGCAAGTTCTCAGATGACACTAAGCTGGGGGGAGAGGTAGATATGCTGGAGGATAGAGAGAGGGTCCAGAGTGACCTAGACAAATTGGAGGATTGGGCCAAAAGAAATCTGATGAGGTTCAACAAGGAAAGTGCAGAGTCCTGCACTTAGGACGGAAGAATCCCATGCATCGCTACAGGCTGGGGACCAACTAGCTAAGCAGCAGATCTGCAGAAAAGGACCTGGGGATTACAGTGGATGAGATGCTGGATATGAGTCAGCACTGTGCCCTTGTTGCCAAGAAGGCTAAGAGCATATTGGGCTGCATTAGTAGGAGCATTGCCAGCAGATCGAGGGACGTGATTATTCCCCTTTATTCGGTGCTGGTGAGGCCACATCTGGAGTATTGCGTCCAGCTTTGGGCCCCCCACTACAGAAAGGATGTGGACAAATGGAGGGAGTCCACCAGAGAGCAATGAAAATGATCAAGGGGCTGGGGCACAAGACTTAGGAGGCGAAGCTGAGGGAACTGGGCTTGTTTAGTCTGCAGAAGAGAAGAGTGAGGGGGGAATCTGAGAGCAGCCTTCAACTACCTTAACGGGGGTTCCAAACAGAATGGAGCTTGACTGTTCTCAGTGGTGGCAGATGACAGAACAAGGAGTAATGGTCTCAAATTGCAGTGGGGGAGGTCTAGGTTGGATATTAGGAAACACTATTTCACTAGGAGAGTGGTGAAGCACTGGAATGCATTACCTAGGGAGGTGGTGGAATTTCCATCCTTAGAGGTTTTTAAGGCCCGGCTTGACAAAGCCTTGGCTGGGATGATAGTTGGTGTTGGTCCTGCTTTGAGCAGGGGGTTGGACTAGATGACCTCCTGAGGTTTCTTCCAACTCTAATCTTCTGTGATTCTATGATCCAGGAAACAAAGGCTCAAACAGTCTCCAGACACACAATCCCAGCTGACCCTGTAACTGAAATAACTTGAAAGAGAAGGAAAAACACAAACAGCCAAACAAACTCACTCACCCCAAGGTTAGTACTCACACCTTGTTCGTTTAGCAGGGGAATTTCCTTTTTCCCCCTCTCAAACTGCCCTGTTCGCTATGAGTCAGTGCTATACATTTTTTCAATAGCAACATCTTGTTTTTAAATGATACTGCAACAACTTTAGGTTTTCAAATAATTTTTTTAAATGATCTCACCACAACATCTCATGTGACAAATTTTCAAAGGTGCTACATAAGTTGTACTCAAGGAATTTCCCTGTGGGAACTTAGCTTTTGAATGTGTATGAGTGTTGGGATGTGTGCACACAGTCAAGGTCATATAGAAACTTTGAAGACAATTTAGAACTCTCTTTTGACAATCAGGTCATTTCTGTTAATTCTAAGAGCTCCCCACACATCCACCAGTGGATACTTTCAAGCACATGGTGCTCATCTACCTGTGTGCTTCACCTGCAGTCTGCTCTTCACTGCTGGGAGGCAGGATATCACTAGTCCCAGCCCTTGCATTCATTCTCTGAGAATTCCAACATCTTTTTAAAAAGCAAAAGAAAGTAAGGCAGCTACCTCCTATTACACTATTGCTTTCTCCCTGTCCAAGCAGAGTAGACTGATGTTGCAATGTTCAGAGTATATTTCTAATAATGATATGTTTGCTACTAAGTCTGAAGGAGGCAATGATCTCAGTCACAAGTTGCCTTTATCCAGTCATATGGTACATTTCTAATCTTTCTTACATTCGTAGCTGCCAAAATTACTCACTTCTGTGGCTGCTTCACAACATTATGGAAAGTACTAAAACTGTTACTTGCAACCATTTAAGAGCCTTCAAAGCACCAAAGAAATTAACTAACCAAATCCTCAATCCTGCACACACTTATGCATGTGCTTAACATTAAGCATGTGTCAAGTCCCAATGACAACCATGCTGACTTCAATGACACTGCTCCTGTGTTGCTTGCATATGGCTACACTTGCAGATGTAGAGCACTGGGAGTTAAACCAGCCTTCGGAGACCACAGCAGGGAAAATGCTGCTGTGTGTTTACACTGTCAGTTGCAAGTGCACCGGCATGGCCACATTAGCATAGGGTGACCAGACTGTCCTGATTTTATAGGGACAGTCCCGATATCTGGGGCTTTGTCTTACATAGGCGCTTATTACCCACCACCCCCGTCCCGATTTTTCACACTTGCTGTCTGGCCACCCTACATTAGCAGCTCTTGCAATGCCACAGAGAGCAGTGCATTGTGGTAGCTATTCCAGTGTGCAAGTGGCTGCAATGTGCTTTTCAAATGGGGAGGGGGGTGGAGTGTGACAGGGAGTGTGTTGTGTGTATGGGGGGGAAGAGAGAGTGGGTTTTCGGGGGGCTGAGAGAGTGTCAGCATGCTGTCTGGTAAGTTCAGACAGCAGCAGAGCCCTCTCCCCCACCCTCTCTCTCACACACACTCACAACAGCAGCATTCCACAGTAAGGGTTTGCTTTGTCCCGTAGCAGATAAGGAAACAGAGCTTTGAAAGGGGATATCCACATTCCTGCAGCCAATTTCAAAACAATGAGAAAAGTGGCCACTTGACTTCAGGGGATTATGGGACGTTTCCGGAGGCCAATCACAGCACAGTAATGCAACACCTTGTCCACACTGACGCCAGCTGGAGCGCAGCAAGCTCTATGCTTCTCGTGGAGATGGATTACCAGGAGCGCTCCAGCTGCAGAGTCCAGGCACTCTATGTGCCTTGCCAGTGTGGACACATTGGGAGTTAGGGCGCCCGGGGCTGCTTTAATGTGCTGTAACTTGCAAGTGTAGCCAAGCCCTAAGTGTTTGCAAGATTGGGGCCAACACAGTCAACAAGTATAACCTGGTGTCAGAGTCAGTAGAAGGCAGAAATATTAACCCAAAAATTGAAAGTTTGAGACAAGACTTTTGGTCCTGGGTCATTAAGTCAGAATCACCAGAAAAGTACACGATCTTGCAAAATTAAAAGGGGAGGAATAAACATCAAAGATTAATTGCCTTTCACTTGGCAAAAGAAATGCATCTCTGCTTTATAGCTGTAGCAAACCTATTACAGAATTCTTACAAATTCTCCACTGGAAAATACTATACCTACGGGATTAGCCAGCTGATACTGACCCACCATACTGACCCAAGTGACCCAGCACTTAATTTGTATCCACAAAATATGGGAAAGCACATGAGTAAGGGCTGTAGGAACAAGCCCATATATTAACTCACTTTTAAAAAACAACAAAAATGGATTTATGTTACCAGTAAAGCTCTTAAGAACTAAAGGGCTAATGATATTGCTCTGAATTGTCTCATCTGCTACCAGTGAGCTTGCAATATTCTACTTGCCAAGGGAGAATATATATTTATTTTAAATGTGACAGTGAAAATTTTCCCCCCTTATCAATCATCATGGTAAAGGGCCAGGGAGCAGATTTTGGTCCAATTCAGAGGTGAGCATAAGTGAGCCAAGTAGGGTTGCCAGGCATCGGGTAAAAAGTCCGGTTGGCGGCACAGTAGGGGCTAAAGAAGCAGCCGGCATATCCTTGTGGCCGCTAGGCACAGGGGAGGCCTGAGCGGCAGCTCTGCAGCTCCCACTGGCCAGGAACCATGGCCAATGGGAGCTGTGGGGGTGGCTCCTGCAGACAGAGGGAGTGCACAGAGCCGCCTGGCCATGCCTCTACCTAGGGGCTGCAGAGACATGCCTGCTGCTTCTGGGAGTCGTTTGAGGTAAGCACTACTCGGAGCCCGCACCCCGAGCCTCCCATGCTCCAGCGTGGACCCCCCCTCCTGCATCCTGAACCCCTCATTTCTGGCCCCACCCTGGAGCCCGCACCCCCAGCTGGAGGTGTCACCTCCTCCCACACCCCAACCCCCTGCCTCAGTCCAGTGAAAATGAATGAATGAGTGAGGGTGGGGGAGAGCGAGTGACAAAAGGATGGAGTGAGCAGGGATGGGGCCTCAGAGAAGTGGTGGGGTAGGGGCAGGGCAGAGAGCAGGGGGAGGGTGTTCAGTTTTCAGCCACCCTAGAGCCAAGAGGACACTTATATTGGTGTACATTACACCTCCTTCCAGTCCTTCCTGGTCACGCATGTTAAACCAATTTAGATTCACTCTAGACTAGTGGTCACCAACCAGTTGATAGTGATCGACTGGTCAATCCTAGAGGCTCTTCCAGTCAATCGCGATCTCTGGTGGTGCAATGTGGCTGCCGCTAAGCCAGGCTCCCCGCCTGCCCCAGCCTCACGCTGCTCCCGGAAGCGGCCAGCGCAGCCCCACGGGGCAGGGGGGTCTCCCTCCGCGTGCAGCTCTTGCCTGCAAGCACCGCCCCCACAGCTCCCATTGGCCGGGAACAGGGAGCTGTGACAATGGGAGCTGTGGGGGCAGTGCTTGCAGAGAGGGGCAGCGTGCAGAGCCACGTGCCCCCCGCCCTCTCCCTGGGGTCGCAGGGGCCTTTTCCAGGAGTGGCATGGGGCCAGGGTAGGCAGGTAGCCTGACTTAATGGCAGCCACGCTGCGCCACCAAATGGGAACTGCCGGAGGTAAGTGCTGCCCGGCGGGAGGCCGTACCTCAGACCCCCTTCTGCATCCCGAACCCCCTCCTGCACCCTAAGCTCCAACCCTGAGCCCCCTCCCAGAGCCAGCACCCCCATACCCCTTCCTGCACCCCAACCCCCAGCTCTGAGCCCCCTCCCAGAGCCAGCACCCCCATACTCCCTCCTGCACCCCAACCCCCAGCTCTGACCCCCCTCACAGAGCCAGCACCCCATACCCCCCCTCTATTCGACATTGGTGAGGCCTCATCTGGAGTACTGTGTCCAGTTTTGGGCCCCACACTACAAGAAGGGTGTGGAAAAATTGGAGAGAGTCCAGCAGAGGGCAACAAAAATGACTAGGGGACTGGAACACATGACTTATGAGGAGAGGCTGAGGGAACTGGGATTGTTTAGTCTACAGAAGAGAAGAATGAGGGGGGATTTGATAGCTGCTTTCAACTACCTGAGAGGTGGTTCCAAAGAGGATGGATCTAGACTATTCTCAGTGGTAGCGGATGACAGGACAAGGAGTAATGGTCTCAAGTTGCAGTGGGGGAGATTTAGGTTGGATATTAGGAAAAACTTTTTCACTAGCAGGGTGGTGAAGCACTGGAATGCGTTACCTAGGGAGGTGGTGGAATCTCCTTCCTTAGAAGTTTTGAAGGTCAGGCTTGTCAAAGCCCTGGCTGGGATGATTTAACTGGGGATCGGTCCTGCTTTGAGCAGGGGGTTGGACTAGATGACCTCCTGAGGTCCCTTCCAACCCTGATATTCTATGATTCTCCTTCACCCCAACACTCTTCCCCAGTCCAGAGCCCCATCCTGCACCCAAACTCCCTACCAGATCTTGCATCCCTCACCCCCTCTGCACCCCAATCCCCTGCCCCAGGCTCAGCCCAGAGCCCGCTTCCACACTGCGAACCCCTTGGCCCCAGCCCAGAGGCCGCACTCCCTCCCAAATCCCAACCCCCTACCCCAGCCCGCTGAAAGTGAGTGAGGGTGGGGGATGGAGTGACGGAGAGAGGGGGGATGGAGTGAGTGGGGCGGGGCTTTGGGGAAGGGGTGGCGTAGATCCTGGGTTGCCCTTAAATTCAAAAAGTGATCTTGGATATAAAAAGGTTGGAGACCACTGCTCTAGACTCACCTCCATAATCTCACACGCATTTACCAACATGGATTTTACAATCTCCCCCTTGTGCATCACATTTTAATTTGACCCTCTGTGCCTAAATTGGTAAATTTTAATTACAGTTTTCCAAGGGTAGGAAAGAAAGGGATTGTCTCCCCACTGTATGAGACCTTATGGAAACTCCTCTTCTAGTGTTCAGGGTGGGTTGGAGATCTATGGTACGGGAAACTAGCCACCCACTGAAAGAATCATCCCTGCTTAACCTGTTGATTCCAAATTAGAAATCCAAATGGATACTGACATTGCTCAAAACTGTTCCTCTTCAGGTCTGCAGGAACAGCCAATGGAAGAATTTCACTCTTGTTAGTGTGAAATAATTTAACCTGTTCAAATAAAAAGAACACTGCGAAGGAAGACTGTTGTTTCCTATTAATTGGTTGTTTTGTTAATAAAGATAAATCAGAAACCTCCTAGGGAAGGAACAGTCAGTAAACTCTTTACCTGTCATCACAGTAGGTAAATTTCATGTCCATGCTATGGCGACTCAAGAAAGTCTTGCTGTCTAGTGGGATATCCATGTTTGACGGGTGCTGAATGGGTTCACACATTATTATAAGGCAGGTGAGGAGAGGCTCCTTATATCCACACAGGGTGTGAGGAGGGCAAGTGTTATACACCTTAACTTGTCCAGTGCAGTGCAAGACCTGAAACAAATAATGATTTTATAACAGGGCATTAGTTTAAAAGACTGTGAAAAGACAGTCTGACTTTCATCAATAAAACTTGTTATGGCTAAAATGTGATACCTTCCATGTGGCAGATTTGAGGTTTACAGTTCTGCCTCTGTTGGTAACAGTGCATTTCATTCTCATGAAGAAGTCACGCTCTGTGGATATCTCTTTGCTTTTCTTTCCAAAGCCTGGACCTAAGGTGAGGGAAAAAGGCAAATTCTTGACTAATACATTTTTTGCGGGGGTTAGGGGATGCTTGTGTTGCTTTTTAAAATTCTCTCTTTTGTTTTTATGCATAAAGGATTTGTAGATAACAGATTGTTTGGTTCTCAAATTACCACCTTCCACATCAAGACCTGTGCCCTGCGTACTCTTGGTTTAAGTAATATTTAGCACTAGTGTGAAAAATAAATCCACTCCTAGGGTAAAGTATTAGACCTTTCTGGCACTTTAGTCCCATTGAATCCCATGCTAAGTCCCCAATCATGCAAACTACTTCATGTGGGCAGACTCCTGTGCCCATGCAGAGCGTCAGAATCAAGCAGGACTCTGTACAAGTGCAATGGTCCACCCATGCAGAGTATTTTGCACAGGTTTGGGGTGTAAAGATTTAAATGGTACAGGAGCCCTGTTCATTTTTAACCCGTATTTCAGCTTGTGGTACATAATCTTTGTGAACTATTACAAGTGAAGATGTTGCATCTGTTTTAGGCTGGAAACAAGAAAGCACCAGAACACACAGTTCTTAGTGCTGTTATATTTAATCACAAAGTTTTAAAAACAGTGGAAACGTTGATGCCAAATACTACTCCAGGTGTTAACATTCCCATTTGCCTGTGGCCACTATCTAACTTCTGCTATCTGTTAGCTGCTTTATTGGGGTGTTTAAAAGGCAAAGAAGAAAAATACATCAAAGATTTTAACCTTTTTCTTACCAGTTTTCAAACTCAGATTCTCTCGAATTTCCTCATGGTCACATGGGTGAGTAAAGTCAAATATGCTATGTCCAGTTAATTCCACCTGTTCAGAAAACAATACACATATTTAGCCAAAAGTGAGGAGAATAAATAAAATTTAATAATCAGAAGACTATTTTGGAACACTGATTCGTTCAATGCAATCAGAGAAAAGGCAAAAGCAATACAAACATGCCTCATCTTTTCTTGATGATAATTTCAGTTCTTCACATTCTTTTACCTGTTTCCCTAAGGTATGGTTTCTCTGGGGCGTTTTTGAGGATATTTTGGGTAACAACAAAATAATTCTTAAGCTTAGAACTATAAGCTAGATAGCCTCAACAAACTAATCAGTCAGTGAAACTAAGTCTATTTACAACTGAAGATCTGGCCCTAAAATATTAAAAGCAGAAATGATAGGCAGTCTATTGGAGACACAACGTGCCAAATTCAGCTCCGGTGCGTGCAACTGTCATAGTGTGCATATAAGCAATAATTTGAGCCCACTCTTATTTATCAGCTATTATTTAGATTCTATACCCTGTAGATTCATTTGTGCATTTTGATTTAACCCTTAAACTGACTGATAACTCACTTCACCAATGCAAAGGGCCTGATCTGAAGTCAATGACAAGACTTCATTGACTTCAATGGCCTTTGGATCCAACTGACAACATCCAAGTAATCAGACTTTATGTGGGAGAAGGGCAAGGGGACATGGAGAACATGGCACCACAGCTCTCCCACACATGCTGCAGTCACTGCTCCAGTCTCTGGACTGGAATGGCAGTTACTGCTCCTGAATGCGATGTGCAAGGTATGTAACGACCACTGGATTAGAGCAAGATAGACCCTGTGGCCCTCAGCTTTGTCTGTCCCTGGCCCAACTTCTAACAGTCTTTGTAGGGCCACTCCCCTATCTTGGGGTACACGTGGTGCTGAGCAACCTCTGCACAGCCACTCCACCCCCTGCACTTATGGCAGTCAATAGCCTCCCACGCCACAGGTGAATCTTAGCATAGGCAGTGCCTCAGGCACTGGGGCCCTTTGGTCCCGCCTCTTCTTTCCCTGTGGCACATAACAGTTTAGTCTCCTGCAGGCTACAATATTTTGGTGTAATTTCAGCGGTTGGGTTTTGTGCGTGGGTGCTGGGTGCTGTTGGTGGCCTGTGACACACAGGAGGTCAGACTAGATGATCTGGTGGTCCCTTCTGGCCTTAAACTCTATAACTCTATGACATTAAAAAAAAACCTCCGAACCCCAAACAAACCACTCCCCTATCAACAAAATTTGTGAACAGAGGCCAGTCTTGTAGCCTCCAAATCCAGGGCCTAGCAGGCCAAATGGAAAATGGTGTTCCAGAGCGGAGAACCCTTCCCTGAGGATATCCTGCACGGACGCACCCCAGTTTTAAACTGAGAGGCTGACAGCTCAAGATGCTGATTCAGAGTGCTGCAGTGTCACACAGGAGCTACATTTGCTCACTGTGTCTTTCACTGAATGAGATCGCGGCTTTACTACGCAGAATTTGAGTTAGTCAGAAGCATAGTGGAGACAGAAACTATGTCAAGGTTTCTAGGAATTATGTTACAACGGCAGCTCTTTGAAAGCAGTAAGGAACAGGTTACCTGTGTGAGGCCCATGTATTTGTTGATGTTCTCTGACAAAAAGATCATGTCTCCATCCTGCGTCACCACAGCAATAAATCCCTCCAAAGCTTTCAGGTACAAGTTGTCTATCTGCTGGTCTGTCTCTAGGTCACTCTCATTGTCAGTACATACTGAAATAAAAGGAAAGTGGCCAAAAAAATCAGTTTTCAGAGCCATCATTTTTCTACTTACTTTCTAATCACACCAAATACCCACATGCTTTTCCGATGCCAGTATGCTGGTTATAGAAAAACCCTCTGTGGGAGGAGAACAACTGGGTGGGCCATCTGCATTGGGTCTGAAGGGGACATGTCCATCATTAGGAAGAGAGAAGACATCTTTTGTAAAGGGGAAGAAACACTTACCTTACAGTAACTGTAGTTCTTCAGGAAGTGTTGTCCATAATATATATTCCACTGTTGGTACACATGCACCCAGTGCATTCACATTCAGATTATTTTGGCTAGCAGTGTCCTTTGGGGGCTACATCTGTAACGTGAACGTCCTTGTGCCTCTAATCGATGACATAAAGGGTGGGGCAACCCCAACTGCTCCTCAGTTCCTTCACCAATATAGAAACCAGGTGTTGTCAGACTCTCTGTGGTAGCAGGGAAAGAGGGCGGCTCACGGAATAGATATGGGCAACATATCTTGAAGAACCACAGTCACTGTAAGGTAAGTAACTATTTCTTCTTCTTCTTCGAGTCCTTGCCTATATATATTCCACTCTTGGGACTCACAAGCAATAACCTATCTCATAAGAAATGGGCACTAGGAGCCTACTTAAATAATGAACAAAGTGTGGCCCTACCAAAATTAACATCAGATTTTGACACTTCCACTATGGAGTAAAACTGGGCAACTATGTGCACGAGACCCTAAGTACAGCTCTCTAGTGTTGGAATATTTCTCAAAGCAGCAGTAGAAAATGCTTGCACTCTTGTAGAGTGAGCTGTCACTCTCACTGGTGGGTCTATTTTTCCTAACTCATAGCACAGTCTGATATGAATAGAAATCCAGTTAGAAAGTCTCTTTGTTGAAATGGCCTGACCTTTCACTCTGTCCCCATAAGGTATCAACAAACTTGGGGATACCCTAAATGGCTTAGTTCTGGCTTTGTAGAAAGAAAGTACCTAAGAACTTCTAGGGCATGAGACTTAGCCTTACCTTTGTTGGAATGTGGCTTGGGGAAAAACATAGATGGGCGTATAAAACTTTGTTTAGATAGAAATCAGAGACTACCTTGGCAAAAAACTTCAGGTGAGGTCTCAAGGACATCTGGTTTTTGCACATGGGGGCCCTTGCACTACTGCTTGCATCTCTCCTAGCCTTATGGAGGATATTACTGCTCCCAGGCAGGCTGTTTTGATGAAAATGTGATCATGGTGCAAAGGGTGGACCCATTAACTCTGTCAGTACAATATTTAGATCCCAAGGAGTGGGGCATTCTATGACTGGGAGATAAACCCTCATAAGGTCTTTTAGGAACCAAGGCACCAGAGGGCATGATAATGTAGAATACCTCTATATTGTCCTGGGGGAACATGCACTGACATATCCAGGTGATAACCACTTGGCTGGTACAGAGACTTCAACCACCCTTGCATGCAATGAAGATGAAGTCTGTCATGCTGCATTACATAGGTGGAGGAGGCTATTGTGTCCTAAAAGTCTGAGACAAGTCCTCACCAATATCTTGGGATGAACTTGTAGGTAGATGGGACAGGTCTTGCAATCTCTCTTGTGGAAGATAAGCCATTTGAGATATTACCTCTAGCTGGAGAGGCAACTGTACGGTAGATTGGATGGAGAGATTTTTTTAGGTTCAAGAACCAAAACTGCCTCAGCCATGCTGGAGGTACACCATGATTATCCCTTGAATGGAAATTAGTATTGACTTTTCACCTCTTCAGGTCTAAGAGAGAACAGAGACCACTGAAGGGGGTCAGCTAGCTGTTGATGCGACTTTTTTTGGCTAAAGAGGCTAAAGAGACTAGCAGATGTTCTGTTCAAGATAAATCTATATTTATTCTGAGATAAGCTGCCACGACTGCTCGCCATTTTTGTGAATACCCTTGATTTTGTCAATCGATTAAATGGTAGCAAACTATACTGGTAGTACAAATTGTGCACTTGAACTCTCATACCTTCTGTATGCAGGGCAAATTACTATATTGAAATAAGCATCCTGGCAGTCATATGCTGTGTACCAGTCAAGTGGATTTAGGGTTAGAAGTATCAAGTTCAGAGCCACCTTCCTGACCTTGAGCGTGTGAATAAAGGTGTTCAACTGCCTCAGGTCCAGAATAAGGCACCAGCACTCTTTCTTTTTGGGAATCAGAAAGCAATGAGAGTAAAACCCTATGCTCTGTGCTCTTGAGGCACTTCTTCCACTGCTTTGGGATTTAGAAATGACTGCACATCCTGATGCAGCCTGCTGTCATGAGAGGGAGCCTGAAAAGGGATGGAGAAGATGTATAAGGATTGGGGCTGACGGTGGTCTGGAATTGGATGGAATAACCCATTTCTATGATTTTCAGGGTTCAGGGCTCCATGATGATCCAGATCATATGAAAATGAAATAAAAGATTCTCAAGAAGAGGGGATATAACAGGAATATCCAGAAGAATATGTACACTGCTCTTGACCAAGGACTTAGATCTGCTGCCTTGATGAGGAGGGTGCATATGACTTCCTTTTGTGGAATTTTTGGCACTTTCTTGGAGTTTCAAGTTGTCTTTATTGGGTACCTCTCCTGTGGTTGAGGCCTAACGTGCTTCCACTTTGATGCAGGAGTATAGATTCCTAAGGACCTTAGTGTGGTACATGAGTCCTTCAGAAAGTGTAAAGTCTTCATCGTTTTCACAGTGAAAGTTTCACATCCCTCAAACAAACATCCTCAGTTGTAATTTGTACCTCTTTAGGGATCCCTGATGACTAGAGCCAAGAGGATCTCCTTCTGGCAAACTGAGGTAGCCATAGATCTGGGAGCTGTATTTGTAGATCAATAGCTGCTTGGAGGGTTGTACACACCACCAGTTGACCTTTATCCAGCAAATACTTAAATTCCTCCCTAGTACCTTAGGGAAGGTATGACACTTGGCAGATCAGGTGCCAACTCATGCCAGAGCCCTAGGCTAATTCAATTGTGTATTAGTATAGATCAAAGTGATGGTTAAATGTATAAGAATGTACTTGGTGTTTAAACTTCCACTAGTGGGATGTTACTTGCATTGTTTTCACTTATTTGTATCCTGTTATAATATAGTAGCAAACATTTACATTGTGTATACCCCGTAACTAAATAACCTACCATATGAGCCACCAAGCAAGAAAGAAGCCTTGTGGAATGCAAATGAAGAACTTTAACAGAAAAGTGCTAATTTCAAAGCCAAGTGGTCATTGTATGTGATGTTTGGAGGTCAAAGACTCAAAATGCATTCCTTACTCTCCGTAATCAAAGGAAAAGTTCACATGTAAAGTGACACTATCCATTTGATTTCTGTGAGAAGCAGCTATAAGTATGGATTCAAGGAAGGATCCTGCATCTATGGACAATTTGGACTCTTACAGGGAAGGGTACCAGATGCAAAGCAGAGCTCCCCAGAGACAGGCTGAAAAGACTTTTGGGAAACTGGCAGTTTATTACATCACTGCCACCATTTGAAATTACAAACTCTGACTCACCTGTGCAAATATTTTCCCTGCTTTAACCTCTCAATAACTCTCATTTCCTTTTCTTAGCTAATAAACTTTTAGTTAGTTTACTATAGAATTGGCTACTAGTGCTATCTTTGGTATAAGATCTAGAGTACAAGTTGATTAGAGGTAAGTGACTGGTCCCTTGGGACTGGAAACAACCTAAATGTGATGTGATTTTTGGTGTAAGTAATCATTTTATCACAAAGTTCACTTTGTCTGGGTGGCAAGATAGATTGGAGAGTCTATGGGAACTGCCTGTGACTCCATGGTAAAACTGGTATAGTGATCCAGGAGTTCCTATTTGTCACTGGCTTGGTGAAATCTAATTATAGAACATACCTCTAGTTTCGGGTGTCTGCCCTGTTTTCTGACAGTCTGCCCTGAGCTAGGCACTCACAACCATGAGCCATTCCAGACAGTGTGACAGAAGCTTGTCTGCAAATTTAGATATGAAATCTCAATTCATATAATTGTGCTTTACCAACACGGCCTGGTAATTGGCGATTCTCATTTGGAGCTGTGATGTAGAATTTTTCTATCTTTTGATATTGCTTTTTGTTAACTGTCTTCTAGTCATCTAAGTCAAGGTAGATGACATAGGTACCACAGTCTCCTCAGGGGATGTGGATGAGATGAATGCTCGGACGGGATGGTCTTCCGTCTGAGACTCCTCACCAGAGCCATGACTATTCTGTTCAGCAGACCATGGATCAGACTATGCTGGTTGTAGAGTCCCCTTGTGAGATGGATAAGGTGACCTAGCTCTGGACTGAGATGTAGACTCTGTCTTTCTAGCATGACTCATTCCCCATGGAACCTAATAAGGCCAAGGGTGTTGCGAAGCATAAGAGGCAGGTGGCCAAGGGGAATACTATAACACACCAGGGAACGCTATAACTCTTTGAGATTCTATAGGCTAAGA
Source organism: Natator depressus (assembly GCF_965152275.1). Taxonomy (NCBI): domain Eukaryota; kingdom Metazoa; phylum Chordata; order Testudines; family Cheloniidae; genus Natator; species Natator depressus. Next base: position 176,267,637 of record NC_134236.1, on the reverse strand, counting down.
TAATTAAACTAAGTCTTTGACTCCCTCTCAGGTGTATACTGGCCTTAATGCCCAGACCTCAGAGAACAAGTGAGTGAAACCTTTCTACTGCCCTTAGAGTCTGAGGAGGAGAATGAATAGTCATCCTGGAGAGGAGAAACTGTACCAGCTGATGTGCTGGGAGACGCCTCAGACTGAACTCTGATCAATACTGCTTAAGTACTCAGTACCACAGGAGCTGGCTTCCTCCTTTCCCAGGGGTCTCAACCCCCACTCAGTTCCAGGGCCCACCTCCACCCCACCTCTTCCTGCCCCTGCCCCAGTTCCGCCCCTCCCCCAAGCATGCTCCATCCCCGCTCCTACCCCCAGCGCCTCCTGCACACCGCGGAACAGCTGACTGCAGTGGGCGGGAGGCACTGGGCAGGATGGGGAGGAGCTGATCGGCGGGGCCGCTGGCAGGTGAGAGACACTGCAGGGGAGCTGGCTGCCAGTGGGAGCTAAGCGCTCACTCATTTTTTTTTATGGGTGTTCCAGCACTGGAACACCCACGGAGTCGGTGCCTATGCTCAGTACCAGTATAGGAGCAATGGTTGGTACTAGGCGAGGCACCTTCACTACTGCTAATAGCAGGGAATCTGGTACTGAAGAGACGAGTAGGTGTTCTTTACAATGCTTCAGTACTGAATATGTTGGTTCCACAGACAGCTGAGAGGATGACATCAGTATTGGGGTGGGTAGTACTGGGGGACTCAGTGACATAAGAACGGCCATACTGGGTCAGACCAAAGATGGTCTAGCCCAGTATCCTGTCTTCCAACAGTGGCCAATTGCCAGTTGCCCCAGAGGGAATGAACAGAACAGGTAATCGTCAAGTGATCCGTTCCCTGTTGCTCATTCCCAGCTTCCTGCAAACAGAAGCTAAGGACACCATCCCTGTCCATCCTGGCTAATAGCCATTGACGGACCTATCCTCCATGAATTTATCTAGTTCTTTTTTAAACTCTTTTATAGTCTTGGCCTTCACAATATCCTCTGGCAAAGAGTTCCACAGGTTGACTGTGCGTTGTGTGAAGAAATACTCCTTTTGTTTGTTTTAAACCTACTGCCTATTCATTTCATTTGGTGACCTCTAGTTCTTGTGTTATGAGAATGATTAAATAGCACTTCCTTCTTTACTTTCTCCACATCAGTCATAATTTTATAGATCTCAATCATATTCCGCCTTAGTCATCTCTTTTCCAAGCTGAAAAGTCCCAGTCTTATTAATCTCCCCTCATACAGAAGCCGTTCTATACCCCTAATAATTTTTTTGCCCTTTTCTGAACCATTTTCCAATTCCAAAATATATTTTTTGACATGGGGTGACTACATCAGCACGCAATATTCAAGATGTGGGCGTACCATGGATTTATATAGAAGCAATATGATATTTTCTGTCTTATTATCTATCCCTTTCTTAATGATTGCCAATGTTTTGTCTGCTTTTTACTGCCGCTGCACATTGAGTAGATGTTTTAAGAGAACTATCCACAATGACTCCAAGATCTCTTTCATGAGAGGTAACAGCTAATTTAGACCCCATCACTTTATATGTATAGTTGGGATTATGTTTTCCAATGTACATTAATCGGCATTTATCAACATTGAATTTTATCTGCCATTTTGTTGCCCAGTCACCCAGTTTTGAGAGATCCTTTTGTAGCTCTTCACAGTCTGCCTGGGACTTAACTATCTTGAGTATGGTAGTTTTGGATCATCTGTAAATTTTGTCACCTCACTGTTTACCCCCTTTTACAGATCCTTTATGAATACGTTGAATAGGACTGGTCCCAGAACAGACCCCTGGGGGACACCACTATTTACCTCTCTCTATTCTGAAAAATGACCATTTACTCCTACCCTCTGTTTTCTATCTTTTAACCGGTTACCAATCCATGAGAGGACCTTCCCTCTTATCCCATGACAGTTTACTTTGCGTAAGAGCCTTTGGTGAGGGACCTTGTCAAAGGCTTTCTGAAAATCTAATTACACTATATCCACTGGACCCCCCTTGTCCACAGGCTTTTTGACACCCTCAAAGAATTCTAGTAGATTGGTGAGGCATGATTTCCCTTTACAAAAACCATGTTGACTCTTCCCCAACAAATTATGTTCATCTATGTGTCTGACAATTTTGTTCTTTACTATAGGTTCAATCAGTTTGCCCAGTACTGAAGTCAGCCTGTAATTGCCAGGATCACCTCTGGAGCCCTTTTAAAAAATTGGCATCACATTAGCTATCCTCCAGTCATTTGGTACAGAAGCTGATTTAAATGATAGGTTACAGACTACAGTTAGTAGTTTTGCAATTTCACATTTGAGTTCCTTCAGAACTCTTGGGTGAATGCCATCTGGTCCTGGTGACTTATTACAGTTTTAGTTTATCAAACCTCCTCTAATGACACCTCAATCTGGGATAGTTCCTCAGATCTGTCGCCTAAAAAGAATGGTTCAGGTTTGGGAATCTCCCTCACATCCTCAGCTGTGAAGACCAATGCAAAGAATTCATTTAGTTTCTCTGCAATGACCTTATCATCTTTAAGTGCTCCTTTAGCATCTCGACTGTGCAGTGGCTCCACTGGTTGTTCAGCAGGCTTCCTGCTTCTGATGTACTTAAAAAAAAATCCTTTTACTTTTTGAGTCTTTGTCTAGCTGTTCTTTAAATTCTTTTTTGGTCTAATTATATTTTTACACTTCATTTGCCAGAGCTTATGCTCCTTTCTAGTTTCCTCACTAGGATTTAACTTCCACTTTTTAAAGGATGCCTTTTTGCCTCTCACTGCTTCTTTTACTTTGTTGTTTAGCCACGGTGGCACTTTTTTGTTTCTCTTACTACTTTTTTTTAATTTGGGGTATACATTTAAGTTGAGCCTCTATTATGGTGTCTTTAAAAAGTTTCCATGAAGCTTGCAGGGATTTCACTTTTGGCCCTGTGCCTTTTAATTTCTGTTTAACTAGCCTCCTCATTTTCGTGTACTTTCCTTTTCTGAAATTCAATACTATAGTGTTGGGGTGTTTACATTTAATTATATTATGGTCATATTACCAAGCAGCCCAGCTATATTCACCTCTTGAACCAGATCCTGTGTTCCGCTTAGGACTAAATCAAGAATTGCCTCTCCTTGTGTGGGTTCTAGGACTAGCTGCTCCAAGAAGCAGTCATTTAAGGTGTCAAGAAACTATCTCTGCATCCCGTCCTGAGATGACATGTACCCAGTCAATATGGGGATAGTTTAAATCCTCCATTATTATTGAGTTTTTAATTTTAATAGCCTCTCTAATCTCCCTGAGCATTTCACAGTCACGATCACCAACCTGGTCAGATGGTCGGTAATATATCCCTACTGCTATATTCTTATTATTAGAGCATGGAATTACTATTTCTAGAGATTTTATGGTACAGTTTGGTTCATTTAAGATTTTTACTTCATTTCATTTTATACTTCCTTTCACATGGAGTGCCACTCCCCCACCAGCACAACCTGTTCTGTCCTTCCGATATATTTTGTACCCTGGCATTACTGTGTCCCATTGATTATCCTCATTCCACCAGGTTTCTGTGATACCTATCATATCAATATCCTCATTTAATATGAGGCACTCTAGTTCATTCATCTTATTATTTAGACTTCTAGCATTGGTATATAAGCACTTTAAAAACTTGCCACTTTTTAGCTGTCTGCCACTACGTGATGTAATTGAATGGGGCTTCTTTTCATTTGACTGTTTCTCATCAGATCCTACCTGTATCTTAACATCATGGGTACCTGAAGTACATTTTTGTGCCTTGTGCTCCCCTTTCAGCTGAGCCCTGAGAGGATTTGGGGCTTTTAAGGAAGGACCTCATGACGGAGACCTAGGTCTCGTCCCTCTGTGGACTCTGCTTTTTCCTCCCCCTTGTCCCCTGAGATTTAGCCAGGCAAGGAGGATCTTTAGGAACAGCTGTTTCAACTCAGAAAGTAGAGGAGCCAGCAGGAGCCCTTTTAGAGAATGAGCACTCGAAGGTTTTTGCCCAAGACACCCCAGGGCCTGAAGGGGGATTCACTGACCTCTCTAGCAGGAACTTTTTCAGGTGAGATGCCATAGCTCCTTCGATGCACTGAGAAACTGATTTACAGATGGCACATCACTATGTAATGTGCTGCACACCCAGATACAACAAGCATCTGGCATGCCCATTACTGAGAGACATTACTGCCAGAAATGAAGGGCAACCGTTAAAGCCTGGAAACTTGTCTTCAGTCATTATGATTGATCCCTGATTCCCTGTACTGGGGCAAACACTGAGGAAAAACCAAAATTCCTTATTATTGAAGAAAAAAGGAGAGGCTAAACTAACAATAATCACTAACGAACAGCTATCTATTTACAAAACAATGGGTAAGCTGCACAGTGAGCAAAGAGGGTACTGCCATGGTGAAACAGAACTGAGGGGCAGCTGGGGTCACTCTGCCCTTTATACCCTCAGTTGGAGATATGAGGATACACAGGGAGTATCTACATTGCAGCTGGGAAGGTGTCTCCCAGCCTGGGCAGACCAACACAAGCTAGTTCTGCTCGAGCTAGCATGCTAACCATAGCAGTGTGGATGCTGTGGCACGGGTGGCAGCATGGGCTAGCCACCCAACTACAGACACAGGTTGTTGGGCGGGCTTGTACACACTCAACCAATATTGCTGCTCGTGCTGCAACAGCCACACTATTTTTAGTGCACTGGTTCGGCCATCTGTCTACCTGGCTGGGAGACACACTCCCAGGTGCAGTGCAGACATACCCTCAGAGCACGGGCACAGCTTCCAATGGACACGACTGACCAAAGAATCTGAACTCAAGTGCTCTGGGTGCATGCCCTGCAACAGCAAAATATACATGGACAAGCACTCAAAGAAGAACATCTTGTTTCTTTATTGCTGTTTAATATTACTACTTCAACACACAGGGTCTATTCTCCAGTCAATGAGTGTATGTAATGCCTATTAATACTAAGGACATTTAGGGCCTTGATTTCCAGATACCTGATTTTCACCTGCAATTACTGAACCTCCATGTAATGGCAGAAGCAAATGTGTACTAGTCAAGAGACAGATAACAATCATTTGTTTAAAGGAGCTGTTCGTCTAAAACAAAATCACCCTCAATATGTTTGCGGCGAGTTTAGGTCAGTCTCTTAAGACAAAAGGTGGCTGGCTAGCAGGAGCCTCCTGTACAGGTTTCACAGTATATGAAGAAAGCATTAACTTCTATGCTTTGTTTATTCTAGTACAGAAGAAACATGTATTCATGGAAATGAAAATTATCATTTTTCCCCTACCTCTGTACTGACAGATTCATCCTCAGGGATTTTTCCCATTTCTACTGAAAACACTGATTTTGGAAGTCTGCTCGAATACTGAAAGGTTTCAGAGTAACAGCCGTGTTAGTCTGTATTCGCAAAAAGAAAAGGAGGACTTGTGGCACCTTAGAGACTAACAAATTTAATTGAGCGTAAGCTTTCGTGAGCTACAGCTCACTTCATTGGATGCATCCGATGAAGTGAGCTGTAGCTCACGAAAGCTCACGCTCAATTAAATTTGTTAGTCTCTAAGGTGCCACAAGTCCTCATTTTTTCGTGTGTAGACTACTGAAGCCGCTATTACTTTATAAATACATATCATATTTATCTAATTCATATATTTTAGCAGAAAAGAAACAGAGATCGATTGTTCTTACTTTAACCTACCTAAAGAATTAATGATTTAATATTAAATGGTAAATCCTACTTATACCTACGATTGAGCACTTTGACCAGTCCAAAAAATAATCGGTCAATTGACCAGTAAAATATTGTCAGATAAGGTCAAAAATGGTCAAATATTTTAAAGCATTACTTTATTAGAACAGTAACCACAGTAAAAGCAAAAAAGAAAGACTTTATGGTCTCCAATAGACTTAGCCTTAGATAGACACATATTCCTAATTACAGAAAACAAATGTACTTAACTGAGATATTTTAACTCAGAAAAATGTGAAACAACGAAATGAAGTTCTAAAAAATGAAAGAATAATGATCTTTTCTAGCAATGTCAGGTTAGCATTTAAATGTGAACATTATTCAAGACAGAACAGTTACAAAAGAAAAGAAAAATGAAATTAAACAGAAATAAAACAAAACACAAAGCAACTATAAGAGAAAAAGTCATTTTAAAATGCTCTTATGCTAGGTAGACAGCAGGCCAACTCGGTGAGCAGCTTAATGACTATGCCTCTTTTCTTTTTGTGTTGGGGAAGGAGGTTTCATGACTGTGAACCCTTCTCTCCCTCCCCCACTCCCTTCTGAGTTAATTTTGTATGTTTGTCTAGTCAGTTTAGACTGCAAGTGCTTTGGGGTCAGGAAATGTCTCTTTTAACTTGTTCAATGTGCTTTGTAATCCACCAAGAACATCAATGGCCTGATACACAAACAAAAATATACATGCATACAATGTTTGTTCTAAAAGATTCCAGCCAATCAAAATGCTCAACTTTGAATTAGTTCACCTTTTCCCCCAATAGGTGGCATTAGCATGTAGTAATGTAAGTGACCAAGATATTTAGGTAGACTTGCTAACAGATGGCACCATGATACATTCAGAAAGGTAGTCTGTTGCCTACATCAGAACATTCTTGCTGCAATACTTGACTGTGGTCAAATAATAGGCGGTCAGCTGACAGGCCAATTGACATTATTTGATGAGTCAACTGACCAGACAAGCCTACATAAGGCTTTCTGCAACTTCACTGGGTGAGGCACGGGAATGTACTGAGAGATGTGGATAGGGGAATTTCAGTGGATCATACACTGCAGCCCCTACACACTGGAACTGACCATACCCCATAGCCAGCAGACCACATACCTGAAGTGCCCAATAGGAACATACTAAGGCTGAATTCTAGAACTCCCTGGAGAGCTTATTTAGGCATCATGCCCTGATGTTGTGTGGGTGTGTTGGGAAGCGAGGGAGTGGAGTCATCATTCATCCACTTTCCACCACTCCCAGCACAGGACAAGATTGAGCTCTAATGAGTGAATGTCATTTCATTTGTGCATAACTATTTAGATAAAACAAACATGTAGGGCCTAATTCCTCTCTTGTGCAATTCCACTGGAACTGGCAGATAGAAAACATAACAATAGATCTGAATAATATTCACTTTGACCATAATGCCCAGTTAAAACAATTAATGTAAGCGGCCATCTGCCTTCTAAGTGCAATTATGCTGTGTACAGAATGTCAAGACTACTCTTCCCGAAGCAAATAGTTCAGCCAGCAGGGGCCCTGGCAATAACCCAAAACAAACTGCACCATGTGGGTTCACAGAAAACCTAATCTTCTTGACTCTCCATCTCCAACTGAAGCCTCTCTTTTCTATTTTTTTTCTCAGATCATTAAATTTGCATTAGCAAAACAACACCATTCAAAAGAAGGAAGACTATTTTGTATTCCAAAATATTCAATACCACCAACGGTAAAAGGCAAGTGCTTTACTTGTAGTATCAGATGATTGCGTTACTTTTCCATATGTATTATGTCACATACACATGCACAGAATGACTTCCTTGCAGCACTCACGAAGAGGTGCATGATCAAGCCCTAGGGGGCCTCAATTCAGCAGATCATTTAAGCACGTGCTTAAATTTAAGCACACACTTAAGCTCTTTGCTGTATCGGACCCTGTCCATTTTTTAAACATATATTAGTACAGAAAAAATGGCCCAATGCTGCATAACACTGGCAGCCTCAACGTCAGTAGTTAATGGGAATCCTCACTTGTAGTCAATTAGCGCTTTGTAGGTCCTGCTGCTGCTCACATCCAAGTCTTGGTCTACACATATATTTTGTACTGGTATAACTATGTTGATTAGGTATGTGATTTCTTACCCATACAGTTTTACCAGTACAACTTCTAGTGTGGACGTATCTATACCAGTATAAAAGATGCCTTATACAGGTATAGTCATTCCCCTTCCTGTGTGGGGAATAACTATCCCATTATAAAGCATCTTTATACCAGTGTGACCAGGCCAGACTAGGGGCGTTGCACCATTTTAACTACACGGGTATAGTTAAAGCGGTACAACTTTTGTGTACAGACAAGTCCTAAATCAATGGCAAAAATCTGATTCACTTCAATAGAAGCACAATTTTGCAGACTGATAGGAAGGTAAACAGAGAGACTTTGTAATTCGTGCATATCCCAGAAATGACTCTATTCTTTTATTTTGTTTTAAATTTTCTTAGGCAATTTACCAGTGGACTATACTAGACCATAAGCATGAGCTCTTTTAGCCTGAGAGGAAAATGTTTGAGCAAGTTGGGAGGGAATGAAAATAGGGGGTTAGAACAGAATGACTTTTTCAACTTATGTTTACAGTAGCTGTGATGTCACTTACTTTGGCAGAGGTAACCTGGCATCTCCTCTCCAGCTTTTTCAGGGGTTTAGGAAGGTAATTACTGACTCAAATTATGTTCAAAAAATTGCTAATTACATATTGAAACAAGCATGATGTATATTTTCCCCTTTACGCAATCTTACAAACAAATGCTTCATTTTAATGGAGCCTTTTTCATTTCTCCTTTAATAATGATTGTGGCATAGTTACAGTGCCTTGATAATACAAGTTTGAGACTAGAGTGCAAAATTCCATTTTACTCATTGGTCTCCTTAAATTTATATTAATTCATACCACATTACAACTTATTATTTGTATTATGGTTGTACTGTACTTAGGGACCCCAACCAACATTGGAGCTGCGTTGTGTGTGACACAGTACAAACCCATGATGAGAGAATTCCTGCTCCACAGAAGTTAGAGTCTAAAATAGACAAGGCAAAGGGTGGAAAGGGGTACAGAAGCACAGAGAAGTGAACTGACCTGCCCAAAGTTATACATGCCACATATGTAGTAGAGCTACGAATAGAACCCGGGTGCCCAGAGTCCCAATCCAATACCTTAGCTATTGGATCATGCTGCCTCCTGATAAAGTATTTCCTAGTTTGGGTAAAATCTAAATCTTTTACAGCTTTTTAATCAATTCTCCTCTGCCCACAGAAAAGTAGAATCGATCACCCTGTAACTTTGAACTGTTATGGCAAGTTCTTGTTGTAATGTTTATAGTAACCTTCTTTTATGCTAAAAATAGCTCTCGTAAACAAGCTTTGATTAATTCCCACTGTCAGGATGTGCGCTGTTCCCAAGTTTTAGAACACTTTTTCCATAGATGCTTGCTCATTTCCTTTAGTCCAACCTCTTGGAACAAATTTAAATGCTAAAAGTCAGATTTCCCTTGAAAGATATAACAGCTCAGGTGTAAATAAGTGCCATATGCCATCTGAAAGAAGAGTCTTTATTCTTTCAGACACCTATTGTCTTGCTCAGATGTGACTTTTTAAAATTTAAAGACGTATCAAATGCATGTGTGGTCTATTGGAAATCGTCTGCACTGGCATGACCTAGGAGTCAATCTTCAATGCTTGACTCCTCCCCTGGACTAGGCAAAGACTCAGAATGTTGTCTGGATGTCGTGTTCAGCAGATGAAATCACATGCTGCCTAATAACAACAATTACTGCTCCCTACTCCCCCCAAAAAGGGTGACAAGGTTTTATCTGGCGTGTGGGGGGGGGAAGAGTGAGCATTCTTTGTTAGGATACATGTACTGTTCCTGTAAAACTATGCGAGGAGAAGGGTAAGGGAAGGTTCTAGGGAGAAGCCCTACAGCAGTGGTTCTCAACCAGGGGTACATGTATCCCTGGGGGTAGGCAGAGGTCTTCCGGGGGCACATCAACTCATCTAGATATTTCCCTAGTTTTACAACAGGCTACATAAAAAGCACCAGTGAAGTCAGTACAAACTAAAATTTCATATAGACATTGCCTTGTTTATACTGCTCTATATACTATACACTGAAATGGAAGTACAATATTTATATTCCAGTTGCTTTATTTTATAATTATATAGTAAAAATGAGAAAGGAAGCACTTTTTCAGTAATTGAATGCAGTGACACTTCTGTACTTTTGTTTGATTTTGTAAGCAAGTTGTTTTTAAGTGAGGCGAAACTTGAAGGTACACAAGACAAATCAGTTTCTTGAAAGGGGTACAGTAGTCTGGAAAGGTTGAGAACCACTGCTCTACAGTGAACCACAGAGAAACAGAATAGCTTTACAAATAGTATTATTTGTCTTATTCTAGTAAAGTTTCTCTTGTTCAGTATCACAGGAAACTGACTTTTTCTGTGATTCTCTGTCCTGATATAACAATCCTCATGTCTGAGAAGATATTCTCTATTTGTTCAATAAAAGCTGCAATTTAGATGCATCAGCAAAAAGCCATTAGGAAAGCTCCCAGGTTCCTGAAGGGTTCACTTAGAGACAAGCACATCAACAACTTCTAGAAAATATTTGCTTTCTTGCTATTTAGTAACTTTATTACAAAGCGTTCATATCCAGTCAGGGCCACCCAGACCTGTGAGGAGGTTCAGGAGGCACTCAGCACCATGCAGGATCAGGCCCTTAGCTGGAGTAAGTCAGATATGACTTTTCTCAAGAGAGATGCCATTGCAGGAATGTAATATTCAGCATGCTCTCCCACTCTCACTGATGGGGCTGGGGTCGACACAGGGAGTTATTTTTCCAATTAAGCAAAGCAAAGCAAACAAACAAGCTATTTTTAAGAAATGTTTTATGTCACAATGGCCTCAGCTTGTCCAGACATGCTAAACAATAGCCAGACCAGTGCTCTGTAGAGTTTATGCTATTCCTTAAAATCATACAGAACAGCTATTTTTTCCCTTCTGCTCCCTGCTGGCTTTCCGGCTCTGTTGTCTCCCTCCCTTGAAACAACTTCACACCGACTTCCTTGCAGCCTCCCTTCTCTGAAACAACTTCCTGTCTGCTTCCCAGCTCCCTCTCCATTCCTTCTGCTGTCTCTCCACAGAAACAACTCCCAACACCCAACTTCCTCTGCTGGATTTCTACATAGAAAAGTGTCCCAGGTGTCTGTACATTTAGAATGAGGAGAGGGAAAGCTGACAAAACAATCTTCGCCTGATTAGCCCAATGAAAGTATCTGGCATAATGTGGACCATATTACATGGTCCTGAAAAACACAACTCACTAATGTCAATGAGAGTTCAGATGTGCAAGGCATTGGTCCCAGTGATGCTTCTTTTCTCATGAGTGTTGTCACCGTCTCAGTTTAATTGCTGGCAACATATATTCATATACAAAATTGTAATTTAAGTAGCCTGGCTATACCCCAGCATTCCCAGGCCAGCCGGGAGATATAATCCCTCCAGCGTGTCCTGGGTCGGTCTCAGGGCCTCCTCCCAGTGGGACATGCCCAGTAGTGTTCCAAAGGAAGCCTCCCAGGGGGCATCCTTATCAGGTGCCTGAACCACCCCAGATAGCTCCTCTCGATCCAGAGGAGTAGCAGCTCTACTCCAAGTCTCTCCCAAATAGCCGAGCCCCTCACCCTGTTTCAGAGAGTAAGCCCGGCCATACGCATATATATGCTACGCATATATATGCAAGTGTTAGTCCATCAAATTTTATCTGTGTACTAAAGTTCCCAGGAACAGGATTCTGCAAACTCTTACACCTCTTTGGACTTCAGTTGAGCTATTCACAGTAGTAAAATGCAAGACCAAGATCCTAATTTGGAAAAAACCAAGATACACTCATTTTCTGATATAAAGATGACAAAATCTACCATGTTAGTATAATTAGAAGACATCTTGAAAAATCTTTAAGGTGATCATATTTAACAATATCTCTACTAAGTTCCAGTTATATTGTGTACTGTTCCGTCTATGCACAGCATGGAAACAATTATAAAACTATTGTTTCAGTTTGCTTCCTGTGATACTGATCTCAATCAGGCTGTCAGACCTACAGCCTGTATTTCTAAATGTTAAAGACTTCCTATCCTACATTCCCACACTGAATTGCCTACTGTGAAAATCAAAGGGAAATGTGTTACTAAGTAAAGAACAACTTTTATAAAAGCAAAACCTGGTATTTTTTACCCTTTTGAACGCTGAGATATTCAGCCAGCTATTTCCTATTATGATAGGACACAAAGGGCCAAATTCAGACCCTTCAGTGACTTCAGTGGAGTTGCAACATCTTACATGGAGGCAGGTATTTTCAGAGGGCCTTAATGGAGGAGGAAGTGGGGATAGAGCATTGGACTGGGACTCAGGAGACCTAAATTCTATTCCTGGCTCTCCCAGTGACCTGCTGGGTGACAATGGCCAAGTCACCTAACCTCTCTGTGCCTCATTTTACCCTTCTGTAAAACAGAGATAATGACCCTGACCTCCAATGTAAAACCCTTTGAGTTTATTATTAAGCATTTATTAAATTATTTTTATTATTATTGTTAATGATGGAGTCAGGCACCCAATGACTTTCAAGAGCAGTTGGCTATCTAATTGCTTTAGGCCCCTTTGAAAATTCCTGTTACAGTGTGAAAGTAGGATCCAGTCCTCTGAGGTGCTCAGCACTCTGAATTCTCACCCCTATCAATGAGAATTAAAGAAGTCAGCCCTGACAGGATCAGACCCCTTGCAGGATCAGAACACGTTGCAAATACTTTGATATCAAAATGTATTTTTTCTTAAACGACTGTAGCTTTTGGTAAAAACAATCAAAGCTTGAATAATAACAAAAACACTAAGCAAGCAGTATTGTGTACTGGATTCCCTTTAAAGTATTTTTTTCAAGTTGAATTGGCAGCTTGCGTTACTGACAATGTGAGTACATAAATGCAGCACATATTATTTTTATAGTTACAAAATAAATACACTCAAGTCCAGTTTATATAAAATGTCTAGCTGACTTAATCATGGTTGTGTCCAAAAAGACAAGATAAAATGAAAAGGAGTAGCCTGGGTTGAGGCGATCCGCGGCGTCTCATGGAGCGTGCAGTCCTTTAAATTCCCATTTGCAATGTTAGCAGTCAGAGACCAGATGTCACACTAACTTCTGTGCTTCTACTCAACCATTTTATCAATGTACCCTACTGGAATTAGGTTCCTCGTGTATAACAAAAGGGCCAAATTCTGCTCTTGTGAACACCAACATAAATCAAGGGTAACTTTATTCAAGCTACTGCAGCCAGTTTCGATTTAGACTGGTGTGACTGACAGCAGAATGTGGTCAAGTATCTCACAACCCACTTTCCATTTTGTTCCACACTACTTTCAGAATGTTTGCATGATGAGCAGCAATCCTGGTCATACATGAGCGACAAACTAAAGGTTTCCATTAAATTTGACATTTCAGCATCGTCTGATGACAGCTAGTATGTTGCTAAAATGTATCTAATTCAAAAGAGCCCAATATCAAAGGTGGTAAACTAATTCTCATCCTGCTTTCAAATTAATTGATCAGAAAAACTATGCTATTTAAGCCTTAACTATTGTACATAACTATTATACAGCAAAGTCAAGTTCTTCGTATTATTAGCCAGCCCCCATTCTCTCTTGAGGGACAAAAACAATATTTTTTTCAACTAAACCTTGACTGCGAATAGTTTGCTCAGAAATGCCAACTTTTATTTACCAAAAAATTGATTTCCAAATATCACACTTATTCAGGGCAAGAAATAATTTCCTAATGGGTATAGGTTTACTTTAGGCTAATTCTTTAAATATATAATTCCTAAAATATCTCGATCTGTGTTTCCTTTTTGGGAATTTATTGGTAGGTTTCTATTCTCCCTTGATACCAATGCATTCTACCCACTAGTCTTAATGGTAATCATGTGTGAATACTGAGGGAGGCAACAGGCTGATGAAAGTAAAGTTTTGTCTCATCAAAAAGGATTTCAAAAATCTTTGCAGTAATTTAACACTGCTGTGTTCTAAGACCAATAAAATGTTTAAACTATATATTTCAAATATTCAGGGCCAAATTCATCTGTAGATCACTTGGTTAACTTAAACAGATTTGCACCTGAGATGAACAAGCCTATGGGCCAAGATTTTCAGAAGTGACTAAGGATTTTGTATGCTCAGTTTGGGACACCTTAGAGGGTTCTGATTTTTGGAGAGCAGGTGTAAAGCACTGTCTGAAAAATCAGGCCCCTTTAAGGTGTTCAAGGTGGGCCCTCAAAAGTACAGACACACAAAATAACTTCTGAAAGTCTTGGATGTCTAAAGCTGCATTCTGTGTAGTAACAACTCAGACTTTGGTTAGAAGATGTAATTATGTTTGCTGTACAAACAGAAGAACAACATCTGACTTGCTGCTGGATTTATAGTTAAATGCATACCTGGCTTGGAAGATAAAAAGTTGAATTATTAAAACAAAGGCTCTCACAGCTGTGACTGATGACTTATTTCAGGTTCATTTAGCTACTTGGTATTGCAGGCAAAGTGATTCAGTTGAATTCACCACAAACTTGTTTTAAAAGCTGATTTAATATCACAGACAAATCATGCCAGTATCACATCTTGGAACTGTCAAACAGTATAAACTTAAGCCAGACATGTATGAGGGCATTAAAAGATATGTTTTATTCATACTTCTTAGTCTGCCAAGAAATATAGATTAATTTCTTTTTGAAAGAGTTCATTTTGCCTTAGTAATTGCCAAATGAATCTGGTGTCCTTGTGTGATGATGAGAACAACAAATCGTAAGTTACTTAATTTTAACTTTCAGAAACATCCTTGTAATATAATAATGTTATCTGATGAAGTGGGTTCTAGCCCATGAAAGCTTATGCCCATATAAATTTGTTAGTCCCTAAGGTGCCACAAGAACTCCTCATTGTTATTTGTCTAGTTGTCCTTAGTGAAAAAAAGAAATTTGTTTTCCCACTAATCTAGTCTACCTCTACCCAATCAATAGCTCACAATCTGTAGATGAAAAAAATGTCTTCAATTTTTAAAATTGGTTAACTGGTAACTAGTTGGCATGACATATGGAGTTTTTAATTGGAAGAAAGTTTGTTTATTTTATGCAACTTGTTTGAGTATGGCATATTACTGACAAAACCACAGATGATATGCAAGTTCTGTTAAGCAAAAACAGTTTTCTGAAGATCCCTCTATTTTATGTCCCATTATAATAGGCACAGATAGTAATTGTGAGAAAATTACATTCTATGAGCCAAGAATAAAAACTCTTAAATCAGTTCTGAGGAAGTGGAAAGGCACCACAGTAAACACACAGGCACCCCATAATCACTTGGAAACAGAAGTGCATGCATTTGACTTAATCTGACGTGACCTGCTGAAAAACCACAATTAGCATGTGACTTAGCTATTACGCTCCATGATAAAACAGACCCTCAGGAAGTAACAGAAAAAGTAAGATGCTTTCTAATAGCGTTTTTTTTGCAGTATTACTATATATCCCATTTGTCAACTTAAAGACTGTGGGTAAGATCTTGACTCCATTGAAGTCAACGGGAGTTTTGCCACTGACTTATTTGGGAACAGGATTTCACTCATACTATTTCATTTTTAACTCAGGCATTGTATGAGTTATTGTTAATGATGTAGTTTCAGTGTTTAAGAGGTCACTGTATCAAAATCAACCCAGAAAGATCAAGAAGTGACCTGCAAATCTTGAAGACATGGTTAACTTTGAAGAACATGCAAAGATTCAGGTCTGTTTTTAGTTTAATCAAACAGTTTTACCATCCCTAGACCTTACAGTGTTTAGTCCAAAGAACTAAGTGATCTTTTGATTTCAGATGTTGTAATTACTCCTTATACATCCCATTGTAGGTTATGAGTAATGGCATGCCTCCAAACATCAAGAGATTCATTCTTCACCATTTTACATCCCTAATTTTTTCTGTCAGAAAACTAAATACAGGTGTTACTCCTTGCCACAATTCAGAACCAAAGAAGAATGGAAACTACTATTACAGTTGCTTTCATTGCTCTTGCAAGTTGTGGGGGCCACAGATGCTCACCAACGTCACTTCCCAGAGCAGCGTACGCTCAGAAGTGGTAGCAGTAATTAAAAACTTTTGAAATACATTCCACAGTTTACACATGCTGAAAGATCCCATTCACCATGTGTGCCTCCATATAGCTCTCTATCAGCAAAGTGGGTGGTTTCTATTTTAACAGAATCTCTCCATCCAGGTAAAATATTTTAAGATTGTGGCTTTAGCTATTTTAGCACATTGTGCCTCAGATCTACCAGAATACCATCTATTATCTATCTACTATCAGCCTATGGTACTATTAATCCTTTTAAACAATGTTTTTTGGACATTCACAATGTCAGAGCTGCCTTCTAAATGCAAGTATGCAAATGTGTTTTCCATGCCAAATCAGGGTTTACCTATCTCAGCATGGAAAATTTTCTGCAATTTATAATCTAGGTATTTTAATTAGGATTAAATTCTTGAAGCCTGAAATCTTTTTAATTGATTTTAATTAACCATTTTCTTGGGCATTTTTAGATGAGTTTCTACCTATATGAAATGTCATTGAATTTGGCTTCAATTCTTATTTTGACAATTAATACCTTGCACAATTAATGACTGATATTGCTCAATTTTCTCTCAGCCCTTAAAAAAATCATATTGTCCTGATGAAAAGCTATGCTCTCATGTTTGTCTGAGTTCTCAGAACACATGCTGAGATGTCCCATTTATGCCTTTAGTCTCTTGTATTTAGAAAATAATAAGCATACCTTTGCCATTGTGATATCAACTAACATTGACCTCTCTCTTATATGGGCCTTACCTGAGGACAACAGTTTGTGAGTGCGTAAGAAACTGATTGCCAGACGCATTATGGATGCCTTGTCCAGATGCGAACTAACATTGTGGGGCAAGGGCAGTTCATGGGCTAATTCATAGAATACTTCAGTCTCCTTGCTTCTTCTGCACCTTGCTGCATCTCTTGATTTCTCCTTTCTCCTTTCTGAGCTGCTCCTATAAAGTAAGCAAAAAAGACACCTCCTGAGAAGCAATTCATATCTTAAGAGAAACATTCACTGCCAAGGAGTATAATCTTCTCAGCGGTGAGCCAGCTGGGCCATTTGAATTAAAATAATAGATGTGATAGCATTTTGATTCTTTATAAAAGCCCCTGGCAAGTGACATCACAATAAAAAAAATTGATATTTTATTCAGGTCAACATTTGCTCCCACTGAATTCCCATTGACTTCAATGGGAGCAAACTGTGGCCGTTAGTGATAAGACTTAAAAGATACAGCAAATCATGGGTGCTGCCATCATTCAATTTAAATTTGATTCACTAAAGGACTCTGTTTTCAGGAGATTTTAAAAATTGTTTGGATTTTTCAAACAAGCTGAATTCAGATATTTTCAGTCTTTGGAGACATACATATCTTTCAAAACGCCTTGTAAAGAAACTGACGTACTGACCCCATTTAAAGTTAATGGCAAAACTCCCATTGTCTTTACAAGGGCAAGGATTACATCCAGAATCTTTTCATTTCCATAACTATATAAAATAACGTATGGAATGATACGGTATTATCATGGAAAGCTGTTCTGATAATTCTGCCTACAGGGCAAGGAACTTTTACAGCGCTGTCATATGGGACATATATTTAAGAAAAGACACCTTAATAATGTGAATTTACTACTGATCGCTCACAAAGGATCCAATCCTGCCAGGACAAGAGTGCAGAGAGAAGTGCACCAGGGTGATAGGTGCACAGCACCCGTTTTACAGCTTGAACTATTTCAGAAAGTGTGGCGCTGTTCCTAGATATAGTGAGTTGGAAAGGCCATTCCTTGCATTTCAATAAAAGTAAGCAGTATGCTATCAAGCTCTGTTGGTCTACACAAAATGTCCCAGTTCAAAATCTGATGTTACACATGAAAAAGCATCCTTTTCACTTTATTTTTTTTTTTACTATGAAAGAGACTGTCCACGAAATATATTAATTAAAAAATACTGTAGCATGAAATAAAGCCTATTCTTGGCAAAATCTGTTCCAGTAAATTCTCCTTCTCTCTCCTGTCTGTCCCTCCAGTGAAATAAACACAACCAACAGAGCCGTCTCCTCCACACTCCAACGAGAACAAGAAATACCGAAGGTCAAAGGGATTTTACAAGGGGCAGTGGACAAAATTAATCCACTAGAAAGCACAATGCTAAGTTTAAAGAAGCAAGAAACACAAGCATATTTGTTACAAGTTTGGGGTGGGCTAGTTTCTTGAGGGAAAACTTCATTAAGTCCTACACAGTACTTCATAAATAGCCTTGGAAGGATTAGATTTTTACCAGTAAACATTGGTAGCTGTCGATTTCACCGTACATACACAAAGCAATGAAAAAATAGTTCCACTAGAATAATCAAAATTTACAAATAGACAAAGTAAAAAATAAAAAGCTGCTTGAGAATTTAATTAGCGTAAAAATCCAGTGATTTTGACTTTTGAATTAGGCTTGTTAAAAATGGACTAACAAATGAATAGGTATGATTTCTTGATCTAAGGATATTTACTTTGTATATTTTGACATATGATGCTGACAATTTGTGTTTTAACAGTCTATAAAGTCAAACTTTTTGAATATCAATGTCTACTGTCATAAAATAATTGTCTGAGATCCCCCAATAATGTCATGCCACTGTGAAAATCCAAAATGGATATCAATCTAAAAAAATGCTTACAATTAAAAGGTGTTTAAAAATCTTCAGCTGATATAAATCAGTGTAGTCCCATTGACTTTAGTAGAACTTCATCAATTTAGAACAGCTGATGGCTTTGCCCCTTAGCTGTTCATTATACAGTGTCCAGTGAAATGTATTGCTCCATTTCCTGGTCAGAAAATTATAACATAGCAGTCATGTTAAATGACCTGGCTTGAATGAGAACACGATGTGACATGTAAGAGGTCAATCTCTCAGTTTCAGAAGCTGTAATTTTTTAGCATGTATCCCATTTCTAGAGTCACCCACACAGGCTCTCATTTTGAGGCTATGAGCAAAGATGTTTGTGACCTTGGGCAGATTATAGCATATTTTGAGTGGGAGGGGTTGGGGGGCTGGACAGGTTGGAAGTGCTTGTTATCAGGGAAAATCACAGATGGCTTTGTCATCTTGGCTGCAACTCCGCGCGGCTCCTGGAAGCGGCCAGCCTGTCCAACTCCTAGGCAGAGGGGCAGCCAGGAGGGATCTGTACACTGCCCCTTCCCGCAGGCACTGCCCCGAGTGACAGCTCTGCAGTTCCCATCCACTCCAGCTGCCCCTCTGCTTAGGAGCTGGAGGGACATGCAGCTGCTTCCTGGGAGCCTTGCAGACTTCCTCCAACCTGAAGTTAGTGCCGCCCAGAGCCCGCACCCCGAACTCCCTCCCACACCCCAACCCCCTGCCCCAGCTCAGAACCCCCTCCTGCACCCAAACTCTCTTCTGGATCCCGCACCCCACACTCCCTCCTGCACCCAACCCCCCCACACTCCGAACCCCTCCGAAGCCCCAGCCCAGAGCCCCCTCCTGCACCCCTAACTCCTCGTCCCCAGCCCCACCCCAGAGCCCTCACCCCTCCCACATCCTGAACCTCTCATTTCTGGTCCCCAGCCCAGAGCCCATACCCCCCAACACACACCCCAACCCCCTGCCCCAGCCCAGAGCCCACCCCTGGACCCCTAACTCCTTACCCCAGCCCCACCCAACAGCCCACACCCCCAGTTGAAGCCCTCAACCCCTCCCACAACCCAGCCTCCTGCCCCAGCCCAGTGAAAATGAGCAAGTGAGCGAGTGACGGAGGGAGGGGGGAATGGAATGAGCAGGGGTGCGGCCTCAGAGAAGGGGCGGGGCAGAGACAGGGCCCCAGGGTGGGGGCAGGGCAGGGGTTTTTGGTTTTCTGCAATTAGAAAGTTGGCAACCCTAGCCTAGGTGGGTAAGGTTGTAAATGTGTGCTGATAGGCATGTTGTGAGAGTAAGGAGCCTCAGAAACACACCTTTTAATCCCTGAGACTGATCTCCAGTCAACTTAGTACAGAACTATTTTTTCCCCAGATGAATATATTCTAAAATGTTGGCAGAGAGACTATGATGAAAGTTATCTAGGAGATGCTGCAAACATGGAAATAGCAGTCACATAGAAATTTGACAATACTTCAAAGGGACTGCTTAAGTGAGTAACAGGCCCTCAAAAGAGGACACTGATTCTTTACTTTGACTGGTTGGAGTTTTCATTTCATGGGACTATGGTAATTTAACAAACACAAGTTAATTAGTACAGTATCTTACCCTTAAGGCCATAGCCACAATCAAATAAATATAAGAAATATATTTTTAAATCAACACAGCTCAATAAAATAAATACAGACTTTTCAGATGTAAAAGAAGATAACACCAACCCTTCTCCCAAAATCAAGTACACTTTTAAAATCACAACCCATCAAACAAGATGCAAAATTAAAATAAGGGTTAGAAATACATTTGTTCATTTAGGTCAGAAGGAACGGACCTTTCACATACTTTTTTCTTGTCTTTATGACTGGCCCAGCAACTAGAGTGAAAGCCCATATAACAGAAACGTTTTCCCCACACAACAAATATTTTAGTTTTTGAGCTGGTGTAGTAGAAGGCATCTGAGCCAAGAACAGGATTGAAGGTAATTTAATAGTGATCTAACAAGTAACGGTCATATTATCTGCTCAAACACAGTCCCTCCACCCAGATTTCTGCAGTGTTTGTGTGCAGGAGAGTCAGCTACCTCTATTGTCCTCCTTCTGCAGATCGCAGGAAAAGCAGAACCATGTGTGTATTTTTACACCAATGTTTTCTCAGGGAAATTATGTTTTTAAAACCCCATTTCTATGTAAAGAAAGCCTATGCTATACTCAAAATGATTCATCTCTAGGAGCAAGTCCACCAGTGGAATAAAGATTAGAAATGGAACAAAAACAAAACAGAAAACCCCCATGCAGCAATATTTACGAGAATTTCCGATTGTGACTTGGAGAATGTAACTCAAACCACAAATGTTTGAGCTCCATTCTAAATCTAAAGCCCGCACTTTTCAAATTGGTTCTAAATTAGACAAAACATCCAAAATTGTAGGAAGTAGCATCCCCACCGAAAAATCTCATTTCAATTCTAAACCGAGCATGTACACAGGACAAGACATTTGCCATTCACAAATTAAAAATGAGTTGTGTAAGACTGGCAACTTCATGATGCCATTCAAGCCACAAAGAAAAATATTTAGTTTTGTCAACCTCAGTAAATATAATATAGAAGTGTGGCTAATGAGGCAAGCTGGTTTCATTAACTGGTTGCCCAAGATTTTTAATAACCTACGCTGTCCTTAGAGAGTCATTGTTTCAAACTGTATTACGCTATCCTTCTACAATGTTTCTGATCACAGTCATTATTTTCCTAGCTGACGTTAAATTTTATTACATATGGCACCCATAGTTCTTCTTTACTCTAAGAATCCTGCAGAAAAGAAGGCTCTCTACCTTTTAAAGAATTGATTTGCTCAATCATCATATTTTTAAATAAATAAATAAGTTATCAGAATGCAAGCACTTCTGCTTGAAATACTCCCCCCCGGTAACCCCATGTATATCTGTTTTTTTCCTTTTCTCTCCTTAACACAGCACACTGAAGCTCCATCATTACTGCAACCAGACATGCAACACACACACACACACACACATTGGTGCAATGGCAGCCATTTCTCATGGCACAGAGAATCCCAACACCACAACAAAGCTCTATCTACCCTTCTTTGTTTATTTGCCTGACAGGGACAACTCTTTCAAAGAATGTCACTCAATGCTTGCTCCTCCTAGCTGTGAGGTTTCAAAAATTGCTGATGTATATGTTTGTTTGTTTGTTTTCCCCCGCTCATAGCTGCACAAGCAATGGCAGTCAAGCAAAACAGAGACCTCACTAATATGTGGTGTTTTCATGTTTTCATTTGCACACTGGAGGCCAAAGCTGGCTGCAGTTACACCTACTGACTTCAGTGGGGGAATATTTTACCCAGGCTAGGGCTTGATTCACCCATGTCAGGAGAGTGGAAGCATAACTACACAACAACTGGGCTGTACTAAGCCATGAAAGAGTGTTTACACTGAATCTTATTCATACCTCAGTGTGGTAAGAGGACAGATCAGGGAGAAGGCAGGGCTTAGCAAACTCCTGAATCACTCTCTCACAGCAAATTTTAGTCAGGCTACAACCTGCTTTTGTGGCGAAAAAGAAAGAGCTGTTTGGCCTGAATGCAGGTCGTTTCCTGCAGTGACTCAAAAGCATGGATCTAGCTCACACAAACCTCTGTGGGACATCCAGGGAACAATGTGTAGTGATGGTGTTTCCACCGACACAAAAACACAGAGCCTATCAGCCACCAAGTGCCTCCCGAGAATCCCCTCAAAGCCCATTGGTTCAAGGGGGCCTGGCACCTTGCAGGATTAGACCCTCATGTCCCCATCCATCCAAACACTCATGTTGTAATTGCAGTACAATTCCTCCCTATAAAACAGTAAAAAAGGAATGTCAAAGTCCAAACTTCTGCAGGAAAAAAATGAAATCACCCCCAGATCAGGGAGCAGGCCTGACTGCCTCCCTCACCAGAGTACCTCAGCCTCCTTTCAGGGGGTAATGGTGGGGTGGTTGTTCGGGTGGAAGAAAAAGAAAGTTCCAAGCAAGGATTTCCCCATGCTAATTTGATGATGCTCTGGGGTGGCTGAAGAAGGGCTTATTCATGCATGAGCACAGTTAATAAAGGATTTGACCTGTAAGAAAAGGAAGTGTTGAGAATGTATGGATGATTCTCAAACCACAGAATATAAGCAGCTTGTCTTCCCTTTCCCACCCTCCCAAAAGGCTGTTTACACAATTCCTTAGTCACTCTTGAGTGTGTTTAGTTCAGATTCTGAAAACTGCTGTTGTATGCAGGGCAAAGAGGACAAAGTACTCAGGAGTACTTCATGAAATCACTTGAATTTTCAGTAGCAAAAGTTCCCCAGGCCCCCCCAAAATAACCCAAACAACAGACCAGCCCCAAAGACAACTATAACACCGAAAGACCCCAGTTGGTGGCGGGTGAGATCAAAATGGGACCTCTAGAGCTCAGTGCATGAGCCAAGGCTGTAGAGCAGACTCTTTAATCTCTCTCTCTCTCTCTCTCTCTAAGGGGTCTCGGTGCCACTAGATGAGACAGACCACCACACCCAGAAGGTGTGTGGATTACATACTTCTCCTAAAAAAGAAAAGGAGTACTTGTGGCACTTTAGAGACTAAGAAATTTGTTAGTCTCTAAGGTGCCACAAGTACTCCTTTTCTTTTTGCGAATACAGACTAACATGGCTGCTACTCTGAAACCTGTCAGACTTCTCCTAGTTGAGGAAGCGCATCCTGTGCTTCAGAGACTTCCCAGTTGAAATCCTGGACAAGCCGCCGCTTGTAACACCGACAGATCCTCGTCGTCTGTGTGTGGAATTGAACCTGGAGCCTCTGGAGTTTAAAGCATGAGCCTCTACCGCATGAGCTAAAAGCCAACTGGCTGGTAGCTAAGGCTGTAGAGCAGGCTCATTTATCTCTCTCTAAGTGGTCTCAGTGCCACTAGATGGGACAGAACACCACACCCAGAAGTTGTGTGGGTTACACAACCACACAGACAAGAACAAACAAAGAGCATAACTCCACCAGTCAGATGAGCTCCAATTATTTTAATTATGCCCTGAACAGAATTAATGATCCCCTTTCTCAGGGCGAATAGCCCCTTGCACCAGAATAATCTCACTGAAGTCAGTGGGAGTGTTTGCAGAGTCAGGATGAGTTAAGGGGATCACAACCTGGCCCTAAAAAGTAATCCTTATTCCAGTATTGTAGTTGTGTGTATAGCTGCCTACATTCAGAAAAACAAAGCAATGTACATGCATGTCTGTTTCAAAATATGCATGTTTAATTATGCATGTTTAAAATATGCATATTTTTGTCTTAAAATATACTCAGAAGTTCAGTAGGAAAAAAGACAAACTTTTTAGTCATGGGGTAACTAGAACCAATTTGCACTAGGTAAGTAATTCTTGTGTATCACAGGTGTAAAGTGTTCACTAGTTTGAAGTAGTGTTAGACACGCAAATTCTGCCCGGGCTGAACCTATGCAAGCCCTCTGATTTCAGGAGAGGTTGCATGGAATAGAGACTGGCCCCCTTTATTTAAATAAAGTTAATCCACTCTTGAGCTGGACATATGAACATATGAACTTCTGCTTGGTGCATCCATATTTGTTCTTTGGCCCACCCCACCAATAACTGGCTTTATGTCAACCAAGAATACTTGTCCTCAGTCAGTATATCTAATCTTTAACCTTTCCATGAACATCTACCCTTCAAAGTTCTTGGTGGCTATTTAGCAGCTAGTATCCTGGCAATCAGCTTTAGAGATGGCTCCTTCTGCTATGGACATTAGTGGATTTAGGCTTGTTTAGTGGACTCTTCATGGTGTCACCAGAGTTAATCATCTTCTGTCTTTACACAAGTCCATGTGTGTGGACAATGCATGGCCGTGCTGCTGGAACAATTTTTATAGTGGGGGTCCTGAAGGCAGAAACCATGTATGTGGGTTGTTATTACTACTTCAAGCCAGGGGGTGCAGCAGCATCCCCAACACCCCTACTTCCAGCACCTATGCTGCAGAGGAGGAGTGAATTTGTGTGTGCATGCATGTGTGTGTGTGCACATGTTTAGGGATAGCCTCCTAGTCAAAAAGGGTTAGTTCCGCAGAATGTTATAACCCTGTAATACAATTAGACCTTGTAGGTTCAAGAGCACTGAAGTTCCAGGGCCTCTAGGGTTAGTACCCAAAGAACTGAAATCAGTATTTAACTATGGTAGTTTTCACTGATACAAAATCTGCTGTACTGCGAATTTATAAAATGTTTAGAATTACATAGCTTCAGACTGACTTACTTTAGTTTACTTAATTAGTTTTGTGTCTCTGGACTTTGTTTGAAACTGCTGTGTAAGTAAACCTCTTAACCTTATAAAGTAACAGGCATATTACTTTACATTTCAAGGCTCATTATTAAGCACTTGTAGCTCAGACATGTATTAAAGGTCAAGAATCCACAGTTAATTAAACTGTCACACAAAATATCTATAGTAATTCATGCTGGCTTCAATGTGTACAGTAAAAGCTTCAGATGTTAACTTGTAGAACAAGAATAGCTATGAAAAGATAACATAAAATATAAATGATTTACTGTACACACAGAATGGCTGACCAAACTGATTAGACCTCATTTAGAACAATAAGAATTTAAAGGAATATTTTTAGGATAAAAGTCATATGAATCTGAAAGTATGCGGTTAATATAATCTTCCATTATTGGTGATTTTTTAAAAAATCAAATGCACTTTTTACCACTTGTTTACATTTTGCATTTCACTCAGTTTGGACAATAAGTGCCAGATACTCAGATGCTGTAAAATAGCATAGGATCTAGCCCTGAAACTGTAAACAAGTCAGTTTCTCTTCTATTTACAGTCATTTTCACTTTCTGGTTCTATACTAGCTCAGTGATGCAGTGTTTGGGTCTTGCACCATAGACAAATATTTAACAAATGTACAAAAGTGGGTGTCATTCTTATTTTGTTTTTAAATTTCGTTAAAATGTTTTTCATAATGGGGTTTTGTAACAACTCTATCCATCTAATGTTCAAAAATAACCTTCACTCTGGGCATCACATTGTCCTTTTGACAATGCCCCTTTAAATTAAGAACATTGATAACTTGTAAATGAAATGTGCATGATAAACAGCAGTTGACACACTCATCAGGAACTGAGGCCAAAAATATGGAAGTTGAGAGTGTAACTCCAACCCATTTAAAGTAGACAAGATTGTCCCAGGCAAAACCAAGGTAAGACTTTCTCTGGTGAAAGGCATTCACTAATGCATTATTTTCACAGGGATGGCCAAATGGCGGCTCATGAGCTGCATGTGGCTCTTTTACAGTTCAGGTGAGGCTCGCAGAGCCCCCTTACCCCACTCCCCCCATTCTTCGCCCACCAGGCTGGGGTGGGGAGAGCTCGGGGCTTCTGCCAGAGATGACTGGTGCCTGCTCAGAGTGGGGGCGGGGGGAGCACAATTTAAAGGTTCCCCACAACAGCTTGAGTCACGCCCCCCAGGCATGTCCCCCCTTACCCTCAGCAGTCCCATCCTGCAGCTCCCCAGTGTTAGCTCCTCATGGAGAGGCAGCGGCAAACAGCTGGGAGCTGTAGGGAGGGGCCACTGCTTTAGCTCTGTGGGGAGAGGCAGCAGCAAAAGCAGTGGCTTTCCCCTGCAGTGGCTCCCCACAGCTGCAGCTCCCAGCTTGCTCACTCCAGCAGCTGCCATGCAGGGTGGGGGCCTGGCTGCACCATGTGACCGAGTGGGGCCAGCAAACCTTGGCAAAAATCGGTGGGGCACATGACCTCATGTGCCCTCCCCACATCACCTCTGGCTTCTGCCCAGTGTGGAGGGGGGTCTTGCCTCAGGACTTCAGCAGGAGCAGGGCTGGAGCCCTGAGCCCCAGCGGGCGCCTCCCCTCAGAGCTGGAGCCCCAAACCCCAACAGGCACCTCCCCATGGAGCTCCAGCAGGCACGCCCTGGCCCTTGAACTTCTGAAGATTGTCATATGCAGCTCGGAGGGTCAGTGAGTTTGGCCATCCCTGTTCTAAAGGCTGAAGCAGACTCAAGTGGCCAAATTCAGCTTAGCCTTAAATGACTGTGTTTAAATTATACACCAGGTGTTAACTGGTTTGAAAACAAGTGTATGCATATATAAGTGGCAAAGTGGTGTAAGTTGCACTGATTTGGCATCCAGTGGGTGCGCAAAACAAGTGCAAGGTCCACACCAAAGGGGGTTAATTAGTATATTGAGGGAATAGAAGTTTGGGTATTGCAGGAAATCAGTCACTAATAGGAGGGCGAAAGAGAATTAGGGGTATATGTTACCTTATATCGGGGTGGGCAAACTTTTTGGCCCGAGGGCCACATCAGGGTTGCAAAATGGTATGGAGGCCTGGGTAGGGAAGGCTGTGCCCCCCTCAAACAGCCTGTCCCCCACCCCCTATCCACCCGCTCCCACTTCCTGCCCCCTGACTGCCCCCTCAGAAACCCTGACCCATCCAACCTCCCCTTTCCCCCCCGCTTCTTGTCCCCTGACCACCCCCTCCCGGGACCCCCCCACCCCTAAATGCTCCCCCGGGACCCCACCCTCTATCCAACCCCCCCTGCTCCCTGTCCCCTGACTGCCCCCCGGGACCCCCCCGCCCCCTTACCATGCCACTCAGAGCGGCAGGACTGGCTTATTGAAAAGCCTGGGAGGTGGGCGGGGGCAAGCCGCGCTACCCGCATGGCGGCACACCTCCAGAGCAGGGGGGACAACAGGGGAGGGGCTGGGGACTAGCCTCCCCAGCCGGGAACTCAGGGGCCGGGCAGGACAGTCCTGCGGGCTGGATGTGGCCCGCGAGCTGTAGTTTGCCCACCTCTGCCTTATATCCTTCCTTCCTTTCTTTCTTTAAGGTTGCTTCTTCCTGCTGTGCCTCAGCACTCTGCCCCTTTGGTTGCTACACTTGTTTTGCACACCCAAATTGGTGGAAGCTAAATCACATCACTATTTACACACATTTTTCTTATCAGTTTGTACCCTCAGTGTTTAATTTACAACAAGATTTTCATGGAGATGATCCTGCTTATCCTAGGTCTGAATTTGGCCTTTGGTCTCTACTTGCAGGTAAGCATGGGAGTGAATTTGAACTGGCAGATATGAGATATACTTGAAGTCTTGGGTAGGGGGCAGAGATCAGAACATGCTGTGGGGTAGGCTTTTTTCAGCTTTCTAGCTGTAATCATAAGTCTTTCTAAAAGGTGCCTAGCACCATGGTTTGGAGCTTGATGAACAATGGAATTTGAACGTGTGGAAAAGGAGGAATAGGATTTATGGGGGGATAGTTAGGAACACTCCAAATAAATCTAAGCACTTTTATAGTACATGAAGCCCATGCCACCATGACAATCTCCATGACCCAGACTAGCACATCAACGGGTAAGGACTCTTCCACAGCCATGTTGATTTCAAAATGAACAGATCGACTCTTTGGGGAAGTCAGATTTGTAATCTTCCACACACTTTTAAATTGCAGAAGGGACAGATCCTCTCTCATGTATGAAGCACTAATATGTTATTATGCTTGTAATTGAGTGTTATTGGATTTGTAATTTTTTACATGAAAATTCCTGGCATATATTTCTGAAAGACAGTTACACAGACAAAAAGCCTAGCCCTACTTTTTTAAAGTTTATAGCACTGACATCTTGCTTTTTATGCAGCTATGCAGACATACCTCGTTACATCAACAGCTGAAGGCATCATCACAAGCATTAAAGATATAAAAGGTTTCAGAGTTGCAGCTGTGTTAGTCTGTATTCACAAAAAGAAAAGGAGTACTTGTGGCACCTTAGAGACTAACCAATTTATTTGAACATAAGCTTTTGTGAGCTACAGCTCACTTCATCGGATGCATTCAGTGGAAAATACAGTGAGGAGATTTATATACACACCGAACTGTATATAAATCTCCTCACTGTATTTTCCACTAAAGATATCAAAGGCATTTAAGAGCAGTTTTGATGTTAATGACCCTGGGCTACGGGAGCAGTTAATTTCTTTAACATCCATATTCATAGTATGTCACCACATTCTGATCATTCGGATATACATTCTAATAATAAACAAAAGAACGTCAATACAAATCTATTATAGTCATGTGTTGTAACTCTGCAGTTATGTGGAACTTGAAATGCAAAAAGTTAAAGTTAGAATTTTAGCAACTGCAAATATGGGCCCAAATTCTCCTCTGTACTTGAGTTGCTTTGCAGTGTGCACATGATGCAAAGAGACCTTAATGCCAGCATGGCTGGTCTCAGGAGGATTGCTCCAGCACTGGGGCAAACTCCAGTGGTGCAGACTCGGATCCTATGCCACCTCCACTCACTGTGGTCAGAATAAGGGGTATGGCTACTGGTAAATGGGATATGACTAGGGCTTCTCTACACCACAATGATCCCTGACTATTGTAATGGCCCTTGAGGCTATTGCCAATCTTGGTAATTTAGAGTAGCCCACAAACTGCTCTAATTTCTATGAACGGCTAGAGCAAAGGTTCTCAAACTGGGGGTCATGACCCCTCAGGGGGTTGTGAGGTTATTATGTGGGGGGTCCATGAGCTGACAGCCTCCACCCCTAAACCCCGCTTCTCCTCCAGCATTTATAATAGAGTTAAATAT
Source organism: Natator depressus (assembly GCF_965152275.1). Classification (NCBI taxonomy): domain Eukaryota; kingdom Metazoa; phylum Chordata; order Testudines; family Cheloniidae; genus Natator; species Natator depressus. Next base: position 176,238,352 of record NC_134236.1, on the reverse strand, counting down.
AAAAAATATGGTTTAAATTTATATGGGGGGGTGTCACACTCTGAGGCTTGCTGTGTGAAAGGGGTCACCAATGCAAAAGTTTGAGAACCACTGGTCTAGAGGGTAGGATGAGCCTAGCACACAGCCAGCCTTGGGTCAGAGAAGTACAAAGCCACCTTTTACACCCTCCCCTCCTGAGTGGTACTATCAATAACTCAGCCACAACCATGGTTCTGGATCATTGAGTCTTTTAATCTGAAGTTAAAACTGTTTGGCACAACACATTTAACATCTTTTAGAGGCTGCTTGTAATGCCAGATAAAACAGCCATTGAGAAATGTGTCTAGCAAGGACAGTTTCAATGCAGGTTCACCTTGAAAACCAGCAATTGCACTACCCACTTTGTAAATACACTTTTCCAAGCAACAAAATGTTTTTGTGTTGTATTGCTTTTCTTCACAACCTCTACTTTTAAATCTATGTTAATTGTAATAAAATAGGAATTGGACTCACATCATGATACTGAGGATAGTTTGTCAATATGCAGCACTATATATTTATCAATTATTTGTATTCAGAGAGATTAAAGATCCTAATCTCACAGCAGCCTTTCGTTGTAGCAATCAGTCAATCTCGACAGCTAATCTACAGGTCTGTACACAGAATTACTCAGAAGCTAGGCAAGTATTGTTAAGATCTGCTTTCAGATAAGTCAACTATTTACCTAATCTGAAAGCACATAGGAAAAGGTGTGCTTTATCTCTGCAGTAGAGGGTAAGAACAGGGGTGAACAAAAGGCAGGCCACAGGCCTGTGGCCCTAGAAGTTGTACTCTGCTCCCAACCATCCTCATTTTTCAGATGAAGGCACAGACTATGTTCCAGCATGTGATAGACCTTCTTGAGCCAATATGAAGGCTGTTCAGCTCAAGGTAGACTATTTCATGTGGATCCATCCGCAGGTAAATCAGCATGTCTCCTTTTAATTCTGACCACTATTTTAAGGCTAAGGGCTACATTCTGCCATCAGATTACCTCAATGTAACCTCTCTGCACAAATCTGTGTGCAAAATTTTGCCTTAAATTCCACTGGTTTGTGAATGACTGGAAAAAAAATTGCTTCAATCTGCTGACATATTCTGGATGTACACATCCTACCATGTGAGCAATACCAACTGAGGTTTGTGGGACCTGTGGTTAAAATCACTAGTACTCCATAAGGCCCAAACTTGCAGCCACAACACCAGCTCTTATCTGATACCTCTGGCATACAGTTATGTTAAAATTTTACTCCGGATGTCTTTGTGGAAAGAAACAATCAGAGAGCAGCTTGCAGAATGGGTGTGGACCATCAAGGACTCAAGAGAAACTTCTTTGAAAGGAAGATGTTTGAAAAAAACACTTGCAATACCCCACACCCTGCTGTTTCCACCATAATATCGCCACTTCATAAACAAGATGGTATCAACAGCCAACCTTACAAGGTGCTGGAGGCTCCTAACCCCCATTTCACTGTGTGTGAAACTGGCTCCATTGAAGTCAATGGCAAAACTCTCACTGACTTCAATGGGGCCAGGCCTTCACCCTGTTAATAAGTGGGACCATGGGCGATGGGTGAACCATGGGCTTGGGGAGGCTACCCTCTGGCCCAGCCCACCCCTTCTGCCTGAGGCCCTGCCACTCCCACACCCTTCCCATGCCGATGCCCAGAGCCCCGCCTGCGGCCGCCAGCCACCCCAACCCCAGGCCACCCAAGTACCTCCAGCCCCAGAGCACCAGGTGGGTGGCACACAGCCCCCCTCCGCCAGCCCCTGGAGTGCTGGACAGTGCAGACCCAGCACCTGGGGCAGACCCGCCATCCCAAGTCCCAGTCGTCCTAGCTCCAGCCCCAGCCAGCTTTCAGGAAGAGGAGCAGCCTGCCTGGGCTGGAACAACTAGTGGCAAGCAGAAGGGGGCCTCCAGGTGGAGCGTGGGCAGGGCCACGTGGGGCTGTTTGGGGAGGCACAGCCTTCCCCAGCCTATTATACACACCGCCCATGAGTGGGACTACTCACCGGGTGAGATTTTGTGCAACAGAACTCTCAGCCCAGAAGCAGGGAGGCTAAAGTGGCTTTGCCAACTTATATCTGGGCTGCTCTGGTGAACAGAGATACCCCCCCAGAGTAACGTAGACACCACTGTCTATGTTAAAACATCCTCCATGGGGTTGCCCTACGGGCTGCAGCACTGCTAAGAATTCCTGCAGTGCTGTGTGTTATAGTACAGCCCAACACACCCTACAGCACCTATTCCTAGCCCCGGGCTTGCAAGGAGGGTCCTTCAGAAGAGGCCTTATGGCTGTTTTCCAAAGTACCAGCTCTGAGGAAAGCCTCCTCTGACCAGAGTTGCTCTTAGGGCTTCTTTACAGCATTCCAGCCCCTTTTACCTGGCGTGAAGAGGCTGGAGCAGGGGTGCAGATCTCACCCACAGCATATCAAGTTAAGCACATTCTTCAGGTCTTTGTAGGATTAGGGCCCTGATTTGTAGTGTATTTTCTCTACACATTACAACAGCAGGTAAAACCTTGAACGTAAAAGTAAAATAATTGAAAATTATATCCTAAATGTACACTATGATGCTCCCTGATTCTGGAAACATCATTTTAATTATTTCTTCAAATAGATAATGTTGGAGGTTTCTATGGATGCATATTTCAAATAAATAATGTCTGGACATGAGCCTTTGTTGAATAATCCAGGCTGAACTCGAGAGGAAATAGGGTTTCTTTTTAACACAAGTCCATTTACTCATATCTCCATAAAGGAAACATAACTACTGTTCTCATTAAACCACTTTGTTTCAAAGATCATAAGTCTGTGTGTTTGTTGATCTCTTTATATATAGACCATGTGCATAGGGTTGCCAGGTGTCCGGTTTTCAACTGGAACACACAGTCAAAAAGGGACCCTGGCAGCTCTGGTCAGCACCGGTGACTGGGCTGCTAAAAGTCCGGTCGACAGTACAGTGGAGTTAAGGCAGGCTCTATGCAGTCCACAGGAAGCTGCTGGCATGTCCCTCTGTCTCCTAGGCAGAGGGGTGGCCGGGGGGCTCTGCGCACTGCCCTCGCCCCAAGCTCGGGCTCCACAACTCCCATTGGCTGCGCTTCCCATGAGCCAAAGGGAGCCTGCCTTAGCCCTGCTGTGCTGTGGACTGGGAGACACCTGAGGTAAGTAAGCACCACCTGGCCGGAACCCATACCCCCACCCCCTGTCCCAGGTCGGAACCCCCTTCCACTGCCTCCCGGAGCCTGCACCCCCAACCCCTCATCCCCAGCCCCACCCCAGAGCCCGTACCCCCAGCTGGAGCCCTCTCCTCCTCCCACACCCCAAACTCTGCCCCAGCTTGTTGAAAGTGAGTGAGGGTGTGGGAGAGCAAATAATGGAGGATAAAGGGGGGATAAAGTGAGCGGGGTGGGGCCTCGGAGAAGGGGTGGAGCCTCAGGGCAGGGGTGGGGCGGGGTAAGGGCGTTCGGTTTTGTGCAATTAGAAAGTTGGCAACCCTACGTGCACAGTGAAAGTATATATATGTAAATGCATCCTATACAGTAGTAGGCATGTGGGAATAAATGACCATTCAAAGAGAGGAAAACTATGCACATAAGAATATGACCCCATCTCAATTACCCTGGTGTAAACCCAGGCTAAGGTCACTGAAGTGAGTAGATTTATAGCTTGGAATCAGAATCATGCCCAGATCTTTCAGAGACTTAATGTCCTTGAAAATTTCTTTCCAGCTGTTTAGTATTTTGGCTTGCTGGCTTTTTTAGGCAATAGTTTCACTGTGCCAGCTAGAATGACTACAGAAAATGGTTCTCTTTTTAGCATTTTCCACCTCATTCTTGTGCTGCATGCAAAGACATATAATGAGAAACAAAAGGCACTCCTCCTCCATCCCCACTCCAGTTTGAATCCTTCAGACTAATATGAACCTTAACACACTATGCTGGAGGCAAGTTAGATTGGGCCAAATTCATTCCTGGGGTAAACTAATTAATTCAATGGAGTTATACCAGAAATGAATTTGTACAATTCATCTTCACAACAACAGAGGCGAAGTCACAGAAAAGTTGGTAAGAATTTTGGTCAAGTAGTCAACACATAAAATTGTCTTAGAACTGATGGATTATTTTGGTTGCTATCAAAATTTGATGAGCATTTAAGCAATTCTTTATTGTTGACATGCCTCTCAGCATTTGGCGAGGCAGTGAAATGTTTGAGTGAAGTGGAAACTACATGTAAAGAGGAAACAATTGTAGCCCTCAATATCAGTATTTCAAATATTTTAAAAATTAGGGCTTGGGTTGCTGAGCTCAGTTGCTAACTCTTGTGACACAGGATAATTATTCATTACACAAAATCTTTCAACAGCACCAAGAGTATAAAGGAGCTTAAACTTTAAGACAACGTGAACAAATGCAAGCACAGCCATTTGATTTTTTTTTAAATGGCCTTGCTTTAACAACTTTACATTTCTGCACATCCTTGTAAACTAATACAGTTTAACAGTTTAATTTCCCCTTTTACACATGGATCAAATCTGAGAAAGAGATATTTAGTGTATATAATACTGAAGGTACACGGCTACTTGTTCTTTACTATTATCAAAGATAAGGAGTACTTGTGGCACCTTAGAGAGTAACCAATTTATTTGAGCATAAGCTTTCATGAGCTACAGCTCACTTCATCGGATGCAAATGATCGGATGATCATTATCAAAGATGTGCATTTGCACTGTTAGCCCAGCTTCTCCTTCTAATCCATCCCAAAGTGATGTTATAATGCCATTACATTAGTGTGTTACAATGATTGACTGCGATGCCACAGATTCAGCATTGTGATTACTGCAGGATCAAGGAGTAGGGGAAACTGCTTTCTAAGGGGAAAAAAAGCCACCTTTAAGACACAAAGAGCCAAGATCATTGCTGGTATGGGTGGATGCAACTCCATTTACATTACTACAAGTGCCCCTGCGTACACCAGATAATCAGCAAAACTGTTTGGTGTGAACTAGCAGTAGAAATATCCACAGTTTCAATGATGAGTCACAGTAAGGTGACCTTGGGGAAAAGGGGTTGTAAAGTTGGAACAGGAGAAACATTTTCAGCTGTGTAACATAACAACGCATTCCAGACCATCAAAGGTCTGTGAATGGGCACCTTCTGTTCCTTGAACCCTCCCCCTGCGTTAAGTGAAAGGGATAATGGACTTTTCACCCATGCCTCCTGGAACACTTGGGGGAGGCTGATTCTGTACCAGGCGATGCTGGCTGACTGTCCAGCAGGTCTGCAGAGGGACTTTACCCTCCTGCTTCTGTTCCTGCAGTTCAACCAGATGCCTCAACATGTCTGCTTGGTCCCTCATAATCCAAAGCATCTCATCCTGAACCGCACGCTCTCACTCATTGGAAGCTTTCCTGCTTTCCATGTCCATGTCGAACTTCTCGGACAGTGAAATCCTCCACGCTCTCAGCTCTGGGTCAGCTGTTCCAGAGACGTTCATTATCTCAGTAAACATGTCTTCCCAAGTTCTCTTTCTTCTCCTTCTAATCAGTGAAAGTCTGCTTTCAGGTGTGGATGACACGCTGAAGGACATTTCCAGCTGTCAGTCATGGGGAAAAAAAATAAAGGAGCCATTGTACATGAATAAAATGTTTCCAAAGCAAGGCCGTTTTCATAGAAAAAAACCCACCTTATTATACTAGGTGCAAGCCATAACATAATCAGAATCCGTAACCGTTCACTGTGCCATTTTGCTGCTCCAGCCATGGTGAGTAGGCCCTCTTGGGTCATGGGTGACCACACTTTTAATGAAATTTATGGCAGACTCATGTCAGGAGCAAAGGTAGCTAGTCAAACAATGGCCCTTCCCCATAGCACGACGGGAAGCTGTTTACAGGTGGGGAGCGGGACGTTTTCACTCCCAAATGCGTAATCTCTCATATGGGGCCCCAGTTCCCTATTAGCCACTTTAAACTACTTGCTGACCTATGCCGAGCACAGTAAAGGCACATTAGCGGCCACATGGTCTGGCGATCCAGAATGTGGGGGGATGGTGTGGGTCTACATGCCCTTTTTTTTTTTTTCCGTGTAAGAGCACTTTTAATGAGAACTTCCCCTGTTTCCCCTAAGCGACCCTATGTGATATTTGTCTCCTAGGGGTACCAGAGGCGGAAAGAAAGGAGATACTGCAAGTGTCTGGGTATAGACCCGGCCCTTATGCTGCTGTGCTGTGCACTGCAATGATGCCAGAAGAATTAATTCAGGAGTGGCGTGGGAAAGTGTCCTACCTTTGTGGAAGAAATAAGACTGCCCTGCCAAGAAACCTTCTGCAAAGGATTGCAGAGTACTACCTCCAGGAAAGTTTCCTAGCAATATCCATGGGGGATTCCTGGGCCGCCCTCTGCGTAGCTGGAGCGGCCTCTTGTAAGCAGAGAGCCACAGCACCTCGCTTTTTCTTCACAGTAAACATGGAGTACCACCGAATGTGTGTGCGCCCGCTAAAGTTTAACTGGGTTTTCATTGTAACTGTAGACTCCCCAGAGGTGACTTTCCCAGCACTGTGACCCACAGGGCTCCAGGGTTAAAAATATTTCCTGGCTCTCGGAGAATGAATCCACCGCTCAACTGTCTCCCATTCTTCTCCTCCTCCTCCTCTTCCTTATCCACCATATCATCCTCCTTGTTGTCCCTAGGCACACACCCCTCAGAGGTGTCCACATTGCTTGTGGGGGTGCTGGTAGTGTCACCCCCGAGAATCGCATGCAACTTGTTGTAGAACCGGCACGTGTGGGGTTCAGCACCAGAACGACTGTTTGCCTCCTTTGCCTTCTGGTATGCTTGGTGAAGTTCTTTTATTTTCACATGGCACTGCTGTGTGTTCCTTATGTAGCCCCTCTCCCCCATTTCATAAGCAATCTTCGCATCGATGTCAGCGTTTCTTCTGCTGGATCGGAGCTCTGCCTGCACAGACTCTTCTCCCCACACAGCAGTGAGATCCACCACCTCCTGTGCAGACCAGGCTGGAGCACATGAGGGGCATGTAGTCTCCGTGATCAGCTGTGCTCAAGCTGGCACGGTCCCAATGCTGATCAAACAGGAAATGGGAAATCAAAAGTTTCCGGGGCTATAGCGGGGGAGGGGCTGTTTCCTGTGTACCTGGCTGCAGTGCAGCAGAGTTGAGAATGCTCTCCACAGCGGTCACAGATGAGCATTGTGGGGTACGACCTGGAGGCCAATTAAGTCAAATTACACAACGCTGCGTCTTCCCTACCTCGCAGTCCACCCATGAAAATCGAACTAAGCAATACGCCGCTCTCAGAGGTGGATTACATAAGTCAACATCAGAGGCAACTTAGGTCAATGTAAAGGACCCGGTAGTGTAGACACATATATTAACAGGTTGACTTAAGGCAGCTTCCTTCGACTTAACTTTTTAGTGTAGACCAGGCTTATGAAACATTGTATCATGTAAAAAAAAGCAAGCAAACAAACAAACCGTTCCTAATCATACACTATTAAATTCAGAGGGTCAAATTCTGTCCACACTTATAGCCATGCAAGCCTTCTGAAATCAATACCATATAAACACACAGGTAGAAATAGCCTGGGCCATGCTATTATGCAAACACATGCAGTTATGATATAGATCAAATAGTGACATCAGAAGCAAAACATTTTAGATACAACAAAACTGAAATAAGAAGTGGCTATAGGCTCAACATTTGCCAGTTTCCAGAGACGGATCCTATTCTGAGTGGATGTGTCAGATAACAATATAAGGTAACTGTCAATAAATACTTGGCCAGATCCGCAGCGGGTGTAAATGAGACTAGCTCCATTGACTTCTACTGACATTTCAGTACTAATAATGTTTTTATCTTCAGAGGCTCCTCAGTCACCAGAGACTACACTAGGAACTTATATCAGCACAGTTAAAGCAATCAGGAGTGTGCAAAATCCATATCCCGAGAGACATAGCTAAGCCAATTTATCCCACAGTGTAGCAGTGGCAGATTAATGATTTTGCCGCCCCTAGGCCCTGAAATAATTGCCGCCCCTGGCCCCATATGAACTTGTTTTAGCTTTTTTACAAATTCGTTTGAACTAAAATGAATGTAAATATCATTAAAATAATTGAAAATTTACAAGTTTTATTATAAATAAAATTACAAGTACAGCCAACCCTCACTTGAATGCGCATCTGTATAGCACAATTTCGCTTATAGCACGGAACGCGCATGGATCCAAAACCCCGCGTTCAAGCGGGGGTCCGGTGTATATCAAATATTTATTTTTTATTTTATGTAGATACAAGAAATAAAAGTATGAGAGTAGTAAGTAGTTACATTTGTTTATGCCTACACCTTTAAGCGGCAAACTTATTAATTAATTCTGTATAATCCAGAGAAGTTGTTAGATTCTTTTCAATTGTCAGGAGAGAAAGGGACTTTAATTTTTCTTCACTGAGATTAGCCCTCAAATAGTTTTTCACCCTTTTTAATGCCAAAAATGATAATTCCGCTGAACAGTTTGTAGCAGGTATGCAAACGAACATTCGGAAGGCAATATCAATATTTGGATATAGGGAATGAATGTTTCAATTTCGAAGAAGTCTGCAGTATCTTAAAATTGACTTATTTTCATTTTCAGGAATTTCAACACCTTCCAAATACGATCGAAAATGTAGACACTCATTCATGAACGATTCTTCTAAATCTCCTTGGTAGCATAGCTGTAATTTGTTAGCGTGAACTGTTATATCTGTTGTTGAAGTATTGGTAATGTTAGCGAGAAACTGAAATCTGCCATACATTTCTTGATACACGTTACTTCTGTGTTTTAATTTGGAGCATACAAGGTTTAGTATTGTTAAAAAGGTATCTACTTTAAATTTATCTCTACCACACATTTCCACGTCACCTTCGCATGTCTCATCAGATTGAAGTTTACGCTTTCTTTTTCACCTTGTGTCAAATTCGTAATCTTCAATTTCAGATTTTTCTTTGGCTTTCTCTTCATACATATCAAACAAGTCCCGTATAGAGTTAATGTATCCTATTAGTGAGTTGTAGAGTTCTACAACTATCTGTATATCAATATTAACATTTTGCAGTTTTTGGCTAGTTATATGAAATCAATCCAAGAGTGAGCTCCAAAATACAGTCATAAAAGCTGCCTCAAGTTGATCGAGTTTTCGCTGCAGGCCTGCAGCTTCATTACGTGTAACAGGTTTCTCAGTAGCATCTTCCTTTATTGTATTTAAGGCTTTAATTATGGCATTCCAGTTTTCACTCAAATTATGACAAGCTTCCACTCAAGATGACCATCAAGTCTCAGAAAGTCTTTTTATTACTTTACTGACTGGCTTCAAATTAGATAGTAATATATCCCACCGGTGAGTAGAGGCAGAAAAAAATGAATAAAGATGTTGGACAGTTGAGAAAAATGAAGATGCTTCTTGACAACTTTCTGCTGCACATACTCCAACCAGATTTAAAGAATGCGCAGAGCAAGGCACATACACAGCAAAAGGATTTATATTCTTTATTCTTCCTTGCAACCCGCTATATACACCAGACATGTTAGTGGCATTGTTGTATGACTGGCCACGGCAGTTTGAGATATCTAATCCATAACAATTCAAAGTTGAAAGTACAGCATCAGCTAACTGTTCTGATTTGTGGCCAGTATTTGGTAAAAAACAAAGGAACCTCTCTACTGGTATGCCATCATCATTTACATATCTCAGTATAAAAGCCAATTGATCAACATGAGATGGGTTGGGGGTTGAGTCAACGCTTATCGAGAAATATTTGGCTTCTTTTATTTCTTTAATCACATTTGAAACCATTAATTTTATAAATTCATTACATATATAGGATGAAAGATAAGATACGTTACCTCGACCTTCATTTCCCGTAACATGCAATGTGATATGCTAAAAATGGATCAAATTCTGCGACAAGCTCAAGGGTCATCGCGTAACTGCCCTTATAAGTCGATCCAAATTTTTCCACTTTACCTCTAAATGCAAGTCCTCTGCTTGAAAGTTTCTTTACCACTGCTACAAGCCTCTTCAACACATTTCTCCAATAAATAATTTCTTCTTCCATTTGAAATTTTAAATTCGTACCAATTCTTCTGGATAATTTGCCTCTCTTCACCATTGCCAGTGCACACACTTTATGTTCAGTTGCTTTTTCATGTTCATGTAGTCGAGCTGATATGTTTTTCCAGTCATGGTATCCACTCGTTGCCAGACTAGAGATCCCTCCGAATAATCGACATGGGGCACAAAACACGGCTCCTTTGCTCTCCCAATATACAAGATATTGCTCTGGCTTTATTTCACTGTTTAAGAGATGTCATTTGAACACATTGTTTATTAGAACATGCATTTTATAAGTATATTGTCTTTTTGAGTTATTAAATCACTATCGATATTTTGTTTAGTACCATGCATTGATATATACTCAATTGTAGCATCATTCAATATCCATTGGGCCGGGTCGTCACTTATGGTAGATATTTCAATGTCAGATTGAATTTCTGATGGACATGATTCGCAAATCTCTGCAGTATTGTCAAAGATATCCAGATCATCATGATTCCTGGTAGTCTCTGATGGGCTAGTATTTGAAGCATTTTCTTCAACACTAACCACAGCCGGAATTTCTTCATTAGTTTCAATATGTACTTTAATCACATCAATATTTTCAATATCAACACCAGTATTTTCACTTTTTACTTCACTACTACTTTCAACTATTTTTTCTGTCTTACTGTTGGCACTAACTGATACATTTTGCGCATTTTTGCTATCAGAGCTTTTTTTTTTTTTTAACTGAAAATCATAGAATCATAGAATCATAGAATATCAGGGTTGGAAGGGACCCCAGAAGGTCATCTAGTCCAACCCCCTGCTCGAAGCAGGACCAATTCCCAGTTAAATCATCCCAGCCAGGGCTTTGTCAAGCCTGACCTTAAAAACCTCTAAGGAAGGAGATTCTACCACCTCCCTAGGTAACGCATTCCAGTGTTTCACCACCCTCTTAGTGAAAAAGTTTTTCCTAATATCCAATCTAAACCTCCCCCATTGCAACTTGAGACCATTACTCCTCGTTCTGTCATCTGCTACCATTGAGAACAGTCTAGAGCCATCCTCTTTGGAACCCCCTTTCAGGTAGTTGAAAGCAGCTATCAAATCCCCCCTCATTCTTCTCTTCTGCAGACTAAACAATCCCAGCTCCCTCAGCCTCTCTTCATAAGTCATGTGCTCTAGACCCCTAATCATTTTTGTTGCCCTTCGCTGGACTCTCTCCAATTTATCCACATCCTTCTTGTAGTGTGGGGCCCAAAACTGGACACAGTACTCCAGATGAGGCCTCACCAGTGTCGAATAGAGGGGAACGATCACATCCCTCGATCTGCTCGCTATGCCCCTACTTATACATCCCAAAATGCCATTGGCCTTCTTGGCAACAAGGGCACACTGTTAACTCATATCCAGCTTCTCGTCCACTGTCACCCCTAGGTCCTTTTCCGCAGAACTGCTGCCTAGCCATTCGGTCCCTAGTCTGTAGCGGTGCATTGGATTCTTCCATCCTAAGTGCAGGACCCTGCACTTATCCTTATTGAACCTCATCAGATTTCTTTTGGCCCAATCCTCCAATTTGTCTAGGTCCTTCTGTATCCTATCCCTCCCCTCCAGCGTATCTACCACTCCTCCCAGTTTAGTATCATCTGCAAATTTGCTGAGAGTGCAATCCACACCATCCTCCAGATCATTTATGAAGATATTGAACAAAACCGGCCCCACGACCGACCCCTGGGGCACTCCACTTGACACCGGCTGCCAACTAGACATGGAGCCATTTATCACTACCCGTTGAGCCCGACAATCTAGCCAGCTTTCTACCCACCTTATAGTGCATTCATCTAGCCCATACTTCCTTAACTTGCTGACAAGAATACTGTGGGAGACCGTGTCAAAAGCTTTGCTAAACCGCTTCATTTCTTCCTTCCGGTCATATTATTAACGTTTAGGGTTCTCGCGAGTATGCCGACTAAACGGCGTCGCGCCATCGTGGGTGGTTTCCATACGCGCTATGATTGGTAGAATCATGGCGTCACTGAGACTGCGATTACAAAAATGCTGCTATTATAAATTTGCCGCCCCTGCAAATTTGCTGCCCTAGGCCTAGGCGATAATACGCTGCTGCAGTGTAGACAGCGTTAGACTGGCAGACAAATTCTTCCATCGAAGTAGCTACCGCCTCTCCTGGGAGGTGGATTACCAACACCAATGGGAGAAACCCCTCCTATCTGTGTAGGAAGGGTCTACACTGAAGCTCTGCAGCGGCACCACTGTAGCTGTTTAAGTGTAGCTATACCCTAAGAAGGCCGTTTTCCCCCCCTCTCCAGCTGCTGACACCATTGGAACATTTGTCCTCCAGATGGAAGAGACTGTGCAATCTTCTTGGAAGCTTTTAAAGCCACTCCAACCAAATGGTGGCCAGCTGCAGAGGAGCCATATACAACACTTCGTTTTGGCACCTTCCTGCTCTTTCTCGGCCCTGCAGACCAAGCATGCTGCATTACTTAGGTTCCACTGATACCAGAAGCAAACACCTGACTTTACTCAAGAATTCTGGTCTCACAGAGCAGCATGGCTGTCATACCATTGCGTCAGAGATGGGAGAGTTTTACTTAATTTGTTTCAGTTGTATGCAATACCCAGTAGGGATTAATATTTTGCAACCATTTCATTTTGAGCCTTCATTTGCTAATGCTAAATAAACCACAGAGCACATATTTACATTCAGGGCCTGACTCTCATTTACACTAAAGCCCATTTACACCACTCTGGAAGTTTAAAGAGGTCTCAAATTGGATGTAGATTACAATTAGGCCCATATTATGTAATAGAATTTGTGCAAAGTCTTCTGCCTGTAAATTTGTTTATTGTTATGTTCCTCTGCAGGTAGGGTTGCCAGATGCTCAGTTTTCGACTGGAAAGTCCAGTGGAAAAGAGGACCTGGCAGTGTCCAGTTAGATGTACTGACCCCAACACCAAAAGTCCGGTTACCACGGGACAGGGAGAGGCACTGAGTCATTAACCCCCACTTGCCCGTACTCAGCCGAGGCTACCTCCTACCTGCTGGCAGGCTCCCTGTCAGTCTACAGCAGCTCCCAGCCCAGCCCCGTAGCAGAAGGGTGGGGCAGGGGAGAGGCCTGGGGAAGAGGGGGATAAGGGGTGGGCCTTGGGGGAAGGGGCAGGGCAGGGGGATGGGCCTCGATAATGGCCTAGATCCTCAGCTGGGGTAAAACTGCATAGCTACTCCTTTTTGCACTTGGTGGGCATCTGGCCCTAGTTCTTTTGTGTTTAAATTATTTCAGTTCTAATTTGTGTAACTGCCAAACTTCAAACAGAAAGCCTGAGATCCACACACAGAAAGGTGCACACAGTTGCACATCTACACACACACACAAACACACACAGTTATGCATCCAGAACAGAAGGTTGCTCCAAGAAAAGGACCAATGTGCCTATTCAGATGGAGTCACAGAGACTGCACACACAGTTTTGCAGGCATCCCATGGGCCTCCTTTCCTTTGATAGCAGTGGTCTTGGTGGGAAAAATATATATAAAAACTTTTATTTTCTCTTGTTCTTTGCTAAATTTATTTATTTATTTAATCAGCTGGCCTGAATGGTTGTTCCAAAAACTACTGCTTCTCAAGAGAAACAGCAAGGAAAGAAGAAAAATAATGTTAGAGAAAGTACATGCGGTGCCAAAAATAATTGTTTTTTCATGAGGAGTCTCCACTGGGATATTACAGAGACCTAAATGGGATATACTGAGAAATAACAGCACCACAGCTCCTGTTTGAAATGGAAGTGCAAAGGAATTTTCAACTTCATGCATATAAAGAGCATACTGTACACATTGTGATACAAGCTAAATCCAAAAGTAACACTGCTGGGATTGATGTAATATTACTGAATTATATTCAAATAATGGTGCAGTTAACTATGCTGTACAGAACAGGCTGCAGCTGCTAGAGAAGACATTACTTACAAAAAACTATATTTTTACAGCTTATAAAACAGAAACAAAATGAAAAGTCTGTCTCTTTTAGATGAAGAAATATTTGCTTAAGTCCTTCAACACTGGCACATACTGATATGCTAACAGTGAAAGAGATGGAATTCTGAGCTCTTTGATTTTTACAAAGCTAATTTGCATTATTCAATGTGTTTCAGTAACAATTTCATAAAATGATCAAATGCACAGTAGTAGATTCTACTTAATCTATGTATAAACTCCACTTTTCTTAGAAGCTTAAAATGTAGTTTTCGCTAAATGAATATTTAATGAATAAAACACCTCAGAAAAACAAACATATATTAAAAAGTTCCATCCTTTCATTTCACTTATTTTTCAGCATTATTGAAATAAGCCCCCACAATACATAAAAAGCACAAACTTTTCCTGCACATTTTTGTTAGCATTTCCTCCATACGTTGCACTTTTATGTTAGCTTTTCAAACGGAAATTATTTTTAAAAAGCATTTTAAGATGATCACTAGAGATTTTAAAGAAACAACAACAGAAGATTTGATAGCAGAACTGGACGACCTTCCAGAACATTTTCCCAACAATATCTACTTAATAGAGGTCAAGTATTTAAAGTTTTGTTTTCTCATTTTATCAGCCTTTTTCATACCTCCATGAGAATGCCTGTCAAAAGTGTAACAACTCTGTAGCATCTTTTATAGTGCATCTAAATATTGAAGAGATTCACAGATTGTCTCAATAAACTGTTTATAACATTCACAGAAATAAAGATAAAAGCAATCTTACTGTTCAGCTTAACAAACTGAACAATTAATATCCTTAATGGAGGAAAATACTCTTTTGGAAAGCACACTGGGTGAAATTCATCCCTGTGCAAAGGGACAGCAAAACTCAATATACTACTAAATTTTCAATTAAAACCCCAAAACATCACATACATGGTATATAGGCCCTGTGCTAGGGCTCTGCAGAGAGATGAATTTCATTCATTATGACCACAGCATATGATTTATTTTAAAACAAAAACAAAAAACAAGGACACACTAACCCGGTATCTCTGTGATAATGACAGCTTTATGAGGAGAATGATTTACAAAGTCATCTTTACAAAGTCACAAAGTGTCAGGTCCATTCAGCAGACACTTTACTTTTCCTCTTGCTTATCAAACCAGAATTTTTCTTTGCCTAAGTTCCTTAAGATTTTGCATTTCCCCTTATTTTTAGCACACTGGTACTTCACCTTTTTCCCCTCTTTTAAATACTCCTACAAGGGAAAAAAAAACACACACAGGTTTCTTGGAGACATTCAAATATTGGACAGGAAAATATGATGGCCCAGTGTTGAACAGCTTTCAGTGTCCATCCTAGATTCTGGACCAGTGGGCTTTTCCATACAAGTGCTATCATTTCAATGGGCCTATTTAAAATGATAATTTAGAGGCATGAACTCCAGGTTAAATAGAAAAGGACCACAGGATTACAAACCAGAGTGCAAGTTGAACTCCGAACAGAGGACAGAAAAAAGACAAGACACACAACACAGATTAGAAACAAAGTGACTTACAATGGGTCTAACCCTATGAACGAAGAAACGTCAATTCTTCTTTGAAAATACAGTGTGTGTCCACACTGCCAAACCAGATGGAAGGAATTTCCTTCTCCTTCCTCCATACATGTGGCAGCAAATACCAAATGTTGCTTTAAATTTTGGTGCCCTCAAATTTATACCATTCACTCTTACTCGCTGCCATAGTAACTGTCAAGAAATTTCTACAGACAAGATATTCAGGATAGGAAAGGATAGTAGTGGATCAATCCAACCCATATTAGTAGTGACTGAAAAGCCTGTTGTCATCTGTCATCTATTTAGTGCTTTGTTCGTCCTTTCACAAAGTAACCACCACCCACACCAAAGTTGGCAACTCAACTGACTGTCTGGAGAGGCCACGGATTGAAATGTCAAGAAATACACACTAATGGTCCCCCACAGGGTTGAGGCACACTGGCAGGTATACTGGCATTTCCACTGCCCAGGCTGTGCTTTTCCTATGGACCTCAGTCTCCACAGTTATCCATAAAAAATCTCACTTGATTTTTCTTGCATGCTTAGTTTATAAAATAGTACCTCACAAAGAGAAATGCTAGGAGAAAGCTTATTCTTTAAATCAAACTTAGTATATATTGCTCTTGCCTGCACACCTAAACAGTTCAGTGCAAACAATCTAGACGGAATACTCATGCTCACACCCAACTAGGATCAGAAGAAGCAAAGGAGAGCAAGAACAAAATCTGAAATTTAATCAGGCATTAGAATATTTGCAGCCCTTGTCTGATGGCGAAGTAAGAGCATATGAAAGAATCCAGGTGAGGTGATCATCCCAAGAGCCATGTGTACACCTCAACAAAATACTATGGAGACAATCTGAAGAGCTGGAATGTTTACTCTGCACCATCTGCATCCTCTGGGAGCTACCCACCCTACTAAACTTGTAGTCATGGTGAGATGTCTTGCCTCATTCTGAAGGTTTGGATTTTTTCTCTCACAGGACCAATAATGAGAGTGTCAAAATAATGTAGACTAGTTACTATGGAATAAGGCCTTGACCATTAGATTCTTAGGCTAGGTCTACACTACAAACTTATATTGGTATAACTACATTGCTCAGGGATGTGAAAAATTCATACCCCCGAGAAATGTATTTATACTGACCGAACTCCTGGTGTAGACAGCGCTATTGTCAACTGGAGAGCTTCTCCTGCCCACATAGCAACCGCCTCTCAGAAAGGTAGATTAACTACGCCAACGGAAGAAGCTCTCCTGTCGGCATAGGTATTGTCTTCACTAATGCACTACAGTGGCGTTGCTGCAGGTTTTTAAGTGCAGACCTGCCCTCAGCAAGCTGCCTTAATAGGGCAGACCCTCTTCCTAAAGAAATGATTTAAGATTCTCCCGAATTGTCAAACCAGTAACTAGTTTTAACTCACCCTTTCTTGAGACAGGCATATTTTCCCTTTTGCAAGGTCAAACAACAAGCTCAGGTGGTAGAAGGGGCAGAAGGATCACTTCTTTTTGTTTACCACACCCAGTTAGTCCCAAACTCTGCATACTGCCAGTAGCTCTAGTTTCAGAGTAGCAGCCGTGTTAGTCTGTATTCGCAAAAAGAAAAGGAGTACTTGTAGCACCTTAGAGACTAACCAATTTATTTGAGCATAAGCTTTCGTGACCTACACCTCACTTCATCGGATGCATTCAGTGGAAAATACAGTGGGGAGATTTATATACATAGAGAACATGAAACAATGGGTGTTACCATACACACTGTAACCAAAGTGATCGCTTAAGGTGAGCTATTACCAGGAGGAGAGTGGGGGGGGGGGAACCTTTTGTAGTGATAATCAAGGTGGGCCATTTCCAGCAGTTGACAAGTACGTCTGAGGAACAGCGGGGGGTGGGGGGGGGAATAAACATGGGGAAATAGTTTTACTTTGTGTAATGACTCAACCACTCCCAGCCTCTATTCAAGCCTAAGTTAATTGTATCCAGTTTGCAAATTAATTCCAATTCAGCAGTCTCTCATTGGAGTCTGTTTTTGAAGTTTTTTTGTCGAAGTATTGCCACTTTTAGGTCTGTAATCGAGTGATCAGAGAGACTGAAGTGTTCTCCAACTGGTTTTTGAATGTTATAATTCTTGACGTCTGATTTGTGTCCATTTATTCTTTTACATAGAGACTGTCCAGTTTACCCAATGTACATGGCAGAGGGGCATTGCTGGCACATGATGTCATAAATCACATTGGTAGATGTGTAGGTGAACGAGCCTCTGATGGTATGGCTGATGTGATTAGGCCCTATGATGGTGTCCCCTGAATAGATATGTGGACACAGTTGGCAACGGGCTTTGTTGCAAGGATAGGTTCCTGGGTTAGTGGTTCTGTTGTGTGGTGTGTGGTTGCTGGTGAGTATTTGCTTCAGGTTGGGGGGCTGTCTGTAAGCAAGGACTGGCCTGTCTCCCAAGATCTGTGATACTGATGGGTCGTCCTTCAGGATAGGTTGTAGATCCTTGATGATGCGTTGGAGAGGTTTTAGTTGGGGGCTGAAGGTGACGGCTAGTGGCGTTCTGTTATTTTCTTTGTTGGGCCTGTCCTGTAGTAAGTGACTTCTGGGTACTCTTCTAGCTCTGTCAATCTGTTTCTTCACTTCAGCAGGTGGGTACTGTAGTTGTAAGAATGCTTGATAGAGATCTTGTAGGTGTTTGTCTCTGTCTGAGGGGTTGGAGCAAATGCGGTTGTATCGTAGAGCTTTGCTGTAGATAATGGATCGTGTGGTGTGGTCTGGATGAAAGCTGGAGGCATGTAGGTAGGAATAGCAGTCAGTAGGTTTCTGGTATAGGGTGGTGTTTATGTGACCATCAATTATTAGCACCGTAGTGTCCAGGAAGTGGATCTCTTGTGTGGACTGGTCCAGGCTGAGGTTGATGGTGGGATGGAAATTGTTGAAATCATGGTGGAATTCCTCAAGGGCTTCTTTTCCATGGGTCAGATGATGAAGATGTCATCAATGTACCGCAAGTAGAGTAGGGGCATTAGGGGACGAGAGCTGAGGAAGCTGATGTCAGCCATAAAAATGTTGGCATACTGTGGGGCCACGCGGGTACCCATAGCAGTGCCGCTGATTTAAGATATACATTGTCCCCAAATGTGAAATAGTTATGGGTGAGGACAAAGTCACAAAGTTCAGCCACCAGGTTTGCCGTGACATTATTGGGGATACTGTTCCTGACGGCTTGTAGTCCATCTTTGTGTGGAATGTTGGTGTAGAGGGCTTCTACATCCATAGTGGCCAGGATGGTGTTTTCAGGAAGATCACCGATGGATTGTAGTTTCCTCAGGAAGTCAGTGGTGTTTCGAAGATAGCTGGGAGTGCTGGTAGCGTAGGGCCTGAGGAGGGAATCTACATAGCCAGACAATCCTGCTGTCAGGATGCCAATGCCTGAGATGATGGGGCGTCCAGGATTTCCAGGTTTATGGATCTTGGGTAGTAGATAGAATACCCCAGGTCAGGGTTCTAGGGGTGTGTCTGTGCGGATTTGTTCTTGTGCTTTTTCAGGGAGTTTCTTGAGCAAATGCTGTAGTTTCTTTTGGTAACTCTCAGTGGGATCAGAGGGTAATGGCTTGTAGAAAGTGGTGTTGGAGAGTTGCCTAGCAGCCTCTTGTTCATATTCCGACCTATTCATGATGACAACAGCACCTCCTTTGTCAGCCTTTTTGATTATGATGTCAGAGTTGTTTCTGAGGCTGTGGATGGCGTTGTGTTCTGCACGGCTGAGGTTATGGGGCAAGTGATGCTGCTTTTCCACAATTTCAGCCTGTGCATGTCGGCGGAAGCACTCTATGTAGAAATCCAGTCTGTTGTTTCGACCTTCAGGAGGAGTCCACCCAGAGTCCTTCTTTTTGTAGTCTTGGTAGGAAGCTCTCTGTGGGTTAGTATGTTGTTCAGAGGTGTGTTGGAAATATTCCTTGAGTCAGAGGTGTCGAAAATAGGATTCTAGGTCACCACAGAACTGTATCATGTTCGTGGGGGTGGAGGGGCAGAAGGAGAGGCCCCGAGATAGCCCAGCAGAAGAATCTGTCCTAAGAGTACAGTTGGATAGATTAACAATATTGCTGGGTGGGTTAAGGGAACCACTGTTGTGGCCCCTTGTGGCATGTAGTAGTTTAGATAGTTTAGTGTCCTTTTTCTTTTGTAGAGAAGCAAAGTGTGTATTGTAAATGGCTTGTCTAGTTTTTGTAAAGTCCAGCCACGAGGAAGTTTATGTGGAAGATTGGTTTTTTATGAGAGTATCCATTTTTGAGAGCTCATTCTTAATCTTTCCCTGTTTGCTGTAGAGGATGTTGATCAGGTGATTCCGCAGTTTCTTTGAGAGCGTGGGGCACAAGCTGTCAGCATAGTCTGTGGGGTATGTAGATTGTAATGGATTTTTTACCTTCAGTCCTTTTGGTACGATGTCCATCCGTTTGCATTTGGAAAGGAAGATGATGTCTGTCTGTATCTGTATAGTTTTTTCATGAAGTTGATAGTTTTCCACTCCATATGGCTAAATTCAGTGCCTTGCATAATGACAGGTTTCAGAGTAGCAGCCGTGTTAGTCTGTATTCGCAAAAAGAAAAGGAGGACTTGTGGCACCTTAGAGACTAACAAATTTATTTGAGCATAAGCTTTCGTGAGCTACAGCTCACTTAGTGATGCTACTCAGATCACCTATTAATGGAGTAGAGGCAAAGAGTCCTGTGGCACCTTATAGACTAACAGACGTATTGAAGCATAAGCTTTTGTGGGTGTATACCCACTTCGTCGGATGCATATAGTGGAAATTTCCAGAGGCAGGTATAAATATGCAAGCAAGAGTCAGGCCTCATCCCCCCTGATTGAACTAATCTCGTTATCCCTAGCCTGACTCTTGCTTGCATACTTATACTTGCCTCTGGAAATTTCCACTACATGCATCCGACGAAGTGGGTATTCACCCACAAAAGCTTATGCTCCTATACGTCTGTTAGTCTATAAGGTGCCACAGGACTCTTTGCCGCTTTTACAGATCCAGACTAACACGGCTACCCCTCTGATATTAATGGAGAGATGGCCTTAGAATGAGATCCTCAAAGATATTTAGGTGCCTAACTCCCACTGAAGTCAATGGGAGTTCGGCGCCTGTAATACCTTTTGGGATCTGAGCCTTACTGCCAGTCCTGTGCTCTTTCCAGGTGCTTTTTGGTTCTTTACATGGACACTATCTTGCTAGTCAGCACTCCACACAACTTAGGCCTCCCATTCTCTATCTCTGTTGCCACTTGAACAGCTCAGGTTCCCTGCTGTCACCATTTTCAGCTGCAGATACTCTAGAAGTGCAATTCAGGCTTTGCACATACTATCATAGATGCACAGTCGAAGAAGTTGCTGAGCCACTGGAGTCAATAAAAGGTAGGGGTGCTTAGCCTATGCTCAGCAACTCTCAGGATCTGGCCCACACAATTTGTATAGGGCTGACTGAAAACCCAGTGTTCCACTGGGGGAAAAAAAGGTTATCGACAAAACGAAATTTTTTGAAGAAAGTGTCTGCTTTCCTCAAAAGTTTTCCAATAGTTCATCCAAAAAAAAAAGGGGGGGGGGTTAGTTTTCAACAGTTTTTGGCTGAAGTTTTTCAGTTTTCCGGGGTTTTTTTTGCAAAAAGTCAACATTTTTCTGTGGGGGGGGGACATTTTCCAGATAGCTCTAAGGTATATATTTTACACACACACACACTCACTCTCTCTCTCTCGCGCTGCTACTACTCTTACCCATTGTAATCTGGATTTTATTTTTTGGCCTTTGTTTTGAACTCTGTTTGGGTCCACTGCTGTATTTAAATAGAAGTATATAAACAGTGTGTCAGTGTATCAGAACAACCACCTTCCTATGCAGTTCTAGTGGCCTTGTAAGCTTTGCTTTGTTTTCATGGCAGTTTAAACTTGTGCCTGAATAATCAGTTTGTAAACAGTCCTGCCTGTTTATAATTAGAAGCCAGTATACAGTTTCTACTGTATGTTGGCAACCAGATTTCTGTCACCCTGATCACAGGTTGTCGTCACAGACTTGTTTTATCTCTGTGAACAGATTTAGGTTTTTCTGACCAAAAACAGTGTGATAAGAACAAATCAAAACATTGAGCACACTTTGGCTGCCAAACAAATAGATAACTATACCAACTAATAATTAATAGTAATCTGCTATTATTTATTTGTTTTCTACTTAAGCAGAGCCAAATGGGTTTTATGAAGATGATGTGCATGAATAAAAAGCCAGCTTCCTTGGAACAGAGTACCATATGGTATAAATTGTTCTCCAAGTACACCTTCATCCCCAGGTCAGCTATTATACACTTCAATAGGACAATTCTTAGTAATTACATCTAATAGCAATTTCACTGCCAAATGCATTTCTGAAGGAGGTTGATTCTATTTTTGCTACCAGTAGTACTGTAAATAAAACCATTACCAAATGAAATCTACCAAAAACTTTCAAACTTGTCTTGTTTAAATAAACTGCATTGCAAGACCCAGTACTAAGCTAATCCCTGGTTGTTTATAGCGTATATTTGTACATTTCCTAAACACTTAGATCCAATGGGAGTTACACATG
Organism: Natator depressus; assembly: GCF_965152275.1. Classification (NCBI taxonomy): domain Eukaryota; kingdom Metazoa; phylum Chordata; order Testudines; family Cheloniidae; genus Natator; species Natator depressus. The sequence goes on along the minus strand of NC_134236.1, from coordinate 176,216,081 downwards.
TCAAAGAGAATGCAGATGCAGACATGATACACACGTATGACTTAAGAAAGACACATATCTGTAATATTTATAATAATCACTATTCAAGTACAATATACAGCAATGAACTTCAGAACAATATTAGACAAACTGTCTCAAAAGATTTTAACACAAATGTATTTTTCACATAAAAGTACAATAGAAAATGTTTACACTTGAAATACTCTTATGGCATTCGTGGTATTGACACTCTCCTATGGTATTCATGAAATCCAAAGTATTTGTTTACAATAAAACATTACAATAATAGCAGAATTCTGCTACCAGACAGGAAGTCAGTCATCCCTATTTTGTCTAAATTGCCACCTACACTCCACGGTGCTTATAAGAAATCATGTAACCAGCGATTGCTAGATTGTGTGACAGACAGGAATAGCTGATAATTTGGCCCAGAACCGCAAAAATATTTAAGTGCCTAACTCCTACTGAAATCAATAAGAGGTAGGCACCTAAATACCTTAGTCTTTATTAACTTATAACAACTGTTATAATACAAATATATATGTATATCCAAGTTTGTATACAGTCAATGTGTGCCTCTCCCACACCCTTCATAATCTGCTAGACATCTTGCTCTTTGGGACAGCAACTTTGTCTTCATATATTTTTGTATGATGCCTAGTACAGTGAGGCCTTGATCCTGACTGAGAATTTTAGGTGCTATTGCAATACAATTATTAAGTAATAAATAACAGTAGCACTGCAGAAAGGACAGTCATTCTAAAGGACTACCATAGACAGACCATAAAAAAAAAATGTCACAGGGTAACTGTCCTTGACATTTGCAAACTGGCAAGCACTGTCCATTAGGTTCCAGGCTGCAAACTCAAAATAGTTCTATGTACTGGAAACAGAATTTAGCAGTTGTTCCCTCTGCAGACTATCACAACTGCAATTTAAAAAAAGAGTATTTTTTACAAACAATTTCAGTAAATTAGTCTGTCCAGTTATACTATGAAAGAAGCAACACAGCAGCACTACAGGTAACAATCACAACAGCAGCCCTAAATATTCAAAAAATCACGAGTCAAGCTCACCAAAATCATGAAATTTGTTTAAAAACATGAGATTTTTAAAAAACATTATAGATTTTGTGTTCTTTTTATTTGCCCTCTGGTTTGTGAGCCTTTAGGGTGCACTCAGGCCACATTTTAATACTTTTCTTTGCAACCACAAGGGCTAAAAACTTTCGTTTAAAAAAAGGAAAGCTGATATTCCCATTTAATCACAGGAGTCCAGGAGCTAGGGCTTCCTTTGGGAAAAAAATTAAATATTGCAACCCTCATAATAAGGTTGCATGAGTTGACATCACTGCAGAAGGATAAATCATCATCTCAAACTGCTTGCATCACAACAGACACATTCCTTAAGTAGAATAGCTGGTATTAATACCAATTACGGCAAACTAATTGTATTGCTTCAAATCATCCACACCCTTTGACAGTAAAATATGATATGAAGACAAGACTACAAAAGGACAATAGTAGTACTAAAATACAGGAAGTTTGCTTTGGGATTTTAGAATAAATAATGTCTTACTGCCCTACACTTATGCTGAAAAAGCCTCTACCAAAGTAAAAACAGGACAGGAGTGGGCTACAGTCACTCAGAAGACATTATCTGTTTAAACTGCTAATGGTAAGCTCTGCTGTTATATTTGTATTATTGCCTTTCTGCAAATTACTTTTATCAGCGATAATTTAGCTTTTTATTTCATTATCTAGCACAGCAGACAAAAGGAAAACAGATTTGTTTTACAGCAGCTCCAGCACTTGTTCTGTCCATTAACATAGACAGATGAAGGCAAATTAAAGCTCTTAGGCCACATTTTCAACACACATTGTCATGAGTACTCTGTAGCTAACTAGCCTGTGTTTCTAAAGTTACACAGAGCACAAACTGTGCTTTTATTTTTTCCATGAAGTACATATTTCTAAAAACATAATAATTTTTTTGCATTTTTCATTTTTATCTGCCTACCAAGAACAGTCGCATATGATCAAAGCACAAGCAGGGAGCACCATTTTTTGTAATTTTTTGTGAGAAACAATCATTAGTGATGAGTCATCTGAAGCTTGAAACTTGGCTTCCTCCCAGCCTCGTTTTCCTTTTTCTAAACTAAAACTCTGTAAAACCACAAAGGAGGAGTTGGGTTTGATTAAAAGATTAGCCACTACATGGTGAAACCTAATTCAAAGGATGTTACATTATATTTATAGTTTATTTTAGATTTGTTTTAAGCCACATAATTTCTAAATCTTGATCCAAAAAAATGGATTACCAACAAAAAATGTTTACTGGATCAAATGCAGACATATTAGGCAACATTTCCTGTTCAAAAGTCATATATTTTTTAAAAACCTTGAGAAGTTGCCACTGCAACCCAAGCATAAAATTGTACTATTGTATAATGCGCAATTAAAGTCAATGATAAATTATTTCAAAGGTGAGACCCATACAACAGGGAAAATCTTTACAGAGTGTGACATGGAAAATAAGGAGTGCCTACCCCATCATTTTCAAATAATGAATTGATATTGAATTAAATTAAATAATGCCAATACCATTTCAACTTCTAACTGAAACTGGTAATTGTTCTCTAAATAAAAATTGTGAAACATTTACAGTAGATTAAAGTGATTTAGCTTTAAATCACTTCCCTAATCATTATTAGACGACTGACCTATAAGCAGATTTTTTGTTTGGGAGTCAGGTCAGCGAAAATACATTGGTATTATATTAAAAGTTGGTGGAAATGCATAGGAATCCAGAACAGTAAGAAAAATATCTCTTAGATTCCCCACCAAAATAACACTGAAAAGCAAACATAAACATGGGGGGAGGGACAGCTCAGTTGTCTGAGCATTGGCCTGCTAAACCCAGGATTGTGAGTTCAATCCTTGAGGGGGCCATTTAGGGATCTGGGCCAAAAATTGGGGATTGGTCCTGCTTTGAGCAGGGGGTTGGACTAGATGACCTCCTGAGGTCCCTTCCAACCCTGATATTCTATGATTCTATCTTTTAATCTTTTCCTTTTCTTGCAAGCACGCTTTGCAGGGTTCCCAAAGTAATAATAAAAATGAAATTACGAAGTATGTACACCAGTGTTTTCCTAAGAGGGCCCTTGTTAAGAGAAAAAGAATATGCTATTTGAATATATTTAACCAGCAGGAGGGTCTAAATCAGGCTCTTATGATTCCCCCCCCCCATAATCCACCGCAAAGTTCAAAGATCACAGCTTTCCCAGAGGTTCACTGTGCATAGTGCAAATGTCGTACACTGAAAAGTTCCCAAAGGCTGTGCTCATTTATACCTCTGGGATTGAACTAGGTATAAAGCAAAGCAGAATTTGGCTCAAAAATCTTCACATTTTCAATTAAAGTTATTTTAATTGCATCTACAGGGATTATATTGTTTCCTATTCATCCTTTAAGATGTCAACTTATAGAGAGAAATACACACACACACACTTGCACTGTGAACAGTTAATCATTTCTGATAAATGGACGTACAATATCAACTGTGTTTCTTCTAATGGATGTAGGTTATTAACAGCATATCACTAGAGACATTCCAGTAACTTGGGTGCTTTGTATTTCTGTCCTGATTACAGGTCTAGAACGAATTGAAGACTGGGGGAGTTGAGGGCAGAACATTATATAGATATAATAATGCAGTAAAGCAGACATGGGAAGATATTAAGCTGAAAGCCCATGCACATCCTCTCATACAGGAGTAGTTCATAAAGTCATGTGTGTAAAAAAGCCCAAAATGACTGAGAACTTAAAGAACAGACAGTAGCAGATGGAGAATCCCAGTGATGACTGGATGTGTTGAAATTCTAAACAAAAAAGCTCCCAGGCATTCTGTAGCTGTTTCCATCACTTCACATTGACTCAACAGATATTAAGAACATAAGAATGGCCCTACTGGGTCAGACCAAAGGTCCGTCTAGCCCAGTATCCTGTCTTCCAACAGTGACCAGTGCCAGGTGCCCCAGAGGGAATGAACAGAAAAAGTAATCATCAAGTGATCCATCCCCTGTCACCCATTCCCAGCTTCTGGCAAACAGAAGCTAGGGACACCATTCCTGCCCATCCTGGCTAATAGCCATTCATGGACCTATCCTCCATGAATTTATCTAGTTCTTTTTTGAACGCTGTTATGATCTTGGCCTTCACAACATCCCCTGGCAAGGAGTTCCACAGGTTGACTGTGTTGTGTGAAGAAATACTTCCTTTTATTTGTTTTAAACCTGCTGCATACTAATTTCATTTGGTGACCCCTAGTTGCTGTGTTATGAGAAGTAGTAAACAACACTTCCTTATCTACTTTCTCTACACCAGTCATGATTTTATAGATCTCAATCATATCTCCCCTTAGCCGTCTCTTTTCCAAGATGAAATGTCCCAGTCTTCTTAATCTCTCCTCATACGGAAGCCATTCCATACCCCTAATAATTTTTGTTGCCCTTTTCTGAACCTTTTCCAATTCCAATATATCTTTTTTGAGATGGGGAGACCACATCTGCACACAGTATTCAAGATGTGGGCATACCATGGATTTATACAGAGGCAACATGATATTTTCTGTTCTATTATCTATCCCTTTCTTAATTATTCCCAGCATTCTGTTCACTTTTTTGACTGCCGCTGCACATTGAATGGATGTTTTCAGAGAACTATCACAATGACCACTCAAGAAAGAGATCATGGAGTAAGAGCTAAATTAGACCCCATCATTTTATATGTATAGTTGGGATTATGCTTTCCAATGTGCATTACTTCGCATTTATCAACATTAAATTTCAACTGCCATTTTGTTGCCCAGTCACCCAGTTTTGAGAGATCCTTTTGTAGCTCTTTGCAATCTGCCTGGGTCTTAACTATCTTTAGTAATTTTGTATCATCTGCAAATTTTGTCACCTCACTGTTTACCCCTTTTTCTGGATCATTTATGAATATGTTGAATAGGACTGGTCCCAGAACAGACCCCTGCGGGACACGACTATTTACCACTCTCTATTCTGAAAACTGACCATTTATAACTACCCTTTGTTTCCTATCTTTTAACCAGTTACCAATCCATGAGAGCACCTTTCCTCTTATCCCATGGCAGCTTACTTTGCGTAAGAGCCTTTGGTGAGGGACCTTGTAAAAGGCTTTCTAAAAATCTAATTATATTATATCCACTGGATCCCCTTGATCTACATGCTTTTTGACCCCCTCAGAGAATTCGAGTAGATTGGTGAGGCATGATTTCCCTTTACTAAAACCATGTTGACCCTTCCTCAACAAATTACGTTCATCTATATGTCTGACAATACTGTTCTTTATTATAGTTTCAACCAGTTTGTTCGGTACTGAAGTCAGGCTTATAGGCCTGTAATTGCCAGGATCACCTCTGGAGCCCTTTTAAAAAATTGGCATCACATTAGCTATCCTCCAGTCATTTGGTACAGAAGCTGATTTAAATGATAGGTAGGTTACAGACTAGAGTTAATAGTTCTGCAATTTCACATTTGAGTTCTTTCAGAACTCTTGGGTGAATACCATCTGGTCCTGGGGACTTATTGCTGTTTAATTTATCAATTTCTTCCAAAACCTCCTCTAATGATACCTCAATCTGGGACCAGAACTGTCACCTAAAAAGAATGGCTCAGGTTTGGGAATCTCCCTCACATCTTCAGCTGTGAAGACCAATGCAAAGAATTCATTTAGTTTCTCGGCAATGGCCTTATTGTCCTTGAGTGCTCTCTTAGCACCTCGATCATCCAGTGGTCCCACTGCTTGTTTAGCAGGCTTCCTGCTTCCGATGTACTTAAAAAAAATTGCTACTACTTTTTGAGTCTTTGGCTAACTGTTCCTCAAATTCTTTTTTGGCCTACTTACTTGTATTTTTACACTTCATTTGCCAGTGTTTATGCTCCTTTCTATTTTCCTCTTTTTAAAGGATGCCTTTTTTTTTTTGCCTTTCTCTGATTCTTTTACTTTGTTGGTTAGCGACAGTGGCTCTTTTTTGGTTGTCTTACTATGCTTTTTAATTTGGGGTATACATTTAAGTTGAGCCTCTATTATGGTGTCTTTAAAAAGTTTCCATGCATCTTGCAGAGATTTCACTTTTGGCACTGTACCCTTTAATTTCTGTTTAATTAATCATTAACTGAGCGGAGTACTTTGCATTTGTCCTTATTGAATTTCAACCTATTTACTTCAAACCATTTCTCCAATTTGTCCTACCTTTTTGATGAAAACTGAAACAAAAAAGTCATTTAGCACTTCTGCCATTTCCACATTTTCTGTTATTGTTTTCTCCCCTCATTGAATGATAGGTTTACCCTGTCCTTAGTCTTTCTCTTGCTTCTAATGTATTTGTAGAATGTTTTCTTGTAACCCTTTATGTCTCTAGCTAGTTTAATCTCATTTTATGTCCAGGCCTTTCTAATTTTGTCCTCACATACTTGTGCTATTTGTTTATATTCATTCTTCATACTTTGACTTAGCTTCCACTTTTTGTGGAACTCTTTTTTGAGTTTCAGATAATTGAAGATCTCCTAGTTCAGCCAGCATGGCTTCTTGCCATACTTTGTATCTTTCCTATGGAGTGGGATAGTTTGCAGAAGTGGCAGTTGGGCCAAATAATCCTCCATCTGTGCTGTCTCCCTCATACAACCAATGAAATTGCTCTGTGTAAATTAGCTGTAGAATAAGGGTGGTGATTAGTTGAGCTACCTCTGATATCAGAATGTTCTAGGACTCTTGGCATGGCATAGGCACATGCCTTGCTTTCGCACAGGTATAGTTCACAAAGTCAAAATGCCTGAGAATTTACAAATTGGATAGTAACAGACTGAAAAAATCCAGTGATGATTCAACCTGGTGATATTCTTAATAGATAGAGCTCTCAGCCATGCTTGTAGTTGTTTCTATCACTTCACACTGACTTACAGGCATAATAGGCTCCAGAGTGACACACAGAGTGACAATCCCAGAATTTTATTACATAGATATATAGGAACAGCTGAGGAGAAATGAGGAAACACCTTTCAGTGCTACTGAAAGACATGGGACTGGGAGAGATTTTTGGGGAAATAGAATGGCTAAATGCTAAAAAAGAAAAAGGATTGTCCATCTTAGATGGCACAGATGGCTTGTATGGATAGAAAAATTATACTTTAACTTAACCCAAATCCAAAACATTCATCTAAAGCAGCAACATCACTGCTAGATTGTCTTACACACACAGGCGTTGCAGAGTAATCTAATAGATTGAACACAGGGCCAGCAGTCAGAAACTCCAAAATTATAACTCCACTCTCTCCCACTGCCTTGCTGAGTTACTGAGCCTCTCTGGGTATGCCTACACACCAAATGAAAGTACCTGTGCTAGTTTTAATCTAGCTAGCATGGGGAACTACAGTAGTGAAGATGTGGCAACACAGACTTCAGTAAGGGCTAATGACCCAAGTACAAGCCCACCAGGGACCCTGATTATGTATGCTGGTTACTGGCCTGCAATGAAGTCCATGATGCCACATCTTCACTATCACTATTATCCATGCCAGCTAGATTCAAGCTAGTGCAGGTACACCTACCTGTGCTATAATCATACCTTCATTTTCTGTGTTGTCATAACCTCTTTAATCATTCTTACAATGCTGCATGTTGGAAATATTAATGAGTCAGTGTTTATACAGCAGTTTGAAGATGTAAAGCACTATATAAAATTGTTAAGTATTATTAACCGTGGAGGGAGTTACCTGTCCTATTTTCCAGCTTGTTAAGATGTACTAATAGCAGTAACTAGAAATAATCCAAGCTCATACGAGTGGGTGCATCAAGGAATGTAGTATCCAGAATGAAGAGATAGGAAAAAAAATAAAAAAATAAAAAAAGACAAACTTCTCCAATCTTGGAAAATGCTCAACTGTAGGTCCTGAAAAACAAATAAATCTTAGCTGAAGAGTGAGTAACATAAGCTCTGTTTTTTCAAAAGGGGTCTCTAATTTTGGATGCACAATTAAACATACATCTGGCAAGACCATCAGTAGTGTGGTGCACTACAGTTCCTGTCCAGCGAAATCCTGGCCCTACTGAAGTTAGTGGGAGTTGTCATTCAAATAAAGCTCAAATCAACTGAATTATACTGATATACACCAGCTGAACATCTAGTCCATATATTTTTCAGTGCTCTACAATTAATTTTAGCACATAACAATCCCATCAAGGAAGTACAAATGACCAGAATAAATCTTATTGGGTGACTGTTAAGCAAGTGTTTTGAGGTATTCTAGGAAACGATCATTATAACTATAAGTAAGGCTCATTCCTCTTATTTCCTCAAAACATTATTTTACTAGCTCGTAGCTCCCAGTTACAAACTGGGTTTGTAAAAAAACATCTGCTTCCCTCGGATGTTGTGTACAATATGATTCTACATACAACGGCCACTTTAAAGAGTAGCTACTAACTTTCCCTTCCCACATTTTTGAACATACTACTTTCTGAGGGTTTCACCATACATTCTACATGCACCCATTCTCAAACTACATTTTGTCGTCAAGCAATAACAATAAAAATCATGAGTCATGCCCTGAAAATGTTGGCCGGAAAACTGAATTGGCCTCATGCTTGCAATAACGAAGGAACACAAAGCATTTAACCATTTTAAAGGTTTGCAATATGGTATTAGCATATAATCTCTAAAATAAAATTCAAAAAAGGACTTCTCCAAATTCTTCTTGGGCAGCCCACCACTAGAGCATTGTGTCAGAAGGGGAATCAAAACACCAACACTGCAGGGAATCAAGGGACCTGAGGGTCCTGGTAGATAACCAACTGTACACATGAGCTCCCACTACAATGCTGTAGCTAAAAGGGCAAATATGATCCTTGGATGTATATTCAGGGAACTATTAAGTAAGTAGGAGTAGTAAATTGGTGTTACCTCTGCATACAGCATTAGTTAAAGCATTACTGGAATACTGTGTGTAACACTTCAAAAAGGATGCTCATATGTTGGAAAGAGTTCAGAAAAGAGCCACAACAATGAGTTGAGGTCTGGAAAACATGCCTTCCAATAAGAAGACTAAAGAGAACCAACAGGCCTTATTGGTTTACTCAAGTGAAGGTGAATTGATCATAGTAGATGTCTCTTTGATCGAGCAGAAAAAGTCAGAAATGAGATTCAGTGGCTGAATGCTAGATACATGAGGACTAGAAAAAAGGTAAAATTTTTAACAGAGAAATAGTTAACCACTGGAACAATCTATAATGGGATGTAGTGCATTCTCTGTCACCTGAAGTCTTGAAATAACTAGATATCCTTCTAAAAGATATGCTATAGTTCAAACAGAAGATATGGGCTTCTTGGGGAAACAAGTGGATGAGGTTCTATGGCCTGTCAGGTTCTATGTTGGAGGTCTGACCAGAGGATCACAATGGTTCCTTCTGGCCTTAGAATCTAGGAGGAAGTGCCTCCAATGATAAATGAAATGAGACAGCCCATGCGGTATTTTTAGGTGGAATTGCAAAAACACTTGTTTTTACAGCAATTTTTAAGAATTCATTTTCATAACGCTCTTAAAAATTATATAAAAATAAAAAGACACCAACAGTTTTCAAGCCAGATCCAGGACTGCATTAGTGCAGCTTTCTGCTACAAAGCACAATGTCAGCATAACCAGAGGATTTCCCATGTCATGGCATCCTCAAAGGAAGCAGAGCTATTGTAATGGCCCTGCTCTCTGTGGAAGGCAGAAGGGGCACAGTGAGGTAGAAGTGGTATATGACCAGAGGGTGGGACACGTCTGCCTAAGCAGTTCCTTGGAAACACTGGCAGCCAGCACAATTTAATCATAGAAAATTAGGGTTGGAAGAGACTTCAGGAGGTCACCTAGCTTAACCCCCTGCTCAATGCAGGACCAACCCCAACTAAATCATCCCAGCCAGGGCTTTGTCAAGCCAGGCCTTAAAAACCTCTAAGGATGAAGATTCCACCACCTCCCTAAAAACCCATTCCAGGGCTTCACCACCCTCCTAGTGAAGTAGTTTTTCCTAATATCCAACCTAGACCTCCCCCACTGCAACTTGAGACCATTGTTTCTTGTTCTATCATCTGCCACCACTGAGAACAGCCGAGCTCCATCCCCTTTGGAACCCCACTTCAGGTAGTTGAAGGCTGCTATCAAATCCCCCCTCACTCTTCTCTTCTGCAGACTAAATAAGTCCAGTTCCCTCAGCTTCTTCTCATAAATCGTGTGCCCCAACCTTCTGATAATTTTCGTTGCCCTCCGCTGGACTCTCTCCAATTTGTCCACATCCTTTCTGTAGTGGGTGGGCCCAAAACTGGGCGCAATACTCCAGATGTGGCCTCACCAGTGCCGAATAGAGGAGAATAATCACTTCCCTCAATCCGCTGGCAATGCTCCTATTAATGCAGCCCAATATGCTGTTAGCCTTCTTGGCAACAAGGGCACACCATTGGCTCATATCCAGCTTCTCATCCACTGTAATCCCAAGGTCCTTTTTTGCAGAACTACCGCTTAGCTAGTCGGTCCCCAGCCTGTAGCAGTGCATGGGATTCTTCCAGCCTAAGTGCAGGACTCTGCACTTTTCCTTGTTGAACCTCATCAGATTTCTTGTGGCCCAAACCTCCAATTTCTCTAAGTCACTCTCAACCCTACCCCTACCCTCCAGGATATCTACCTTTCCCCTCAGCTTAATATCATCCACAAACTTGCTCAGGGTGCAATGCATCCCATCATCCAGATCATTAATCCTTTAATTTGGGTGGGAAGGGGATTGGCCTGGTGCAGACTGGCTTAGTATCAAGAGAGCGAAAAGAGGACAATGACACATACACTCCACACCCTGAGCTGTGTTAGATAAGCCCCATGGGGTTGGAGATTGTGGGTGCACTGTCCAGCCCACACTTCTACAAGGCCACCCACTTCCTGTTCCATCTTCACCCTCTTATGGAGAGAGCTCTGTAACAGGGCAGTCCTGGGAAGGATTGCTGCAGAGGTAGCTGATATGCCCAGGAAGGATAAGATTCCAGAATCTGGACCCTGGCTTTTAATATTTCAAAGCCATATGGAAATTCATTCATTTCACACTCAGTTTGTTGTTCATATCACTGCATTCTACAGTATCCAAAATATACTGTGTGTTTTTTGACACAGGATGCTGTTCTAAACAAGAACAACATTAGAAGTATAAGCAGCAATAACCACAATTGACTTTGCATATGATTTTACTGTAGCATACAATATCTCCCTGTTAAAACAAAAATGGAGGCCTTTCTTTGCAGGTTGATTATTATATGATGCCATAAAACTCTCTGATGGACCTGCACTCTTTTTTGCATCTGTTGCAGCTTTTAAAAACCAACAGCCTCATATGCAAGATGAAATGTTGCCATTGCTTTCATAAACACAATACATCTCTATCCTCTAATGGATAGATATCCAAAAAGTGAGAAAGGACTTCAGCATTGTGAATAACTAGTGTCTGGGATTAAAAACATCCTGTCTTAGTGAATATCCTCTAATGGAATGCTGTTTTGTCATTTCTTACAGAAAACACTTTTCAGTGAATCACATTAAATATCACATGTCTCCTGGAGCAATCCCTTATGAATCTGACCTATATCCCATCAGATTTCAGGAAAGGAACATAATGGTCACACAAGGGTGTGCCCCATCATGGCTTCTACACACCAAGAGCAACAACTGATACACATAAAAGACTCAGTCCTGCAAAGTGCTGAATGCTTTCAATTCCCACAGAAGTCACCTTCCTGGAACAAGTCCGGGTTCCAGTAACACAGACACAGGTAACCAACCGCTTTCATGTTCTCTCCACAGGTACCATTGCGGAGAGTGGACCAGATGATATGTCTGGGGGGAGAAAGCAGAAGGAGACTCCGCTGGTTGGAAGGCATGAGATGCGATGTCCTGAGGTTGGGGGTTCCACGACCACCACTCCCAAGAGGAGAAGGCGGGTGGTGGTGGTCGGGGACTCTCTCCTCCGGGGGACTGAGTCATCTATCTGCCGCCCTGACCGGGAAAACAGAGAAGTCTGCTGCTTGCCAGGGGCTAAGATTCGCAATGTGACGGAGAGACTGCCGAGACTCATCAAGCCCTCGGATCGCTACCCCTTCCTGCTTCTCCACGTGGGCACCAATGATACTGCCAAGAATGACCTTGAGCGGATCACTGTGGACTACGTGGCTCTGGGAAGACGGATAAAGGAGTTGGAGGCGCAAGTGGTGTTCTCGTCCATCCTCCCCGTGGAAGGAAAAGGCCTGGGTAGGGACCGTCGAATCGTGGAAGTCAACGAATGGCTACGCAGGTGGTGTCGGAGAGAAGGCTTTGGATTCTTTGACCATGGGATGGTGTTCCATGAAGGAGGAGTGCTGGGCAGAGACGGGCTCCATCTTACGAAGAGAGGGAAGAGCATCTTTGCCAGCAGGCTGGCTAACCTAGTGAGGAGGGCTTTAAACTAGGTTCACCGGGGGAAGGAGACCAAAGCCCTGAGGTAAGTGGGAAAGCGGGATACCGGGAGGAAGCACAGGCAGGAATGTCTGTGAGGGGAGGGCTCCTGCCTCATACTGGGAATGAGGGGCGATCACCAGGTTATCTCAAGTGCTTATATACAAATGCACAAAGCCTTGGAAACAAGCAGGGAGAACTGGAGGTCCTGGTGATGTCAAGGAACTATGACATGATTGGAATAACAGAGACTTGGTGGGATAACTCACATGACTGGAGTACAGTCATGGATGGTTATAAACTGTTCAGGAAGGACAGGCAGGGCAGAAAAGGTGGGGGAGTAGCACTGTATGTAAGGGAGCAGTATGACTGCTCAGAGCTCCGGTACGAAACTGTGGTAAAACCTGAGTGTCTCTGGATTAAGTTTAGAAGTGTGTGCAACAAGAGTGATGTAGTGGTGGGAGTCTGCTATAGACCACCGGACCAGGGGGATGAGGTGGATGAGGCTTTCTTCCGGCAACTCACGGAAGCTACTAGATCGCATGCCCTGATTCTCATGGGTGACTTTAATTTTCCTGATATCTGCTGGGAGAGCAATACAGCGGTGCATAGACAATCCAGGAAGTTTTTGGAAAGCGTAGGGGACAATTTCCTGGCGCAAGTGCTAGGGGAGCCAACTAGGGGGGGCGCTTTTCTTGACCTGCTGCTCACAAACCGGGTAGAATTAGTGGGGGAAGCAAAAGTGGATGGGAATCTGGGAGGCAGTGACCATGAGTTGGTTGAGTTCAGGATCCTGACGCAGGGAAGAAAGGTAAGCAGCAGGATACAGACCCTGGACTTCAGGAAAGCGGACTTCGACTCCCTCAGGGAACAGATGGCCAGGATCCCCTGGGGGACTAACATGAAGGGGAAGGGAGTCCAGGAGAGCTGGCTGTATTTCAAGGAATCCCTGTTGAGGTTACAGGGACAAACCATCCCGATGAGTCGAAAGAATAGTAAACATGGCAAGCGACCAGCTTGGCTTAATGGTGAAATCCTAGCGGATCTTAAACATAAAAAAGAAGCTTACAAGAAGTGGAAGGTTGGACATATGACCAGGGAAGAGTATAAAAATATTGCTCGGGCATGTAGGAAAGATATAAGGAGGGCCAAATCGCACCTGGAGCTGCAGCTAGCAAGAGATGTCAAGAGTAACAAGAAGGGTTTCTTCAGGTATGTTGGCAACAAGAAGAAAGCCAAGGAAAGTGTGGGCCCCTTACTGAATGAGGGAGGCAACCTAGTGACAGAGGATGTGGAAAAAGCTAATGTACTCAATGCTTTTTTTGCCTCTGTTTTCACTAACAAGGTCAGCTCCCAGACTGCTGCGCTGGGCATCACAGAATGGGGAAGAGATGGCCAGCCCTCTGTGGAGATAGAGGTGGTTAGGGACTATTTAGAAAAGCTGGACGTGCACAAGTCCATGGGGCCGGACGAGTTACATCCGAGAGTGCTGAAGGAATTGGCGGCTGTGATTGCAGAGCCCTTGGCCATTATCTTTGAAAACTCGTGGCGAACGGGGGAAGTCCCGGATGACTGGAAAAAGGCTAATGTAGTGCCAATCTTTAAAAAAGGGAAGAAGGAGGATCCTGGGAACTACAGGCCAGTCAGCCTCACCTCAGTCCCTGGAAAAATCATGGAGCAGGTCCTCAAAGAATCAATCCTGAAGCACTTACATGAGAGGAAAGTGATCAGGAACAGTCAGCATGGATTCACCAAGGGAAGGTCATGCCTGACTAATCTAATTGCCTTTTATGATGAGATTACTGGTTCTGTGGATGAAGGGAAAGCAGTGGATGTATTGTTTCTTGACTTTAGCAAAGCTTTTGACACGGTCTCCCACAGTATTCTTGTCAGCAAGTTAAGGAAGTATGGGCTAGATGAATGCACTATAAGGTGGGTAGAAAGCTGGCTAGATTGTCGGGCTCAACAGGTAGTGATCAATGGCTCCATGTCTAGTTGGCAGCCGGTGTCAAGTGAAGTGCCCCAGGGGTCGGTCCTGGGGCCGGTTTTGTTCAATATCTTCATAAATGATCTGGAGGATGGTGTGGATTGCACTCTCAGCAAATTTGCAGATGATACTAAACTGGGAGGAGTGGTAGATACGCTGGAGGGGAGGGATAGGATACAGAAGGACCTAGACAAATTGGAGGATTGGGCCAAAAGAAATCTGATGAGGTTCAATAAGGATAAGTGCAGGGTCCTGCACTTAGGATGGAAGAATCCAATGCACCGCTACAGACTAGGGACCGAATGGCTAGGCAGCAGTTCTGCGGAAAAGGACCTAGGGGTGACAGTGGACGAGAAGCTGGATATGAGTCAACAGTGTGCCCTTGTTGCCAAGAAGGCCAATGGCATTTTGGGATGTATAAGTAGGGGCATAGCCAGCAGATCGAGGGATGTGATCGTTCCCCTCTATTCGACACTGGTGAGGCCTCATCTGGAGTACTGTGTCCAGTTTTGGGCCCCCCACTACAAGAAGGATGTGGATAAATTGGAGAGAGTCCAGCGAAGGGCAACAAAAATGATTAGGGGTCTAGAGCACATGACTTATGAAGAGAGGCTGAGGGAGCTGGGATTGTTTAGTCTGCAGAAGAGAAGAATGAGGGGGGATTTGATAGCTGCTTTCAACTACCTGAAAGGGGGTTCCAAAGAGGATGGCTCTAGACTGTTCTCAATGGTAGCAGATGACAGAACGAGGAGTAATGGTCTCAAGTTGCAATGGGGGAGGTTTAGATTGGATATTAGGAAAAACTTTTTCACTAAGAGGGTGGTGAAACACTGGAATGCGTTACCTAGGGAGGTGGTAGAATCTCCTTCCTTAGAGGTTTTTAAGGTCAGGCTTGACAAAGCCCTGGCTGGGATGATTTAACTGGGAATTGGTCCTGCTTTGAGCAGGGGGTTGGACTAGATGACCTTCTGGGGTCCCTTCCAACCCTGATATTCTATGATTCTATGAAGTCCAGATTGCAGTCTACAAAAAAAGAACTTGATCCTGTTGCTCTTATGCAGGTGAAACACTCAAAGAATTCAACCCTCATCTTACGTATCAGTGTTTCCAATATCAAATGTGTTTGAACTAAAAATGCTGCCCCCATAAACATTTCATTGAATTGTCTTCATAATAATGAACAACTAGGGGCTGGGATGGTTAAGAGGTAGGAAACTAGCATTTAAAACGAACACAAAGGTTAACACTGGATACCCACCAAACCTGCAAACATTTGTTCATTCAAGGTCTTTTTTCAGCAATCATGATGAACTTTCCCACTTTCAGGAGGGAAGAAGAAAACACTTAGGGCTCTTCAAGCTATAACCCTGCCCACTCCACCCTACTATTGCCCCTGCTTATCATGAGATGATCCTGGCCATGGCTGGTATCTTATCTCTGTAATCCTCTGGGGTTAGATGGAGCCAATCTTATGGTTGTAATAGTTCTACTGCTGTTATAAATGATCTTTTCCTGTGAAGAAACACATTATCTATGGGGGGAAAGGAATGACCACGCTTGCTAATGGGAAAATGTTTACTTTCATTTGAAACAATCAAAGCAAAGCTGCAGCAACAAAAATCATAGTTGCTTTAGAGCTCTTAATAATCATTAGGCTGTGAAATGAACTGCACCCACATAAATAGTAGGTGCGTAATGATGGAATTGTGCACATGAAGCCTTAGAGCCAAATTTTGTTTCCACTGAAATCAATGGGAGTTTGGTTATTGATTTCAAGAGAGTCAAGATTTAGCACCTAGAGCGTAATTCACTCTAATGCATAAGGCTCACAAAAAGCTCCATGCCCTACTTAAGGCCTGGATTGAGTCAATAAAGGCCTACATTCTGAATAGGTCTTGTACCTGCAGTTGTGTGAAACTAGAGCCTTAGGGCTAGATTCTGCCATGCTGTTACCGGATCTGTGGTGAGGGGTGGAGGAAAGGTGTTAAGATATTCTTTCTGCTCGGCATAGTCCATATAAGGACCAAAGACACTCCAGACTCTGAGCTCATAAAAATGCAGTTAACCGCCCTGCCTTCTCCAGGGAGGAGCACTGTGCCCCAAAGGGGTGGGAAGGGATTAAGAAGAAGAAGGAATATAAGTCCACCCAGCTTTGTCCTCACTAGCAGAGCTCCCCATGGGGCTGTGTGGAACCTTGCATGACGACCCCTTCAGAAAGGCTGCACCAAACTGGCACAAATGTGTATTATATTCACAAGTGAAGTCTATAAAGAACACTTATAAGTGACAGCAAATCCATTTTAAATTAAAACCATTGGCAGGCCAGCCTGTGATTCAGATGAGCTGAGATTGTTATTCAGAAGTCCTAGCTGCTAGGGGTGATTCCGCCAGCCCTCACCCAAGTGGTATTATACCTGTTCCACAAACTATCTCACTGAGTGAAATACACACCAGTGACAATCCCTCCGTCACATCTCGGATACAGGCCTCTGGCAGGCAGCATACTTCCCTGGATGCCATGTCAGGGCGACAAATCCCCCTTCATCCTGATGGATCGCTAGCTGATTACACTACCTAAGCTGCAGTAGTGTGTAACACATGAGATGCTTCTCAATGTACCACAAGCTCAATTTTTATTTGAAACATGCCACTAGGCTGTGGCATGCATCATTTGAAAAGCCAACAATGTGGCATGCTTTTCACTTCACTTACATACATGCCACATATAACAAAATATATGAAATCACAATTGCAATAGGCAGAGAACTTTGTTTTCACTATGTGTCTGAAGAGGCTTAAATATGTTGTTTAGCCCATCAGGTACATGGACTATTCTTGCTCATGAAACATGCTTTAATATTTTATGCATCACAGAGCATGGTCCAAATCCTAGAGTCCAGAATGAGTTTTCTTCACACGTCTTTTCTCAGGCAAAACCGCCATTTCCTTCAGTACAAGTTTTGCCTAAGGAAGGCTGAGTTAAAAAGTGAGAAAGGACTTCAGCATTGTGAATAACTAGTGTTTGGGATTAAAAACATCCTGTCTTAGTCAGACTACTCCCCAGTTCTCTTATCTTTGAGCACAGGCACCTTAAAAGTACATATCTACCCTTCCATGTCTTTTGGAGGAGAGCAGTATCTGACTCCACCAACAGCTGAGTGACGGATACTGCTACTGCCTCCCTCAAAGAATCTATCATTCCACTAATGCTACGAGACATGTGTGGATCTGAGATCACAGACCTTTACAAGAATCTGCATACAATTCAAAACGGGTATATAAACTCACTTACATAAGCCACAATGGGTGTTTCCCCACATCCAAAAGTAGATTACTCTGTACAGCTACGTGCTTGCCAAAAAAGGCACTTAGCCAAGTAAACATGTGTAGAAGGCCAATCCGCTGCTCTTTACTCTGACTGAGGTCAGCAGGAGTTGTGTCTGGGTATGCAGTTTAGGATCAAGCTCTACATGTTTAATGTGCTGAATTAGGGATAACCCACCTTCTAAAATTCTTGTATAAAAAGAAATATCTGAAGGAAAAAGACATACATATACCTTGAGTGTTTTCCAATTACGCAATTACATTTTGGTTCAATCAAGTTTATAGATTTCTCTATACTCCTTGTTCACGTACTAAAGCCCATCGTCCAATAGCTCAGCTTTACAAATTGATACCTCTTTAGTCTCTTCACGCTACACTCAGAACACTTTTCTGAAGATTCATCTGTTTTAAAACCTCTCAGAAAATTTTTACAATGTAGAAAAAGACATTTAAAAAGGAAAAGGGTTGATATTTGTGTTCTAAAATATGCTCTCTCTTTGTATTAAATTTAAAGGAAACTTCGTTTTAACTGATTGTGGGCCCCTTCTCTAGTCTGGCTGAACCGTGTTCAATCCAACACTGAAGGAGAGAAAGGGCTTTACACTACCTTCAAATGTCCTGATCCTGGGGCCATCCTGGCATTAGTCCCCTCCCCACAGTAAAGTCTATCTTGTGCTGTCTTCCCACAGCCCCCAAGAACTGTTGCTGCAGCAAGAGCTCAGCTGAGTGC
Source organism: Natator depressus (assembly GCF_965152275.1). NCBI lineage: Eukaryota > Metazoa > Chordata > Testudines > Cheloniidae > Natator > Natator depressus. The sequence continues at coordinate 176,197,508 of NC_134236.1, read as the reverse complement.
GGGGACAACTTGACTATATCCTTGTTCCCTCCTTCAGCAGGACAATGTGGTGTCTACATCAGCTGAGGCTATGTCTACACTATAGAGACTATACCGACATATACCCATCAGTATAGTTATGCCAGCATAGCCCCATAGTATAGATGCAGCCTACATGCACAGAAGGGTTTTTCTGTCAGTGTAAGAACACCACCACCTCCCTTAATGAAGTTAGCAATGTTGACTGAAGCATTCTTCCATTGGCATGAATAAATCTACACTGAAGGTTTGGTCAGCATAGCTAGGTGGGTCTGGATTGTGGTTTTTTCACACCCAGGACCAACATACCTATGCTGATAAAACTTTTCAGTATAGACCAGGCCTGAGTTTCAGAAAGTGCCTGCAAAAGCCAGGTTTATGGATCATTCATATTGCCTGAGTAGTGCAGTGGGGATGCCCTGGAGCACCTGGCTCTGCACCCATCCACCAATAGTGCAGAAAACGTCTAACAATCAATAGCAAAACATGGGTTTCCATTAAAAACACTTTAAAATATCATGCCAGATGTGGCCAAAAATAGTATTTTCTGTTAGTTTCTGTGACACTTTCCAAAATGTTACTGATAACACCTGGACTCTAATCAAAATAGCATGGATCTCTCGTTTGAAATCCCTGCATTCAAAAGACCAGTCACTTCTGAATGATTTTAGACAGGTATTCATGAAGAGCTGCCTTGTTCTCATATTAGTCTAATCTATATATATCATTTAAAGTTAATAAGGTTAACCCAGAGTGCTGCAAGAAGTCAACTGTAGGCAGATGCACTTATCAATATCAATGATACCATGACAACCAGATAATCTGGATCTATGGAATAGGTGACCATATGACATGATTTGAACAAAATCTTATAATTGTGATGACCAATTTAATTCTAGTGGGCATTCCAGCAGAAAGTTCATACAAGATCATGTAAAGTCTGTAAATTATAACAAATGTACCAGTAAGTCTACTGGGTATATTTACAAACATACTGAAACAGGTATATTGTAAGATTCATTATTTGGCCTTTTAAAATCAAGCCAGGAATTGAGATATCAAAGAACGTGAATAGCAATTTGGCAAGAAATTTAAGAAAAAAGGAATTATAGTAAAATTCATATGAGGTGTATGCCCCCTTTTTAACACAAATTACCTGACATCTTACTAATTATGTGCAAAGTATAAAAACATTTTAAATAATGTAAAATTGTGGTCTGATATGTAAGTTGCTATAAAATGCATGTCCAAAAGTTAGATAGAAATAAACCCAGGTTATGCTGACTCGGAGACATTAGCTGAATATATTTTCTAAATTTAATCTACTGCTCTGAACCAAACAAAGCTCTACGATAACAATTTCCTTCAACTGCAGTGCAAAACTAAAAAACTTCAACATACGCATTTTAACCACAGGCCATCATTACATTCTGGAAAAAAGCTTATATGGGAGCATTAAACACTGGTAGAATCAAATGAACATAATCCTCTTTTACAGCAAATATTTAAACATACCTGGAATACATTTTCAAAGCAATGTACAGGGATTTAGCTGTGTGACTCCTGTTAATGCCAATGGAAGTTTCAGAGTGCTTAGAAAGTGTACTCATTGGTTAATATTTTGGTATGAAAAAAACTTTTCTGCTAATGTGGTTTTTTTATTTGTATCTCTATTTATTACACAAATCAGACTAACAAAAATATGCATCTCCAAGATTTTCATCTTGGCTATTAGTTTTCTTTTTATGATGTTCCTATGCCATAGTTCAAACTGAGCTTTAACTAAAAAAAGAGAAGCAGACACAAAAATTATCAGGAATAAAGTAATAAGTCATATCCCAGTACAACAGAGGTGGGCAAACTACAGCCCACGGGCCACATCCAGCCTGTGAGACCGTCCTGCCTGGTCCTTGAACTCCCGGCCAGGGAGGCTAGCCCCCTGCTGTCCCCCCGCCCCCGCAGGCACGCCACCACACGGGCAGCACGGCTGGCTCGGGCCGGGTGGCGTGGCTTCCAGTCCTGCCACTCTGAGCGGCATGGTAAGGGGGCGGGGAGGTTGGATAAGGGTCAGGGGAACCGGAGGGCAGTCAGGGGACAGGGAGCAGGAGACGGCTGGATGGGGCGGAGGTTCGGGGGGAGGGGGCGGTCAGGGGACAGGGAGGGGAGGACAGGCATGGGAGTCCCAGGGGACCTGTCAGGGGACAGGGGTGTGGACAGGTCGGGGCAGTCAGGGGACAGGGAGCAGGGGGGGTTGGATAGGGGGTGGGGTCCCGCGGGGGGGCGATTGGGGGGGAGGTCCCGGGAGGGGGCAGTCAGGGGACAAGGAGCAGGGGGGATGGATGGGTCGGGGATTCTGAGGGGGATAGTCAGGGGGCGGGAAGTGGGAGGGGGCGGATGGGGGCAGGGGGCCAGGCTGTTTGGGGAGGCACAGCTTTCCCTACCCGACCCGCCATAGAGTTTTGCAACACCGATGTGGCCCTTGGGCCAAAAAGTTTGCCCACCCCTGCAGTACAACATATATCCCCCCATACAGTTCCGTATGAAAAGCACATACATCTGAAGAATTGTCCACTCTGCTGTACTGCACTCACACTTGACAATAACAAGTTCTTTGCTCTTTTTAAGACATTGAATTAAAAGCAGTCCAATTTAAATTTAAATAATCAGTCTGTCCATTTCTCTCTCTCCTCTTCTGCTAGCCTTGAGAATGTTCTGCCATATAACAAATTTGCCAAAAGCACTAAATAAAGACTAATCCAGAAAAAATGAGGGAGACTTTCAAGTTAAGTGCATGAAACCCATTGGCTTTCAGTGGGAATTAGGCACTTAATTGCCATTTGTGCCTTTTGAAAATCTTTCCCTACAGACCTTAAAATATGTAATCTCCTCTTTATTTAAATTTCCTACAGAATTCAAAAGAAAATGGTAACCATTCTAGACGTTTTTTGAACCCTCCTAATTTAATAAAGAATTTTCTATCTGCTATGAGTTTCTATAGAATGGTTCAAAAACCCTGATGTAGCTTATGTATTCTCTATAAAATTTTGTAGGTGTTTAGAGTAATTTCTATAGAATCCTGTTACATTTCTGTAGAACCATTGTTAGCTTTCTCTGTTAAATTCCACAGGACTTTTCCACATTCGACTCTCATGTTTCCATTTAAGTGTACCACATGTCTTGGATTGCCAAGAAATAAAAAATGGCTTTCACCAGTTTTGCGTGCAGCATAAGTTGTCATTACATAATCATAAGGGCACTACCCCGACTGTGGAGGGTATAGATGAAGATAAGAAAATAAGGGTAACAATCCCTTCTTTTAAAATTTGTTTCAGTTATACGATACTACAAATTTTAGGACCATTAGGACCAAACTTCAAGTGTGTTTGGTTTTTTAAATTTTATTTTACAGTGTATACATTTTCCTCTCTCTTCCAGGAAGGCACAGATATACTAAAATAAGATGTAAAATAAATGAAGCAAACACAAGTATCTTTTCTTAGTTATTACCAACTAACATGTTGGTTTAAGCCAACATTCTTCTGTAAGACTAAACCGGGGTGGGCAAACCTTTTGGCCCGAGGGCCACATCTGGATATGGAAATTGTACGGTGGGCTATAAATCCTCAAGAAATTGGGGCTTGGCGTGCGGGCTCCAGCTGGGGGTGCAGACTCTGGGGTGGGGCCAGAAATGAGGAGTTCAGGGTATGGGAGGGGGTTGCGGGTTGGGGCAGGGGGTTGGGGTGCAGGGGGGGTGAGGGCTCCAGCTAGGGCTGAGCAGTTAGGGGTGCAGGAGGGTGCTCCAGGCTGGGACCGAGGGGTTCAGAGGGTGGGAGGGAGATCAGGGCTGGGGCAGGGGGTTGGGGCGTGGGAGGAGGTCAGGGATGCAGGCTCTGGGCAGCGCTTACCTCAAGCAACTCCCAGAAGCAGCAGCATGTCCCTCCTCCAGCTCCTACGTGGAGGCGCAGCCAGGCAGCTCTGCACGCTGCCCTCTCCGCAGGTGCTTGGGGTGGGGGTAGCATACAAAGCCCCATGGCTGCCCCTACACGTAGGAGCCGGAGGGGGGACATGCTGCTGCTTCCAGGAGCTGCGCAGAGTGGGGCAAGCCCCTGACCCCGCTCCCCAGCTGGAGTGCCATAGCAGGGCAAGCCCCAAACCCCGCTCCCCAGCGGGAGCTCAAAAGCCAGATTAAAACGTTGAGAGGGTTGGATGCGGCCCCCGGGCCGCAGTTTGCCCACCCCTGGACTAAACCCTAAAGTCCCCACCGTCACAACACGTTTAGATTGTGCTGATACTTCCTGGCTGAGAAGCCCAAACTGCAATCATTTACATCTTTTTCTGAGACTACTCACATGCATGTTTTCAGGATCAGGCCTTTAAAATGAACTGGGCATTGACCAGACCAAGTGCACAGCTACACAAGAAGCAAGGAAATATTATGCAAGACCACAGGAAGTTAGAGGAGACAGTATTCTGGGCAGACCTGGCAAGAAGTCTGTGTGAACTTCAGCTAACAAGCAAACTTTGGTCATAGGCGCCAAATTCAGCAGAGAGCATTCCCAATGCTGCAAAGGAGAACACTGCACGTTTCTGCCAGTAGGCTACGCTCCAGGACATTATGTACCTGATGGGATACAGATAAACTCAGGTTTTTGTGTGCTTTTTGCTAAGTCTTAACTTATTTTTAAAATTTGGAGAATATTTTCATTCAATATATGTTAGGAATAGCTAAAGGCTTGTTTTCATGGCTGTCCTAACAGACCACTACTACTTCTGCTCCTTATCATTTTAGCTACAGTAAGTGGCCTACAAAGGAAACCTTTTGGCAATAGCTCCCTTTTTTCGCCCCACGTCTCTCTCTAGGTATACTCTACTTAAAGATTATTTCCTTTGTAAGAACCTAATCCTCCATCCCTTACTCAGGAAAAACACCAGATGAAGTCCATGTGAGTTTTGCTTGAATAAGGACTGCAGGATCTGGTCCTAATCCTGCAAATTTTGATTACCTGGTAGTATAACGAAGGAAAGATATTTTCTTCTTTGTTAATGGTTTATCTTTAAAACATTGATGACAAAGTGTTTGAGGTGGGAAGCTCCATTTTGATTTGCACACGTGGCCAAATAAAAAACACTGCATACTAAAGTGTCACACAGCACAAAACAATTGTGACATGTACAGTCTATTGGAATTCTCAGTAGACTCCATTTTATATTTCCAACCGCCATCTAAACAACAATAGCTCTCTTCCTCTGGCAAATACACAATGAAATACACACAAACAATAGCACTGCCATGAAGAGAGGATTCTGAGAAATATGTTACTTGAGTAGTAGATCTGGATTGCCAAGCTTGCACAAAGTTGATTAAAACTGTTTCCATCATGACTGTTGTTTAAATAAAGTAAATATCAAACATACACAAATCCTAACCATAGATTGCCATCTGCCCTATAGTACACTCATAAAGAGGTTCCCATAACCTACCACTTTTGCAAACTCAATTAAACCAGCAATACAGAAAAATGAAAATGGCATTGGTTACAATGCCTGCACTGTTACACTGGTGTAACAATAACCAACAGGAATCAAGAACATGACCACAAATCACAAATGAATACGACTGGACCACTCCAACCAAAAACAGCCCTTTCCAAACAAGGATTAAATTGTTTTGTGCCAGGTATCAGATTCCCCAGATGGCATATCCACTGTCACTCTTGGAACTTCTGGATCCACAACTGTAGTTGTTGAGAAGTTAATTTCCTCTTCCAAATGAAGACCACAATTCCATTTCAAAATGAAGACACAGCTTTGATGAGACTACTTATGTCTTAAAGTTAAGCATGTACTGCAGCACTTGATCATGGTCACAGTACTAAACACCTTCCAGGATTCAATCTTAATATTCCAGCTAAGAAAACCAATTAGCTTTCATCTATACATGATGGCCATGCTGTTCTCTCCCACTAGGAATAACCTTCCACTCAAAATTAAGGGGTAACAAATCATCACAATCACACAAGACAGAGTAGAGGGATGCTTCCAGATTCAAATATCTTCTCCCATTTGTTCAAAAGATCAAAGCTCCAGCACACTGAAGTTCCTCCTGAAATGCCAAAAACAAGGAAAAGTACTTTACCCGCATCCACTTCTAGCAGATGCCAAATGGCAAGATGAGCCAAGTGCAAATGATACTCAATGATGATACTATCACTGTTGTATAAAAGATCAAAATGGAAACTCCTCTATGGCTGCTTGATCTTCTATTAAAATTATTATGATTTTTTTTAAAATCACTGACAAGAATGTTAGGTGTCAAGCCAGCTGAAATCACTGTATAGTCATAATTTATATGGTTCATTCTTAGCTGTGATTTGGCACAAACTAGAATACACCTGCCACCAAAGACTAAAATTCGTTACTTTCTCTTTGGGGAAAATGTATCTTATTTGTTTCCAAATACCCAAATTTATACCACTAAGTGGCAGCCTTTTGTTTTTCCTTCAGATGCTATCATATCATATCTTATTCAATATCTTAAATATTGCAGCAATTCTCGGCACCAGAGCAAGTGGAATGCTTTTTTTTAAAAAAAAGGCCACACATGACACATTAAAACAAATTTGTCCACAAAGTTTTTTCCTCCTTAAACTTTGATAAATTAAAATCCACTTCCTGCACCAGTAACAAAAAAAAAAAAAACGATATTTGCTCTTCATTCCTCATACCTTACACAGCATATAACAATTTTGTTTGCTTAAACCATCAGTAAATAGGAGAGAGACACAAATGGAATCATTGCTAAATTACCGCTTGAGGGGGATGAGTTATACTTAATCTAAACTTACATGGGGCTTTCTTTAGTATTGCATCTATTATTTAAGCCCCAATCTTACAAACAGTTATGCAACTGTTTAACTTTACACATCAGTTCATGTTGACTACAGTATAAATATTCACATGTCTAAAGTTAAGCAGATGCGTAACTGTTTGTAGGATTGGAGTGGTTAGTTTGTAAACTTTTGGGCCAGGGACCATCTTTCTGTTGTATGTCTTTTGCCATGGGCAAGGGAGAAATTTTCCATACCCCTAAATGGGGAGCAGGCTGTGGCTTTAACTGCTCAGTTGCTCCCAAGTAACTCAGCGGTGGGAGCTGTCATGTGGATTTCCCTAATGCAGCTTCACAAGGTGGAGGGGTGCTTCTTACTCCTCACCCCTGATCCTAACTCTATGTTATGTCTAGTTACAATCTAGCCCCAAATGGTTCTAGTTCCCAACCTCTATGCAGCAGCAAGGGAGGGGCTATGTATATGAGAGCTTTAATTCTTCTCCTTGTCCCCCCTTATTGAGGGGATTAATGTGAAAGGAGTGAGCAAGGTTAAGAATCTTGATATCAGTTTTGATCATGTCTTTTCATACAAAGCTCCATGCGTTCAGACATGGTATGAAAGTGCTTTTTTCTATTGAACAATTTGCACCAGATTTTCATACTAATTGTTATTTGTACTACTATGCTATATACACATAGGAAGAAAGTCACTACCACAGAGATCTATTATTATTATTTATAAGAACAGCCATATTGGATCAGACCAATTGTCCATCTAGCCCAATATCCTGTCATCTGACAGTTGCCAATGCCAGATGCTTCAGAACAGTGACTCTCAACCTTTCCAGACTACTGTACCCCTTTCAGGAGTCTGATTTGTCTTGGATACCCTCAAATTTCACCTCACTTAAAAACTACTTGCTTACAAAAATCAGATAAAAACATAAAAGTGTCACAGCATACAATTATTGAAAAATTGATTACTTTCTCATTTTGTCTGTATGAAATTTAGTTTGTACTAACTTTTCTAGTGCTTTTCGTTAGCCTGTTGTAAAACTAGGCAAATATCTAGATGAGTCGATGTACCCTGGAAGACTTCTGCATACCCCTCGGGGTACACACCTACCCCAGTTGAGAACCACTGCTTCAGAGGGAATGAACAGAACAGGTAATCATCAAGTGATCCATTCCCTGTCACGATTCCCAGCTTCTGGCAGACAGAGGCTAAGGACACTTCAGAGCATGATTTTGCTTCCCTGCCCATCCTGGCTAATAGCCATTGATGGACCTATCCTCCACGAACTTATCTAGTTCTTTTTTTGAAGCCTGTTATAGTCTTGCCCTTCACAACATCCTCTGGCAAAAAGTTCAACAGGTTGACTGCGCGTTGTGTGAAAAAAATACTTCCTTTTGTTCATTTTAAACCTGCTGCCTATTCATTTCATTTGGTGACCCCCTAGTTCTTGTGTTATGAAAAGGAGTAAATAACACTTCCTTATTTATTTTCTCCACACCAGTCATGATTTTATGGACTTCTATTAAATCTCCCCTTAGTCATCTCTTTTCCAAGCTGAAAAGTCCCAGTCTCATTAATCTCTCCTCACATGCAAGCTGTTCTATACCCCTAAACATTTTTGTTGCCCTTTTCTGTACCTTTTCCAATTCCAATATAGCTTTTTTGAGATGGGGCGATCAGATCTGCATACAGTATTCAAGATGTGGACATAACATGGATTTATATAGAGGCAACATGATATTTTCTATCTTATTATTTATCCCTTTCCTAATGATTCCTAACATTCTGTTCACTTTTTTGACTGCCACTGCACATTGAGTGGATGTTTTCAGAGAACTATCCACAGTGACTCCAAGATCTCTTTCTTGAGTGGTAAGAGTTAATTTAGACCCCATCATTTTATACATATATTGTTGGGATTATGTTTTCCAATGGGCATTACCGGTACTTTGCATTTATCAACATTGAATTTCAATTGCCATTTTGTTGCCCAGTGACCCACTTTTGTGAGATACCTTTGTAACTCTTCGCAGTCTGCTTGGATTTAACAATCTTGAGTACTTTTGTATCATCTGCAAATTTTACCACCTCACTGTTTACCCCCTTTTCCAGATCACTTATCAAAATGTTGAACAGTACTGGTCCCAGTACCGACCCCAGGGGGGCACCACTATTTACCTCTCTCCATTCTGAAAACTGACCATTTACTCCTATCCTTTGTTTCCTATCTTTTAACCAGTTACTGATCCATGATGGGACCTTCCCTCTTATCCCATGGCAGCTTACTTTGCTTAAGAGTCTTTGGTGAGGGACTTTGTCAAAGGCTTTCTGAAAATCTAAGTACACTATATCCACCGGACCCCCCTTGTCCACATGCTTGTTGAACCCCCCTCCCCTCCCAAAGAATTCTAGTAGATTGGTGAGGCATGATTTCCCTTTACAAAAACCATGTTGACTCTTCCCAACTCATCTATGTGTCTGATAATTCTGCTCTTTACTATAGTTTCAACCAATTTGTCTGATACTGAAGTAGGCTCTGGAGCCTTTTTTAAAAATTGGCATCACATTAGCTATCCTCTAGTCATGTGGTACAGAGGCTGGGTTAAATGATAGGTTACATACCACAGTTAGTATTTCTGCAATTTCACATTTGAGTTCCTTCAGAACTCTTGGGTGAATACCATCTGGTCCCGGTAACTTATTACTGTTTAGTTTCTCAATCTGTTCCAAAAGCTCCTCTAAGGACACCTCAATCTGGCACAGTTCCTCAGATTTGTTCTCTAAAAAGAATAGCTGGGAGTGTACCTGACATCCTCACCACTCTGCCTAGAGGCTCAACTAAAACACCTTGAAACAGAATGATATCTCCTGCACAGCTATTTAAAACTACCCTGACCTTTCCATGTATATTTCCCTGGCTTTAGTTCAAATCTCTCTCATTGCTTCAGGTACATTTGGGGCTGCTCATCTACCTGTCCTGTGATGAAATATTATATAACAACAACAACGGGTTTGTCATCTCAAAGATATGTTCATTGTTTTCTGATCCCTTGCCACTTCCCTCACTAAATGTCTCCTAAATTGCTCAAGGTACCTAATCTGTACATTGATCCTAAATTCCCTCTAAGCTAGGCTGTGGAGAGGAGAGATTCCTCTCCCCCAGCCACGGGTCCAACCCAGTCCAGCCACAGCCACTGGAGAGACGCCCCTTCCCTGGCCCCAACTGAGGCCCGTGGGAAAGGTCCCTCTCCTGCCCTAGAGCTGCTGCAGTGTGGGGAGGCACCCCTCCTCCTCCAGCCCAGGTGGTACTGCAGAGAGAGAGAGCTGGGGGGAGTCCTCTCTCCCTGCCATAGCCCTGGGGCAGCCTGCACCCCAAAGCCCTCATCCTCAGCCCCACCCCAGAGCCTGCACCCCCCAGCCAGAGTCCTCACGCCTCCTGCACCCCAACCCTCTGCCCCAGCCCTGAGCCCCTTCCCACACTCCGAACCCCTCAGCCCCACCCTCACCACATGAATTTTGTTTTGTGCACATAACAAAATTCATTCCGCACATGGGTGGGAAAAATTAGAGGGAACACTGCATTGATCTTATAACATAAGGGCCAAATTCATACGAGATGCAAATGGTGGTGTAAATTACTTATAAGTAGGTGTATTTTATACATTGAGGGATAGCAGGAAGTGGTATAGTAGGAAAAACAATTAGCAAGATAGTATAAGACGGCAGTAAGGTAACATAGGCCCCACTATTTTATTTGACCTTCTTGTTAATTATTCTTATTTAGAAGTCCCAACCAAGGTAGGGATTTCATTGTGCTGGGCAGAGAAAGTCCCTACTAAAAAATTTTCAATTTAAATGGACATGACCAACAAAGGGTAGAAATGATGATGTGTTACTACCCCTTTTACAGGTGGAAAGCTGAGGCACAAAGCAATTAACTAAATTTCCAGAGATCACACAGGAAGTTGGTGGCAGCACCAGAAACCAAACTCAGATTTCCTGAGTTGCTATCCAGACCCTTAATCAGGGATCTTCCTCGCTACAAAAGTTTAGTTGCTTTTCCTGACATATTCACTCCATTTTAATCCCTCAACAAGTAATTTACACTCTACTTAGCGGCATGCAACTTATACCAGAAGTTACATCACCTCTGAACTTGGCCCTTGAGTATTTAATTCCAAACATCTGACTGTAATTTAAGAAAGTTCAATGGATGATGCCTGTTCTTGATAAGGGACAATTTTTGCTCTAGGAAGTGCAGACCCTCCCTAGTTCCATTTGATCCAAGCCCCCCGCCCCACACCACCACAAAGACCTTTCCTGAAGAACCAGCCTTCTGGCTGTGGTAAATATGGCTGTTTCTGGAGCCTGTCAGGGTTTATCTTGTATCAGTCAAAGGGGCTGCCAGAAACAGAGATTGGTGTACTCCTTTCATAGTGCTTCCGGCACTGAGCCAATGTCAGAGCAAAGAACTGAGTTCAGAGTTGAAATTCACAAAATGACATCCTCAGCTTGCAGATCCTCATTTTGACATGGCTCTGGATTGGCTGGTTACATGGTTCATAAACAATGTTTTTCTATGGCTAATAATGTTTCTAAACAGCAGTATTAAGTTTCCCTGCAAACATCTGTACCTGCTTATATTCCACTTTCAGGTTAGTACATGCCTATGTAAATAGGGTATTCTCTTTTTCTGAATCATTTGTAGAATATATAGCTCCACTATGTAAAAACCTGTGGCAATGTTAAGACAACTTGATAGTAGAAAGGATATTTTCATAGAAATACCCCTCTGGTTAGTAATGGCAATAACATATCCATCAAATCACTTTAAGAGGAAAATACAATAACTGTAAGAAAATAAAAGTCTTCAGTTATAACAACGTTATTACAGCTGTAGCACTGAAGAGTTCATCAAGGGCTGAACAAAGCTGCCAGAGAGAGGTTCTGCTGTCAGACTAAAAACAGTGATCCGGCAACTTTGGGTTAGCATTTTAAGAGCACGGGTTTAGTTGTCAAAATCAGTGTCAGGTGAGAAAGGTGCTGTGTCAAAACCAAACACCAACATTTTCTTAACTGCAGGAACCACATTGTCCCACTAGAGCCAGATGTTGCCTTCAGTGTGACCACAAAAAGAGGATCTCCTCCATGCACAGAGCTCACCTATCCTATGTGGAGGGGTCAGCTGCCTCCACTGACTTTCCCCAGGCGGCACTTGGTTAGAACTGGCTTCAGAGAAGGGTGGGAAGTGGCTGGGTTAGGCCACCTGGAGATTCCCTGGGAAAAGCAGCACAGTCCTTGTCCCATGGATCCTCCTTTATGGCAGGGATCCTCATTAAAAGGGGGAATCATAGATTCATAGATACTAAGGTCAGAAGGGACCATTATGATCATCTAGTCTGACCTCCTGCACAACGCAGGTCACAGAATTTCACCCACCCACTCCTGCGAAAAACCTCTCACCTATGTCTGAGCTATTGAAGTCCTCAAATCGTGGTTTAAAGACTTCAAGGAGCAGAGAATCCTCCAGCAAGTGACCCATGCCCCATGCTACAGAGGAAGGCAAAAAACCTCCAGGGCCTCTTCCAATCTGCCCTGGAGGAAAATTCCTTCCCAACCCCAAATATAACGATCAGCTAAACCCTGAGCATATGGGCAAGATTCACCAGCCAGATACGACAGAAAATTTTTTCCTGGATAACTCAAATCCCACCCCATCTAACATCCCATCACAGGCCATTAGGCCTATTTACCATGAATATTTAATTACCAAAATCATGTTATCCCATCATACCATCTCCTCCATAAACTTATCGAGTTTAATCTTAAAGCCAGATAGATCTTTTGCCCCCACTGCTTCCCTTGGAAGGCTATTCCAAAACTTCACTCCTCTGATGGTTAGAAACCTTCATCTAATTTCAAGTCTAAACTTCCTGGTGGCCAGTTTATATCCATTTGTTCTTGTGTCCACATTGGTACTGAGCTTAAATAACTCCTCTCCCTCTCCGGTATTTATCCCTCTGATATATTTATAGAGAGCAATCATATCTCCCCTCAACCTTCTTTTAGTTAGGCTAAACAAGCCAAGCTCCTTGAGTCTCCTTTCATAAGACAAGTTTTCCATTCCTCGGATCATCCTAGTAGCCCTTCTCTGTACCTGTTCCAGTTTGAATTCATCCTTCTTAAACATGGGAGACCAGAACTGCACACAGTATTCCAGGTGAGGTCTCATCAGTGCCTTGTATAACGGTACTAAAACCTCCTTATGCCTACTGGAAATACCTCTCCTGATGCATCCCAAGACCACATTAGCTTTTTTCACAGCTGTATCACATTGGCGGCTCATAGTCATCCTATGATCAACCAATACTCCAAGGTCCTTCTCCTCCTCCGTTACTTCTAATTGATGCATCCCCAGCATATAACTAAAATTCTTGTTATTAATCCCTAAATGCATGACCTTACACTTCTCACTATTAAATTTCATCCTATTACTATTACTCCAGTTTACAAGGTCATCCAGATCCTTCTGTATGATATCCCTGTCCTTCTCTAAATTGGCAATACCTCCCAGCTTTGTATCATCCGCAAACTTTATTAGCACACTCCCACTTTTTGTGCCGAGGTCAGTAATAAAAAGATTAAATAAGATTGGTCCCAAAACCGATCCTTGAAGAACTCCACTGGTAACCTCCCTCCAGCCTGACAGTTCACCTTTCAGTAGGACCCGCTGTAGTCTCCCCTTTAACCAATTCCTTATCCACCTTGCAATTTTCATATTGATCCCCATCTTTTCCAATTTAACTAATAATTCCCCATGTGGCACGGTATCAAACGCCTTACTGAAATCTAGGTAAATTAGATCCACTGAGTTTCCTTTGTCTAAAAAATCTGTTACTTTCTCAAAGAAGGAGATCAGGTTGGTTTGGCATGATCTACCTTTTGTAAAACCATGTTGTATTTTGTCCCATTTACCACTGACTTCAATGTCCTTAACTATCTTCTCCTTCAACATTTTTTCCAAGACCTTGCATACTACAGATGTCAAACTAACAGGCCTATAAGTTACCTGGATCACCTTTTTTCCCTTTCTTAAAAATAGGAACTATGTTAGCAATTCTCCAATCATACGGTACAACCCCTGAGTTTACAGATTCATTAAAAATTCTTGCTAATGAGCTTGCAATTTCACGTGCCAGTTCCTTTAATATTCTTGGATGAAGATTATCTGGGCCCCCCGATTTAGACCCATTAAGGTTGCAAGGTCCAACTCTACTTGACTTTTAGCCTGTCTCACTTTATCCCTACATGTTCTGACCTCAATAAGGTAGCTTTCCTTGCTGATCCCTCCCAACTTCCACTCCCTATATGCTTTCTGCTTTTTCTTAATCACCTCTCTGAGATGCTTGCTCATCCAGCTTGGTCTACAACTCCTGCCTATGAATTTTTTCCCCTTTCTTGGGATGCAGGCTTCCGATAGCTTCTGCATCTTTGATTTAAAATAATCCCAGGCCGCCTCTACCTTTAGATCCATAAGTTCTTCAGTCCAATCCACTTCCCTAACTAATTTCCTTAATTTTTGAAAGTCAGCCCTTTTGAAATCAAAAACCCTAGTCGCAGATTTATTTTTGTTAATCCTTCCGTTCAGTTTGAACTGAATTAGCTCATGATCACTTGAACCAAGATTGTCCCCTACAACCATTTCTTCTATGAGGTCCTCACTACTCACCAAAACCAAATCTAAAATGGCATCCCCTCTAGTCGGTTCAGCAACTACTTGATGAAGGAATCCATCAGCTATCGCATCTAGGAAAATCTGAGCCCTATTATTATTACTAGCACTCGTCCTCCAGTCTATATCTGGGAAGTTAAAGTCTCCCATGATCACACAGTTGCCATTAGTATTTACTTTATTAAAAACATTAAAAAGGGCTCTATCCATATCCAAATTAGATCCTGACGGTCTATAGCACAACCCAAGCACTGTCCCAGGGGAGGCTCTAATAGTTTTCTTCCCCAATGTAATTTTTGGCCAGACGGACTCTGTCTTATCCATTCCATCGCTTCTTATTTCTTTACATTCTACCTCATCATTGATATACAATGCTACTCCACCACCTTTACCTTTATTTCGGTCTTTCCTAAACAGCACATACCCTTCAATACCTGTAGTCCAGTTTCTGTTATCCCTATAATATCTGGTTTCACTTCCTGCACCAGTAGCTCTAGTTCCTCCATTTTGTTACCTAGGCTCCTCGCATTGGTGTACAAACATCTTAATTTTTGCTGTTTGGCCTCACTCACATTCTGTACCCTATTAGGCATGGTCATTCTACAGCCAGTATAACCTATTAGACTGGTATCCACACTGCCCTTCCTCCTTATATACATTCTCCTACCCATGGCTGTATCCTTTCTTACTTCGTTTTCTTCCCTCTCAATGCTAAAATCCGGCGTGGAGATTACCTGGACATCTCCCAACCATCTCCCCCAAATTCCTAGTTTAAAGCTCTCTTAATTGGTTGTGCCAGCCTCCATCCTAGAAGTCTATTTCCTTCCCTATTCAGATGAAGTCCATCCCGAGAGAACTGTCCTCTGTCCATGAATGCCTCCCAGTGGCCATACATCCCAAAGCCCTCCTTATAGCACCACTGCCTAAGCCATCTGTTGATAGTCATAATTTTGTCACACCTTTGTTGCCCTTCTCTAGGAACAGGCAAAATCTCACCAAAGATTACCTGAGCCTCAATTTCCTTAAGCGTCTTCCCCAGCCTAGCATAGTCTCCCTTAATACTTTCCAGCGAGAGTCTAGCCGTATCATTTGTTCCCACATGAAGGTTAATTAGGGGATTCTTTCCTGCTCCCTTTAGGATCCTTTTCAACCTCAGAGCAGCGAGAACCAGAGGTAATCAGGGGCACAAGGCCTTCGTGCTGACGACCCTCCCTTCCTGGGAATCAGTGGGGTTTAGTGGCAGACTTTACAGTTCATTCCTATAGGGCAGCGGGCAGGGAGAGAGGCAGAAAGGGGCGGCCAGCTCATCCCTCGGCCCACGCCGCTTCCCGCAGCCCCCATTGGCCTGGAGCGGCGAACCTTGGCCAGTGGGAGCGGCGATCGGCCGAACCTGCGGATGCTGAAGGTAAACAAATCATCCCGGCCCACCAGCGGATTTCTCTGATGGACCGCATGCCAAAAGTTGCCGATCCCTGATCCCCTTAGTAAAATCCATGCCATAGTGCTCACCAATTTTTTCATTCCAATAAAAGTACTGCCTTAAAAACTCATAGCACAATATAGCCCTCAGATCCAAATCCTGGAGTCCTTTAATCAGAACTTACCCAAGCAAAGCTTCCATTACCCAAATAAGTTCTGAATTCAAGACATCACCCTACAATTCTGTGCATCACTTTACTAATCAGAAGATTATTTACAAAGCCTTCTTGCTCCTATTGAATTCATGGGAGCAGCAGCAAGCCAGTACTATATGTAGTTATCTCGTGGGCTCCAATAAGTGGAATTATATCCTCTATATGAGACTGACAATGATCAAGAACGCTCCCAGACTACTGCACTGGGCAGCACAGTATGGGGAGGAGGTGACCAGCCCTCTGTGGAGAAAGAAGTGGTTCAGGACTATTTTTAGAAAATCTGGACCAGCACAAGTCCATGGGGCCAGATGCGCTGTATTGGAGGGTGCTAAAGGAGTTGGTGGATGTGATTGCAGAGCCATTGGCCATTATCTTTGAAAACTCATGGCGATCGGGGGAGGTCCCAGATGACTCGAAAAAGGCTAATGTAGTGCCCACCTTTAAAAAAGGGGAGGAGGAGGATCCGGGGAACAACAGGCCAGTCAGCCTCACCTCAGTCTCTGGAAAAATCATGGAGCAGGTCCTCAAGGAATCAATTCTGATGCACTCAGAGGAGAGGAAAGTGATCAGGAACAACCAGCATGGATTCACCAAGGGCAAGTCATGCCTGACTAATCTAATTGCCTTCTATGATGAGATAACTGGCTCTGTGGATGAGGGGAAAGCAGTGGACATGTTATTCCTTGATTTTAGCAAAGCTTTTGATACGATCTCCCACAGTATTCTTGCCAGCAAGTTAAAGAAGTATGGGTTGGATGAATGGACTGTAAGGTGGATAGAAAGTTGGTTAGATCGTCAGGCTCAACGCATAGTGATCAATGGCTCCGTGTCTAGTTGGCAGCTGATATCAAGTGGAGTGCCCCAAGGGTCAGTCCTGGGGCCGGTTTTGTTCAATATCTTCATTAATGATCTGGAGGATGGGGTGGATTGCACCCTCAGCAAGTTTGCAGATGACACTAAACTGGGAGGAGTGGTAGATATGCTGGAGGGTAGGGATAGGATACAGAGGGACCTAGACAAATTAGAGGATTGGGCCAAAAGAAATCTGATGAGGTTCAACAAGGACAAGTGCAGAGTCCTGCACTAAGGATGGAAGAATCCCATGCACCGCTACAGACTAGGGACCGAATGGCTAGGCAGCAGTTCTGCGGAAAAGGACCTAGGGGTTACAGTGGACGAGAAGTTGGATATGAGTCAACAGTGTGCCCTTGTTGCTAAGAAGGCTAACGGCATTTTGGGCTGTATAAGTAGGGGCATTGCTAGCAGATCGAGGACGTGATTGTTCCCCTCTATTCGACATTGGTGAGGCCTCATCTGGAGCACTGTGTCCAGTTTTGGGCCCCACACTACAAGAAGGATGTGGAAAAATTGGAAAGCATCCAGCGGAGGGCAACAAAAATGATTAGGGGACTGGAACACATGACTTATGAGGAGAGGCTGAGAGAACTGGGATTGTTTAGTCTGCAGAAGAGAAGAATGAGGGGGGATTTGATAGCTGCTTTCAACTACCTGAAAGGGGGTTCCAAAGAGGATGGATCTAGACTGTTCTCAGTGGTACCAGATGACAGAAGAAGGAGTAATGGTCTCAAGTTGCAGTGGGGGAGGTTTAGGTTGGATATTAGGAAAAAACTTTTTCACTAAGAGGGTGGTGAATCACTGGAATGCGTTACCTAGGGAGGTGGTGGAATCTCCTTCCTTTGAGGTTTTTAAGGCCTGGCTTGACAAAGCCCTGGCTGGGATAATTTTAGTTGGGGATTGGTCCTGCTTTGAGCAGGGGGTTAGACTAGATGACCTCCTGAGGTCCCTTCTAACCCTGATATTCTATGATTCTATGATTGTACAATAGTAGTATACAAAATCTAACTAGACACAGCAGCCTCATATACTGTGCCACAGAAAATGCTTTCGAGTGTGAAGCAAGTTGCAGTTAGAATTAAAATTATTGTGATGGCTTAAGTTTGATCTGTAAGCACTAGCACATTTTCCATTATTTATAAAGCCAGTCAAATTACTGTATTTTAATGTCACATCAAAGATCTTCAAAGTCACTGTGACAATAAGCAGAGTTGATAATGTCAAGAATTCACTCATACAGAGGGTAATATAATTGTGAATGCACAGGCCTTGGAGATTCACTGATAATAACTGGAGTGTTATAACAAGAGTGATATTTAAAGGATTGGTCTGTGGTTTATCATACAAATGCATTGTTAAATGCAAGTGAAAATGAACTGAGTGTTACTCAGAGATTAAGTGCAGTGACTATGCTACCATTTATTGTGGCCATTATGTTCCTCTGGTGAAATAAAATACAGGGAATCTTGTTCCATTACATTTATAAAAGCTCCTTCATAACCACTAACATGTGACCTTCATACTTCTCTATCTTAATACTAAGTAAACGTTTGTTGTGCAAGTGCACAAATGTGTGTTCTAAAGGTAAACTACAGTATATCGACTATTTCTGATCCTGCCACATGCTGCACAATAGGAAGAAAAGAACAGGAAAGGAGTCAATGGAAAGCCAATGAAGTCACAGTAGAAGTTGAAGGTGCTGGTTAATTTAGAGAGGTGCACGACGTTTCACATCATTAGGTACCTAATTCAGACTTTTTATTTTCTGAAAAACAATTATAAAGACCCAGTAGCTAACATATAGTGAAAAAAAAAATGAGTGACTAATTTATATAGCATCTCTCATGAATATCAGTACACTACAGAGTATAAGTATGCACAGGGATTGAAGCAGATTGTGGCAACTATTCTACACCATCAAAAACCACACAACTTCATTTGGTCAAAATGATCATCTAGTTGTGTTCCTGTCCAACTGGGAGAACAGGCATCCAGCTGCCTTTGGAATCAATAGACTTCAAATTGCTGTTGGAGATGATACATTGAAAGAGTTGAAAAACTACTCATAAACATGCAATCTTCATATAATACGAAGGTTGATCATCAAAGCAACAGCCCAACAACAAGAAAGAAAACCCAATACCTACATTGCTCATGTTATTAAAATGAAAGCTTACGGAAATTTAAGTTGACACTCTATCCTTTTTATAAGAAATAATCAATTAAAACGGTTTCCTTTCTATTGATCTTGGAGTCCAAAGACCCACTTCATTCAGCACTTATATTAGCTTCCTAGCATCTATGGATTTGATACACTACTATTGTTTTTTTTTCTAAAGATTTTAAAATTTAGGGACAGATGTCCTTGATGTAATAAAGATTCAGCTCACTAAGCCTTTATTCCGCCACGTGTCTGTGATTATTGCAACTAGTACAATTACACTTTTTAGAAAGGGGAGTTCTTGAAAAGTGCCATAACCATCTCTCCTGCATGTACACTCAGGAAAAATACAGTTATAAGCGAGATGTGAATTGACCCTAGTTATCTCAATGACAAGTGTTGACTTAAAAGCTTAATGATACTGCTCCATTAACAGAATTAACAGAACTAACCCAATGTACACCAGCTGGGGATCTGGCCCCAGATTTTTAAGTCATTTAGGTACACTATTTCATATATGGCCCTAATTTTGTAAACTCAACCTAGGGATCATAATTAAAAAGTGCAATTTGGCCTACTTTGTAGATGAATTTGACACGCTTGATGTTGATATTTTCCTTCTTTGAGAATTATTTAACTAATATTAACTTCACATACCAGACTACTTTTATAGATGAGAAACATTTTAATAATTCTGACTTTTTCACATTTTGCTCCTTAATGAGGGACAGAGGGGCACAAGCTCTTGAGCAGTAGATTTTTTAAAGCTTGCTTTTACTTCTAATATATTTTGTTACACATGGGAATTACTAAGGACTTTTAGAAAAAAAGATTGTATTTAGTTCTGTTTCGGCTATGTATATTCTTAAAGGGTTTGAAGGCAAATGTTAAATTTGAGATTGAAAATGCAAAACTATTAGATCTCTCCTTTGCTTCTAATTGGCTTGCAACATAAATAAATATAGTGTAGAATCAAGATACCGGTCATTATTATTGTTGATATACAGAGCAGAGTATGTTTGCCTACATTTTAGCTGGAATGAAACAAGAAAAAAAAAAAAACATACAGAAACTATCTACTGTCCCCCTTAAAAAACAATACAAACCAAACATTCTGCTTCTGCCCAGATGCCCAAAACTGTTCATAAAGCTGCAATAATGCAATATTAATCTCACAACCACAGGTTAAAATAGAACATTTATAAAGTTTTCTGAACTTTTTGGACAATCTTTTGGAGGGAACACCCTAAACATTCCACTAATCAAAGAAAACTGATGACTCCACATAATCATACATACAGGAAGGGTCAAGATCAGGGCACCTCTTTGACTGAAGATCAGACACAAAAATTCAACTAAAGCAACTTTGCTTCTTGCTAGACAAAACATTTAATGAGCTTCTATAGAATGAAATATTGAATATTTGCTGTGGCATGTAATGTGATGGACAGAGGAGCACAATGGATATTTTATCCCACCTCAAATTCTTTATAAGAACAGCCTAAAAGTTACAAATCTAATTGTTTTAATGTCTAAAACGGCACACAGAGTTTGCAAAGGACTGTTTGTGGTACAATTCTTAACAATTGAAAAAATTTCTAGAGCTAAATACAATCAGGCAGGCAAAAGAGCCAAAATCATAATTAAATTTAGGCTAACGTACTAAAAAGTATAATTAAATATGGCTAATTTGGGACACTAGCTGTTATCAGCCAACTGGTCTACTGTACGTCATAAAACAAATACTGTATTCTACAGTGCTATTGGAAAGCAGCATTATACAGTTTCACTCATTTTTCTTTTATACAAAAAGGAAACTTGGCAATTGTGAATAATCTTGCAAGTCTAATAAAAAGTGAATATCATCTCTAAGTGACTAAGCTCTTACTAGCACCAGCTAGTTAAAAAAATTGCTCCAACTAATGTTTAAGCAGCTACTGAACACAGCACAAGACTGACAGATAACAAGATTTATCTCAAGGAAGTAACATAAAAAGCTGCACCTGCATAGTGTACCATATTTTCATTTTGTTTTAATCTACAATGGTATGTCCTGGCTATTGGCATATACTTCATGCCCTACACTATGCCATAAAGTGAAATGCACATACAGAATTTTCTCCCAGCATGTATATATGATGTATAAGCAAGCACACTAATATTTAAAAGAATACCCTGATCACTGCACTTCATTATTAACAGATCTAAATGGAAAGAGCATTTCTGTGTATAGAATTAACTATTTGTTTGCAGTGTTATTATAGCTGTGTTGGTCTCAGGACATTAGGGAGACAAGGTGGGGGATGTAATGTCTTGTATTGGACCAACTTCTATTGATTAAAGAGACAAGCATTCAAGTTGACACAGAGTTCTTCTTCATGTCTGGGAAAAGTATTCAGTGACACAGCTAGATACAAAGTGGAATAGATTGTTTAGCATAAGAAGTTAACATGTTGTAAGAGACCATTCAAGGTGAAATCTGCAGTTAACACCGCTCCAGTCATAGGCAGGACACAGGCAGGTTAGTGGGTTATAGATTGTTGTAATAAGCCATAAATCCAGTGTCTTTATTAAATCCATGATTTTTAGTGTCTAACAAATTTATTAATTTAAGCTCTCAGGCTCATCCTTTGAAGGTTGTACAGGTTTCCTTTGAGAATAAGGACTGAGAGGTCAGACACGGAGTAAGCATTTTGTGAAAAATGTTCACCCACAGGTGATATGGTGTTTTTGTCTTTTCTATTTGTGTTCATTCTAGAGCATAATAATTGTCTTGATTCACCCACACAGTTGTTACTGGGACATTTAGTGCAGTGGATGAGGTATATCACATGTTTTAAGTGACAAGTGTAGGACCTATGGATCTTGAAAGGTATGTTGTGAGGCACACTGATCATCATACCAGTGGGATATGTCTGCTGGTTTTGCATCTGTTAGGGCAGGGTCCTTTGTCCTCTTATTGCAGAGGTGTTAATTACTCACTTTACCTGGAATGGGTCTCTTACAACAGTGGTCCTCAACCGGGGGCAAATGTACCCCTGGGGGTATTCAGAGGTCTTCCAGGGGGTACCATCATCAACTCATCTAGATATTTGCTTAGTTTTACAATAGGCTTCATAAAAAGCACTAGCAAAGTCAGTACAAACTAAAATTTCATATGCACAATAACTTGTTTATACTGCTCTATATAGTGTACATTGAAATGCAAGTACAATATTTATATTCCAATTGATTTATTTTACAATTATATGGTAAAATATGAGAAAGCAAGCAATTTTTCAATAATAGTGTATTGTGACATTTGTGTATTTTTATGTCTGATTTTGTAAGTAAGTAGTTTTTAAGTGAGGTGTAACCTGCGGGTACGCAAGACAAATCAGACTCCTGAAAGAAGTACAGTAGTCTAGAAAGGTTGAGAGCCACTGTCTTACAACATGTTAACTCTCATGATAAACAAATCTGCTCCACCTTGTATTTAGCTGTGACACTTGGGTGTGTCTACACTGCAATAAAACACTTGTGGCATGCCTGTGTCAGCCAACACAGGCTCATGGGGCTATAAAACTGCAGCCAGTGTAGATGTTTGGGCTTGGGCTGGTGCCCGGGATCTGGGACCCAGCAAGTGGGGAGGGTGCCAGAGCCCAGCATCCAGCCTGAGCCCAAACACTTACATCACAGTTTTGTAACCCCTCAGCCCAAGCCCTGTGAACCTGAGTCAGCTGACACAGGCCAGCGGCAGTGTTTTATTGCAGTGTAGACATACCCTCTGAGTACCTTTCCCAGACTTGAAGAAAAGCTCAGTATAAGCTCGAAAGCTTGTCTCTTTCGCCAACAGAAGTTGATCCAGTAAAAAAATATTACCTCACCCACCTTTTCATTATAGAATTTACTGTATTTAAAATAATCTGCCTTTATTACTGTGCCTCATTGTCCATCAGTACCTTTACCTGATTTCACAGCTTGAGAGGGGTCAAATGAACCAAAATGAAATAGGTTTTTTTCTCTGCAAGGCTATTTTTTCAGGTGATGTAGCAAGATGCACAATGTAAAGAAAGCGATTATAATGCATTTCAGCCTAGACTTAAGCATTGTAGTTCAACCACCACATTTGGAAAAAACTACAACTGAGTGAGAAAGTACAGTTCTATGCTCACATTTGAAATATGAATTGCAATTCATTACACAACTTCCTTTCACTCTTTGCAAATCAGACTATTATGCTGGTAACAAACAGCCCAATCCTTCAGTGCTTACTCATACAAGTGCTATAATTCCATTGACTTTAATGGGACTACCTACATCAGTAAGAACTGCTTCCAGGAATAAAGGTTGTTGAGGATCTGGCTCTACAGAACCCGGGTTTCAAAGGCAATGCTCCAGTACTTTCCCCCATCTCTGCATAGCTTGTAAAACTCTTAAAGGTAGGAAAATAAAATTTTGTTCACTGGAAGTTTATAATTATTTGTAGATAGGTCAATTTTTTGCATTTAGTGGAAGTTCTTAAAAACACAGTTAAAGAATTCATAGTGCACAACAGCCCTTGTTTTGAAATTTATACACTGGAATTTCCAGATGTGAGAATGCTGCATCATAAAATTAGATGTGCTATAGAAAGCAAGAGGAGATTCATTATTTAGATTTATGGCAAGGTCCCTAAATATGAAGGATACCATAATAACAGAATTCCAGTACTGAAGCCTTCCATAGTATCCAAACAGGGTGAATATATGATAACTGCGGATAAGAACAGGTTAGTAGAAAATGCAATGTTATTTGACAAACAGGAAATCAAAATGAGGTACTCCACTCAAAGATGCCAGATTTTAGCATTCATCCTGTGAGTGGGTTTGAATTTTGACAGAAACAGTGTTTGTGAAGTCAAAAGTTTGTATAACTTGGCAGAAACCACAACAATTTTAGTAGTCTCACAAATGTCAACAAATGACCACATTCTGCACAGTTATCAGGGTGAAATCCATTCAACCTGTAAAAAGTCCAAATATTTGGGCTGTATGTGAGTGGAATGAATAGTGGCTGGGGAACTGAAACCCACCTCTTCTAATTGGATGTGGGTGCCACTGAAGTCTATGGGACTTGGTTTCTGACAATTGGATTAGTTCTTTTGTGAGTAAGGATTTGCAGGCTACTATTGATGGTAAAGCTCTTAGGACCCTATCCTCCTCTGATTAAAGAAAAATTCTCATTGACCTCAGTTGTGCAGAATCAATCCCTTAAGGGAGAGGTCAATGGGAGTTGAAGGCACAAAGTATCTCATGAGAGTTTCTTGGCACTTAGCAGTATCAAACTTTAAATATTAATAGAAAGAATTCAGTTATCTAGCCATAGTTGAATAGGGATATTTAAGTAACAGATGTTTGGTCTTTTGGTCAGTTTTTTCACATCCTGTCCCCCTCCCCCTCTAGCATCACGCAGCATCTAAAAATTTGCACGGCTTATTAAAAAAAAAATGTCTGACTTAATGAAACTATACTAAACAATCACTAAGAGACTTTTCTGCAGACATTGTGGGGGAGGGAATCATGAAATAATCACACAAAAGTATACTTAAAAATCACTACTACCAGTGACACATGCATATTTCTCATAGTCTAAATTGTTCATTTTCTCAACTTGAAAAATCTCTGGTAGTTTTTTTTTCCAGCAATCTGTGTTCTGAATGAATTTATCAGGAAACACCAAACAAGCATCATCAATGTTCACTTTGAGCCAAAGAACAGTTTTGACAGTGTCTGCACTCATTCGCTTTACTCCAAAGACTGTTCCACGCTAAATCCTATGTTCCTGATAAACACAGACCAAAATCTACTTGGTCCTGCAATGTGTCTTGAAGAAAAAAATTGTAATTATAAAAAAAATTATAACCAAAAATCAATCATGATTAAATAAAACCCAAAGACATTTCAAATATCTGAAAAGAAGTTTTCAGAACACTGAAATATCATATGAAAATAAAATAGTATGATGATTTTGCTTATGGCCATGTTTGGAATATGAAGATTAAATGTATGCTATATTGATTACTCTTAATTTATATTATCTTGCAAGCAAAATTTATTTTATTCTTTCAATGATTTCTTAAAATATATTAATATTCTAAGAAATATTTACTTTTTGTTTAAGAATACAAATACCAACAAGAAGTTTTCCACTGACTAATTTAAAGTAATGGATCTATTCATTTTCCACCAAAGTGGGTGGTAGAAGACTCAGACCAGATTTTTATTTTTTGGGGGAAATGTGCATATTACATCTACCAATGAGAGTGTGACAACATGACAATTCTACATAAAATGTTACTCAGATCTCTTTGACTTGAACTGAAATATAACTCCCATGTGGGAATCTGAGGATGATCTTTGATTTAAATGGAGCACAAAATGTCCTGGATTATCCTTCATGGATGGTGGCAGAACTGTTCCTCAAGGCTTATGCTTCAAGACTTATCTGTTTTGTAGGACTTCCAGGCTTTTATTACCATCACCACGTTTTCTCCATGAAATGGATCGATAAATTGTGATATTAAGTGAGCCACGTTACGTTTCCAGCTGTATATCCAGCTAGAAATCAAGCTAATAATACTGTAGCAACAAATGAACTAAAGGCAAATAAATCACTCATATAAAAGTAACAAATGAAAATAAAATATATTGAGTTTCAATTGGCTATGCAGAATATTCCTGTACATACATACATTCATACACATACACACACACACAAACACACACACACACCCCTGCAAGAATACTGAACTAGACACATGACCTTTCATCTCATCTCACCTCTATTACACCCCTTAGAGTTAGCTAAGTATTATTACCCTACTTCTGAGATATGGAAATTGGCACAAGAATGTCAAGTGATTTACTTAAGATCACACTTCAGTCAGTGGCCCAGCCAGTAAATTAGAACCCAGATCTCCTAAATTTCAGTTTTCTGCTGAATCTAAAGTATATTCTAAGGCACTTTAGAGAGAGAAAAGCAGAAAGTGCAGTAGCCCTCAACCACCAGTAGTGCACTGGTTTCATCTTCCGGCCCTGAGCCTTAAACCTGCACCATCTGTGGCAAGACCTGCCCCTTGAGAACTGAACTTTTTAGCCACTCTCAATGCTGCAGCATGACACATAGTAACTGAACTGCTTTGGCAATTACACCATTGTCTCGAGACAGTTGTCATCTGTGGGTATGTCTACACTGCAAAACACCCAGCTGAGCCCAAACATCTACATTGCAATATTACAGCCCCGTCACAGGCTATTGCAGTGTAGTCATACTCTAAGATCCGCTTAGTTTCAAAGTTATCTGTGTACTAGACTGTGCTCATTCCCTTATAGTTATAGGTGATTAAGAGTGATCTTTTTGTTAAAAACTGTGATATAACTATCTTTCATTAAAATTGTGAATTTTCAGTCTGAACATTATTTCAACCCTTTATTAAACATACTACATATTTTTACAAACACACCTTACTGTAGCATAATCTTTTTCACTCTTCCCTTCAAAACGGAATTATGAGGGTACATAATATTATCAATACTTCATTCTTTGCATAGAATGTTAACTAATATGTCGAACAAATGTGCAGTTAAGATAAAGTATATAGCCCTAATAAATTAATATCCGATATGCTGATAGTTCTAAAAATACAATTTAAAGTTATCCTGTGCAATAATTTTCAAACTGCTCATAGTGTAGCTCAGTCAATGATCTGGAGCTAGTGCACACATTAAAATGAAATATTAAATACAATTTTTAGAAGCTTAGTATATCAGTAAATGAAACAACTATATATGAACAATGGCAAGATAAGGTATTTCCTTCATAAATTACAGCTTTTATTTACATATTTCTGTATTCAATGACAAAAGTCAATCTTGCAAACACTGATAGCATAAAATAGCTTGAATATCTCAACACATAGGTCAATCCTGCAATTTTTAATCACTTAGATAGTCTTTACTCATGCAAGTACTCTCATTGATTTCACGAGTTAAATTTCTGCCAGTTTTGCACTTTAGTTCCTGATTTCCTTCCACCTGTAACACGTGTAATGCAGAGCACCAAACAATTGTATTAAGATTCAGTAGGGAAATTGTTCTCAGTGGTAATTACAGAGTTTGAATATCTGGATTTCTGTTTTCCTTGGACATATTACTATGATATAATTAAATCCCTACTTTACACCTTCTTGCAACAAAAAGTATTTAATAAGAGTAAGATAGAAACACCTAGCCAATAACTTGCCCAGCACATTCCCAGAGCCCTCAACTCTAAGTGAAATGATTGGTAGTTAAAACACTCCATGCCTCTCAGGTCCTATATTAAATTCTCGTATTTCATCAGATCCCCAAAATTATGAGGCCACCTACACAGTACACCCTCAGTACATCATATGTTGAGATTTATCAGCAATATAAAATTAATAAATTTTTACATAACATGTAAACCTATACCCATGTAATTGTAATTATGAAGCATGTTTTGTTAAAATTCCTTCCTTCTAAAACACCATCTTCAACTGAAAAAATAAATTAACTAATTGACATTAGAGATAATAAACCTTGTTGTAAATTGCATTAGCTTAATCCCCGAAAACTAATGAACTAAATAACCCTGAATTGGAGAACAAGACTGAAGAACTAGTATTTGTTGTTGACTATGATCTTCATATGTGCACGACTTTAGTTGTAAAATGACCAGCTATGGGTGTAGTTATGTATTTTTAATTATATTGTACTCTCTTCTTTGTATGAGGAAGATTGATACCCACCAGAAAGGTGGGTACTTTCCCACTTTGCAGATGATAGGGTTTTTTTTTTCAAGGGAGTAGGATGGAGCAAGAAAGTGGGAGTAAATGGAATGGGTGGGGGAGAAAGGGTGAGACCTTAGCTCAGAGGTGGGTGAGTGTTTTAAGCTGGCCCCCAAGCTCCCACCAGTGTCTGGGGCTTGGCCGGGGCTTGGCCGGGGGCCACAGCACACGGCTCATCACGCTCTGGCACTGCAGCCGGGACTCTGGGTTGGGGGCCGCATCACGCAGTTTGGCCCTGCTCCGGTGTGCCTGCCGGGGGCCGCACCATGCGGCTCCTGGAAGCCGGGCATGGCCCCACTCTGGCTCCTATGTGCTCCAACGGCCCCTTCCAGCTCTCCAATCGGAGCTGCAGGGGCGATGCCTGCGGATGGGGCAACGCACAGAGTCGTCTGACCGCGCCTCCATGTAGGAGCCGGAGAAGGTCGTGCCACTGCTTTCAGGAGCCTCAAGCGCTGCTTGGAGCCTGCACCCCGAGCGTCCCCCCATGCCCCAACCCTCTGCCCCAGCCCTGATCCCACTCCCGCTCTCCAAACCCCTTGATCCCAGCCCAGAGCACCCTCCTGCACCCCAAACCTCTCATTCCCAGCCCCACCCTAGAGCCCACACCCCAAACCAGAGCCCTCATCCTCTCCCACACCCCAACTCCAATTGTGTGAGCATTCATGGCCCGCCATACAATTTCTATTCCCCAGCGTGGCCCTCAGGCCAAAAAGGTTTGCCTACCCCTGCCTTAGCCTCTGGGTGTCAGAGACCTCTCCGATTCAGCCAATCAGAAAACAGAGAGCTGAACATTTCCCAGTGCAGCTAATCAGAGCGCCGCTACCAGGATATTCACTTTCAATGCAACCAAAGTGCAGACTCTCCACAAGAAAGCGATTGACTCCACCCGGAGCTCAACTCCCTCAAGCAGCAGCTGCGGAGGCGATCCGCTCAGTCACCGTTCCAGTCAGCGCTTGGGCTAAATGCTGCTCAGTTACACGGGACTTAATCCAGATTTCCTCTGCCCCCCTTAAGGGACATGAGTCCGGATTCACAACCGGTGTAACTGAGAGCAGCCGAGCCGACGGCCCCGTGTCTCCCTACTGGCCCCCGCGCTCGCCGAAAGTCCCATTGGGAAAATAACACAGGGTACTTATCTACTGAGACTCCAGCCCGGTTCCTATAAACCATGGGGATGGATTAATGCGGAACCTACACTTAGCTTTATATCCCTAAAACCGCACTGGGGAACCCAGGTGGAAAACGGGGGTATATTGCTAACGTGCTCTCCTGGGGAAGCGGCGGAGTATCTCTGACATGTTTCCCTGTAGCTCCCATGGACGCATGGAAGTAAAGGCTGGATCCTCACGACTGCATATGTTACGTTTCCCTATAATGTATATGACATCACGAGGAGCTTCTGAAACCACCTACTTCTGAGATCACGTTTACTGGGAAAGCGTTCATCCTGGTAAATCCCTTCTGTCCTATTCAGTGCAACCAACTCAACCCACCTGCTAGGTGGTTTTTTCATCCTTCACCGCCCGTGGGGAATTAACTTTTTGTAACCTGCGGCACCAACCCATCTTGGATTCGAGTTAATTTTGCCAGAGCGGCTACAGACGGAGAAAGGAAGGAGCAGGGCTGCGACCACCCTCCCCATTCGGTGTAAACTGTTCGTTTTGCTGTGAGCGGTTCGGGGAGGAAGGTGATCTTTGCTGCCCTGCTGAAACGACCTCTCCCCTCGCGGCTGCGGCGATCAACCAAGACAATGAACTGTCAAGAAACATTCTTCCTGCCGCGACCCCTCTCAGGGCCCGATCCCGCGCCCCTGCAGTCAATGGGAGTACTACCCGGAACTCCCAGCTATTGGCTGCTGGATCCCTAGAGCGCCAGCTTGGGCAGTTTGGGTAGCAGCGCCGGGCAAGCTCTCGCCTGAAAGCATCCCGAGTCCCCGCCGGGGAGCCGCCGCCCCAGGACCTGGAGCGAACGCAGCAGCCTCCGGCTTGCGGAAGAAACAGAAGTCACCCCGGCAGCGGCAACTACCGGACCCTCCAGCAGGGCGACGAGACCACGGTCGTGTCCGTGGGAGCGTCGTAACTTAGGAGAGTCCCAAACACCTCGCCTCTCCCCGGGCAGCACCGCTGCAGTTACACGGCTCCCATTTTCATTGCACATCCCACCTCCGAGCCTATCCGCCCCCCCGGCCGCTCACCTTTTCTTTTCCTTGTCAGCAGTCATCATCGAGGCTGATGCCCTTTGTGCCGCTAAAACCAACTCGGCTCGCCAACAAGGGCTCCTCAGTCACGGCTGTGAGCGTCCTGCTTGCCGATCCCACCCCCCCAATCAAAAAATACACCCGGCAGGCTAGAGATCCCAGGCTTGGAGGGAGGAAGCCGGGTGTCGGGAAGGCCGGGGAATTGCTCGCTCGCTCGCAGCTGACAGCAACGCTGGTGCACTAGTTGTCCTCTAGGAAAAGGCTGAAGCAATCCTGGCCAGGTCGCCCCTGAGCTGACCATACAGTCTCAGGACACTGCCGAGGATTGTACAGCCCGCCCAGGGGGGAAGGGAGAGACCGGGTTCCCCCTGGAATCTGAAGCCCTGCCAGAAGAAAGTTCTCACTTTAAAACTTCAGGCTTCCCTGGGCTCCTGGGGGGCAGGTTCAGCCTCTTTAGCCCCGTCTCCCGCTCCAGCTGGAGCTGTCGCAGCTCGTTCTCCAATGGGGACGGGAGCTGGCTGAGCCCTCCTCCTCCCTCTGCCCCCTCCCACCGCGTCCACCCGGGCTCCAGCAGGACTTGCTGAGATGAGGTCAACGCCGCGAGAGGCGGCGGAGCGAGCGAGGGAGGGTGGCAGGGCCAGCCAGGAGAGCGCAAGGGGACGCGGGGGACGAGGTGGCGCCTGCCGGAGCCCCAGCCCCAGCGCTGCATGGCGGGGCATTTGCCCGGAGGGCTGAGGGAAGCTGGAGTCTTTCCTGCTGCTGCTGCGCTGCACGACACCCTGCCAGCGCCTCGGGGGAAGGGCAGCCTGCGGGGGAGGGGGGCAGCGATTGCTTGGCAGGGGGCAATTCCCTCCCCGCGGCAGCGCCTGCTCCCGGCCCGGGGGACGGATTTCCCTCCTCCGCGCGGTGCCTGAGCACTTGCTACATCGAGCTGGATGCTTCGCTGACCTCGCCCCGCAGCTCGGCGGCCGCGGAGGCGCAGGGGCCCGCGCTGCTGCCCCGGGCACTCCTAGCCCTTTCCCAGCCAGAGCAGCGGAGGGAGACGGGGGCGAGCTGGCCGCGAATGGCCGCAGGGGAAGGTGGCGCGGAGCACCTGTCAGATCAGGCAGAAACGTGACTGGGGCTGCAGACACGGGCTTGTGGATGACTTCTGTCCCTCCCCCTTACACCAAGTTTTTTGGTGTTGGGTTTTGGGTTTTTTTTTTGGTTTGGTTTGGTTTTTTTTGCGTGAGGAGATTGTATTTTATACGAATTGGTTTTCTGTCCTGGATGCACCTGGTCTGGCGGTGTTATTGTTCAGACGCGACCAATCAAGCTACAATCATCATGCTTGTACCTTCTTAATGTATGCAGATGAGGCCTCCCATTTCCCTGCGCCTTCAGCTGGCCGGGGCTGCTCCTCCGACTAGGAGCGTCACAGAGGCGATGCCTTTAATTAATTAAGAAATAGCTATTTTGGCAACGATTCACAAAGGCATCGAGTGGAAGTTAGGAGCCTCCATACCGTTGTAGATTTGGGCCTTTGGTATTAAGGTTAAGACATTCAGAGACTATGGTGATGGGGTCAAAGAGACGTGATTGCTTGCTTTAGCCTGAAGTGTGCTTGGTAAAGTGAAATCCTGTTTTCACCACACAACTTGAAAACCAGGACTTTTTTTAAAAATCCTTTCCTCAGACTTGTTCTCACAAAATTTATCTATTTGGATTTATACCTTAACTAAAAAGCTAGTGCTCTAAGCACTTTCACAAGAATTAAAACTACTGTCCATATTAATACATCTTTCATAGCAGTAGCCACAAACCCAGCAGCCACTTCTCAAGCTCCAAACCAAAATTAGTCAGCCACAGGTTGATTAAAAATACGCACCCCACAACTACTAACTCCCAGTGCTTGATTAAGCTTTTAAATATTAGTATCACAAATGCGAGTTCAAAATGAGGGAGGCAAGGGGGGCATGGTGATAGTGCAGGTCACATCTCGAGAGAGTGAGCACTAGAGCATAAGTCTGCACAGGCCCTCTACTTACTGATCTTCCTTCCTCAGACTTAAACAGTGGATTTAAAAAAAAAAAAAAAAGTAACCTTATTTTCTTGTTCAAATAAAAACAGCAATAAACTTTTTTTAAAAATTAAGCATGCTGATATTAAGTGTCTGCTGGGAAAATAAAGTATTACTGCTCAACTCCCGTGAGCTCCTGCTATGACATTTTTCAAATTGTATAATTAAATAAGTCTCTGCTGTATCAAAACATTAAATAGGTTGTAGTGTGAGGAAATAGCTAATTTATCATCTTAATTGCATTCATAATATCTAAATAATTCAGTGTAATTTTTTTTTAATTAGACAACTCAAACCCAAAACATCTTTTCTTCAGAATAAAAATCACTTGTTTTCTTACACTTCACAGTAATGGAAATAATTTGGCATTTTGCCTATAATGGATTATTTCTCTGTTATTCAAAGCTTAGCAGTTTTGCCATGCCATTTCTTTATGCAACCTGTTTAAACAACATGTGCATTTCCATATTAGCAATACATTCTGCTCATCTGAAGAGAGCTACCCATGCTTCTACAGCAGCAATCTGATTATGTGGTAACAGTTTCTTATACAACAGAACCTACACAAAAGAAAACCGTAAATATTTAAAACCTAAATAAACTTGGTTAAACAGAATTTGTATGTACAGGGCTAAGTTTAGCCTTCAAGCGCTAAAAGAATGCAGCAGGATCAAAGAACCAGTCATTCATTCTCTAGATTAACTTGAGTTCTTGGTCCTTCACTGATTTTTGCTGATGGCACTGCTTCTCTCTATATCTGAAGATTCTTTACATGAATAAACAACTTGACTTCAGAGTCAGACAAGCAAAGAATTTAAAATACCCAGTAAAACTCAGGTCTTACCCTTTGGCCTAGCCCTAGCAACGCTGTTCTAGATGGCCACAATGTGGCTGATTTGCAGCACACATTTCTTGCTCCTTTGACCAGCAGGGGCTGAAAGTACAGGAGCAGTAATGGCCTGCTGAACAGTGACTCCCCAACATGACAGAGGAATGATGATGGACTTCAAAATATACCCTATTCTTTCCTTGCCCAGGACCATGGTAGCGATGATATTGCTATGTCATGGAGATAAGGAAAGAAAATACCCATAAAGGATTTTCAAGGTTGTCAGCCATGCATCAATTATCAGAATAATAAAAGGGGGAAATCCTGGCCCCATTGAAATCATGAGAGTTTTGGCACTGACTCCAGAGGCATCAGGATTTCAGCCACAGATTCTATAAAATGGTTTTAAGATTACCAGAAATGACAGTATAAACAACCAGTTCTCAATCCTGGTGAACGGAAGAGGGAACAGATGTTCCACATTTGAAAAGAGTGTTACAATTTTCAGCAAACCAAAACATATCCACCTATTCTAGGGGCCAAATATAAGAACATAAGAATGGCCATACTGGGTCAGAGCCAAGGTCCATCTAGCCCAGGGGTCTCAAACTCAAATCACCAGGAGGGCCACATGAGGACTCGTACATTGGCCCAAGGGCCGCATCACACACACACCCGCTGCCCCCGCTCCACCCCCACCCACTGGGGTTGCAGCAGGAGGGAGTGCAGGAGGGGCTCAGGTTCCAGCCTGGCGCCGCTTACCTTGAGCGGCTCCGGAGTGGCAGGGGTGAGCACCTGGGCCAGGGTAGGCTCCCTGCTGGCCATGGCCCCATGCCACACTGCTGCAGGAAGTGGTGAGCACCCTGTCCCTGCGGCCCTGGGGGGAGGGGGAGCAGAGAACTCCATGAGCTGTTCTTGCCTGTGGGTACCTCCCCCAAAGCTCCCATTGGCCACGCTTCCCCGTTCCCAGCCAATGGGAGCTTCGGGGGAGGTACCCACGGGCAAGAACAGCTAACAGAGTTCTCTGCTCCCCCTCCCCCCCGGGGCCACAGGGAAGTGGTGCCTGCCGCTTCCCGGAGCGGCACGGAGCCCTCAGCACCACGGGGTTGGCAAATCCACTGGCTGGATCCAAAGCCCTGAGGAGCTGGATCCGGCCCGGGGCCGTAGTTTGCCCATCTCTGGCCTGGAGATAGGTTGGGGATGCAGCGCACTGGGGGTGGGGGGGCGCGGGAAGCTTGGAGGGCCGCAGGGAAGAACCCCGCGGGCCACGTGTTTGAGACCCCTGATCGAGCTCAATATCCTGTCTTCTGACAGTGGCCAATGCCAGGTGCCCCAGAGGGAATGAACAGAACAGGTAATCATCAAGTGATCCATTCCCAGTCGCTCATTCCAAGCTTCTGGCAAACAGAGGCTAGGAACACCATCCCTGCCCATCCTGCCTAGTAGCCATTGATGGACCTGTCCTCCATGAACTTATCTAGTTCTTTTTTCAACCCTGTTATAGTCTTGCCCTTCACAATATCCTCTGGCAAGGAATTCCACAGGTAGATTGCGTTGTGTGAAAAAATACTTCTGTTTGTTTTAAACCTACTGCCTATTAATTTAATTTGGTGACTCCTAGTTCTTGTGCTATGAAAAGGAGTAAATAACACTTCCTTATTTACTTTCTCCACAGTCATGATTTTATAGACCTCTATCATATCCCCCCTTAGTCATCTCTTTTCTAAGCTGAAAATTCCCAGTCTTATTCATCTCTCCTCATAGGGCAGCTGTTCTATACCCCTAATCATTTTTGTTGCCCTTTTCTGAACCTTTTCCAATATATGTTTTTTGAGATGGGGCAACCACATGTGAACACAGTATTCAAGATGTGGGCATACCATGGATTTATAGAGGCAATAAGATATTTTGTCTTGTTATCTATCCCTTTCTTAATGATCCCCAACATTCTGTTCACTTTTTTGTCTGCCGCTGCACACTGAGTGGATGTTTTCAGAGAACTATCCACAATGCCTCCAAGATCTCTTTCTTGAGTGGTAACAGCCAATTTAGACCTGATCGTTTTATATGTATAGTTGTGATTATGTATTTCAATGTGCATTAGTTTGCATTTATCAACAGTGAATTTCATCTGCCATTTTGTTGCCCAGTCACCCAGTTTTGAGAGACCCTTTTGTAGCTCTTCGCAGTCTGCCTGGGACTTAACTATCCTGAGTAATTTTGAGTATCATCTGCACATTTTGCCACCTCTCTGTTTACTCCTTTTTCCAGATCATTTATAAATATGTTGAATAGGACTGGTCCCACTACAGACCCATGAGGGATACCACTGTTTACATCTCTGCATTCTGACCATTTATTCCTATCCTTTGATTCCTGTCTTTTAACCAGTTACCAATCTATGGGAGGACCTTCACTCTTTTCCCATGACAGCTTACTTCGTGTAAGAGCCTTTGGTGAGGGACCTTTTCAAAGGCTTTTTGAAAATCTAAGTACCCTATATCCAACGGATCCCCTTGTTCACATGCTCGTTGACCCCTCAAAGAATTACAGTACATTGGTGAGTCATGATTTCCCTTTACAAAAACCATGTTGACTCTTCTCCAACAAATTATGTTCATCTATAGGTCTGACAGTTTTGTTCTTTATTATAGTTTCAACCAGTTTGCCTGGTACTGAAGTTAGACTTCCCAGCCTGTAATTGCCAAGATCACTTCCTGAGCCCTTTTTAAAAATTGGCATCACCGTAGCTATCCTCCAGTTACTTGTTACAGAAGCTGATTTAAATGATAGGTTACAGACTACAGTTAATAGTTCTACAATTTCACATTTGAGTTCCTTCAGAACTCTTGGGTGAATACCACCTGGTCCTGGTGACTTATTACTGTTTGGTTTGTCAGTCTGTTCCAAAACCTCCTCTAATGACGTCAATCTGCGACAGTTCCTCAGTTTTGTCACCTAAAAAGAATGGCTGAGGTTTGAGAATTTCCTTCACATCCTCAGCTGTGAAGACTGATGGCAAAGAATTCATTTAGTTGCTCCACAATGGCCTTTTCGTCCTTGAGTGCTCCTTTAGCATCTCAATCGTCCAGTAGCCCCACTGGTTGTTTCACAGGCTTCTTGTTTCTGAGGTACTTAATTTTTTTGCTACTACTTTGAGTTTTTGGCTAGCTGTTCTGCATATTCTTTTTTGGCCTAATTCTATTTTTTTACACTTCATTTGCCAGAGTTTATGCTCCTTTCTGTTTTCCTCACTAGGATTTAACTTTCACTTTTTAAAGGATGCCTTTTTGTCTCTCACTGCTTTTTACTTTGTTTAGCCATAGAGGCACTTTTTTGGTTCTCTTACTATGTTTTTTAATTTGGGGTACACATTTAAGTTGAGCCTCGATTATGGAGTCTTTAAAAAAGTATATATACACACACCTTACTTTGCTGTGCTGGGATTAAGTAGCATTTAAGGGAAGCTATGCATTTTACAGGGTTTTTACTTTTGGCACTGTACCTTTTAATTTCTATTTAACTAGCCTCCTCATTTTTGTGTAGTCCCCCTTTCTGAAGTTAAAAGCTACAGTGTAGGGCAGCTGTGGTTTTTTCCCCACCACAGGGATGTTAAATTGAATTATAGTATGATCACTATTACCAAGCAGGCCAGCTTTATTCACCTTTTGGACCAGATCTTGTGCTGCACTTAGGACTAAATCGAGAATTGTGTCTCCTCTTGTGGGTTGCAGGACTAGCTGCTCCAAGAAGCAGTCATTTAAGGAGTCAGGAAATTTTATTTCTGCATCCCATCCTGAGGTGAGATGTACCCAGTCAATATGGGGATAGTTGAAATCCCCCATTATTAATTATTGAGTTTATTTTTATAGCCTCTCTAATCTCCCTGAGTATTTCAGTCACTATCACCATTGGCTGCTATATTATTAGAGCATTACTATCCATAGAGATTCTATGGTACAGTTTTGTTCATTTAAGATTTTTTACTTCATTTGATTCTGTATTCTTTCACATCTAGTGCCACTCCCTCACCAGCATGATCTGTTCTGTTCTTCCAATATAATTTGTACCCTGGTATTACTGTGTCCCATTGATTATCCTCATTCCACCAAGTTTCTGTGATGCCTATTATATCAATATCCTCATTTAATATGAGGCATTCTAGTTCACCCATCTTGTTATTTAGACTTCTAGCATTTGAAAACAAGCAGTTTAAAAAACTTGCCACTTTTTTGCTGTCTGCCATTATGTGATATAATTGAATGGGACTTTTTTTTCATTTGACTGTTTCTCAGATCCTACCTGTATTGTATCTTCCATCCTCTCCTTACTAGGACATAGAGAATCTCCATTAATAGATCCACCCCTAAGGCAGGTCTCTGTCCAAACCAGGTGCTCCTCCACATGTTGGCTTTCCCCCAGCTCTTAGAGCCGTTTTTAAGCTATGACCTTGTTAATTTGCTTCCATTTTGGTTTAGGTGGAGCCCCTCCTTCCTGTATAGGCTTCCCCTTTTCCAAACGTTTTCCCAGTTCCTAATAAATCTAAACCCCTCCTCCCTACACCATCGTCTGATCCATGTATTGAGACCCTGCAGTTAGACATGCAGGGCCAGTTAGGCAGAACTGGAAGCATTTCAGAGAATGCTACCATGGAGGTCCTGGGCTTCAATCTCTTGCCTACCAGCCTAAATTTGGCCTCCAGGACCTCTCTCCTATCTTTCCCTATGTCATTAGTACCTACATGTACTGCGACCACCGGCTCCTCTCCAGCACTACACGTAAGTCTATCTAGATGTCTCAAGAGATCTGCAACCTTCACACCAGGCCGGAAAGTCACTGTGCAGTTCTCCCGGTCATTGCAAACCCGGCTAGCTATGTTTCTAGTGATCGAATCCCCCATAACTATTACCTGTCTTCCTAATAACTGGAGTTCCCTCCCCCAGAGAGGTATCTTCAGTGCCACATCTGAAAGGAGGATCCCAGCTATGGGATCATTTCCCTCTGCTCCAGTTGGATGTGCTCTTTCCCTGAGACTTTCATCCTCCTTAACAGCACAGAGGCTGTCAGACCAAGGGTGGGACCATTCTACTGTGTCCCAGAAAGTCTCATCTATGTACCTCTCTGTCTCCCTTAGCTCCTCCAGTTCAGCCACCCTGGTCTCCAAAGCCCATACACGGTCTCTGAGGGCCAGGAGCTCCTTGGACAGAATGCACACATACACCACCTGCCCATAGTGCAGATAATCATACATGCTATAGTGGATGCAATAAACTGAATAGCGCCCCCTCTGTTGCTGGATTTCTGCCTGCATTCTCTTTTTATTCCTCCAGCTTGTTCCTTTGTTGGTGTTTTGTTTTCATCAGGGCGTGTTTTGGGGGCTTTAAGTGTAGCTAGCTGCCCCTCGACACTCGCCCTCAAAACTCCCATGTTAACTGCTCCTGTTCACTAGCTCCTCTGCTCATTTAGGGGTGGGCCCTAGTCTTCCTGAGTAGCCCCGCCCCCTGGTTAAGGGCTGCTAAAGGGCTTGGGGTCAAAGCCTGGTTAAGAAGCTCTCCTTAGCAGGCTGCTAGGCTCAGCACATAGAGTCCCCCAAACAAACAAACAGACCACATGGTATGTTTCAGTCAAGCACACCACAAACACACACTACAGACAAACTTACCCCAAGGGTCACATAATTGCTCCTCCTTCACCCGGAGAACTCCCTCACAAAACTTTTCAGTGCTGCTTATATGATTCACTATGAGAAAATAGAGCACTCCTCAGTACTCTTATATAAAGGAGAAAATTTCTCCCATGAAAAATCCTTGCTGGAGCCTGGTATTCAGACAGAGAAGTACAAAATTTTATTCCCAAATGCACTGTTACTCTTTTATATTTTTGGCATTATAAGGAGTTGAAAAGGCCACATTTGCTAACAGCGATATCTAAAAGATGCAGTATTTCCTATTCTAAGTGCAGGGAAATACTGCCATATTTCAAGTACCACTGACTGTTTTAAAAAGTATATACTGTGGTTGTTTAATAAATGTGGTATTGTGTGCAAAGTACAGCAATAGAACAAAATGACCAAATATTAAAAACGGACAGAAGCCCCAATGCAGCAACAACAGCTTGTCCTCTTGGCACAGATGGCATTTGTATTACTCTATATGTTTTTACTATGTCACATAGGTGCAATGTAGCCAGATTAGAGTGGCAGGGTCAACTGCCAGGGAAACACTCAGGAGAGAGGATACTCCATGAAGTGACCTCTGTAGAGCTTTGTCAGTGTACACTCTTTAAACAGATAGCAAGTCCAGGAAACTGCAGAGCAGCAGGGGGTCAGGCTTGGAAACCAGACTATCCCTAAGGTCGGTGTATCCCTGCACAATGCTCCTGTGGGCTCCCTCCACAACACAGTGTTATAGGAACATGCTGTTACAAGCCATGTAGCCACTGGGTTTTTCCTGGCACGTGTGACTCATTCTTACTCTAATGGGATTGATGGTGCAGAGGTCAGTTACTGCTGGTTCCATACCGATTTCCAGCAGAAGTTTGTATGGTGCAAAGAGGAATATGAAGTAGACTGCATCTGCACAGGGCTTCTATGGCAGGGGTGGGCAAACTTTTTGG
Organism: Natator depressus; assembly: GCF_965152275.1. Lineage (NCBI taxonomy): Eukaryota > Metazoa > Chordata > Testudines > Cheloniidae > Natator > Natator depressus. The sequence goes on along the minus strand of NC_134236.1, from coordinate 176,157,739 downwards.
CCCAAGAGCCACATCTGAGTATGGAAATTGTATGGCAGACCATAAATGCTCATGAAATTGTGGGTTGGGGTGGGGCCAGAAAGGGGGCTCCGGGCTGGGGATGAGGGGTTGGGGTGCAGGAGGGTGCTCCAGGCTGGGACTGAGAGGTTCAGAGGGGGATCAGAGCTGGGGCGAGGAGGTCAAGGGTGCAGGCTCTGGGCGGCACTTACCTCAAGCTGCTCCCAGAAGCAGCGGCATGTCCCCCCCTCCAGCTCCTATGTGGAGGCGCAGCCAGGCGGCTCTGTACACTGCCCTGTCTGCAGGTGCTTGGGGCAGGGGCAGCGTGCAAAGCCCTTTGGCTGCCTCTCCACATAGGAGCCGGGGGGGGGGGGGGGGAGGGGAATGATATGCTGCAGTTTCCAGAAGTCACGCAGAGTGAGGCAAGACCCGGACCCTGCTCCCCAACGGGAGCTTGAGGGCTGGATTAAAACATCTGGAGTGCCAGATGTGGCCCCTAGGCTGTAGTTTGCCCACCCCTGGTCTATGGCCTCCTGAGTCAGGAAAGACATTCAGAGATCTGCTTTCACTCCATACCCTCAGGGAGGTCTCTGACCCCAGTTGCTCCCATTTAAACTGTATAATTATAGAGCATCTCACCAGAGTGGAAATAATTTAAGTGTCTCAATATCTATCTTTAAATTTATATTCTTAATATTTCATTAAGATCAGTATGTGGCAATGAATTTCCTAGTTCTTTAACACCTGTTCCAAAGCCCACCGAAGTCAATAGAAAGGCTCCTATTTGCTTCAACGGGGGGCGGGGGGGGGGGGTGTGTGTGTTCAATTTGACTCAGACAGAAAAGGGGCAGGGGGAGAAGAGAGGAAATCAATTGCATATTGAAATAAAAATCAGGAGTCTAACTTGTATTTAAACAATACACAATGAAACAGACAAATCTGAAATTTCTATGGGTTCCCTTAAATGCTTCTTAATCCCAGCATAGCAAAGTAAGGTATATGCACACACTTTTGAGAACACAATTTTATGTAACCAGACATTCAAATCAATGTATGCAATGTGTTTATTTGAACAAAACTAGTCTCTGAAATAGCATGTCTCTCTCTGGAATACTGTAAATACATGTAACAGTATATATATTTGCTTAAAATGCAGTGGAAAATCATGCAGACATGATTTTCAAACATGTAATGATTCTAGGTCAGTACTGCAGAATGCTGAGGCCCAGATCCTCAAAGATATTTGGCTTCCTAACTTGATGGACGTTAGGAGCCCAAATACTTTTGAGGATTTAGGCCCAGTGCCCTCTATGGAGTGCACAGCACACTCAATTCCCACAAATTAAGTGGGATTTGAGGGCACTCTGCACCTTGCGGGGATGAGCCCCTCCCAAACCTCTTCTTTTTTAAAGTTCTAAACCATAGTTTTTAGAATATATCCATTGCACACTTTTCACAAAGGATTACATTCATGAAAAGGTGTTTTAAAATTAAGCCATTTTTGAATTAGCCAAGTTCCAAATTATGTGGAAAACTTCAATGCTATAAAAAGAATTGTGAATCACAACTTTATTGAAAGGAACACCAGGGCTGTGCCCCTACACATGCTTTTATTTCTTATTTTTAAGATGGCTTATTTTGAGAGGCTTGGGGACATGAATTCCTCTTGGATGAATTTTTGTCCCCATTCTCTTCCTTTTCTTGCCTCATCACCAGACAATGCAACACTGTATCACAACATAATGCTGACACCTGAAGTGACAACAGTCTAACCCAGTGAGCTTTTATCTGTTTTTACCACTGGTGGCAAAGGTAAGTTTTTAATTAGGTTTTGTCCTGTTTGGCTCTGCAGAGCCAATCCCTGGGGAGGAAAAGTGGGACACAATATGGCATAGCGCAGTGTTTCCCAAACTTGGGATGCCGCTTGTTCAGGGAAAGCCCCTGGCGGGCCAGACCGGTATGTTTACCTGCTGCGTCCACAGGTTCAGCCGATTGCGGCTCCTACTGGCCACGGTTTGCCGCTGCAGGCCAATGGGGGCTGCGGAAAGTGGCGTGGGCCAAGGGACATACTGGCCGCTGCTTCCTGCAGCCCCCATTAGCCTGCGGTGGTGAACCGCGGCCAGTGGGAGCTGTGATCGGCCGAACCTGTGGACGCGGCAGGTAAACAAGCCAGCCCGGCCTGCCAGGGGCTTTCCCTGAACAAGCGGTGTCCCAAGTTTGGGAAACACTGGCATAGCAGATAGGCACTGTCCTTGGATTCCAAAGACCCGAGTTCTAGTGCCAGCTCTGCTGAGTGACCATGGGTATGTCACTTCCCTTCCCTGTGCCACAGTCTCCCCATCTAGAAGATGGGGATAATGACACTAATATACTTTGTAGAGCCCTCTAAGTTCTATTCTTTTCTGGCTCATGCCACAATTGTTAACAGAGATATAGATGCAGAATATTTATTACTGGTGACATGTTACAGAAAAAGAAAAGCTTGAATAGTTAGCAGGGTTGGCAGCTAATTAAAATAATCTTTACTTATAAATAGGGCAAGTCTGATATGAAATTCAAAGACAGATGATGCCATTTTGACAGTCATTTTTCAGACTGGGGGTCATATCAGCTAGCATAGATCAGCATTGCTGCACTGAGTTCACTGCACATTCTATAAATCACTTTAGGAAAACCTTTTAAGTAAGTCCAGTCCTGTAGTCTTCACAGGAACAGAGCTCCTGTTGAAAGGACTCTACAATCAAGCATGAAAATAGTATTTCAGGGGAGAGGTTTGTGATTTTTTTAAGAAGCTTCAAGATACAGAACGCACACCTTCAAGAAATTACTAAACAGATAAGCTCAGTCATTTTAAGGCATTGATTACTTACAGGCACATTCCTGACGTTTCAGCCATCACACACCCTTGAGAACGGCCTGATGGCCAAAATGCTGGGAATGTACCTGTAAATATTAAAAGGCTTAAAATTACTGAGTTTCTCTTTTCACCTTTTTTGGAAGGTGTGCTTAGTCTATGTTGAAAAATTCACAATATTGCAATGATCACTGCAATAATGTATACTGAGGATATCTTAGTGCTACAAGAAAGGTGAAGTATTTAAACTTGCCACAACAGTCTCACATGACTATTTCTTCTATGATAATTACTGATTGTCTTGTACAAGTTTGTTGCATTAGGATCTATTTAAAAAGAAAAATGGTGACTAATGAATATTGAAAAAAAATCCCCACATAGTGTTGGCAAAGCTTACCTGATAGAAGACCAGGAATTGGAGCAGCATGTGCGAGGTTTATGTAACTTGTTGAATGAAGAAGGGTTTATTCTCCTGTCTTTCTGCAGATTATCTAGTGATCTTGTGCTTTCTGGTTAGACTTAGTGTAAAAGATTGAACTGTTGAAGATTATAGATAATGCTTTTGGAAACAAGGGCCCTAATCCATCAACACATTTAAGCATATGCCTAACTTTAAGCATTGAGTAGTTCCATTGTAATCAATGGGACTATTTATATGCTTAAAGTTAAGGACATGTTGATTCAACATGTTTAAAGCACCAATTAAAAGGAGCCAGTTACATAATTTCTAAAACATATGTTTGCATCAAATGTTTTGTAGGATACCAGCATTATTCATATTTAATGCAGTTAAATAGTTATAATGAAGAAAGCTACTTTTCTTTCACAGTTATAACCTTTATCTGCTGAAAGCCTTGTGATCCTTCTGGAGGAAAGGCACCATATAAGTGTAACATTACACACTTCATATCGCACTTTGAAACCAGCCATCACTGTAAATATTATTCTAGCTCTCAGTGCACCAGCATGATGTTGAAGCAGCATGTAGCCTCCTTCTGCCTCTTGATGTGATCTCCACTGAAGGACACATACATGCAAATACTTCTATAGTACTGCAGGCTTCTTTGTGAGGCAAAACCAGAGACGTTTAACAAGTGGGGAGTTCAATTCCCTTCAGGGTTAATAAAAAAAACCACCACTTAAAGTTGCTGTTCACACATGAGTCTATCTCCAAACACTGCTAAAGTATAAAGTCACCACCACCCCTCAATCCCCAAGAACAGTGCTCTTGCTAGAGCAAGTGGAGCAATATTGTGTGAGGATTCCACCACCACCGCAAGAGCAGTGCAAACTGTAGAGGTGTTCAGAGCAGTATGAGGACGTAATGAAGGATTCCTCCAGTAATAAAGCTGCTGCCTAACCCTGTAGCCTTTACTCATGTGAGCAATTTTTTATTCACAGCAGGTGAAATTCACTCCTGTGTAGAACACTAGATTTTCAAATGTGCCAAGGGATTAGGATCACACATGCTATTGATTTTCAATGGAATGTATGCTCCTAAATCCCATCAGTGCTTTTGAAAGGGTCTTTCCGAAGGTTTCAGTGATGCACAGGCCTGCACTGACTCTTTGCACAAGGCTGAATTTCACCATTAAGTGGATCCATTGACTTAAATTGAGGGACAAATGGGGACAGGAGCAAAGAACTCTATCACCATAATTCTAGTCCTGAGAGACAGGTCCCTAGTAATCTGTGTAAATAGAGTTGGGTGGCTTTTATTCCCCAGAGGTGCTAATTTAGCATAATTAAGAGCCTAACAAATTTTAGTTTTAAAATGGAGATGTGTTTAAATTACAGAAGTTTAACAAAACCTCTAAAAAGCTATAAACTCCCCCATGGTTTTATTCTGTGAATATAAAAGTGACAAATTTTAAATCTGAAATGCACAAAAGGCTTCAGGGACTCAGATGCTGAGCCTGATACAAGCTTTTGTGGTCAAGGAACCCTCCTGATAACATGACAGTCATTGTCAGTACATTACAATTGTTGCCTTTGAAATGGTCCTGCAGTGCTACTGCAATTCCAATACCCAACCATTTATTTCATTACTACATCAGAAAAGAAAGAGGGCCAATCCCACTTCTGTTGAAATCACTGGGGGGTTTTGCCAAGAAACATAGGAGGAGGAGGATCAGGCCCAAAGATGCCAATATACTACTTCAGTTGTATCTAGAAAAATCAAAACCTTTAAACTACATGAGGTGGTGATGTTCAGACTCCATCCATATATTTTAGAGTCCCTGAATATTCCATTAAAGTGGACCTCTGATTGCCTCTTACCAGCTCTTAAGCACAGAAGAAAGTGATGATGTTTGCAACATTGATTGTAAGTTACTTACATGGAGATAGGGTGATGGTCCTGAAAGTAACTGTGATTCTTGAACAACTATATATTCTTTTTCTCTGCTGGGGTGTGCTGTATTATTTGGAATGACACACCTATTATCTAAATTGAAATTGGTTGTCTTCATTACATTCAGTTATATTGTGTAGTTTATGATACAACACATGCAATTACATTGCAAAATGGGAGGTTTTGTAAAATAAGATGAGAGAAAGCTGGAGCCAACGTGCCACAAGTCATCCACTCTTTTGGGATGAGAATAAGGACATTTCATAAGGAGTTGAAAAGCAACAGAGCACCATTTATCTAAGATTATTTTAAATGTTACATTTCAGAGTTACTTTGGTTTAGGAAAGGGGATACTTTAGCCTGTGTGATGACTTAAGTCCCAAGTTTCACCACCCTAAAAATCAAAGGACCTAATCTGTTGGAGTTGTGCTAATTTAAACCAGGAGAGAATCCATTTCAAGTGATTTTTTAGTTTCACTGTTGCACATTCATAACTTCAATTGATCTAAATAGGAATTATTCATAGGTATTAACAAAAAGGACACCAAAGGCCCTAATTCTGATCTCATGCCAGTTTTAACACTAACTATTGATTTCAGAGTTACTTGTAATTGACACCAGCCTTAAGTGCAATCAGACTTCAAATATTTAACTATTCTTCTGTGTTAGGTCCAAAGAAATTGAAAATGCAGTTAGGTAAGGGCCTGATCCAGAGTCCATCTAAGTCAGCTAAAAGATTCCCATTGACTTAGATGGACTTTGGATCAGGCCCTAAAGACATTACACATTTTAGATATGTTGGTTATCCACCTAGGACAATCCTACTGTTAAACTTCAGAATAGCGTTACTTTGATAGTGATGCTTTGCACAACTCTTAAGGCAGTGGATTTACAACAGGGAAATGGATTTATGTTCTGCATTTTAGAAAGATACAGTGAGAAAAGGAAGGGGCGAGGGAAAGTTTGTTTTTGTTTTTTCTCTCTCTCTCTTTTTTTTTTTTTTTTTTTTTTGATAGGTAGGGAGGCTTCAGGCACCTACTTAAAACCACCAATTACATTTTTTAAATAGTGGAGCTAGTTAGGCCTGTATGGCCCCAAAGCTTGGCAAGCCTGACAGGCTTGGCAGGTTTTTTCCCCGCCTCTAACTGTGCCATAGAGCCCGAGGCAAATAATAGCATTCCTGACTTGCCCAGCTTCAGAACTCAACAAAGAGCAAATACGTATACCCACAATCAAGTTTTCAAAGCCATGGATTTGGATTTAGCCATATGAGTTCTACAAGTGCCATATGAAGTTGTGTGGCTAAAACTCCATGTGCTGCTTTGAAAATGTAACAGTAACTTAGCAGAGCTAGGCTATGCCAGCATTCTTAAGCAGAATTCTCTATCAAATCCAGTGGGAAATTCCACTTAAGAATTGATGGTACAACATTGTCTATATTTAACAAACACTGAGAGTGGGATTTCTACAAGTGCTCATTGAGGCCTAATGCTCAAATTGACTCTGATGGGAGCAGAGTTAGATCAATGCTTTTTGAAAATGCCACCCTAAGTGTAACACTTGCTGCCTTTGGGCTCATTGATATAAAGCTACTGCTTCTCCTGGGGATGGCAGGGTTACAGTGAAACTCTCCATTCTCAAAATCTGTCTCCACTTCATCTGATTACCCAGCCATGTTGAGTTCTTCTTAACATCTGATGATGATGTCATACAACATGGCTGGCTCCCCAAAAACAGCACTGGAAAGATTGTAAGGTTGTAAATTGAGGACAAGGCTAAAAGAGCATTCTTTCTTTCAGCAGTACTAAAATGCAAGCAATAAGGGCAACTGTATGTTTTACTTAAACCAAGATCCCTTCAATGGCTCCACCTGAAATCAATCAAGGAGGCTAATTTTGAATTGCTTATTTGACTAAGTGCTCATATGATTTAGCTTATTCCATGGTTACAGGCACATAAATGACTTTAGTGGATCTTATCAATAAGCTTAATTTTCACTGTTCACAACAAGATTTGTTTGCTATTTTATTAATTTTCATGCCCCTATTTATGTTCTCTCTCTCTACTTACTAAAAGTATAGTGATGAGGAAGCTGCTAGTGACTGTACTCCTACTTTCAGATCATTCCTTTTTGAAAGCAAACAACTGAAACAAAAATTGAGGTCTAAGTTGTATCTGTTGATTTATACTAGAAACTCTACTTTTACAAAGTAGATTGAAAAGGGATATTTCTGCCTACATAATATCCCTGCCTTGTCATCACAAGGTCAATTTCACAAACTGGATTATCCATTTTAATTATTCAAGGGGATTTGCGTTTCTTCTCTAGTACAATGTTACATATTTTAAGATCACTTGTAACATTGATGTTAACAGTACTCAGCACCTGGCAGCATCAGGCTCTATCCATGAAGATATGTCAGATAAACTTGTGTTAAATTGGAGCCAACTTTGTGCTCAGTTCTGCAGGGTTGTTTGGCACCTTCAGCTCCTATTAAATTCATTGTTGACTTAGACCAGGGGTGGGCAAATTACAGCCCGGGGGCCACATCTGGCCCACCAGATGTTTTAATCCAGCCCTCGAGCTCCCGCTGGGGAGCAGGGCTTTCCCAGTTCTGGCACTCTAGCCAGGAAGTGAGATCAGGGGTTTGCCCCACTCCGTGTGGCTCCTGGAAGCAGCAGCATGTCCCCCCTCTGGCTCCTATGCGTAGGGGCAGCCACGGGGCTTTGCACTCTACCCCCTCCCCAAGCACCTGCAGACAGGGCAGAGTACAGAGCCACCTGGTTGCGCCTCCACATAGGAGTCTAAGGGGAGACATGCTGCTGCTTCTGGGAGCTGCTTGAGGTAAGCGCCACCAGAGCCTGCACCCCTGACCCCAACCCCCTGCCCCAGCCCTGATCCCCCTTCCACTCTCCAAACCCATCAGTCCCAGCCCAGAGCACCCTCCTGCACCCCCTCATCCCCAGAGCCCGCACCCCCAGCTGGAGCCCTCTCCCTCCTGCACCCCAACACCCTGTCCCAGCCTGGAGCCCCCTCCTACACCCTGAACACCTCATTTCTGACCCCACCCCATAGCCCACACCCCCTGCTGGAGTCCACACCCCAACCCCCAATTTCGTGTGCATTCATGGCTTACCATACAATTTCCATACGCAGATGTGGCCCTCGGGCCAAAAATTTTGCTCACCCCTGACTTAGACCCTTATTTTGTGACTGATTTTCAAATCAGCTGAGGGGATATGAATGCCATTTCAATAGAAACTGGGCATCAAAATCTTTTTGTGGCTGAGATTTTTCAAAGCTATCTAAGTCAACAACATATTTAGAGTATATTGATTGGGCAAGAGAACAGTGGAGGAAATAAGTACTGAACATTTTTCCTGTTGATGGGCTTGCTCAGGGTCACATATAAGTATTTATTTTACTTTCTTCTGTATTACACATCATCCTAGTACAGAAGATTAATTTGATTTACCTCGTACCTTGAATTAATTTTATAAAATCATCAAGAGTAGACAGGTCCCACATTTAGGTGAAGCAATCTGATCACAGGAATCAATAGAAGATCCATTAGATTTATTTTTCCCTGAAAGCTAGGGTTGGCAGAAGTTCTCTCCTGCAGCCCTGGGAACACTACCCTTCCACTGAAACCTCAGTAGGGTCTTCTGTCCCCATTCCTCTTCAGTCACACCAAAACCCAAAGACCCCCAGCACCAACCTATGTTGGTCACTTCCCACCCCTCTTCTTATGACAGAGCCGTTAACTAGCAGCTCTCTTGTGCTGCAGCAGCCTTCAGAAAGCATGCTGATTTTCCACTGAATCCTCCATCTGCCCTCCAGCTCTGCCCCAACCAGTGCAGCTTCCCTATGTCTGGGCCAGGCTCCCCCTGTTCTGCAGTCCACAGGTACTGCAGAGGAAGGACCAAAGCAGGCAGAAGCTCATCCACTGCAAGTTGGCACCACAGCTACAGGCTCCTGCTTACCCAGCAAGTGGGCATAACTGCCCCTGCTGGCTAGAGGCTGCAAATGAAGCTTCCTACTGCCCAGTCAGCCTGGTAAACAGCTTATTGCATACAACTAGGGAAAATGAGCCACGCTGTTTAGTACTGTTGCATCAAACAGCCTCAGCCTCCTCTCTGCTCCCTTCCCTTCAGGGCCAGCCAAGATTTGAGGGGGAGATGGATATGTGTGGGAGGCACGGTTTTCTGGATTTTTCTTCCATTAAGTCCAGTGTTGCAGACTTTTACAATTTCTTCACAAGTCCTGTGCTAGTTGCTATTTTCCTTCAAACCCCAGCTCCTGAGGCCATGTAATTTTGAAAAAACAAAAATCTTACTTTCTTTGATAAATTAAAGGTAAGTTTCTAGTCCTAATAGTTGCAAAGAAAAACTAGAAAAAGGAATCTTAACTCAAAAAAAAGGCAAATAAAAAAAGAACTCCAAGTATTATTTTAAGCTTGATTTCATGATTTCTGAGTGCATAAGTTAACAATACTATACGTTTTAAAGGGTAACTTCTTTTAAAAAAGGAAAGACATGGGGCCTGAGTCTTATCTCACTTACACAAGTAAGAACCAGGAGTAATGCCATATTAAGTCAATAAAGTTACTGTAGTTGTCACCTACTCTTGCAATTTTATTGAGAGAATCGCAATTTTGGATGCATTTCTTTTAAGCCCCAGCTCCTAGAAATCAAGATTATACAAGAATCCCAGCTTTCATTTTAAAGAAGTGAAATGACGTTTTAGCCTTCACAACCATGAAGGCTATCTTGAAAGTGACCTGAGTGCTCCCTAAGGGCCCAGAAACCAGCAGGCACATTAAACCCCCAAAGTTTATTTTATTAAAAAAAATGGCATCTTTTTGAATGCTTGAAATTGGCAATACTAGTACTAGATCAGAATCAAGTCAGGTTTCTCCTTTGGGCCGGGGGGGGGGGGGGAAAGGAGGGGAATCTCTATATACTACTGTGGAAAACTGACTCACCACCAGGCATGACCTCGCTGCTCTTTCATCTTTATTACCCCTCTACCAGAAGTTGTTCTGGTCCTGTGGTAGTCTGCCTTTTCTCACAAATCAGCCTTCTTGCTAGGTCATGTTTTAGTTCCATTTCTTCTAGGTGGAGAGTCCAGCACAAAATCCAGTGTTTTTACTTCTGATCCTGTGGTCATTACAGCCATGTCTCAGGGCTTTAAGTTATCCTTCTGTCAGGGAGCATCACACCACCCTCTGAGTGGCTAGCAACAGAACCCAGGCCCACGCTTTATATTGGGTTCCAGTTCCAGCCCTGTAATGAGCAGGCAAGGTCTGTCTCTTCTAACCCTTCCTAGGCTTCTTATAACCTCAGCCAGCCTTTCCCACCTCTAAGTTCACCCTTCTTTCAGGCCCAGGACTTGTATGGCTCCCCCTTGGAATCCTACAACAAACTCCAAAGCACAAGTACAAACTTAAACCAATTTCTACCTTCCTCAGACTTTGCCTTTCATGACTGATGTTCCCTTTACTCTGTTGAATTGAGGAACACTTCCCAGGGTTCTCTCCCTAGAAGTCCAGAGCCTGAGCTTTTATCAGTGCCCACCACTAGCATTTGCTCCATTCCAGTGTCTGCTCTATGTCTCTATCCTCAAAAGAGTATCCCAGAGTCACGTATCACCTCACCTTAATTTGCTCAGTCTAGAAAGGCACCTTGGGATGCCATTTCTTCACTACCCCCTACTGCTCCAGCCTTCCTCTCTTTATAATCACCAACAACAACCGACCAATGGGGCTTCATCTTTAATTAGGCCTGCCTACATCCCCCAGGTGAAACCAGGTGTCTTAGGCCCACATGAAGCCTTTCACCACCTGTGTGGGGTAGACATCTTATCACAGCTATATATGGTACACTATTAAGCAATGAGGCAGAGATCCACAAAGATAAGTAGGTGTCTAAATCTGATCTACAAAACTCCCAATCAGCTGCTACTTAACTCTGTAGGCACCTAGACTCATTTAGCACCTACATTTTCAGGGTGAAAGTTCCCTAGGCACCTAGGTTTCTGCCAGTGGCTATTTAATTATTTAGCCAAAGTTGCACAGCTTTAATAGGAAAGACTTAAAGCCCCCTACCCAACCAGGCTATCCCATAGCTCAATGGTTAGAGCACTCTTCTGAAGGATGGCAGATTCCCATTCAAGTCTTTTCTCCTTATCAAAAAGAGTGGGAAATTAAAACCAGGTCTCCCACATCCCAGGTCAGTGCTCTAATCACTAGGCTAAAAGTTATAAGGTCATCACTGCAACATTCTGTTCAGAGCACCCAGAACTGTAAGCCACTGTATTATTCCTCTGCCTCAGAAAGTAAGAGCTTTGCTGCTGGTAAACTACGTGTCAACTCCCTGACATTCCAGTCTGTCCACCTTGCCAACAAACTCCTTGAGACTCTGCCAGTCTAACCCTTGCCGGTAACAATCAGAGCCATCTCCCTGCCACGCCCAGTCCCTCTGAATGGACTAGGGTGACCAAATGTCCCAATTTTATAGGGACAGTCCCAATATTTGGGGCATTGTCTTATATTGGGGCCTACTACCCCCCACCCAACCCCCAATTTTTCACACTTGATGTCTGGTCACCCTACTGGACACTCACAGAAATTATTACGTTCCCTGCCTCCAAACGATAGAGCACACAACAACCTATTAGCTTAGTTGAAGACTCACAGTTTAATATAACAGCACCCAAACAGGTTATAGTAAAACTAAGAATAAGTTTATTAACAAGGAACAGAGATTTAGGTAGTACTACGCAAGAGAAAAAGAGACTGTATAGTTACAAACAAAACAAAACACGCTTCCTAGTGCCTCAGACTTAATTTTAGCAAGTTACAGTCTTTGCCTAAGCAGTTTTCTCACTTACACCAAGTTACCAGCATTTATAGCCTTCCTGACCAGGGTATCCAACTTTCACAGGCTCAGAGGGTGCTGTCCCCATGTCCCCTAAATGATGGACAGCTAAAATGACTTTTTGCTCCCCTTATATTACCCAAAGTCCATTGTCTCTCCTCAAGAGCTGGGAAAGCATACCCAGGTATGTTTACTAAATTGTCTCCTTTGCTGCTCGTTAGTTTGATGGCTTCGTTTACCCTGTAAGTAAATGTACTTTAATTGTCCTCTGTCGGTAATCACGCCAGTCAGACACACAAATACACATTCATTTGTTCAGGGCTCCACCTCCCAAACACATTTTAAGAACGTATTTCCAGCACACACATAAAACTATTTGTACATGGCCCATATGTACATCACAGAATTATTTTCAGGACGAGCATGTCACCAGTTTACATATGATACCTTACATGACACCTTAGATACCCCCAACTCGCTGCTGTCATAATATGTAATGAGTTTGCCTGGCCTGATATGAGTTACAGTATGGTTGGCCCTCTGCCATCCGGCATTGATAGGGTTCCCAGCAGGGCCGGCTCCAGGCACCAGCGTTCCAAGCAGCTGCTTGGGGCGGCAGTTAGAAAGGAGCAGCAGTTCCTCCGCCCGCGGCGGCAATGCGGCGGCAGCTTCTCTGTTCCACCCGCTGCCGCAGCAAATCGGCAGCAGCTTCTCCCTTTTGCCATCCACGGCGGCAGTTTTTTTTCCACTGCTTGGGACAGCAAAAACTGTAGAGCCGGCCCTGGTTCCCAGAGTCACAATCACCATCTCCTTCTCCTCCTCCAACTGTTTTGCATGGAGCAAGGCAGGTGCCTAACTCATTTTCACAAGACATGACTTAGTGCCTAAGACACCTGACTCCAGGAGATGGGTTCCCAACTGTTGTTTATAAACAGAGATGGGCACCTATCTCCAAGGGAGAGGCAGGGCTTAGGATACACTCATGTCATCAGCACCTCCCATTGGCTAGTTTAGCCAAGAAATCACCTAGTGAGCTGACTTTTGTGTATCTCTCTCTTCATTGACTGTATAGAAACCCTAGGTGACTAACTCAGGCTTTGTGGCGCCCCAAGTTTTTAAAATTATTATCTACGTGCCTGAAAGCCTAAGTCCCTTTGTGGATCTGGGCCACAGTCTCGCCCATAACGCTTTCATAAGATCAGACAGACTTAGCAGTGATTGAGGATAGGATCCAGGGAATTTCTGGGGCTATCACTCCTCAAGATACATATTACAATGCAGGACAGGTTGAATAGTATTTGGCAAATTGGTAATTCAATGAATTTCCCCATTTTTAGGTGAATGATTTATCCTTTGAACTCAGTATTCAACAGGCACTAGAACACTGTGAGAGCTGCTATATTGCAAATAACAAAATTATTACAATGAATCATAAGGCAAACTGCTTAAGAAGTAAATGCCCTAGTCATAAGATCGGTTGGCATTCTGAGAATATAAGTGGTATTTATATGTGCCCAATGATTGTGGAATTACTGTGGGGTATTTTTGTGTGTGTGTGCAAATTTTAGAGTGTGCAGGTTTTTTATATTTGATTTTGAATATTAAGGACCCATTTAATGTCATCTTTCCATGCATGGAACTCTGAGAAGTCATTAATTCCTCACATGGATGATTGATTAATTAATATTGGTAAAGCCCTTGGAGCTTCTCAGATTACAGGCCAAATGCAAGTGGAAAATAATGCATAATTCAATAGTGGTAATGGATAATACATTATTATAATTATTTATCATCATTACCACCAAAAGGAAATTGTGCATAAAATGGATGTCAAGAAGGATAGTTCCCTGAATTTTGACTGATTTGTGCAATTATGACGTTAGAATAATTTGGTCCATTTGGGAAGAACCCCTGAAATGGGTTCCAGCACTTTAACCTAACTTCTTGTTCCCTCTTGCTTAAGATATAATGTTGAAAAAGCAAAGTTTTCAGGGAAAGCATTCTTTGCTGATGGAATAATACACCTAAACCTGATATGAGTACTGCTGAAGTTCTCATGTTGTCTCAAAGAGAAACTATTCCAGTTACTGAGACCTCAAACCTATTTTCAGATTTCCTTCATCACAAAGTGTGATAGATCAGATTTCCTTCATCACAAAGTGTGATAGACCTAGGCCAGTTGGGTTCAGCAGAGGAGCCGTATTGGGATCCAGGAAGTGGGCGGGCAAAGCCCACTGCTAAAGGATCCCCCCCCAGCCTAAGGGGGGGGCCACAGGACCTGGAAATCAAATAATTACGGGGGACAGCTAATGAAATAACAGGGACAGGACTGCAGTCAAAGGGTCAAATGAAGGGAACCAGACGGGGACACCGAGCAGAGAACCCCGGACAGTGCCCACTGCTCCTCGAAGGCGTCAAGGGAGTCAGTGGATGCCGCCCAGAGGAACTCTGCCCAGAGACGTGAACAGACGGAGGATCGGAAATAGGCCCCACAGTCACAGGAGACTCCATCGGCCAACCTCCTCACCCTGGTTTTATAGATGGCCACTTTAGCCAGGGCCAGAAGGAGGTTGACCAGGAGGTCCCGTGACTTAGTGGGGCCACGGATAGGGAGTGCATAGATAAGGAGGTGAGGGGAAAAGTGCAACTAAAATCTTAACAAAATATTTGTGAGGAGCCGGAATAGGGGCTGCAGCCTGGCACACTCCAGGTATATGTGCACCAGGGTTTCCCTCACGCTGAAAAAGGGACAGGTGTCTGGGATAGGGGTGAACCACGCCAAGTACACGCCCATGCTCACAGCCCCATGAAGGAGCCGCCAACTGATATCCCCGGCGGGCCTGGGGACCAGGGTGGAATATAGACTGGCTCACCTGGGCTCCTAACCCTCTAGAGGTGGTAGGAGGTCCTGCCTCTTTGTGTTGGGGCGGGACGCGAGGGTGAGGATGTGAAGGGTGTGGAGCACAAGCGTGTATAGAGGTTTCCTTGGCGCCGTCTGGAAACAGACCAGCTGCAAATCATGCAGCTGGCTCATGCTGAAGGGACGGGGGGTCGGTCGGGTCCACAGGGGCAGGGGCAGGGGCCCAACGAAAAGGTCCGGAGGGCCCGGGGGGGAGGGTGGGCGGGGCGTGCCCTCTCTTAGGACCCGGTCGAGGTAAACCCGAGCAGCGGGCGGCAAAGCAGCCCTCACCTCCTGAAGTACGCGCTGGGGAGTACAAGGCCTGGAGAGCCCCAAGCGCTGAGTGAGCATTAGGGGATCCAGCCAGTCTCCCTGGTCGTAGTCCAGGAGGTCTCCAACTCTGGTGACTTCTGCCAGGACCAATCTCTGGCACACCGAGGAGGTCGGTTGCCCCACACCCACGAGGGACAGCCCATGGGGCTTGGGTCCCGGCCGTGTGGCACCAGCCGTTGCCTCAGTCAGCTTGGCGGCCGTCAGCAGGGTGCCACCTGTGGCCAGGCAGATGGAGGAGCCCAGGGGAGCCTCGGAGGCAGAAGCAGAAGCAGCGGTTAGGGGGAGGGAGCATGGTGAAAGGGGGACTGGGGTGAGGTCGCTCAGATGGAGGCCCGCTGGCAGAGGGTCGTCCTCCCACTGGGTGATCAGGGTCAGACCCAGGGCCTCGATCTCCTCGTATATGGAAGGGAGATCTTCTTCCACCACCCCAGAGTTCTCCTCGTCAGCGCCCGAAGCAACACTTGCCCCAGGGCTCACAGGGGGTCCAGATGTTAACGGGGCAGGAGGGGCTCCATCGGGGGCCTCTGAGGGAAGGGACTCCAATGCAGGGGCGGTACTGCCCTCCAGTGCTGCCACGTCCTCCCCAGCTGGTACCGGTGGATGGAACGCACCCTGGGTTCGGCATCGGTGCCCCCCTTCCTGGTCTTCTGGGGGGGTCTCTGCATCGGTGGAAATGAGCGGAGCTCAAGCCTTCCGCTTGCTCCGCTTCCCCTGGACTAGGGCCCAGCCCTCCATGGCATCATCTGGGGGCCGGCTAACAGGGGTTGGGTCGGGGGGCAGGGGCAATGGCTCAGGGCCTTCAGGAGGCAGCGGTGGGGCGGTATGAGGGAGGGAAGATTCCCCCTGGGGACGGCCCTCTCCCATGCCCGGCAGTATCCCTGCCACACCCTTTTCTACAGACCCCGCCGGATTGCAGGCAGCAGAGGCGGGGCTCTCCCGCTCGTCTGGGCGTGCTGGGGGAAGTACCCCTTGGGCCCGAGGGGGAGCAGTGGTGGACTGAGGAGGAGGAGGGGTGGCTCTGGGCGCCAGGCAGCCAGGGGCACCGGCGATGACGGGGCTGTCGCTCTGCCAGGGTTCGGGGGTCCCGGATGCCCCTCCTTGCCAGGCCAGGGGGCAGTCCCTCCGGAGGTGCCGTCCCTCCAGAGGTGCCCCATCGCCCGGCAGAGGTAGCACCGGGCCTCCCCCATAGAATAATGCACCTGGTAACGGGCCCCCCTGTAGGGGACCGACAATGACCCCTTGAGCACCTCTCTGTCACACGCTGCCGGCGGAACAAGAGGACGTGACAGAGGGTGGGGTCTTTGCAGCCCAGTGGGAGAGGGCTCACGACAGAAAAGGGTTTCCCCAGGGTAGAGAGGGCGGGTAATAGGGCAGCATTGGGAAGAAAGGGAGGGACAGAGGTCAGGACCAGAGGGACGCCCAGGTCCTCCAGCGGCTCTAGGGGGACGAACTCCCCCCACTGCCAGGCCCTTCTCCACCACCTCCTGGGCGGTGGCCTCCGATGCTAGGAAGAATACAACCTTTCTGTACATTTTGGAGTCCACCATGATGGCCTTGGGCCCCACCACCCTCACCAATGCCCGCATGTAGGTTTCTACTTGGGGAGAGGTGGGCACCAGGAGGCAACGGACGCCGTGCTTCCTGGTCATGGTGGGAAAGGGGCCCTGGCCGCTATAGATGGTAGCGGAGGTGGTGGGTGGGAGAGATGATTTAGTGGCAGGTGGGGGGGCTGCCGCCACCTGGGCATATGCCCTGGGGGCTGGAGGAGGGGCACCCGGAGAGCTGGTGGAGGGAGCAGCAGGTATGGACGCCCCGGCCGGTGGCGGGGCCGCGGCAGTGGGGGCAGCCCCTGCCATGGAGGGCCTAGTCTTTTTGGCGGGGCCCTTCCCCTTTTTCCAACCCTGGCCCTTCCCGCCTGCTGGGGGGGCTCCCCTAGAATCTGAGGGGCAAGGGACGTGGCAGCAGCAGAGGTCACCCCAGTGCCCGGTGCTCCCTGTGCCCCAGCGGGGGTGGTGGCAGGTGGTTTGGCAGCGGTGGTTGAGGTAGAGGCTTGTGGAGGTGACGGAGGGGCAGCTGGGTCTGTTGGAGGGGACCCACCTGCCGTGTCCCCCGCCATAATGAGCAGGGAGGGAAGAGAAAACACCATAGAGAGGAGGGGAAAAGGGAAGCAGGTCAACCTCTTCTCCCCACTAGGCTGCAGGCAGGGGAGGAGGGCGCCAAAAGGGGTGGGCTGGACGGGGGGGCTATGAAGGGCTTGTGGGGGGCAGTCACCGGCTCAGGATGGGAATCCAGCTCCTCTAGCTGCACTGGGGGGGGAGGTTATAACAACGTTGGGTGGGTGCAGTGAAATAGGGGCAAACTCAAACAGGGGAAGGGCACAAGCGCATGGGAGGGGGCATGGGCGTGCGAAGGGAGGGGCTAATCAGGGCAAGAGGAACTGCGGGGTAGGGGAAAACAGCCAGGCTGGAGGTAGGACAGGGAACCAAGGGGCTAGTTTCAGATGCCGGGGCGGGGCAAACAAACAAAAGCAGCAGAGGGGAAAGGGTGGGGCAGGCAAACAAACTGAAGCTAGTACGGGTGGGGGCTGGGGCAAAGGGAAGGTGCAAAATGCTGCAAGAGGCAAATGGGGCAGGTAGCAAGGGACAAAGCTGGGGGCTTGCTGAAGGGGGTCAGTCCAAGGTGGGGGGCACGTGTGCTTGCACAAAAAAGTCAGTTTGGGCTGGCTGCTGTTTCAGGCCCAAAAGGTGGAGAAAGGGCGCGGCAAGCCAAGCAAGTAGCAGAGTCCCAGAGGCAGGAGCTCGAGGCAGATGATAGGTGTCCACTGTGGGTGGTGGAGGGGGCAGTGATGACGGTGGTGGTAGGGGTTGGGGGGGGCACGGATGGACTAGGGGGCAGGCTCCATGCCATACTCCCTGTGTCCCCACAAACACAGTCAAAACCCCCACCACAAGAGCACAGTTCAAAAGTTACTCAGTCTTAAGGCCCCCTCCACAGTGTTCTGCAGAGTCCCTGTGTGCTCCCCCAGCAGTAGATGGTCCTCTTCTTCTCCTCCTTCGGGTCCAGCAGCTCCCGGGCAGCAGAGGCAGCAGCAGCTCCAGGCGGCAGTCCGGTGGCCAGGCAGGCAGAAAGGACCCCTCACAGGTGGTGGTGGCGTCCGCAGCAGCAACGGCCAGGCCTGGGGTCCCTCACTCCCCTCCTCTGGGGAGCAGGCCAGCAGCCCCCCCGCCCCCAAGGGGCTGTAGCTGGAGCAGCAGCCACAAAGGACGGGGGAGGGACAGCAGCTAGCCAGCAACCAGGTAGCAGAGAAGTGGGGCGGGGGTGGTGCCTAGCCCAACCAGGGGAGCAGCTGGAGCGCCCAGCAGCAGGAGCAGCAGTCTCCCTCCTCCCTCCAGGCCAGTTGGGTTCAGCCTTATTGGGGATCCAGGAAGTGGGTGGGCAAAGCCTGCCCACTGCTAAAGGATCCCCCTCCCCCAGCCTAAGGGGGGGTCCACAGGACCTGGAAAACCAAATAATTACGGGGACAACTAATGAACAACAGGGACAGGAGTGCGGTCAAAGGGTCAAACAAAGGGAACCGGATGGGGACACCGAGCAGAGGACCCCGGACAGCGCCCACTGCTCCTCAAACAGTTGGGTTCAGCAGAAGGCTGATATATTGGCCACTGGATTAATTTAAGATTCACACTCCACCTGGAACTTCATATTGAAGGATCTGAGCCATACAAGGAGGAAGCTGCTACAGTTGTGCTGAGGAATTCCAGTGGAGGGGAAATTTTTAGCATTGCTACATTTAAATCTAGACTGTTTGCCAAGTTCTCCAAACTGGATGGTATGAGAGGGCTCTTGATCAGTAAAAGAAGGGGAATGTGATTATTGGTAATAAGATGAGTTAACTATCCATTAATTGGCATTTTCTTAAAAGGATTGTTCTGATCATAAGAATTTTTGTAAATGCTCTCTAGTTAGTAAAAAAAAAATTATGGTAAGTAGGAGTTTAAATGGCCTTCTGTGAAATAGCTGTGTTATCTCTTGATTACAGTACATTCTGATACTGTCTTCTTAGCACTGAAACAGACAGACATCTGAATATGTGTTACTCAGAGTTTGCTGAGATGATAGATTATTAAGCATTTCTCCTTCCTATATTCTGTATTAATAAAGTTTCCTTTAGAAACATTAATTGCTTTCATCAAGGGTGTCCTCCCATCTAGGATGTGAGATACAAATTATATTTATATTGAAATGCTTGTGCCTATATATGATTTTAACCAATTAATAGTTCTGACAAAAAAAAACTGTGGGTCAAATCCTCGGTAGAACTACATCAGTTTATATCAGTTGAATCTGGATCTATGGTATTTAATATCCCCAAATCCTCAAGTTCTAAACCAGCTTTTCTTCATGGTTCCCTTTAACCCTGTATGTTTTCCTGTATAGAGAATTTTTATGTTAAATACCTTCAAAATTATAAATCCTATGGAAGCTGCTACACTACACATATGTTTTGGTATTATTTAGACTTTCTCTAATTTATTATAGTTAGGGCCCAATCTTGTAAATCCTTACTCATGCATCTAAGTAGTACTGCCATGAATAACGGTTTGCAGGACTGCAACTTTAAGTGGTCTTATCAGGCCTGACGCAACTCCCACTGAAATCAGTGGAAAACTCCCTTTACCTTCGATGGAAGTTGGATGAGACTCCTTTATACTGTATGGTGGAGGTATTAATTCCGTAGCTCCAGCAGGGTTTGAACCTTGTATCCCTTATCAGCACACAGACCCTTACACAATGGTTTTTGATCACCCCAAGGAATATTGACAGAGACTTAAATGCATTAACTTATAATGCCTTTCCCCTAAATCTTTTAAGCAATCTTGTAAATTCAGAGGCTCCACCTGAGAGCAAAGGCATAGTGACTTAAACCTTTGGACCTGTAAATTGCCAGTGTGAGGGGTAATAATTAGGTGAGGTGCATGGTGTCTGATGTACATAGCCACATTTTCAAGAATATAGCCTCCTTTTTTTGTGGGCATTATTCATTTGTGCTTTCTTAAAGGAAGACTGAGCCTCAGCCCTTTAAACATGTACTCCATAACATATCACTGAATATACATGCTTGGTCAAATCCTCAGCTGCTCGAACTTAATGTACCTCCATTGAAGTCAATGGAACTTAGCCAATTTATACCAGCTCACTGTCTGTACTTTGAAAAAACATCTTGTTTTGTATAAATATTCAGATAAATAAGTGAAATAGCAATACCCACCACCCCAAACAAACTAACCCTTTTCCCCTCCACCTTTTCTGAATTAATATGTAGTTAAATAAAATTGGTATTTTTAACTTTTTTAAATTAAAAAGAATTGTACTCTGGTGTTGGTTACATTCAAAAAGACACCACTGAGTTCAATGGAAACTAGGGCTGTCAAGTGATTAAAAAAAATTGTGATTAATCATGTGATTAATTGCACTGTTAAACAATATTGGTTGATCATAGGATGACTATGAGCCGCCAATGTGATATGGCTGTGAACAAAGCTAATGCGGTCTTGGGATGCATCAGGAGAGGTATTTCCAGTAGGGATAAAGAGGTTTTAGTACCGATATGCAAGGCACTGGTGAGACCTCACCTGGAATACTGTGCGCAGTTCTGGTCTCCCATGTTTAAGAAGGATGAATTCAAACTGGAACAGGTACAGAGAAGGGCTACTAGGATGATCCGAGGAATGGAAAACTTGTCTTATGAAAGGAGACTCAAGGAGCTTGGCTTGTTTAGCCTAACTAAAAGGTTTCAGAGTAACAGCCGTGTTAGTCTGTATTCGCAAAAAGAAAAGGAGTACTTGTGGCACCTTAGAGACTAACCAATTTATTTGAGCATGAGCTTTCGTGAGCTACAGCTCACTTCATCGGATGCATACTGTGGAAACTGCAGAAGACATTATATACACAGAGACCATGAAACAATACCTCCTCCCACCCCACTCTCCTGCTGGTAATAGCTTATCTAAAGTGATCATCAAGTTGGGCCATTTCCAGCACAAATCCAGGTTTTCTCACCCTCCGCCCCCCCCCCCACACACACAAACTCACTCTCCTGCTGGTAATAGCCCATCCAAAGTGACCACTCTCTTTACAATGTGCATGATAATCAAGGTGGGCCATTTCCAGCACAAATCCAGGTTTTCTCACCCCCCCACCCCCCTCCAAAAACCACACACACAAACTCACTCTCCTGCTGGTAATAGCTTATCCAAAGTGACCACCCTCCCTACAATGTGCATGATAATCAAGGTGGGCCATTTCCAGCAGAAATCCAGGTTTTCTCACCCCCCCCACCCCCATACACACACAAACTCACTCTCCTGCTGGTAATAGCTCATCCAAACTGACCACTCTCCTTACAATGTGCATGATAATCAAGGTGGGCCATTTCCAGCATAAATCCAAGTTTAACCAGAACGTCTGGGGGGGGCGGGTAGGAAAAAACAAGGGGAAATAGGCTACCTTGCATAATGACTTAGCCACTCCCAGTCTCTATTTAAGCCTAAATTAATAGTATCCAATTTGCAAATGAATTCCAATTCAGCAGTTTCTCGCTGGAGTCTGGATTTGAAGTTTTTTTGCTGTAAGATAGCTACCTTCATGTCTGTGATTGCGTGACCAGAGAGATTGAAGTGTTCTCCGACTGGTTTATGAATGTTATAATTCTTGACATCTGATTTGTGTCCATTTATTCTTTTACGTAGAGACTGTCCAGTTTGGCCAATGTACATGGCAAAGGGGCATTGCTGGCACATGATGGCATATATCACATTGGTGGATGTGCAGGTGAACGAGCCTCTGATAGTATGGCTGATGTTGTTAGGCCCTGTGATGGTGTCCCCTGAATAGATATGTGAGCACAGTTGGCAACAGGCTTTGTTGCAAGGATAGGTTCCTGGGTTAGTGGTTCTGTTGTGTGGTATGTGGTTGTTGGTGAGTATTCGCTTCAGGTTGGGGGGCTGTCTGTAGGCAAGGACTGGCCTGTCTCCCAAGATTCGTGAGAGTGTTGGGTCATCCTTCAGGATAGGTTGTAGATCCTTAATAATGCGTTGGAGGGGTTTTAGTTGGGGGCTGAAGGTGATGGCTAGTGGCGTTCTGTTATTTTCTTTGTTAGGCCTGTCCTATAGTAGGTGACTTCTGGGAACTCTTCTGGCTCTATCAATCTGTTTCTTCACTTCCACAGGTGGGTATTGTAGTTGTAAGAATGCTTGATAGAGATCTTGTAGGTGTTTGTCTGAGGGGTTGGAGCAAATGCGGTTGTATCGCAGAGCTTGGCTGTAGACGATGGATCGTGTGGTGTGGTCAGGGTGAAAGCTGGAGGCATGTAGGTAGGAATAGCGGTCAGTAGGTTTCCGGTATGGGGTGGTGTTTATGTGACCATTGTTTATTAGCACTGTAGTGTCCAGGAAGTGGATCTCTTGTGTGGACTGGTCCAGGCTGAGGTTGATGGTGGGATGGAAATTGTTGAAATCATGGTGGAATTCCTCAAGGGCTTCTTTTCCATGGGTCCAGATGATGAAGATGTCATCAATATAGCGCAAGTAGAGTAGGGGCGTTAGGGGACGAGAGCTGAGGAAGCGTTGTTCTAAATCAGCCATAAAAATGTTGGCATACTGTGGGGCCATGCGGGTACCCATAGCAGTGCCGCTGATCTGAAGGTATACATTGTCCCCAAATGTAAAATAGTTATGGGTAAGGGCAAAGTCACAAAGTTCAGCCACCAGGTTAGCCGTGACATTATCGGGGATAGTGTTCTTGACGGCTTGTAGTCCATCTTTGTGTGGAATGTTGGTGTAGAGGGCTTCTACATCCATAGTGGCCAGGATGGTGTTATCAGGAAGATCACCGATGGATTGCAGTTTCCTCAGGAAGTCAGTGGTGTCTCGAAGGTAGCTGGGAGTGCTGGTAAGCGTAGGGCCTGAGGAGGGAGTCTACATAGCCAGACAATCCTGCTGTCAGGGTGCCAATGCCTGAGATGATGGGGCGCCCAGGATTTCCAGGTTTATGGATCTTGGGTAGTAGATAGAATATCCCAGGTCGGGGTTCCAGGGGTGTGTCTGTGCGGATTTGATCTTGTGCTTTTTCAGGAAGTTTCTTGAGCAAATGCTGTAGATGCTTTTGGTAACTCTCAGTGGGATCAGAGGGTAATGGCTTGTAGAAAGTGGTGTTGGAGAGCTGCCGAGCAGCCTTTTGTTCATATTCCGACCTATTCATGATGACAACAGCACCTCCTTTGTCAGCCTTTTTGATTATGATGTCAGAGTTGTTTCTGAGGCTGTGGATGGCATTGTTTTCTGCACGGCTGAGGTTATGGGGCAAGTGATGCTGCTTTTCCACAATTTCAGCCCGTGCTCAAATAAATTGGTTAGTCTCTAAGGTGCCACAAGTACTCCTTTTCTTCTTCCTAACTAAAAGAAGGTTGAGGGGAGATATGATTGTTCTCTATAAATATATCAGAGGGATAAATACTGGAGAGGGAGAGGAATTATTTAAGCTCACTACCAATGTGGACACAAGAACAAATGGATATAAACTGGCCACCAGAAAGTTTAGACTTGAAATTAGATGAAGGTTTCTAAGCATCAGAGGAGTGAAGCTTTGGAATAGCCTTCCAAGGGAAGCAGTGGGGGCAAAAGATCTATCTGGCTTTAAGATTAAACTCGATAAGTTTATGGAGGAGATGGTATGATGGGATAACATGATTTTGGTAATTAAATATTCATGGTAAATAGGCCTAATGGCCTGTGATGGGATGTTAGATGGGGTGGGATCTGAGTTACCCAGGAAAGAATTTTCTGTCGTATCTGTTAGGTGAATCTTGCCCATATGCTCAGGGTTTAGCTGATTGCTATATTTGGGGTCCGGAAGGAATTTTCCTCCAGGGCAGTTTGGAAGAGGCCCTGGAGGTTTTTTGCCTTCCTCTGTAGCATGGGGCATGGGTCACTTGCTGGAGGATTCTCTGCTCCTTGAAGTCTTTAAACCACAATTTGAGGACTTCAATAGCTCAGACATAGGTGAGAGGTTTTTCACAGGAGTGGGTGGGTGAAATTCTGTGGCCTGCATTGTGCAGGAGGTCAGACTAGATGATCATAATGGTCCCTTCTGACCTTAGTATCTATGAATAATAGAATACCATTTATTAAAATATTTTTGGATGTTTATTACATTTTCAAACATATTGATTTCAATTACACACAGAATACAAAGTGTACAGTGCTCACTTTATATTTATTTTTTATTACAAATATTTGCACTGTAAAAAAACCAAAAGAAAGTAATGTAGTGCAATCTCTTTATGATGAAAGTTGAATTTACAAATGTAGAATTATGTACAAAAAATAAATCCGTTCTAAAATAAAACAATGTAAAACTTTAGAGCCAGCAAGTCCAATCAGTCCTACTTCTTGTTCAGCCAATCACTAAGGCAAACAAGTTTGTTTACATTTTGCAGGAGATAATGCTGCCCGCTTTTTGTTTACAATGTCACCAGAAAGTGAGAACAGGCGTTCTCATGGCACTGTTGTAGCCAGCGTCACAAGATATTTACGTGCCAGATGCTCTAAAGATTCATATGTCCCTTCATGCTTCAACCACTATTCCAGGGGACATGTGTCCATGCTGATGATGGGTTCTGCTTGATAATGATCCAAAGCAATGCGGACCGATACATGCTCATTTTCATTATCTGAGTCAGATGCCACCAGCAGAAGGTTGATTTTCATTTTTGATGGTCCTGGTTCTGTAGTTTCCACATCGGAGTGTTGCTCTTTTAAGACTTCTTAAAGCATGCGCCACACCTTGTCCCTCTCAGCTTTTGGAAGGCACTTCAGATTCTTAAACTTTGGATCTAGTGCTGTAGCTATCTTTAGAAATCTCACATTGGTACCTTGTGTTTTGTGAAAGCTGCAGTGAAAGTGTTCTTAAAATGAACAACATGTGCTGGGTCATCATCCAAGACTGCTATAACATGAAATATATGGCAGAATGTAGGTAAAACAGAACAGGGGACATACAATTCTCCCCCAAGGAGTTCAGTCACAAATTTAATTAACACATTATTTTTTTAACGAGCATCATCAGCATGAAAGCATGTTCTCTGGAATGGTGGCCGAAGCGTGAAGAGGCATGCGAATGTTTAGCAAATCTGGCACGTAAATACCTTGCAATTCTGGCTATAAAAGTGCGGTGCCAATGCCTGTTCTCACTTTCTGGTGACATTGTAAATAAGAAGAGGGCAGCATTATCTCCTGTAAATGTGACAAACTTGTTTGTCTTAGCGATTGGCTGAACAAGAAGTAGGACTGAGTGGACTTGTAGGCTCTGAAGTTTTACAGTGTTTTGTCTTTGAGTGTAGTTATGTAACAAAAATATCTATATTTGTAAGTTGCACTTTCATAACAAAGAGATTGTCCTACAGTACTTGTATGAGGTGAATTGAAAAATACTATTTCTTTTGTTTACAAATATTTGTACTGTAAAATGATCATAAATAATATACACTTTGATTTCAATTACACAAAATACAATATATATGAAAATGTAGAAAAACATCCAAAATATTTAATAAATTTCAATTGGTGTTCTATTGTTTAATAAAGCGATTAATCACAATTAATTTTTCTAATCATGATTCATGTTTTTGAGTTAATCGTGTGAGTTAACTGTGATTAATCGACAGCCCTAATGGACATGCACACAACAAGCCAGAATACAGACTGTCATTTTATTTAAACTCTGTTTTTTATTTGTAGTGATGCAAATGTTTATATGACCTGATTCACTCTCGCTAATGCAAGGAGGTGTATATTCCAACTCTATGCACCAGAGAGTCCCTTGCACCATAAGATTAATTCTCTCTAAGGTTTCACCTTGTTAATATGGTGCATTTCATACCCAAGGGCCCTAGGGTAATTTACGAGTTATGCCATATCCTTTCTGATAGTTCCCAATGTGGATGCAAAAGGAGTCAAAAACCTATCCCCTTGCACTAACCTTTTTTAGGTGGCGGTGATGCACTGTAGCAGCATCTTTCCTCCCACCCATGGACTCCATAAAAGTTCCTTGTGTAAATTTATTTGGGCTTCTGTGGACTTCAGGGGGCTGTGATTAAGCAAAAAGAGAGTAGAGCTAAGACAGTAGCAGCATTTTAGTAGAACCCCCTGGGGATTTTCCTGACTAATGTCCTGATCCTGCAAACCTCCAGAATTTATAAGAAAATGATTTATGAATAATAGAATCATAGAAGATTAGGATTGGAAGAGACCTCAGGAGGTCATTTAGTCCAAGCCCCTGCTCAAAGCAGGACCAACCACAACTAAATCATCCCAGCCAGGGCTTTGTCAAGCCAGGCCTTAGAAACCTCTAAAGATGGAGATTCCACCACCTCCCTAGGTAACCTATTCCAGTGCTTCATCACCCTCCTAGTGAAATAGTGTTTCCTAATATCCAACCTAGACCTCCCCCACTGCAACTTGAGACCATTGCTCCTTGTTCTGTCATCTGCCACCACTGAGAACAGCCTAGATCCATCCTCTTTGGAACCCCCCCTTTAGGTAGTTGAAGGCTGCTAACAAATCCCCCTTCACTCCTCTCTTCTGCAGACTAAATAAGCCCAGTTCCCTCAGCCTCTCCCCATAAGCCATGTGCCCCAACCCCTTGATCATTTTCATTGCCCTCCGCTGGACTCTCTCTAATTTGTCCACATCCTTTCTGCAGTGGGGGCGCCAAAACCGGATGCAATACTCCAGATGTGGCTTCACCAGTTCCGAATAGAGAGGAATAAACACTTCCCTCGATCTACTAGCAATGCTCCTTAGTCCTACTGAAGGCAGTGGGATTACTCATGGGAGCAAGTTTATGCTGACACTGTTTTAATGATGATACTAGCAGTGTTAGAGTTAACTAGCAATGAGTTATACAAACTCCTGTTCCATGAGTAGAAAGGCACTCTATAGAGGGGAGGAGGTGTCCAGCCCTGCGTGAGTAGGGAGATGATGGGTTATGTGGAAGAAAGTCTTCACCGTCAAGGAGTTTATTTTCTGCCCAACTTTGGTTATGGCAATGGGTGATTCTTTGGTATGTCAGGTTCTTGTCCCAGTCCAATTCCTAGTAGACTGGTATTTGAATTACGAAAGCCACCACTGCAAATGGCACTAACTGGCACCCTGTTTGGAACTTTCATTAGAGAGGTGAAGGACTGAACAGGCCATGGAGGCTGAACTACCCAGTCACCCTTAGAGGTGGTCAGCCAGAACAAGGCATGAGGCACAAGTGGGAACAATAGCATGAAGCTTGCCCTGCCATGATGTACTTGTTCTTTTATAAATCTTGACAAAGGACTGGCTCATTTCCAGGGCTGTCAGGCTACACAAACACTAAATTCTCATGAAAAATGAAAATTAAAACAGTAATTTTTTTGGTAATATTTCATGCTAGGCCTCAGCTGGAGTACTGTGTCCAATTTTGGTCACTAATGTATAGAAAGGATGAAGAGAAACTGGAAAGGATCGAGAAGCAAGTGACAAAGATGATCAAAAGGATGGAATGCAAGCCATATGAACAAAGGTTGAAGGAACCGGGTATATTTAATTTGGAAAAGAGGCGATTAAGGGGGGACATGATAACAGTCTTCGTATACTTTAAAGGCTGCCATAAAAAAGATGGAGAAAAGTTGTTCTCTCTTGCCACAGAGTGCAGGACAAGAGGCAATGGGTTCAAACTATAGCATAGAAGATTTAGATAAAATCTCAGGAAAAACTTCCTAACTATAAGGACAGTAGGATAATGGAACAAACTGCCTAGGGAAGTCTTGGAAGCTCCTTCACAGGAGGTTTTCAAGAAGAGACTGGATAGCCATATGTCTTGGATGGTTTAGACACAACAAATCCTGCATCATGGCAGGGGGGTTAGACTAGACCCTTGCAGTCCCTTCTAACTCTGTGATTCTATATCACACAGCTCTAAGTGTAGGTTTGGAGATGGCAGCCGGAAGAGATGTTACCAATGCTGTGCTGCTGATTGCTGTCAACTCTCATTGAAATCAGTCAGAGCTGAGGTTGCTCAGCACCTTACTGAATCACATTCCACAGCTACTACAGCAGAGAGTGAAATGCTAAAGATTAAAGATTTAGGCCTAAATTTTTAAATGCATGTCTGCACTTTTTCACAAACATGAGTTGTATGTGCAAAACATCCAATGCCTGCATGCTAGTCAGGGATGATTATTCACAAAGTATAACCTCTATCCAGCAAGGCATGAGGATCAGTGTTTAATTTTAAACATGCAATTAGTCCCATTGGCTTCAATTGAACTATTCATACACTTAATATTTAGCATGATCTTTAGTACTTTTCTGGATCAGGGCCTATATGTGCATGCAAATCCCCAAATTGCCAGCACTATTCATATTTTGCATGTAGAACCCATGCATGCAGAATCTTAGAAATGTAGGCCACAGCCTTTCAGCAAATATTTAAAACCTTCCATTGCCAAGGGAAGTATGTAAAACAACTGATAACTGCCTAGGAGGAAAACAACAATGGACAGCATGAACATGTGCTGGAGATATTTTCACCTACAAATTTTTTTCAAGCAAACAATTATAAAACAGGTTTCAGAGTAGCAGCCGTGTTAGTCTGTAGTCGCAAAAAGAAAAGGAGGACTTGTGGCACCTTAGAGACTAACAAATTTATTTGAGCATAAGCTTTCGAGAGCTACAGCTCACTTCACTGTACAGTACAGTACAGTACCTTAATTTTCATTATTTGGTTTATAGTAGCACAGAGGCCCCCAACCTCCAGGCATTGTACAAACACAAATAAAAGATGGTCCCTGGTTCTCTTTACTTTCTCTGTTGCAACCCCCTTTTTCTCCACAACTAACCAAAAATGAAATGAAGTGAAGAAAAGAAAGCATAGGTTCCAACTCTTGGAGAGAGTATTGGCAATTTCAGCTTAGTTGCATCGTTTGCGCAATTTTCACACTAGTATATTAGGCAAAGGGATGTACTTCTGGTACAAAAAGTAATATCAAAGTTATGCAAGTATTTAGAATGTGTACAGGATCTACTGTAGATTAGTGCATATTCAGTGACCAAATAAGAGTCATGGGGATTTCTTTTTTTAAATACAGACAGAATGCACTCACAGTCTTTAGTTATTCATCAACATTTATGGAGACTGATTGGCTATCAGACACCAAAATGGGAATTCTGGTTTGAAGCTGTCAAGAGAATAGGTTTGATAGCTTCTGATATGTAACCACTGATATGCCTGTGGCTAGATAAAGATACATAGCTGCTGTCAATGATTCAGTGTGTGCCATTTCACATGAATGTTTCTTTGAGTCTGGGGGTATCTAGCTGTCCAGGAATCTCTGTAAAAAGGGCAACTTTGTTACTCCTTTGAAAGTAAATGCAAACCTAATGGAAGCAGACAATTGGGAACACACATACATTCATACACAAGAAAGAAATGCTGGAGCTCTTTGTAGCAGAGGTGTCATTTCTGCTTACACAAAAAAATAGGTGGGAATTTTCCATTCTGTCCTCTGTACTGAGAGTGAGACAGAATAGCAAGCGTTCTCTGTGGTCTGTAGTTCAAATGAGGAAGAAGAAGAATCATTTTCCCCCTTGTATCACAATCAATACGGGATGTACCACTTATCAGTCACCCAGAGTGCAGTGTTTTGTTTCTCTTTGATGAACATGAATGAGTCTCAGTAAAGTATCAGACATTATGAATCATTGTCCTGCACTTTGGGAGGCGAGATTGCTGATGAGACAGATATAAGGGGAATGTCTCCACTGACTGAGCTGTTAGAAATCAGTAAATATCCCGGAATTCTTTTGACCCAATCTCTATTTGTTTTTGGCCAGATCATTAGCTAGAGACATGAACAGGTAATCCCTTCTCTTTATTCTTATGCGGTGAAAGCAAGGAAAGAGCAAATTAAGGGCATTTCACTTTGGGGTAGCCCATGTCTCCTTTTCAGAGACTGGAAGACAGATTGAGGCTGATCCCCAGGTGAGCCATGACCAGAAACAAATGTTTGTGGAATATCTGCATCAGCATGTGTAGTCGTGTTAGTTAACTCAAGTTAATTGGTAATTAACACTCATTACAGCAGGACCAAAAATGCTAATCTAGACAAGGCCTGTTTGTGATCTCAGGCAGGTCACTTAAGCCTTGATCCAGCAAAGCATTTAAGCACTTTAAGATCCTCAGATCAAAGGCACAAAATTAATGATGATGATTATAATTAAAGAAATGTCAGACGGCCCTCTTGTGTAGCAAAGAGCCAGGGGTATTTTCCCATTCTATTGCTTCATTGTAAAATCATTTTGAAAAATTTATATTGTGCTATGTATACCATATATTATTTTTTATTTAAATTGAAATGTAGAGCATTCTTTTGTAATCTTAGCACATGTAACATTAAAAAGGAACAGTAGGTATGTCTCATATACACACTCAGACAAAATTAGGGTGACCAGATGTCCCGTTTTTAAACAGACAGTCCCATATTTAAGCCCTCCTGCATGTGTCCTGACTTTTTTTCTTAAAAATGGGCAAATTGTTCCATATTTTCTGTCTCCCCCCATCAGTACTGGTGGACCCTGCTTCTGGCCAGATCCCTGCTCACCAGCCGCCCACCCACCAGCAGTGAGTGGAGGGGGTGTCCAGTGCTGACGAAGGAGGTGGGTGTGCAAGGCTAGTGGCAGGGCAAAGCTGCAGCGCATACGGCCGGCTTCTCCCCCTGCAGGTCCATCAGCACAGCCCCTGCTGCATGCCAGCTTTCAGCCAGCAAGGGCTCACCCCGTGTCCTGTTTCCAGCCAGTGCTGGCTGCGCTCTGCAGTGGCTGGTGAGTGTGGGCAGCCGCCAGGCAGCGGCCAGTTACGTGTTGCCTCTGCTACCCACCCATCAGCTATCTACGTGCTCCCCCTCTCACTGTCCTCTCCCTGTTTTGCTCCTTCGCCCCGCCTCCAGCCCCACTTCTCCTCCATATCCCCCTAGATGGGGTATGTCCCACTCCCAGCGCTGTGTGGAGAACCAGTCCCTAGTAGGAGTGCTCTGCTCACCAGCAGCCTGGCTGCCAGGCTCCTTCCTCCGCCCCCTGCTTCTGGCTTGGCCAGTGCCCTGGGAAAGCCCAAGACCCTCTGGCCCAGTGCACTGGCCAGGAGAAGCCAAGTCCTGTGTGTGCCAAAGCCCCACACAGCGCTGAAACGGGGAAGCCTCTCTGCCCCTCAACTGAGCTGTGCAGTGGCGGGAGGGGGAAGCAATTTCCAGCCTGTTCACGCCCCAACCCTGCAGGCTCCACAGCAGCCCCCCAGGCAGCAATTTAGCACCCTTTTCACCTACCCCACCTCCCCCGCCCTGGGTTCTGCCCCCAGGGAGCATGGGGCTGCTGTGTCCTCTAGGCACCGTCCCCTGCTGAGCCACCTCTTTGGCTGGGTTCGCTGAAGCCCCTGCAGTCAGGTTCCCTGGGCCCTGGTGCACAATGCATCCTTAGGGCTTAACCCCCTTCCTGCCCACACTCTAGCTGGGGGACAGAAGAAGGTGGCTGGGTTATGTCGGTGTCCAGCAGCCTGGAAGTGTTAGCTGCCTTTCAACACTGTGTGGGCAGGAAGGGACAAGCTGCTTCTAGCCACAGGGGAAGGAGGGGAAAGAGATGAGCTCTGCAAAGACACTGGCCAGGTCATCCCTTCCCATCTCCTGCCTCCCTGGTGGCCAGAAGCAGCTCTCTTCCCCTCTCTCCCGCACAGTGCCAAAAGGCTGCTGCTGGCCACAGTCTGGTGTGAACCCTGGCAGAAATCTGGGGCGGGGGGGCATATGACCCTGTGTGTGTGCCCCCTGCTCCCACATTGCCTCGGGAAGACACAGTGCCAGGTAACAGGAGAGGCGGGTCCGTCCAGGGGGCCCAGCCAGGCATGGAGGGCGGAGAGCGCTGGGCAGGGAGAGTCAAGTTGTTCGATCACCTCCCGTGAGTGAAAGAGGTGTATGAGAGTGTGGGTATGTCACCTCTCCCCATGTGAACCCTAAAGTCTTAAAGATAGGTAGGTAAATAAAAAGAATCCAGCTACGCAGTATTTCTTTTTAACAGGGCTCAGTCAACTTGATGCTAATTTGAATGTTTGTACTGAATAGTTCTGGTTGCCATTGAACTTGCTTGAATATGAGTAATTTTACCAGGTGTCCCGTATTCAGCACAGGGCAATATGGTCACCCTAGACACAATGAATTAGATGTGTGATTTATAAGGAAAAATCAGATGAAATTGTACAAATATTTCTCCTTTGAACAGGGTCTGATTTAGAAATTGGGGTGTGTTAGGTATTCACAGATTTTTAGCTATAACATTAATAATATTTTGAGCTCTCAAACAGATTCCATTTCAGGTAGCAGGGGCATGAGGAAGAATCTGGGTAGTTTTACTCCATACATATGGCTGAAACTGTTAGTGCTATGAATGTTTCAAATCCTCTCCTAGGCCCAGAACATTCCCTTACCACAGGAGCACAGTGGGGAAGGAATCTGGGATTAGGAAGTCTCCACAAAGCTCTCTTCAAGGGGTGCCCTGTACCTTATTACAGCAAGTGCTTTTGTGTTTGCTAAGTTTGATTGCTTGGCTTTCAGAATGGGGGAAGATTTCAACATTTTATCAAAGTATGTGTTTGAAGAATCATCTCTGAGCATGCTCAGCTGGCATCTGCTAAGACTCCAACAGAGAAAGTCATGCCCACTTTGTGACAGGTTTGCACATACTCTGTCCAGCCTGATGCTCCCAAGGAACTGCTGCTCTTAGGCTGCTGCTGGGACAGTTTGCAAATGGGAAACTGAAAATTCCACCAAAACAAGAAAACAGGCAACCATGTACTAACCTCAAATACAAGATAAAATTACAAATGTGAATAAAAATACATCCTTGGTTTTTGGGGAATCACCACAATTTTAACAATATTCTGCAAACCATAATTTTTCATGTTTTAAAAAATGTTTTTCTCTCTCCATTACAAAGATAAGCCATCAAAGTGGAAACGTAAGTGCTATTGCCTTGTTAACACAGCCTTGCAGAAAACATTTGCAGGCTAACGAGTAATAGTAGCAAAGATAAGACTCCACCCTTTTCACATTGCATTCGCCTTACTGAGATAGGAGTCTATATGTGACAACTTCTAAAAATATTAAGTACAGGCCATTTTTCAATTTAAGAACAAGGAAATTAAAGGGGCGGGGAGGGGGAACAGCATTAAGCTAATTTTAACATGGTCCAATAAAATCACAAAGTCAGGAAATGCAAGAGTTAAAGTTCTAACTGCAACAATCATTCAGCCATAGGTATGTATTATTACTATTATTTGTGAAGACCTGTCCATGCAAAATGTATCATACAGAAAGACTATTGAGCCCATGCAGAAACCCACTGAAGTCTATGAGGATCTGCCCAGGCCTAGCAGTCGACTTGGACATTCTACCCACACACCACAAGTTGCAGGATCAGGGCCTACCACTGAACCGTCAAGGTGTTTGCATACCCAAACTGCATGATCATGTGACAGACTTTATGTACCTTTGTCCTTCTGTATACCACCTCCTCCCTAATGTTTATTGCCCTCGATCATCATCTAATACTAGGTTGTAAATTCTTGCAGGCAGAGATCACTTCTTCCCATTTTGCCTACCACACTTCTGGGTGTTTTAAAAATAATAGACAATAATAAAACTGACTCCCACTGACTTCCCTGTGCAGGATTAAAATGCAGAGCAATATGCTAGTGTTTGTTGTGAAGTATGTGCCATAAAACAAAGGATATGTGGCTTTGTTAAAATTGCTTTATGGAACCTTAAATTTTGCATTGTCTGATGTTTTGTGATTTTTATCTGTGTCACCTTAACACTGCATTAACCTAAGTTTGTGCTTTCAATATACATACTTGGGAATGGGGTGCATGGGACTTGGCCCATACTTTGTAAAGGACTTTTGAGTTCCCTTCAGGATGAAAGGTGTTATATAAATGTAACGAATTATTATGATGTCATTACAATGGGGGAAATCAAAGCCCCTATTTTTTTGGAACATAATTATGTTAATGATTTTGTTACAATTATGTCAGTACTTCCATTATAACCCACTTTTTTCATGAATTTATATTACTCAGAAAAAGTAGTTCATTATAGGCTGAAAGCTGGCAGAGGAAATTATAGACTAGAGAATTCTTTTAAAAGAAATATTTAAAAATAGCTTTATCTATTTTTAAACTCAGAGTAAAAAATATAACCTGGTTTTTGCACTGGTACTGCTCAAAATTGACACCATTGATCTGGTAATTAACCATACCATAATGGCTATGGGTATTATGAAAACCAGACTTTTAAATGTGTAAGGACTTTAAAGTTTAAAGTGTTTGACGTAGCTATTTTTCCAAAAGAATTTTCATGATACTACTTAGTTCTTCTGTAGCAAAGAAAAGTATCAATATCCCCATTTTATGGATAAGATACAGAAGCATAGAGAGGTAAAGTGACCTGCCCCGGTCACACAGGTGGTCAGTGACAGAGCCAGAAATAGAATCCAGGTCTGCTGACTCCCAGTTCAGTGCTGTGGCCACTGCGCCACACTGCATCCTAGCAAAATTGTCTAGGACAGGAAGGCCCCAACCCTGAAAACACTCATGGAGCTCGACACACGGTGTTAAATTAAGTACATGCGTAAGTATTTACGGAATTAAGGTGGAAGACTATTTTCTGCTCTCTCATGTGTGCAGTAGATTTTTGTGTCATGCATGGTAAGCAAGGTATTGGAAGGACTGACAACAGTCAATAGTGTGTTTTGAAGTTTCAAATTTCTTCAGTACTTCAGTATTTACAATAGCAAATCATTAAAATGGGCCAGCTGGATTCTGAGAGAAATTAGGTCCATCTAGCTATCACGGTGGTGAGTGTGGCGTATAGAATAAAATACAGTGAAGAAAGGTATACTTATAATGTTTGTTTATATCATCAAAGCATTGTATAAATATTAAGTGCTATACACATGCTGAATTATTTATTATTATTATTAGAAAAGCAAGCCCAGAAACCTAAGTGCAATCCAAACTCTCCTGCATGGTACCAACCAAACACACAAAACTGGTCCCAGAGAAAAGAGCCTTATGATTTTCAAAAGCCAGTTCTTGGTTTGCAGCCAAATATTGAGATGTAGGTTGAGTCAGAGAACAGTAAAACTATAACTCACGATTCCCAGGAACAACAATTACCTTTATGAGATAGGGACATATGCTCCCCTCTATAGTAAAAAATATTATGTATGCACATACATAGAGAGAAAGATCTAAGATGTGCAAAAAATTTACTCTGAAAATAAGCTGCATGTGTTTCTACATAAGTGGCCTATCCTGCAAACCCTTCCTTATGCAGGTATTTTCACTGGCCAAGATTTTCAAAAGTGACTAGTGATTTTGAGTGCCTAACCTGAGTCACCTTAGAGGGGCCTAATTTTCAGAAAATCAGCCCCCTCTTAGGTATCTCAAGCTGAGCACTCAAAATTACTACTTAATGTAAAAAATCTTGGCTCTTGACTTCAATGGGATGACATGGGTAAGTAAGGGTTTGCTGGTTCAAACCATCCAGCCATGTAAAATTTGTATTGTAGAAACCACCTGGGTGTGAGGCTTGCTCATACATCCTCTGGAGAGATTAAACACCTGGAGATACTAACCAGATTGTGGCACTGAGATCTGCTTGGGGTATGGGGCAGGGCATCAGGGAACTGATTATGACTCCCTCACACCTTGAGCCAGTCTGCCACAGCCCTAAGCCCAATATAGGTTAGAACAGCCTAGCAGTTCAAGGGACCATATGTCAGCTGAAGATTCTTGGAAAATATTGTGGTTTGGCTCTACTCCATTTGACCCTCTATGCTAGGAGGGTGAGGGAAGGCTGGCACACTGGATGAACCCCCAAATTGAAAGAGACAGGGTCTTTTTGTTCCCTTTGAGCCACAGGAGCAGGCCAAAGAGAAGAAAGTCATGTCAAAGAATCTGGTTCAGTGTGTTGGAGACAATGCAGAGCACTGCACTACTAGACAAATGACTATGGCAGCAACCATAGTAGGTGACCGTTACACGTTATGCGTAGAAATATGCAGCAAGTTTTTATGAACCCTCTTGTAGCCTGAGATGAAAGCCAAATCCCCCCACCATTTGCAGATGGCCTTTTTTATGCTTATATAGCCACTGAAACATTTTTATGTTGGTCACACCAGGTACAGGCTTCTGCTGATAGCAAGTTAATGACGCTCAGATTAGCAATAAGGAGCTATTAGTTTTCTGTAGTAACTTAAGTGGAAAAACAATGTAATTCTCCCTTGCTTCTTCCCATATTTTGCCAGGCTACTTTACTTCTGGAGTGTGCAGATCTTTTTCAGATCTTTATGGGACCGTCTCTGTGTTTTAGGATAGCTTAGCACCAAGGTTTTTATCTGTGTATCTGGTGGCAGGTTTCTAATGAGTAACTATGCTTTTTAGCATGTGAGTACATGGCT
Source organism: Natator depressus (assembly GCF_965152275.1). Taxonomy (NCBI): domain Eukaryota; kingdom Metazoa; phylum Chordata; order Testudines; family Cheloniidae; genus Natator; species Natator depressus. Next base: position 176,120,837 of record NC_134236.1, on the reverse strand, counting down.
CATAGTAAACTTTCAATATTCTGGGCAGAAATAACTTACTATTGGCAGAAATTAGCACCTCCAGGTGGGATGGTATAAGTGTTTCAGTGGAATCCTAAGTACACCTTGGCCATCTGCTAATGACTGGTGTGTGGGCTGCCTCAGATTTAAAAAGGGCTTGAAAAAGCTTGCAGCATAATTACAGACACCCTGATGCCCTATTCCAGATGATGCCACATATGTAATAATGCAGTGAACTGCATCTTCCCACAGGAAGTATCTCTGGTGTTTGGCTTTTTCCAGAGTTAGTTCTAGTCATGCCTAGTGCTGGTTCCTATAGTGTCTTTCCTCCTGACCAGATGGTTTGCTCTGTAACTTGGTGAGTCATTTTTATAGTAGATTCTTGTGGATCTTTGCCCTTTTCATGCTTTTACTGCAAAGGGAGAATACATGGCCATGAGTGAGTATACAGCGAGTTAAAATTCAGCTTAGGAAGGTTTAAGGGACTCTGTCATGACAAAAATCATATTCAGAAATGTTCTTGCCTATTTTATTAATAGAATTTTTGATTATTAAAGCTGGAATAATTTAAGTAACCTGATTCACCTTTAACCATGTACTGCATGCTTTTTATTTACTCCTTGCATTTCCTGTGGGCCCTGATTCAGCAAGGTAATTAAGCACATGCCTAACTTTAAGCATGTAAATGGTCCCACTGATGCCACATGCTTAAAATTGGTATTAAGTACCTTGCTGCATCAGGGTTTCCTCTTGGCCAATGAAACAATTTCATTGCCCATTCTATTTTTTATTCCAACATAATGACAAGTGGGATGATTATGATGGAATCTGAGTCTTGAGCAGGAAGAAAGGAGCAAAGTATGGTGTTCCAGAGGCATTATAAGAGCAGTTATAGATACTGCAGATCCTCAGCTGGTGTAAATCCGAGGAAGTTGGGTTGACTTCCATGCCAAGTTACTCCAGTTGATGATCTGTCCAACTGTACATAGAGTAGTGAGTGCCTGACAATAAGAACTGTTTGAAGGAATTTGTTTGTTTGCTTTTTAATTAAAAGTTGTGTTTGGGAGCTCTGTGTATTTATGATCCATTGCTGGGAAAGAAGGATGTAGCTCAGGCAGGTATAAAGGCCTCTGACTTGGGAAAGATGCAAACAATGAGGTTTCAGAGAAAAGCTATAGAAACAGCCACCGTTCTATGTACTTAGAATGACAGAAAACAAGAAGCAAGCCAGTTCTGTTTTGTTTTTGTTTGTCTGAATGCTCTCTGTGTAAGACTGAGAGCCATTACTACTCATGAGAAGATGGATCGGAGGCAATAAAGGTATATGACATGGTGAACTCTGTGAACAGTTAACAGAAAGAATAGCAGACAGTGGAGTTCCCAGAGGAAATTCGGGAAACAGAAGTGCCTAGATGCTAACAGGTTCCAACAACGGAACGTGACCAGTGTGTAACATGCAGTGAAATGTGCCTGTTTCTGCAGAACAGCAGCTCTGAGAAATGTGAAATGCTCCATTCATCTCAGTGGGTGCTAACTCAGAAACCCAGTGAATACGTGATTGTTAACTCCCTGTTAACAGTTTTTTTCACCTCACAGCCACAAAGGCACTCAGTCAAGTCCAAGGAGCCTAGCAGAGCTCAGGGGCCTCCTCCTCAATTCGACTTGCTGCCAGTCTGGGTTTTACCCGGACAGTCCAGTTTTTGGCTTGTGTGTTCAAGTGCCAGTACAACCAAGCTCAGAAAGCCCAGTGGGGGATCTGAACCTTAGTGAGAGAAGGCAACCCCAGGGATCCTAGCAGAGCCCCTGAGCCTATTCGGACTTCACTGAGACAGATTCAAGTCTAGACAGCATGAGCGATCATATATGAACATCTACACAATTTACTCTGAGTAGAGGTGACTCATGTGGGTGGAGCTTATCTTATGAGTGGAGAATCATAGAATATCAGGGTTGGAAGGGACCTCAGGAGGTCATCTAGTCCAACCCCCCTGCTCAAAGCCGGACCAATCCTCAACTAAATGATCCCAGCCAGGGCTTTGTCAAGCCAGGCCTTAAAAACCTCTAAGGAAGGAGATTCCACCACCTCCCTAGGTTAACCCATTCCAGTGCTTCATCACCCTCCTAGTGCAAACATTTTTCCTAATATCCAACCTAAACCTCCCCCACTGCAACTTGAGACCATTACTCCTTGTTCTGTCAGAGCTCAGAAGAGTATCACCACTCCCCCGCCCCCCCCGCCCCCGCACACACACACCTAATCTGATCCATAGGGATATTACAAGGCTTAGTGTTAGGTCCAACCCTATTTAGTTTCTTTACTAATTGCCTGGAAGTGAGGGTAAACCATACACTAACAAAAATCACAGATGATAGTAAACTGGAAGGTGAGGACAGAGAATGAAGGAAGATAGCCTACAGGATTAGAAATATGGGCAGAAAATGGAATGGAGATATCATTTAGAAAACGCAGACTAATATGGCACATCTGGAGAGAAATAATCTGAAATACAAATATTCTCTGAAAGGCAGAAACCTAGAAAGCAGTAAAGTCTAAATCTGGGCCAGATTCATACAGGGTTGCCCCCTGTGAGATGCAGGAAAAAGAACAGCCACTGACCACCCCCCTTTCCCCAACAAAATCCAGCCCCTGGCCATCCCAATGCCACCACCTCCTAGTTCAACTATAGCCAACTATTAGTAAAATGTTTTAGACAAACACACACTAACACAATCTGTATATTTTATGTTGTTTTATCATTTTTTTACACTATCCTAACATGCCATTGCAGTCTGGACTACAGGGGGTCTGATTGCAGAGCGCTCGAATATGTCCCGAGCTGAAAAAACAACAATGGCAAATTAAATCTTTCAACTAGCAAGGCAGTACAAAATCTAGCCAGGCTGGTTAAAAACTGGCCAGCTGGCTGGCAACCCTAAATTCATCCCTTCTGTAACTCTGCTTAAATCAATGAAGTTTCAGCAGGGACAAATCTGGGCCCTAGGATGAGAGTGGACAGCAAATGATTTAGGGGTTGGCAATGTGATGTGACAGACAAAATGGCCAATGCAATTTTACACTTCAAAGGCATAGAGCAACGAGGAGATAGTCCTTCTCGGCAAAGCTTTGGTGAGAGTACAGGAGCAACAGTTCTCTGCATTTCAGCTTCAGAAAGCCAGGACAAATGTGAGGGAGTTTAGAAAAGAGAAACAAGAATAATTATAGGTTTCAGAGTAGCAGCCATGTTAGTCTGTATCCGCAAAAAGAAAAGGAGTACTTGTGGCACCTTAGAGACTAACAAATTTATTTGAGCATAAGCTTTCGTGAGCTACAGCTCACTTCATCGGATGCATGCAGACTAATAAGAATAATTATGTGTCTGAGAGGAACTGGTTTCTGAGGAAAGACTACAAGAGCTAAATATGTCCAGCTTGGCTAAGTAGCCACAAAGGACAATAGGAGACAGGTGAAAGCACATGAGCTGTAGCATCCCTAACAGGAGAAACTCTTTTTCAAATAACATTTTAATTTGATTTCCTCCAAATGGCTGGCAGATGCCTTGCACTCTGCTGGGCTAACCCTCAAGCATTTGAGACCATGTTGTGACGATCTGAGCCCTGGTTTGATCTCTATCTATAAGCAAAAACCATTGTCAGAATGTGTCAACTTTAAGAAAAGCTGTTTTTTCAAGGGGCTGTATCTCAGGAACCCTTAGTCAAATGGCCCAAAATTTAGATCACTGCACCCACACCCGTCATGAGGCAAACCAGATTTAAAGGCAATCTGATTAACTGTATGAATTTTAGAGCACTTAGAACAGCCACGCTTTAAACAGAAAGCTAGTCTTAACTTTAACTATAGTAGAGCAGTCATTCTGCTATAATGTAACGGAATAATATATGCATAGATCTGAATACAAAAATCTGCCTCACTCCAGAAGCCTGTATATTGGAATTCTTAGATGAATTAAAGCATCCAGCAAACACCAAGCAATGGATACAGATATGTCTATTCGTAGCAAAATGTGTAATACTCAGAAAATGGAAATCTAACTTTTCTAAAATGACTGCTCAGTTCAACAAAAACAAGCTCCCTTCTCCCCAGACTGCAAGCTGGGAACTTGCTGCTTTATTCAACTGCATCATAGCAGAGTGTATGTGTGTGTTGGGGGGAATTCCCACTTACAGCACAGGAAATAAGGAGGTACGAATGAAGCATAGCTCCATCTCATAATACTTCTACATAACCCAGTTAATTATATTATGATCCTATCACTTTACTACACTAAGATGCCACCAGTTTACACAGAATAGTTGAAAGAATTGTCAAACAGAGCTGTAATGGAGAAAATAACTTTACATAAGTGAGAAAATGAGGGAAAATGCAGTATAATTTGGTGTCACATGGAAGCATTAATGCAGTTATGACATAACATGGTGCATACAAGATGTTCTACTTAATGGTTTTTTAGATTATAGTTGTAACTAGTATACATTGAGCATCATGGTCATAAATTGGGCTTTTCTTGGGACTAAATTTAAAAAAACCCTAAAAATTCATGAAACAATACATCTGTATATTTGCGTTCTTTTGTCCTCTCATCAATAACATTGACCGCTCTATTAATTTAATATCTATTTTTTTCCTTTTTCAGTTTGTTTTTCTATTATTTTGGGGGGGGGGAACCTAAATGTTTCATAAATAAACTGGACAAGTTATTGGCAAATGTCCTGTAAGGAGCATTGACAGGAGGGATGTACTAAGTCATCTAATAAGTCTTTTCCAGCTTATTTCTATGTCTCTGTGGAATTTGGCAATCTTTCCTGCACTTTTATTTCAGTTTAAAATAAGCTGTAATTGTGGTCTTGTCTAAAACTTGGCATAGATCAAGTTTATGGCACATAGATACACAAATATAGTAACTCATTTTCTGCATATTATATCCTGTCATTTATGATGTCTATGGGAATAGTTCTTCATCAAACTTGCCTCCAGCTCTTTTTATTGGCATCCATTTGCACACAAGTTTTATGTCCTCATCTGTTTTTCCTTTGTTTACTATATTTTTTCTTACTCCTTTCCCTTCAGAAATAGGTAATAGTTATACATCATGAGTATAAATATAAAGACTTATCTAGTTCTGTTTGTCTCTTCATTGAAACTTAAGTGGTATATATTGATGGGGGGATATTATATAATCATACAGCCACTTACGTGGAATACAGAATCTTGATCTGTGTATTTTGGTTGCCTCATTAAGGCCATTTTATTGTAACCCTAGACCCACTTGGCAGCACCAGGTCACTTGTTTCTGATCGCAATGAAAAAAACTGAATCCAGCATATTTTTCCAGGATGTTGTTTTCTCATCCATTTCAGTTTCCAGTTCCCATGAACTAGCTCATTGCTGTTGTGTTTGGATTCACTACACAGCAGGAAAAAGTTTAAAACATTTTAAAGGTTTGAATAAAAAAAAAACCATTTCTCTTCACATTGGGCCAAATCTTTAGATCCTGATTTTATTTTTACTCAGTCTTTACTGAGGCAAATCCCCACTGGTTTCATTGGGCATTTGAGTAAAAACTGAGGGCTACCTTGGTGAAAAGCTGTAACTTGCATTTGGGTTTGAGGTGGTAGAGTCCCAGGGGATAATACTGCAGCAGAAGCTCAGTCTAGAACAGTCAGCAGAAGATGGAGAATGCTTATTGACAACTCCAAGAAGAGCACCAGGAGAGAGCATTCTGAAATGATAGTGTTGGCTGGCTCCACTGACCAGTCAAGAGTCAGGTCAGGACCAGGGCCTCACTGGGTATGTCTACACTGCAATAAAACACCTACAGCTGGCCCATGTCAGCTGATTTAGGCTCAGGGTTCAGCCTGTGGGATTATTATAACATTGTAGTATATTGGAATTGTTCTGGAGCCTGGGCTCTGGGCGGGGGGAGGGTCCCCATTTCTGCACTCTAGCCTGAGCTTAAATGTCTACACTGCAACTTTATAGCCCTTCAGCCTTAGTCCCATGAGCCCAAATCAACAAACATGGGCAAGCCATGAACATTTTATTGTGGTGGAGACGTACTCATTCTCACTCTAGCCCTCCCCTTTTTGAGAGGCTACCTCAACTGGTGGCAGTAATCCAGAGTGGAGTCTCCATTCCCTACAGAGATACAGGTTTGTCCCTGAGCAGGGCTGAATGATGGGGAAGAATCTTTTAATCCCCCACGCATACCCATCCTGGGGCAGCCACACTCGGGTCTTAATTACTGCAGGATTTCATCTTGGTAGGGGTTTATTCTATTTATTATTTATGTATTTATTCATTCATCCCTGGTGTTGGGGTAAGTAGTTCGATTTATCCGGTAAACTGCCCCTGAGGGAGAGCCAGGGCTTGAAGGGCTGATTGAGGATTGAGCCCAGTTGAGAAGGAACAGGTGGCTCTGGTAAAAAGCCAGGAAGTTGGTAGTAGAAAGGGGCTGCAAGGGAAGTAGCCTATAGCTACTCCCTGGGAGAAGGGAGGTATCTTCCGGGGCTTTGGAGTTAAGTAGTCTGCAGTTCCTCCTTGGGGGGGGGGTGGATGTTTTGGCTGGTAAATCCAGAGATAGGGAGAGCCCAAAGATGTAGGAAGGAGTCCAGGGAAAGAGCAATAGGATCTCGGAGAAAAGAAACTACAGTTGTTAGACAGAGGGTCCTTGGTCTGGAATCCAAAGTAGAGGTTGGACCCAGGTTCCCCTAAAAGCTATTGGAGAAGTGGACACTTTGGACAGTGAAGGGAAGACTGCCACTTTAGATGGAAATCCTTTGATATCCTGGAAAGGAAGGACGATAGTGACCTAGCCAGAAGATCAACCTATAAAAGAGAGAGCATGCTGGTGCCAGAGAGAGAGGCAGCAGGGTATGTGAACAAGCAGCAGAAAGGGGCATTAGACCTAGTAGGAGCTAATCCCTAGAGAAGCTAGGAAAGGGGTTCTCAAACTGGGGGTCTGGACCCCTCAGAGGGTCACAAGGTTATTACATGGGGGGTCATGAGCTGTCAGCCTCCACCCTAAACCCTGCTTTGCCTCCAGCATTTATAATGGTGTTAAATATATAAAAAAGTGTTTTGTAATTTATAAAGGGGGTAGCACTCAGGGGCTTGCTGTGTGAAAGGGGTTACCAGCACAAAAGTTTGAGAACCACTGAGCTAGGAGGAAGTGCCCGAGTGGAACCCTGTGACACCCCTCCCCTTCTTTTAATCCAAGCCAGCATTTGGGAGTGAGGCTTCGTCTACAGGGAAAAGCTGTGCCACTTTAACTATGGGTGTTAACTGAAACTGATTTAGTTACAGCAGGGCAAATGTATGTGGAATATATTTTCAATGTAATAGTGGCTTTTTTATTTATTTAGCTTAGGTCAATTGGGAACAGGCTTGAGCTAAACTGCAGTAGGTCACTCTTAAACTGAGATAAGAGTGTTCGTGTAGGGTTTAAACTGGTTTAAATGAATAGGTTTAAAACCCAATTTAATTTAAACTGGTTTCACTTTCCCATGTGGACAAGGCTCAAAAATCAACTGGGAGAGCCTCTAGCTTGAGCTCTGTAGGCTTCCTTCTGTGTGTAGCCAACTGTCTGTCTTCAGGTGTTTTTACATTCATTTCAGCTAAACCAGAGGTTCAGATGTGAAAACTAGCATATCAGGGGCGCATTTCTCCCACTTCAGGATATAAGCCATGCCCAGAAGTTGTTTATATCCTTTGGTGGAAGAATCTGGCCCACCAAGGGCTTGATTTTCATTTTTTTCCAGAAATGATGATCACTAGAAATTTAAGTCAGTGGATTCCCAGCACTTCTGAAAGTCAAGTGTGGATTTGTGACAATCCTGAAAGCCTATGAACGCCAGCCAACATAATAGAATGGAAGTGGATTAAACTAAATGTGGGAGAGAGCTTGCCTTTCAGTAAAGGGCATAATACATGTTGGCTTTTTTGCAGTACTGTTCCTTTCTATAAACACAATCTATGTACTGATCTGAAGATACTCATTTTGTATAGGTAGGCAGAATTCTTCAGACTAGGTTGACAGTAGGGTCTGCTGTCAATCCTCAAATGTTTCACTTAGTACAGAGAGAGGTACAACGCATGACTTTGGCCCTTTTATCTGCAACATACCCACATTTCTATGAACACTTCACCCTACCCTGAGATAACTCACTTGGAAAAATCTGAGAAATCAAGTAGGAACTGCCCTTGAGGCGACAGGTGAGGAGTTCCAACAACTGTCTAGTGGGGAAAGAATGGCATAATTATGATTGCTTTAATAAATACTATACTTACAGTGTCAGCATTAGTAAAGAAGACAAACTGCTTCTAGATAAGTGGAAAAGAGATAATGGGATACCTTCCCTTAGACCCACATACAAGTTTCAATACAGAAACTGCAGGGCCTGACTGTCCCCGTCCCATCCCCACATCAGGTGCATATCAGACACAAAGGTATTGGCAATAATCCAATCAAAAAGCTAGTCAGGGCGGGACTGAAAAGTACAATATCTGTTTCATATTATATTTATCACACGGTGTGGCAAAAATAAGAAAGACCTTTCCCTCCCTCTGCTTTCCTCAGCTGTGCTGAATGTCAACTTGGTGCAACCAAGGCTCTGGTGCCTGCTATCTCCTTCCCAAGTTGCACCAATAAATAATGCATTTATTAGAAAAGTCTGTGCTTTGTATAGTCATAGCCGGCCAGATCCTCAGCTGATGTAAATCAACATAACTCCATAGACCTCAACGAAGCCATGCAGATTTACACCAACTGAAGATGTGTCCCATCATGAGCAAGGCTGCGTTAAAGCCCCCGGAAGCATTTCTGCTTTCTTCTGTCCACTCTGTAGTTTTGAATTCTGAAGTCTCTAGAGATAAATAAAATGGTGAAGACACCCAGGAAATCTTAAGGGCCAGACTGTAACATATGGATTAGTAATTTACTCCTGGAGTAATCCTATTTACATCAATGTGATTACACAAGGAGTAAGGTGCTTTTTCTATGTGATTACACATATGACAGTTTGGCCCTTAATGGGATTAGGATATGTTAAGCAAAGAGGATGTTGCTAACAGCTGTATGAGGCAGTGGAGAGGCCCAGGGATTCAAGAAACCCAGTCACAAACAGAGAGATCAAAGAGCCTCAGTCTTATGGAAATGAGAGCAGTGAAGCTATCCCAACACTCTGGCACAAAGGGAGGCACTAGCTGATAATATGATAATGTCAGACAAAACAACTAGTTTCTTACCTAAACAAACAAAGGGACAGAAGAAAACAACAAAACTACACAGGGAAGCAATAAAAATGTTCAGTATTCAAATATTCCATGACTTGAAGACTTACATTTCAAAGGCTGGTTCAGCTGCAGAGGAGACTGGCTTAGCAGGAAACAATCGGTTATGGGCATGGAGCCTTCACAAACAGCTTTGCTGGCAAAATGACCACCAAGCATGGACAATTGAGAGTAATGTTTCTGTATTAGGCTTAAACTAGGAAGAATCCAGACATTGTATTTCATAAGACTGAAGGATCTAGCAGCAAATGCAGTGTTATTGAACCAGAAAGCAAGAGTCTGCCAAATATAGATAATACCAAAGGTAAGGTATACATTCAAAAGACTAGCCCATGGTAATTCTAATAGCATTACTGAACTCAGAGGATTGGTGTTGGCATCACTGGCATGAGGACTTAAAAAGGGCATTCTCAGGCCAGAATGTTATAATTGTGTGTGTGCAAAACTGGCTGCATATGATGCCCACACAGTTACCACAAATGTGTGCACAATTGCATCATGTGAGCACTCTTGTGTATGCTGTTAGAAAAGTCCTCCATGTACAGGAAACAGCAGCAAGGCTTCTAGGGGTTATACCCAGTATAATTGCTACGGCCTTACAGTATAAAATTTCTCAAAGCAGCATCTCTGTTTAACCCCAGTGTCACATGTGCATTTGAGCATCCTGGAGACTGAATATTGTTTTACAGGATTCACTCCCTTTGAAAGCTTCCAGTCTTCTAACTGTAAAAATGGCATTTCTCTTTGCCTTAGCTTCAGCACGAAGCATGTCAGATCTCCAAGCCTGGTCAATCAAGGAACAGTCCTGTACTTTTCACAACCACAAGGCATATCAGAGGGCAACAAAATCAGAGTTATTTCCAAGGGGTAATAGCATGTTCCATAAGGTGTAGGAACCAATAAACCCTTCTTTCTACTCAAAATCCTAATTATTCTAAAGTAAAACAATGTCATAGAAAATATAATTAATGAAATCTGATTGACCTATTCATTGTGAATGATATTATTTGATTAATTTGTCCCTTTTTCTCTTTGCAAATTCTCTATGAGAAAATCATGGTTTTTGATTAATTTTCTCATTATTTGAATTTTTTTTTTTTAAAAATTATAAACATATCTGAGGTTATGGAACATTTGCAAGCTGGGTATAATGAGTGTTCAGTCCACTGTTCAGAAATTTATTATTTGTTTATTGTGACTGGGTCACCTAAGTTACATAGAAACATTTATTAGAGCATCTTAATTAATTCACCTCTTACAGTTTGTATGGCAACTTCCACCTTCTCTGTATGTATATATATATATATATATATATATATATCTTCTTACTATATGTTCCAGTCTATGCATCCGATGAAGTGGGCTGTAGCCCACGAAACCTTATGCTCTAATAAATTTGTTAGTCTCTAAGGTGCCACAAGTCTGCCTGTTCTTTTTGTGGATACGGACGAACATGGCTGCAGCTCTGAAACTGCCATAGAAACATTTCTGTTTCTTGACTGGATGAACTAGTTACTTTTGTTTGTGTGGAAGCAAATTTATTTTGGTCAAGGAATGAATTTGTTTAAATTTGATTAAGTAACCTTCAGTTACTGGCCCATAATTCACTGTAAAACTAATAAACAACATTTGGTTAAGTTATTGTTTTTCTAGTGAATGAAAATGGAGTCCTAAGAAACTGAATTGAAATATGGGGTTTAATTCAGCAAGTTGGTTGAGAAGAGACTCTTATCCCACTCAACCAGCTTTAGCTCAAATGATATAGTTGAAAAGGCCAAACTTACATAGACAAACACCAACCACATTCATACTATTATATGACTGAGATAGAGACAAAAAGCTGTCTAAATCCTCAATACCTATATGGCTCAGAGCATGCATATCAGAAGCCAGCAGAGTGAAAGGAAGTTCAGCTCGTTCAAACACAGCAGGTTCAGCCTCATGGGGACTAACAATCTATGCACTCTATGCAAGGATTTGTAAGGCCACAATATGATAAAATATTCATATTCCGACTAGGCATTGCAAACTGGATTTGCAAGCTTCTTTGGAGCCAGTCTTCAGTCATAGAGTGCTGCAGGCAGTAGTGTCTCAATAAAACACACCGACAAATAATTCTGATTGTTTTTGTTTATATATTTTTACCTCAACGTTTGTTCTGATCTGATCATTTATTTTCTCAGAATTTGATCATAGCCCCCCATCCAGACCTTATCTAGCTAAAGAGAATATTTAAAAAACAAAAGAAGTTGTTTCTCTAAAAATGTTTGAAAGATAATTGAATGTTCAGTTTTAATTATTAGTTAACATTGCTAAGTACTTTATATTAGAAAACCCTGTTTTCAATTGCTTATAACTTTGCTGAACTTTAACTGTTTACGCTGAAATTTCCCATGCTGGGACTCATGCCTCAGACTGATTTTTAAAAGAAAGTTTAAGCTAAAATTTTTCAGCTGTTTCTGAGATTGAGAGTGGGGAAAATCCGTTGTTTTGTTCATGTTAAATTATTACAACTGTTTCATTGAGAAACTCTAATGCCTCTGTGCTTTGGATTAGTGAATTGAAATTTGAGCCTGATGATAAGGATGTTCCTTTTTTCATTCCTGTGAAAATCCACCCAAATTTGGCCAAGCTATAACCTTTTGAAAATTGCAGTTTGCACATGTTCAGTAGAGGTTTCTTATAGTTTGGGACTTAAAATTCTCTGAAGCTTGTCTGTCCTGAACACGCTCCATCCCTCAAAGCTCCTGTGTATGATCAGACTGCACAGGTGCCATCTCTACAAAGTGACTGAGCATGCTTCATCCCAGAGCTGAGCGAGACTTTTCCTGCAATTTCTGTTCTCAGCTGCCAGATGTAGCATAAGGCATCAGAATGCAGAGCAAGGAGATGGTCACTCCTGTCCTCCTGATACGCCCACGCCTGCTGGTGCCCCGGCAGCAGGAAGGAAGGAGGAAACTGCCTGACTTGAATGCAAAAGGTGAGACGCAGTGGGGGCTGATGACAGTAGCTGGAGGCATGGGGATACTGACAGTAGGCAGGACAGGGGCAAGAGCTAGGACAGGGGTGGCCAACCGGAGCCTGAGAAGGAGCCAGAATTTACCAATGTACATTGCCAAAGATCCACAGTAATATGTCAGCAGCCCCGCATCCGCTCCCCCATCCCACTCCCAGCGCCTCCCGCCCACCGGCAGCCCCACCGATCAGTGCCTCCCCCTCCCTCCTGATCAGCTGTTTCATGGCATGCAGGAGGCTGGGGGTGGGGGAGGAGCGAGGGCATGGCAGGCTCAGGGGAGGGGGTGGAGTGGGGGCAAAGCCAGGGGTTGAGCAGTGAGCGTCCCCCAGCACATTGGAAAGTTGGCGCCTGTAGCTCCAGCCCCGGAGTCGATGCCTATACCAGGAGCCTCATATTAACTTCTGAAGAGCCGCATGTGGCTCCGGAGCCACAGGTTGGCCACCCCTGAGCTAGGGGAATAGGAACGGTACTGGGTTTATAATAGTACCAATGGTGCCGGGCCCACACTGGGAAGGGGCCCTTACAGACCTGTCTAACTCATCCACACAGCCAGGTCTGTCCCCTCACCCGAGGTGATCCAGCACTGAGGCCTGGCAGTGTGAGCAGCTCCTAGTCAGCAGATACCGCTCGCCTATCGGGGGCTTGCTGCCAAGCGCCCAGACTCTGCCATGCAGGCTTTCGGGGGTCATGTCCCCGGGGGTCTGTCCCGCTGCCCAGCATGGCTATGGCTCCGAGCGGTCTCTGCTCACTGCCACCTGTAGGGCCCCGCCCACCTCCTCGGGGCCATGCCGCCTGGGACTGGTGCAGAGGCCAGGCTGGTCTTGGCAGTTGGGAAGAGGGGCAGCACGGGGGGCTTGGCTGGGGCCCACCAGGCAAGTGGATCCTGAGGGAGCCTGGCCCAGGCAGGCCCTGCTCCCACTCTGGCCTGACTGATCGCACTGCTCCCGAGGGACTGGCCCCAGCTGCGCTGGCAGCTCAGCCTGCCCACTCTGTGGGGGGGGGGGGTGCCGGTAGGGATGCCAACTCTGATAGAAGCTATTCCGGGAGATATTTTTTTTCCCAACATGAAGTAATGTCATTTTCTTAAAATATTCTATTAAAATCTCCCAGATTGTTTTCAATAATCACTGGGAAATCAATGCCGATTCTGGGAGACTCCAGGCCAATCCTGAAGGGTTGGCAACACTAGGTGCTTGCCGGTGCAGGGTGGGGGAGGTTTGTTGTGCTTTAGGGCACTGGGCAGTGGGAAGTCTGTGTGGGGCACTGGGCAGTTGTGGTGGTGGGGCAATGGGGGAGTCCTGGGAAGTGGGGGGTGTCCTATGGGCAGGGTAGTGCTGGGTAGGGTGTATGTGCAAGGCACAGTGCAATTGTAGTGGGGGGTCTGGGCGGGGGGTGCTGGGCATAGGAGGGCGGGGGGAGCACTGGGCAGTGTGGCGCAGTGCTTGGCATGGGCCCACCCCTGAGGGGAAGGGGCACACTGGCAGCCCAGGGCTGGGCCAGTGTGTGTCTGGTGGCTGCCTTTGCGCTGGCTGGGTGGAGCGGGGTTGCCCCCGCCATGCCATAACCCATTGCCCCTGGCCGGCCCCTCGCTCCGGGGATTGATCTCCACCCCCGCACCATGCCCCATTGCCTCCAGGGGGGCCCACAAAAGGTTAATCTGGCCCTGGATAGGAACAGAAGATGGGACCATGCCAACATCCAGGAGGAGAGGGGACAAGAGCACATGAAAGGACAGGGACAGGACCTCAGGTGGGGAGCAGGGAAAGGAGGACAAAGGGGCAGAAGGGTCTATAGCCACAAAAGAAAACTCCCCTCCAGAACCCGGAACTGAGGCCATGATTCTTTAATCTCAACAGTCCTCTGCTGTCCGCAAATAGCGGTGAAACTCACTGACAAAGTATGCATTTCATCTTCCTCCAGAAGCTGGTCCACAGAGGGATGACAATGTACTGTTGTTACAGATTACTCCATCAGCTCAAGCAGCAGAGGTCTGTGCAGTGGATCCAAAGATTCCAACTCTGCTGATGATCCATGTGGGTGTCAGTCTGATGCCACATGATGGAATTTCTGTTCTTCAGTTCATTCAGGGCAGAGGCCAGACCTGCCCTGGGGATGAATCAGGGCTGTGTAGTGAAGGAAGCCATTTTCTGTAGAACCCCTGCCTCATTTGTTGCAGAAGTTAGATGTGTAATGACTGAGGCAGAGAATTGCAGGAACCAAAAGGATGGTCTCATGGGTAAGTCACTTGAATGCGACCCTAGACAAAGAGATTCTACCTGTGCCACAAAGTTCCTGTGTGATGCTGGGCAAGTCACGTAAACTGAAACTTTGACAGGTGGCCATTATTTCAGTGTTCCTCATTTTCTGGGGTCCTGACTTGAGAATCCTGGGGTCTGATTTGCAGAAGTGCTGAGCACTCACAACTGAAACTAAAGTAAATTGAAGGTGTGCTTTGAATATCTTAAGTGCTATAAAAATGTTAGATACTCTGAAAAATCAGGTTCTAGATTTCTTAAATTTGGCACCCAAAATTAGTGGATACTTTTGACAATTTTGGCCCCAATTTGTCTGGCCCAGGACCTCACAGGCATTTAGGCACCTAACTCCTATTGATTTCAGTGGGAGTTAGGTTCATAAATACCTGTGAGGAACTGGGCCTCTGACATAATTCTCCCATCTGTAAAATGGGGATAACACCCCCATTTCACTTCATAGCAGTGCTGTGAAGGTGAATTAATATTTGTGAAGTACCTGGGCCACTTTACTTCTGAAGAGAGCACCCACATAGGAGTTTAATTTTAATTAATGTGCTTTAACTGCACATCTTTAGTTAATTCATCTTCACTTCTCCGAGTGCTTTCAAGTAGACTTGTCCCTCTCCCATCCTCCCCCTTATCCACCCTTCCCCCCCCTCCCTGGCATAGTTGAAGGCAGCCTGAGAGACGCCTCCTGCTCACAGCATTCCATCCCATACTCCTCTGGGGGTGAAGAAACTATTTCTGTGGCTCAAAAGCCTTCAGGGAATTAGGACAAAGGTTTTCTGTCAAGTGTTTCATTGTTTCATCACTGGAGGTTTTCCTTTGCTTCTATCTCTTTTATGATACCAGTCTTTTCTCTTGACTAAAGCTTTAATGGAAGATCAAGCTCATATGGAGGGCCTGATTCTTCACTGCCTTGTACATTTGCACCTCTCCAAAGGAACTGTAATATTCTACCAAATTGGAGCAATAGTTTTATAGCTATTTGGTCCAGCTGTAAATGAGAGTGAAGGTGTACAGCAATGGAGAATGAGTCTCTTCTCCAAACAGAATGTCAACTGTCTCTGTTATTAAGCCACTTCCACCCTAGTTTGCCAAGGCTACGGAGATTCCAATCCTCTCTCTTCTGATGGCCAACAGCTCTCACTGTTTTTGATTAACCTTAAGGGGGCATAGTCAAAATAAGTACCAGAGCTCTATTGTTGCCTGGCCTGCTACACCTCCAGCCAGATGTCCTGGGCATTTGGGTTATTTGGACAGCAGCTATCATCAGGAAGAGCTCCTGCTCCCCACAAAAATGCTCAGCATTTTGATACAGAATACTGATCTGTTTTGTGCAGAAATATTACTACATAATTAAAGCTAAATTACTCATCCATTCACAGGATTGCTAAAGGCAGCAAGGTTCTCTCACTGAAAGCAGAAGGAAAGACACCTAATAATGCCATTACCTTCCAATGTTCAGTGAATACTTTAGTTGATACCTGAGCTGGCTCCAAAATCATATTCACCATTCCAGCAAATGTTACACAATGGTACACATTACTAGCAGATAAAGCAAAACGTTGATCCCCAGCTGCCGGTGGCTAAATTAATATCAGTATAAATAGGCTGATTATAGGACACATTTCTGATTATATGCTGTATTTGACATGCTGTGTAATTTTATATATGTTGCTTGTGAAGCACTGAAAGAATAAACGAGATATTTATTTTTAACCAAATATATCTATCATTTTATTACCTGGATTTGTAGTTGGCATACAGTGGAATGCAAGGCTTGCTGTGCTGCTTGATATGCAACAAATTCCAAAAAGGGGGTTTGTCACATCCCTACATAACCCATATTATCACATTGAACCGCCTTATAGCCTGTTAATGCTACATTATCCTTTTGTTATGATTAGCTGAGAATAATGGGCCATTTCCATTACATAACACAATATATAGTCATAAAAGACCATCCTTATTCACCAAGATGGCTCCTACGCCTGGGTTCAGTACTAGTCAATATTTTCATTAATGACTTGGATTATGGAATGGAGAGTATGTTTATAACACTTGTGGATGACATCAAGCTGGGGGAGGTTTCTCGTTTTTTGGAGTACAGGATTAGAATTCAAAATTAACTTGACAAATTGGAGAATTGGTCTGAAATTAACAAGATGAAAGTCAATAAAGACAAGTGCAAAATACTTCACTGAGGAAGGAAAAAGTCAAATGCACAACTACAAAATAGGGAATAACTGGCTAGGTGGTAGTTGAAAAGCATCTGGGGGGTTATGGTGGATCACAAATTAAATATGAGTCAACAAGGTGGTGCAGTTGTGAAAAAGACTAATATTCTATATTGTGTATTAACAGGAGTGTCGTATGTAAGATACAAGAGGTAATAGTCCAGTTCTACTTGGCACGGATGTGGCCTCAGCTGGAGTCCTGTGTCCAATTCTGGGCACCACACTTTAGGAAAGATGTGGATAAACTTGAGAGTGCCCAGAGGAGAGCAACAAAAAAATAAAAGGCTGAGAAAACCAGACCTATGAGAAAAGATTTAAAAACCCTGGGTATGTATAGTCTTGAGAAAACAAGACTGAGGGGGACTTATTAACAGTCTTCAAACATGCAAAGTGCTGTTATAAAAAGGACTGAACAATGGCTCTTCATGTCCATGCCTTTTACGACTAGACAAAAAGTAAAGGGCTTACTCTGCAGCAAGGGAGATTTAGGTTAGATATTAGGAAAAGCTTTCTAACTATAAGGGTAGTTAAACTCTGGAACAGGCTTCCAAGGGAGGCTGTGGAATTCCCAGCATTGGAGGTTTTCAGAACAGGTTGGACAAACAGCTATCAGGGACAGTCTAGGTTTTTTTGGTCCTGCCTCAGCTCAGGGGGTTGGACTTGATGACTTCTAGAGCAGTGGTTCTCAATCTTTTTGGGCCCAGGATCCATTTGTAAATGTTTATGGCCTGTCCCAACCCAGTAAATAGGGTGTTTTCAGTCAGATCGTGCCCCGCCCCAGGAGGGGTTGGGTCCTGCCCGGCACTCACCCAACAGCAGCAGCTCCTATGCTGTCAGGCTGTGTGGGTTTGGTTCTCTGCTCTGGATGTTGTAACCTCTGGGGTTGCAGCACCACTCAGGTTTGGCCCCACTGCCCTGACTGGACCAAATTTGTATGGGTGGAGTTATGACCTGGCTCTTGGGGGTGCAGTGACACTCACTCAGATTTGGTCGTCCCAGACTCCTGTCATCATGATGGCTAGGCTAAACTTGAGTGGCGCTGGGACCTCAGAGGTCACAGTGCCTGGGGCAGGGAGGTGAGCCCAGCCAGCTCCCTGGGACAGGAGCTGTCATGCCACCCTTCGAAACAGTCTGCCAACCCAATTTTCGGTCCCAAGACACAGGTTGAGAAACCTTGTTCTAGTGGTCCCATCTAGCCCTACATTTATATGATTCTACTGAACCATTTTTGCTGACCATGGTTTGTGCAAGGCTATGATGGTGTTTCAGGGAGATACTGAAATATGCCAGAGCTATTTTAATAGCTTCCTAAACCAGCCTTTACACTTGTAAAACCAGCCTGGTCACCTTTCAGTCTGATGAATATCTTCTGCTCTCGTGATGCACTGCATATTGTATCCCACACTGGAAGTGCCACATTGTTTACTACAAGAGGAACTCTGCCCCATAATCCACTAAACTTCAGACGTAGTCAGGGTGGAGTAATCTTACTTTATTATCTACTGATTCAAAGCTGGAATTTGGCAGCTGAAACCACAACAGAGCATTAGGTGATCTATCTCTGTTTACTTTCCACCATGTGTTTGGATACAAATCCATTCTTGTCTGGCCAGGGACCTTGTTTTCTGCATACTGTAAAATGTTGCATACCTCTGCAGCACTATGGCTTTACATGCTATAAATCAACAGTAGCTCTATTTGAGTAAGCGCTGCGGGACTTGGCCTGGATAAACATAAATAATCCTTAAAGGAGACATCTAAATATTTATATTCTGTTTCACTTTAATCAATCATAGGGCATACCTTTAAATATCAAAATGATAATGTGGTCTAATGAAAATTCGGTGTGATTTTTCCAAAGCACCTATATGCCTGAGGAGCACAAACCCTATTGAAAGTCCCTGGGCATACTGTGTTACTTTTCCTGGGACATGTGACTCTCAGGGCACGTCTACACTTACCGTGGGTTGATTTAGCAGGTCTAGTGAAGACCCATTCAATCGACTGCAGATTGCTCTCCCGTCAACTCTGGTACTCCACCAGAATGAGAAGCATAAGGTAAGTCGACCCAGCGTGGTGTAGACACCGCAATAAGTCAAGCTAAGTTACGTGGACTGCAGCTACAAGTTGCGTAACTTAAGTCGACTTAACTCTGTAGTGTAGACCTGCCCTCAGTCACACAGGTGTTTTGGAAAATCCCACCCCCAGCTTTTAAGGTTTCAAATAATGTAGCCTAGGATTTATAAAGGTGCCTAAGGTAATTCCCAACTGCCATTGAAAGTCAATGGGATTTGGTCTCCAAATGGCCTCAGACTTTTTTTTAACATCCAAGCCCAGCCATTAGCACTGGTGTTCTTATTGTTAAAAGAAAATGCTTTGGCTGGTGTGAGAATGATAAGTCATGCTGCTCCATTAGTTTTTTTGCAAACAATTAATCAAATGCTGCAACTGGCCATGCACCTTGTACTGCCCCGCTGAGCAGAATGGGGTTGCACAGAGTGAAGGTGGATTTGGCTCTATAACATTAGCAAAAGAACATTTAGCCTGGAAAGGAGATTTAGAGCGTACTGTGTTGAGATATACAGATATCTATGAAGGATATAGCGAAAAAACTATCAGTCCTCTCTTTTATCTTGTCTCATAATATGAGTACAAGGCGATGCTCAGTTAGATTAATGGCCAGTATATTAAAGAACAAAAGAAATGCTATTTTGTCCAGTGTGATCAGATTTTCAAAAGGGCTGGATAATTTTATGACTATAAATAACATTTGTAGCTTACTGTACCAAGATAAAGATGATCAAACATTACGCTCCTGGTCATGAACGGATTGCCAGTGTGTATCAAGAAGGAACCAAGTTTCTTCTTTGCCTCTCTGTGTTGGACATGTGCTGGGGTGGTATGTGAGGATAAATGTACTTACACTTCCTCCACACATCTCTATTCTTCCTCCACACTGCCCTCAGCTGCCCACTTAAGGGAGCTTGTTGATGTCTCCTGCCCACCTGACTTTTAAAGCTGGCCAAAACCTAACAATTCTATTTCATGAAAAATGTTGAGGTTTCAAAAAAATTTTTTGTTCCACTTTGGACCAAAAAGACCCTTTAAATTTTTTCATGCAAAAATACGAGACACTAACCCCAGTGTAGCCATTAGCCCAATGACCAGGGCACTCCCGTGGGATGTGGGAGTCATGGGTTCAAATCCTGGGTCTGAATTAGAGCAGGAGCCTGAAGCAGGATCTCACAGTCCCAGGTGAGCACAACAATCACCAGGCTATTGGCTATGCTGGGGGTGTCTCTCTTGTTTTGACCAGAAATTCCATCCTAATCGAGAGAAACCTCCCTGACAAAATTGTCATCAAAACTGATACGCTTTCTTGAACTATTTTGGTTCACTGAATCAGCATTTTTTATGGCAAAATCTTTTATCAAAGTGTGTTGACCAGCCCTGTTTGCTTTTCCTTGAGCCCTGACCTCCACTGCTACAAGCCAGATGGCAGAGTGGGGAAGAGCAGAGTAGGTGGTGAGCACAGTGTCATTAAGCTCATTAAGATCTCAGCTACTTAATTATACTCACCAATTGCCCTCTGCTGATCCCTATGGTGCCACATGGCGGGGGGAGGGAAGGGGGGAATAGAGACAGCACTGCTGCCCTGCTCTGTACTTCCTGCGCCCACGCGATCCTCACGGAGCCACAAAGGGAAATTAATATGTTTAATTAAGAAGCTAAGCTCTGAACCACAATTCAGTCACCAACTAGACTACTCTGATCTTCCCTCTCTGTGCTCACCCATTACTCTATGCTGCTCTTTGGCTTGTGGGGTGGAGGTATTGGAAAGATGAAGAAGCAGAGCAGCAAGGAGAAGGTAGGAAGCAACCAGGGATTAAGGCTCCAATTCAGGAAAGTACTTTAGCACGTGCAATATACACTCCTTAACAAAAAAAAACAAAAACAAACAAACCAAAAATAAACCAAAAACAACAAGGAGTAATTCAGGACTGTCAATCCCAGTTCAAAAATTAGGAGCCAGGACCCCTTAATCGATGAGACTGGCTTAAAAAATAGGATTTTTTTAATTATAATTTTTTGGATCTTTATTGCCTGCTGGTTTATGAGCATTTAGGAGGTCACTTTTTCAGGCTGTTTCCCAAACCACGACTGCAATAAACGTCCCTATTTTTTGATGAAAGCTGAGAGTCTTGCATAATCACATGACTCCAGGAGTCATGGCTTGAAGAAACCCACCAAATATTTCTAGTGTCACCAATTCTCATAATAAGTTACAGAAAGACAGGAGAGAAAATTGAACGAGAAAAGTGTCAGGAAAGAAACGGACACAGGCAAGAATATGGGGGGAAAGAAAGGTTTTAGGGCACAGGGAGGCTATACATAAACATTAGATGCTATTAATTAATAGCAGTTTCAGAGAAAAAATGGAAATAGGGGGAAAAAAGCAAAAGCCACAAAAGTCAAGAGAAATAGGGTAGTATCCCTTTAAATAATTTGTGATGCTCACCATGTTCTGTTTCAGATTCTGCCAGAAACCAGTCAGGGCGGTAGTATGCATGTAGGTAGGCCTAGCATGTTTCTGTATATTTAGTAAACAGGGTTGTCTGGGACTCAGCTATGCCCATCTGGTTTCTTCACATTATTTTTGTCATGTGAGCAAAAGATCTACCCCATGGAAATGAACTGATGCTGCTGTTCTAGGGGAGGAAAAAGGAATGGATAGTGTGACTGAGGTAGGGGCCTGCGTGTGTACATGCATATCAGGGAAGGAAACTTAGAGAGGGACTTTGCCTTTTCAGGTTTATATACACGCAGTTTTTGTAGCACATTAACTATATAGATTTAGAAACGGATATAGCTGAAGAGGAAAAATAACCCTAGTGTGGAAGCAGTTATACAGGCATAAAGGTGCTTATATTGGAATTGCTTATTTCAGTAAATTTATGGAAATAATCAATACCAGTATAAGAACTTTTATACCAGTATAACTGCATCTATACAAGGGGATGTAGTGATTTAACTGTACTGGTATAAAATCATTTCCCTAATTGAAATAGTTAAATCAATCCAAAAACGGTATAGACCAGGCCTTACAGAAAGAGAGGAAGAGACAAATTTTAATTGCAATCTTTTGCTTTATTTTAGAATTTTTGTTTAACTCTGTCCTGCCTACTGATGAGAGACTATTCTCATGAGCTAATGCTTGTGTAATCTTTCTGCCAAGTGCACTAACAAACATTTGCATGGACCAATGGATTCAAGTTGTTTAGTCCTTGGAAAATAACTAAAACAATGCTTCGGCCCCCCCTAGAGCTACGCTTATGTCTGCTTTGGAAAATAAATCTTCCCAGGGTCACCTTTGCATACAGTATGTTCCCCCCTTTGCAAGCATTTCTTGAATGTGGAAGAATAATCTTTTATAAGAATAACACAATCAAAAGAACATGGAAATCTCATGTAAAAAGTAAGGAACTTAAGTCAACAAACCAGGAGTTTGATCAACCTTTCCTCCCCAGTGGCTCAATACAAGTACATCTGATGGAGATCCAGAACTCTGTCCACCACAAACCTCACCCTCTAAAACCCAACTCACCAGCTGAGTCACTCTCTAGGATAGCTCTCCTCTGCTGGTCTACCCACCATGGGATCTGTTCCACTCTACCAGCCCGGTTGTGGAATCTGCCCCCACTTCACCACCAGTCCAGTCCTACATACTCCTTCTATAAGCTTCAGGATGTCCAACTAGAAAACCAAGAGCAATATGACATTTTTTTAGATACAGCCCCCCCAACTCCTTATCACTAGGCAAAAACACTTTCCCTCTCATCTTGCTGGGCAAAAGCTTCATTATCCAACCTTAGTTCAAATCTTATTACCTCATGGTGGCTCCTCATCTAGGACCCATTTAGCACAATTCCTGTGCCCTTTCATTAAATAGTAAGGATAAATGTTATCACACATTTGCATTAAAACTTAAACCAATTCTAAACTAAACAACATTTAGCTGATAGAATTATGGGTAAATAATATGCAAATGAAGTAGACTAGAGCTGCTTTGTTTTCCCTTCTCCCCAATAGAGGGAGCAGAGAGTTCCTCTAAATTCTCTGTCTTACATCTGTAAATTGGTATCCTGTTTTAACACTTTGTCAGGTGGAGATTTTCTAGAACAGGGTTGAGTTCCAGCTCTCCTACTTGTAGTTTAATTTCGGTCTTAATTAAAGCTGTTTGTTACATATAGCTAACAAGAATAGTGATAATTGATCATATTTTTGTACTTATATAGCAACTTTCATCCATCAATCCCAAAGCACTTTACAAAGATTTATTAACTAAGTCTCACAATTCCAACATGAGATTGGAAGGTAGTGTTAATGCATATACTTATTTCACACATGGGCAAACTGGGATATAGCTATACGTCACAATAGACTTTTCATCAGGTCTGCATTTCCAAGTTGTGTGAGCTGCTATCAGCCCCAATGAATCACTGGAGCACTGCAGTGTGCCAGCCACACCCTAACTCATCCCCTACACCAGAGCTGGGTGTAGTAAGGCTAAGCTGGCCTTGCAGCAGCTGGGGAATCCCGATCTGACTTGTTAGGGCAGATTTTGCCGTCTTTACACTGCTGAAACTGGGCAGAATAGGCAGAATAGGCCTGGAGCGGGTAAGGGATTTTACCAAAGTCACACAATGATTTAATGGCAGAGCTGCAAATAGAGTTCATGCATCCTCACTCACAGTTTTATGACCTGACAATCAGACAATAATCTCTCCTCTAGCTACTGCTAAGATGCTTTCTTCCTTTCATTTATAAATAAAATATAATTAAATTTTTGATTAAAAATAAGCATATAAATCAGAATACACAGTCAAGAATGACTGTGGGCCAGCATCTTGGTAAAACTGAGATTAGAATTTGGACCTATACATCCAATTTATGCTTAAGTCTAGTATAATTTCTGAACAGGGAACTCACCTTGAGTTTTTTTTCAATAACATAATGGGTGTATTGCATTACATTCCTGATAAAAGGAGTAAGCCAGCTTGCTCCTGCCCCCCTCCCCCGCCCCCCCAGAGAAAGAACACACTGCAAAACACAAAGTCAATACAGAAAGGAAACCTTGTATGACAAGAAAAAGGATCACAAAAATAACAGGAAGATTCTGTGTTTGCACACCACCTAGCACAACGAGGTCCTGGTCTATGACTGGGGTTCTCAGCTGCTATGGCGATACAAATAATAATGATAATTAATTGGACCCTAAAACTCACTATCACAGTGGAATTCCTGGTTGTATATGGAGAATAGATAACCAATGTAGGTGAAATAAACCCCTGCTATATCAAGGGCATGTACTGCTAAGATCATCTTCTCAGATCATCACTTTGGCTGTGTTATCCTTTGAGCATCTGTACTGGGAGCCCTTCAAACACATCACACTACAGCAAGTCAGTGGCAGAGAAAGACATAGATCTCAGGTCTCAGCACTGCTTCCCCCCAGGCTGTTGAACTTGGTCTGATCCATGGTGTTACTAGGCCCTCCACTCGCTGACACAAAATGGCTAGAAGAGCACTGATCAAAGGACTGCTCTTATGATGCCTGCTATGGGTGTCTCTCACACAGCGATGCTCTACTCCAAGACCTGGGACCATGAAGCAAGTCCTCTTCTCCCCCTGACTTGTGTGATGAGAGAAGGGTTTGTTGAATGCAAGGTGGGAAAAGGACACAGGAGAAAGTCCGGGCACTTAATACAAAAATATAGCAGAGGAAACAGCTGCTGACTCCCCATCACCAACACAAACTAGGAGGGGGACTACCTATCCCCCTGATCACACAATCCACCAATCTTCCAAAGAGCCAGAAGTACAGAGTGCCTCCCCGATTCAGGAAAGAGTGATTATCCATTTGTGTGAGAGGAGCAATGATCCACTGGTTTGAGCAACAGCTTAGGGAGTAGAGGGTGTGGGTTCGATTCCTGCTCAAACATCTGGTGTGACCTTGGGCAAGTTACTCAGTCTCTTTATGTTCTAGTTCCCCATCTATAAGATGGGGATAATAGCATTTCCTTACCTCACTGGGGAGCTGTGAGGATACATACACTAAAGATTGTGAGGCACTCAGATAATCTGGTGATGGGAGCCAGAGAAGTACCTAAAATAGATGGAGCTCCTCACTCCCACTATCCAGGTGGGGAAAAAGATGGGAAAGAGGATAAAGATCTCCATCAAATGCAGACTGTTTATCCTTAGTGTCAAAGCCTTTCACAATGTGCACTCCACCCACTTATATAATCTTCATCTTGTAGCAAGGTCAGCCCCGGCCTTTGCTCTGTCAATGGTGCCAGCTTCTATCACCTGACTCTGCTTCTCTTACAAGCATGTTCACACTCTCACGTAGGGTGTCCCTTACAAGTAGGAACAGCTCCCAGTCAGAATCCATAAAACAACCTCCTTATCCTCCTTCGAATTCCTCGTCAAAGCTCACCTCTTCCACAATGCACATGGAATACTGTATCCAATGACAGCCTGGCAGGTGCTGAGCTGTGATTACTGCTCTTGGTTGGCTAAGAACACTGCACATCCTAATATTGTCCCCTCTTCCACTCCAACCTGTCTATGTGTCTCATCCACCTATTCTGTCTACTCTTTTAGACTGTGACCTTTTTGGGGCAGGAACGGTCATTTACCATATGTTTGGTACAGCGCCTAGCACAAAGGGGTCCTGACCTACTGTAATTGTTTAATAAAGAATCATCATTATTATTAATTAATATTATTATTAATTAATTAATAATATTCAAATTAGGCATTGCATTAGTATATTATCCATCTTGTCTGGGTTTGTTGCAATTTTCAAATGGGACCTATGAATCAAAGTTAGCAGTGATTTAACTTGTGGCAGAAATTACACATCAGATGCAAATTAGCCATTACATAGGGATTAGCATAGTGTAATTTTCACTAGTGTGGCATTCTGTTGGTATGAAAAACAAACAAAACTTTGCACTATGGGATGGAATAGGATGGGTGGAGAGTGGAAAGAAGGAATGAAGCATGAAAAACAACTAACTTGGGATATTTCCAGAGTAAGGGCCAGAGTGGAGGCAATGGGAGTTTTGCCTGACTAAGGACTGCAGGATTTGACCCATGTGAATAATGGTTCCTTTGCTGCTGTGGTATTTCTAGCCTATTACTTCAGACACAATAAGAAGATGCATCTTAGCAGTAGCTGAATAATACTTAATATATTATCTTATTCTAGGTGGCTCTTATACTAAGCAAATTTCTGAATCACCCCACAGTCAAACTGATGCTCACTTTGCAACTCCTAATTATTACATAGCACTTGAGACAAGTGGGGACTAGAGAAGGAAATGACAACAAATGCTTTCTTAAAACTTATTGTCATACCAGATGTCAGCCACTTTTTTTCAGTGTATTTGTGTCTGTTGTGCACCTAACAATGCAGCCATCTGTCATTGCAGTTACCCTCAGGAAAGGGAGTCACACATATTCACCAAGCAAAAAGGAAACTTGATAGATGTGGGAAATATTAAAACTGGCAAGTAAGTCAAAGGGGAGAGTCATGTATATGTATAGCCTTGTAAAGGTCCCCTTTTTCCATCTGAGACATATTTTCCAGAAAGCTGAAGAAAGCACAGGACAAAGCTGGGCCACAAACAATTCATAGATGTCAGTCTCTGGCCATTCACTCTAGAATGCAGAACAGCATTTCTCTGCGGTTGGCGTCAAAGCCAGGCCTGCACCAATGGTGAGCCATGCGCCAAGCAAGAATTGTGTTATCATTGTTTATGATGTTACAATAGTGCCTGGAGAGTCCAACCAAGATCAAGGCCCCATTCTCCCACATACTGTCTTTACACACAATATGAGACAGTCCCTGCCCCAAGGAGCTTACAAGCCAGAGGGGGACGAGATGCTCAACTGAACATACAACCCACCCCTATTGGGGACTAGCCACTGACACCCCAAAGAGCCAGGAGTGGGCAAGCGAGAGCTGAGGGTCTCTAACTCCCCCACGCAAGCCAACCCCCAATGGCCATCAGGAGAAGGGGGGAGAAGAGATAGAGTGCTCACCCCTTACAAGCAAGGGGAAAGAGCATAAAGTGCCCCTCCTCCCATAAGTCAGGAGGAGAATAAAGCTGGGTGTAATCTGCTTCTGTGAATGACACAGCAGGATCCTAGAACGTGCCCTCTACCATATACTAGGACGCATGGCAATTGTAATTGAGAGTCCCTTGTATAAAACAAGAGGTTGAGATAATCACATAGTGTTGTTGATTCACTTGTGACACTGGCAGATCAGGTGCCAGCTCATACCAAGGCCCCTAGATCTCACTGAACACTGACAAATGCATAGCTGGAAACCAGTCCGGCTTACCTGTGCACAAATATTGTTAAAATAAGTATTAGATTCGTAGATATGTGTTTAATGTTTGGACTTTATGAAATGCTTGTAAGTTGCTGCATGCTTCAATCTCGTCTATAATATCTGTATCCCATACTATATGGCAGGTGTGGCCAAACTTACTGACCCTCCGAGCCAAATACAATAATCTTCAGAACTTCGAGAGCTGCAGGACGCTCATAACCTGCCCTGAGGGGCAGCACCTGGTGGGGCATGGGGCTTCATCCCCCCATGGCACCCCTTGCCAGGGCATGGGGCATACCTGCTGGTGGGTGCACCTGGCTAAAGCCCTGAGCCCCAGCACCTCCCCTCCCTCGCTGGGCTAAAACCTAGAGACCTGCCCTCCCTGCAGGGCAGAAGCCCCTAGCCCCACGACCCAGCTCCTTCCCGCAGTCTATTAGGTGGAGAATGGGAAGGGGGCAATGTTGGGGGGCTTCACAAGCAGCACTTCAACTGTAAAAGAGTTTTGCCACGCCTGCTATATGGCAATATTTAAGAGTTTGCTTTTTAACTATAAAAGTGTTTGCTATGAAACTGGAAACCCCCACAAGCAGAAGAGAAGCATTACCAAGTGTGAAATACTAGTTTACCACAAGACATGTCATTTCCTGCCCAACAAAAGAGGGCCGCTTTCTTTAAGGATCCCCAAAATCTCGTTCTTTAAAGATGCTCAAAGGGAGTGATAGACAGAATAGTTAGGCCTAATAGCTGACACCCCAGTTTTGGTTCACTGATTTCTGGTTCACCCCTTATCTTATTTACCAGGCATAATCTCAGCTGGTCTACTGACACTAGATGAACTAGTGTGGAACATCAGTGGACAAAATACTTTGTTGATTGTTCCACCCACACCCACACAGCGAGGGTTTGCACAAGCCCTCATCCCCGCAGAGTTTGAACTCTAGGGGAAGGGAAGAAAAATCCCTGACCAGAAGGCTCTTTATCACTGTGTTGCTAGGATTTTGGAGAAGGCAATATTTCTAAGCATAAGCAAGGGATCCCCAAGCTGCATAGCTTGGGTTAGTCCTAAAGAACATATAGAGTTTGCACATTACAGCAGCTTCTATTAGTATTCCAAAAAGTAAGAATGTAACTTCTGTGTGTGTGTGTGTGTGTGTGTTTACCTGCTTTAACCTTGTAAATAACTTTCATTTCTTTTTCCTACTTAATGAACCTTGAGTTAATTTATTACAGCATTGGCTATAAGCGTTGTCTTTGGTGAGAAATCTGAAGTACAATTGACCTGGGGTAAGTGACTGGTCCTTTGGGACTGGGAGTAACCTGAATATTATTGTGATTTTTGGTGTAAGGGACCATCTGTCAACAAAGGCAGACTTCCCTGGGTGGCAAGAGAGACTGGAATGCCCAAGGGGACTGTCTGTGACTCCATGTTAAGGCAGTTCTAGTGCTTGAGGAGTTCACACTTGATACTTGGTTGGTGGAATCTAATTATAGAACACACAAACAGTCTGGGGTTTGTGCCCCGGCTTGTAACTGTCTGTCCCGATGTTGGCACCCACATTCATGAACCATTCCAGATAATTCGATACCAATGTTATAAAAACCATCCACCAGAAGGCAAAATCTGATCTGTTCTTTCTTTACCAGTCACATGATGAACAGCAGCATTACAGGTCAAAATTCCAGCAATGCGGCTTTTCACTGGTAATCTCAGAATCAATATGGATTTCTTGATTTGGGGTTAGGTTTGCAAGGCCAATTCATCTGTCCTTGTTCATTGTGTAACCCAGCTACACTTCCAGTCTCCAGAGAATAGTGAAGGCCTGATCAGTAGTCACGACAGCAACAGGCAAAGCCCCAAGTATTTGAAGTCATGGGTTTTTTTTCTGTTTGGATAGATCGCCTTTGAACAAGATTTCAAAGATTCAGTTGGTGTTTGGCCATCGGGCACCTGTGACAGAAGATGACTGACTGAATCAGTGCTTCCTTTCACTCAGAAGCACTCATTGTGGATACTGGATAGCAGTTACACAAAAGTGTATGGCTACTTGTATTGTACATGGAAACTAGCTTTCAAAGCAAACTGAGGGATAAATGTTGAAGCTTAGAACACCCATTAGCATCCTGATCAAATCTCTCTTTTATAGCCAAAGTGTTATGTTCCAAGAGTACATGCTATAAACTGCAGCTCTGTAATAACTTGCCGAGTCACACGCAGGATAGTCATTTTGGTAAATCTGCTTCCCTTTAGTGTCATCAAGCCTTTTTTTTTTTGGGGGGGTGGGGGGGGAGGCGAACAAACAGAGTGCCAGCATTTTTTTCAGCCAACATTTGTACCTATTGAAACATTTTGCAAAATTAATTAAATGAATTACTTTGCTGTTTCTGGAGTCTGGTGCACTCTTTTCACTAACACAGAGGCTGGAATTAAGCTGGCATCACTTCACAAGCCATTGGATCTGTGCTTCACAACCTGGGGGATGTGAATCTCTGATGGGTGAGGAGGAACGGTTGGATCACAATTACTGCAACTAGCAGTGCATCACATTGGATGTCTGCCCCCACTTGCCCCCCCCCCCCGCCCCATCCAGGAAGCACCTTGACAGTTAGCGATGGGGCAGTACATTCACCTACCTCCCCCACACTACATTTTGGCTGCAGCATAACCAGTGCCCAGAGGGGGACTGTTATGGTTGTGCTGTGCTCCGGCAATGTAGCTCTTTCTCCTACTGAGGATGACGCTGAGTGAATTGTAGTATGCTAGTCAAAATCACAGAAGGTACCACGTCAGTGTATAAACCTGTTCAGTAACTGCTCAGTGCAGGAAGGAACCTGGCTTGCCTTATTCTCCCGCTACTGACCTGAACTGAAAAGAAGCGAGAGACATTCCGAATGAAAAGAAAAGAAAAGGAATGAAAAGTGTCAGTGAGAAAATAACCAGAAATACTGCAGAGAGTGAGAGACATAGACAGCCAATTGGACAGTCACTGGAGAAGCAAAATACGCTGATTGGTAACCTTCAGCCTCCCAAGATGTTTAGCAGAGGAGGATGCCAGTTGCTCAGTGTGCCTCAGTATGGTCCCAATCCTGGGAAGTGCTGAGTTGCAGGTGCTGACAACCCTAACTCCCGTTGGTCTCTAGTTCTTCATTCCCATTTGAAGTCATTGGGTGTTGAAAGATGCTCAGCAGCTCACACGATAGGGCTCCGGCCTAGTTGATGAAACCATCACCTCAGAATTGTGCCTCAGCCTCCATCACATTTGGTGGAGCTGTAGGCTGGTATTTTGGAAAGTGCTGGCAATTCCCAGAGGCCACCAGTCATTCTCAATTGTCGACATTAAGTATTATGAACTCAACCATCCCCGAACACAGAGTAACAGAAAACAGTTCCTGTGGTGAAATAGCAGTCATTTTCATCCGGGTGCAGTGTTCAGCTTGGTTAACTTTACTACTGACTGGCACTGAATATTGTTGCAGGGATAGCCATTGATGATCTGTAGATGAAAAGTGCAGATTCATTGACAGTGAAACGTTTCACAGAAGTGTGTTGATTTTTGATTAAATTTCATGTATAAAAAAAAAACTTTTTGGTTTTCCATTTTGCAAATATTTTTCATATTTTATCATATAAAGTTTTTAAAAAATGAAATAAGTAGAACCTTGAAATTGAAACAAAACATTTCAACTTTATTGATGCAAGATTAAATTTGCAGAACTTCATTTGCAGGACATTTAGACTATTTTAGGTTTTGTTCCTTATTAGAACAGAAAAAAATTCAAAATTGCAGAGTTCCCCAAGAATTAAAAAATCCAGTTCACACCCAGCTCTGGTTCGCAGGACCTTCATTTTATATATCATTTGAACAGCACCCGCTAATGCACTATTGGGGCGTTGGCTCAGTAGTGACTCAGGATAGAGTGCCACTTGCTGAATAATCAACACTGCTTTTTGTAGAACATAGATGTCTCCTAGGAAATGTGTGTGTGTGGTTTTCTCTAGGAGTGTGTGTTGTATAGTTGATTGGACTTTATGTGAACGTTACTTATTATTTCCATGCTTTTTTTGTGTTTGCATTATGTAGAAACAGAATGAGCAAATATAACTACAAGATAACTATGTTTTTTGTTGGACAATATATAGATATATATTATGCCAGAGTCATTGAGACACCAATAGTTAAGGTTGTCTCCTGGTTTGCAGGAATTCATATTTGATTGTCTTATAGGAAAACCATAGGATCTGTTCCCAATTTTCAGCACACAATTACTGAGAAAAGTTTTAATTTCTGAGCTGTTTCAAGAAAATCTGTTAATATCCAAGTGCTCATTGATTAAAAAGTGCCCCCCCAGCCCCCCCCCCCCAAAGTTTCACATTCTGAGTCTCATGCTTTCTTAGGCTCCTCTAGCTTAAGAGCTACAAAGGAAAGGTAAGAAAAAGCAGCAAGGCAATGGATTGTAAAAAGTCAGAGTTTGGTGGTCTGTCTGGGGTGATGTCATTAACAACGAAAAAAATATGTTTAATCATCATAAGTGGATCCTTCTACACCCTGGTTAGCAGAGGGAGAAAATGTTTCATGTAGATTTCTTCCATTCAATATGTGGAAGCCTTTTGGAACAGATTAGAAAAGGAATAAAAAAACTGCCTTTTGAGATATGCCCTTGGCAATGCTCTCCGCATCCAAACTTGGGATCATAGGGAATGGATTTTATTAGGCTACAGGCTTTGTATTGTGTCAAAGAAGATCGCCACTGAAGTAGCTGCTGGTTCATCTAAGACTAGGATATCTGTGAAAACCACTATCACCTTCCCCAAACCTCAAGCTGTGTAGTTTTACAGAAGTGTGCAGAAGGGATGGTGTAAGGGGTATGCAGTGAAGCTGGGAAAGTGGAATTTAGGAAGGAAGTGGTGGGAAGCTGGCATTCTTATTGGGACAGAGTTAAGGTCAGTGTGTGTGTTCTTTGCTGTCAAACACTAATGTGCGGTATATTCTCTGTCCCAGTCAAGCCCGGGTTATCGTTATCTCATTCCTATCCTTCTCCCCATTCATTTAGGCCCTACCCAAGCTTCATCCTTCTTGGCTTAATTACCTTTCAATAATCCTCTTGCTTTTCTCTAGGATTTCTAAAACCTTGGTTCATTCCATGATTCTTTCTCATCAGGGGTACTGTCTCCTCTTCCTCCTTCTCCACCACCCCAGTTCTAACTCACCCTTCAATCAATCCAACATGCCACCGCTAAAATAACCCTCCTCTCCCACCACTCCGTCCATGCCATTCTAGTTCTTTTTCTCCCTTTACTGGCTTCCTGCCTCTTGCCATATCAGATGTAAACTCCTTGTCCATACGTTCAAGGCACTGCACAGCTGCCATCTGTGAATGTCTGATAACATGTTAACGAGGCACTCGCACACTATATCCATATGTAGTTTATATATATCTGCAGGGAGCTCATCAGGGCCAGGTCTTTTCCCAGACATTAAGGAGGAGATGGCCTCAGCTATTTCCTCAGTGCTAATGTCACATCCCAAGGCCTCACATTCTTCCACTTCCAGTTTCTTAAGTGAATAGTCACTTAGGAAAGAATGTTTATTGCTGAAGTTTGATTTTGCTTTGGAATTGTATAGTTCCAAGTAGAATTCCTGGAATCTGTTGTTTACAAGCAGGAGTCAGAGGCTGTAGAATCACTTTCTGCTTGCATTTGAGTCTGTTGCAGAAGTGGGCACTGCATGAACTTGGCATCGGGAACTGCATGTTTTTGGTATCAGGAGCTTGTAGCTATCAAGCAGATCCAGTGTTTGCCCACTGTGTTGTCTCACATGCTAGACAAGGTTAGCTGAAGCCGAGAATAATCATGATGCACGCATCTTGGAACAGCAGTGAGTACTAGACTGAGACCAGTGTGTGCGCCAATGTACTTTATCACGGCAGTAAGGTGAATATGACAATATTTTATCCAGAGAAGCACTCTACATGTGGTTGTGAGTGAGACTTTTTAGGGTCTTTGTGAGATGGGGCCTAAAAAGTCTCACTCACAAGCTCCTGATACCAAAAACATGCAGTTCCCGATGCCAAGTTCATGCAGTGCCCACTTCAGCAACAGACTCAGGGTCACTGGCTATCTTTTGGACTGGTCTTTTCCAAGGATTAAATAGCTGTGTACAAAACTGAACGTGCGTTAATGCACTTCCAAACTTCAGACAAGGTCCAGTGTAATTATTTCACAATATTTTTAGTAGCAGCTTGTATTCCACCTTGTGCTGGGCCCTTCAGCTCCTACTCCCTCACAGGTCATGTATTGACAGGAGGGATAGTGTGGGGACTGCTTTGATGGATGGATTAGTTTTCTTAATGTGCTGGAAAACTTCATTGTTTCTAAAATTCCAGCAGAAGGTGGCATGAGGGAGCAATGTCCTACTGGTTATTTAAGGTTACCCCTGGTATACATTTCTATGTTTTGGTTCTCGATTCTGATAAAAGTTCACTGCAATCTGGCTGTCAGCTCTGTAATGATTCCAGCATTAGCTCTGCCCCTCTCCACAGCCAGGACTCCCCAGTCCAGGTCTGCTCCCCACACCTTCAGCAGAGGGCAGAGCAGTTTGCAGGTAGTTATGCTGCTGGGCCAGTGGCTGGAACTTCCACCTGTTATCTCATGGAAGCTGCTCAGTGCTCCCTTCCCTTTTTTTCTTGCAGGAGGAGGCGGGTGAGAGCTAAGGGCAGGTAGTGGCTGGAAGAAGGAGAAGGACTTTATTCATCATCCTTGCCAATATTGATAGCTGACCAAAAAGTCAGAGATCCCAGGGGTGAGATTGGTGAAATTCCAGAAAGCTGGAATCGCTGGACAAAAGATTGAGGTTAGACAAGTTTGAGAGTATAAAAAATGTGGCTAAGAACTTAAAAATCAGAGGGTAAGACCACAAATCCCATGTGTATGCTGGTTGTGTTGTTGTGTGGGTGGTTGTGTTTATTTGTGTCTTCTTGGCGACATGTTGATTTATGCCATTGGTGCATGCAGGCTGTGCATGGCAGTGAGAAGCTATTTGTGTTTGGAGTTTTTGGGTGGGGTGTGTTGTGCTGGGAGAGTTGTGTTGATTGGTGCGGGTTCCAGTTGGGTGTACATATGTGGCAGTTGGGCCAAGTAATCCACCAACTGTTCAGGCTCCTCATACAACCAATGAAATTGCTGCATGAATATTAGCTGTAAAGTAAGGTGATTGAGTTACCTGTGATGTCATAATGGTCTAGGACTCTTGGTGTGCCATAGATACGTGCCTTACCATGGCTGTCCATTGCACAGATGCAATTTTTAAAATCAAAATGGCCGAGAACTTAAATTTGGACGGTAACAGATTGTGAAACCCAGTGCTGATTCAAGCTGGTGATATTCTGATCATAAAGAGTGCTCAACCGTGCTTGGGCTGTTTCCATCACGTCACATTCAACAGACATTTTAGGCTTTAGAGTGAACAGTGACATTCCTGGAATCTTATTATATAGAGAATAGCACAGACAATCTGCTGTTACTGAATGCCTGGGTCCCTCCCTCCATATCTCTCCATGGTTCCACGTCCAACTCACTCTTTAGTAGATGTTGGCTGCATTCTAGGCACAGAGTCAGAAAAAAGAGCTTTAACTGTTAAGCAAGAACATGAAGTTCCCAAACACCTAGAAGCTGTGTTATTAGACCGTTGGTTTTATTTGATGGTAATGGTAGATGCTTCCAGACAGAGTCTGGAACAAACTCTGCAGCCCATAGGCAAGCACCACAGCACCACTACTGTACTTGCCGGCAGGCGTTCTTACTATCAGCCATGCAAGACTGGGCTTCCATCTCTTTACATCAAAGAAAAATACCTGCTTTGGGCTAAAAATGGAAGTCAGGAATTCATAAATAAAACAAAAGAAGGTTTTTGTTTGGGGATAAAACAAACCAACCTGATTTATTTGTGCCTAAAAGAGAGACATGAATTAAAAGGTGCACGCTAAAAGCAGGATTTGCCTTTTTTTTTTTTTTGCCAGAAATGAGATTTTGGTTAATTTTGAGCAACTCTGATCACGAGGTCAACAAATATAGTAACAGCTGGCGTTACTCATTCATGAAATGCAGCCATTTCCTGAATATGGAAATATGGTGTGTGGCTTAGGTAGCATTCCAAGTAGGGTGTGACTAAATTGGATTTATGCAGCACCTTTCCTTCAAAAGCATCCCAAAGCACTTTACGTAAACTCATGCCCATTAACCCACTCCTGAAATGTAGCCTTCTCCAAGGTGGAGCACATTGCCAGAAACGTCAGGCTTTATTTTATTTAATTAATTTAACAGTGACAAATTCTTGTCCCAAGCTCAGGGTGCCTTTGCATACATTCAAATGACATAATATCAAAATACTCAAGTATTGCACAGTGGTTTGCTTTGGGGCATATCAAAAATAACATCTATGCAGATGGTCCTGGCTGCTGATGGAACCTGAGATCTGCAGGTTCTGGAAGACAAACGTCCTATGCTTCCACACTGCCTCTTACCTGCTTTCCTTCACTCCCACATTAGCACAGTCATCCAGGGCTTCTGTTGCTGGGAAATGCCTGCCAAATTTCATGGAGAATTTTTGTTTTCCAAAATTTATGAGCTTTTTGATGAAAACAGAAATCCAATATGTTCTCTCTTTTTTTTAAGTCGGAAAAAAGACTCTAAGAGGAAAAAATGAAAAACTGGAAAACTTCAGCAAAATATGTCATGAAAATTTTCAAAACCAGCTCGTCTCAAAAACTTCAAAGTGAAAACATTTTCCAAAATTTTCCAAATCACATACCCAGTCTCCAGCTGCCTCTTGTTACAGACAACTGCCTTGAAGCAGCATGGTTGGCCAGTTTACTGTAATTTGAACTAATTGGTTGTATAACAACATATAATTATCACCCTTTCATTGTTAACTAGCATATTGTTTCCATCACAGCAAACACAGTAAAAATATAACAGATTAATTTGTATTATATTATAAGACAGGGCCAAATGAATGTTGGTAGGTTTGCACTCATTTAACCCATGGCAAAACTTGGCCACTTAGCCTTTTAAGGCATGTACTCATTGTTAGTTCTACCTGGGTAAATATTAATAGAAATTTAGCTGCATGAACCTACTTATTTAAAACTTGCCACTTAAAGTTTAATGAAGAAAAAGTGACAAACTCAGAAGGGTCTGGAGATAAGGTACCCGGGTTCAACTCCTAGATCAGGGATGGCCAACCTGAGCCTGAGAAGGAGCCAGAATTTTTTAATGTACATTGCCAAAGAGCCACAGTAATACGTCAGCAGCCCCCCTTCAGCTCTTCCCGCCCCCCCCCCCCCCGCTCCCAGTGCTTCCTGCTCAAGGCAGCCCTGCCGATCAGCACCTCCCCCCACCTCCTGATCAGCTGTTTCGTGGAGTGCAGGAGGCTCTGGGCGGGGGGGGGGCGGGGAAGAGCGAGGGCATGGCAGGCTCAGGGGAGGAGGTTGGAAGGGTTGGAGTTGGGGCAGGGCTGTGGCAAAGCCAGGGATTGAGCAGTGAGCACCTCCCAGCACATTGGAAAGTTGGCTTCTGTAGCTCCAGCCCCGGAGTCGGTGCCTATACAAGGAGCCGCATATTAACTTCTGAAGAGCCACATGTGGCTCCGGAGCCACAGGTTGGCCACCCCTGTCCTAGATCAGTGTTTTTCAATCCATGGGTCGTGACCCAGTACTGGGTCGCGGCATGTAAGGCGCTGGGTCACCTTGCTCTGGTCAGCACTGTCGACTGGGACGTTAAAAGTGCCTACCTTTTCCAACACCGGCTCCTAGGCAGGGAGGCCATGGGGCTCCGTGCGCTGCCCCCACCCTGAGCACTGGCTCCGCACTTCCATTGGCTGGTTCCCAGCCAATGGAAACTGGGGGGGGGCAGTGCCTGCAGGCGAGAGTTGTGTGGAGCCACTTGCGCGCCTCTGCCTAGTAGCCAGACCTGCTGCTGGCTGCTTCTGGGGCACAGTGCGGTCCACGGTGCACCCCGGCTACGCTGCTGAGCTGCCGGAGGTAAGTCCATGCTGGTGCCCCAATCCTCTGCCGCAGCCCTGAGCCCCCCCAAACCCAGAGCCCCTCCTACACCCCAAGCCCCCCAGCTCCAGCCAAGAGCCCTGACCCTCTCCCACACCTCAATCCCCTGCCCGAGCCCTGAGCCCTCCCAAACCTGGAACCCCTTCCTGCACCCCAAGCCCCTCATCCCTAGCCCCAGCCCAGAGCCTGCACCCCTTGCCCAGAGCCCTGACCCCCTCACACCCCAATCCCCTGCCCCAGCCCAGAGCCACCTCCCACACCCTGAACCCCTCAATCTCAGCCCCACCCCACAGATCACACCCCCACACCCCAACCCTCTGTCCCAGCCCTGAGCCCCTTCCACACCCCAAACCCCTCATCGCCAGCTCCATTGGGTCGTGGGCATCAACAATTTTCTTCAACTGGGTCCCCAGAAAAAAAGTTTGAAAACCACTGTCCTAGATCATCCACAGACTTCTAATGTGACTTTGGGTAAATCACTTAATCTACCCTGTGGCTCGGTTTACCTTTTGTGAAAACAAGGATAATACACTGTGGTGTTCTGAGAATCAAATGATGACTAATCATGAGGTGTTCAGATACTGTGGTGATGAGAGCCACATAAGTGGGTAGATACATTCAGAGACTCTATTTGACAGAGATTCTAGCCTTCTGAAATATGCATATGCTCAGTACAGCTCTCCCAACATGTACAGTGAATCAGAATGAGTTGCATTTCTATCCATCAGCCAGCAGTCTCTCAGCACCTTACACTTCACCAGCACAGAAGAAAGCCTTTTTTAAGTATTCATTGTTTATGTTTTAGAGACCTGTGAAAAGTTAGTGGGAGGGGTAAAAGCGGACAAAAAACATGACATGGATTAATATACTAGGGGAATAATGAAGTTTATTGCCTTGTAAGATTGCAGTTACATTCTTTGTGTGCTTGGGTTTTGAACAACTGCCTCAAAAAGACAAAAAGTGACCTGAAGAGCTCTGTGGACCTCGAAAGCTTGTTTTTCACCAACAGACGTTCATAGAATCATAGAAGATTAGGGCTGGAAGAGACCTCAGGATGTCATCTAGTCCAACCCCCTTCTCGAAGCAGGACCAACACCAATGAAATCATCTCAGCCAGGGCTTTGTCAAACCGGGCCTTAAAAACCTCTAAGGATGGAGATTCCACCAGCTCCCTAGGTAACCCATTCCAGGGCTTCCCCACCCTCCTAGTGAAATAGTGTTTCCTAATATCCAACCTAGACCTCCAACCTAGATGCTGATCCAGTAAAAGATATTATCTCACCCACCTTGTCTCTCTTGAAAAGACAAGATATTCTTCCAACTGTGTATCCAGAATATCAAGTTGCCTGATAACTGTTTAGCTGCCAAAATGTGTTACGGCACGGCCTTTGTTAATTAATGTCCCTGGAAAGCCAAGGTCACTGAGGCTCAGCGGAATTGAGGGGGCTGACTGTGAGGGACAAACTGGAATGATAATAAGGAAAAGCTGAAGGGAGTGAGAGAAGAGATATTTGAATGAAACGTAAGGAATTTGCTGTTTTAAAGCTAATTAATATTTGCTGTAGTTCAAAGTGGTTTGGAAAACTCTCTGCCAAAGATAATAAGCTGATAGCTGCCATGCTGAGGCTGAACATTTACATACATGGTGGAAATGAGAAATAGCTTAGAATTTGCCATTTGTTCTTCATGCATATTTTCTAGGCCAACAAACCATTTAACTATATTTAATGTAAGTTAAGACCTTTTAACATTCATGTATACCAGTACAATCCCCTTTTACGCTTTGCAGGCTGTGAAATTTTAAAGGCATAAATTAAATAACTAGAAAAGATTTCAAGCGGGCTCTTAGGTTCCAATCCAGAATACCATTTAAACATGTGTAATGTTAAACACGTAAGTAATCTAATTAAAGCCAACAACTCCTCACCTGCTCATGTTTGAGTGCTCTGCTGGACTGGGGCCTTACTGCCCAACCCAGCATGTTGGTGAGATCTGTGGGAATTGAGGGTGCTCAGTACCTCTTAGGATTGGGCCCTTATTTATCAAATCCCCCTTTACAAAATGTCCCCCCATAAAAACCAACCAACTAAAACAAAAAATCCCAGCATAATGAAAAAGTATTCTTTCTTCAGCCTTGTAAAGAATGTTTTCTTCTTCCATTGGAATTTGTCATGAAGACTTAGAAAAAATAAGATTTTACATCATTGTATTTATTAGGTTCTGAAACAATACACATTCACATCCTTTTGAATACAGTACATTTGGCACAGTAATAATGTTTACGATGAAATAACACTCATGAATGGCAAGAGATTCAAATTACATCCACAAGAAAAAGAAATCCTGTACAAATAAAGCCTCACCAAAAAACCCAACAAACCCCAACTCTAAAACTGAATACATTTTATATTTAACGAGAGCTATTCTGCCCATAATTTAAAAAGAGGTAATTTTTTAGCTTTTTGGAGAGAATTCATTATTTTTCACTCTATGGAAAAATGTTTCCACTTTTTATAAAATCTATATGGGAGAAAAACAACAAACAGTGGATTCTTCTCTTTTTTTTTTTTTTTTTTTTTTTTGGCATTTTGCACTCATTTTACAAAAAAAATCAGGAAAGATTTTACAGAAATGTAACAGCATGTTCATTTTTAAGAATTATCTTTAAAAAAATGCGCAAGGTAACAGACAAACCTCCTAATGTAAACCCCATACAGAAGATCTATTTACTTGTATTGAAGAAACATCTGCCCATGCAAAAGTTCTACCTCCTTGACTCCTCATTTAGCATCCCTACAAAACAAATGCAGGTGCCAAGGCCTCTTGTAATAGAAATGTGTGTTCATGATTTTCACGCTAAGAACAGGATTGATCTAAACAGTTTGCTCACAAAATAGCTTTGTGGAATGTACTTACTCCCCAAAAGCAAATGCTAATAATTTTGTAGAAAGGCCTCTAATTTTACCAACAGTAGTGCACTGTGCAATAGTTTTTCTTCATTCTATTCACCTATGTAAAAGAACACTTAGCACTGTGATCAGTTCTTGCCTGGATGACAAAAGCTATATTTGGTGAAAACTACACAGAGCCAGTAGTGACACATGAAAATTTATGGGCAATGTTACAACAGTTTCCTTGGAAAAAAAACATGAGATGATGTAATCATTAAAATGTTTCTGTGCTTGTACTCAACTCCAGAAGCTAGTCTTTTCCCAGTACATAAATTTACTGAAGATAAATTAAATTAATCTAAAGATTCGATCCATTATTACACCTGTAGGCCAGACAACACATGAGTTGATATAGCATAATATTTAATATTTTGAAATCATCATAAGAATATATATAATAATTACACCTGAGTTTTAAAAAAAACAAAATGGAACTGAATGTTGTCATCAGTTACAAAGGCTATGAACAGCCGGACGCATAATTGACACAAACTAACTCATTTGCTTGAGACCAAGATTTAGCTCTTAAAGCCAATGACTCGCACTTTGTCCACCACAATTTGTAACATTCCTTTCTCTTTCCTAGCTCTTTCATATCATAGAGTTGAAGAGAACTATAAAAGAGATTTAGTATAGCTTAATATATGTCTACATCTTTTATAACAAAAAAATCCTCCTCTCTCTGACAGTAACTTGAACCAATACACATACAGAGTATTGCACATGGACATTATTATAATTATTCTTTCATAGACTAACGTTTTTATAATATGCCTGAACATGCAGCAGTTGATATCTCTATATTCAATGAATTCCACAGGCCTTGCAGCAAACACTATATACAAAATCTCACCTGTACAAAAGGCAAAAAAGCTTCGTAAGTGCCACTTTGCCAGTAACAAGTATATATATTTTTTGTGCAGCTGGAAATCCATGTGCAACAATTAAAATGGATTCCATTAACTGCTCACTCAGTCCAGTAAAATATATAATAAAATTACCTCAGCGATACATGTACACAAAAAACACAGGGTACTTCTGGAAATATAAGTACATAACACTGTTAGCATATCTACAGGCGGTAACTTCACATTAGTAATATTGTCCACATGAGTTACCACTTCAATTAATACACAAGAAAATCAATTTACATCTTTCCATGTCAGTTTTTGAATGTTTGATCTTCAGTCTTTCAACACACTTTCACATAATCCATGTTAAGCTTTGTTTTGTGTTTTTTTAATAGCACAGATTTCATATTAGATTTTAAACATTAAAAACAGTAGTACTATGGTTTTGTAAAAGTGTGCAAAAGTAACACACTGCTGTGAAAAATAAATACATATAATTAAGCAGGGTTGTTATCATTCACATTGAATACAAAGAACTAAAAACAAATTCTTTTTTATTATTATCATTTTTTAGAAACATGTAATTTAAAACACCTATGTGCCTGCCAATGTTTGCTTTGGGTACAAACTTTTACTAAGAAAGAAAAGTAATGTTTACCCAATTACCTGTCAAATTTGTAGTAAACCTATGTAGCTTCATTAAAGCTATTATAGGCTTTTGGAGAACTGATCAATTCTTATTTAGCCCTTTAATACCTGTGTATAAAGTATCTGATTTCCTATTTTAAGCAACTTTTTACATTATCTTCATGATTCTTTTTATTCCTAACTAATAATCATGAAAAATTAGCTATGCCTATTTTTGGTGGATAGTTTTATATTATGCTTGCACCCCAGTATGTTAAAGCATATGTGATCAGTAATTGCACATCTAAGAAAGTAGACTTTTTCAATTACCACAGAACTGTGTATAATTGTCTTCTCCACACTTGAGTACAAACTTCATTGTAAACATCAGTGCGGAAGAAATGGCTCTCTCTCTCTTAATTAAAGATGTATGGCAATTATGTACTGTTGTAGGATGAGAATAAAATCTGCTAAATCTCTGTTTTAAAACAGTATGGCTCTTTTTGTTTCATGAAAAGATGCAAATTGTGTCCTTTCTGTGAGACCTTAAGAGTAACAGAAAGGTTGCAAATTGCAAAAGCACGGCAGTGTGTTACATCTACAATTTCTGATACAAAATTGTTTTGCATTGTTTGTGAGACAGAAATTAAGAGTGCCTTCAGATCAGAAGATTAAAGGAAAATAATAAATATATAGTTTAAATCGGGATATGGGCTCAAGGTAAGAGAAGTAGTTCTTGATCTAGTGAGTCTCAGTAACTGGAGGATCTTCTTAGGACCACTTCTTGCAGCATCATTCATCTAGCAGCCCACTGCTGACTATGGCAGAAGCTCTTCTCCAAAATAAGAGAACCCTTTAAATTCTTCTTGATTGATTTGCTTTATAATTGTCTCATCCACTAGCGTTAATACTGGCTCTTCTCGCGTAAAGTCTTGATCAAAGTTATTTACATCCCTTTTGGTTTTCTGGGGAGGAAAGTATAAAAAGGTGAGTGAGTGATGAAATAACATACTAAAACCAATAAACATAAAAACTGCTTGGGGGGGCCAGGGGACTGAAATAAGCAGAATTTTCTGAAATGATAAAGAAAAGCTATTTCACACAAAGAATAACAAACATATGGGATAAGCTACCAAGGGAGGCCACAGAAGCAAATATTATAGTGACTTCAGAGAGCCCCACTGGTTTCTGGAGTGCGAAGGGGTAGTGATATGATGAGAAAGCGGGAAGCTGAGATTAAGAGTCATTATAAAAGAAATGGTATGGTAAGCAGTATGGCCGTTTCCTATTCTTATATTTTTGTATGGTTTTAATGGCATCACATTTGAGAGGTTTAAAGTGAATTGTCTTCCCCACAAGACAAACTTCTTCAGCCCTAACTCAACACCTTGGAGGCTCAGCACAGGCAATTCAAGTTTCCCCATGCTGCCCTGCTAATATGATCTCGATGAATCAGCTCTAGAGCTGAAATCCTGGCCCCACTGAAATCAGCAGTAAAGCTCCCATTGAATTCAATATGGACAGGATTTCACTTTAAGAGCCCACAGCCATTTAGTCCTTGGTCTTTTCTTGGCAATCGCTGTGATTTGGATATCTACCAAGTAGGAGCTGGACTAAGAATACCAATTCATTTCACATAGGTCATTGAACAACCACATGACAGTGATTATGGTCGGTCACTACCCACACAAGTCACTTGAAGATGTGATAGACAGGTAAAAAGCTCCAGCTCTCATTACCAGTTTCCTGGAGTGATAGCTCAGTGGTTTGAGCATTGGCCTGCTAAACCCAGGGTTGTCAGTTCAATCCTTGAGGGGGCCATTTAGGGATCCAGGGCAAAATTTGGGGATTGGTCCTGCTTTGAGCAGGGGATTGGACTAGATGACCTCCTGAGGTCCCTTCCAACCCTGATATTCTATGATTCCACATTAATGCAGTCATATTTCAAGTATGCACAATGTTGTTGAAAGGAATAGGCATTTTTATTTGTTTAGACCTTTTATGGCCGTCTATTCTCTTGTTATGTTTCATGAAACATTTCAGAATAGGTACAGCTGAACCAAACAGTATTCAATGGAGGCAAAACTGTCATTTTAAAACTCATTTAGTATCAATCCTAAAATCAGACACAGATTTTCTTGAGATTAAGATACCAGAAATACAGTAGCAACCTGACTTACAATGTACTGTGTCAAATCATATTCTAAATAGATTTACATACCAAAAATGGTATATGTATCTCCTTTCAATACATATCTATAACTCTTGCTAATGCTAATGCAAGAATATACCCATCAA
This sequence comes from Natator depressus, assembly GCF_965152275.1. Classification (NCBI taxonomy): domain Eukaryota; kingdom Metazoa; phylum Chordata; order Testudines; family Cheloniidae; genus Natator; species Natator depressus. The sequence goes on along the minus strand of NC_134236.1, from coordinate 176,076,828 downwards.
AGTATTATTTAGGTGATCAACTCTACTGATGCATTAGAAAAATATTTTTCTTTATTTCACATAACAGACTTTTCTCATATCTGTAAAATAGTCATACTAACTAGCATAATCTATTTTGGCTGCATGGATTTTATATAATTCATCTGTCATAGCAAAATAACTCCCCTACTTAAAATGAAGAGTCTCTTTATGATTTGTGCACTACAGGATTTTCTAAGTGATGGGCAGTGAATAACATGCATAAATCCACCTACTTGCTAATGGGATTTCTGCAGATACTATAACACCTTATGTACTGCCTTTAAAATGCTAAAGTGAAAAAAATTGATACATATTTTTTTAACTGGCACATAAAGATTTCATTCTATGCAGTTTAAAAACAATGGGCTTTAAAGTCCTTAGTGAATTCTTACTCAGATGGGAAAATATTGTGGAAAATATCATTTGAATTTTTAAATGAATTTACTTCTGACTGTGTTCACATCCCTCTTCTCTATGCTCTCTGCAAATATTCTAGCAAATGATTCATTGTCAGACATGGTTACTAAAGAAGAAAATGGCAAATGAGTATTTTCAGAAAGTGACTTTCAAATTTGTAGTAAGGATTATATGCACCAGAACCCTGATCCAATGTTCACACTTTGAGCGTTGGATACTCACAGCCAATAACCTGTGGGCAAGCTGTAGAACAAGAATTTTTTCAAGAATGAATTTTCATTGAATATATTCATGAGGAGTGTGGTTAGTTTGCTGGGAATTTGCAAACAAAAGGAGAGGCTAAAGTCATTGAACAGGCATTCATAATGAACCATTTGCCCCGCAAACTGAGGGCCAACTTTTTAAAGGTATTTAGGGGCCTAAAGATGCAGATAGGTGTGAAATGGTATTTTCAAAAGCACCTATGCTCCTAACTCCCACTGACTTTTTAAAAATCTTGTTTTCACTGGGAGTTAGGCACCTGGGCACTTTTGAAAATACTATGAGGTACTTATTTGCATCTTCAGGAGCCTTTTAAAATCTGGCACTGAGTTTCTAATGTGGGCAACATTTCCATTGAATTTAATGGGACTTTTGTCTAGGTAAAGACTGAAGAAGGGCCTCAGAATTTTTCACTGTTTTAGATATGAAAGCAATTATCTACTTTTCAACATAGCTATAAATGAGCCAACCCGCTACCAGGACTAGCATAGAGCAACCTGCATTACTTACTCTAGCAGGCCTCTAACAATGCAGTTACTCAAACCAGACAAAAATGAGTGGGGCATAAACAAAACTGAATAGATTAAGTAATCCAAGGAAAAAAGCATAACCATTCCTTCTTTTAAATAGAAATCCTCAATTGAGATTTGGCTTCTTAGGCAATTTTTTCTTGAAGCCCCTTCTATTTTGCAGGACCCCATCAACTGTGAACAAACAAGTCTGAGTGCATTTCTGCTTGTTCCTGGCTTTGCTGTTTTAACATTCTTGCACGCTGGGTGCTGCATAGGCCCATAGCATGCACAATTTTAAAGCTGCAGCACAAGAGCACAGAAGGAAGGCAGCAAGGGCTGCTACTGTCACCCAGAAAGGATCCTGAAAGGCAGAAGGGAGCTCGGCAGGAGAGAAAGAGTCTAAGGCTTCATGTGCTCGCTGAGCTGGGGTTTGATTCCCAGCTTGCATACACATACTTGCACTAGATAAACAGTAGCATAGCTGCAGTAGCATAAGGCGTGGCAGCAGTGGCATGGTTTACCCACCATGGTACATAATTGGCATAGCTAAACTATGCTTCTGCCGCTGCTAATGCCCATGCTACTGTAGGTACACTGCTATTTATACTCACACTAGCTGGATAAGAGCTCGCACAAATTTGTGTATGCAAGCTGGGAATCCCATCCTTACCTGCAGCGTAGATGTAACTGAAAAGTATATGAAGGGAATGGGATTCCAGTAGAACCAACCCTAAGCATTCAAATTTCATGAGTAGGGCTACAAAAAAATCTTGAGATTGGATTAAAAATCATGTAATCACATGACTCCAGGAGCTAAGTCTTTAAGAAAAACACCAAATATCACAGGATTCTGATAATATCATGAGTTGTCAACAGTGGGATTCTCTCAGGGGAACTACCAAGGCAGCAAAGCCAGGAGGGTACTGAAAGTCACAGAGGAATTGGCAGGTGGCATGGAATGTGAGTCAGGCTTCTGTGTGGAAGGGGAAACACAGTGGTCCATGCAAACTGACTTCCCATACAGCATATGTCACAAGGAAAGTCCACTTGGTTTCAGAAATTGCATTTTTTCTGGGTTGTCTGGACAATGTGTGTCCAACCCAAGTGAACTGTACCAATGAATCAGAGACAGAGCAACTACACAACAGTTTCTGACAGGAAGTGCCCTGATGAAACTACAGGTGAGCAGAAAGTAGCCAACCATTTTGAATTTGACTGAGTGCCCAGCATTAACACCTTTATGCTTATGAAAAGTGCCTTGGGACCTTTAATGACCAGAGGTGGTCAGGTCCTTGGCCATCACCAGAAGCACAGTGCCTCTTCTACCTTGAAAAGATATTGATTCCAAAGGAAGAGTGCCACCTGCTTAATCACCACCATCCCTTTCTGTAATACACATGCTCTTGAGAGCTCACAGCCAACCACATTACTGACCCTCTTTACCCTGTGATGAGCACAAAGTGCTGCGACTTCCTGAGCAGGTATATAACATTACAAATTAAGAAACCAATGAACAAAACTGACTGCACAAGATAAGATGACATTTGTAGACTATCACATTTTGCAGAAGAGTGACGGCCATTTTTAATTTCACTTAAAGTTACCAGTGCTGTTCAAAAGGCCACAGCCACAGCAGAATTGTTAAAAGACTGTCTCACTCAAGGAACACTGTTGTTAGTCAGATGTCTCCAATGGACTGTGTTGGTTTACACAAGGGAATCCAACTTCATGTTTAAAAACTCTAATTTTTGTTTTGAATCTCTATAGGCAGTGCATATAGTGGAGGGGGGTCACAAAATGTCGCAGACCTTAGAAAAAAATGTTTTTTTAATTGAGCCGGGTTGCTGAAGGGCACACTTTAAGCACTGTTTGACCAAGTGCCTGAAAATGGATTTTGGCTGGGATTCGGAAAGCCCTCCCCAACACACTTTTTTCGGACCATTTTATGCACTGTCTATATGCAGTTAGTAAGTGAGTAATATGAACTTCACTACACAGTAATGAGCATGCACTGAACATGGATTATTTGCACAGTGACTATTGCATTGGTTTTATTTTCACTTTCTGTACTGTACTGTCGTTTAGGTGAACAGTGAATTTTCTACTTCCAGTCACAGAAACAAGTGTAGAAAACCAAAAGAAATGCAAACACGTAACAAACTTTCAAGTGATGGGGGCAAAGATCACCTGTCAGCACATACATGTTGATGATCATAAACTGAAAGTCAATAAAATATTAAACTCTCTCTATAAACTACAATAAAAACCCCATCTTATTTGAAGTTCTGGGGCATAAGAATATAGTAAGAAGGTTAAAACTCTTTGCATTCAGTCTTTTCCCCAAATCCATTTGAGGCAAATCTGAACTGTGAATGCCCCAAGTTTCCCTTTGAAATGAACAGATACAGAAATGGCTAGGATTTGAACAAATGTACTATAAAAACATGTTGCATAAGGAAACACATATCGGCCCAGACATGACAAGAAAAAAAATAAGCCTGATCCTATGATGTCAATGGCAAGATTGTCAATATTTGCAATGGCAGCAAGTTCTGGCCCAATGTGTGTAGTAAGTGGAAGTAAGTGTGGCCAGAAACACTCACTGAAACGAACAAATGCAGATTCTGGCTTAAGAGGAAGAGAGAGACTACCCTACAATCCTCTAGAGTAGGGAGATTCCCATGTACGGAAATATGCAGTAAGCTTCTTCATGCCCCTAGTAGACCATCATTGCCCACCACATGCAGACAGCTGCTATAAGTGTAGACATCCAGTGAAACCTTTATTATAATTCCCGCTACCCTGGTGCAGATTTCTGTCAACAGCAATATTTGACTCCTCCCAAGTTTTCTCAGACCATACTCCATTCCTGAAGTTTGCAGCTCTTTTGAGGATCTATAGCATGAAACCTTTTGAGTGCTGTCTGTGGGTAGGGCAGCAGAGTGCCAAGAAGAATATTGATGGATGCACTGAACACTCCCAGCGTGCAGCCACAGGAGCACATGGCATCAGTGCAAAAGGACTAGGTGGGGCAGGAATGTCTGCACCATTCAGTGTATATCATACTCTTGTGCAATTTGAAAGGAGCCTATCCAGGTTCTTGGTATTAACAGAGATAAAATAACATGGAATGACTGGGTTTGATTTTTTGATGCAAAGGTTGGATGCAGTTATACTGACTTTTATGGGAATTGCGGGGTCTCAGCACTTTATATGATTGAGCTCTTGATAAGTTAAAAATGGACAAAATCCTGTAGCTTATTACTTCTTTTTCAGATAAGAATCTCATTAACGTCGCACAAAAGACACAATGCTTTAGCGTACTGGACAGAGCCAATTTCCTTTCTATTCTCAGCCTCTTTCAATTAAGTGCCAGAGAATATTGAACCATCAAGGAACTACATCTTCGTTAACATCAGTGCCCCATGTCTCGAAGTTCTAATGGAAAGTACCTGGATGATTTCAGGGAGAATTTTGCCTGAGTGAGAATTATTGTGGACTCCAGGGTTTGACCCAGTAACTCTAAGAGAAGAGCAGCCAAGACCTACTGAGTCAGTGTTCTCAGTATTTTCTGAATATCTTCTCACCAATAACATTTTCAGATGATTTTGTTCTAGAGTAATGGAAGCTACAGACATCAAACAGATCAGTGCAGAGCACAAGGCACTGTGGCTAACCTCACGTATCAATGCCCTCTCTTTTGCCTTTCTTTTGTGTGACAGCAAAAACCACAGCGCTGCCAGAGGATCGGTTTGCACCAATCAGTGAACCTCCTTTCACCAATGCAAAGTAGTTTCTAAAAGGTTGGTAATAGCTGTAAAGAAGCAGTTATTTTCACACTTCACTCATTCTACAGATGCAGAAGATTTGGTCTGAATATTGAGAAAAACAGGCTGAAAAACACAAGCTCAGCTTTCTGTTGAGTGCTCTGATGCTTTTTAAAAGTATTTGCGTGTATAAAAAATCCAATCTGTTATTATAAACCAAAATATTTGTTAAAAGCTTCTTTTGGGGAACTACAAAATATGAAATATATTGTCTTTGGCTAAATAGAATAATTTTACAAATTAAGAATTTTCAGTCTGTCAATTGATCTCTTCATGAAGGAGGGATGCAAGAATCAGGTACATACTTCTTAAACGATCATTATCACAATGACTTCAACTAAAGATTATCCATCAGAGAAGGGTTTTGAACCAAAGTACCCAGTTTTTATGACTATGCTAACATCCTTTGCTTTTAATCTGATCCTAAATTGTTTTTTGCATATAATATGAAAAAATAACCATTTCAGATTTCACTGGGAACAAATGGAAAGTGAAAAGGAAACTGCTTTCATTAAAAGTTTTAATAGCATGAATCTCAAGTACTTAAGACATGCTGCATTATGCAATTCAAATATTAATCACTAATGCACAGACACCTCTCTTTAGCATCACACAACTTTACAGAACTTTGCATTTTAAGAAGGATAACGTTGCCCTCTAGCAAACTGTAACCACTTCTGGAATGGGAATATTACGCAACAGAAAGTGGTGGGAAATACCCTATCCAGCTAAAGGGACACAAGAATGTACTAGTTACTCATAAGAATGTACTAAATCTACTCACACTAGAATATGGCCATGACACCAAGCTTAACAGCTCTAACTCTTGCGTGCACATACAAAAATGCCATTGGACCCTTCATGATCACTGTATGGTTAGTTATCCATCTCACTCATTAGATACCACCACCCAGAATCACTATTCCCTATCACCATGTTGTGGCATTGGTTTACTACTACCTAAGACTATGCCAGCACCGGAAAAAAGGTTTTGTTTTTTTCAGTGAGATAACACATACATGATAGTTATCATGTTGTAAAATCATAATGGAGACAAGGCACCTGTAGTTTTTACGATGAGGTAGCGAGGTGAGATCAACACTATACTTCCCAACTGTGGTTGATTTAGTTTAGTTTACCTCACATTAAATCTATACTGCCTTGTCTCCACTAGGATTTTACAGAAGGAAAGTTAATACGCATTAGTTATCCCACAGTAAAAAACACACCTTTTTTTGTCAGGGAAGACAAATGGCATGTCTACACTTAAAATGCTGCAGCAGTGGAGCAGTAGCGCTTCAGTGAAGACACTACTATGCTTACAGAAAAGGAGGACTTGTGGCACCTTAGAGACTAACACATTTATTTGAGCATAAACTTTTGTGAGCTACAGCTCACTTCATCGGATGCATTCAGTGGAAAATACAGTGGGGAGATTTATATACATAGAGAACATGAAACAATGGGTGTTAGCATACGCACTGTAACCAGAGTGATCACTTAAGGTGAGCTATTACCAGCAGGAGAGCGGGGGGGGGGGCCTTTTGTAGTGATAATCAAGGTGGACCATTTCCAGCAGTTGACAAGAACATCTGAGGAACAGTGGGGGGTGGGGGGGGAATAAACAAGGGGAAATAGTTTTACTTTGTGTAATGACCCATCCGCTCCCAGTCTCTATTCAAGCCTAAGTAAATTGTATCCAGTTTGCAAATTAATTCCAATTCAGCAAGTCCCCTTACAGACCTGATAAAAGCCCGGGGTCCAGACATGGTGAAGTGGACAGATGCCGCAAAGAAAGCATTCATGGATCTACAGACAGCCCTCTGCAGTAATCCTGTGCTTATAGTCCCAGACTTCAACAAAGAATTCACTTTACAAACAGATGCATCTGAAGTAGGATTGGGAGCTGTCCTATCGCAGATGGTCGGCGATGAAGAACACCCAATCCTCTACCTCAGCAGGAAACTCCTCCCGAGAGAGCAGAAGTATGCCGTGGTTGAAAGAGAGTGCCTAGCTGTGAAATGGGCCACTTTATTACCTTCTGGGACGACGGTTTACCCTTGTGACCGACCATGCACCCTTCCAGTGAATGCAGCGAAATAAAGAGAAGAATGCAAGGGTGACCAGATGGTTCCTGTCCCTACAACCTTTCCAATTCACCATAAAACACTGGGCTGGAAGCCACCATGGCAATGCAGATGGCTTGTCACGAGTACGCTGCCTGACGTCCCAAGTTGCCCAACCCCGTAGTGTTGAGCAGAGGGGGGGGGATATGTGACAGGGTCAGGCCAGATGGCTATGGGAGAGTAACAGAAGGCAGATATATTAGCCCCAGGCTAAGTAGGTCCCTTTTCCCTGGGTAAGGTAACAGGGAAGGTCCCAGAACAATCAGGAACCTTCTGGAGACAATTAAGACAGGCTGATTAGAACTCCTGCAAGGTAGAGCAGGAACTTTGTCACAACTGGTGTAAGAAGTGGGATCTGGTGTCCACAGCGTGGCGGAAGAAGGAGGGTGTTTGGAAGGGAAAAAAAAAAAGGGAAGAGGGTCTATTTTTATTTTTTGCACCACAATGGAGGAGGTAGTGCAGGCACTGATACAAGCTACGGCTGCCCAGCAGGAGGCTACTCGTGCCCAGGCAGCAGCCCAACAGGAGGCAGTGCGGCTGCAGCAAGAGACTAATTGCCTGCTGATGGAGCAGGCTGCTCAAGACCAGGCTATGTTGCAGGAACTGGTAAACCAGGTAAAGGCCCTTACAGAGCTGAACCGTGGCCATGATGGGACGCAGATCATGCAGGCCAGCAATTGGTTGCAGAAAATGACGCGGGAGGATGATGTAGAGGCATACCTCCTGGCCTTTGAGAGGACAGCCCTACGGGAGGCTTGGCCCTGAGAACAGTGGTCTGGCATCCTCTCTCCATTCCTGTTTGGGGAGGTCCAGAAGGCCTACTATGATTTGCCTGAAGAGGCTGTGGTAGACTACTCCCAGCTGAAACCAGAGATCCTGGCCAGATCTGGGGAAACGACTGCAGTGCGGGCCCAGTGATATCATGAGTGGAGGTACCAGGAAAACAAAACCTCATGGTCCCAATTATATGACCTCATCCATCTCGCACGAAAGCAGTTACGAACTGAGTCCCGGAGTCCGGAGGAGATACTAGAGGTTCTGGTCATCAACTGATACATGAGAGGACTACCGCCAGACCTTCACGCCTTGATAAGCCAGAACGAACCCTCCACCTACGACGAAGTTGTCGCACTGGTAGGCGAAGGACGGCGAGGGAGCTGACCTGACCAGTTAAGGAAGAAGCACCTTGGGTTAAACTAGCAGCACCAAGCCCTAGAGCTTGGGTGACTGAGCCACCAGGAGAACCCAGTGGAAAAAGAGAGGGGCTGAAGGCCCACCAGAAGCCACAAAGAGTCGGAGCACTGAGGGGAAAGAGTATTGTGATGTTAGACTACCCAAACCAAGAGACTGGGGAATGCCTATGGCTCCATACAGATGTTACGCCTGCGGGGAGTGGGGAAACATAGCTGCACAGTGTCCCAATGCTGAGGAGCCTATGCAGTGTAACCTGGGGAACTGGGCAGACCCATGCTCCCTAATCCTCCTTGTGGGGGTCTCAGTAACCCCACATATGTACACTAGACCAGTGAAGCTAAATGGGGTAGAGACCACAGCACTGGTTGATTCGGGGAGTGCTATCACGCTTGTCTCGGGGAAGCTCGTGAAGCGTAGTCGTGAAGCTACTGTGGGCTAAGCGTACGGGGATAACATGCGTCCATGGGACAGTTGGTTATTACCCCACCATCCCAGTAAAAATCGAGATTCAGGGGAATGCTACTGAGGTAGCAGCATGTGTAGTCCCTAAACTCCCATACCCAGTGCTCATAGGGAGGGACTTCCCAGGGTTTGGAGACTTACTCCCAGTAGGGGAATTGGAGAAAGGGGGAAGACCTGAAAGTAGTGAGGCATCCACAGTAGACTGTCAACCCCCAACCTTCTCTGAAATATCCCCAGATTTGTTCTCCACTCCCAGGCAATGTAGAAAGATGAAAAGGGAAAGAAGGGCAGCTAAGGCCTTGGGAACCCGAATACTGGCCCAAAGCCAAAGGGTCGCTCTCGTAGGTAGGCGGACCCGAACAGCTGAAAAGGAGGCCACCCAGGAGGGAGAAGCACCCGAGTCTGACCCACACCCTAACGCCTCTGAACCAGTAGAGGCAACAAAGAATGGCCCCCTAGATCTCAGGCAGATTAGCCCCGGGAGAGGAAATTTTGGACGGGACCAGGCTGAAGACCCAAGGTATGACAACATTAGGAAGGAGGTAACTGAAATAGATGGGATCCCCGTGGAAGGGAAAACCCAGGGACCAGGACCCTACTTCATAATAAAGAAGAATCTCTTACACCGGGTTGCACCAGTACAGGGGCAGAAGGTACAGCAGATCCTAGTACCTCAAAAACACCAGAATGCTGTATTTAAGTCTGGCCCATAGTCATCTTTTTGGGGGGCATTTGGGGGTAGAGAAGACCCTGGCACGGGTCCTGCGACGATTCTTCTGGCCCAGAGTACATGAAGAAGTGCGGAGGTACTGTGCGTCCTGCCCGGAGTGTCAGCTGCACAGTCCCCGTCCCCACTTGAGGGCACCTTTAGTACCCCTTCCCATCAAAGAGGTCCCCTTCGAGCGAATAGCCATGGATCTAGTGGAGAAGACAGCCTGGGGCCACCAATATATACTTGTCGTTCTGGATTATGCTACTCGCTACCCAGAAGCCGTCCCCCTGCGGAACACAGCCTCTAAAATGATAGCTAAAGAGTTGGTGGGGATCTTTGCCCGAGTGGAGCTACCAAAGGAGATATTAAAAGACCAAGGTACCCCATTTATGTAGAAGCTAATGAAGGATCTCTGTACGCTGCTCCATATACATACCCTGAGAACTTCAGTCTATCGTCCGCAGACTGATGGGCTGGTAGAAAGGTTTAACCGAACCCTCAAGGCAATGATAAGGAAAGTGGTAAGTTGAGACGGGAAGGATTGGGACACCCTACTACCCTACCTTATGTTTGCAATCCAGGAGGTACCTCAGGCCTCAACTGGGTTTTCCCCCCTTTGAATTATTATACGGACACCACCCCTGTGGCATACTAGATATTGCAAAAGAAATCTGGGAAGAGGAACCCAATGAGGGGAGAAATATAATTGACCATGTGTTGCAGATGCGAGAACGGATAGCCCGGGTCACCCCTATTGTACAGGAACATTTGGAAAAGGCTCAGGAGGCCCAGCGAACCCATTACAATCACCAGGCAACAGTCTGACAGTTCCAACCAGGGGATTGGGTGATGGTGTTGGTAGCCGCGGCAGAAAGCAAGCTTTTGGCCCAATGGCAGGGGCCCTATGAGGTGGTTGAACCCGTGGGGGAAGTAACCTACAAGGTGCTGCAGCCACGATTCCGGAAACAAGAACAAATTTATCACATTAACCTCTTAAAGCCTTGGCACCAACGAGAGGCATGTGTAGTGGCCCAATAGACTCCGATCCAGGGAAATAATATGCAGGAGCAGATCAGGATATCCACTGATCTGACACCAAACCAGAAGAAGGAGGTAACTGAGATGATCAACCGATACCAGGACGTGTTTTCAACCAAACCAGGCTGGACCACCGAAGCATATCACCACATTATCACAGACCCTGGGGCAAAGGTAACTTTCAGGCCCTATTGGGTCCCAGCAGCAAAAAGGGAGGAGATCAAGGCAGAGGTAAAAAGGATGTTGGAGCTGGGAGTCATCAAAAAGTCCCACAGTCAGTGGTCAAGCCTGATGGTGTTGGTGCCCAAATCCGATGGCGCCAGTAGGTTTTGTAATGACTTTCGCCGGCTGAATGAGATATCCAAATTCGATGCATACCCCATACCCCGTATCGATGAGTTAGTTGACCGCCTGGGCAATGCCCGATTTTTGACCACCCTTGATTTAACAAAGGGATACTGGCAGATTCCCCTTGCCAAAGATGCGAAAGAAAAGACGGCATTCTCTACACCAGAGGGTCTGTTTCAATATACTGTTCTTCCTTTTGGACTGCATGGGGCACCTGCCACCTTCCAGCATCTTATGGACAAGTTCCTATGGCCCCATACCAGTTATGCAGCAGCATACCTGGATGATGTGATTATTCACACCCCTGACTGGGAAACCCACTTAGGAAAGGTGGAAGCGGTTCTGGACACACTAAGACAGGCTGGCCTCACAGCCAACCCAGCCAAGTATGCTATAGGGCTAGCCGAGGTTAAATACCTTGGCTACATTGTAGGAATGGGCATGGTCAAGCCCCAACTAAACAAACTAGAGGCTATCCAAAATTGGCCCCGGCCAAATTGGAAAAAGCAAGTCCGGGCATTCCTGGGTGTGGTGGGGTACTACCGACGATTTATTCCCCACCCCAAATATGGCGATCAGCTGAACCCTGAGCATGTGGCCAAGATTCATCCTCCTAGGCTGTGTCTATGTTATACTATTCCCCTCGCCCCTTCACATCTCCCACCATAGTGTAAACAGGGCACTGGCATCTTTATTTAACCCTGCTCAGAGCAGATCTTGGCAGCAGAGTGGTAAGATCTCTGGCTGCCATCCAAACCCTGTCTACATTGGAGCTCCTGTGTCCTGTAGCTGCCACTACTAATGCAGCTGCATCTGTAGTATTGCAATTAAGTGTATTTAAGGCCTAGAATGTACCTCCTTCCAAAATAATCTTCAGTTAACCTTCCCATATATTCCTGTGATTTCTAAACACAACACAAGTCTTAAGCACAACCATCTGACAAATAAGAACTGGATGCTGGGCCACTATTAACACAAGCTATTGTGTTTTTAGCTTGAAGGGGAAAATTGAACATTAAAGAATTATTCTGCCTTCTGTGGCTTGAACTACGACGAAGGCAAAAATATTATCAAACACAACCCTGAAGCAAATGCTGCTAGTAAACACTTAATCTCTCTTATCTGAAGCATTTCCATGACTACAACACTGAGAGTGGACACTTCCGGTCTTCTACTCTGCCTGCAGTAGGGTCTTCACAACACGTACACTTCTGAACACCTAATGTGTAGCCGCATATTAACAAACTCTTGTTTCTGTGCCCCTCTTCCAGCAACAGATGGTCTTAATGCAATGCACTGGTGCTGTTTCATTGTGCAGGGAGCATATGAAGAGGCAGTAGCACAGCTCTACACTAGGAAAATGACGACTAATTCTTTGTACCAATTGGCCATTCTTTTGGGGCTGTAACAGTGGCCATAGATCAGCAGTGTAACCTAGTAGCAGGTAGGGCTGCAAATAGGGTTGTCAAGCGATTAAAAAACTTAATCGTGATTAATCACGCGATTAAAAAAATTAATTGTGAGTAATTGTGTGATTAATAGTGCTGTTAAACAATAATAGAATACTATTTATTTAAGTATTTTTGGATGTTTTTCTACATTGTCAAATATATTGATTTCAATTAAAACACAGAATACAAAGTGTACAGTGCTCACTTCACATTTATTTTTGATTACAAATGTTTGCGATGTAAAAAACAAAAGACATAGTATTTTTCAATCCACCTAATACAGGTACTGTAGTGTCATCTCTTTGTCATGACACTTGAGCTTACAAATGTAGAATTATGTACAAAAAAACCCTGCACTCAAAAATAAAACAATGTAAAGCTCTAGAGCCTACAAGTCCACCCAGTCCTACTTCTTGCTCGGTCAATCACTCAGACAAACAAGTTTGTTTACATTTATGGGAGATAATGCTGCCCTCTTCTTGTTTATAATGTCACCTGAAAGTGAGAACAGGCATTCGCATGGCACTGTTGTAGCCGGCATCGCAAGATATTTACATGCCAGATGCACTAAAGATTCATATGTTCTTTAATGCTTCAACCACCATTCCAGAGGACATGCATCCATGCTGATGACAGGTTCTGCTCGACAATGATCCAAAGCAGTGTGGACCAATGCATGTTCATTTTAATCATCTGAGTCAGATGCCACCAGCAGAAGGTTGATTACTTTTTTGTTGGTGGTTTGGGTTCTGTAGTTTCTGCATCGGAGTGTTGCTCTTTTAAGACTTCTGAAAACATTCTCTACACCTCGTCCCTCTCAGATTTTGGAAGGCATTTCTAATGTAGTGCCAATCTTTAAAAAAGGGAAGAAGGAGGATCCTGGGAACTACAGGCCAGTCAGCCTCACCTCAGTCCCCGGAAAAATCATGGACCTGCTCAAGGGTCCTCGAGGAATCAATCCTGAAGCACTTACATGAGAGGAAAGTGATCAGGAACAGTCAGCATGGATTCACCAAGGGAAAGTCATGCCTGACTAATCTAATTGCCTTCTATGACGAGATAACTGGCTCTGTGGATGAAGGGAAAGCAGTGGACGTGTTATTCCTTGACTTTAGCAAAGCTTTTGACACGGTCTCCCACAGTATTCTTGTCAGCAAGTTAAAGAAGTATGGACTGGATGAATGCACTATAAGGTGGGTTGAAAGTTGGCTAGAATGTCGGACTCAACGAATAGTGATCAATGGCTCCATGTCTAGTTGGCAGCTGGTGTCAAGTGGAGTGCCCCAGGGGTCGGTCCTGGGGCCGGTTTTGTTCAATATCTTCATAAATGATCTGGAGGATGGTGTGGATTGCACTCTCAGCAAATTTGCGGATGATACTAAACTAGGAGGAGTGGTAGATATGCTGGAGGGCAGGGATAGGATACAGAGGGACCTAGACAAATTGGAGGATTGGGCCAAAAGAAATCTGATGAGGTTCAATAAGGATAAGTGTAGGGTCCTGCACTTAGGACGGAAGAAACCAATGCACCGTTAGAGACTAGGGACCGAATGGCTAGGCAGCAGTTCTGCGGAAAAGGACGTAGGGGTGACAGTGGACAAGAAGCTGGATATGAGTCAGCAGTGTGCCCTTGTTGCCAAGAAGGCCAATGGCATTTTGGGATGTATAAGTAGGGGCATAGCGAGCAGATCGAGGGACGTGATCGTCCCCCTCTATTCGACATTGGTGAGGCCTCATCTGGAGTACTGTGTCCAGTTTTGGGCCCCACACTACAAGAAGGATGTGGATAAATTGGAGAGAGTCCAGTGAAGGGCAACAAAAATGATTAGGGGTCTGGAACACATGAGTTATGAGGAGAGGCTGAGGGAACTGGGATTGTTTAGTCTGCAGAAGAGAAGAATGAGGGGGGATTTGATAGCTGCTTTCAACTACCTGAGAGGTGGTTCCAGAGAGGATGGTTCTAGACTATTCTCAGTGGTAGAAGAGGACAGGACAAGGAGTAATGGTCTCAAGTGGGGGAGTGGGGGAGGTTTAGGTTGGATATTAGGAAAAACTTTTTCACTAGGAGGGTGGTGAAACACTGGAATGCGTTACCTAGGGAGGTGGTAGAATCTCCTTCCTTAGAAGTTTTTAAGGTCAGGCTTGACAAAGCCCTGGCTGGGATGATTTAATTGGGGATTGGTCCTGCTTTGAGCAGGGGGTTGGACTAGATGACCTCCTGAGGTCCCTTCCAACCCTGATATTCTATGATTCTATGATTCTTAAGCCTTGGGTCGAGTGCTGTTGCTATCTTTAGAAATCTCACTTTGGTACCTTCTTTGCGTTTTGTCAAATCTGCAGTGAAAGTGTTCTTGAAATGAACAATGTGTGCTGGGTCATCATCTGAGACTGCTATAACATGAAATATATGGCAGAGTGTGGTTAACACATAGCAGGAAACATACAAGTCTCCCCCAAGGAGTTCATTCACAAATTTTATTAACACATGATTTTTTTAATGACAGTCATCAGTGTGAAAGCATGTCCTTTGGAATGGTGGTTGAAACATGAAGGGGCATACAAATGTTTAGCATATCTGGCAGGTAAATACCTTGCAATGCCGGCTACAAAAGTGCCATGCGAACGCCTGTTCTCACTTTCAGGTGACATTGTAAATAAGTGGGCAGCATTATCACCCATAAATGTAAATAAACTTGTTTGTCTTAGTGATTGGCTGAACAAGAAGTAGGACTGAGTGGACTTGTAGGCTGTAAAGTTTTACACTGTTTTTTTGTTTTTGAGTGCAGTTATGTAACAAAAAAAATCTACATTTGTAAGTTGCATTTTCATGATAAAGAGATCGCACTACAGTACTTGTATGAGGTGAACTGAAAAATACTATTTCTTTTATCATTTTTACAGTGCAAATATTTGGAATAAAAAATAATAACATAAAGTGAGCACTGTACACTTTGTATTCTGTGTCATAATAGAAATCAATATATTTGAAAATGTAGAAAAACAACCAAAAATATTTAATACATTTCAATTGGTATTCTATTGTTTAGCAGTGCAATTAAAACTGTGATTAATCATGATTAATTTTTAAAATCATGATTATTTTTTGAGATAATCGTGAGTTAATTGTGATTAATCAACAGCCTTAGTTGCCAAATTTCTAATCGCATAAACCTGAACACCCTTGCCCCGACCCCTGCCCTGAGGCCCCACCCCCACTCACTCCATCCCCTGTCCCTCCGTCGCTCACTCTCCCCCACCCTCACTCACTTTCATTAGGCTGGGGCAAGGGGTTGGGGTGCAGGAGGGAGTGAGGGTTCCGGCTGTGGGTGCGGGCTCTGGAGTGGGGCTAGAAATGAGGAGTTCAGGGTGTGGGAGGGGGATCTGGGCTGGAGCAGGGGGTTGGGGTGCGGGAGGGGGCTTCAGGCTGAGGCCGAGGGGTCATGGGGGGGAAAGGGGACTCAGGGCTGGGGCAGAGGGTTAGGGTGCGGGAAGGGGTTTGGGATGTGGGCTCTGGGAGAGAGTTTGGGTATGGGAGATGGCTCAGGGCTGGGGCAGAGGGTTGGGGTGTGGAAGGGGGTGCGAATCACTAATTCCAGGCAGCAGCACTCGCAACTTGCAGGTCACATTTATATTAAACATGCATTTTTAATTATAGATGTTTTAATAAATGGTTAATAAATTATTACAGGTTCTTATAGATCAAAAGGTTGATTATAGCCATCTATAGTACCTTCAACAGATGTGCTTACAACCACTACTGTAACATTTCTCATTTCTGTAACATGCTTATAACTTCTATTAATCATTTAATAGCCCCTTAGAAACTATATATTTTTAATAAAAGTCACAGTATATTAAGGAGATATCAATATAAAGTGTGAGTTCTTTTAAAAAAAATACAGATTCGGTAGATCACTCAGTTTTTACCAGCAAGCACATTCACCCCAAAAGCTAATGGATATTTGAAAAACTTCACTGCACAATCATGCATCACTGCACGTTGCTTCCAGTCCTTGTGACAACCCTTGCAGCTTCAGCATGCAATGAGTATGTCTGCACTGCAATTAAAAGCCCACAGGTGGCCCATGGCAGCTGACTCGGGTGCATAGGGCTCAGGCTAAGGGACTGTTTAACTGTGATGTAGAAGTTTGGTCTTGGGCTGGAGTGCGGTCTCTAGGACACTGCAAGGTGAACAGCATTTAATAAGTAATGCCTCTCTCCTCCTGTCCTGTTCAAATATCTACTAAAATAATGGCCTGATTATAAGAACTGGTGGGACACAGCACCTCTAACATTCAGCCCCCACATACTTTAATAAGCAGAATCCTATTATCTCTCTACCAGTTCCTCCTCAAGTGAGAGCCCTACATATCAGCCTACAATGGCTCTGGTTAAAATGTTTGGGGAAATAGTGGAAGCTGTAGTTTTTCCTCACAGATTTTAACAGTCTGACTCTTGGAATGGGCTATTGATAATGTAATGGGAGCAGCCACATGAATTGGGGCAAAAGTAAATGCTTTGCCTACACTCTCTATCTGCTAGCTCCCAGCTGCGAACTGCAGCAGAACCAGTGAAGGAAAGACTCTGAGCCATGTACTCAAACTCCCTTCTCCCTTTGCAATGACTTCCTCTTCACTATCTGGCTTGGGGATAAAGGAACAGAACCTGCTCTTCTTGGAATCAATTGGAGTTTTAGTATTAACTTCAACAGGACCAGGAGCAGGCCCAAACGAGATAATTTATCATCTGTGTTAACGTATAAATATGTTATAATATAATACAAATACGTCCAGTGCTTCAAGAATGCACTGGAAATGGCCCCAGTAATAAGAATCTGTGGTTCACATCATTTTCTGAATATAGCCCTGGGGGTTTAAGCAGCCAAAAAGTGAACTAGAATCAATGTTATTCTGAGGAAGCCCAAAAGCAAAACTAGAACCTTCCTGCTCCTTATCACTCTATCCTAATAGGCACAGTTGGAAATGTAAAGTGAAGAGAAAGTTAAATGCAGAAATAAACTGAATTATACAGAATGAGAATATTTTAATATTACAAGACTATGAATATGCAAAATGAAAGAAACAAACACTACTGGGCCCTTTGAACAGAATAAAAAGAAGCATAATAATAATTGTTTAAACTTATAAATATTTGGGAAACTGCAGTGTTGGGAAGCAGCTTTAGTACTTCTGTTATTCTACAGTGTTGTGGTTTCAAAGCCAAAGACAGCTGTCCCAGGCACTGACACTCAAGAGAATAAGAGATGGAAAAAAACCCCCACCAAAACAAAACAAAAAACCAGAAGACTAACAAAAGGGGAACTGCTGGGAAAACGGAGCCTTGTTCATCTAACCAAGGAACAGTGGAGTCCTTTAAAATATCACTTTGTTTATATTTTCTGATCTACTTCTTACCACACTTCATGGCACCAAATTATTTGGATAAAACTTGCTAAAAAGATTTATCCCTCAATTCTGAAAGAATATAGTGGTTAAAAACAAGGTTCCAGATTATTTAGTCTTGGAGACTGAAGCCCTCTTGTCTACCAAGGGAACAGATAGAAGCCACACAAGCTTCTCCACACTGCCCTTCCAACATGCCTCAACCCTAACCTGAAGCAACCACAGTGAGAAGTTTGAACTTCAAGTCATTCAGTACCCGGACCAACTCTGTTGATGCTGCTAATTCTGACAGTACTTTTGTGGTGGTGGCAGCTGTCCCCTGGGAGCTAAACTGAGATTACCAAGTCATTTTACCACCTATCTATAAGCAGGTAATGATTTTCAATCACTATAGACCTGTGTGGGATTTGAACCAGTGATTAAAGAGGAGGGAAAGTGCTGTATCTTGGAGCCACCTCACCGCCCTTAAACATTTAACTCTCACCTATATTCATTGGTAGGGTCCTGTACATCTTGGGTTACACAAGAAATGAGAAATGGGTAGATGCTAACAAATATTAGCCACCCATAGATAAAGCCCAAAGTTGGTTTTCCCTCCATTTCCCCCTCAGGCTCTCTAACAGAGATAAATTTATCACAGTTTAAAAAAAAACTTTGATAGGTATTAAATCTTTAAAATCCCAAAATCTTTATTTGTACACCAGCATTGTCCATAATGTCAGCATCACTCTGAGAAGAGCTCCTTAGTTAAAGAATCCTGAAAGAGGAGCAGGGAGGTGGGGAGTACATAATGCAACAGTGCTTTAACAATGATACATGAGTGTCTGAGGTTTCAAGCCCACTACCCAGTATTTGATCTTAGCAATAACACTTCATGCAAAAGCATGCAGTACAGCCCCTTCCATTCCCCTCTGCTAAATGCTGATTGCCATGCACCAGGATGACTGAATGGAAATATATTATGAGACTGAAAGGATACCTCAACGTTATTAGGCCTAAAAATGGACCTACCTTGACATAGTCCCCATACTGAAGGCCTTACCTTAAAGAGGGACATTCACACTGAAGCAAACTTGAAAAGAGAGAACATTTACACAAAAAGAAATTTACTTGGCCAGTAATTTCCTGTGTTCCCTTTGCTATAATTTAAGGATATTGTATTTTAAGAAGGGTTTTCTTCCCCAAAGCCCAACAGTGAAGTCATAATTCTGCATTTATGACATCACAGTCCACTGCCATGGAAATTACAGTGGTGCCAGAAATGCAGCATTGTGACTTGACAGCAGAAGGACAAGAAGCCCTCATTAAAAAGCACAAATATCGTTGCTCATTAGCAATCAACGTAAGAAAATAAATCTAAAACATGGGAAGATTAAAATGATTTCTATTTCAGTCTAATATATTTGCAAGTTTTTTCCAGAAAGAAAGTCCCTCTTTAAGGATTCCAGCCACATTTCATTGTAACCTGACATTTGCGGCAGCAATTGAAAAATAAATATACACCTGGCTTACTGAACAAATTTTCAGTGGCTCTCCATTGAGGCATCTGCAAAATAAGCATCTTTTGTATGTGCAACTTTGCATGTTTGTATGTGCAAATAAGGTAACTGCACACGCAAAGGGCCTACTTGCACTCACCATTTATTACCCAATTTTCACACATTTGTGTGCATGCAGATAAGTATTTAGACATTCACAGGCGCATTAATGAAGCTCTGCTGAAGATTTTAGTAACTTTTCACTTGTGAAAAAAAATCACTCATGCACATTTTCTCCAGTCATAGCAAGTGCATTGGCTAGTTCTAAAATTTGATATTTGTGGGGTGATTTTATTTTGAATCTTTGCTGCAGCACAAAATTAAAACAAAATACATTGCTGGCATCCTTAAGATAAGACTTATAAGGAGGAATAGATTTAGGAAGAAAGATTTAAAAGAATGATACATATACACTGTTACTTTGAGAATGATAACTAAGGGGGACGGAGCTATGATAACTGCTTATGATTATTTCAAGGTTGCAGGTAGTAAAAAGAGATAGCAACTCTTTAGGGTGATTGTACAAATGACCACAGGAAAGTTTAGGCTATCCAGAGAAATCTCTTAACACTGAGGTCTGTTATACTGTAGAACAGTCTCCCAAGGGAAGTGATGCAAATGTTGTCATTAAGAAAATATAAAACTGCATTCAACTTGAGCATACGTAATTTAATAACAATATTTCTCAACTGTATGGCCCCTTCATTGGAGGATATCAAAGTGCCTTATACAGGTGGGTAAGTATTACTAGCCCCATTTTACAGATATGAAAACGGAGGTATGGAAAGTCTAGGTAATTTATCCACAGTCACACAGTTAGCCAGTACAAAAGCTGCTAAAAGAACCTAGGTCTCCTCTCAGTCCTCTCGTTCCAACCTCTAGACACAGTGCTGCCTCCCAGAGCCTTTAGAATTATTTTGTTATCTCTGGTTTTATAGTCACAATAAAAATGCATTGCTACAGGCACTGATAAAATCATCACAGTACCATACTTTGGTTTCACAGCCAAACAGAGATCCCCACCCCGCAGGGTAAACACTTGGTTTACCAAGCATTGTATTGGTGTCCAGCTCAGTGTTCCTCAACATTTCCAGGGTGGCGACCCCTTATTCAAAGGGAAACATTTTCCAACCCTCTTAAATTTATTATAAAAGAAGGGATAAAAAAGTCTAAGGGCTAACCACTGTAACCCTATACAATTTATTTGTGGATGTATTTAGAGAGAGGATATGGGATCTGAGAGGGAAAGATTTTCTTTGCTTTAGATTGCAACAAAACTTTCAACAACTTGTGGCCCACCCTGATTGCCTTTTGTGACCCATCCCCCAGAGGCTGTGACCCAGTGATTGAGAAACACCAATCTAACTTAAGTAGTAATTTTGCTGCATCCATGTTAATTATACAGGAAAAAGAAGGAAGAATAAACGGCTGATTTTCAGAGATGTTGTACATCTGAAGCTCCAACTGACTTCACCCAGGTGAGCTGTGAATTTAGGGTTAGAACTTTCCCCCAGCTTCAGTGGGCAAGTGGGACTGGGATAGAGTGGGTCCTGGATCATAGTATCATTCTTTCCTTCCCCCCGATACACACAAAAGCCCTTTTGTGGATGCTTCACTATTTGATGGACTGATGTGTGGGAGGTGGTGGGTCAGGAATGCAACCATACTGGAAACCCATGGGACTTTTGTGGACAAATGAATGCTTTGCACCAATTTTCTCATTCACCGTGTGAGACCCCTCCTTCGGGCGGGGGAAATTATCTTGTCAAATCAGATTAATGGGAAAAGGCCACGCTGCCATGCAGCTAGAGAGGGATGGAGAGCAGAAAGCCAGCCTGGATACTTAAGGCCTTTGTGGCTCTTGGGGGATTAGCTCTTTCATTGTTGGAAGCCACAAAAACACCCTATGGCTGGAGATAGGAGAACACTTGGCCTCCCCAAATGGAAGAATCCTGTGGCAGTATTGTGCCTGGTGGGGTGAACTGTCCCTTAGCCCCTATTCTGGAGGACAGGGTTTATGGTTCAAAGTGCAATTATAATAATCTAATTTGCCCCTCTATGAAAAGCAGCAGGGATGAATTCTATGACACAGGAAAATTCAAGAAGTTCTTTGAACTCAAGCAAAAGCTTTTTAAGAATAATGGAAATAAACCTTAAGAGACACTATCAAGGTCACCAGGGCCTATATTTAACTCCTTACCTCCGTTTGCAAAGTCCATTTAATTTCTATTATTTTCCCACAAACAAATGCTTCAATACTATTTTTGTTTTAAAAACAAACAAAACCTTATAGCATCCCTATGCATGAGAAGCACCTGGAGAACTAGAGCAGTGAGCACACTAAAGGAATTCACTTCACCTGCATAAGCGGGGATCCCATTGCCCTTCCCTGACCCACAACTATGCTATACTCTGTGTCACTCTTAGTAGTCTGCTCCTTAGCCCTTCAATGATATTGCTCTGCCCATGGCTCCCCCTGTACAAATGGCCTTCGAAGGGTCTTCTGTGCCTGGATGATTTTCATCCCAAGGCTGAAAACCGAAGATAGTTTAGGAAAGAGATTTGCGTTTTTAATCTTCCAAGGGATCATTAGAATCAATAAATAATTTTGAAAATGATGGAAAATCCTTGACAATATCCTTTTAATTGAGAAAGGTAAATTACTTGGATACAACCAATGGCTGAATAAACTTCCATAAACCTCATTGGAAGCTTCACTGCCATGAAAGTTGCGGAGTCGCTTGTAATAGGCATAAATCGTATTTTCTGTAATGGTAGAAATACAGAAAGACTGGCTAATGAACAGCCATGCAGCTGCTTCTTACAAATCCAAGTGGAAGATTCAAAGATCAGTTCTAATGGCTGGTGAGTTGAAAGTGACATATTGGACCAATTTCAGAGTAGCAGCCGTGTTAGTCTGTATTCACAAAAAGAAAAGGAGTACCAGTAGAAGAGGTTGGGAGCATGACCATTACTGCATACCCCAGATATTGTCCTTTCTAATAGCTGCTATAGTTTCCTCTATCACTCTGCAGAGGGATCTTTGCCCTCTTTGAAACAGGGACTGATCCAAAGCCCAACAGATTCAATGGGAGTCTCTCTTGGCATTGATATCAATGAGTTTTGGATCACGCCTACAGTAAGCACAGCAAGAATAAAAGCCAGTATGGATGGAAAGGATTGCCAGGATATGTCAGGAATTCTCCCACATTTCTAGGGTTTCTGGGGTAACACAGGTATAGCTGAGTCAGAATTTACTCTAGATATTTACTCAGAATTAATTCCAATGCTGATGCCTCAGTCACCTCCTTTGGCAGATTATTCTATTGACCTCAGTGTTCGACCATTTTCCCTAATGTCTTAAGTTTCCCTTTTTTAAAAATTTAAGGCCTTTATTTGCAATTTTATTACCCATAATTCACTTAAATCAATATCCCTCTTTTCTTACTTCCTCAAATATCTATGATACAGGTAGATAGCAAAATCCCCCTTAGTCATCTTAGGTCTTGGTCAGAAAACAGCTGCACATTGTGTAAATATGTTCCTCCTTTGCACAGGCACCACTATATATGTGTATGCAAATCTGGAATTTCGATACACACACGACTAGATAGGCATTGTGTGCATTTGAAGCTATGTGCATTCACAGTGCATGTAAATGTGTGCCTATTTTCTGACTACAAATCAGGCCTCTTGTCTCAAAGGTGTTCTCACTATGTTAAGTCTTCCTAACCTCACAGTTGTATATCAAGCCGTTTCATCCTTTTACATTTTTAGATGACATTCTTAATCAATCAATATTTCCTTCACAGAATTGCAAGAAGTTAAAAATTGTAGAGCACTTCAAGTGCACCTTTGTCAGGATTGAAAACAGTCAAGTTTATTAAATTGAATCAAATTTAAAGAGGAATTCTATATACTTTCCATTCCATTTGTTTTAGTCTTCTGTACTTTCACCCTTCCACCTTTTACTGAATGTATGTGCAATCTTTCCTAGATTGGTGTCCATATAAAATCTTCTTCTGGATTATTTATGAAGATATTACATTTTATTGGCCTAACACTGACCCATCTGGATCTCACTGGATGTACCTCCGACTTGAGGTTGCACTGTTTATAATTGTGTTCTCATTGTGTAATCCTTTTGTCAACACTCAATACATGTCACACTTTTCTTTTCCAATTGATATCACTTTTCCGAGTAAGAGGTGCAGTAAAACTTTCTGATGATCTTGCCTGGGGATTCTAATAAAACAGGGAAAAACCAAACGGGTGCAAAACTATGGAGCTGGCACAAAATAATCACATAGTATAATTAATTATGCATGGTGCACTTTGAGAGTGGGGAGATGCTAACTGTAAGAACTGATAGAGTCAAGTTAGAAGAGAAGTTATCCTTGATCTACTTTTTATTCAGAGGGAGGAACAGATTGAGAACGAGAAAATAATAGACCAGACTATAACATTTTTGAATTCACCATTGTAAGGAAAGGTTTCACAGAAAGAAGCTGTACAAGGCTACTAGATTTCAGGAAGGCAAAGTCTGGAGAACTAAGAAAGCTGGTCAATAAGGTGTGATGAGAAGTATGGAAATCCAAAACTGTGGAAGCAGCCTGAAGGATCATAAAAACCAGCATAATTACGGTGCAATATATTACCCCTACAAGTAAGTATTTCAGGAGCCACCAGTTGCCACTCTAGCTTTACAAGGAACTGCTTAGAGGTCACCAGCAAATCTCAATGGAAACGGAAGAGGTAACCAAACAAAAATATTAACAGTGATGTAAGGAAAAAGGAGCAAATATGCAAAAGGAGTTAAGGCTATCAAAAGGGTGTGAAAGGAAATAAAAATGGCTTTTGCAATATATTGGGAGAGAAAGAATTATCAGAAAGAAAGGAGGCCCATTAACATATTAGGAGGGGTTATATCAATGATCAGTCAAAATGGCTGAGATACTGAATTCTTTTGGTTTTTAATAAGAAGAAAAACAAAAAATCATTTGGACAATTAAATAATGAAGATCTTGCAAAATGGCTATTGATAAAGTAGAGATAAGGAAATACCTAGAAAAAATGAATGTATGCAAAACTACCAGTAGATAATATGCATCCTGAGATATTAAGGAAAAATAGCTGACAGACGTACTGGATCACTGACAATTAGTTTCAGAAATCTCTAGGGAACTAGGGTGATATTGGTGGCCTGGGGTAAAGCAAGTGTGGATTCATTTAAAACTTTACCTTGAGTGTTGGTCAGTCCATTACTAGAAAAATGTTGACAAACAGGACAGGTTTAGAGAAGAGCAAAAAAAAAAAAATGATTATGGGATGAAAGGACATGTCTATGTGGAAATGTTAAAAGAGCTAGATATATCTAGGCTGGCTAAACCTGGACTAAGACTTAACTGTTTACAAATATTTGATGGGTGTGAACAATGAATGGGAAGAAATTAATGAGGAGAGTACGAGGGGGTAAAATTTGAGCTAAATTGGATGAAATTAGGAAAGGGAAGATTTAGATTTAAATTTTGACATATTCCTGTGAGTGAAATCTATTTGGTAGTGGCATATTCTCCAAGTGAAGTGGTGAAAGCCCAGTCACTTGGGATATATGCACCTACATGGTCATACCACAGAGGAAAATTCTGCATAGACACATGGGACAGACTAGATGACTTAACAGGTCTTTTCTGCACCTAATTTTTATGACACTTGGATTCATTGGGCCTAATGTTTTTTAATATCTTCATAAACTCTCTGAAGAAAGACACAAACAGAACATTGATCATACTTGCAGACAAGACCAAACAGTACAATAAAGAGGGAACAAAATTAAAAGAAGCATGAGGGTTTCCAAAGCTTTGGCACCCAGTGGAAAATAATATTTTCGGATTAGGTATAAAAGTACCATACGTGCAGTGCGATAGTCAAGAGTCTGTTCTTTCATTAGACTCTAAGCCAATGTTTTCAAATACCTCATCATAAAATTTGCCATACATATTCTTAGCCCAAAAGCTGACATTTTTGTAAAATATAAATACATCTCATTTGTTTGGTGATTTTCATTTAGAGGAAGAAAAGAATAATGAAAACTATTTTGCCTGGGTTCGGTTGCTTTAGAAGAGAGGTGGATGTTTATTTACATTTGTTAATTTAAAATGTGATACTTTATTATTACTTAGTAACAGATAGGTATCTGGACATAACTAGACCATTAAACATTTATCTTTCCTTTATTGGTTTTAGTCCTTAATGTTGTTTTATTATATTTGTATTTGATGTAATCAGAAACATTTTCCTAAATACCACAACCACAAAGGTTTACCAAGGTGGGACTATTGCATAATTCCTACTAAGAATGTATATAACTTGAAACACATTCCTCAGACTGAGATATCCATAGAAACTGAGGAAAAGCTTTAAAATAGGATTGTGGGCTCTCTTCAGTTTGCAAAGAGACTGAATACAAAAATGTTACAGTGTATTCTAATCGGACACTTACCTTCAGAGGAACCAATACCAGGGCAATCTCTTCAGCAAGGCACTTACTCTGTTATTTCAACTTCAGGTGCATAGTTTCTTAATACAGCAAAAGAAACCAACAAGTACAAATTTTTAACCAAGTTATCTCTAGAGTTTACTCAAACTGCTACTTACAATCCGAGGTTTGAAGGGTGGCTTGATTTTCCTTTGTTCTAGAAGAACCCAGTCAATTTCCTTAAAGAACGGATGCTGTTTAATCGCGTCCTCCCCATTTTGCGATGCCACACAGCCTAGTCGCTTATTTGGGTTTTTTGTCATGAACTGGGGAAAGGAGAAGTTACAAAATATTAGTGACATATGGTTCATAACTATTTGCAATCCAACCACACATTCTCAGTGCAGCTCCTTGTAAGGATACTCTCCTAGAAAGGGCTGTATTTCCTGCATGAGTGATAGGAATCCCTCTAGGGGAACTCATCTGAGACTCCTACTTGTAAATCTCATGGGGAAAGGCTCCCTCAACAATTTCAGGAATTTCCTAATTTCACCTGGGTGGGAACAGACTCCCTTTCAGTATTTCTACTCCTACTTCCAGTGTTAGACAAAACTGGTAAATACAGCAGCAAACTATTAAACCCTCCAGAGTCATCTTCAGGATAAAGAAAAGGAGTACTTGTGGCACCTTAGAGACTAACCAATTTATTTGAGCATAAGCTTTCGTGAGCTACAGCTCACTTCATCGGATGCATAAAGGATAGAAGTTCAGGGAGGCTATTATTTTAGCCACTCTGATTTTCTCTGCCATAAATATTATTTTAGATTTGTTAATTCAATTGTCAATTCAAGAATTGTTAATTCAATTGCTTTTCTTGAATTCATACGATCACAATATGGATGCTGTAGCAGACATGCTGGAGATGGAAGAAAAGGTGCAGGGACCTCGTCCTTAATTCCCAGCGCTCCCACAAAGGACGTAGGCATAATTTATTTGTTTGCACTGGCAGTGCTAGAAGGAGACTAAGTCACACTCTAAGCAGCTGCCAGAGGGAGTGTATTCGCATCCTGGAGTGGGCTGGGGCATGGCTCTGCACCACCCTTACACAAGAGCCAGTGGCTCTGAGACTTGGCTGAAGAGAACATAGCCTATGACTATTCTCTACATGTGTAGCAAAAGCTGCTGATCGTGAGTTCTACTCAGTGCCTCTTGAGTCATTATACCTGCTCCTGGCCTCTGCAGGTATAATGTTGCCAGGAGGCCCCTGCTTAGGTGCTACCCTTCTCTCCCTTGCTCCCAATAAGGGCCAGATTCTAAGAATCATAATTAAGATAATAAATATTTCATGACCATGACTTCTGTGAAAACAATATAATTCAGGGTGTTCCCATAAAAAGTCATGCACTGCATGTAGTCACACTCAGGTAAATTCTGCATGGCTGTAAATGATACTGGGGAGAATAAGGTCCCATGGACTTTGTCACTCTGGCCAACATGTGAGTGAGCTAGATTCTTCCATGAAATTTTACATATTTGGCTCTCTATATATGCAGTGTACTTGAGTATAGGAGAGTGATCAGGGTTTTAAAATAGTTTAACACTATCAGTTAAATATTATTAAATACAAATTTTTGAGTTTTGCACTTTTTCCAATGACCAGAGCATCCTTCCTCACAATTTCCAATGGCAAACAACCAGCTTCATGTGTATTTTGGTGCTTTGTTAGCTTTACATATTCTTAAGCCAGTACTGGCAGCTTTTTAACAGTATTCTGATGGAAAATAAACTTAATGAGAATTAAAATATTGACTTTTCCTTCTATTTTAAAACTCAGGTTACAATCTTTGCATTTTTTGTCTGAGCTAGGATGAGAACTTCCAGGTGCCTTTCTCTTGAAAGAGCAGTAATATTTTACATCCCTGCCATGCTTTTCATCCAAAGTACTTCACAAACTGCAATCTGACTGAAAACCAGCCTCTACAGTGGAGGAAGACAACCGGCCACTGCACAGCATATTCCATAACCATGAGTGATGGGGAAATATTGGCTAAGGGCCCTGCAGCAAACAGATATGGCAGTGGGATTGTTAGCGTCCTCCACGGAGGATAGAGCATTGCTTTTTACAGGATAATCTGCATAGCCTGCTTCACAGTTAGGGTTGCTAAGCCTTCAGGATTTTGTTTCGGTAGGGTTTTGTTTTGTTTTCTGATTCATCCCTGTAAAATTTATTTCAGCTGCTACAGAAGCAGTTACAGCAGCCCTTAACATGGTCTCTCCCAATGAACACATGACCCATAGCTGGAACAGCAACTGATAGGAGCTTAACCGACTATCTTCTTAAAGGTACAGTGCATTTCTTCTGCAGTACATTGTGGTTCAAAATATCATATCAGCCAACCCAAGGACAGCACTTCCAGCTTGGTCTGAAATTCAAGTGAGCTATTTTCACTGTTTCTCCAGGTTCCCCAATAGAAGGCAAGTCTCATGTCAGTAACTGCCTGTATTTTCTGCTAGGGGAAATAAAAACAATTTTTGAAAGAGACTTTATCAAAGGATGACGATATACTGAGAAAACCACAAAACACATTCCCAGGTTCCTCTGCTTTATTCACACACAGGAGAAGATAAGTGACTGGGAGAGAGAGGAGACCAGGAACCAGCAGCAGTGCACCTTGGAGAAGAATAACATGGAAGCCATATGATATGCTTTTTGTGCTGTGTTATCCAGATATCAAAGCAATATAAGCTGGTCTCTGTCTATACCTGGACCTATCCTCATACCAGGCTGCAGGCATCGGCACAAGTATTTTTTTTAAAAGTGCAGGACATTAAGATGCTACTAATTAGGGTTGTTTAGTAGTCTACCTCACAACCTAATAGGACTCATATGTGGATACCAAGGATGAAGAGACCTGATGAAATAATACCAATAAAAGTAGCAGGGGAAGGGATAGCTCAGTGGTTTGAGCATTGGCCTGCTAAATCCAGGGTTGTGAGTTCAATCCTTGAGGGGGCCATTTAGGGATCTGGGGCAAAAATTGGGGATTGGTCCTGCTTTGAGCAGGCGGTTGGACTAGATGACCTCCTGAGGTCCCTTCCAACCCTGATATTCTGTGATTCTATGTTTGCCATAGTCTGTAATCTCTTAAAAGGCTGAAATGGACATTATCCTAAAACCCCTTTTGTCCTTTTTCCATGTGATAAATATCAGTTCATTTCCCCTCTATTTTCCGTGGAGCACAAGCCAGTGCAGATTATTTATCTCCCAGTTTGCCAAAGCATCATTGATGATGTAATTGTCAATACAACTATAGACTAAGAGAACTTTCCTATCAACCGCCACATGGCGGGATGGTGCTGATGCAGCAGAAGAACCACATCAAAAGCCATAGGATCACGTGTTAGTCATAGCTATTGCCTTTTTATTTATTGCCTTTTTATTTTATTTATTTATTTATTTATTTAATTTCTTGAGGCTGGATCCTGCTCCCAGTGAAGCTGATGCCAAAACTCGCAATGGTTTAAATGGGAGCAGGACTGGACTCTTGCTGACATAGCAGTAAATTAAAATTAATACCATGGGCCCAATACTCAGTTACATTAATGCACCTTTACACCACTCAGGCAGTGTAAAGCGGTCTTAGTGTAAATGAGAATCTGATGCTGTAGGTCATGAGACTTAGGCAGCTAAGTGTTTAACAGACAAAGTGTCCACGGTATTTAGGCACCTAAAGAAGCAGATCGGCACCCAGTGGGATTTTCAAAATCATCTCAGCAGATTAGGTGCCTAGCTCCCATTGAAATCAACTATTTAGGTGCTTTTAAAGATCTGACTAGGCACCTATCTGCATCTTTAGGTGACTAAATACCTTGGAAAAACTGGCCCTGTGTCATTTTGGAAAATGTACCTTAGGTGTTTTTGCAAATTTTACTGTTAGAATGTGAAGAATATTTTCTATCAGGTCAATTTTAAAGTAGGGTCAAATTTGGAGCTGAAACTATCTGATCATGTCCTTTTAATTTCTAGAACCAGCTTTAAACACAAGGAAGACAGATTAATAGGCCTCCATAGTTCTGTAGTGACTCAGGAATTCATGACCCTATTCCTCCAACTTTGGTGACCAAGAGATAAGGCACACAATGCAGCTTCCCATTGAGCCATCCCCTCACTCTGCAGGAGCAGAGACTATAGCAAGTCAGCTTCCCTCTTCTGATACTAGAAACAGAGAAGGTGGCATAGGAACCTGAACAGCAGCTTGGGGATCCTGAAATTTGCAAGAGCAGTACTGAGTGTCAGAAGGTCTCATACTTTGTAATTCAAGGAGAACAAAAGTGCTTCATATATAGTCACAGCAAGGAATAGAGACCTTTGCTGGAATAATATGGACGGTGGTAAACATTTACGACTCAGCTGGTCTGTTGAGGCACAGCCAGCAGTAGGGTGCAGAGATGCACTGTTCCAGTGGAAGTTCCTGGGGTGCTGCCCATAGATAGGCACCAGATCTCTTGGAACAGATGGAGAACATGGTCATTGTTAACTGAAGCTAACATTCTAGACCTGGCACTATCTGGTTTCAGGGTAGGACGTGGAACTGAAGTTGCCTTAGGGGCACTGATGCATGATCTCCTCCTATCAAAGGCTAGAGGACAGACGTCCATTCTCATCCCCCAGGACCTCACAATATTTGACACTGCTGACCTCACCTGAGAGTGGTGGGCAGGGGTACAGGGCAATGCATTAAAATGGTCTTGAGTTTTTCCTAGAGGCATGCACCCAATGAATAGTACTGGGAAACTGCACGTCTACCAATAGACCCCTGACTTGTGTAGTTCCACAAGGATCAATTCTCTCTGGTCTTTTTCAGTAGCTACATGCAACTAGTAGGTGAACGGGTCTGATGACATTGACTCAAGTGCCAGCAATATGCGGATGAGACACAGTTCTACCTGTCCTTCACCACATCTGCCCATACTGCTATGACCTAGCATCAAGATGGCCCAGTGCTTGGATGAGATCAGCTTATAGCTGAAGAATGACTGGATTAAGCTGAACAGCAGCAATAGAGAGTTGACACTGGTGGGCAGAGGGAAGCACTTTGAAGAGTTCGCAGCCACCTTTCCAGTCTTTGGTTAAAAGTACACACCACAATTGGCCAATTCAGTCCATTGTGCAGGTGTACTCGTGAAGTTGGTGCTCAGCTCTCACATAGCTGCATCCAGGAGTAACGCTTTCTATATCATCTCTGGTTGGCTAGCAGACTCCATCCCATTGTGGTGGATGATGATCTGGCCTCACTTATTCACACATTTCACTCCCTCTCAGCTGGAGTACAGTAATGCGATTTACCTGGGCATGAAGACTTCAGCACTTAGGAAACTCCCAGTAGTATAGAATCAGAACACTTCAGCACATGTTCTCCTACCACAAACACATCAAACCTGTGATTCATTCTCTACACTGATGTCCCACAATCAATTTTGAATCAAGTTCAAAGTCTTGGTCCTTATCTTCAAGGCACTCAAAGGCCTGGGCTCAGCATATCTAAAAGACCGCTTAAAACTTCAGGATGAAAACGGTGGTTGGCAACTTTGCTCCTTTGGCATAAGGGAGCTTGCTACAATAAGGGTAAAGCTCATCAGTGTGGGGGACAGAAGTTTCTTGGGGACAATCTGAGACTGTGGAATGAACTCCTCCACGAATTAAGGACCATCAAAACCTCACCACCTTCTTCTCCAAGTGCAAGGCACATTTCTTTGACCTGGCCTTCTCTAAAAACCACATAGCAACGTGTATATTTTTTTTAAAACCCCAAAATGACCCAAACAAGATACTCAACAGCACATACTTCTCCCTCTGTGGAGAGGATGAGTAAACAAACAACATGTGATAGATGTTAGTCACATTGTTTAGTGCATTACTAGAAGAAGCTCAAATACTACGGTGATGAGCATGTCATAAGAACCTATACAGATTAGAATAGAGATTTTCCAAAAAAGGCTAGTGAAGTTATAACCCACTAGTCAGTGCAGGTTACATGTCTGCCTCTATGCCTGAGTCCCAGATTATATGAATCTGGTACCAGCACCCATCTATAGTTTTAACTTTGGAGGTCCCCAGTTTAATCTCTGGGGTTGGCCAAGATGCCAGGCGGTCACACAAGTAGGAGCTCATCAAGGACTCAAACTAAACACCTCCAGCGCTAAACACAAACCCCTACAACTTGAACTAAGCAGACAGACTCAGTAGCGGGGGCCTGAAACAGACTCACATCCTATATGATCAAGCACAGAAGGAGATCAGTAACCCACAGACAGTGGAAACCAGAGGAAACTCATCCCAAGTGTCTGAAGTCTACAGCAGCTCAAATCCCAAATTCCACTTATGTGATGACTCCCATACTGTGGATTGAACTAAGGACCTCCAGACCTCCAAATCTTTTAAGCCTGAGCTAAACCACCAGGCTCTAAGGCTGAGAGCTTGAGCAGACCTGTATCCTCGGTGGATCAGGTACCAAGGGGAATGCAAAACACACTGGCAGTAGGCTAGATAGACACAGCCTTTCTCTCCATCTCTAGCAGACAAACACAGTGCTGGGCACAATCTGGCTTGCTACACAATCTATCATGCATTCCAGCACTATCAGCAGTAAATATTCTCATTTCAATGAATAATTGTGCCTCTCACATGACAGAATGGAACTTTAAATTGCATCTCCTACACATTCACAGAAACAGGCCTAAAAAAGATCTGTTCTTGTAGGATAAATAACGTGCTGTCGTTAATGTTTACTGGAAAATTGTCCTTAGATTTTTTTGTGGGAATTAAAAATGGAAAATCGATTCTTGCATACAATTTAAAATTTAAAACACTGATCTGAAAATTACATTTGAGGTAAATGTATGGCGTTTTGTTAAACTTTCCCCAAACACTATTTGAAGGGCTGTGAAAATGTAGTGTCTAAAGAACAAGACCCATGTCTGAGAGTACAATGTAAGGAAATAAACTGTTCCAAAGCTAATCCCTTGTTAGTATTCAGCAGTAAAATACATAGACGCCTCTCTATTTCCTCTGTTTTTCCTGTTCTTCATCTGACAATGTGGCTAAAGTATTAGACAAAGATCACAAGTTTCTAATGTTCAGACAATAACTACACAGACACAAGCAGATTGCTAAATGTAAGGGGCCAGATTCTCAGCTAGTGTATACTGGCACAGTTCCATTGACTTCAACTGATTTACACCAGCTGAGGAACTGGCCCAACCGGGAATATATCTTTTTAAAATATAAAAGATGGTTTATGGTTGTAACTCTCTTTGTAGAGTTTAAAAAGGGCATTAATGATAACAAACTACAAACAGAAAGACATTAACAAGGGATCACAGTAAGGTAAAAATAACCATGGCTAGTATCAAAAGATATTTGGCAGAAGAACAGACTAACCAGAATTATAAACTGACAACAAATCAACATTACAGGAAACCAACCTACTATGTGTCATTGCATTTATTTTTCACAAAAATGTGTCACTTACACAATAGGCCTGATTGTGCATCTGGATTTGTGAGTCTTCAGCAAGCTCCGGGCACAAACATTAACAGCTAGACGTCTAGCTGCCTGTTTGCACCACAAATGAGATACACAAATGTAAATCATATGACTCCTAAAAGAGTGGAGAATGGCTCTGAAACTGAACATTTCATGATGAGTTATCATGGCACTTTCTCCCTATCACAAGTGTTTCCATGACAGGGGAGAATATATAGCCCAGTAAGATGTGGATTTTTAGGGCAAGTCCTTGTATAGAGTGATGGAAACAGATATCTCATGTGGGCATGAACCAAAACCTCAATTCCAATAGCCCTGAACTTTAAAGAAGCTGAGATGCAGATCTGACTGTCGACAGTGGCCCCTGTCCATAATGAACCAAACAAAAAGCTGGGGCCTCATCTTCATGAGGGTTTAGACACTGATCCCAATGTTACAGCTCAGGTCCATAAATCTTAACCACTCAGAGAAAATAACTCACATGCCTTACTGTGCACAAGGCAGGACACATGAAAGAGTCATTTCAGCTAAGGACAAGAATAAGGTGCATAAAAAGAGTCATTGAATGATGCTTCTTGCCCCAGTGCTGTCCAAGTCAATGTTCACTCCAGCTTTCTGTGCCACTTGCAGAATGAAGCTTTATACAGACCTTATTATGGTAAGACACAACCTTTAAAGTTCTTCTCAAACTGAAAGCCCCCAATTTACCACTGGGATGCAGTACGGGACTGATGATTAAGTAGATCGCGCAAGAATGTGTCACAATCACCAAAGTTACTGGGTGACATGCTTTGGCCACCTGACAAGCAAAACTCACCTGGATTTGACAAGATTCTGTCAATCACCCAGCTCACCTGGGGTGAAGGACCAAAGCAAAGTTACTTGCATTATAGTGGGAACATTTGTTTAAAAATGGCATTGTGTCAAGTAAGGAAAACAACATGCAACTTTAAAATATTTTTTGACAACATGTTAAAAAAGGCAGCAGGGTGGCAAAGTTTATATGTGGATTAAAATAAAAACACTGACAACTGTTTCTCTAATTACATAATGCTTCCCTTGCTCCTAGTGAGCATGCAGTGTGTAAAGTGTGTAAAGTGTCAGAGTGATAACACAGCTCTAGCTGATTGTGATTTTCCCTGAAACATGGTTCTGCCTAGATTTATACAGCATACAACCGCAAGGAACACAAACATTCTGTTCCTTTCCCACAAGAAGTATAATTTATCCCAGGCCCCATTACCCTAATAGTGGCACTCTGAACTGTGGTTGAACTCCCAGTGGTGACTGTTCTAAACTACTGAAGGTAAATTCAATTTTTAGCAAGGGAATAAAAAGAAGAAAAGGAAAAAGGGGGGAGGGATAGCTCAGTGGTTTGAGCATTGGCCTGCTAAACCCAGGGTTGTGAGTTCAATCCTTGAGGGGACCATTTAGGGATCTGGGGCAAAAATTGAGGATTGGTCCTGCTTTGAGCAGGGGGTTGGACTAGATGACCTCCTGAGGTCCCTTACAACCTTGATATTCTATGATTCTATGAAAAAAGGAAGAACAAAAGAAATGGAAGACTCACTGCTTTTAAAATGCTGACAGCTTCTTTGCTGAGCCAGACTGGGTAGAGCACATCGTCATGAAGGATGGATTCAAAGAGATCATCTTCATTGTCAGCTTCGAAAGGAGGTTGCCCAGCCATCATTTCATACATCAGAACACCCAAAGCCCACCAGTCTACCGAGGGACCATATTCTAACTCTTGGAGGATCTGTTAGGGAAACAGAGAGGTCAGATTTAATAGGCAACTTGAGTGACACCTTCAGATGCATGTTTATTGATTAGATATGAGATGCTTATCCTACTATAGTGTCTCAAGGAGGCCAAATCCTGTTGACTTCAATGCCAGTAGGCTTGGGCTTTTTACTTGTGCAGCTCCTATTCATATGACTCATATGGCTAAGTTTCAATGTGTTGCACTGAAAACCAACCCGCAGTGGTGTTCTCAGAAGCATCAGCCAAGTTTATTGGTCTCCCCTAGCATGTTCATGAGTAAAAGAGTTGTATAGCCTTCTATATTGTTCAAACCAAGCCAGGGAAAAGTCTACTGCATATGCAAAAAACTGGTGGCAAATGTAAAATCAGAACGTAACTGCCATCCTAGATCAAACCAATGGTCTATCTACCCAGTATGTTGTCTCTGACAGTGACCAATATCAGAGCTTCAGGGTGAGTGTACAGAACAGGGCCGATGGAGTAATCCTCCCCCACCTTCCTTTCTCAGCTTCTGGCAGTCAGAGGTTTAGGGTCGCCCTGAGCATGTGGTTGCATCCTTGACCATCTTGGCTAATAGCCATTGATGGACCTATCCTCCATGAACTTACTAAGGTCTTTTTTGAGTCCAGTTATGCTTTTGGCCATCACAAGATCCCATAGCAATGAGTTCCATAGGTTAATTGTGTGTTGCATGAAAAGTACTACTTCTTGTTTGTATTAAATCTGCTGTCTGTTAAATTCATCAGGTGATACCTGGTTTTTGTATTATGGAAAAGGATAAATAACACTTCTCTATTCACTTTTTCCACACCATTTATGATTTTACAGACCTCTATGATATCCCCCCTTAGTCGTCTCTTTTCTAACCTGAATAGCCCTAATCTTTTCAGTCTCTCCTCGTGTGGAAGCCATTTCAGACCACTCATCATCTTTGTTGCTCTTCTCTGAACTTTTACCAGTTCCACAATATCCTTTTTGAGATCAGGTGACCAGAACTGGATACAATATTCAAGTGTGGGTGTACCATGGATTTATATAGTGCCATTACGACATTTTCTATCTTAATGTCTCTCTCTTTCCTAATAGTTCTTAACATTGTTAGCCTTTTTGACCACTGCTGTGCAGTGAGTTGAACTTTTCAGAGAGCTATCCACCAAGACTTCAAGATCTCTTTCTAGAGTGGTAACTAATTTAGAACCCATCCTTTCATTGTCCCGTCTTGAACACTATAAATTGATTTAGGTGGTACTGTTGCACAGAGCTCTGCTAAGATTTATAATGGTCCTTTTAGTATGAATACTAGAAGCCAAAAGCATTTTGAGAATTTTGTTTACAGCAGGAAAACATGATACCCTTTCATGCAGCATCAACCCCACTGTACTATATTAAAGATTGTAGACTTTGCTTTAATTATCTTTGCTTCTTGGAAAAATTGGCAGGTTTTCTACTTATAGTGGCAGCAAGTTCCAATGTGTGACACAAGCAAGTCCATCTTTGTAGCAGACACCTCGGGTGGGTTAGAGTGATTGATTATTACTATATTACTTCAGGGCTACTGTTATTCAAAGAACAAGCTTAATTGTTGACTTTAGTCTGTTGGAAAGGAGTCTGCAGTTTGGCTGCAAAGTATCAACACAAGAAGGTGACAGTTTAAAAGAAAAGGTACCGTGACCCCGGGCTGATAGCTGGAATGGCAACCACCATACACACACTCAAAGGTTATTAGCATTGTAGCTGGAATCCTCTGGGTAGGGATTATTGTACTCAGCTCTAGTGAATGCTGATTGTACTGCATATATAAAACCCATCCAATATTAATATAAGCACAGGTATCGGTCTAAGATTTGAGTCATAGTGCTTGGATCCAGATCTGAACGTCCCCAAAATCTGTAGGTGGTTGGACCCTGTGTTTTGGTTTGTGATATTATAGAAATACATTATAGAAATGTCAGCTGCAAAGTTGTCCTCAGAATTGAACTTCTCCATGGTCTGGTGTGGGAATGATCTTTGGATTTCACATTTTTGCTTTGGCATCCTGCCAATCAAAAGTAACATGAAAGATACAATGGTGACTCAAGAGGACAAAAGCAGTAGGAAGGCTTGAGGAAAAAGAATGGTGAGAAGCAAACACACAGGGAAAAGGGGAGTTTTGCCACCTTCAATGGGCCCAAGTTTTCATCTGAAAATGTCTAGGAGTTTAGTACTGCCTTTTTATTTAGTAAAAATTTATAAAAGAATTCACAAAGTACACAAAGTACAAAATCCAGAAAAGAAATAATGTTCACAAAGCCAGAACCTTACACAAACTCATTTTGCTCTCCTTTTCTTACTGGAGTGCTCTCTCAAACTGCGTAAACTACCCTAGGCATAAATTGTGGTACCTTTAAAATGAGTTACCTTGCCTTTGCACTTACTAATACTTGGTATCATCTAGTGCTAAAACTACAGATTTCCACTTTATCTTTACTTAGCAAACAACATTTTCCCCCTGCAAAATAATGTTTGATTAAAAAAATGCTGATATAACTTTTTGCCCCAGCATCCTTAGCACAAATGCAATATGTGTGAGATACATGTAGGCCGCCTTTACTAGAGGGGACTCTGAACTTTATTGGGAGTGTTCCAGTTGGGAAGATCTTGTGTGCTGCAATCCAGTCTCAGAGACCACAATTCCCATGATGCTTTGGGGAAAGAGACAGAGACTTGCTCTTCCAGGGAGCAGGTAGTGGACTCCATTTTTGGGGAGAGGAGCCAGATTACTGGTGTGGAGCTCTGTCCATACCAGGAGCTGCTGCTAGGAAGCCAGAAGCTACTGCTGAGAACCTGCTGGGGCTTTGATTGAGCAGGGAGCCTCAGAGGCTGTTGGTGGCTTCACTGAAGCCAGGGCAGAGACTGTTGCTGTGCCTGGAGCTGACTGAGGTGGGCCTGCAGTAAAGGCAGCGTGAGTAACCTTCACTCTTGTTTGGGAAAGTACTTGCACGGGAAGGGGCACAGTAGAGAGTCTGAGTCTGAGGAGAGGCAGAATGATCGTCCCATCGAACCAGGACCCAGAGCTGCTGACATTTGGTGGAGCCAACTCCAGTCTTCAGAGGGGTTGTGCAGCTTGTTGCCTTGGCTGGACTGATACACAGAACCAACAAGTGTGCTGTCTCCAGCTGCAGGTCTCCAAGTGCTCCCATGCAAGCAAGTGTCTAGGACTCTGAAATCCAGAGGAGTGTACACTGCGGGGTGGGGTAAATGGTGGTAATGTAAATGCCAGTTACATAAGTTTCATAAGTTTCATTTATTACTGTATACTATATTTGTTAATTTATTTTATTCAACTGACCCTCTGGATTTAAATTAGTAGTGACATGTAATCTTAGTCAGTTATACCACGTTTCTTTAAGTTGTTAAGTAAAGGTGTGTTAACTCTAATTTAAGTATATTGGATGTATGCTATTTATTAATTGGTATTTCTGAGTTAGACCCATGCCACAGATTTATTTATTATTATTATTTCTATTTGAAGGGGTTTATTCTGGAGGTTCCCAAGGTATTGAGTGTGTACAGGGGCCAGC
This sequence comes from Natator depressus, assembly GCF_965152275.1. Taxonomy (NCBI): domain Eukaryota; kingdom Metazoa; phylum Chordata; order Testudines; family Cheloniidae; genus Natator; species Natator depressus. The sequence goes on along the minus strand of NC_134236.1, from coordinate 176,038,171 downwards.
CAGGTGGAGGCACCACCAATTTAAAATTCCTTTAGGAGTAAAGGGACTGCAGCAGATGGATGAATAGAGGATTCCCACCTATCCAGCAGCACCACTGGGATACTCAGGATCTCTTTTAATGTCAACATCAGGCGTCCAGACGCACAGGAGAGTCTATTGATAGAGATTCTCTAGGTTTTAGTCAGGCAGAAAGGATGGAAGAGGATAAAGTATGGGCCACATCAGACGAGAAACATTCACATAAAGAATCTGACAGCAGAAAAGGGCAGACAAATAAACAGTGACAAGTTTTTCAAGTGCCTGTACACAAATGTTAGAAGTCTAAATAATAAGATGGGTGAACGAGAGTGCCTCGTGTTAAAGGAGGATATTGATATAATAGGCATCACAGAAACCTGGTAGAGTGAGGACAATCAATGGGACACAATCATTCCGGGGTACAAAATATACTGGAAGGACAGAACAGGTCGTGCGGGGGGGAGGGAAGGGGAGGGGAACGGCACAATATGTGAAAGAAAATGTAAAATCAAATGAAATAAAAATCTTAAATGAATCCACATGTTCCACAGAATGGAAAGTAATTCCATGCTCTAATAAGAATATAACAGTAGGGATCTATTATCGACCACCTGACCAGGACAGTGATAGTGACGATGAAATGCTAAGGGAGATTAGAGAGGCTATCAAAATAAAGAACTCAATAACAGTTGGGGATTTCAATTATCCCCACATTGACTGGGTACATGTCACCTCAGGATGAAATGCAGAGACAAAATTTCTCGATACTTTAAATGAGTGCTTCTTGGAGCAGCTGGTACAGGAACCCACAAGGGGAGAGGCAACTCTCGATCTAGTACTGAGTGGAGCGCAGGATCTGGTCCAAGAGATAACTATAACAGGACCGCTTGGAAATAGTGACCATAATGTAATAACATTTAACATTCCTGTGGTGGGAAGAACACCTCAAGAGCCCAACACTGTGGCATTTAATTTCAGAAAGGGGAACTATGCAAAAATGAGGTGGTTAGTTAAACAGAAATTAACAGGTACAGTGACTAGAGTGAAATCCCCGCAAACTGTATGGACACTTCAAAGATACCATAATAGAGGCTCAACTTAAATGTATACCCCAAATTAAAGAACACAGTAAACGAACTAAAAAAGAGCCACTATGGCTTAAAAAACCATGTAAAAGAAGCAGTGAGAGATAAAAAGGCATCTTTTAAAAAGTGGAAGTCAGATCCTAGTGAGGTAAATAGAAAGGAGCACAAACACTGCCAAATTAAATGTAAAAATGTAATAAGAAAAGCCAAAAAGGAATTTGAAGAACAGCTAGCCAAAAACTCAAAAGGTAATAACAAAATGTTTTTTAAGTACATCAGAAGCAGGAACCCTGCTAAACAACCAGTGGGGCCCCTGGATGATTGAGATACAAAAGGAGCACTTAAAGACGATAAAGTCATCGCAGAGAAACTAAATGAATTCTTTGCTTCAGTCTTCATGGCTGAGGATGTTAGGGAGATTCCCAAACCTGAGCCATCTCTTGTAGGTGACAAATCTGAGGAATTGTCACAGATTGAAGTGTCACTGGAGGATGTTTTGGAATTAATTGAGAAACTTAACAGTAACAAGTCACCGGGGCCAGATGGCATTCACCCAAGAGTTCTGAAAGAACTCAAATGTGAAATTGCAGAACTATTAACTATGGTTTGTAACCTGTCCTTTAAATCAGCTACTGTACCCAATGACTGGAAGATAGCTAAAGTAATGCCAATATTTAAGAACGGCTCTAGAGGTGATCCTGGCAATTACAGACCGGTAAGTCTAACGTCAGTACTGGGAAAATTAGTTGAAACAATAGTAAAGAATAAAATTGTCAGACACATAGACGAACATAAATTGTTGCGCAAAAGTCAACGTGGTTTCTGTAAAGGGAGATCGTGTCTTACTAATCTATTAGAGTTCTTAGGGGGGGTCAACAAACATTTGGACAAGGGGGATCCAGTGGACATAGTGTACTTAGATTTCCAGAAAGTCTTTGACAAGGTTCCTCACCAAAGGCTCTTACGTAAATTAAGTTGTCATGGGATAAGAGGGAAGATCCTTTCATGGATTGAGAACTGGTTAAAAGACAGGGAACAAAGGGTAGGAATAAATGGTAAATTTTCAGAATGGAGAGGGGTAACTAGTGGTGTTCCCCAAGGGTCATTCCTAGGACCAATCCTATTCAACTTATTCTTAAATGATCTGGAGAAAGGGGTAAACAGTGAGGTGGCAAAGTTTGCAGATGATACTAAACTGCTCAAGATAGTTAAGATGAAAGCAGACTGTGAAGAACTTCAAAAAGATCTCACAAAACTAAGTGATTGAGCAACAAAATGACAAATAAAACTTAATGTGGATAAATGTAAAGTAATGCACATTGGAAAAAATAACCCCAACTATACATACAATATGATGGGGGCTAATTTAGCTACAACTAATCAGGAGAAAGATCTTGGAGTCATCATGGATAGTTCTCTGAAGACGTCCACGCAGTGTGCAGCGGCAGTCAAAAAAGCAAACAGGATGTTAGAAATCATTAAAAAAGGGATAGAGAATAAGACGGAGAATATCTTATTGCCCTTATATAAATCCATGGTAGCCCACATCTTGAATACTGCATACAGATGAGGTCCCCTCATCTCAAAAAAGATATACTGGCATTAGAAAAGGTTCAGAAAAGGGCAACTAAAATGATTAGGGGTTTGGAACGGGTCCCATATGAGGAGAGATTAAAGAGGCTAGGACTTTTCAACTTGGAAAAGAGAAGACTAAGAGGTATATAAAATCATGAGTGGTGTGGAGAAAGTGAATAAGGAAAAGTTATTTACTTGTTCCCATAATATAAGAACTAGGGGCCACCAAATGAAATTAATGGGCAGCAGGCTTAAAACAAATAAAAAGAAGTTCTTCTTCACTCTGTGCATAGCAAACCTGTGGAACTCCTTGCCTGAGGAGGTTGTGAAGGCTAGGACTATAACAGGGTTTAAAAGAGAACTGGATAAATTCATGGAGGTTAAGTCCATTAATGGCTATTAGCCAGGATTGGTAAGGAATGGTGTCCCTAGCCTCTGTTTGTCAGAGAGTGGAGAAGAATGGCAGGAGAGAGATCACTTGATCATTACCTGTTAGGTTCACTCCCTCTGGGGCACCTGGCATTGGCCACTGTCTGTAGACAGGATACTGGGCTGGATGGACCTTTAGTCTGACCCAGTATGGCCGTTCTTATGTTCTTATGTTCTTAACCCAAGGAAGAAAAGGGGGTGGGTGTACATACAGGATACAATTTTCAAGGACTGGTGACTAAACTGAACGGGAAAATCTGTACAGCACCTGTTTTGCACATACCAATGCCTGTATTTGTAAAGGGAATCCATGTAAATGGTGCTGACTCAGCTTAGGCACTGACCTTTGAAAACGTATCCATGGTATTAAAATCTAGGTAACCCACAAATAGCATAGTGCTATGTCATCTTTTTTATCCAAATATCACCTATTATGTGAATGTAAGTTATGTCCCCTGATATCCATCAGAAATCCATCCATGCATAATTTTGCATATTTCCCATTCCATTTGGACGAACAGGGGAGTTTATTATATGTCACTTATCAGTACCTCAGAGAACAGAAACAATGATACTCCCATACAGGTCTAACACGATATGATACCTTCAGTATGTTACATTGTGTCAGGTCTTATCTATGTAAGTCTTATTACACAGGTGAACACATCCCTGTTTTTAGGCCTGGGTACAGGTCATTGCTGGGAGGGAGCATCCGATTACATCTAGCGTCTGAAAGATTTAGAATCACCTTCAAAGCGGCAATAGGGTTGTAAATGTGGACAAGGAGAAGAATAATGCAATGTGCAAGGAACGTGTTAGGGGAAAATGTTAAATGATAACATCATGCAATAACAAATCAGTCATTTTAGCTTCAATTTGACATTTTTGTTCTTCACCTTCTAGTACAGAACAAGACAAAAGAGTAGATAATAAAAGAGCAAAAGTTGAGTGTGTTTAACTGCTCGGGTCTTTTGGCAGTTGCAGCAAGGAGTGTATGACATGGGTATTTTGACATACGGAGTGACTACTCAATTTAAAGGAAAGATAACATGAATGGGCAAATATCCAGTGGGAAAACATAATACACTATTACCCACTAACGAAAGAATGACAGACAACTGGCTACCAGCAAAGCTAAACAATTTACTAGAGAATACCGTCAAATACAGTACAGGAAACTTTTAAAAGCAAGGTTGCAACAGCTGTCAAGAACAGAATCACAGACATTGCCCCTGCCTTACACTCAAAGGTCCAGATTTTGCGAACTACTGGTGCTGAGTAGGTTATTCCTTGTAGAGATCCACAGATTTCAACAGGATTATTCATCGAGTAGTGCAGATGAGAGAATGTGGCCCACATTTTTCACATACAACAGATACAGTTATCCATGTATACCACAAGCTAGTTATGATTACTGGTAATATTTGTACGTGAAGTCTGGTATAAAAAATACCTCTGGAGCTATGTAGTCTGGTGTTCCGCAAAATGTAGTGGTTGTTACTCCGTTCAGAATCCCTTCTTTACACATTCCGAAATCCGCTAGCTTGCAATGACCCTCTGCATCCAGAAGAATATTGTCCAATTTCAGGTCTCTGGGATAATAAAAAGGTATAAGATTCAGTATTTAACCCTTTCTCTCAAACGGGCCACATACTGCAAAATTTTTGAGTACATGGCCCCTGTTTGACCTACAAACTATAGGAAAGCACAAACAGGTAAGTGCACAGCAAAACCAAACAGAATCAGCTGTTCACTATGTGCATGTAGAGTTTGCAGGAGTCATTTTGGTGTAACGAGAAAATTGAGGGAACCAAGCACTTTGTAGGATTAGGCCCTTAAACTTTCGTCAGCTGCATAAAAGTACAAGCCTCAAGGCCAACCCAACCGCACTCAGCACAGTATCAAGGATGAGTGTGAGAAGACTTGCTCCTTTATAATTCTCAAACCTAGGCCTGGCCAGGGGCCACTTTAGATTCCATTATACCTAAGGCCCTGTCTGCACAAAAGAGATTCACAGTGGACAAAGTCTAACAATGGAAGTTATACTGGAGCCAAACTCTAATGTAGATCTGCTGTATCAGTGCAAAAGGAGGCCTACCCCAGTGATGCTTCCCTGGGCATGTTACTGAGTTACAATATCTGCAGAGTTGCACCACTGCAGCCTGTCTATATTAGGAGTCTGCACGGGTGTGTAACCAAACTGATGTAATTTGCATCAGCACAAATTCCTTAATGTAAACAGAGGCTAAGAAAAGTAGAAGTAGCCGTTCTAGCAATCAGGGATCACTGTCTTGCTCCAGACATAGCCCTTTGCCATGAAAGAAGAAAGACACCAAACTATTACTCCAGCTTGACTGCACTCAGAGGTTCTATCTACGCTGGAGGATTCCTCCAGAGGCAGGCTACACAGGCTTTCCTTTTCCTTTGTGCTGCTGGAGTGGTGCAAAGAGCCAGAGCACATTGGGGATCTGGCCTCAAAAACTGGTAGGAAGTTACCATTGGCAAAGGCTAGCAATGTTCTGAGATCTGAGATTGGCGGTGCCTCTACCTGGCTGGCCCCTGTAGACACACGCCTGGGCAGGGGTGGGCAAACTATGGCCCATGGGCCGCATCTGGCCCTCCAGAAGTTTTAATCGGCCCATGAGCTCCCGCCGGGGAGCAGGGTCCAGGGCTTGTCCTGCTCCGGCACTCCAGCCAAGGAGCAGGGTCAGGAGCTTGCCCCTCTCCGCGCGGCTCCTGGAAGCAGCGGCATGTCCCCCCCTCTGGCTCCTATGCGTAGTGCAGCCAGGAGGCTCTGCAGGCTGTACCCGCCCCAAGCGCTGCCCTCGCAGCTCCCATTGGCCAGGAACCACGGCCAATGGGAGCTGCAGGGGTAGCACGTGCGGATGGGGCAGCGTGCAGAGCTGCCTGGTCATGTCTCCGCATAGGAGCTGGAGGGGGGACACATTGCTGCTTCTGGGAGCTGCTTGAAGTAAGCGCTGCCCAGAGCCTGTACCCCTGACCCCCACCCGCATCCCAACCCCCTGCCCCAGCCCTGATCCCCCTCCCACTCTCGAACCCCTCAGTCCCAGCCCAGAGCACCATCCTGCACCCCCAACCCCTCATTCCCAGCCCCACCCCACAGACTGCACCCTGAGCCGGAGCCCTCACCCCCACCTGTACCCCAGCCCCAGTTTCATGAGCATTCATGACCCACCAAACAATTTCCATACCCAGATGTGGCCCTCAGGCCAAAAAGTTTGCCCACTCCTGCTCCAGGGCATGCCTTGGGAACCTCCAGGAATAAATCTATTCTAATAAATAATAATAATAATAAATAATAATCTGTGGCATAGCTCTAACTCAAAATACCAATTATAAATAATACATATCCAATATACTTAAATTAGAGAGCAATGTTCAATAATCCATCTCCTAAACATTAAGGCAATATTTATATATCCTTTTAGGCTGAACGTGCACACAGAACACACTGCAATTTGAAGCACTTTTGAGTCAAATAAGGACAGTTTTATTGTTACAGCACTCAAATAGCATCTCTTAAAGCCACTCTGTTCATTGTGCTAAATGTAAGACTTAGCAGTTTCTAAAATTGGCATATTTTTCAGTCCTGCAATCTGTGATTTTAAGAGGGGCACAGTACTGCCAACAACAGAATCCTCAATGCTGGAGTTAAAAGCAAGAGCTGTCAAATACACCCAGGAAAGAAGACATCCTATCATAATTTGCATGAACAGTCACTTAAAAATATTGGATTGGGTTCCTCTACTAGAATTTTAGTTCAAAGTTCTGATTCCAATGAGCGAGAAGACTCAGGAGGGTAAGCTCCCAGCCTTGCAATACTTCATTATCTTCTTTGCATAAAAAACTGTTCAGAAATAACCTCACAGGAATATAACACATTCATTGTTAAAGAGCAGCACAGCACATCCTAGCAGCTGGTTTCTAATCATTCTTAGCATGAATGTGTTTATGTCAAAAATACCCAATTCTCAGTTACTAGATTGGGAGGGGTCGAAAACATGTTGAAAAAGGGATATCCACCTTTCCTGTCTTGCACAGTATTTATACATTTTCTAAAAATACTGTTGATGATTATCTCATGATTTAATACAGTGGATACTGTGTACCATTAATTTACCTGTCACTTGCCTTAGGTTGGACCAAGAGGGGTAGAAAAACACTTGAATGAAAAAGCAAACAAGTAAAGAAACAAATCGATAAGTAGAAAGTGTTTCTGCTTAGAGGAGCATTATGCAATCCTTTTGATTGTTATTTATTAATTTAAATGTATACAAAACTTAAAGAAGTGTCTGTCTGGGCTCTGAACACCTCTGCCATACGTTAAAAATACAAGCCAATAAATACAGAACAAAAAAAAAGAAAGAAAAAAAACAAAAAAATAGCTTTTCCTAAGGCAAGGAAGGGAACAAAATCCCACTCTGTGTTCACACTATACCAAATACTCAGCTGGAGCCAACTATGCTAAAACAGACTTAGTAGTATCATTCAGCCATATTTCAGCAATACTTGTGTAACATATATGCCTAATAGGGAGGTATCTCTTTAAGAAACCTATGCGAGGTAGGGGTAGGAGTGAGTTGTGCTGGGTCATTGTTGCTAGACAGATTTACCACTCCCCATCCAGAAGTTTCTGGAATTGGGTTTAGTAGTTTTGGATGCTCCAATAGGTTCCCTGTTGCTGGAGTCAGACTCCGTGAGGGCAAGTGGTCAGGGTAACTGCTTTACAAAAGGCCATGTGCCCTGCGAGAGTTGGGAGAAAGGAGCAGAAAGGAGGCTGTTTTCCCTAACTCTGAAGCATCTTGCAGCAGGTTAATGGCATTGTTAACCCTCCAGCTGGGAAGCATGGCCAATGTCAATTACAGAACAGGGAAATTGGGAGAGAAAAATAATTTCTATTTTAATTGTATACGTTGAATGTTATTTGATTTTAGCCAAATTGTTTTTGTTAAATTGTCTCAACGAGTTTGATTCACCAACTTTTCTTTAAATGTGATAATGAGGAAAGAGTTATTTATATTTTGCTATTCTCAGTTTTGTATTTTCTCATAACGGTTTTTAAATCTATATATTTAACTGAGTAGTAAAGTTAAGAGTCTGCATGGATTCCAACTCAAGATTCCCACAAGCGAATGGAGGGAAGATGGTGCTTTTGACTGACCTGTTTAGATTTAATTAGTTTTCTTCATTTATGTTTATGTATAACTGTGAAGATAATATATGAGGATCATAAAATAGCCATGTTATGTTCTAAAATTAAATTATTACAGTAGAACCTCAGACTTACGAACTGACCAGTCAACCACACACTCATTTGAAAGCGGAAGTATATAATCAGGCAAGAGCAGAGACCCCTCGCTGCCAAAAAAGCAAACACAGTACTGTGTTAAACATAAACTACAAAAAAAAAAGGGAAAGCAGCATTTTTCTTCTGTACAGTAAAGTTTCAAAGCTGTATTAAGTCAATATTCAGTTGTAAACTTTTGAAAGAACAACCATAAAGTTGTGTTCAGAGTTATGAACATTTCAGAGTTACAAAAACCCTCCATTGCTGAGGTGTTCGTAATTCTGAAGTTCTAGTGTATTATTTATTGTATCTTTATCATAAGATTTTATAAAGTTATAAATTAACTTCATTCCTTTTGTTCCTGTTGGGACTTGAATGTGGGGAAGTTGACCCTGTGCAATCCTTGCTGAAAATCCTTAGAGACTGAATTCTGGGTCTCCAGCTACTTTTCTATGGGAGTTGAGAGTTTTTTAGTTACTGGAGAAGGGCAATGAAGTGAACTGTAGCCCATCCAAAGGTTACATTTGCAGAACTGAGGACCTCATTCCTAGTCAAATCACTCCAATCTTCCTTCAGCATGAACCAAGCATCCTCATCCACTGACAACCCAGCCATCCAAGAAATAATTAAAGGCAAAGTCACAAGAATCAAGATTTTTAACTTCATGAACCTGGTCTACACTTTATGAAACAGTCTGCCTCACCTTGTGTCCCTCCACCCACAACCACAGGGATCACGGGAGCTAATCCCTTCGTACCAACTCTTCTCAGTTCAGGCAGCATTGCTCCACTCTGTTGGCAACTGTAAAGAGCTCCAGCTGACCACCCACATAAGGTCCACCAGGGCAGGCCACAAAGTCTACTGTCCCAATACCAATGTAAGCACCCTCCTGAGTGCATTCCAGGACCACACTGGAAAAAAAGCCCCACCTCTAGGAACAAACAACAACAAAACAAAAAATCCCCCCACATCAACCCTTTCAACCTAGTGGGTCAACCATTTCCGCTCACCATCCTGGGCAAGCCCCAATTACAGAATCTGTCATTGTCATAGATAGGAGACAGATACTAACCAGCTCAAGCCTACCCTCTGCCAATGGGTTGGGATAAATAAAACAAAAGAGTTAACTCCAAAAACCACACAAGCCCTCCATGAGACACTGCTTCCATCAGAGTCACGAGTGCTACACACACAAGGGTATGTGTTCAGACAACACTGTGACATCATTTAGTAGATCTAACAAAGAGAAGACTGGACTCTTGAAGACTGGGAAATTTCTACTGTGTGCAAACACTCTGATGAGAATTGTGAAACCATTTACAATCCAGGCTGAGCTAGCTGAACTAATAAAGGGATCAACTACAGCACCAAAGCAGTGCTGCCAGGAGATTAAATCTTCTAGGTGGAGGTTCAGAAACAAGCTTGTATTTGTAGGGGATTTTTAACCTTCCAAATTTGAAAATCCCCACGACCTATGGAGTAATAAAAGCTGCATTAGAAAGTTGAGCTGTTAGGGTCAAACAATCATAGCATGATTACATTTGACACAATCTGGAAACCAATTCCAGCTAGTATCAAAACAGAAGTTAAGAACAGAAAAAAGGTCAAAATGTGGCTAATTATGACAGAGGATTGATTAAATTCAAGGGACAGCTCAGAAGACTGGAAACTCTGGAATTTGTAGTGATAAGACTGAGCCTGGAAGCTAACTATTCTTCTTAACTTTTAGCTTAACTCACTGATCTTGGAATTGGGGATTTCCCAGTGCTGGCAGTGGACACACTGGCAGCTGCTAGCATCTATTGTTTAACATTTAGTGAAGGCCAGCAGCATGCTTGACAATGAACAGAAAATAGATGAAGACATAGCCACCACCCCAAGGATCTTCTAACCTAAAACAATCCTAGAGAGCAATAAAACACAGACCGCCATGTGGTAGAGAGGCATAGTGGTGCAGTCATTGGTTTTATTTGCTTAAGGGTAGATAGACATTTGTAATGGGAAAGTTGGACAGTGACTCTAAGATAATTAACAGACAGGAAGAGTCTGAATACATCAAAAGTGGATGATGCCATTTACATCACACAAGTTTAAACCTACCTGCAAATGATCATCACATATTAATGCAGTGATTCTTGTAGCCTTCTTTATTTAAACAGTTAATATTTACTTGATTAGGGTTCACCTCTAGAAAAGCTAGAGTATGTGAGTTATCATTAAATGGAGGATCCCTGAGACGCACATGAGGCATAAAAAATCTTTAGTTAGCCAAGAATTCAACACCTATTATAATCATATAAAGGACAGTAAAAAAAAAAAAAAGAACTTGTATACTCATGGCCCCTTGTGGGGAAATCCATAGACAGGAGAGTGTGTGACATCCTAGTTTCCACTATCCTGATCTTCCCAATAATGTTCTAGATGCCACCCTCTCTTACGCTAGTGCCCATTTTAGCCTATGCATATTCATAATGCATATATACCCCTTTTTTTCTTATCTTAACTTCCGCAACCCACTTATGTTGGGGGCCCCAATTCCTATAGGCTAATCAATCACTTAATTCATACTCATTATCATTTACAATAATAGTTGTTATGGCATCACTGCAGTTAATGCTTGTGACTTGTGACATATATTCATTAAAAATACCTAAAATATCAGTAATTCATATTTGTTCTTTCTTACTTCATCTTACTGCACTTATTTATACTTCACACTTGTGACTTGAGGTCTGTTATCTGTCATTTTACTTATGTCAAGCTATACTTAGGCCTTTCCACTCATGTTGACTATCAGTACAGGTCCTTAGGCTTCCAGGTTCACAATTTGCATGGCAGCAGAAGCCACACCTTCAGGCATCATCTGAAATCCTACACACCCTACATTGTGAACCTTTTCCAAACTGTGACTCTCATCGACTATAAGACCAGATGATGATCATCTAGTATAATCTCCTGCACATTGCAGGCCACAGAACCTTACCCACCCCCTCCTGTAATAGACCCATAACCTCTGGCTGAGTCACTGAAGTCCTCAAATCATGATTTAAAAACTTCAAGTTACAGAGAATCCACCATTTGCGTTATGCAAGTGATGCGTGCCCTGTGTTACAGAGGACTGTGAAAAACCCACAGGATTTCTGCCAATCTGAACCAGGGGAAAATTCCTTCCCGACCCCAAATATGTCCATCAGTTAGACTCTGAGCACGTGGGGAAGAGCCAGCAGCCAGACACCTAGGAAAGAATTCTCTGTGATAACTCAGAGCCCTCCCCATCTAGCGTCCCATCACTGGCCATTAGAGATATTTGCTACTAGCAGTCGCAGACCAGCTGCATGCCATTGTACGCAGTCTCATCATACCATCCCCTCCATAAATTGATCAAGCTCAAGTTAGATTTTTTGCCCCCCATTATTCCCCTTGGAAAGCTGTTCCAGACTTCACTCCTCTGGCTTTTAGAAATCGTTGTCTAATTTCAAGCCTAAACTTATTGGTGGCCAGTTTATATCCATTTGTTCTTTTGTCAACATTAGCACTTAACTTAGATAACTCCTCCTCTTCCCTGGTATTTGTCCCTCTGATGTATTTATAGAGAGGAATCATATCTCCCCTCTGCCTACTTTTGGTTAAGCTAAACAAGCCAAGCTCTTCGAGTCTCCTCTCATAAGGTGGATTTTCCATTCCTCTGATCATCCTAGTAACCTTTCTCTGCACCTGTGCCAGTTTGAATGAATCTTTCTTAAACATGGGAGACCAGAATTACACACAGTGTTCCAGATGAGGTCTCACCAGTGCCTTGTATAATGGTACTAACACTTCCCTGTCTCTGCTGGAAATAACTCATCTGACGCATCCCAGGATTGCATTAGCCTTTTTTCATGGCCGCATCACATTGGTCTCATAGTCATCCTGTGATCAACCAATACTCCCAGGTCTTTCTCCTACGGTGTTGCTTCCAACTGATAAATCCCAGTTTACAGCAAAAATTCTTGTTATTAGTTCTTAAGTACATGACCTTGCACGTTGCACTATTAAATTTCCTCCCATTTCTATTACTCCAGTTTTCAAGGTCACCCAGATCTTCCTCTCACTTGACCCTCACAGAAAGAAGTTCTGGGACCCCTTTGTCTAGTCAAAAAGACAGGTGGAGGGGTTGCAACCCTTAACTGCCAGTTGAGAACCCATATGTTAATGGACTTTAAAACTATTCTTAACATAAGCAAAAAATATACTGGAGTTAAACTAAATTAGGAGAAATTTGAAAGAGACTTTAAAACAATAGCAGCAGAATTCCTATAGATAAACATGTAGGAAGTGAGGAGACGAGTTGAGAGGTTAACAAAATGCCAAAATTCATGCTAGAATAGTCAAATGAAAATCTATCAAGGCTGCAAGACCTTCTGTACCTGAAACCACTGAGGAGTATTTGGTTCATTTACAGTTAAAACATTTTAAAAAACAAATAGTTATGCAACTCTGGAAAAAGAAAATCAAATGACTAAACAGGCATACGGGAAGAGAGCTGGTAGGCTGAGGAACTTCACCCTGTCCTACATAGAAAAGATAAAGAAGCAAAATGAGTATAACAGAAAAGAATGGTCAGGAAGCATATCTTTGCACCACATTGGGGTCAATGAAGAAACTGAAAGCAAGTAAAGAGCATCCCATGAGGACAAGAATTCAGACGAGAGACTGACTATCCCCACTAGGGTGACCAGATGTCCCGATTTTATAGGGACACTCCCGATATTTGGGGCTTTGTCTTTTATAAGTGCCAATTACCCCCCACCCCCGTCATGATTTTTCACCCTTGTGATCTGGTCAATCTAATCCCCACTAGAAAAAGTGCCATGTTTTTTCATTCCTTAGAAAAGCAGTATAGTATATTCTTCTTTGTTTTGATTAGCTAAGGATAGTATTTTCTTTAGAAATGTTTCCCTTACATGTATGAAAAATGTGCATGTACATGCATGTACCTGCATGTGGATGGTGTGTGTGTGTGTGTGTGTGTGCTAGCAGGACAACTGCAAGGCTCTGTTATCCATCATGTCACCCCAGTCTAATTTCTTCCCTCTTATTACTCTATACCTATTTCACACTACCACCGCATTTGTACATTACTTGAGTGAACACATGGTGCTCTCCACATATGTTCCTTGGAGACAGAAAAGCTGATATGTAACCAATTATGGCTGCAAAAGAGCCATATATGCTGTGGCTTCCCCCACTTCTGTGATGACCCAAGTCCTGCTTGAGGTGTGGGAGATGTGGCCCACATCACTTCTTATCCAAGGTCTCCTGTGTGACAATGTAAAGTGGTCCCAACCAAGCCAATGGACTAGTTTGTACAGATTTATCATATAAATTGTGTATATTTACCATATAATTCTCTCTCTCCTAACTACACTGCTCCAAAAAACACTCTATTTAAATGTGCAGTACCCTCTGCTGTGCAATATACAATTAGAGCAGTAACTTCTGATTGTGCAGCCATGAAAAATGTTACTGTGATATTATTCTGGTGTCTGTGTTCACTAATTGTGTTCAAACTCAATAATAGAGGATGCTGAAAAGAACTATTTATTTGAGTATATTTTTAATTATACTTAGCACAGGGTTTAAGGAAGCTCTTTAAAAGATACTGAGCTTCCTCAACTCCCTTCAACTTCAGTGGGAGTTGGAAATATTCTGCATCTGGCTGGATTGGTTGTTTTTTAATAGACATAAAAAGGGAATAGCAGTTTTGACAGTCCTAAGGCCTGCGTTTCCCCAGAACTGCTCTAAGAAATAGCCAACTATTTTGTTAATTTGGATAGTGAGTAAATAGCCATCAATCTCTGCAATTTAGAGTAACTGTCTACACAGAACGACTCATTCTGTCTTTTGATTCCCAGTATTAATGCCAGTTGTCTTCCTCTAAATCAGAACCTCCCAAATGATATAGTGTGGCGTAGCTCAGTGACAACAGTCTATTAGATTTCTTCTTTCTCCTTTTGCATTCTCTTCTCAGGGACTAAGAAAAGTCATCTGTGTCTGGCAAAATGAGACCCCACAACATGAGAGGATTGCAAACCGCCCAACCAGTCATGCTAGGAAAACGCCCAAGTCACCTGAATGCAGTAGAAATATATTAAGCTATCTTTTTCCTGTTTAGTGTGCCAAAATCTACTGTACAGACACAGTTCAGTTGACTTCAGTAATTGACTACCGAAAATACGCTCTTTATCAACATTTCTTTTTTCAGGAAGCATTAAATAGAATAATTTGGGCCTCGGCTTTGATTTGTGAACACTTGCCAGCATCACAGATAACCATGCAAGATAGCATGACTGAAGGATCTGTTTGAGAGAGATCCAGGACTATAATAGCAAGGCTGGTGCAGGTCAAAACAGAGGTGCATGTACACATGCCATGCGGACTGTAGGCCACCAATGGAGGGGATGGGAATTTGTACAGTGCCCACTCATACCTGGCCCAGTTCTGCAAAGGGCCCTTCCTGTAAGGTGCTCAGTGCCCTCAGTTCTAATAAGAGTTGAGATTATCATGCAGGATTGGATTATTATAACCTGACCACCAGAATGTCTCACACATGTTTATTTAGCTAACACAGATAATTATATTTCCATTAGTCAAAGCAGATGCATTTAAGTAACCAAAATGGATTTCTACCAGTAACATCAGAACATCTGCCAAATACCACATACTATAGTCTTTGAATCAGGGTAAACATGAGCTCCTGTACATAAATCTACATTTGAACAACAAAATCAAGTAGCTAAGAAACACGGTCACATACTGGTTTAAGCAAACAATCATTTTACAAGGCTATATATCTACAGCAACTTCAAAATAAAGAACAAAACCAAAAAGCATATAAGTTTCAGTGTGGGTGGCACTGGATTAAAAAAATTCCAGGAGCCCAGAGATGCATTTATTTTAGAAGCTAATCATTGCATTGGAGGCAAGGATCAGTTGTTTTTTGTTTTTGTTTGTTTTGTTTGTTTTGTTTTTTCATTTTTCAATTAAATGCAAAGTTGGGAGTTAAATAAAGCATCGTAACTTATTGTAAGCTTGTAAAGAATAATAGACTATCAGGGTTGGAAGGGACCTCAGGAAGTCATCTAGTCCAACCCCTTGCTCAAAGCAGGACCAATCCTTAATTTTTGCCCCGATCCCTAAATGGCCCCCTCAAAGATTGAACTCACAACCCTGGATTTAGCAGGCTAACGCTCAAACCACTGAGCTATCCCTCTCCCTAAAAATAAAAAATGGAAGGGGTGCGTGAAAATCATCCCCACAGCCCTGAGCACGCGTCCCTCCCCCCGTTTCCCGTCCCCTGTGGACTGGAAAACGTAGACAGTACGCAGGCGGGGGGGGGGGGCAGGGTCTAGCCAAGCTACAGTAAAATGCTGGCAGTAATGTAAAGAAAGGGAGCAGCACTGTATATATTTACTCTTTAATTGTTCTGAACTGCTCAGAAAAGCAGACTATATAAAAGAATCCTGAGGTCTTTCATAATTTTTAACTTCTATTTTGCCACTGTTGTTTATAATAAACCCCTTGAACAGTGTACTTGAGATAATATTCATTGACATTGTTTTCTTCTATGGGAACACCTGGCTTCCACTGCAAAGCTTGAATGGTGAGGATGTTCAGGGAGGGAGTCACAGGAGGCGGAAGGGAAGGAAACATCCCCTTCTAAGCCATGAAGAGGCCATGGAACGCTTCTAAGCTGCTAGCGTTTGCGTTTGGAAGCATGAGAGTTCTTTATCCCATTATCACACAGCAATTAACCATTTGAACTAGGTAGCAAGCAGAAATTATTTTTCTGAGTCAACAAACCGGATTCTTCCACATTTATGGAATTGGGCCCCGATTCATTTAAGCATATACTTACATGCTTACCGGAATATGGATGTTTTCCTGAATCAAGGCTTAATGGACTTGTCTGGTGCCTGATATAAACTCACAATTTTCTGTCATTTTATTTGGTGCTGCATCTCAACATTAGTGTACAGTACATCTCTTGATCACCAGAACTTCAGTTGTCTGAAATGTCACAATCTGAAAGAGGATTCTGTTTTCTCAAATCCATTAACTCTACTGGCATAATTATCTGAAACCTCAGTTCTTCAAGCATATTCATTGTCCCCCATAACATTCAGATAACTAATGTGTGATAGGGCATCTGAATCTCCAGGCAACACAAGGGATCCAGGAGCGGTGTTATAGCCAGGGAGCCCAAGACTGAACCTTCGAGCCCAGCTACCAAATACTCCTCCTTCTCCCCTCTGAAGAGTCAAAACTGCTTGCCCGATGGCAAGGGTCCTTATGACTTAGTCCGGCAACGTAATCTTCTGAAGCCTTGGCGTGCATGGGATGGGTTGCTAGTTACCGCTCACCCACCCGAGCCAGCCTTAGGTCCCCAGGTCCCGGATATGGCCAAGACCAAGGAGCCTCAACTGGGGGACACCCTCTCCCCGGAACAACAGGAAAAGGCTTTGTGCCTGCTGGCCACATTTCGTACAACTTTCACCGGCCTCCCTGGCCAGACTAGCATCGTTCAGCACATCATTAAGATGAACCCCGGGGAGGTGATTTGGGAAACCACTCACCTGCTCCTGCGACAGACATGGGAAGTTGTTGAAAGGGAAGTCCAAGCGATGATGGAGCTAGGAGTCATGGAATGATCGCAGAGCGAATGGCTCAGTCCCATCGTGTTGGTTCCGAAGCCTGATGGGACCCTCTGATTCTGCATAGATTTCCAAAGAGTGAACACGATATCAAAGTTCGATGTGTACCTGATGTCCAGGATCGATTAACTCAATTGTCTGGGGACCACCAGATACATTCATGACCCTTTACTTCACAAAAGGCTACTGGCAGATCCCCTTGGACCCGAGCTCCAAAGAGAAGACTACGTTCAGTACGCCAGGTGGGCTCTACCACTTCACTTGGACACCCTTCGGCCTCCATGAAGCCCCATTGCCTGATGGACCACCTCCTGGACCCCCACACTGAGTACGCTGCGGCCTACCTAGATGATGTTGTTGTCTACAGCTGTCAGTGGGAGGTACATTTAAATCAGGAGGCCGCTGTTCTCTGGACCCTGTGGGGGGCTGGGCTCACAGCCAACCCAAAGAAATGTCAAATCGGCTGCATGAGACTGTGTAACTAGGCTCTACCCTTGGCAGGGGCCTCATCTGCCCCCTCAGAGGAAAGGTCCAGGCACTGCAATTGTGCCCGGCCCCGACGACAAAGTGCTAGGTACGACAGTTCATAGGCCTGGCTGGATACTACTGGTGCTTCGTTTCCCAATTCGCATCCTTTGCAGCCCCCCTCACGGCCCTCCTCACCAAGGACAGCCCCCACTGGGTACGCTGATCGACGGAGCGTGAAGACACTTTCCAGACTCTTAAGGGAAGGCTATGTCAGGAACCCGTCTTATTCAGCCACAACTTCAACCGGGAGTTCTTGGTGCAAATGGATATGGGGCTTGGGGCCATCCTCTCCCAGGAGGTGGACGGAGAAGAACATCCTATCCTCTTCCTCAGCCGCAAGCTTTTTCCTCGCGAGTGCAAATACTCGGTCATCGAGAAGGAGGCCCTCGCCATCAAGTGGGTGATCGACGCGCTCAGATACTATCTTCTCGGGGCCCCCTTCATCCTGATCACCAACCACTTACCCCTGAAGTGGCTGAACACCATGAGGGACTCTAACGCCAGGCTGATGCACTGGTACCTTACCCTCTAGAAGTACGCCTTTACCGTCAGGCATCGGGCAGGTAAGGAGAATGCCAATGCTGATTTCTTCTCCCGCTTAGGGGGGAATCAAGAGACCAGCCCCAAAGATTGGGAGCTGGAGTTGAGGGGCGAGTGTGTAGTGGGGCAGATTGGCCACCCACAGACCTGGAGGGGGAGGAGCCCCTCATTGAACCCTGGTGGGCAGAGCCACGCCACACTCAACCCTCTTGCCAGAAGTCAGTGGGAGGAACCAGAAGTACGAAAGGCGGGCCTGAGAACTCAGTTGAGAGGCAGCCGCCAGAGAAGCCAGATGCCTCGTGTGAGCCCCCAAGCTGGGAGGCCGCTGCAGACTGGCCAGGACTACTAGGGCCATTTACGGACCCGAACACAGAGGAGCTGCAAGCCTTGACAGAGGCCTTCTTCCCTGACAACCAGGATGACCCCCTACAGAACCAGGTACACCCTGAGGGGGAGTTGGGAAGTGGCCCAGGGGTAGGCAACCCCTGTCCGGCTGCAACGCTGACAGTACGCAAGTCAGCATGTTGTGGTCAGGATCCCCACTGATTCACGGGGAGACCGCTCTGCCACTGTTAGTGCCCTGGTCCAGCACGCAGTGGAGTGGGCGGGCCTGCATCCCTCCTGCCACCCCAATCTGTGGGTGGCAGTATCCCCCTCTCTGAGGCAAGAAGTCTGCACTTGTCGGCCCTCCGCCAGAGCTAGGAGGACCGACTCTTTGCTGCTCAGCCTGAGTGCCGGTCTGATCCCTTAGACTCTGTATTGCCCCACCTCGCTCAAGGGCCTGGGCTGACTGTTTGCTGCCCAGCCTGAGTACAGGCCTGAGCATGAGACTCTTTGCAGCCCCGCCCCGACCAGGGGCTGGGGCTCCGTAATTGTGTTTATTGTTCGGCCCTGACCACAGGTCTGCGCTCACGTCCCCCATTGCCCTGCTGATTCCCCATGTCAGGCGACCCCTGGAGACGTAGTGGGGTGGATTGGCCTCCCACAGACCCAGAGTGGGAGGAGCCACTCCCCCCCCGGAACTGACTATATATCCCCTTCGTAGAAGGCGGGGTAATAAAGGGGTGCCGGGGAACCAGGCTAGGTCAGATACTGTCCAGAGGGATGTGGCAGTGATGACCAAGGACCTGGCAGAGAGCCATCTCCCTCATCCAGCAGTGGGAGATAGGGAGGTGGCGGATAAGATGACTGGGATGGAGAGGACCCAGATGAACAAGGTAACCCACACTGGAGCAGGATAGGCTGTGAAAGGGAGGACCCTGGAGGAGGGAGGCAGATTGTTCCTCTTGGTACAGAACCTGAGGCAGGAGAGGGACATCCTGCAGGCACAGCTGCATGGGAATCACGGATGATTATACACCCCCTGGGGCGGTCAGTCTTAAGGAGAAGGCTGTGTGATGGGGCATCTGCCCCACACTGGCTCAAAAGGGGTTAAAAGCTGCCCTAGGGAGGCTGTGCCGGAGGCAGTCAATTAGAAAGGGGCTGAGAGGAGCAGCCAATCTTAGGCTGTAGCCCTTCTTAGGCTCATATAAGAAGAGCTACAGGGCAGAGCAGAGTCAGTAGCTGACTGGAGCTCAAGGGGAGAAGACCAGGCTTCTAGCAGGACGAAGGAGCACCAGCACCTGGGACAGAGCACCGCTGAAAACAGGGACCAGAGGAGCTAGAGAGAGCTCCTGGTGCGCTGCTAGAGCCTGAAGGTTGAGGCCTTGAGGTAAGGGCAGAAGAGGGTGCTGGAGCTGCATGTGAAGGACAATGGACTGCAGTTGCCACCGAGGGAAGTGGCTGGACAGAAATTGCAGGTCCCCTGGAAGGGGGGAACACAGAGTGTGGTACAGCTGGAGGGCAGTGTCAATGAAGAGGACCCCACAGTACTGGAAGTGGCATGGGTCCTGGAACAAAAGTGACGGCAACACATTTTGAAGAACAACAGTTACAATAAGGTAGGTAAACATTTTTTCTTCTTCGAGTGCTTGCTCATGTCGATGGAGTCCCACAGGTGAAGTTGTACCTACCTAGCAGGGCCTGATGGTTAGACACCCAAATTGCAGGCTGGCTGTCAAATAAATTTTCCTGCCAAACAAGTCCAGTTTCTTGGTGCCTTTATTTTTTGGTGTGCCGCTTGCCTGTCCCTGCCTGTCACTTTCATTGATGGCAGACCTGACCAGGGACCCGCCCTGGAGGGAGGGTGTACAGGTACTCAGATCCCTTTGTGGGGACATAGTACTTCTTTTCCGCCTTCTTGGAGGTAGGCGGAATGGAAAAGGGGGTCTGCCACATACACTTGGCAATTTTAAGGACCCCTGGGTGGATGGGTATAACATTAAAGAGGTCGTTGGACTCCTCCGCTAGCTCCTCAACCTCCAAGTTCAGATTGGCAGCCAACATTTTGAGCAGGGCCTGGTGCTCCTTGAAGTCATTGGAGGGGCTGCTTGTTTGCAAGGAGCCTGTCACTGCTTCGTCCAGAGACGACAAAGATGACTGCACAGCAGGGGGAGGGGTGGCTTCTCCTGGCTTGTCCGGGCATGGCTCCTTGGGGATCGGGGCCTGATGTGTTGTCCTCGCATCGGATTCGGCACCGTGCTCTAACTCAGGTACTGGCTGTGCTGGCGGCAGCTTGTGCGATGCGGTGTAGGAGGAATGGTGGGCGTACGGGACCGGCATAACAGGTACACCCCATGGGTTCCAGTACTGACACTGAGTGGGCCATTTCCCCTGCCTCCTCACTGCTGCAGGAGCCGCGCCGGTCTCGTGGGCTGGTGGCAATTCGTCTTTTATAGGTGAGGGGCTGAACACCCCTTCAGGCTTGGACCATTGCCCTTCCGGTAACCAGGGCATAGATGCCTGAGACTGATGCCTGCTGGGGCCTTGGCTAGGTCCGTCGCCTGGCTTGGCATTTGCAGTGCCAGTTGGCTTACTTGATCATTGGCCTCCAGGCCCGCTTCGGGCACAGATGACCCTATTAGGGGCTGAGACCCCCTGTTGCTCCCAGGATTCGGAGGTGGGTCTCTGGCTGGGGTAGGGAGTCTGACCGCAGCAGTACCCCTGAGCAACTCCGGGGTGGGCACATTGCCTGACACAGGTCCTTTGCCCAAAGCCCCCCTTTTCTGCGGTGCTGGTGAGCCTGTCGATTTCGACCGCTTCTTAGGCGCCAGGGAGGGGAAATGGTGCCGGTTGCATTCCGGGGCCGGTGTTGCGCTGCATGCTGATGCCGATGCCGAGGTGCCGGGTGTGGACTCCAATCGAGAGGACTCCATGGTAGGACTAAGCACAGCTTCCATGAGGGGGACCCTCACGTGGATATCCCGCTCCTTCTGAGTTTGAGGGTGAAAGTTTTTGCAGATCCTGCACATGTCCTTTCTGTGGGACTCCCCCAAACACTTTAAACAGCTCTTATGGGGGTCACTAATGGGCATTGGCTGGCTACATGATGAACATGGCTTAAAGCCTGGGGAATGGGGCATGCCCCGCTCCAAGGCAAAGTCCCAACTGGGACTTTAACTCCTAAACAACTACTTTAACACTTGCCTTACAGGTCTAACTACCTATTGACTAACAACAAAGGAGACAAAATAATGGACTGGTAAGAACTGCTAACGCTCTTCTGATGCAAGACAAGGCGCTCCGACCAACTGTCACAGGCAGTAAGAAGGAAGAGAGAGTGTAGGGTCGGCAGCGCCTAATATACCAGCACCTGAGCACGGCACTCAAAGGGGCGTTACAGTCAGCCTGTCATAAATATAAAGGGAAGGGTAAACCCCTTTAAAATCCCTCCTGGCCAGAGGAAAAATCCTCTCACCTGTAAAGTGTTAAGAAGCTAAAGGTAACCTCGTTGGCACCTGACCAAAATGACCAATGAGGAGACAAGATACTTTCAAAAGCTGGGAGGAGGGAGAGAAACAAAGGGTCTGTGTCTGTCTGTATGCTGCTTTTGCCGGGGATAGAACAGGAATGGAGTCTTAGAACTTTTAGTAAGTAATCTAGCTAGGTATGTGTTAGACTATGATTTCTTTAAATGGCTGAGAAAAGAACTGTGCTAAACAGAATGACTATTCCTGTCTGTGTGTCTTTTTTGTAACTTAAGGTTTTGCCTAGAGGGATTCTCTATGTTTTGAATCTAATTACCCTGTAAGGTATCTACCATCCTGATTTTACAGAGGTGATTCCTTTACTTCTAATAAAAGTCTTCTTGTAAGAAAACTGCATGTTTTTTCATTGTTCTAAGATCCAAGGGTTTGGGTCTGTGGTCACCTATGCAAATTGGTGAGGATTTTTACCAAACCTTCCCCAGGAAGTAGGGTGCAAGGGTTGGGAGGATTTTGGGAGGAAAGACGTGTCCAAACTACGTTTCCCAGTAAACCCAGTTAAAGTTTGGTGGTGGCAGTGGAAATCCAGGGGCAAAGGATAAAATTAATTTGTACCTTGGGGAAGTTTTAACCTAAGCTGGTGAAAGTAAGCTTAGGAGGTTTTCATGCAGGTCCCCACATCTGTACCCTAGAGTTTAGAGTGGAGAAGGAACCTTGACACAGCCCAACGGATACCACTAGGGCAAAAATCTCAGACGAGTGTGCACATGGGCGTGCACACACCTAGAATGGAATAGACGTGAGCAATTCAGTAACTATTGGAATGTCTGACAAGTATTGTCCACTTTCATATTACATTACACAATTTTATTTATACAGAATAAAAAAACTATTTATCATCCCTCGTTCCCATTAGGGAATTCCCAACAGGGTTGTGCGCACCAACCTGAAACTCCACTACACATGGAAGAGCAGAATATTATTTCTTAGCTGTTCCAAGTTAAAAAATAATGTGAATC
This sequence comes from Natator depressus, assembly GCF_965152275.1. NCBI lineage: Eukaryota > Metazoa > Chordata > Testudines > Cheloniidae > Natator > Natator depressus. Next base: position 176,015,173 of record NC_134236.1, on the reverse strand, counting down.
TACCACTGACATAAGTTAACAGTCTGAATGGGAGTCAAAAAATCTGAATGAAGGCTGAAGGTGAATGCTTAGTGGCTATCAGGTTTCAAATACCTAGACTTCTTGAACCAAAAGTTCAAATCAAAGTGCACTAAGACCTTCATCTTTCTGAGTTAGATTAAACTGAGTTCCATATGCTTTACCACATGAGGTGGAAGTTTGTCTCTTTCTGTAACAGCAGAAGCCTCAGGCAAAATACACCTCCCCGACCTTCAACTGCTGCATAGCATACTTTGTGCCAGCTGACTGCATTTTACTGATAGATATTACATATCTAACAATATGCTGCACACAGGAGGATGCCTGTGCCTGCATGGTGCCCATTGAAAACACGGGGGTACCATGTTGGCACAGCATTCTACTATGGTGCATCACGCTGCAGGATTAGGGCCATAGTTTGTAAAGTACTTTACGCGTCATCCGCATGAAAGGCATGATTTTAATGTGAGATACTAATATTAGTAATTCCAAGTTATCTCCAGGATACATTAATATAAAAGCATCATTTACATCAATTATATGCTCATTAATTCAATGTTTTCTAACATTAATCTATCAATTCAAATTCAACCTCCTTTCACCCCCATCCCCATCCGCTCCAAAAAAACCCCCAAAACCTGTTTGATTCAGAAAACTTAATAGAAGTTTCATAGAAACTTAGATAGGAAAACGTACAATGGTTGCCAATGAAATCAATTATATGGTACTTATTTTCAGATACATACATTCCAAGGCCAGAAAGGACCATTGTGATCATCTAGTCAGGACCTCCTGTATAAGACAGGCCATAGAACTTCTCCAATGTAATTTCTGTTAACTACAGCACAGCTTTTTAGGAAAAAAATCAATCTTGATTTAAAAATCATCAGTGATGAAGAATCCACCATGAGCCTTGGTAAATTGTTCCAATGATTAAGTTCCCTCACCGTTAAAAATGTATGCCTTATTTCCAGTCTGAACTTGTTGAGCTTCAACTTCAGTCATTAGACATGTCTTTGCTACATAGAAGAGCCCATTATCAGATATTTGTTCCCCCTATTGGTACTTATAGACTGTAATCAAGTCACTTCTTAACCTTCTCTTTGTTAAGCTAAATAGATTGCGATCCTTGAGTCTATCATTAAGTTTTTGAATACTTTAATTATTCTTGTGGTGCTTCGGAGAACCCTCTCCAATTTAACAATATCCTTCTTGAACTGTGGACACCAGAACTGGACATCGTATTTCAGCAGTGGTTGCACCAGTGGCAAATACAAAGGTAAAATAACCTCTCTGCTCCTACTCGAGATTTCTCACTTTATGTATCCAAGGGTTGCATTAGTTCTTTTGGCCACAGTGTTGCCAGAGGAACTCATGTTCAGATGATTATCCACTACGATCCTCAAATCTTTTGAGAATCACTGCTTCCCACAATACGGTCCCCCTCCTGTAGGTATAGCCTACATTCTTTATTCCTACATGTATACATTTATATTTAGCTGTATTAAAATGCGTATTTTTTTCCTTGCGCCTAGCTTGCCAGGAAATCCAGATCATTCTGAAGCAGTGACCTGTCCTCTTCATTATTTACTATTCCCACAATTTTTGTGTCATCTACAAACTTGATCAGGTATGGCCAACAGGAGTGGAGAGCAGGTGGCTGGTAGGAGCAGCCGGCGGGAGCAGTAAGCAGGCAGCCAGCAGGGGCGGCCAGCAGGATTGGAGAGCAGGTGGCTGGCAGAGGTGACCAGTGAGAACGGTGAGCAGGCAGCCAGCGGGAGCCTAGACAGTGGATTGAGCATGGTGGCTTTTACCACCCCCCCCCACTCATGGCAGGAGGAGAATTCACGCAGATGTACCTCTGAACTCTGGGTCTGCACTGACCAGGGACAACAACTGTGATTGGGGTGTTAAGACGGGGTGGGGGGAGACCCTACCGGAACTTTGGTGTTGGACTCAAGAACCTGAAGCAAAGGACACTGCCCAGTGTACTCTGGGGAGGGTGTCTTGCTCATGCTTTTATGTTTATGAATACCGCTTGTGCTGTTTTCTCAGATTAATGCCAGATTACTTTTATTAAAGAAACTCTTTCTACCTCAGACTCTGTGCTTGTGAGAGGGGAAGAATTGCCTCTTAGAGGTGCCCCGAGGGTACAGTGAAATTTTCCCAGCTTACTGGGTGGTGGCTTGAGCCGGTTCTGGTTATATTGTTGAAAAGGAACCCCCTAGATATTGAACTTCGCCCTTCTTGCTGCCCACTCCAACTGGCACCAGGGTTACACTTAAAATAATGTGCAGACAAATAAATATATGGTGCTCAACAGCTTTCCTTTGTGATGCTTTTCCTTTCTTATTATTTCCACATTTCTATTTGTGAATGTTTGTAACATTATGCATAATGTAACATTCTCAGAAACTGTAGAAAAATCCAACTTATCCTTTTCATCTTAAATGAACTGAAGTTACATTTACCTAGACCAGTGGTTCTCAACCTACTTACCATTGTGGGCCGCATCCAATACTACCTCTATGGCGCTGAGGATGTCACATGGGCTGTAGCTGTGTGCTGACGGGGCCGCAAGAGGCCCGTGGGCCACAGGTTGAGAACCACTGACCTAGAGCACCATTATGTTCCAATTAGCAACTTCAGCTAGTGACAAGATATTATTATAGTGATTTTCAAATGTACTACATTATCTATTTAAGAAATAAGGACAGGTGAACTAGTTCTTATAAAATGGCTTGAATCCTGTCCTGGACTGAACAGAACCCAAACTTTAAGGTTCAGAACAGTGTGGGTTAGAGACTGCAACTTAATCACGCCCCCAGTTCCAATGATCCCTCACATTACCAGCTCCCTGCTACTTCATTCCTGGATCCGCAGGGCTCTACATAAACCTTTGGCTTTCCACCTATGCCTCTAGTTTCCCATCCCACCATGATCCTCCCCTCCTCCCTCAGTCATGTAGCTTATTCACCTGCCTTTTAAGATGCCTTGCAGAGTCTAGCTGTATCCTTGCATTTTCCTTTAACTCTTCATAGTATTGCCAACCCCAGATTCCCCAAAATAAAGCAACTGGATTAAAAATCATGAGATTTTTAAAGTCTCATAATAAATGTTTAGTCTTTTGATTTTTTTTCTAGTTTTTGAGCAGATTGATTATAAGCAGATCATGTTCTTTACGCTGTTCTGCGCAACCATATGGGTCAGAAACTTTTTTTAAAAATAAAATCAGATGTTGTCATGTAATGACGACTCCAGGAGCTGGGGCTTTAGGAAAAACACCAAACTTCGTGAGACTCCTTAAAAAATTGAGAACTGATTATCAGTCCTTATACTACCATACTATTCTTCCTCCTCCCTATACCTCACATGCTATTTTAGAGTCAGAAAGGGCTATTTTGAGGGCTTACATGGTGCACAGGCCTCATTCTGTCCCTCTGCACAGGGTTGGATTTGCCCCTTAGTGCCTGGTCCTTATGTGGGCTGCAAGGTGCGAGAGGATCCATGGAGCCTTATTTCTTGTAACTCCACACAGAGACAGGCACAACGACATCCCCTCTGCTCAGAGGATGAAATTCACTTCCATGCAGAGGGCCAGCATGAGGACCATGCATCACTTAAGTCTCATTTAAGCCCTCAAAATAAGGCATAGGTAGGGTTGCTGACCTTCCTTGTTTGGCTGGGAGTCTCCCAGAATTGGGCTTGATCTCCTGGAGGCTACTGAAGCCAATCCGGGATATTTTAGGTGGCTAAAAGTCCGGCGGCACAGCGGGGCTAAGGCAGGCTCCCTACCCGCCCTGGCTCCGTGCCACTCCCAGACCCCAAACACCTTCCCCAGCCCTGAGCCCCTCTCGCACCCAAACTCCCTCCCATAGCCTGCACCCCGAACCCCTGCCCTGCCTGCCCCAGGCTCAGCCCGGAGCCCCCTCCCATACTCCGAACCCGTTGGTCCCAGCCTAGATCCCCCAATCCCTCCCACACCCCAACCCCCTGCCCCAGCCTGGTGAAAGTGAGTGAGGGTGGAGGAGAGCGAGTGACAGAGGGAGGGGGACTGGAATGAGTAGGGGTGGGGCCTTGGGGAAGGGGTGGGGCAAGGGTGTTTGGGTTTGTGCGATTAGATAATTGGCAACCCTAGGCATAGATGGTGCTTAAGCCTCATGCTGGCCCTCTGTGCAAGGGTGAATTTTACTCAGGGCTGCTGAGAGCTAGTGCTACTGTCCCCAAAGAGGGATGTGGTGGTGGGAACAATGAGTGGCCAGGCACAAAGAGGAGTGGCCTCTTCTCCTGCTTTGAGGGAGTCAAACTCCACCTGTACACCACAGAGCTCCAGGAGCATTGCCTTGGCTTCCAAGCATAATTCCTCCATGAGCTCTAGCTGAGGAGTTCTGCAATGACCCCAAAGTAGGGCTGTAAGTCAGTGTCACAATAGAGCCCTATACTGGGCCCAGTCCTGAAGTCCTGATTCCATCAACTCTGTTTGGACATTTTCTCTTAATAATAACTTGTGGATACAGATCTGTCAGCAGATTTGCCTCTGCTAACCTCTGAGTTAGGCTCATTGTGTGTAAAGAACTGTCTGCCTCAGGAGATTAAAGCTATATCCAGGTTAGAAAGCCAAAGACTGGTCACAGTCTGAGTACAGATTTCCAGTTGCTAGCTACACTCCTACTACAACTCAGTGTTTTAAGCATTGTATTGTCCATAAACACAGTCTGCCAAATCCTGCTCTGAGTGACTTCTCAGTGACCCCACTGAAGACAACAAAGTTGTATGGCTTTAATTGAGGATAGACTTTGGTCCAATGTACCTTACTCTAAGGTACAATGCTACATATTCTTATTTATTTTCTATCTGAAAGAAATACAACAAGATTGTATATAATTATATAGGTGCAGCCAAGTATTAATTAAAACTGCCTGCTATGTGCGCTCCTAATTTTTTAAAGTAAAATAACACTTAATCATTACTTGATAAAACCACCTGATGAAAGATGCTGAAAGAATGGTATGAAGCTAGAAAATTCCAGTCAGATCAAGTCTTGATAGTGAAATGCCTAAAAATGTCAACATGTCCCTAGACATGAAATTTATCCATGGCCATATTATCTTTAACTATTACATTCAGATCAATCAGTAGGTCACTTTGACTTACAAAATAACTCACACTTGTTTTGCGGTGCTTTTAATGTATATATGGGTAAAATGCCAAACCCACCATTATTTTGCAATGGAATAGTAATGATGAAAAATTATAATAGAAAAGAAAGCAGTAACTCGATTTCATAAGCAAGTTTTTCTAGATAACAGAAGTACAAACATTCTTAGTGTTTTTACTGTCAGGATCTCATGGAGCAGAGGAGAAAAGAAAAAAAAATCCCACAAACAAAAATATTCATTCCACTTAGTGCTTTGTACTTCTATAGTACCTGTAATGCAGATAGGGAAACTGAGACAGATTGATTGGATGGTGTCCTCTTAATCTATGACACTTCCATCCAAAATGTTTTTTATCTACTGAAAAGATTAGAGAAAAATATTTTCCTTTATTTTCACACTATCTTTATTGGATGTATTTGACAGCATTGTATATATAGTCAATTTCAGTGCTCCGCTCTTTATGTAGATTTTCCATCACCAATGGCTTGATCTTGCTCCCATTCAAGTCAATGGAAGATTTCCCATTTTTGCAGGATAAAGCCACCTGCCCCAAATCAAATTTTAAAAGAAAAAAAGTCTTAATTTGCATTTATTAACATGAGTGGATTATTATAAAATAAGCCTCAAACAAATTATTGAGCCTTGGAAGTTGAGCTATGTAAAAATTATAATGCTTAACTATATAAGTGGAAAAATACCTCGCACCGTTAATATATACATTTTCACAGACTAGCCATAGATTTAATACTATTGTTTAGACACAGAAAAGTGGGCTCTAAAGCAACATTATTCTATGTTGTTTCAGGCATTCAGAAAAAAACTACTCCCTCTCCCTCATTCTAACAAAAATAACAGAAGAAAAGCTGCTACTGTAATCAGCCATAATTGAAGGCATTTCCTGTATTTTTCTATCAAAATGTTTTTTTTTTCCATTACATACCAAGTGAACTCTAGTAAGGTCAAGATACCAGAGAAAAACATGACCAATTATGTCTTTAGTCAAATGAATCAACTACTTTGCTCTTCTTTTCAGAAGCTGGAATCTAGATTTCATCTCAGGCCCCGTAATCTTATGTCCTAAGTCACATTTAAAGAAAAGAAAATCTTTCCACATTTACAATTCCTTCAATACTATTTAGCTTATCAGGCTTTTCCCCCACTCCCACCACCTAAAAGCCATCGTTAGCCTTAGCTCAGTACTTTAATTATATTACGTAGAAAAACAAACCCTGTTCCAATATGATTTGAGCATGAGCTAAACACAACGGGACACAGAGATTTTCAGTTATGACCACAATGCAGGGCCAAACTCTGCCCTCATCTGCAACTTTGTTGATTTCAATTATGTTGCCCTGTTGTCAATCAGGATAGACTAGGGAAGTCAATGTAGTTACACCAGGGATGAACTGACAAACTGTTGTATGTTAAGGCCACTCTGTTGTGCCTAAGTGTAAAATAGATGGAGGAATATTCTCTATATACTTATAAATAGCTTCAGTTAATCATGGAACTTGTGCATGTACACTGAGAGAAGAATAAGCAATATAGCCCATAGTAACTTAGTTCACCCACAGCAGCCTTATGTATTCTAATAACTAGGCAGAACAAGGAGAGTTAAGAAAAGCATAGAGTAATATTCATTTACGCCTAACCAATAATGTTACTGAAATTATATTTTTTAAATCGCTCACACTTTGCATTTGGAGCCTGATCCTGAAATGTGCTAAGCAGCCACTGCTCCAGTTGAGTAGGAGTTGAAGGAGTAGTGTAGTCAACAACACTGCTGCTTTAAAAGACTCCCCCCATCCTTCCCCCCCCCCCACCCCTCGTTAGCTTTTTGGACTCTTCTTCAGTTTTCTTGTATTAATCAAACAAGGAGGGGGAACTGAATTAAAATTAGGGTTCCCCTTGCATCCACAACTATACACACTTTGTTATATGCCTTTCCTCCTGTTTCTCATTTTCTTTAGTTCTTTAGCACAGCATCCAGGTGCCATACTAAACTATTTTTTTCTAGAGGTAAAATCTGGTTTCTTCACAGGCTTCAAACAATAGTTTTGTTGGCAGCCGGTTAAAATGTCGCCTCCTGGCTAGACGGGGTCTATTTCCAAGCATATCATGGGACTGTGGGGGTGGAAAATCCTGAAAATTCTTTGCTTTTGGTCCCTAATCCTGCAGTTGGATGGAGAATGTAAGCCCAAGTATGAGGAGGAGAAGACAGAGAGCTAGTTCATCATCCATGCAACTGCTGCTGGAATACCACATGCAGTTCTGGCATCCACAATTCAAGAAGGATGTTGATAAACTGGAGATGGTTAAGAAAAGAGCCACAAGAATAATTAAAAGGTTGGAAAACACTCCTTATAGCTATGCTTGGCAGAATTAGATTTTTTAAATAATTTCAATGGACAATAGCAATGTTTATTTCAAAGCATTTTTTTCTTATTTTTATCAATTTAAAATTTCACAGTTGTGAGAAACCATGGAGGGAAAGCATGAAACAACAGTTATTTAATGACAATAGACGTTGAGATTCCAGAAGTTAAAGCCTTATAACTGCTAAAACACAAATTGTCAACATGTCAAAACAGACAAAGTAAATTTCCTTAAACTCTAATAAGTCCTCAAGCAGCATTTTTCTTACTTCACCTATATGTACATTTCTATTATTATTGATGGAAATATTTGTCCTTGGTTTGTGACTGTAAGATGAAATCAACATTTACCAATAAAAAATTAATCATAGAATATCAGGGTTGGAAGGGACCTCAGGAGGTCATCTAATCTAATCTAACCCCTTGACCAATCCCCAATTTTTGCCCCAGATCCCCTGGCCCCCTGAATGAATTGAACTGGCAACCCTGGGTTTAAGCAGGCCAATGCTCAAACCACTGAGCCATCCCTCCCCCCTTCCAAAACTACTTATAGTGATAGACTTGAGGAGCTCAATCTAGTTAGTTTAACAAAAACAAGGTTAAGGGATGACTAATATCTACAAGGGGAAACAAATATTTGATAATAAACTCTTAAAATCTAGCCAACAAAGGTATAAAATGATCCAATGACTGGAAGCTGAAGCTAGACAAATTCAGACTACAAATAAGGTGTACATTTTTAACAGTGAGGGTAATTAAGCACTGGGAAAATTTACCACTGGTGGTGATGGTGGATTCTCCTTCACTGATCATTTTTAAATCAAGACTGGATGTTTTTCTAAAAGATGTGCGCTAGTTAAAACAGGAATTATTTTGGGGCAGTTCTATGGCCTGTGTTATACAGAAGTTCAGACTACAGGATTACAGACATCCCTTCTGCCTTGGAATCTATGAATCCAGCCATGAAGTATCCATGGTCTGACATGGTGCCCCATTGAATTTGACTGCACTTGGTACAGCTGCTTAGGTCACCCATGCCTAAAGCCAACCCCGTTGATACGCCACCAATGCTCTTATTAGAATTAAGTGTTTTCTCCAGACTTCTCCTTAAAAAAAAAACAACTTCAGATCTTTAGGATTCTTTTTTTTTTTTTTTTTGCCTCCTAATCCATTTGAGCATAGGCTGATTGGCAAAAATCCCAGTGAGACACGAAGGGTCTTTCATGTCAGCAGCACTACAATCCCCATATATAAGAGTTTGTCATAAAAATCTTTTGTGTTGCTAGTAGGGGCAGTTCCTGAAAGTGTTCAATGAATGGAACTCACAGTGAAGTCAGTGGGAGTTCTAAGCCCAAAACACTCTTAGGTCTGAAATCTCAGACTTGTTCATCCTCTTCTCGTTACTAACTTGCCTTTATGGATTCACAATTCACAAACAGTCTTTCACAGCCTCTCCATTCTTTGAAGATTACAGATCATAATGAAAGCAATGGAAAATAAGCCATACTCAACACAGATAAAAGACAAAAAGAGAGATGTGGAGAACAAACATGACTGGCAACCCAAATTCTATGTCTCTTTTTTAGAGTCTGCTTTGTATAGTCACTTGATACATGAGCTCGGGAAGCAATACAAGCTTAATAGGCCTAGTGCGTGAAAGAGCAATGTAGCTAATTGTTTTAGGTGCCTACCTAAGAAGTAAGCCAAAACATTAGGAGAGGCGTGGCCTTATTGAATCAGTCATTTCTGCATCCAGGCCTGTTGTCAATGATGTGGGCAGAATGGAATACCCACAAAAGGTCATATAGTGAATCCCTACTCATCTTGCTAAGCACTTAGTCAAATAGTCCCATTGGTTTCTATAGGACTACTCACTAGAGTAAGTGCTCACCACAATCTGTCCCTGTTTACACACGCAGACCACCTTTGAACTCCCTGAGTAACACAGTCCCAACTTTATGCTTGTGTTAGGGATAGACTGAGCCAGCACATTCAGATACAGATTTCTGAAAAGTTTGGCAGTTTTTGAACCTGGGAGTTTGATTTGAGCCTACACCTTCCGTTTCTATCATTTCCTTAACTACCCTAACCTTATGTAGCCTTTTAAATAAAGTTTCCAAGAAATAATAATTCCAGTTTGGCAACCGCAACGTAATATAGAGTAAAATCCCCTAGCACAGGTAACCATGAGATGTATGATTGCATGTAAAACCGTTAATGTGCTAGCATGATCCTGTATTTTTGTGCCATTTTGGACAAGGCAAAAACTCTGCAAGTTGATGGTGTGTAGACTGTGCGATGGAGGAGTGTTCTTGCAGGTTGCTATGTACAATGCTTCTTTTTATAAAACAAACAAATGCCTCAAAATTGTCCCCACTCTGCTCCCAAGGGTGTCTTTAGTAGGGAACAAACACGAGTCCTCGCTTCAAGCAGGCTCTTATTATAGCCCCATGTCAAGTTTCCATTGAGAAGAATGCTTTCTAAGTCAGAAATAACAACTTTGCATGGAACATTGATATAGACAGATTTTTGCAAGCTCCCACTGCTCTCAGTGAAACATTTTGGGTCTTTTTATGGAAAGCCTTTCCACAGGCTAATGTACATGGTATTACATATGAATGGATTAACTCATATTTATGTTGACCCATAAGAATGTTGTTTCCTAACAAAATGTTTACTTATATGGAATCCCTGAAGGAAAGGTTTTAATATTTCTCCTTCCATTCTGATTTCAACAGCATAGTTCACATGCCTAAGTTTGTCATCTGAACTTCGGAAGGATATGTATGCTCTTAAACTGAAAATCTTTTCTAGCTCTCAAATAGCTCTATATCATTTAATTGGGATGAAAGCAGCAGTACTCAACAGAAATGTAATAGGGTTCTGAAGAAACTACTCCAAAAACCTATAGAATTTAATAGAGAATGAGATCTTTTCTACAGTTGTAGGGAGAGAGAAGAGTTGTTTGTTTTTAAACCTTCTGATAGTATATTGTAGCAGAGAGAGAATTCTCTGGTTCAGAAGTTCTACAAAGGCTATCATTTCTATTAAATTCCATAGGACGCTTTCATAAGGGAGGAGCTCTGGCAAAATTAAGAAGAACCTAGTCATTGATCTATAACATAACAAAAAATGTTTCAGATTCTGTTGATAGCACCTAACTTTATGACCAGACAGAAAACTGATATTATTTTGTTTATTTTAGAAACAGACACTGGAAAGACACTTGAACAACTATTACATGAAATAAGGAACTTCTTCTGCATTTCTTGTAATCCCCACACTACTAAACAAGTCAAATGGAGTTGTGGATGCACAAAGAATGCACTATCAAGACTTAAAGGTGACATGATTTGGTAGTGGTCTCAAGAACACAAGACAGAACTCTACATGTAATCCACTTGAAAAATGTGGGTGACATCTCCCTCTAGTGGCTGATCTGCACAGAAGATAAGAGCCTTCTACTGCTACCAGGTAATGAAGTTAGTTCTGTAGTTCAAGAGGTCTTTGCTTTGGCAATGAGATCCTGGCTTCAAAGCCTGACTACAGGCTGTGGTGAAGGATCATTACATATAGAGTACAAATATTTATATTTCAGAAGTTGGCCATTTTCAGCTAGAGGTGCATAAGGAGATCACCATTATGGTTCCCTATGCTCACAGGTAAAGGCTTCAATTGTATTTTATCAACATTTACAAATATTTTTTTTCTAGACTGAGAGCCTGTGAGTAAATCTGAGTTTCAAGGTAATTTTATATGCATTGTGGTAACCCATGAAAAATAAAGGGTTTAAACTGAACAGCTCATACAACATTAACTCCAGCACCATCAATGGGATGCTATCCTTAATATCAGAAAACACAAAGTAAAGTTCACCGACTATGTTTAACAACCTACATACATAATAAAAGGCACTATTCTTAACTGGCATACAAGTTATGGAAAGCTGATTTGTAGGAGTGTCACTTGTGAAAAACGACACCTCATGACTTGTTTAATGACAGGATATATACATTTACCAGCATGAAAAAACATCCACAGAGCTACACCACCTGGTATTTGTTGGGAAGTTCAACAGAGGACGAAAAGAAAAGAAAAAAGAAAATGGTCCTACGAAGGCTGATTCATGAATGCAAAACTTGGGAGAAGTAAAAACTGCGTAAAAATGCAGACAGTTGTAACTTTTGGTATTTACATGGCAGCTAATCCATGCAGACACTGACCTCAGCAGGATTACAGGGCAAACTTTGCACAAAGATGAACTGTTCCTAAACAATTTCTTTAGTATGCAAACGATGTAGTTTGAGCCTGACATACTATTTTTAAGGTTTCAGAGTAACAGCCGTGTTAGTCTGTATTCGCAAAAAGAAAAGGAGTACTTGTGGCACCTTAGAGACTAACCAATTTATTTGAGCATAAGCTTTCGTGAGCTACAGCTCACTTCATCGGATGCATACTGTATGTGCCACAAGTACTCCTTTTCTTTATACTATTTTTAAAACTTTAAAGGGATATAATCTGAAGTACTCAGCAACAATTTCTTTAGGGGTGAGAGTGTTGGTTGGGGGAGGATTAATTAGTTTACCCAAGTGGCTAGCTATTAATGTAATATTTCACAAACCTCCTGCTAAACGTTGGTAAGGCCAGTAATTATCCTATTGAACTTCCTGAAACTCACACCGGCAACCAGGTTTAACTCCTGTAGGAAACAATGATACAGATTTCCAGAGAACTGTTTTTTCATAAAGTTTTATAAAATTTTCCATTTACACTAAGGTCCCGTTACACCAGTGGTTCTCAACCAGGGGCCCAGGGCCCCCCGGGGGGGGGACAAGCAGGTTTTAGGGGGTCCACCAAGCAAGGCCAGCATTAGACTCACTGAGGCCCAGAACAGAAAGACAAAGCCCTGGACCCTGTGCCCTGCCATCCGTGCCTGAAGCTGAGGTTTCAGCAACTTAGCTTTGTGGGGCCCCCTGTGGTGTGGGGCCTCAGGCAATTGGGAGGCAGTGACCATGAGATGGTTGAGTTCAGGATCTTGACACAAGGAAGAAAGGAGAGCAGTAGAATACGGACCCTGGACTTCAGAAAAGCAGACTTTGACTCCCTCAGGGAACTGATGGGCAGGATCCCTTGGGAGAATAACATGAGGGGGAAAGGAGTCCAGGAGAGCTGGCTGTATTTTAAAGAATCCTTATTGAGGTTACAGGGACAAACCATCCCGATGTGTAGAAAGACTAGTAAATATGGCAGGCAACCAGTGTGGCTTAACAGTGAAATCCTTGCTGATCTTAAACACAAACAAGAAGTTTTCAGAGTAGCAGCCGTGTTAGTCTGTATCTGCAAAAAGAAAGGGAGTACTTGTGGCACCTTAGAGACTAATAAATTTATTTGAGCATAAGCTTTCGTGAGCTACAGTGGATGCATGTAGTGGAAAATACTTCATTGGATGCATGTAGTGGAAAATACAGTGTTTTTGAAGATTTTTTGTTGAAGAATTGCCACTTTTAGGTCTGTAATCGAGTGACCAAAGAGATTGAAGTGTTCTCCGACTGGTTTTTGAATGTTATAATTCTTGACGTCTGATTTGTGTCCATTTATTCTTTTACGTAGAGACTGTCCAGTTTGGCCAATGTACATGGCAGAGGGGCATTGCTGGCACATGATGGCATATATCACATTGGTAGATGTGTAGGTGAACAAGCCTCTGATAGTGTGGCTGATGTGATTAGGCCCTATGATGGTATCCCCTGAATAGATATGTGGACACAGTTGGCAACGGGCTTTGTTGCAAGGATAGGTTTCTGGGTTAGTGTTTTTGTTGTGTGGTGTGTGGTTGCTGGTGAGTATTTGCTTCAGGTTGGGGGGCTGTCTATAAGCAAGGACTGGCCTGTGTCCCAAGATCTGTGAGAGTGATGGGTCATCCTTCAGGATAGGTTGTAGATCCTTGATGATGCTCTTGAGAGGTTTTAGTTGGGGGCTGAAGGTGATGGCTAGTGGTGTTCTGTTATTTTCTTTGTTGGGCCTGTCCTGTAGTAGGTCACTTCTGGGTACTCTTCTGGCTCTGTCAATCTGTTTGTTCACTTCAGCAGGTGGGTACTGTAGTTGTAAGAACGCTTACAAGAAGTGGAAGACCGGACAAATGACCAGGGAGGAGTATAAAAATATTGCTCAGGCATGCAGGAGTGAAATCAGAAAGGCCAAATCACACTTGGAGTTGCAGTTAGCAAGAGATGTTAAGAGTAACAAGAAGGGTTTCTTCAGGTATGTTAGCAACAAGAAGAAAGTCAACAAAAGTGTGGGCCCCTTACTGAATAAGGGAGGCAACCGAGTGACAGGGGATGTGGAAAAAGCTAAAGTATTCTATGCTTTTTTTGCCTCTGTCTTCACGAACAAGGACAGCTCCCAGACTACTGCACTGGGCAGCACAGCACGGGGAGGAGGTGACCAGCCCTCTGTGGAGAAAGAAGTGGTTCGGGACTATTTAGAAAAGCTGGATGAGCACAAGTCCATGGAGCCGGATGCACTGCATTTGAGAGTGCTAAAGGAGTTGGCGGATTTGATTGCAGAGCCATTGGCCATTATCTTTGAAAACTCATGGTGATCGGGGGAGGCCCCGGATGACTGGAAAAAGGCTAATGTAGTGCCCATCTTTAAAAAAGGGAAGAAGGAGGATCCAGGGAACTACAGGCCAGCCAGCCTCACCTCAGTCCCTGGAAAAATCATGGAGCAGGTCCTCAAGGAATCAATTCTGAAGCACTTAGGGGAGAGGAAAGTGATCAGGAACAGTCAGCATGGATTCACCAAGGGAAAGTCATGCCTGACTAATCTAATTGCCTTCTATGACGAGATAACTGGCTCTGTGGATGAAGGGAAAGCAGTGGACGTGTTATTCCTTGACTTTAGCAAAGCTTTTGACATGCTTTCCCACAGTATTCTTGCCAGCAAGTTAAAGAAGTATGGGCTGGATGAATGGACTGTAAGGTGGATAGAAAGTTGGCTAGATCGTCGGGCTCAACGGGTAGTGATCAATGGCTCCATGTCTAGTTGGCAACCGATATCAAGCAGAGTGCCCCAAGGGTCAGTCCTGGGGCCGGTTTTGTTCAATATCTTCATTAATGATCTGGAGGATGGCGTGGACTGCACCCTCAGCAAGTTCGCAGATGACACTAAACTGGGAGGAGTGGTAGATACGCTGGAGGGTAGGGATAGGATACAGAGGGCCCTAGACAAATTGGAGGATTGGGCCAAAAGAAATCTGATGAGGTTCAACAAGGACAAGTGCAGAGTCCTGCACTTAGGATGGAAGAATCCCATGCACCCCTACAGACTAGGGACTGAATGGCTAGGCAGCAGTTCTGCAAAAAAGGACCTAGGGGTTACAGTGGACGAGAAGCTGGATATGAGTCAACAGTGTGCTCTTGTTGCCAGGAAGGCTAATGGCATTTTGGGCTGTATAAGTAGGGGCATTGCCAGCAGATCGAGGGACGTGATCGTTCCTCTCTATTCGACATTGGTGAGTACTGTGTCCAGTTTTGGGCCCCACACTACAAGAAGGATGTGGATAAATTGGAAAGCGTCCAGCGGAGGGCAACAAAAATGATTAGGGGACTGGAACACATGACTTATGAGGAGAGGCTGAGAGAAATGGGATTGTTTAGTCTGCGGAAAAGAAGAATGAGGGGGGACTTGATAGCTGCTTTCAACTACCTGAAAGGGGGTTCCAAAGAGGATGGATCTAGACTGTTCTCAGTGGTAGCAGATGACAGAACAAGGAGTAATGGTCTCAAGTTCCAGTGGGGCAGGTTTAGGTTGCATATTACAAAAAACTTTTTCATTAGGAGGGTGGTGAAGCACTGGAATGAGTTACCTAGGGAGGTGGCGGAATCTCCTTCCATTGAGGTTTTTAAGGTCAGGCTTGACAAAGCCCTGGCTGGGATGAGTTAGTTAGGGATTGGTCCTGCTTTGAGCAGGGGGTTGGACTAGATGACCTCCTGAGGTCCCTTCCAACCCTGATATTCTATGATTCTATGATGATTCTAAGTGCCCTGCTTGCTACCCCCTAGCGCTGGCTCTGCCTTTTATATGCAGAAAAAACAGTTGTTGTGGCACAGGTGGGCTGTGGAGTTTTTATAGCATGTTGGGGGGCCTCAGAGAGAAAAAGGTTGAGACCCCCTGCTTTACACCACTTTGACACTGTAAAGTGGCCTTAAAGTGAGTGTAACTGTAATTTAGTCCTACTTTAAGGCCACTTTACACTGCCAAAGCAGCAGAAAGGGGACTTAATGTAAATGAGAATCAGGCCCTTTGAGTTAAATGGCCAGGATATTAAACTCCAGTATGCAGCTTCTGTGCATGTGCTGCCACGGCTTTCCATAAACGTATTTATATAACATAAATATACATATTTCTACTGTGTCTTGTGAAATTGCTGGTTCCAAATGGAAAAGGTGTAATCAAATGAAACAGGGAACTATGAGAAACAAACATTTTAATAAAGATAATACTTTGTTTTAAGAAAATTTGAGAGAGAAGAAAAGCCACAGAAGTTTTGCTTTATCCAAAAGAGAGCAATGCAGTGTATTAAAGTTTGAATGACACCCAAATTGTCTAGCACTCATAGAAGTGGGGGTATCAGTTTACAGTCTTGGAAGCCAATTGTTTTATTATTATTTGAAAGTTGATCTTATTACTACTTTATTTACACGTTAATCATAGGGTGCACTATAATATGGATCTCAACATTCATCAGTCAAGATAAATGATGTTCAACTCAACCACTTGTTCAGACCCTTTTATAAGCTGTAGCTCATTCTCGTCTGAATCTATGGCTACACTGCAGACGTAAGATCAGCACAACTACGGCACTCCTTACAGAAGAGATTTTTCCATTGCTGTAGTTAATCCAGCTCTCTGGGAGGTGGTACTTAGGTCAACAGAAGAATTCTTCCATTGACCTAATCATGTCTACACTGGGCTTAGGCTGGCTTAACTATGCTTCAAAGGCCCATGGATTTTTCAGGCCCCTAAGTAACATAGCTAGGTCAACCTAAATTTTAGGTGTAGAGCAGTCCTGAGTTCTAATTTAGAGCCACAGCATCTTGTGCATTGGAAAATCCCATGCAAAGGCCAGGAACCTCTTTGAGGTTCCTTCAAATCATTCTGCTGAGGCAAGGGTTCTCCATCCTCTATGGCAGTGGTTCTCAAACTTTTTTTTCACGGACCACTTGAAAATTGCTGAGGGTGTCCGCGGACCACTTAATGATCTTTCCAAATGTTGTTTGTACTGTTAGCGCTTTGGATAAAAGCACTATATATAAAAAAACCTTAATAATGATTAATTTTTTTTGTTCTACAAATAAAAGCACACAACTCATATTTTAATATTGGTAGTCTTACCTTTCTAATGCAATGGATGTGCCCTCTCTCCCCCACCACGGCAGCCTCCAAGCTGGGGCTGGGAAGGAGGGGGGGTCTCTCCCTCTCTCCCCCACTGCAGTATCCCCTGAGCTGGGGCTGGGAAGGGGGGGTGTCTCTCCCCCACCACAGCAGCCACAGAGCTGAGGCTGGGAAGGAGGGCGTCTCTCCCCGTCAGCTGCAGCCCTGGAAGTGGAGAAAGTCGCTTCTTTCTCTGACCACCACAGTCTGCACATCCCAAATTCCCCCACCCCCTCTTCTCACCCCACTGCCCCCACCCACCAACCCCCTATTCCCCCCAAGGCCACCACCTCACCTTACATGTGCATCTTCTCCAGGGTCCAGGCACCACAGTCTGAGAACCACTGCTCTATGGAATAGGCAGGGAACAATACACCCCAAACCTGCTGATGTTTTAAGAACCTTTGATAAATCCCACGTCTCATGGTATCCACAATAGGCAACAACATTTGCCCTTTTGAGTCCTACTGTTGTGGCCTTGCTGCTGGTGGCTGCCACAAGATTCCCCCAGCTCTTCCTCAGAGAAATTTCAATGGGTGGAAGTGGAATTCACATAAAATAATGCTGATGGGAGAAGCTGCAGTGGAGAGTGGTTATCTCCTCACCCTATGCCATTCAGCACACCTTCTCCCCTATCTGCGGAGCCCTGACTTCACAAAGTTTGGCTGGGGAGGCTTCCTTAGGATTGTGGGGAAAATGAACATTCTGCAGAGAGGATACCCTTTCATTTTGCTGCTGTCATTTTAAGGCACCTTTTCAGTGCAAGAAAGGTGTAAAAGGCCTTTGTGCAAATGAGAATCAGGACCGCTGTATAATATTTATAGGGCATGATACACTGTGCCTCTGGAGTTATTACAATTTATCCCCTAAATCTATTCTGTATTTAGCCATTTTTGGTAATAACTTTTTCTGTCCTCAATATACAGCACCACAAAGGCTTATGACCTGTTACTCTGGGTTAACTGAGGTAAATATGTATTTAGGTGGTTTCTTAAGTGCATACTATTTCCCTACTGCAAGGACTCCTTCAGAACTGGTTCATATTTATTGCTTCAGTGTGTGTTTGGAACCTTTTAAATATCCATTATTCCCCTAATTGACCATAGCAATTCCATTTGTGTCATTATGTTTGTCAGGATATATTTAGGCACTCTTTTCAAAATGGGTATTATTTACCTAATAGACCACAAAATCTCCCTTGGAAACCTTATGCTGTTTCAGGTAAATAAATACTGTGGATGCCATAGTGTTTACCTGTTAATACTTAATTTTACCACCATCTATTTGGAGAAACCAGGTACTGTAGTTAGTTTAGGTTACTCGTGTCCAAGGTTTTCTCAGGACATTTGCTTCTACATGATCTTGGCTCTGGATACATACCACACTGAAACTGAGCCTTCCACGGATGGGTATCTGCACTTATACACCAGATGTTACCTAGATTTTGCTCTTGCTGGGATATGCCCTATGATGTGGAACACTTTGCTTCTCCTCCCACTTATCCTGAATCAGACGTTTTCTTCCCAAGAGAGGCGAGGTGGGTGAGGTAACATCTTGGACCACCTTCTGTCTATGAGAGAGACAAGCCTGAGAGGTCTGAAGAAGAGCTCTGTGTAAGTTTGAAAGGTTGTCTCTCTCTCCGACAGAAGTTGGTTCAATAAAAGATATGACCTCACCCACCTTGTCTCTCTAATATCCTGAGACCAACATGGCTACAACTACACTCCATACATTTTTCATCCCAAAAGCATTTTTTGCCAAATGATACACTAAACCTTAGAACTACCACTGTCAGCTCTATTTATTACCCCTCCTTTCAGCCCTTTTCTTAAATTATTTTTGCGTGTTCATATTTTGAGAAGGAGGTATTATATTGTATTTAGTTTTATTTTGTTTTATGGTTCTGCAAGTACGTACATAAGAGAAGGGGGCTACATTATTCTGATTTATTATTAATAATAAATCAAGAAGAGCTATCTGGAATAGCTAAAATAAGTATCTGAGATGCAGCCCTTTATTTCAATGTCCTTTCTGGTGCTTTTACATGCTGATTCTGAAGGGCCATAATTCAGCCCTGTTGAGGCCAAACTCATATTGAAATTTTACTCCTGGGGGAATTCTATGCCACTGCACATGCACAGAATTCATGTCTCCTGCAGATTTCTATTTTTTTGGTGCAGAATGCCCTCAGGAGTATGAAATGAACCAAAGTTCGAATCACTAAAAGGATTACTGAATTAAGTCTTCAATGAGTATAACCCTGGGATAATGTAAACCTGTTACAAAAGTGAAAATCAGTTGGGTGGCCTGCAGCTGATGGTACTCCACTCTCTCACCCCTCAGCTCATCTTTAGTAAGAGCTTATAAGTGGCTCTGTGGTCTTGAGGTATCTGCAGTCTCCTCAACTGCCATTCTAGGCTCCCAGTGTTAGATGGCACATTTGGACACCAGGTGCAATGCTGGTACTAGCCCACTGGGGGCCCTAACCAGGTATATCCCCCCCCCAACACATACTAAAAATTAATAGGTGGCCCCCCTTAGCTGCTCAGGGCCCTAAGCATTTGCCTTGTCTGCTTATGCCTGACATTGGCTCTGACCAGGTGTCTCTAACAACCAGCAGACAGTTGCTGTTGCACCACTAAATGCTTCTGATGATAATCCATTCTACTGTTGCTGTTACCCCTGAGTCACCTCCAGGCGCAGAGTACGGCAAACATGACTCGAACTGGGTTTTAATGTATGGTTTTGCTGATCTGTCGCTCTCTTTATTATTGCTGGGGAGTGAGTAGGATGTTGAGAGGTAGGCGAGGGAAATTTATAACAGCAACTGGAGGCTTGTGCCACACAATAGCATCCGAGATCGCCATAGTTCTTCCCTATTCTTAGGAGAGGAATTATTTGTGATAACTGTGCTCCACCATTCCCATTGAAAGGTGGGTGGACATAATGGTGAAAAAGTCTGTGACTCATTAACATAATAGAGCTAGCCTATTACATATCAAGTGTGTATGAGATGAGCTGTCCTGCTTGCATATGATCAAATAGAATATCATTCAGCTGAGATCCAGGTTCAATTCTCTGCTGTGTCACAGACTTCCTATCTGACTTTGAGCAGGTCAGCTAGTCTCCCTGTGTTTCAGTCCCCCATCTGTAGAATATGGATAATACTTCCCTATCTCACTGGGGTGTTGTGAGGATAAAAAATACATTAAAAGATTGTGAGACACTCAGATACTATCGCATTGGACACCATATAAGTACCTTCGATGACAGATTTGCTTTGCTGGTGCTTCAGGCTAGCCATGCGAATAAATATATTTTGTGGGTTTATTTTGTATGTCCTGTCTGGCTTGTGTCCTTAGTACCCTCCTTTTCAGTTGTGAAAGCTGGGTTACATACACCAAACAGGAGCGGAGGTTGAACAGTTTCCACCTCCACTGTCTTAGAAAAATCTTTGTCGTTACTTGGGACCAATGGATCACCAATAACAAGATCCTTGCAAGAACTGCCCTGCAGACTATGCTGGACATTTGCAGACTTCGCTGGAGCGCATGCCTCAAGATCATCTGCTGAAGGCTGTGCTCTATGGGCAACGTAAGAACTGCCTGTGACACAGAGGAAGACCAAAGCTCTGATACAGCGACAAGGTCAAGCAAGGCCTCAATAAATTCAGCATTCCCACTGATGACTGGGAAAATCCTGCCCACAATTGTTCAGTTTGGAGAAACCGGATTAAGACTGGTGTACTCACGCTGCAGAGCCATCAGAGAGCCCAGGCTGAGGCCCGCAGGTGAGCCAGGAAGCAAAGTGTGCTCCAACCTCTACCTGGTGAGGGGACCTGTAGCCACTGTGGGAAGGTTTGCTGCTCAGGCATTGGGCTCTTTTCCCATACCATAGCTAAGCACTACTGACAGACTGACTTTGTTGCATCTCCTTTTGTCTCTTAAGATGTTTGATGGCCATATAACTGTCTGTAGTTGACATGCTGTGATGATGATAGGAGTAGAAGCCCTATAAATTTAATTCTCCCTCTCTAAAATCCTCCAGCTAAGCATAAATTCTCTGGAGAGGAGATCTAGAGAATGGCAGGAGCAATTTTTCTTTTAGTTCCACATAAAAGGTAGTACTGGATTAAAGTGGCCTTTGGTGAAAAAAGTGTATCTGTATGTTTATATTTATGTTATCTCCATGCTTACTCACTCTTGTTCCTCTGAGACTGATATTGCAACTAAGTTCATCTGATGAAGTGAGCTGTAGCTCATGAAAGCTTATGCTCAAATAAATTTGTTAGTCTCTAAGGTGCCACAAGTCCTCCTTTTCTTTTTGCGGATACAGACTAACAAGGCTGCTACTCTGAAACCTGTCATTATGCTAAGTTCTACTAGTTTGTTGTCAAGGACAGGTCAACATGTCCGATGAAAAGACTGTAGGAAAAGTACAGAGTAGCAGCCGTGTTAGTCTGTATCCGCAAAAAGAAAAGGAGGACTTGTGGCACCTTAGAGACTAACACATTTATTTGAGCATAAGCTTTCGTGAGCTACAGCTCACTTCATCGGATGCATTCAGTGGAAAATACAGTGGGGAGCTTTATATACACAGAGAACATGAAGCAATGGGTGTTACCATACACACTATAACAAGAGTGATCAGGTAAGGTGAGCTATTACCAGCAGGAGAGAGGGGGTGGGGTGGGAACCTTTTGTAGTGATAATCAAGGTGGGCCATTTCCAGCAGTTGACAAGAACGTCTGAGGAACAGCGGGGGGTGGGGGGGGTGGGGGGGGGATGAATAAACATGGGGAAATAGTTTTACTTTGTGTAATGACCCATCCACTCCCAGTCTTTATTCAAGCCTAATGTAATGGTGTCCAGTTTGCAAATTAATTCCAATTCATCAGTCTCTCGTTGGAGTCTGTTTTTGAAGATTTTTTGTTGAAGAATTGCCACTTTTAGGTCTGTAATTGAGTGACCAGAGAGACTGAAGTGTTCTCCAACTGGTTTTTGAATGTTATAATTCTTGACGTTTGATTTGTGTCCATTTATTCTTTTACATAGAGACTGTCCGGTTTGGCCAATGTACATGGCAGAGGGGCATTGCTGTCACATGATGGCATATATCACATTGGTAGATGTGCAGGTGAACAAGCCTCTGACAGTGTGGCTGATGTGATTAGGCCCTATAATGGTGTCTCCTAAATAGATATGTGGACATAGTTGGCAATGGGCTTTGTTGCAAGGATCGGTTCACAAAGTAAAACTATTTCCCCATGTTTATTCCCCTTCCCCCCTCCCCCCTCCGCTGTTCCTCAAACGTTCTTGTCAACTGCTGGAAATGGCCCACCTTGATTATCACCACAAAAGGTTCCCACCCCACCCCCGCTCTCCTGCTGGTAATAGCTCACCTTACCTGATCACTCTTGTTACAGTCTGTATGGTAACACCCATTGCTTCATGTTCTCTGTGTATATAAATCTCCCCACTGTATTTTCCACTGAATGCATCCGATGAAGTGAGCTGTAGCTCACGAAAGCTTATGCTCAAATAAATGTGTTAGTTTCTAAGGTGCCACAAGTCCTCTTTTTCTTTTTGTAGGAAAAATGGTCATGCAGGTAGCTCACCATGTGGCAAATAATACTCATGTGAATTTCTTTAAATCCAAAACAAATTACCAGCTATACATACAGTGTTTCAATTCTATTTCCCTTTCACTTACAGTAGGCCCTGACTTCCCATTAAACTTGTAAGTAAATTTAGCTAATTTACAAGGTTTTTATTTCTTTTAATGCCCGCTTTAGTAATTTAATCTAAAATGTACATGAAAAATTATTTTTATTACACTGGTCATTTATTTTCGTCCATTCTTTTCTAATCACTTTTCTGGTGATATCAATACGTTTTACCACTTTGTTTCAATTCTTTTTCTCTTACTGAGGAATAACTGCCTTTCAGGTTTGGCTTAGTGGATCACAAATTATCTTCTCTTTCTGCCAACATTACTTTTGACCAGAATTAGTTTGTTAAGTGATCCCGAGATATTCTGGCCTTATCACTTTTCAGCACAATCTTGGCTGAGGGTCCATTTTGTTTCAGTCTCTGGTTCTCCCATCAAGGTTGGTTATGGTTTATCTGAGGTTTTCCTGGTGAAGTCCTGGCATTGGCTATTCTGACTGTGGTGTTGGCTTTCATGCTCTGCTGAAAATGCTGGGTTTCTTACTGGCTGGTTTCCTCTTCTGTAATCCTTCTGGTTACTTTGGAGGTCTGCTTTCCCTCTGGCATTGGCCTTGCTGGTTCCAAATTAGGTGCCAGCTTGTCTGGTTTCTAGCTCTCCTTTTTACAGAGGAACGCAAATTCTCCTCTTTTATTAGTTATTATTACATCCTTTCCTTTTGATTATTGGCACGGTTGGTACTTTGCCTTCAGGTGAATTAGCTTAATGGATCTCTTCTGAAACAGTTCATAGATGCAAGTACTGTTGGCTACAGTTCAATACCAGGTACAAATCATGTTAGAAAGAGCAGAAAGTACTAACAGATTCAAACCTGTCAGACTTATTAAACAGACGATGACAAACTAAGTTCTGTGACATCAAGTCATTTTAGTCCACCTCCTAATTAATTAATTTTCGTTTTCTTCACTTAAACATCGAGGAGCAACTAAACTGGAAATTAAAATGCTGCAAGTTTCAATGATTTTTTTTTCTTCTGAATTTCAAAACTGGACAGATTTTTCCATTTTCCAAAATTTGCTGCAGTTTTTTTGTATTTAAAAAATTGGAATGTTCAAAAATGACATTTTTCTGTTTTGAAATTTAAAAAATTCAATTCTGAAAACTCTCACCAAGACCCCAATCCCTCAAACATTTATGCACAGGCTTAACTTTATGCACGTGAGTAGTCTCATTGAATTAAAACAGACTTTCACATGCACAGAGTGAAGAACAGCTTGCTAGAGTGGATCCGCTGTAACTAAGTCAACCAATCAAAACTGACAATGAAAAAACCCAAGAACAAAAAAGAAAACAAAAAACAGTAAATGCAAAATGAAAACTAAAAATGATAAACAATTATAAAAGATTTCTGTCAAAACATGGAAAATATTAGAACTATCAAAATGTTTTCATGAAAATAACCATGTTTTAAATGGTCACGTTTTATACCCCCTGACCTCCATGTTCCCTCCAAAAAAAGCGATCAATTTTATTTTTACTTGCTCTGTTGAATAACAACTTAAATCTAGAGTTGCTTAAACATGTTGGACCAACAATGACATTGAGAGTTATCCCTTTCTCTGCTGCACTCTTCTCTCTAACAGCCTGGTGGAAACCCTTTGAAGTGCCAACGTTTCATGGTAATATATGGAACAGCACCTGAGAACAGTTTGCCCCGGGCGCTGTTCCACATATTACAATGGAACATTGGAAAGAGCATTCAACAGCATGCGAGAGGTCACAGCCTCATTCCAAATATAAGGCAATGATTGCAGCAATGGTGTGACAGAAACATCAACTGTTTTAGAGACAAACAAACTTGTAAGGCCCTATGGAGACTCAGCCTTAACTTTGATTTCCCTTCCTTTTGTCAGTTTGTGTCTCAGCCGTTGAACGCCAAGGTTTTAAATTTAGGATTCTATCTTCAAGATTTTAATGCTATGAAAAATAAAATTAAATTTATTCTCATTTCACTGTTCAGAAAAAAAATTGACCAAAAATTATAATGGATTGGGACTTGTATATTTATTTTCATTGACACAACAAAGATATTTCTTAATGTTGTAGAGAAACCTGCAGGGATCGTGTGATTTCAATAAACCATAGTATTAGCATGTGCCGTGGTATAGTCGATTTTTATTTCACATGTGCATCCCGTAGTTAAAGTCTACTTATCAAGTGCAGGAAGATAATACACATTTTTCCTGTTATGAAAGTAAAAACAGAAATACCAAACATCCTAAAATAATTGACATTCAAAACAGAAAATAAATATTTTTTCATACTTCCTGTTAGCAATAAGGTTTTGCTGTTGTTATCTGTCATGAAGTGCTGTTCCCCTTCCTACAGTGTCTGCAGGAACATGGTTGCCCTCCAAGGAATGTAAACTTGGCATTAGCCCTGGCAGACTCCCACTTCCTACTGCCCTCTCTCATTTAACATTGACTCACTCCCATACTATAATGGGAAGGTAGGAGTCGCAGTTTTATTTACATAATGTAACATTATAAAAACGGGCATTAAACAAGGAAAACCTTGCACCAAATAAACCTGAGTAAAAAAATAATGACACTGATCTTCCCATTAGAAACTCCTCTTGGAAATAGCATACCATTCCCAAAGTTAGGGCAATGTTGCTAATGGACCTTCTTTTTAATGTTATATGCCCATTAATCTTTCCTTATATACCCAATTCTTCTGCAAGCCCGATGCTTCCCATCTAAACTGAGGGATTTCTTAAGTTCCAAAACCAGAAGAAATTTTTAAAACATTCTAGAGTTGAAAGGACCACATGGTTTACATCCTATTCCCACAGTCTTTTCTCTTCCCTCCCACAGCTGGAAATCTTGTTAAAGGGCTCTCCTACGTAACAGCAGTTTTCAGTACAATACATAAGCTAGGCAGATGGCAAGGTGGACTATTTCAGACAGAATGCCAGAACCATGAGAACCAACACTTCTTCCCACTTCACATCTTCTTCAGCCCTGTTTCTCTCCACCCTAGCCCTTTGCCTTTTTCTGCAAGGAGGCATCCTGCTTACTGCTTCATTTAGGGACTATTGACCTGCCTAGATTCAATAAAGTGAGAATGTAGAGAGGCTGGGAGTCCAGGATATTAAACCCCTTCAGCCATCATCCCCCAGTTTTGGAGACTAAGACCCTTAAACTTAGGGCTAGAATGTGTTTCAAGGAACAGATATGAACAAAGAGTGGTACCTAATTGCACCATCCTATGAGTAGACCCAGAAGACATTGACTCTGACACACACAGGAAGCTCAGTTCCTTCCCTCCTTCCCCTTTGGACTGGGGGTGATAGGAACAATTTGTTGGCAGCTGCAGAGGAGTGGCCACCAAACAGCATGGCTTGATGGCTTCAGGGCAGCCCTGCATGCAGTTTCTCACCTCAGTTTCCCTTCTTGGATCCCCAAATAAAGTCCACACAGGATTTTTCCAGTCCAGTCACAACAGCTCTCCTTAGGGTCTGATTTATTAACTTAAAATTCACAACTAAACACAAAAGTCTTCCCTCCAGACTTCCACTGGGTACAGCCCATACTCCCCTAGTCTGGTCAGAAAGAGTCCCCCCTGCCTCAGCACTCTACTCCCAGCCCTTCTTAGCTGGAGCAGTTCCCCTGGTCTCCCAGTCCTCCCTGAAAGAGACACTCTCTCTCTCACACACACACACACAGAGACTCATTCACTCCAGGAAATTGCCCGATTCTCCTCAGGTGGGGCTCAGTCTCTAATCAGGGTTGATTTGGTCCCATGCTCTCCAGCCCAACGGGCAAGCCACTTGTTACATGGGCCTAAACCAGAAGCAAAGATACCCTCAAATCAGATTGGCTGTGAGGGACAATACACTGGGGGGGGGGGGCAGCAGAAGTATGTAGGAGGTGCACAATACTTACTTACTTCTGTGTGCCTAGACAAAAGGTCTGAGTATCCTGTGCAGTGTAAGATCCCTCTTATCCTCCTTCTGGCCATATTGACCAAGAGACAATCTAGCCCTCAGTGAGCTAACAAGCTGAATGACTCACTCTTTTTCAGTTTGTATACACATTAAATATTCTTTATATAGTAAAAAGTAGATTTAAACTACTGTATTTCCTACTCATGCTCTTTGTGAGTTATAGATTTACATGTTAACATGCAAAGAAATCTGGGGAATACTTGTCAAGCAACTTATTTGGTTGCTACCATTCAAAATATCAGACTGAGGTAACGTGGAAAATGCTGACTTTTAAAATGGTGGCCACTGGATATAAAGTGTTTTCATTGGTGTTAAATATAATTGCATTACATTGTCTAGGTTGCACTGAACTGTATAGCAACCACAATTGCAGTCAGACTTTCTAAATATTGCACTTTGTCAAAAGAAAACACCAACAAAAGTACTTTTAATTTGAGGTACTTGTTCTCTGAGACACATGGATGCGCGTTATTACATATTGTTGCCTTGATAGAGAAAGTGCTGATCTTCAAAGGAAATAATCAATCAACATCCTAACTACTGTACTTTCTGAGCATTAAAGAACATAGAGTTTCTGTAAGAAAAAAATCCCTGATGTACACAGGGACTGGCACAAGCATATTTATATTCAAATTCTTCTTAACAGTATGCGAATGTGTCCTTCATCACAACCAATCTATTCATTAGAAAGTGCCCAGAGCTACAACTTTAGGAAGAATGCATTTGGGTCTGTAACCCCAAAAAGCTGAAATAAGCTACGTAGGCACACTGAAATATTGTTATTATTTATCTGTATTACCATAGCACCAAGGAGCCCTACTCTTGGATCAGGATCCCACTGTGCTAGACACTGTACAAACACAGAAGGAAAAGACAGTTCCTGTCCCAAAGAGCTTACAGCTAGGGCTGTCGATTAATCACAGTTAACTGAGCAATTAACTCAAAAAAATTAATCGCAATTTAAAAAATTAATTGCAATTAATTGCAGTTTTAATCGCATGGTTAAACAATAGAATACCAATTGAAATTTATTAAATGTTTTTGATTTTCTACATTTTCATATATATTGTATTCTGTGTTGTATCTGAAAGCAAACTGTATATTATTTTTATTACAAATATTTGCACTGTAAAATGATAAAAGAAATAGTATTTTTCAATTCACCTCATACAAGTACTGTAGTGCAATCTCTTTATCGTGGAAGTGCAACTTACAAATGTAGATTTGTTTTGTTACATACCTGCACTCAAAAACAAAACAATGTAAAACCTAAGAGCCTACAAGTCCACTCAGTCCTACTTCTTGTTCAGCCAATTGCTAAGACAAACAAGTTTGTTTACATTTAGGGGAGCTAATGCTGACTGTTCTTATTTACAAGGTCACCAGAAAGTGAGAACAGCCATTTGCATGGCACTTTTGTAGCCGGCATTGCAAGATATGTAATGTGCCAGATATGCTAAACATTCGTATGCCCCTTCATGCTTCGGCCACCGTTCCAGAGGACATACTTCCATGCTGAGGGTGCTCATTAAAAAAATAATGCGTTAATTAAATTTGTGACTGAACTCCTTGGGGGGAGAATTGTATGTCCCTGCTCTGTTTTACATGCATTCTGCCATATATTTCATGTTATAGCAGTTTCAGATGATGACCCAGCGCACGTTGTTCATTTTAAGAACACTTTCACTGAAGATTTGACAAAATACAAAGAAGGTGCCAATGCGAGATTTCTAAAGACAGCTACAGAACTCGACCCAAGGCTTAAGAATCTGAAGTGCCTTCCAAAATCTGAGAGGGACGAGGTGTGGAGCATACTTTCAGAAGTCTTAAAAGAGCAACACTCTGATGTGGAAACTATAGATCCTGAACCACCAAAAAAGAAAATCAACCTTCTGCTGGTGGCATCTGACTCAGATGATTAAGATGAACATGCATTGGTCCGCACTGCTTTGGATTGTTATTGAGCAGAACCTGTCATCAGCATGTCCCCTGGGATGTTGTGTGAAGCATGAAGGGACATATGAATCTTTAGCACATCTGGCATGTAAATATCTTGCGACACTGACTACAACAGTGCCATGAAAATGCCTGTTCTCACTTTTCAGGTGACACTGTAAACAAGAAGCGGGCAGCATTATCCCCTGCAAATGTAAACAAACCTGTTTGTCTGAGCAATTGGCTGAACAAGAAGTAGGACTGAGTGGACCTGCAAGCTCTAAAATTTTACATGGTTTTATCTTTGAATACAGTTTTCTTGTACATAATTCTACATTTGTAGGTTTAACTTTCATGATAAAGAGATTGCACTACAGTACTTGTATGAGGTGAACTGAAAAATACTATTTCTCTTTTTACAGTGCAAATACTTGTAATCAAAAATAAATATAAAGTGAGCACTGTACACTTTGTATTCTGTGTTGTAATTGAAATCAATATATTTGAAAATGTAGAAAACATCCAAAAATATTTAAATAAATTGTATTTTATTATTGTTTAAATTAGTTGCGATTAATTTTTTCAGTCGATTGACAGTCCTACTTACAACCTAAGTAAAAGAATAAACTAACCTACAAAAAAGACACCTGTGGTTTAAGATATTTCTCATCTCTTACCTCTTTAAAGTGAACTGTCATTGTGGCTGTTCAGCTTTCTTATCTTCTGTTTTAGACTGAGTGCCCTGCTGACTTATTTAACTGGTGATGAAGTGTACTAGAGAAATACTGCACTGTATAGCCATTGTTCTCTAAGATCCTCATGGAAAAGAGACATACAGCTCACAGGGTTATACTCTTAAAATTTGGCTTATAAGGATAAACATGAATGTTGGTGTTTGCCTTAATGTTGGTGTTTGCCAGTGGTGCCTCAATCTAATTCCAGCGGCCTCAGCTGGGAATAACAAGAATTCATTAAGTATCCTTTCACAGATTTTAAGGCCACAAGGAACCTTTATAATCACCCAGTTTGATCTTCTTCACAAAACAGGCCATAGAATTCCACCCAAGTATTCTTGCATGAGCTCAATATTTTTTGGTTAAACTAGAGCAGCGGTAGGCAACTTATGGCACACGTGCCAAGGGCGGCACGCGAGCTGATTTTCAGTGGCACTCACACTGCCTGGGTCCTGCCACCGGTCCGGGGGGCTCTGCATTTTAATTTAATTTTAAATGAAGCTTCTTAAACATTTTAAAAACCTTATTTACTTTACATACAACAATAGTTTAGTTACATATTAAAGACTTGTAGAAAGAGACCTTCTAAAAACGTTAAAATGTATTACTGGCATGCAAAACCTTAAATTAGAGTGAATAAATGAAGACTCGGCACACCACTTCTGAAAGGTTGCCGACCCCTGAACTAGAGCATATAATAATAAGGGCTGTGAAGTGCAGAGAAATATAAAAGTAGCAGTCAGTGGAAGTGGTTAGACTGAACTGATGGTCTCCTTGTAACTGCTAGTTCAGTGCATGCTCCCCTACACTGAAGAGTACATTAAACTGCTGATGACTGACTTTAAGGAGTCAAATGGTCCATGGTCTTTCATCAATGGGTTCACAGGCAAAATCAGTGTTGTGGTTTCAACTCAAGTCATGAAGTTATGGTACCATTTTTCATAATTGGTATGTCTGTTTGAATGGCACAGCACAAATAACAAGAGTGCTGCTGGTCTGGGCTGACCTAAAGGGGCTTTCATTATAAACTTTATGGGTAAGTCTGTGCAGTGCCTGACTGACTCTGCTTGTACTATCAGTCCCAGATATGCCTAAATACCACCAAATATTAGATTGTGGGGAAAAATAATTCAAGATGACTTATTACTTGTTAAGCTCTGAGAGTGTGTTTAGCACTTTGAAGGACATGGAAGACACACTCCCTGCACTGAGGACCTTCCATAATCTCATTAGAATGACATCACAAAGCATATCGAGGTTCAATCATACAGCACGGCTTTTTAAAAAAACAGCAATACATCTTTATTTGGGAATATTTGTATAAATTGAGAATGTGACCTTTGTTTTCACCACAAGCAGCAGAATCAGATCAACAGCATTGAGATACATAACTCTATTACACAAATAATTTAAACAAGACCGGAAACTGCTGTTGAGCCAATTGCAAAGGCATGAACTTAGAGCTGAATTTCTTTTTTTCAAATGGGAAACTTGCTTTCCCTTTTAACTCTGGAGGAAATGAGGATAATACTGGCTACTGAAGAAGATCATCACTAACTAGCCTTGTAACACTCCAAAAATCTAATCAACAAGCCAGAGCACTAGCTAGAGAGTTGCACTTTTGGAAATAGACAGTTATGTTTAGCTCCAAACAGATACTTCCAAATATGTGGCTAAGCAGAGGCCTGAAGACATATTAGGTATTTTGAAACATTACTCCCTTCAGACATGGTCCAAGCATGCCCTGAAATACCGCCCATATAAGCAACATTTCCCACCGTGGAGAACACCCACTAATTTCATACCACAATGTCTTTGGTAGAGCTATCACTATACAGGAAGTGTGTATTACTTCATTTGAGTGTCGGAGGGTAGATTAGGTATTTTGATTGGTGGTTAATCCAGGGCAAAGAGTACTTTTTTTTTATTTTTACTTTTGCTAGCTCACCCCACCACTTTGGAGATATAAATGAAAAAATTAAAACTAAATGCCTTTTTCTTTCCAGTGAATCAGTGCAATGTTTCAAACAATGATGATGGATCTTTTCCCTGAAAGATGACTGCATTCTGGGGCATGTTAAATAATAACAAACATTTTAGCATTCCTCAAGGGCTGTTCACACCATGTATGAGTCATGACCTTTTCTTATAGTATATTATATAAGTCAATAGTGTGTTGCTGTTGAAAAAAAGGCCAGTGTCACTGTGTGACATATTAATAGGAGTGTCATATTTCAGACTCATAATGTAATTGTTCTACTTTACTCAGCACTGGTGAGGCCTGCTGGAGTACTGTGTCCAGTTTTGAGCACCACACTTCAAGAAAGATGTAAATATATGGGTCCAGAGTAGCAAAAATGATAACAGGTTTGGAAAACATGACCTATTAGGAAAGGCTGAAAGAATTGGGCATATTTTGTTTAGAGAAGAGGACTGCAGGGACATGATAACAGTCTTCAACGTGAAAGGTAGTTATAAAGAGGATGGTGATCAATTGTTCTCCATGCCTCGTCAGAGCAGGACAAGAAGTCTCGCTCAGATTGTTAAAAGGGAGATTTAGATTAGATTTTAGGAAAATCTTTCTAACTGGTTACTTAGGGAGGTCATTGGAGGTTTTAGGGAACAGATTAAACCAGGGGAGGGCAAACTACAGCCCGTGGACCGGATCCGGCCCATCAGGGCTTTCAATCCGGCCCGCAGGATTGCCAGCCCCGTGGCGCAGCCTGCACCTGTCTGCCCTGGCCCTGCGCTGCTCCCAGAAGCAGCCAGCACCACATCCCTGCGGCCCCTGGGGAAGGGGGGGAGCAGAGGGCTCCGTGTGCTGCCCTCACATGCAGGCACCACCCCATGCAGCTGCCATTGACCAGGAATGGGGAACCGTGGCCAACTGGAGCTTCGGAGGTGGAACCCACAGGTGAGGGCAGCACGCGGCGGAGCTGCCTGCCCACCCCAAACCCCCAGGAGCCACTGCCGGACACACTGGCCACTTCCGGGAGTGGCCAGGGGCCAGGGCAGGCAGGGAGCCTGCCTTAGCTCCGCTGTGCGCCACTGCCATCCCGGAGCTGCTCAAGGTAAGCGGCGCCAGGCCAGAGCCCACACCCTGAACCCCTCCTGCATCCCGCACCCCAATCCGCTGCCCTGAGCCCCCTCCCACACTCCGCACCCCTCCTGCACCTCAACCCCCTGCCCTGAGCCCCTTCCTGCACACCACACCCCTTCCCATGCCCCGCACTCCCTTCTGCACCCCCAGCCCCAGCCCTACATTCATGGTCCTGCATACAATGTCCCCACCCAGATGTGGCCCTCGGGTTAAAAAGTATGCCCACTCCTGGATTAGACAAACACCTGTCAGGAATGATTCAGGCATACTTGGTCCTGTCTCACTGAAGGGGATGGATGGTGGGGGGTGGACTGGATGACCTCTTGAGATCCCTTCCAGCCTTACATTTCTATGAGTCGATGATTATGATGATATTATGGATTAGAGATCTTCAATTGTTTTTTAAAAGTAACTGAAATGTACATTTTTATATGTTGTTATGGTTCTCAGTGACCTTCAGGTGAGAAATTAACAGTTACTAGGAATAAAACAATGTCCAGGTCAAAGAAACGGTAGTAAAATAAAGCAGCAGGAAGGGATGTGTTCTTAGTGAATTTTCCTTGCTTTCATCTCAGAACCCACATTTTTTTCTTCTCATTTGTCTCCCCTGAAACTAGCCCTAGTACAAATACTCCACCAATTATTTTAATACCACAGCATGTCTTTCTACAGTGTGCCAGAGCTATGGCAGTATAGGCTACTGAGTAAGAAGTTGAGACTAACTCAGCGAGCTTTAAACCACAGAGCATTGCTCACTCATCAGTGTTTAGAGTGTGCTAAAAAGGCATTGTTAAAATGAGTGTGTACACAGTGATCCAGTGTAGTTCAGAGCCAAATCCCAATGGCTTGACATATGAGAGAGAAGGAGTAGAGGGAAGGTTATTACACATATCCATATCAGGAAGGTGTCGTGTAATTTTATCAATTTGGATTTTCTTCACACTGCGGGTAATTTGTCTGAAAAGTGACCTTTTTGTTTAGTTCACTGAAATCAGTAAATTAACTGCTAATTACTCAGGGTGTAAATTCCAGCTACCAGTGCTGAGAAATGAACAATAGCCTATTTAGAAGAATTAATCCTCAAAATCCTTCACTTGTTAAGACACCAAACTCCTCCCCTTCCCTCCCCTTCCCCCCAAAAAAGGTAATTTATGAAATTCTGACACATTCAGAGAGGGTTACCTAAACCCTACTGATGTGTTGTTTTGGAAATAAACAAACCGGGGTGGAAGAGTCCTTACATAGGCAACAAAGGTAAGATATGTATTTAGGGCGTGAGCACTTGGAACCATTTAAACCCCAGAAGAAGAGGGGTTGGAAAGGGTCCAAATTGTATCTGATGAACTGATTTTACTTCTGCAAGACTTACAACCTGATTGTCAGTGTTGTGGATCAGCCAGACATCCGACTGCAGCTAGAGATGGCCAACCCTAGGACTGGTCAACACTTTTCTGTCAAAAAACTGTTTTTTGACCCAGTAAACATTGTCAAAGAAAAGTGTCTGCTTTCCATGGAAAATTTTGACTTATCATCAAAAAATGAAACTTTTCCACTTTTTGATGGGAAGTTGAAAGTGCCCATGGAAAGCAGACACTTTTCTGTGAAAATGTTCATTAAGTCAAAACCCCACTTTTCTATAAAAAAACAGTTTTTTGACAGAAAAATGTTGACCAGTCCTACGGTTGGTCATCTCTAGCTCTCACTGAGTCCATTTTCCAAGAAGCTCTAACGCAGTATCTTTAAATATGAGTCCATCAATTTTTTAAATTCCATGTCCTCAGCTAGACTTTTTTCACATAAAAAATTTAGGCCCCCTAAAATAAGTCATATTGAAAATTTGAGATTGGGAGTAGGAATATCAGAAACTCTAATATATATCCATGGCCCGCAACAGACTTAGAGATTTCAATAAGGTTTAAAAGACCTACATCCCAAAACCTACAGCTATGCTGCTTGCTTCAGGCAGGCAAGATTTATCGCAAGTGGTGACAGGCTGCCAAAAATAATTTAAAAAGAGAGGAAGGGTGAAACGACAAGATAAAGGACTTAATAAACATATGGATAACAGGGTGAAAATTTCTCAAGTGGTTCCTCATTTCTAATAATAAATATTTATTCTTAAATGCATTCTCCACAGCACAACAAAAATGTTCATAAATTGGTTTGGTTTGTTTTATTTTAAACTGGAAGGGTAGTGATTTAGTTTAGTTTTTGTTCAGATGGGAACTTTGGGCAGTAACAAGCAAATCCAAATTGTCTGCAAAGAGCCACTTCCTGTTAAGGATTGAGACTTCATCCTAACAGTTAAAAAGAAAGGCCATTGCAAACTACTATCCTGATTCTATCAGACTGGAGACAAGTAGGACAAACAAACTCAGGAAGTGGCAGGGAGTTCGAAAGCGAGAGGAAATCTATGGCACAGAGAGGAAAGTGAAGAGATTGCGCTGATCTGCAAAAAGTTCACCCCTAGGTCAGAATGTGCCAAGCTTTTCAAAAAGCTTTATTTGTACTATAATACAAAACTGGCACACACAGCTGGCGACTGCTGCAGAGACTATTCAAATGTTAACATTCTGAATGATAAACTGCCAAAAAAAGTTCTATGTAAGCAAATTGGAACAAACAACTAATCTAAATCTGGTTGCTAAGAGACAGAGGTTTACAGCCAAATTCACCCCCAGCTCTCAAGAATACTTCATTCTTAATCAAAAGAGTACCTGTAGATGACGCCATGTTGGTGAAGAAACATGAGTGCTGATGTGACCTCTGCAGCATAGAAGCGGGATCGAGGCTCGTCAAATTTGCGTGAGCGCTGAATTTGAAACATTAGATCTCCACCATTTACATATTCCATGACGAAAAAGAGGCGGTCCTGAAATTAATTAAAACAGTGCTATTTAGCTAATTTCTTTCAGCCACACAAAGGGCTGCTTTAAACTACACATTAGGCGACAGCAGGATTTGCGTCAAGAAACTGAAGAACAAACGCTACAATTCTGAACTGGGGAAAGCTGACAACCAAAAAACAATAAACCCCAGGGAAGACTGATTCAAGAAAGAGCGAACGAAATAGAAAAGGAAGAGAATTAAAATATGATTAAAAAGTAATAAGGATTTTTAAAATAGTACAATCAGCTTTTTATTTTTAAAGAAATATTTACATGCTCTTTAAAAAAACATTTAAAATAAATATTACAAGACAATGTCGATTCTGTCAGCTGCTGAAGGGCAGGACGATTTTGTAGATTGCCTGCGCACCTGGCTCCCTATCCTTACATATTATCAGCTACTGGGTCTATAAAATGCCTTTTCTTCCAAATTATAACTTCACACTACATATTATTAATAATTTTTTATATGGAAACCAGTATTGCCAGGAGAAAGCAGTGAAAAATCATGAGTCAGGCTTTCTCAAAAATCATAAGATTGGCTTAAATATAATCATATTTTTTAAAAAAATCTATTTGGGGTTCTTTTTAATTGTCTTCTGGTTTTTGAATCTTCAGGGTTCATTTTTTCATACTTTCCTCCATAGCAATGAGGGATAGAAACCCTCTTCATTTTTCAGTGCCAGCTGCCATTCTCACACAATGACGTGACTTTGGGAGCTGGGGCTTTCAGAAAAACACCAAGTACTATAAGAGTCAAAATATAAAATAGCAGCAATTGGTAACACTGAGAAACCAAATGTGAATGACGCATTTGCATGTGAATGCAGATCAAGCATAGGCAAAGAATATGGTATACACATTTTTATCATCTCTGTCCCATTTTCTCTAAAGGTTTCTTGCCCATCCTTAGAATTTTGCCTAATTATATCATTAGCCTTACCCCTCCCCACCTTCGCTTTCACCTTTTGCCTGGAACCCTATTTTCAGATTCTTTATTATTAAAATATGTCTTTCTATGCACAATGTCTAAAACAGATCACACATTTTATAGATTAGTACTTTTTAATGGACTAATATTATCTAATGTAGTTGGTCTCAGAACTCATATAAGTTGACTGTCTTTACTCTGCCCTAACTGAGGCCCAAATTCAGTAAAGCACTTAAACACCACTGACTTAAATTAAGCACGTGCTTAAGTGCTGTCCTGAATATGGATGCTTTCCTGAAGGGAGGCTTGAAACATTTGCTTAGCCCAGTAAAGGTCACAAGTGGAGGATGTAGAGGAAGAAAATGCCAGCACCCCCACTGTACACATCAGAACATAGGAATTGCCACAATGGATCAGACCCGAGGTCCATCCTACCCATCATCCTGTCTCTGAGGACGTCTACACTACAGCTGCTACAGTGGCACAGCTATAGTGCTGCAGCTGTGCCACTGTAGCACTGTAGTGTATAGACGTCGTAGATCAACTGAGGGGTTTTTCCATTGCTGTAGTTAATCCACCTCTCTGACAGGCAGTAGCTAGGTCAATGGAAGAATTCTTCCATCAACCTGGCCATGACTATACTGGGGCTTACATCTATCTAACTATGTCACACAGAGCATGACATTTTTCACAGCCCTGAGTGATGTATGTAGATGATCTAAATATCAAGCCCAGACCTGACAGTGACTGGTACCAGACAGCCACCATCATAGTCCTTTCCTGAAAGGAAAGACTGGGGAAACAATAGCATTACTGCTGCCAGAAGTAACAGACACTCCAAAGGGAATGGTATAGGCTATAATCTTGCCGCCTGCCAGACTGACTCAATATTGCCAATCCAAAGTGTTCAAAAATCATGAGACAGGTCTCCAAAAATCATTAGATCTAAACGCTCATGATATTTGTGCCAAACAAAATAATACATGTGAGGTTCTTTTTTATTCTGATCCTCAGGTCACATTTTTCAACTTTTTTCTGCAACGATGAAGAATAGAACTTTGCTTTAAAATAACAAAAAGAAAAAGAAAAAAAAGCGGTGAAATGCTCATATAATCCCATGACTCCAGAATCTGGAGCATTAAAAAAAGCAACAAATATTGCGAGACTCACAATAAAAATCACAAGACTTAGCAACACTGTCGACTGAGAGATTGCAGAGATGTGGGGCAAGGATACATTATACTTCCAAAGAGGAGATGCAAGCACCTCTTTTCAGAACATTCCCAATCTTTATTCCAAGAGGTGTAGTGCATACCTGTATGCTCTGCAGGCAGAATGCCTCTGAAGATTTGCATGGGGGAGGTACAACCAATTCCCAGCATTACTGTGTTTTACACCTTCCCATTTGGAGAGGACATGGGAGAACATTACAAATATAATAGGGATGAGAGGTCACAGTCTGTGTCATTCAGTTGGCTAAAGTAATTCCTCCCAACCTCTTACTTTAGTGATCACCTTTTCACTGTAGCATTTTATGTTCTGCCAAGTTGGTAGAGTCTGGGCATGACTGCACAGCAAGACAATCAGGCAGTGGGAGGAAGGGGTCAGCATTGCTACCTAACTATGACATGCTGGCTGAGTCCCAAAAATGCAACCCATTGGATGTGTCTACACCAGAAGAACAAAAGGACTCAGAGACATCAAATACACAAAATGCTGTCGATTGTCCTTGCTATGCTATAGAGAATCCTGCAGGAACAGCCTTTCTATGTCATGAGACTGCCAAGTCACCTATTCCACACTACTCAGCACTGTGAGTGAAGGAACTCTGGAGTAATTTCCTTGTGGGATGAAGACAAGGGAAGCAGTTGAAGACACGTAATTACAGTGCTTATGGTTTCTTTCGTCAGTGGGGAGATACTACTGGAGTGGAGACTGTATATTTATCTCCTAAACTGCCCATACTGCCCCCTTGACCTTGATTTTATTGCAGGCTAAAATTTAATGACCTTTGGATACTCCTACCTTATATGAACAGAAGTACCCTCTAGAATTTTTGTAATCCCAGTCTATTTTCAAAAATGCTCAACTTTCTTGACTCTGATTTGAGCAGAGAGGATGCCCAACAAATCTTATGCAGAAATCTCAGCAGAACCCTCCTTCCTACACAGACCTATTAATATTTTCTGTATGTTACTTAAGATGAGCTCCCAGTTCTTGGATGATATCCTTAATCTTTCATCTACACAGAGACTAACTCTGTAACTCCAGTTGGGTGCACAGGGAATCACTTCAACATCACTACCCCAATTAATGACTTCTGTAGGTGCAGTCATAGTACTTGCATGTTTGGTCCAAATAGAGCCCATATTCTGCTTGGAGTCCTCAAACACCTATCTGTGGCAATTCTAAGCATCACATACTGTTGAGGTCAAAATGTGATTTCTGTGGTTTTGGTTTAGGATCCTTTACAGGGTTTTCCTGATTTGACCAATCTAGAATTTAATCTGGATTGTGGAGCCAGATGTGTTGTGCTCAGTTTGAACACAGGGGATTCAGCAACAACTCCGATCCCAGGAATGGCAAGGTACTAAGTCACACATCTCCCTTCATTCTTTCAGAAGGAAGGTAGCCTCACATGGATTATGTTATACACACTTAAATGTACTTTTTCGTTTATGTGAAAGGGTATCAGACACCTTGTGTATTGACCAATGTTATGCCCTACAAACAGATTGCTCATCTCTCCAGGCAAGTGTTCAGATTGGGTTTTGGATTTGCTGGTTTAACAGCACTGTGGATAAATTTATCCTACCGTGGTATTTGCTTGACATGGCATTAAGTGCCTACAAAATGCTCTTGTAGGTTACACTCTCCTACTACATACATTTACATTTCAAATAGCCTTCCTAGTTTTCCCAGGTGTGTATTACAGCCAATTTTATTGGAATTGGCAGCCAGAAATGTCTTTGAAAATCATGTTTTCCTTATGTTAAGAATTCAGGTGAGGATTTTTTATTTTAGTATAATGTCAATTTGTATAATCCATTATAATAAGATGCATCGTGTCAATACTGCAACACTGGCACAGAGAGCATCGTCCTGGAGAAAATAGGACTCTTGTATTTTTATAGGTTTCAGAGTAGCAGCTGTGTTAGTCTGTATTCACAAAAAGAAAAGGAGTACTTGTGGCACCTTAGAGACTAACAAATTTATTAGAGCAAAGCTTATGCTCTAATAAATTTGTTAGTCTCTAAGGTGCCACAAGTACTCCTTTTCTTTTTGTATTTTTATGACACCCGGCTTTTCTAAACTATTATTTGGCTTTTCGTTTCCTATGCTCCAGAGAAAGGATCTGCTCAATCTGGAATGGGCATAAATCTAGACTAAAATAGGAGCGCATGTGTTGGCATTTATATCAAACTCTGTTTGAGAAATCTATTTACCTAGGTATTTTTCTGGTTCCCATCACTACAGTACCAGCTGAGAAAAAAATGTATTGTTATATACTTCCATTAAACTTTTTGCACCTACAATTTGGGTTCCTAATGCGAAGAACATATGTATTCTTCTGTTATCTCCTATTTTTCTCCCATTACACACACACACACACACACACACACACACACTCTCTCTCTCTCTCTCAGGATGAGATTCTGGGCCTATTGAAGATAATGGCAAAATTCCAATGGACTTAAATACAACCAGGATTTCGCCCTCATCATACACTTCCCAGTACAGAAACTGAGGTACACCTGAGAACATGTCATTCATTAGATGTGTGTTCAGGATTTATTCCGACATTAAAATGAGGAGGGTACAAAGTGGACAGAACAAAGTATTGTACGGTATTGACAACCAAGTACCTAGAGCAGCTAAGTATTAGATTTGGTCGCATTTATCAATTTTGTTCCAAAACCGGTTTCGATTATTTTTTGGATTCCATATCCATAACATTTGAGAAGTATGTTTTGATGAACAAAAAACATGTGAAACAGTCCTGGGAACTCCTTAATTACATAAACTGAAATAAAAGGAAAAATCACAAACAAGCCATTATAGATTAATCCCCTCTTGGCATCTGTGATGCAAAACCAAAAAAGCAAAGGACTATAAAATAAGCAAATATGTTTTCTGAAGTAAAGATTTTTTAAAAGGTTTTTGTTTCTCCCTTAGTCTAACCTTCTCTCCCATGAATTCTAAGACGTTATGGAGGAATGAAAACACTTAAAATAATAAATG
Organism: Natator depressus; assembly: GCF_965152275.1. Classification (NCBI taxonomy): domain Eukaryota; kingdom Metazoa; phylum Chordata; order Testudines; family Cheloniidae; genus Natator; species Natator depressus. Next base: position 175,974,680 of record NC_134236.1, on the reverse strand, counting down.
AAAACAATCTAAAACAGAGACCATGGGTAAGAGTGTTTCAGGGCAAAGAGGATTTGGGTTAAACAGTCTGGAGGACAATAACAAAAGCTTTCAATTTTAATCTGAATTTCCATGGTACTAACCTTTCCCATCTTTGGTTTCAACTATATATCTTGTGATAACTTGCAAATCTGCCTGTCCTGACTTGTCTTCAACCCCCATCTCGGCCTACCTCACCTATATTGGTGCCTCCTGGCTGTCTCACTGTCACCTTAAGATTAATGCAGGCAAAACCAAACTCCTTAACTTCCCTCTCAATTATCCTTTTCCTTTGTCACCCTCAGCTCCACAACCTTCCTCTCGGCCACTAAAGCCTGTCAACTGAGGTTATATTTGATTCAGCCTCTCTTATCCCACTCATTTAAGCTGTGCTCAAATCCTGCCTCTTCGCCCTTCTCAATATTTCTAAGATCTACCCTTTATTTTTTATCTCCATAGCAAAAGCTTGCATCCAAGCCCTCATTATCTCCTATCTTGATTCCCATCACTGCCTCCTCTCTACAGATATACACACCCACATTAGTTTTTGACATTTTTGTTAGCCTAGCTGTGTATATGCTACTCTCGTTCTTTCGTTCTTTCTGCCCTCTCTGTCTGTCTCTCTTTAGACTAAGTTCTTTGAGGCATAGACCATGCCTTCTTTTCTGTTGGGAAAACTGTGGTCGCCTCCAGAAATAAATAGCCATAATCCTTGAGGACATAACTGGGTCATCCTAGGTCATCTTTGAGGAGGTGTGATTGATGACCAAGAACCTCCTCCTAGATATTCGTGCCAATCAGTTTTGGGTTGATACATGATTCTCTATAAACTATTAGTTGTTTATATGTGGAAAGATACCATCGTTGGGGAACAGACTTTCATGTACATCCCAAACAAAAGTTGAGACTGGGAATTACAGCTTTTGCTGTATTGTTTACCACTGAGAAATGATCACTGCCTACCACTTTTAAGAATATATTATCATTATATGAGCCCTTAATTCACCCGATGCTTTGTTTGTTTTTCACTTAACATTTAATGAGATCACAGTGTAATGAAAATGTATTGGTAGAGCACAAGGATAAGTACAATTATTGCTGGCAAGCTCAAGAGCACAAACCTTTCCCCAAGTGAACCTTAGGAGCTGTGTGACCCCACATGGAGTTGAACACAGCCCAATTAACTGAAATGAAAAAAAGCAGAAATAAATCATCCAATCTGTTTCCCAGTTTCATATCCAAGACGTGTATCCATGCTATATGCCAGGCAAGCACTCTTTTCATTACAAGCCTTAGACTCTAGGATCTATCCCTGCAACCGTTCAAAGCACAGAAATAGGAAAGGCATCAAACATATACTTCTCAAATAGAATTCACAGTTGATAAGACTTATCAGCATTCTCCAAGTACCATTTTTTCCTTCTTTTATGTTTCTCATACAAATGGGTGTGAATAAATTCTTCCTGATTCTCACTAAGTCCTTAAACTAACTTCATGGTCTCAGTAGACTTTTCTAAGAAACAGCATCTGAAAGTTACATCTGAATCAGATTTTTCCAGACACTACTGAAAAATATTTCAAAGCCACACTAGAAAAATTAAGAATGTGTGCTGATTAAGAGTAAATTTAACACACAAAAATAGCTCAGACGTGAATTATACCTTCTGTTAAATGACAGTGTTTTGTGCTATAAAAGTACTAAGCTTGTTATCAATACAAAAGTCAAAATACACAAGAAGCCAGATAAATATATCATGTCTTTGGTATGCTGTGTAAGATATATTTTATTCAAATCATGAGTGTATGAAACTCTTTCCCAACTAGCACAAAACTGTGATTACTTAACTCTATTTAAACAGGATGCTCAAACAGTTTGTTTAAAATTACCTAAAACTGCAGCAACCGTCCCACCCATTAGAACTTGAATAAACATTTCCTGCTTCTGATTGAAATTGCACAGATACACTGGACTTAGTACACAAAACTAAACAAGAGCCTTAATGAACCAGAATCCTAGATTCAAACATCTCCCCCAACCCCAATCTTGGAAAGTGTCATCTGCCAAATGAACAAGTGTATGGAAGACGAGAGATGTGGAGAAATAGAGAAATAAAACCTCATATTAATTTTATGCCCTTTCAAGTTTACTCAAACATAATCCTTTGACAAGAGACTGTGATACGTAAAAAGGGGGTTATGTTTATAGTGATTATTGTTTCCTATTTTTCAGTGTCTATTTTAAGGCCAATTATGGCTTTTTTTAAATAAAAAATTAAGACAGAAGAATAATTTTTCCATGGTGTTTACAAAATTGCTTCTGTGAATGACTAGAAGAAATGACTTCCACAGTAGTCTCATGTTCCTTGGGATGAACGCCCAGAAATGATGGGAGATGGTGAGAGCTCACAATGTTAAACATTTCAAGAACTGTAAGTCTGGAGTATTTTCAGTGTGCATTTTATAAAATCTGTTCTCACTCTCAGAGTTTGAATCAGAGGTGTTATCAGTAGCTATAATGTACAAATGGAAATCTATACAAACAAGAGGTAACAAATGTAACAAAAATATTTCTGACAATCCAGCTGCTTTAATTTCCTTCAGGTTGGTTGGAACTACCATTGTTATACACATAATACTCAGTTTCATTCCTCTCTCCCTGGTTATCAGTTTCTAATAGCCTTTAGCCCTTTGCTTTCTAGAGGAAGGATGGTCTTGTGGTTAGACAATGGACCTGAAAGTAGGGTGATCTGACAAGCTGTTTGTAACTCTGGGAGAGTCACTTACTTTTTCTGTGCCACAATTCCCCATCTGTAAAATGGGGATAATAATCCTTCCTTACATCACAGGGCTAATGCAGGGAGATATCCATTATACTTCTGAGGTGGTTAGACACTACTGAGATGGAGGACAAAAGTTCCGAAAAAAAAATACTGCTCAATTGCATTTTTATGGAACATTTTACAAACGTTTTGGGGACTGGATGGCCCAGTTGGTAGCAAGATACTTTCCAAATATGAAACCCAAACAGGTCAGCTGTAGCTGACATTTGAAGAAGATAAGAGTATTCTTCTTCACTTACTGTCCTAAACTGTTGTATAAGAACATAAGAACCGCTATACTGGATCAGACCAAAGGTCCATCTAGCCCAGTATCCCGTCTTCCGACATTTGCCAATGCCAGGTGCCCCAGAATATGTAATCATCAAGCGATCCAGTCCCTGTCATTCATTCCCAGCTTCTGACAAACAGAGTCTAGGGACACCATCCCTGCCCATCCTGGCTAATAGCCAGTGATGGACCTATCTTCCATGAACTTATCTAGTTCTTTTTTGAACCCTGTTATAGTCTTGGCCTTCACAACATCCTCTGGCAAGGAGTTCCACAGGTTGACTGTGCGTTGTGTGAAAAAATACTTGCTTTTGTTTGTTTTAAACCTGCTGCCTATTAATTTCATTTGGTGACCCCTAGTTCCTGTGTTATGAGAAGTAGTAATAATTTTTGTTGCTCTTTTCTGTACCTTTTCCAATTCCAGTATTTCTTTTTTGAGGTGGGGTGACCACATCTGCATGCAGTATTCAAGATGTGGGCGTACCATGGATTTATACAGAGGCAATATGATATTTTCTGTCTTATTATTTATCCCTTTCTTAATGATTCCTAACATTCTGTTTGCTTTTTGAACTGCCATTACACATTGAGTGGATCTTTTCAGAGAACTATCCACAATGACTCCAAGATCTCTTTCTTGAGTGGTAACAGCTAATTTAGACCCCATCATTTTATATGTATAGTTGGGATTATGTTTTCCAATGTGCATTACTTTGCATTTATCAACACTGAATTTCATCTGCCATTTTGTTGCCCAGTCCCCCAGTTTTGTGAGATCCTTTTGTAGCTCTTCGTAGTCTGCTTGGGACTTAACTATTTTGAGAAATTTTGTATCATCTGCAAATTTTGCCACCTCACTGTTTACTCCTTTTTTCAATGTGTGCTGTTAAACAGCTGCCACTTTCCTTCCAAGAATTGGCTGCATTTCAGCAGAGGGTGTAGTGATTCCTGTTTAAAATAAAGGACTCTATTGCTTGTGAAGCCTTTGGAAGTCTGAGGTGAAAAGTATTACCATATATGAGTGCAGGGTGTTATTCATAAATTATTACTACTATGATTATCACCATTTGAAAGCAGCTTTACTGAAATCATTATTGAAAGATCTCAAGGCCTAGTGGATAAGCACAATCTTTGCTGGTGGCCTGAGTAGTAAATGAACAGACATGCAGACCAAGATGGCCCCTCATTCCTTGTGATGATCCCTCCAAAGTGTATTGAAGGATATTTGAGGGGAGTAGGCAGAACAATGTTGTTCGTGCTGTACTTGGTGTGTGTCTAAATAGTGCATGTTAGGTTTCCAGGCTGTTCCAGGAAAACCACTATTAAAAGTCACTGGCTGAAAAAAAAATGAAATAAAAATAGTTTGTGGTGGGCCAGCCTGACTGGATACAAACTTTTACCTAGAAATCAGAAGGGAAAACAGCATTAATGCCGTGCTTCTTTTTCCCCCACCATCCACCCACTTTATATTACTGGCCCTGGCCCATATTCAGCCCATACTATGAACCCAGTCAGCAATGGTCCAGGCAGGTTGTGGCAGGAATAGCAACTGGTAGTGCTGAGTGACACCTGTACAATCCTACAATGTGCTTAGGTGGATTGTGGAGTGCTGAGGGCTAAGAGTTGCCAAAGCAGTTACCTAACTTCACCCTCACACTCTAGCCAAGTAATGGGAAACAACAAGCTCTGATCTGGTCAAGAAAGGCTATATCATGGATTCAAGTTAGGTTTTCAGACTAATGCTTTCAGAGCTTGTACAGAGCTTCTTATAACCTCTATATTAGATTAGTCTAACGCTTTGTGTTTGTGGCCTAGACTGAAATATAAAATGAAGCCTCTGACTAGGGTTTTAACTTGAGCAGGATGCTTGTGCTCCAATTTTAACTTGCACAAAGCAGGCTTCGTATATTACTTTTTCTCTGGGGGTTTTACTGCTGGCTTCCTGTTATGTATCAAGTTGTTTTTAGAATTAGAATAGAATTTGTTTTATTCTGTCTTTCATGTCCCTAAAGTAACCCAAAGTGCTTTCCAATGAACCAGATGCTGCTGGTGTTCAAGTGACTCTGTCAGCTAATGGGGGAGCTGTTACATGCTCTGCACTAAGTCACAGACTTTTGGAAATTACAGTCTATCATAACCAGTGAGTGTTATGGAATGTTAAGTTCTACCTGGACAGCTATCTGAGACAGCAAGAAGGTAACTTGGTTTAATTATTCTGCCACAGATGACATCAATAATAATGTAACACCCTGGAATATGCATTTTAAATTGTTGTACACCATGAATTTGGAATTAACACCTGTATAATAAATCAAAATAGCTGACAAAGGTTAAAGCTCTTTCATGAAGTTTTTCCTGCAGTCTGTGTAAATTACAGATACTTTGTATTTGTATGCTGCATTAAAAGTGCTTTTGCTTACAAGGATCTGTGTAAAATTACTACTTTGTACTTAACTGCACTACCATACATTGGATTAGAGCGCACACGAGGTTTGCAAAAGGGCAAACAGAAATGTGTTTCACAATAAATTAGTGTGTTTTAAAAGAATTTAAAGTCAGTGATACTGGTTTAGAGTCATTCAAGCTAGCACAGGGAATTATAAATACATTCCCTGTGTCAGCCTGGACCCTGGGCATTTTCAACATAAGAACAGCCATACTGGATCAGACCATAGGTCCATCTAGCCCAGTATCCTGTTTTCCAACAGTGGCCAATGCCCCAGAGGGAACAAACAGAACAGGTAATCATCAAGTGATCCATCCCCTGTTGCCCATTCCCAGCTTCTGGCAAACAGAGGCTAGGGACACCATCCCTGCCCATCTTGGCTAGTAGCCATTGATGGACCTATCCTCCATTAACTTATCTTGTTCTTTTTTGAACCCTGTTCTAGTCTTAGCCTTCACAACATCCTCTGGCAAGGAGTTCCACAGGTTGACTGTGCATTGTGTGAAAAAATACTTGCTTTTGTTTTAAACCTGCTGCCTATTAATTTCATTTGGTGACCCCTAGTTCTTGTGTTATGAGAAAGAGTAAATAAGACTTCCTTATTTACTTTCTCCAACCAGTCATAATTTTCTAGGTATTTATTTTTTTACATTAGTTAATAAAGACAGAATTTAACATCCTAACCCTATTGAAGTCAATGGCAAAACTCATGTTTACTTCAGCAGGGCCAAGATTTCACAAAGTTGCAAAATATTGTGGCCATCATTTTGATTGTCAGATAGTTACTCTGATTTTTATTAAACATATTTTTGTTACAGTTCTTCCTGATCATTGTTGGAGATTAGACTTACTACCTATTTTAAGAGTTTTCTATAGCACCCATCACCATAAATATCTAATCCCATGATCCAAAGCCCCTAGAGTTTAATGGAGATTCTCCCATCCCACAGAATTATTGGGTTTTAGATTAGGATTAAGTGCTTAATACTGCAACAAACTGAATTAGTTAGGCCTGGACATGCAATGCAGATTCAGAGCAGCAGCAAGCTGATTGCCATGGTCATCAGCTTAACCCCCTCTGCATGTTCTCCTTTAAAACTTTTTGGAGCAACCTGAAATAAAAACCTTTGGAAAATCCACCATTCCAGAATAATACATTAGCCTGCAGACAAACAGTCTATGACAGCCAAATATTCTGGCCAATGTTTTAAATGTTTTTAGACTCTGCACTAAGTTGGGGTGGTGCAGAGCTGCATGCCCCATGGTAGCTCACAGAAGGTCCGTCTCTCAGATGGCACCTCTTGCCTGCCCCCTATAAAGTAATGTGATTCCCACAGGGGCAGGATTCTGTCACATCTCTTTGTGCCCTTCTCCCCATTTATACCAGGGCCAGTCATAACCTGGATGCTGTGCAGAAATTGCCCATTTTATAGTTCCAGTCACTTCAGAAGGCAAAGCAAGTAGGGTAAGCTTTTCAGGCCATCTCTCTAATAGTTCATTTCAAGACAGATAAGCCGTGGGAAGGGCTTTTTGTGAAATTCTTTGATCTCCTTATTTTCTTTCAGAACTGTTTGGAAAGTAGAACAGTCTGGGTGAGATAAATGTAAAGATCTCTCATTCAACAGCCTGATGCACATGGCAGAAAAATATATCAGCCCCCAAGCTCCCCTTATATCAAACTTACCCTTATACTAGTGTCATCATGAAGAAAATGTTACAGTGTTTTGGCAGCAACTAATAGTTATTTATTTTGATTTCTACAGGAAAAATATGAACACTGGCCCTCAGTTAGAACAGCACAATTGTTTCTAAATCAGCTTATAATCAAAGACAGAACAAAATCAACCAAATTTAATCTGCTCTCATAAATCCTTTGTTGTTAGCTACCTGGAAAGATGACCACTCGGGCTTTTCACATGCAAGTTACATGTAGGGTCAGATTCATTGAAATGTGTCAGCTTTTAGACATGAAGACAAACTTATTCCTCTTGCACAATGATCTGCAATCTGATTTCCAAAAGGAAAGCCAGGCTTCCAAATAAAGCAACTCACCTTTTTAATTATTGTACCTAAATTAAAGTAATATTGTTTACTCTACCTGACTATACAGTATTTAGAAAGACAAGGTGGATGAGGTAATATCTTTTATTTGAACAACTTCTGTTGGTGAGAGAGACAAACATTTGAGTTGGTCCAATAAAAGACAGTACCCACCTTGTCTCTCTAATATCCTGGGACTGACACAGCTACACCACCACTGCATATATAGTATTTATGCATATAAACATAATTCTTACAGGTAAACCGACTCAGTCTAAACACTCACACCGGTACGGGTATCTGCATTTATATGTGAAAAAGCTACTTTGTGTGTGGAAATCTGATATATGGAAGCACCATGGCTATGGGCACACACAATCAGCCTTTTCAGCATACAAATACATGCAGATGTGCAGACAATTTCATGTGCAGATATTTTCTGAAAGTACAAGTAATTCACTAGCTTCTGAATATTTGACACAATATAAACACATATTTAATGCTCCATCCTGCATTGGGGTCTTGATTAAGAATAATACTTAGCTCATATAGATTCCTTTTACCCATAGATCTCAAAATGCTTTACAGAAAGGCCTGGAGTATCATTATATTGATTGTACACTTGGGGAAACTGAGGCACAGAGGGATTAAAATGACCTGTCTAATGTCACCCAGCAGGTCAGCGGCAGAACTAGAAGAGAACTCCTGTCTGACTTCCAGTCCAGTGCTCTTCTCTGCTAGGCCAGGCCATCTTACAGGGATTCTAGCTTTCTAGACACAGATGGAACAGATTTCAGGTGGTTCCACAGCTCCTGAACTGGATCCAGAAGCCTTCCATTTCCAGGTACCACAATCTTCTCCCTCTCCCTTAACTCCAGCATGTTGAATAATTCATGCTAAGGGTGTGTTCAAAAATCCAACCATTCTGCCCACCAGATCCTGAAAGGTCCTGGTGTTACTAGGGGAAGAGGGTAAGAGGCTAAAACAGAACCACTCAGGGAAGATAATGAAGAGGGTAGAACCATTAATATCTCTCCTGTTTGTTCCTCTTCCACCGAGTCACTTCTTGGAAAGGGTTTGTAGCTTGGGTGGAAGGATAAGCAATTTCCCATGGGGCAATCACACAAGCTATGTAAAGAAGAAAAAAGTGCATAAACCAACATTTGAAAATTGGTTCACACAGTTAATTTAATGTATTGTAAGTAAGTTATTCATCTGGTTAACATAAGCCTGACACTAATGCTCGTTTACTTGCCAAGAAAACAGTAATTAATAACTCACAAAAATGTGGTTAAAAAAATTAAAATATACACATCCAGGCTGCATACATACTTTGGAGAATTAATCCCATTAGCACCAGTGTGCACACATACTGTACATAAACTTCATTTCTTCTGCTGTCTGCTCCAGAAACACTTTCCACCACATTTTCTTTGTTGTTTTTTATGTTCCCTGTGCCTCGGAAGGAGAGGGGGAATCAGGGAATTATGTTCCCTTTACCTGCCTTCCTCCTCAAGAGTAGTCATCAAAGGAAGCTCAGGGAACATTAAGTGAAGCATTCAGGCTTCTACAACCCATCACCATGGGGCTGCTATTCATTGAAGCTACCAATCTTGCACCTTCTATGGGGAAATCATTGCCCCCTATCCATTAATCAACATGCACTTATAGCCCTGTGCTACAGTGCTCCTGTGTAGAACACCCACCCTTATGTTATTTCCTCTTTCCTACTTCTATTATTATTTATATTACTGTAGCACCGAGAAGCCCTAATCTAGGCTAGTTGATTCTCAATGCCTTGATAAGGGGAATTCCAAAATCACTCTTGACCAAACATAAGACTGTAGGATTATTATTTGACCATGCCAACATAATGGCACATAATGTATGGCATTTCAGCAATTTTATATAACATGGTGGGGCGCGGTGGGTAGGGAGAGAAGAAGTGTATTCAGTCTCTCCCCTTATTTTAGGATCTGATTCTGCAACCTTTATTCACTAGAGTAGATCACTGATTCCAACAGGACCACTCATGTCAGTAACATCTACTTGCATGACTAAGTGGCAAAGGAGCTGGTTCTTCATTTGTACTTTAAGAGAGTTTGCGGGTGGAAGGGAAATCCTGCACTTCATTCAAAAGAGCTAACTGAATGAGATCTTTGCCAAAGTAAAGATATTCACTAGCAGAGAAATAGCTCTTCTCTATTATGTGAAGTGTTTCAATAATGTTCCCACGTACTTATAAACAGAGGTCAGCCAGTGACAACAGTTGGTTCTAGTTTAATAGCACAGCAAGAAACTTTGTACTGCACTGTGATCATCAGAATGGAAAATTTACAAAAGATACTATCCTATCAGTTTACAAACTATGCGCTGGGTGCCAGAAATAATTTATGTTCAACAATTTATTTGAACTCAATGTTCTGAGTAATATAAAATTATTATATTTCTGTACAATCAGAATTCTGTACTCGACCAGATGAATTCCCTTGAAATGGGAAATTAACATGCAGTAAATGTTTAGGTAATTGAATCTTTCTGTGTTCTAGTTAACATACAAACAAACATCGGCCCCCATCACTTTAGAATAACAGGGGATTACTTTACAGTATTTACTGATCAAGCTCTCTTCTGTGGGATCGCAGCTGAGCCAAAACAAAATAAATATGACAGCAAAGAAAAAAATATATGACATTGCTACAGAGGAAGTTTAGAAAGTCCCTTGTCCCCGACCCCGTCCTATTTTGCTTGGAAATATCTCATCCTTTCACATCCACCCAAACCCTCACACAATTATTGTTTGCTTCCCCTGGTCTAGGGCATTGATTCACTGCAGCTCTCAGGGGAAGCAGCAAGGTTCACAATGGTAGGCACACCAATGAAGCAATGTCTTTTTTTCAAGTGCCCACTGAATCTCATTTCCGCAAATGCAAGTTCAGCTCCCCCCCCCCCCCCCCGCATACACAACAGATCTGAGGGAAAAGAAATGTGTTTAGGGTTCAAGTGTGGATTTTATCATTACAGAGACAAAATGGGTGAAGTAATATCTATTACTGGACCACCTTCTGCTGGTGAAAGAGACAAGCTTTTGCGCTCCACAGAGTTCTTCTCCAGCACTGCAAACAACACTGGATTTTATCAGTGATTTATTATTTGTATTGCAGGAACACAGAGACCTCCCCAGTCATTGACTGGGATGCCACAGCACGAGGCACTGTACAAAAGACAGAAAAAGATAGTCTGTGCCCCGAGAAGCTTACAACCTAAGTATAATACAAGAGACAACAGATGGATACAATAAGCAGATGGGGGAGTACAAGGAAACAGTGAAAAGATAACGGTCAGCATATAAAGCAGTGTTCACTGAATGCCAGCTGCCCAATAGAATCATAGAATATCAGGGTTGGAAGGGACCTCAGGAGGTCATCTAGTCCAACCCCCTGCTCAAAGCAGGGCCAACCCCAACTAAATCATCCCAGCCAAGGCTTTGACAAGCCTGATCTTAAAAACTTCAAAGGAAGGAGATTCCACCGCCTCCCTAGGTAACGCATTCCAGTGCTTCACCACCCTCCTAGTGAAAAAGTTTTTCCTAATATCCAACCTAAACCTCCCCTACTGCAACTTGAGTCTATTACTCCTTGTTCTGTCATCTGCTACCACTGAGAACAGTCTAGATCCATCCTCTTTGGAACCCCCATTCAGGTAGTTGAAAGCAGCTATCAAATCCGCCCTCATTCTTCTCTTCTGCAGACTAAACAATCCCAGTTTCCTCAGCCTCTTCTCATAAGTCATGTGTTTCAGTCCCCTAATCATTTTTGTTGCCCTCCGCTGGACGCTTTCCAATTTTTCCACATCCTTCTTGTAGCGTGGGGCCCAAAACTGGACACAGAACTTCAGATGAGGCCTCACCAGTGTCGAATAGAGAGGAACGATCATGTCCCTCGATCTGCTGGCAATGCCCCTACTTATATAGCCCAAAATGCCGTTAGCCTTCTTGGCAACAAGGGCACACTGTTGACTCATATCCAGCTTCTCGTCCACTATAACCCCTAGGTCCTTTTTTGCAGAACTGCTGCCTAGCCATTTGGTCCCTAGTCTGTAGCGGTTCATGGGATTCTTCCATCCTAAGTGCAGGACTCTGCACTTGTCCTTGCTGAACCTCATCAGATTTCTTTTGGCCCAATCCTCCAATTTGTCTAGGGCCCTCTGTATCCTATCCCTACCCTCCAGCGTATCTACCACTCCTCCCAGTTTAGTGTCGTCTGCAAACTTGCTGAGGGTGCAGTCCATGCCATCCTCCACATCATTAATGAAGATATTGAACAAAACCAGCCCCTGGACTGACCCTTGGGGCACTCCGCTAGATACCGGCTGCCAGCTAGACATGGAGCCATTGATCACTACGCGTTGAGCCCGATAATCTAGCCAGCTTTCTATCCACCTTAGAATCCATTCATCCAGCCCATACTTCTTTAACTTGCTGGCAAGAATACTGTGGAAGACCGTATCAAAAGCTTTGCTAAAGTCAAGGAATAACACGTCCACTGCTTTCCCCTCATCCACAGAGCCAGTTATCTCGTCATAGAAGGCAATTAGATTAGTCAGGCATGACTTTCCCTTGGTGAATCCATGCTGACTGTTCCTGATCACTTTCCTCTCCTCTGAGTGCTTCAGAATTGATTCCTTGAGGACCTGCTCCATGATTTTTCCAGGGACTGAGGTGAGGCTGACTGGCCTATAGTTCCCCGGATCCTCCTTCTTCCCTTTTTAAAATCATTGTCAATGTAAGCCAGAGCCTTTGGCAAGGGTTGATGTGAAGGTGCACTACCCCAGCAGGAGACACACTGCTTCAGACAGCGTACACCTCCCCTAACAGCCACTGTGCCTCTCTTTGAAAGGATGCAGAGTCAGTTCCCCTCCAAGAGGAGCCAGCTTAGCTGGTTGGTACATGGCAAGGAGAGGGGAATGGGCCCTAGACCAGCATGGCCAACAGCCTTGCGCATTCCTTGTGTTCAGGAAACAGAATACAAAGGACACAACTGTGCCAGGCTTTTTGGGGAGAGGGAGCAGGAACCCTTTACAAACCCTCCTCCCTGAGGCCCACGGAAATGCCAAACACCAACTAATCTCATACTGCACATCATTTTACACTGCCCTTTCTTACTCAGAGACAACCCACGTCCAAGGTAAGTCATTTAATAAGACAGAAATGATAATTAAAGCCAGAAGATTTCCCAAGAGCTCTGCTGATTTTTACTGGCACTCTTAGTGGGAATCTGACAACATCACAATGTCTCATCACAGAAAAATGAAGGGTAGTATGACCAGTATTGTGGATGGGGTTTTGACAGCATTCAAACCCTCCTCTCAAGGCTACAACTGGATTTGCTCAGAGCTTTTGTCTGTACCTACCAGAAGTACCTGCTTTGTTGCCTCACCTGAGCAGTAACCAATGGGGGCTCTTTCTAATATGTTCTGTTTGTTGCCTTTGCTTGCACCCAGAATTAATTTACCCATAACATCTTATGTCCTGCTTTCACAAATTCCCATTTGACAAGACAACAGACATGATTTAAAAAGCAGCCCCCGCTACAGAGAGCAAAACAGCATTAAAAATCAGTATCAATAATTGAATTACTAAACCCTCACTTTTATTAAACCCCACAATTATTAAAAGTTCACTTTCAAAAAATCCCCCATTCAGCTTAAAGCAACTAACACAGGCATGAAAGCTCACATTCAGTACACACTCGGCCAATACATTTACCTGGTGTATAGAGTGATACTGAGAGAGGGAGGTGTTGTCCCTACAGGTCTCAGTACAGGACCTAAATTCTAATCCCACCTTGGATACAGACTTTCTCTGCGGCTCTGGTCTAGTCACTTAACCCATCTGCAGCTGCAAAATTGAGAATAAAAAATAAATAATAATACTTATCTACCACACACAGGATAAACTAAAGGGTGTCACCCATAACTGCTGATGCAAATTTCATCCTTGAAAGAAGGTGATCAGTGGTTGCCCTGATGCTGCCCCGGGAGCTTTGGGTTGGGGAAGGAATTTGCAACTTGTGGTTGGGGCTCACTAGGAGCAGCAATAGAGGCTGCCCTGGGGATGCTATGAGGTGCTCCCAGCCATGAACTTTCTTCAGACAGCAATGCCCAGCTCCCAGGACAGTAGAGGTTGCAAGTGCTTTTTGGACTATCCATCAATGTTGTACCTCTGCCCTGGGTTGAGTTGGGGTGCACTCATGCTGGGTGAATCAAGCCCAATATCTGTAACAGGCTTCAAAGATGTAACATACTACATAAGTGCACTGTAATGAATAATTTATCCTTGATCATTATATCAAAATGAAGTGATGGCATTATTGTAAAATTAGCAGTAACTTGTCATTAGCAAGGGGCATACAGAACATTTCTCTTTCCCATTCGATAAACAGAACTAGGTCCAAATGTGCAAAAGTGTATAAGCAGAAGGGAATGCATACTTTTTGCATCCCTGACTTTGCATAAGTCCAGTGGTACACACTTGTTGAAATTTTGTGTGCCCAAATCCTCTTTCTGAACATGCACATTGGAACTTCAAAAAGAAAAGGAGGACTTGCGGCACCTTAGAGACTAACAAATTTATTTGAGCATAAGGAATGCATCCGATGAACTGAGCTGTATGCTCAAATAAATTTGTTAGTCTCTAAGGTGCCACAAGTCCTCCTTTTCTTTTTGCAGATATAGACTAACACGGCTGCTACTCTGAAACCTGTCATTGGAACTTCAGAGAGACAAGGTGGGTGAGGAGCAACTTCTGTTTGTGAAAGAGACAAGCTTTCGATCTTACACAGAACTCTTCTTCAGGTTGGAACTTCAATCATATCCAAAAACATGTGGACAATTTTGAAACGCTGGTCCTGGGTATGCATATGTAGATGTACACATGCTTTGAATAGATACGTTTTCGTCATAGGCAGGATATGCCTATAATGCAGTGGCTCAGCAGCAGTTTAGTTTGGCCATTATTCTGGACCAGGAAAAAGGGCTTTAATATGCAGCAAGTGCCAACTTCAGCTTGTCTAAAGCAGTCCATATTTTTTTCAAAGCCTTCACAAAATTTGCCTCTTTGATTTGTAATGTTGCTAGTTAAAGGATAAAACTTTACAACACACAGCATCTATTGCAACATCAAAGATGATTACAGAATAGTCTGGTAGTTTACTTATCCACTTTGGAATGCTCATAAAAAAAGAAAGATTTATGCAATAGGAATTTGCAGAATGTGTTCTCTTTAAGATAAACTGACAAAGGAATGTACATGTGCCTGGATACAGTAAGATCTGATTTTGACACATATAGACATAACTTTAATGGCGTAGTGTTTTCAAACCCTAGGAAGGTATTTAAGGAGACAATGGAATGAGCCAGTTCAGAAAAATTTAAAGTTAGTGTGAATGTTGTCCTAGAAAGTGCAATACGACGCAAAGCTCAAAAGAGAATTCGGGAGGTGGAAATAGCCAGTTTAGCCTAAGATTTTGGTATTGGTTTTGCAACAAAGTTTTCAACCATCCGATGACGTCACAACAAGTTAGAGCTACCAAACAAATGGGCAAATCAACTTCAAAAATGAAGTCTGTGGCTGGGAATTTTGGTAAATGATCCTTACATAATAATTTACATGAATGCCTGCGTTAAAAAAAAAGAAGAACACATTTGCATTTTTTTACCTTAAAGAAATATTGGGCTAATTTCACCTGGATCACCCTGGCTAGCATAACCCAATGTATAAGGCTCCTGCAATGGGAAATCCATGCTGAAGAGGACTGTGGTGGTGTCAGGTACCTGTGCCTGCTTGCCACAAAATGGGTGTCTATAGTTAACCAGTGGAGGCCTAAGATTTGGCCATATTTGATACTTGTAAAGGGCATAGCTGGTGGATGTACTGATTCAGCACAACTCCTGAGAAGTCTCTGCTGGTGAAGCTCCAACAATAACTTAAAGCTACTCCCCAGGCAGGAGAACCCCTGAGAGGAATGAGTAGTGATACATGAATGCTTGACTGTCCTAACCCAGGGTTGAATCCCCACTGGGAAGCAGGGCCCGCCTCGTGGCGCAGAAAAGTTCAGTTGGGTGACTGTGGGCAAATCAATTCATCTTTCTGACCCTCATTTCCCCATCTGTAAAATAGGCATAATCCTCTTTCATAGGAGTGTATGAGGGTAAATCCAAAAACATTTATGGAGGTGGCTCAGATGACAGTCTGATAAGTAGGACAGAAAAACAAATCAACTAAGGGAATTTTCTGTGTGAGAAAGGGCCAGTCTCAGGGATGTACAACTTGTAGCAGCCTCTGGACCTTTAATTTGATGTCTGTGACCATGGGCATCCAAGCAAAATATTCCAAGTACCACTTCAAGAAGAAGCTGGGGGAACCACTGGTGCAGGGTGAGCATAACTGCAGGAGGAGGAGAGGTATTTTTGTTGGTGGAAGCTTCCTAAGGAGCAAGAGAACTAATCCAGCAAGAAATATATTTTGAAGTCTGGTACTGGTACAATGGTCCTTTAATAAATGATGTCTGAAGGGATACGAGTGGGGGCACAGGGGCACTAGGCTAAGAAATGTAATTCTGGTTGTATTAATATTAATGGAGGTTACTAATACAAAATATAATAGTCTTGTTTATTTCCATGATATTTTGGAGAAGAGATTTTGATTCACCTTATTTCAAGTATATAAAAGATGAATCATACCTAACACCATGAGAATTATTCATTTACAATTCATGAACCAACATTAGAGAGTGAAAGCATTTAAAATAAACTTGATAGGAAAGAGCAAGAATGCACAGAGGTCAAATACCTTGGGTGTTTAAAGTCCTTCAGCTCTGAAGGAGCCTTTCAAAGCTTTTTTCCACTGCATATATCAATGAATTGTGACATCTCTATACAATGCAGTAGCACAGATCAAATGTAAAAAAACAGTACAAATTCCATTCACCAACCACAAGTAAAGATTCATTAAAACCCTGAACTTTCTACAACGCAGGAAGGAATATGAAATCACATTCAGAAAAGCACATCATTCAATGAAGCCCATTAGGGCCCTGATCCTATCATCTGATCCACACAGGCAGAACCTCGCAGGGACCCTGTAGTTAACTGGGTGCTTTGTCTGAGTCTGAGCAGGTTTGAGGGCAGGATTGGGTCCTAATTTGTTACTGAATCATTCACATGTGGGTACGTTCCTATTCGTTTAGAGTATCAGAAATAAAGCCAAGAATTCAGACTGATTTAAAGTATCTGATTTCAATCAATACAGAGAAGATTAAGGGTCATAATTTGCCCTCAGTCTTTATACAGTACTGCCGCTGGTGTCAATGAGAGTTCTATGCACAGACTTGGGACAGTGTAAAAAACAAAGTATTGGTTACAATCAGGCAATTTATTTTATTTAGATCCCATATAAGATCATTCAATTCCTTGAGCATTTCAGTTGGACTGAGACAGCACTGTTAAGAGAACGCTTGAAGGCCCAGTTAAAGCAAGAGTACCATTCTAAAGTAGCTTCAAAATACGTACAATTCTCCTCTGTGTCTGAAATTGCTTTCAAAATGAACGTAGTTCATATTTGTGTCATGGGAGCATTTTTTGTTTCAATTGTCGCACACAGGAAAAAAATAAACTTGAAACTGATTCACACAAACTCAAACATGCCTCCCATCAGGTGGACTTTTTACAGCAAAGCCAATGAAAACATGTTTCTATGTCTATACTGAACGGGCATAAAACAATAAAAATTATTTCAGCTGCTGCAGTTCAGGAAGTAAAACAAAAACACTAAGTAGGAGCAAGGAAGAAAAAATATTCCTGGCTTTCAGTCTCCTTGTTCTCTCTCTAGCCTTATTGTCCTGCTGCTAAAATAAGTAGCTCACTGGAAAGAAAGCTTCACCACCACTTTCATAAAGAGGTTTGTTTTTTGACGATGTTTTTTAACTCCCACAAAGTGCTTTTTGATCGACTCCTTGGGAAAAAATAACAGCAAAAAAAGCCAAAGTGAAATATTTTGTATTAACAGTGGGAAGTCAACCTGTGAAAAAGCACACAGACAGCGTATGGTGTTGTGCATTTACTGAGAGTACGTGCAGCGGCTGCAAGTTGAAATCCTGTTGCTGAGATCTTGCAGAATACAAATAGGGTCAGAGTACTTAAGAGCACAGTAGCAGGGAAAAACGCCAAACCAAATTCTGCTCTTGGGTGTACGCACAGTGGTATTCTGTACCAGGGGTTGCCTGAGATCAAAGGAGTTGGCTCCACATATGCCAGGAGTCAATTGGCCTACTGTGTCTTATTTAGATCACATTTTCTATATAAAGCCAAGCTAATTTTCTGCCACCACAAGCAAAATGTTACTTCTGTGGGATCATTTCAATCCTTCCCCCACCCCTAAAGCCCACCACACCCGTGATATCTTTTTGGTTTTGATATTTGGAGAACCTATTAAAACCCATGAAGTATTTGGATGTGCTCCAACTCCCACTTTAGGACAGGTTACTGAGGGACTCAGGCCAGCATAACCCCACATTCCTTTGCTCTCCTCACATTCCCTCTGCTCTCAATTCCACCATTCTGCACCTAGACAGCTGTACAATGGAAAAGGACAATGACCCAAATAATGGCTTATGTTTAATGTATTTATTTGGTTTTATTTAAGGTGCAAATCCTTAAGTTCCACATCAACAGTTAATTCTGTAAAAACATTTTGCAAAATAATTCAAATTGACCCAGTGTTAACACTATAATGCTCCACAGCCAAGAGAAAGCAGGTGCCCTTCTACCACCACCCCCCACTTTAGTTAAACCCATCCTCTCAGAAAAAAAAAGCCTGGATAAAATACATAGGTTTTCCAATGTGTTCTGAAGGCAATCCGGCAATACTCACTTAGGGTCCAACCACCAGCTGGGGACTGCAGGAGTACATTAAACTCTAGTCACTCCTCCCTACCCCCAACACACTTCTACTTGGAGGGAGGCCCAGCAGGAAGGGCCAGCTGGGAATTGCTCAGCACTGAGGGAACCCCCTCCCCCAAATGAGTTATGGAGTCTCAACTCTCTGTGTGATGCCTGAATGGCACACAGTGAGCAAAGTGGGGATTAAATCTGCCCCTGTAATTTTTAGGAAGAATTCTAATATATTGTAAAAATAAAATGAAAAACAGAAAGGTAGTATTCAGGCTTAATGTTATTAAACATCAGATCTAAATAATGCCACCTTAAGATCACTTTGATTTTATACTGGATGCTAAGGAACAGATTTTAAAATCACTGCAATAGGATCAGAGACACGAGGGTCTAACTTTTACATCACACCAAAAACAACAACAACAACAAAAAACTAGTCAGAGCCAGGCAAAGCTCCAAATTTGGGCTGACAAACAGGTCAGTGAATATGTCGCCCAGAGATTGCAGAAGTCGTAGAATGCTGCAGCCAGAGCTTTAACTAGATCCAAACTAATTGACCCTATTACATGAAGTGTTGTAGCTGTCTTGGTCCCAGGGTGGGTGAGGTAATAACTTTTATTGGACCCTCTTCTGTTGGTGAGAGCTTACATAGAGCTCTTCTTCAGGTCTTCCACAGGCCAGAACTGAAGAAAAGCTCTATGTAAGCTCCATAGCTTCTCTCTCTCACTAACAAAAGTTGGTCTAATAAAAGATATGACCTCACCCACCTTGTCTCTCTAATATCCTGGGACAAACACAGCTACAACACTTCATGTAGTAAGGTCAATTAGTTTGGATCTAGTTAAAGCTCTGGCTGCAGCATTCTACAACTTCTGCAATCTCTGGGCAACATATTTACTGACCTGTGTGTCAGCCCAAATTTGGAGCTTTACCTCTGACTAATTATTTTTTTTTGTATGGTTTAAAAGTTAGACCTTTAACATGATTTAAATGTAGTTTTGTTTGATTGAATAAATATTTAACATCCTGGACAGTGAACTTGTTCCTTCCTAATGTTTCTTTTCATCCTGACACAATGAATCAATGGATCTCTGCCAGAGTTATCCCATCTTAAGAAGGGACAAGATGCGTATCCTCCAGATGAGGTGGTCACTGAGTGTCCTGAGTTGCACTGTACCTTTTTTGCAGCCTGTGCTATGTTTAATATTGGTATATTTATGTCATATCGGTGTAAGAGACTTACACATTTAAATAATATGAGAGTATCTGGCTCATTAAACCACTGTAAACATATAATTTCCACACAGTATCAAAAATCTTGAGACCCTTTTAATGATAAGTTAATTTTTGAAATGGGGCCAAATTCACCACTGGTGTAAGCAGGGCACAACCCATTTGACGTCAGTGGCATTGTGCCTGCTTATGCCAGCAATTGATTTGGCCCATACTGTATAATTTACTTTGGCAACACCCAAACGAATAGCTGCAGTATCTCTACTTGGCAGTACTCTGTATGCACGAACACTTAAGAACAATGCATTCCCTCTGGGGTTCACAAATTGGTTAAGACAAAATCAGAACCAAAATCAAACCTTTACCAATTCCACAAATCAAACCTCTTCTGAAGCTCAAGAAGGTTCCATTATCTTTTTGATTTTTCTGTTTTCATGAGCATCTGCACTTTTTAGTTCTGAGTGGGATTAGAAGCACATTCACTTGATAATAAGAAAATTTATTCTTGTATGTTTTTCTAGCCCAACTAGAGACCGGAGGTACCAGTTCTGACAAGATTCCCAACCCAGAAATGCAGAGCAAAGAGGTCTTTTTAGTATAGGTTTAAACAACAAAATATTCATCATTTAAAACCTCGCAAAGCTCTCAGAGCCCTCACCTCCCATTGAATTCAATGGAGTAAGAAAACTTACGCTACACATACACATGTGCATGATTAAAAATCCTCATATCTATCTAAATATTTAGAATTTAAGGAGACCAAAAGCAGCAATCTGAAAATAAGTATTGTTCGTATAGTATGAAAATAATCTGCAACGCCTGGACAGCTGCTGCTGTTCGGCAGAAGGGCAATAACACCTAAACTGAATAGAGACACTATCCTTACTTGATCTGACTGTGCAATTCCTATTAATGCCAACAGCAACTGCACAAATAAGAGCCATATGACACCAAGTGCAACATTCATGAGTTGTCAGGAACTCTGTTTTTAAGCAGACTCTTACTGCAGCAGATTAGTAGCTTCAGTTCTACCCTCCACACACACCCATCCACCTCTTCCTGAGCCATCAGCTGTTCTAGACTGCCGTGAGGACAGGGGTCAACATTAATGTCTGCAGGGAAAGTCCCCCAAGATGTATGTCTGTTTGAGTGTGTGATTCCCCCTCACATGATGAGAAGCAACCTACTCTGTTCCTAACCCCTTTTCAGCTTTGAAGATTCCAAACCACACCAACTCGAGACAGAGGCATTTCTCAGCTGGTTTCCACAGGATTTAGTTCTCCTTCATTCATGGGAGTAGAGAGGAATATCTGGTCCTATGTTTTGGCATTTCTGGTTCATACTGAAATTGGTAGTTTTTCTGCAGCTACCAAGCAATATTAAAGTAATCATAATCTTATGTTTACAAAGAGCTGTCAATCACTCTGTGGCATTAACAATATTTTCAAAGGCTTGCTTTGGGTGTAGGCTGGGGAAAGGGATGCATTTCTGATTTCTCCACTTCCTTCCTATGATTGTCTGTTCTTATAATAATATACTAAATACAATCTATCTGGGTATATTTTTTCCCTTTTTATTTGTGACTACTAAGCTACAAGAAACTCGCAAAATTCTGATTCGTTAACACAGTCAGTCCATGCATTGTTTCATTCATTAAAGGAGCTCCATGTTAATTGCTAGTGATGAACTGTGGAATTCCATGTATGTAGATATGAAATGTGAGTTTTCTTGAATATTTGCTTATAATAAGAAAAGGAGTACTTGTGGCACCTTAGAGACTAACCAATTTATTTGAGCATAAGCTTTCGTGAGCTACAGCTCACTTCACCTCAACTTGATTATCATACACATTGTAAGGAGAGTGATCACTTTAGATAAGCTATTACCAGCAGGAGAGTGGGGTGGGGGGAGGTATTTTTTCATGCTTTGTGTGTATGAAAAGATCTTGTACACTTTCCACAGTATGCATCCGATGAAGTGAGCTGTAGCTCACAAAAGCTTATGCTCAAATAAATTGGTTAGTCGCTAAGGTGCCACAAGTACTCCGGTTCTTTTTGCGAATACAGACTAACACGGCTGTTACTCTGAAACCTTTGCTTATAATGCCATTCCTCTTCCTTCCCTGGAAGGTTTTGATTACACAGGTTTCTGGGGCTACATTACATGTTGCTCTGTTTTGATGTGAGTTTTATTCAGCCTTTAAAAACAACAAGTACTTTCACTGGTTAACACTGTGCAACTTTGGATTTCCCTTTTCTTTTCTCCTGGTATGCTCTGAGGGAAACAGTTGGAAAACTCTGTCTAGCAACCTTTCACATTATTGATAGTTTTCACCATTTGGCACAACAGTGAGGCTGTAAGTACTAGTCAGTGTTACTGGATTTGCAACATGAAGCATTCTACTATTGGTAGAATGTGCAGTCCCCATTTGGAATACACAAGGCTAATCTACAGCATTAGTCTGCTAAAACATTCTTTCATAGATAAAGAAAAGGAGCTCTTGCTTATTTTAAAATTATGAGAACCCCTAAGCAATCCTGTTTCTGAAACTGGATTCAGACACAATGACTTCAAAGGGAACGGCTGGGGCACTCAGATCTTTTGAAAATCAGACCATTTATTTAGATACTTCATAGGAGACTAACTTTGGGCACTTGTTTTTGAACGTGCTGGCCAAAGTTTGCATCAAATTTCTGGATTTTAGACCTTGAGAAGAACTGAACACTGAAAACTAAACATACCATTTCATGGATGCGCCAAAGTAACTTGCTATTAATGAAATATCAAGGCTGCAAAATAGGTTCTGAAGGAGAGGAAATTAAAATGAATTGTGAATTACACTTTACGATACACTAATTACAATGTAGTTACATTGCAACTATAGTATAATTACGCTATACTCTATTTTAAAACTAATACCTACAAATCAGCAGTAGTAAAATCTCTAACTACCAGGAAAGCAGTACAGTAGCAATTCCCCGTCCTCATATTCCTAGGACTCCTCCTCCCTCTGCTGCTTCTAGTCTGCTCGTGATCATTATGAATCATGAGGTGCCGATCACCATGCAGTTCAACCATGGTTCCTACTTCATGAGGAAAACCTGAGATATTTATAAAGCCATCTTCAATCTCCTTCACTTCTGTGGATGTGTCGGTCAAGATTGCTACTCAGTGTAATGGACAGCCATGGCATCCAAGTATGGGGCCAGACAAAATGAAACAGAAGCTTACCAGAAGCATATGCTACCTTCAGTGTTTCCACAGAAAGAGCCAGAGGCAAGGTCAGAGAGTACAAAGAGTGTCACTGTACTGTAATCACCTTCCCTTTGCCTGCGCTTGTTAAGGGTGCAAGTTCTTCTCAGGTCTTGGATAAAACCTTGACATACTACTGATGGGGGAAAAGTGGTCCTTATGGTAGGTCTTTAAAAGAGATTCTAATGCAGAAATGATGTCATCAGATGCAGATAAGCTGCAAAAGTAAGATCAGGGCTATACGCAGTGCTCTCAAAGATAGGTGCAAGAAGATTATAGCAATCATTTCTCAAAACAATTTCCCATGCTAGACGGTGATCTCAAAACGCAGCATTTACACTAGAGTTCATTGAGATATGCACACTAACAAAATATACCTAATGTATCCATTCCCACACGGGAAAAGCCAGCAGCTGCTCAGGAGGCTGGAAAAAGCAAGTCAGGAGAAAGCCCTTAATTTTATCCTTAAGGTTCTCTTGAGTCTGAATTGATGCAATAATGTGTAAACCAGATGGTGAAAACAGTGCTTGGACTGTTCTCTCACTGAGGAGACTTGTTATTGATCAGATAACAGCTGCTGTGTTATGGAAGTGATTCTGATAAGGCAATTTATCCTTGGCCTTAAAGCACATCATCATAGAATTTGCTTGCAACCCACAACTAGTCTAGCAAATCTAGTCAATGTAAGGGAAAGGATAAGTCTCCCTAAAAAAAACATGAAATGTTTACCAGCAACATGAAGGACAAAACTGAGATTAGGCCACGGGACCAGAGTATAATCTGTTTTATACTAATATACTTCCACTGAGTTTAGTGGAGTTACTTAGACTGGTGTGAGATCAGAATCAGGCACATACTTCTAGGAGTGACTTTAAATCACTGGGTGAGGGGGAGGTTGATTATATACACACTTTTTAAAAGAATCACATGATAAAAATGTCATGGTTGCAAAGTGAAGCGCTCAAAAGTCAGGAAATGCCAGAATTAAGGTTGCCAGTGCAACCTTAATTTGTCCCCTTTGTGTGTATGCGTTATGATACAGTTCTTGATTACATGATCACATTCTGCCTCATTCAGGGTAGAGATGATGCTCTGGGCATAAATCAGGATTGTGTAGTGAAGGAGACTTGTGTATAGGACCCTTGTCTCATTTGCTGCAAAAATTGGAAGGTGTGTAGTAAATGTGGTAGGAACTGCAGGAAGAGAATAGATGGTTCAGGCAGTTGAATGCCACTCTGAAGAACCAGATTCTATCCCATGCCTATGCCAGAGTTCCAACATGATGCTAGACAAGTCACTTCAAACAAAAGATTCACAGTTGGCCATTAATTCTTTATTTTCTGAGCCTGTCTTGCAGAAGTGCTGAGCACCCTCAACTGCAACCAAAGGTGATTGGAGCTGTGCTTTGAACATATAAAATGCTATATAATGCTAAGCACTCTGAAAAATCAGGCCCTTTGTGTCTTCAGATCGGGCAGACATTTCTGACAAATTAGCAGACATTTTTGACAATTTTGTTTCTCTGTGCCTCTCTTAGTTTCTCTGTGCCTCAGTTTCCCAGCTGTACAATGGGAAGAACAACAGCACCTAATTGCACAGGGAACTATGAATATAAATTCATTCATGTTTGTGAAACTACAGAAATACCCATGAGGAAATTAATAATTTCATATTCAGGCAGGGTTTGAATGGTGTGTGTTAAATAAGATCTGAGGCTACCCACTAAATGAGAGATCCTAGGAAAAAACAGCATGTAGTCATGTAACTAAAGAGTATATCATAATGTACACACTGGGATGACAGTAAGGTTACCTGGGCAACCATCATTCTGGCATTTCCTAAATTTTGAGTGCTTGGCTTTGCAACCTTAATGTTCTTTTAACTTTTTTTTGTGATGTAATTTTATATAGAAGGCACAGAGTTCTTGTTTTTAGATAAGCATTTAAAGGCTTGCCAGGGAGAGGACAATTAACTTACACTTTACAGACACATTCCCATGGGACCTAAGCCCGTGTGCACTGTGTGGTGAATGGAGTTTGGATAGGTATCATGTAAACTCTTATATGCCATGTCCAACAAAGTAAGACATTCTTCAGGAAACCTTAAGAAAAGATTTACATGGAGATGCGGGGGGGGGGGGGGGAGAGAAAGAGATAATCCAAACGTTCACTTCCATGAGGCTATAGCAAAAGAGAGTAAGCCTAAGTGGATGGAAAGAGTCAGGTCAGTGTACGAAAATGGAAATGATCCTCTTTAAAAAGGTTGTGAATAAAATCCTGGCTCTATGGAAGTCAATGGCAAGGCTCCCATTGACTTTAATAGAGCTAGGATTTCACCCTATCAATACACTTGTGAATAGGGAAGATACACTAAAGGAAGGGAAAACTTGTCAGAGCTGCTGACTAATATTATCAACTTTAGAAGCAGTTTTTTATATTTTTTTGCCTTGTCAGCAGTTTACTTGTATATCTGTGGTATGACTCTGAGCTTATATCCTCAAAGGCCTGGCCCACAATATCTAGGGAAACATTACACGGGGTGCTGACAGAGGAGGGACATGTTTAACCTTGGCAGGAGGGAAGGAGGGTAGCTTAACAATAAGCGTTTTTCTTTTTGAAAGCAGCTGGCTTCTTGAACTTCACTTAAGCAGAGGAAGTAACATCCAGCTGGGCTATTGCTCTAACAAAGGCTTGGACTAGTACAGAAGCGAGGTCGGGAAAAAAGGGGAGGAGGAGAAGTCTGACATCTTCTAAAATAAGATACTTTGTAAGTCAGTGTGGTTAACTGGGTCCAAAGACCTGAGAGGCTGAAATCATCTCTGCCCAGCTAAATTTAAAGAGCAGTTTGGGGTCTGAACAATCTCAGAGACTGTTGCAGATGAGGTTTCAAAGGCATAAGAAAGAGAGACCCCCACCAGTCAGGCTGAGTTTCACTGTCTCACTAAAAGAGGAATATTTAGACATTAGAGTACTATGGTGATGAGTGCCATTTACATAGAGAAAGAGATGTTTTCTTTTTTCTCACAGGTTTCTCAGCCATATTTAATATCCCCCCTCCCCCGCTTTTATTTTTTTTAGTATGCCTAGATAAAAAGGAAAACTCAGATAAGCAGAGTTCTGCAATGGTTCTTTGAAAGGTCTGAACTTGCACTGTCCACTCTGGGTGGAGCAGAGTAATGCTGCGCTGCTAACAGGAGACTCAGGCTCTCCTGAATTGGCTCCCCAAAATTCTGCAATTTCAAGTATCACTCATGCCTGTTCCAGTGTAATACGATTGCCCTTGACCACTCAGAGAAAGCTCTGATGTAAGGGAGAAAGACTAGCCTCAGCTGGTATCATTTCCTAAATGTATAACATCGAATAAAGATAACCTGGGTGTAACCTGGAACTAGTAACTAGGCTCCCAACTATGTCCCAGTCGAAGTACTAAGTGAAACACTTACAAATCCATCCCAAAGGACTTCACAAACTATACACAGTTTTTACTCCTGGAACTCAGCCACTGCTAGGGTGGATGGCAGCTGCTAGAGGAAAAGGTGTACAACATACTGCACAACAGAAAGAGACATTTTTGGCCAAGGAGGCCTAGGACAAACCCCTACTCTTGCTGGAAGAACCATGGGACATTTATTGTCCACGCAGGGTAAACAGGACTTTTGTTTATAGAAGTCTCCTGTGAAAAATCTAAATGATGATTCTATTAATGGTTACATGGACGTAACTAGTACTACAGAAGCCCACAATCACTATTTATGTTTGGGTGGCTTTTATAGCTCTAAGAAAGGGGAAATAAAACAATGAGCTGCTGCACCACTCTGATCTTCAAATAAACTCTGACGTGGCAACCACCAAGGCCAAGGAGTTACACAAGCAGGTTCCCATGTATCCAGATGAAAATGCACAGCACCCCTTAACATGCCCAGAATACTCTTGTCTATAATTCAGAAACTTCAAAGACAAAACAAACAAGAACTGGAAGGTGGGACATCTGGTAAAAAACAAAAACAAAACAATGTACCTTTTCTATTGAGCTGTTCTTATATGCCTGGGAGTTTTCTGTGGAGTATTTAACAGATGTGGAGCTTATAAAATGGTATTCAGAAGAGCTAGGAGCCAAGGTGACATGACTTCAGATCAGCAGAAGCTTTATGAAGACTAAGTTTATCATTCAGATCTCTTGAGTTTGGCCAACTTGCCAAATCTAGGCTGCTTATTGGGTTAGACATATCCATTTGCATCCTTCTTGAAGGAAGCAAGTGGTATATGAAGGGCTGAGGATTTACATGCTCCCTTTCTCCAGCTCACTAAAATACTGCAGGATAGTGTGGTACTTCTCAGAGGTTCAGCAAAGGAGTAGGATGCAGAGGTGCAAAGAAAGAGGGTGTTTTCCTCACTATATAGTTTAAACAATTTGGATTATTCTTAGGACTGGCTCACAGTTCTCCTTTGATATATCTGCCACATCTTAAAACCATTCTGACATCCTAGACACCAATCAAAATATGTGGAGAAAAAATCCCTTTTTCATGTTGGGCCACTATTCTGTGTTTTCTCTTTCTATTTTCTTTAAGGAGAAAGACTACAGGTTACCTCCATCAGATTCTGAGCTTTCCTAAAGGGAAAAATTGAACATGAATGCCTATTGCTTAGCTACCATTCTGTGATAGGAATGATAGAGTCGGCCTCAAAGAGAAACTAAGTGGAAAAAAGAAAATCAAAGGGCCAGATTTCGGCAAGATCTTGTGCAGGAGTTCGTTCACAAAAAAGCTGCCTTCCCTTTCCTGATACGCCCTGCACAGGGACCAGGTACAGTGAGAGCCCATGATTTCCACCCTTGCCTATCTCCCTGGCTTCTTATTATACCTCCCCTCCCCTCTTTGCTAGGTGATGCCTGCTTCATCATTCCTTTCATTTCCTTCTCCCTCTCCTGTCTTCTTATCTTCTTCCAGGCCAGCAACTCTCTCTCTACCCCAAGTGCAGCAGGCTCCCACTTTCCCCTCCTTTAAAGCATTCTGGAAAACCAACTTCCCTCTTGAAGCCTTCATATGCACACCCAAGAGAATATACGGCTATTTCCATTCCCATTTTTTTAAACTAGCAAACAAAAACCTTGCAAATTGTTACTATCATCTGGAGATTGCCGAGCTTTCTTATCCATCCTTACACTGCTTGACCCAGATGAATCCTTTTTAATGTCTTGTTTTGAGGGTGAGGACAATGTCAGCACTTAAATAAATAAATTATTGGAGGAAAACTTATCTTTGAAAAGCTTCTAGTTTTTCTCAATAATGTAAGATAATTTAAATCAGGAAGAGCAAATTGTATCGAGACCCTCAGCTCAGGAAACATAGCATTTACAGAAGGGTGGCGATACAATAGGAGATTAATAAAAAGGAAGATCCAGTACTTGGCAATTCCACTGGAAATCAGCAGCCCCACTGACACAAGTTTAAAGAAATGAGATGAGTTTCTTAGAAAATTTGGTGCAAGTGCAAAAGAAAACGTACAACTTTTAAATAGAACAAGATATTTTTAAGGGCTTTGGCTAAATATTGTGATATTTACTTTGAACTATTGCCCAATAAACACCAGTGCACATTACCAGGCAACAATCCCATGTTTGTAAGTTACACTTTAGTACCAATCCTGTAGAATCATAGAAGATTAGGGTTGGAAGACACCTCAGGAGGTCATCTAGTCCAACCCCCTGCTCAAAGCAGGATCCACTCCAATGGAATGATCCCAGCCAGGACTTTGTCAAGCCGGGCCTTAAAAACTTCTAAGGATGGAGATCCCACCACCTCCCTAGGTAACCCATTATATTGCTTCACCACCCTCCTAGTGACATAGTTTTTCCTAATATCCAACCTATACCTCCCCAACTGCAACTTGAGACCATTACTCCTTCTTCTGTCATCTGCCACCACTGAGAACAGCCCAGCTCCATCCTCTTTGGAACCCCCCTTCAGGTAGTTGAAGGCTGCTATCAGATCCCCCCATGCTCTTCTCTTCTACAGACTAAATAACCCCAGTTCCCTTAACCTCTCATCATAAGTCATGCGTTGTTCCTCGTCGCTGATCTCTCTCCAATTTGTCCACATCCTTTCTGTAGTACGGGGCCCAAAACTACATGCAATACTCCAGATGTGGCCTCACCAGTGCCAAATAGAGGGGAATAATCACGTCCCTCGATCTGCTGGCAATGCTCCTAGTGATGCAGCCCAATATGCCATTAGCTTTCTTGGTAACAAGGGCACACTGTTGACTCATATCTTGTCCACTGTAATTCCCAGGTCCTTTTCTGCAGAACTGCCACTTAGCCAGTTGGTCCCCGGCCTGTAGCAGTGCATGGGATTCTTCCACCCTACGTGCAGGACTCGGCATTTGTCCTTGTTGAACCTCATCAGATTTCTTTTGGCCCAATCCTCCAATTTGTTTAGGTCACTCTGGACCCTATCCCTACCCTCCAGCATATCTACCTCTCCCCCCAGCTTAGTGTCATCTGCGAACTTGCTGAGGGTGCAATCCATCCCATCATCCAGATCATTAATGAAGATGTTGAACAAAACCGGCCCCAGATTGACCCCTGGGGCATTCCGTTTGGTACCGACTGCCAACTAGACATGGCGCCATTGATCACTAGCCGCTGAGACCGAATATCTAGCCAGCTTTCTATCCACCTTATAGTCCATTCATCCAATCCATACTTCTTTAACTTGCTGGCAAGAATACTGCTTTAGCAAAAGCTTTGCTAAAGTCAAGGTATATCATGTCCACCGCTTTCCCCAAATCCACAGAGCCAGTTATCTCATCACAGAAGGCAATAAGGTTGGTCAGGCATGACTTGCCCTTGGTGAATCCATGCTGACTGTTCCTGATCACCTTCCTCTCCTCCAAGTGCTTCCAAATGGATTTCTTGAAGAACTGCTCCATGATTTTTCCGGGGACAGAGGTGAGGCTGACTGGTCTGTAGTTCCCTGGATTCTCCTTCTTCCCTTTTTTAAAGATGGGCACTATATTTGCCTTTTTCCAATCGTCCAGGACCTCCCCTGATTGCCACAAGTTTTCAAAGATAATGGCTTTGCAATCACATCAGCCAACTGCCTCAACACCCTAGGATGTATTAGATCTGGATCCATGGACTTGTGCATGTTCAGCTTTTCTAAATAGTCCTTAACCTGTTCTTTCACCACTGAGGGCTGCTCACCTCCTCCCCATGCTGTGTTGCCCAGGGCAGCAGTCTGGGAGCTGCCCTTGTCTGTGAAGACCGAGGCAAAAAAAGCATTGAGTACTTCAGCTTTTTCCACATCATCTGTCACTAGGTTGCCTCCCCCATTCAGTAAGGGTCCCTCACTTTCCCTGACCTTCTTCTTGTTGCTAACATACCTGTACAAACCCTTCTTGTTACCCTTCACATCCCTTGCTAGCTGCAACTCCAATTGTGCTTTGGCCTTCCTGATTACACCCCTACATGCTCTAGCAATATTTTTATACTCCTCCCTAGTCATCTGTCCAAGTTTCCACTTCTTGTAAGCTTCCTTTTTGTGTTTAAGCTCACCAAAGATTTCTCTGTTAAGCCAAGCTGGTCCCCTGCCATATTTGCTATTCTTTCTGCACATCAGGATGGTTTGTTCTTGTGCCTTCAGTAAGGCTTCTTTAAAATACAGCCAGCAATCCTGGACTCCTTTCCCCCTCATAATAGCCTCCAACACTTCTGTCAATGTCAGCATTTCTGCCCAAGTAAGGACTTCAGGATTGAGACCAATATTTATAGGGAAGAACAAAATTGGAAGTGATAGGGCAGCCTTATTGAGAAGAAGGGGGGGGGGGGCGGGAAATAAATAACCTTGAGAGGAAACCGGTAAGAACAGCACATTTTCAGGTAAAACAAAGGCACAGTGTCAATATTTGTTTAGTTGAAGGCATGTGGGGGAATGAATTAGTTGGGATATACCAGGGATCATATGATCAAAACAACTTTGGTTCCAATGCACATAGGAGAATATGACCTCAATTTGGATAAATTAGGTTTCCAAATAATCAAAAACAGAAGGTAGTTAATAATGATCACATATTTATTAAGTCATAAGAGCTTTCATCAATTCAATATAAAGGAGGGGGAAAAATCAAACCCTAAAAAAACCAACCCAGGACATTTCAAAAGTTAAAACTGAATCTTCAGCTTGACTCTATCGCTTTGTGCTTATATCGTGGGATAAATAATAACAACAAGAGGACATATTATTTGTAAAAAATTAAATATATATTATTTGTATAGCCACAGTGTGCTAAGTGAATGTAATACAAACTGGAATTCCTTGTAACATCTTATACAGCACAGTACACAAACCGGACAGGATCCTGCAGTCACCGCATATACTATGCTCCCACTGAAATTAATGGATATTTTGAGCTCTCAAGTAATGCAGGATCAGGCCCATTTTAATGCATGCACCATTGTGTAAGAAAGTCTGCACTTAGAATGATACATACAATGATTCTGTTTTCAAGCACAAGAAGAGAAACAGTGTATTAGATATTTTCTGGGATATTTGTGAACACTAATCATGTTCTAATCAAACATGGCTGAATGCCTTTTTTAAAACAATTCTTTCAACTGAGACTGAGCATGGATGGAACCTTCAGCCCAAAAGCAATTTCAGAAAATGGTGAGCAATTGAAAAAGGGATATGTAGAATGGCAGACAATAGGAGTCATGAGTGCTCTGCACCTTTTAGGACCATGCCCACAAGCACATTTCATCCAAAACGAACCCAAAGTGCTTTATAAACTGATAAACAGCCATCATTACACCCACCACATTTTGCTGCTTGATCTTTTGCATTTGACATTATGATAATGACAGTAAACAGAATAACAACTTGTACCTGCAGCCTTAAAACGAGCAATAATGTGTATGATGATATAATTCCTTTCTTCTTTTAGCAAAAATGACAAACAAGGAAATATTTTAAATAGACTTTTCATAGGGAAATGTAGACAAACCTCACTACACCAGTAAGCAGAAGACTGTTAGGATTTTAGCTCTGCACTCCACACAGACAACTTATTTTTGCACAGCTTATGCCTACTTCCCAAACTGACTTTGTCTGCATATAAAAATAACAGCCTTTGTTCTTCTAATTTATATATTGAATATGGTTTTATTTTGTTGCTGTTCATCTGACAGAATTTAGCTTTTATAGAGGGAACACAGAAAGATTGCAAATCTTGTCAGTTAGCCAAATTTAAATTTACACAAATCTAGGCTCTGAATTCTCTAGCCTATGTTTCTCAGGGATATAGTATGGAACAGTCCTTTAGGGTTAAATGATTCAAAATAAGCACTTTTTATCAGCTGTGCATCTCTAGAAGTTTCTTTTTAAAATCAGAGCCTAATTATTGCATGTATGACTTTCCCCCGTGCCACTCTTGGATTGCAAGATGTTTTTCTTGTCATACAAGCAGGTCTATAAGAAGCCCAAACAAGTTCAGAAAGAGTTATATAACATTTTTTGCATTTTTGGGGGCTATAATTAGAGCGATAAGATTATGGCAGAGATCCTAGAACAGATTAAGGATAGAATTCTATGATGAATGAAAGTTTAGGTCATTAGAAGTGCAGACCTAAAAGTTCTGCGTGTGGTGTTTTTTTTAATGAACACGCAGTTAAACATCCAGGACAATCAAATTTTATATTAACATACACCTTCAATGAAACTCATTAATAGTAGTGGTGTAGAAGTTAAAAAACACAAAACAAAACAATGTGCTACTAGCAAACCTGGCTCAAAAGGTGTGTTCTGCATCTACACTGACGGTGATTAAGTAAAGGGACACATTTCGTCTTAGATGCATAATGAAAAGTATTAAAACACTGCTGGTGGTCAGAAGTAATTTGGGTGGACAGAAGGGTCAAGAATCTTACTAGAATCAGATTGTAGCACGCCTGCAATTACGTAAGAACATTAACTTTACAATAATCAAATCTCCTGGTTCTGAAAGAACGCATTTCATTGAATGAAGGCAATGAAAGGCAATGAAAGGCAA
Source organism: Natator depressus (assembly GCF_965152275.1). NCBI lineage: Eukaryota > Metazoa > Chordata > Testudines > Cheloniidae > Natator > Natator depressus. Next base: position 175,941,585 of record NC_134236.1, on the reverse strand, counting down.
ATAGTTTTTATAGGGCAGGGAGTAAGTCTGCAGCTGGAGGAGCATCTTGAAATGTTAGAAAATGAAAAGCTAAGAGTTTCTGCTTTGAAAATTGAAACAAACCATACATTTACTTCACCTTCAGTATGGATAGGATTGTTTTAGAGCAAAAACCTACTGGTAGTCTTCCACTTGAAAGCAAGACGTGGCTAGTTCACCAAATTAACACATTAATGCATTCACTCTCGAAAGACAACTTCTCTATGTTAGAGATGTGGCTCTATGATGTAACCCATGGAAAGCCAGGCATCTGAACAATCTGATTGTTGGGGGCCAGTCAATTGGTTTATATTCAATGCCAAACCCCTTGATGGAGGGGAGCAGCAGGCTACATTCCCAGTAGCCATCTGTGACCCTCCCAGCACCATGCATGTTAGGGGGCCCTGTAATACATGGGAGATAAGGATACTTCATCTCAGTCCTATTGGATTTCAGTGTTTTTCTCACAGAGGAAACCCCCTTTACTTGGATTCTGAACCATCTTTCAGTGTTTAGCTCTTCAGGGACTTCAGAAACAATTAAAAAAATGATTTGGTTCAAATACATTAATTTAGGCAGAACCCCTGTTTAAAATCACCTCAACAAACATGGTTTTAAACTCCTGTGTGGATGGGGCCTTAATTGCAAAAAATCAAGTAAAGGAAAACTCAAGTCACTCAAAGAAAGAAGCCACAAATTTCTGGAGAATGAAGACTAAATTAAAAAGGCAAAATTTTATAACACCACCAAAAACTTGTAAGCGTATCAGGACTGATATTAAAGAAACGGTTATGAAAATAAGTAGTTTATGTTCAAGGGAAACAGGACAAAAATTGAATGAACAGCAATATGGCAAAAGCATGGATGCTCTGGCCAGAGAAACATGATGGATTAACTTTTTCTATTCCCTGAAAAAAGTTACAGTCTCTCTCATCTCTGATTAAGGACAGGAAGCTAAAGTCTTCCTCATAAATACTAGTGGAGAACTTGGCAAATGGGCAAAACTTCAAGAATCCTTTAAGCAAAAATAGTTACTTGAAAAGAGTGTCCAGTACACACACACATCCCCACTAAGTGGGCAACCGTAAAACTCACCACCACCAAACCCAATATGAATGGGAATGGAAAAATCATCTGTGTACACCTTTTATTGCACTTCTCCTATGGCTTTTACATTTTTCCCATTCCAGCTCATACACTGATATGTCACAGTGGGTAACACTTAAATACATGTAGCCAGCAGGTCAAAACTCGCTGTATCTGACTAACCTACCCATGTCTTGTCTGAACGCAGAATGTCAAGATTGCAGTCCTCAAACAAACAGCAATGCACGTAGCGATGTTAAACAGAGCAGTCTTTGGGGGAGCAGCCTCATCATGTCTAGAGAATTTTCAGTTTCGCCTGCGTGAAGACTGTTGAAAGCCATACCACATGGATGGGATGCTTCGTGATGTTTCTGACCCCCAAGGAGATTACATAGATTCCTGGGACCCTGTCTGCTGGCAGCTCAGGGAGAGGCACGCTGTCTCTGGTAGGAAGGGGGAGCCAAGGCAGACTCAGAGTCTGCCTGGCAACCAATAGGGAGTGAGAGGCCCTCCCGGGGAGTTGAGAAAAGGGGAGAAGCCATTTTGGAGTCAGTCTGGAGCCAGCCAGGAAAAGGGCAGGACTGGCTGTGTAGGGAGCTGGTGAGTCCTAGGCCTGAATGTAGGGTTCCCCCTGACAACAGGCCTCTAGGGACCCGACAGCAGATCCCTCCGCTGGTTTTTTCCTTCCCCACTGATGAGTCCCAATTTGTAGAGTTTGCTGGGAAACTTCCCCAGCCAGGCTGAGTTCGCCCTTCGGCTCCCGAGGTGAGTCCAGTCACCACATGGTCAGCTCTGCTCTGTCTGCTAGTCCAGGGAAGCTGCCTGCTGAGTGTGTGTCTGGAGGCTGGGCTAAGAGGCTACCGTTTGGATGTTAGAGTAGTTGTGTAACCTACACCTTGAGCCTTGCACTCCTTTGTGGGGAGGGGAATCCTGGGACTGATGCAGCCGGATTCCTGCCTGAGGAGGATCCCTGCCAGCAGAGAGCAGCCCCTCTGCAGTGACTGAGGAGTCCAGAGTCATCTTCGAACCCGAGGATCATTCATGGAGTTTGTGAGTGCACCATCTTGTAGTTAGTTAGTCAGGTAATTTGTTTTGGGGACCCCCTACTCCCCGAACTGTGTCCTCAAGCCAGGGAGTAAGGGTTTGAGGATTTTATAACCTGCTGCATATTACACCTGCGGAGGGATTTACCATCTTCTCCCACTTGTGAGTCCTTTGGGCTGTACTGAACCCAGTCAGCCACACTGCTAAACCACTGCAAAGAAGAATTTTGTGGCTATAGGTCATCAAGGGCCCCAACAAAGTACGTGTACCAGGGGGACACTAATTTTACATTTGCTACATCAAGTCATGGGTATTTTCAGTGTGGGCACCGGTGACCCTAAAAATAGTGTTTTACCCTGTTATGTTGTATTTGTCTCCTGTTTAATATAATTATTGTGTTGAATATATTGTATGTGTTTGTGTTATTTCTTGGAAGTCTTCAACTATCTGGCAAGTAAGTGGGGATTACCCTGTCGTTAGAATTTTCCTCCCAAGCTGCCCTGGTGACCCTGCCAGGAAGGAGCGAGGGAGGTGGAGGCACCGCCAAGTAAGTTCACAGCTGAGTGGGTGGCGGGATCCAAAAGAACCCAGACCTGTAAGCGGATTGGCATTAAAGGAGGTAACCAGGTGGAGAGGGGGCGCTACATGAATAACATAGCCAGACAGAAACCACCACAAAAAGGGAAGTCTATAATGTTATGTAATAGGCCCCCATGTTTTTCATGCCTATCTCTGAAAATTCAATTGTGGGAGCTAACGCTGGTCTGTAAGACTGCACAGATGCTCTGATTTGTCATTAACCAACATATAAATCAATGCACTGCAGCCCAGTTAACCTACATCTTGCTATAAAACAGTATCAAAGGTGTGAAATCGCATGGCTTTTACCATAGCGAAGATCTGAACTTCAAAGTCTAGTTGGGATCAGAGTTAAATATTATGAAGTTCTTATCCACACTATGAAAAGCTGCCATGTGGTGGAACTTATATACTCAAATGAATATATTTATTTTATCTGTAATTCTTATAAATGGGGGTTCACTGTATATAACACAGGAATTAAAAAAATACATCTTTTTTATTTGCAACATTTAAAAAATATTGATTGCATATTTTGTTTCTATGTTTGTTTTACCAAAAGGGGCAATTTACAGGACATCTCAGTGTGTTTTATAAAATACATACTAATGCGGTAGTGATGGTAAAAGACTAAAGGCTAAGGGACTGCTCCAGCTCCTTACAAAATCAGTGGGAGTTTGCTGTAATCTTCAAAGAGCTCAGGATTAGCTCACAGATCCTACTTCACTTACTCATGTGAAAGCTCACTGGAGCTCAATGAAGCTACTCATGTAAATATAGGATAAGGCCAAAGCAGGCAAAAATTACAGCCATTAGGCTCAAAAAAGTATTGGCTAGGGAATCAGAGACATTTGGTAAATGTTCTTATTGTCTAAAAGAACAAACTGCCTTTCTGTTCAAACGGATACAATTATTATTTATTTTGCAACTTTCTTCTCCACAACAGTTAATTTCAAGTTAAATATATTCTTACTCGCTGCCTTCACTCAAAGCCTACATATTTTCAGTATTTTGGTGTAATCCTATATTTTGTATTTGTTTCATTGGACTATCAAAGATGAGTTGCAAATATTTTTTCATATTCTTTCAGTTTAACCACCTCTTTTGATAGTATCATAGAAGATTAAGGTTTAAAGAGACCTCAGGAGGTCATCTAGTCCAGGGGTCGGCAACCTTTCAGAAGTGGTGTGCTGAGTCTTCATTTATTCACTCTAATTTAAGGTTTCGCTTGCCACTAATACATTTTAACATTTTTAGAAGGTCTCTTTCTATAAGTCTGTAATATATAACTAAACTATTGTTGTCTGTAAAGTAAATAAGGTTTTTAAAATGTTTAAGAAGCTTCATTTAAAATTAAATTAAAATGCAGAGCCCCCCGGACCAGTGGCCAGGACCCGGGCAGTGTGAATGCCACTGAAAATCAGCTCGCGTGCCGCCTTTGGCACGCATGCCAGAGGTTGCCTACCGCTGCTCTAGTCCAACCCCCTGCTCAAAGCAGGACCAACACCAACAGCCAGACCTTAAAAACCTCTAAGGATGGAGATTCTACCACCTCCCTAGGTAACCCATTCCAGTGCTTCACCACCTTCTTAGGAATAGTGTTCCCTAATATCCAACCTAGACCTCCCCAACTGAAACTTGAGACCATTGCTCCTTGTTCTATCATCTGCCACCACTGAGAACAGCTCAGCTCCATCCTCTTTGGAACCCCCCTTCAGGTAGTTGAAGGCTGCTATCAAATCCCCCCTCACTCTTCTCTTCTGCAGACTAAACAAGCCCAGTTCCCTCAGCCACTCCTCCTAAGTCATGTGCCCCAGCACCCTGTTGCCCTCTGCTGGAGTCTCTCCAATTTGTCCACATCCTTTCTGTAGTCGGGGGCCCAAAACTGGACGCAATACTCCAGATGTGGCCTCACCAGTGCCAAATAGAGGGGAATAATCACTTCCCTCGATCTGCTGGCAATGTTCCTACTAATGCAGCCCAATATGCCGTTAGCCTTCTTGGCAACAAGGGCCCACTGCTGTCTCATATCCAGCTTCTCATTGACTGTAATCCACAGGCCCTTTTCTGCAGAACTGCTGCTTAGCCAGTTGATCCCAAGCCTGTAGCTGTGCATGGGATTCTTCTGTCCTAAGTGCATCATCAGATTTCTTTTGGCCCAATCCCCCAATTTGTCTGGGTCACTCTGGACCCTATCCCTACCCTCCAACATATCTACCTCTCCCCCCAGCTTAATGTCATCTGCGAACTTGCTGAGGGTTCAATCCATCCCATCATCCAGATAATTAATAAAGATGTTGAACAAAAACGGCCCCAGGACTGATCCGTGGGGCACTCTGCTTGATACCAGCTGCCAACTAGACATCAAGCCGTTGATCACTACCCATTGAGCCCGACAATGTGATGACAGTCTGATCACAGATTGTTACAGTAAAATATTATATATAATTGTAAAAATAAGTAAATGTACAATAGTACCATATGAAGCCTTGTTTCGATCATTATGGGCCTGATCCTTCAATGGGTTTTGGATTAAGCACCAAATCTGATAACTATTTATCCAGCTTTAATTAATTATGCCACACAAATAGCAAGAATAAGAACCTGAGGCTTAAGTTATTAGATACAGACCTCAAGCCAGATCTTTCATTACTTTTTTTCCTCCAATACAGTTAACAGGTTTGACTAAAAAGATAATCACCTAAATGGATGAAAACATACAATGTTAGCTACAGACATTGATTAGTAATAAAGGAAATGAAATATATTTTTACAGATCAAAAATCCCATCCCACTCTTAGAATAATTAAATCAGATTTTTAATGTCGTTTCAACTTAAACTTATTATTGATGAGGTGCACAAACAGGAACAGTCAGTCCCTAATGTTGGTGAGGGTACAAACAGATGGGATCATGGCCAGCGACATTTGGCAAGGGCATAGTGATATGGAACATTACAGCAGTGCTGGAGGATGCACTAAGTTCCTTTAATAATTGCCTAACTCTTTGCATATTTTTAGTATATTTCGAAAAGATAAGACATTTTCTTACATAAATATGTAACCCATATGTTAAACTGACATTCTCCTTGGTTGTGGCTGTAACCACAGCTGGCTAAAGACCAAAACAATGGACAAAATATTTTGTTGAATTTCAGGTTTTTTGTGACTAGCTTTACCTGTGACTAATGGAGGAGATCGAGTTGGAGCCCCTTTGTTTAAATGAGTGGGAGTTGCCAGTGGGCCCTTGACTTGGAACTCCATCCTCTATCAGCTATCTGGTCTAAAATAGACAAGAGTTGACTGCCATGCAGCATGCTGCAAGGCCCATCTCTTTCCTCAGGCTGAGAGGTATGTTTTGGTTTGGGTCTTATGGAGGAAGGTGAGGTATTTCCCCTCCCACCATGCCCCACATCATCAGTTGTCTGAGTATATTTCATGTGTTTGTGGGGAAGATGTTGGGGGAATTTTATATTGGGTTTTTTTCATTTCAAGTATGATAGGCTCCTCCATGGTGCTGAGAACACACTGTCCCTGATCCAGCACCGCTCTCAAGCACATGCATAACATAAAACCATGGGTAGACCTACACACCTGCTTAGAGTGATCAGCACTTGCAAGATCAAGCCTTAAATTAATTGTTTATTTTTAAATTAATGTCAAAGCTTCAGATTAGGCATGTTTTGGTGCAAATACATTAAAAAAAACAAAGGATCTCAATATATATTTTTTCATTTTTAGTAACAATTGCTGAAACAATACTTTGAGGGTACAAAGAAGCCTCATTAAGACTGGGTTGGAAATGTGGACCTTAATCTCTATTTCTCTTTGTTCACAAGATATCAGCTACTTAGCTCATGTCACAATTGAACTGTGGGAGAAATAAAGCAAAATGGTAATCAGAACGATGTGTCCAATATCTCTTGACTTGCAAGACGAAGAAAGAAATGCCATATACCAATGGAAAGCTGAGGATGGCCATTTCCCATTGGCATATACTTCTAGCTCTGATGGTTCATGGGACATAAGACTGTAAACCTCAAATGGGCCCATTGGTTCCATGCTCATTTTTAGGACTATATCTAACCTATTCCAGAAATATGCATGTCCCAAACCTTGTATCAGTGTAATTTTCAGTCTTTGAAAATAATGTATAAGAACCTCTTATACATTCTCTAAAAAAGTTCCTTGACTTCAGAACTAAAAAAGTAGCAGTTACTATTTGAATGAATTTAAATGTGGGGTTTTTTTTGGGGGGGGGGGGGGGGAGTTCATGTACATTTCTACCAACTGACTTGGAGCTTCCCACTTGGAGCTGTGTGTTCAAATAAACCCAGAATCCCAAAGCAAAACTTAGCCGAAACTACCAAGTTTCCCATGAGTTACATTCCAGGGGCAAAAGAGAGATTTTTCCTGAAATTGATCCCAAGTTCATTCAGAAGGTCCATGATCGTGGTTCAGTTTCAAGTTTGTAACCAGAGTTTTGCACAGAATTATCAGTCCCTGCCCCAAATTCAGCAACTGCTCCTGGTAAAGAAGAACAAATATCTACACTCACAGGAAAAGAGTTTAAAAGTTTAGAAATCTTCATAAATAATGTACATCATCTTGTTGCCCCCCTTAATACTCTATTTAAATCCTCAAACTTCAGTTCATTTGTTGTTCATACATCTTGTAACCAACAGTAGTTTGAACTTTTGGCACAGGAGATATCTTACCCATTTGTAAGCAAACATGTGGCTAGGACAAATAGTTTTTATACAGCCCTTTATTGTACCACGATAAGATCTGGGGAAACTTTTTTTGCTTCATAGTTTAGATTTCTTTATTCTAATATAACAGAGAAAATTCCCCACCCAGACTGCCAAGACACAATGTTCTCTCTTCTGTCTGGGAAACAGCTTGAGTAATGTGATTTACCATTGACTTCAAGACTATTTTCAAAAAACCGGCAAACTTGTGTATCCTTCTGCCTCTTCAAGCAATTGCTTCCACATTTGCCAAAAGAATGTAAACAACTTTAAAAACAGCATGCTGCTAATGGATAAAACATTAGCTTTCCCTGGACCAGATCAGTAACTATAGCTAGTTGCTATCAATTCTGTTTTGCAGGCTGCTGTTAATTGTGCAATTGTGCAATGCTGGGAATGCTCCACACTTTATGAAGGTTGCTGAAAAAGGGACTGAATCTTAGCAAAGTCTGCATTGTGTATTTAGCCCCTTGTTGAACAGCATCTTACAAAAGTAACAAAGACATGTTATGATTTGGAGCTCCTCAAAGTCCAGATTCCAATTTAAAGCCCCGTCAAACCTTTTTGATCCAGAATTCTTACTACATCATCATCTCTCTGTCTTTGGTTATGCCGGAAATGCTGTACAAGATGACTTTCCTATGGTCTTGGAGTACAGCAGTTACCATTAAAGGACTTGTTCTTATACTGCTCAAGCATGGAGTAGACAGTGGCTATATTAAGGGCTGTTATAAAGAGGTTGGTGATCAAATGTTCTCCATGTCCACTGAAGGTAGGATAAGAAGTAAACAGTTTAAACTGCAGCAAGGGAGATTTACATTAGATATGAGAAAAAACTTTCTAGCTGTAAGGGTAGTTAAGTTTTGGAATAGGCTTCCATGGGAGGTGGAATCCCCATCACTGGAGGTTTTTAAAAACAGGTTGGACAAACACCTTCTCAGGGATGGTCTAGTTTTACATGGTCCTGCTGCAGTTCAGGGGGCTGGACTTGGTGACCTATCAAGTCTCTTCCACCCCTACATTTCTATGATAGAGTATCCTGCGTTAATGAGAATGCTCTACCTGTCCAAGTTACTCATGCCTGAGTGAGGCCAAAGAGAGCACTGGAGCTAAATGCATCAGAAGGATCACTCTGAAGCCCGTATTTCCTCAGAAATATATAATTTCTGTCCACATCCTTCCCGTTTTTACTTTACACACTTTGGCAAACAACCCATTTGGGCCTCCTCACCTGCCTAGGCAATGTCATTTAATTTATCTTTCAGGACTTGTGCTCCTTACTGGGGGACTGTGGGTATATAACTCCAGAATTTGACAGTACTGCAGTCAGCCATCTTGTGTGTTCAGCCACTGCCAGCTGAAAACTAAACATCCCATAGCTAGGATAATCTTAGGCCCTGAATGGCAAGGCCAAGTAACTGCATGTTTGCAGTTTTGCTATCAGAATGGGAGGTTGGGACAAGAAGTGAAGGTTCCATGAAAATAGAAGGAATGTTTGGACAGCGACTTTGGTTTTAGGTGCCTTTAACATGGAAGTTTTATTGTTGTTATGATTAGAAATGCTTTGCTGATAAGGAGAATAGTGTATTATTATTGGCTGTTGCTAGGGAAATTGTTAGCCTGTTAGAGACTATTATGAGTTATGTGCTTTGGAGAAAATTTATAAAAAGTTTAGTTAGAAAAAGTGCTTTGGAGCAGACTTTCCTCTGGGTCGGGATTTGACACCTAAGTTCCCCGGCAGCTAGATGGAAGGAGGGGGCCCCCAGAAGGCTTGCTGCTGATTCCTCAAAACTATTTGAGACTTTTTGGATAACTAAAGGTTTGGAATACTCTGAACCTACTCTTACACACACACACACACACACACACACACACACACACACACACGCACGCTGTATGTATGTGCATGCGCACTTGAGACCCAATAAAAAAGTAGTTTTAGGTGAAAGCACCTGGTTTGTATCAATCATTTATCAGACAGATGAGCTGTGCTCCCATTGATTTATTCTTGACACCACCTGGAGAGAAACAGTACAGTTAGCACTGCTTTGGGTCCTCAAAACCCTGGGTAAAAACGGTTGCCCGCCTTTTCATAACTGTTGTTCTTCAAAATGTGTTGCTCATGTCCATTCCATTCTAGGTGTGTGGGCGACCACGTGCACAGTCATTGGAGATTTTTGCCTTAGTGGTATCCGTAGGGCCCGCCGTAGCGCCCCATTGAGTGCTGCGCTCATGCACTGGTATATCAGGCGCCGCTGGCTCTACGCCCTCTCAGTTCCTTCTTGCTGACAACTCTGACAGAGGGGCAGGAGAGTGGGTAATGGAATGGACATGAGCAACACATCTCGAAAACAGTTACGAAAAGGTGGGCAACCGTTTTTTCTTCTTCGAGTGCTTGCTCATGTTGATTCCATTCTAGGTGACTCACAAGCAGTGCCAATGGAGGTGGGCTTGGACTTCACTGTCTTGCAGTTTGCAGCACTGCCCTGCCGAAGCCAGCATCGTCTCGAGCTTGCTGGGTCAGCACATAAATGAGATGTGAACGTGTGGACGGACGACCAGGTAGCGGCCCAACAGATATATTGGATCGGTACCTGTGCCAGGAAGGCTGCTGAAGACGCCTGTGCCCTAGTTGAGTGAGCCATCACGATTGCTGGCAGAGGCACCTTCGGTAGCTCACAGCAGTAGAGGATGAAGGCCATGATCCAGGACAAAATCCTCTGAGCAGACTCTGGGCAACTTTTCATCTTGTCTGCCACCGCAACAAACAACTGCGTTGACTTACGGAATGGCTTAGTTATATCTATGTAAAAGGCCAGCACCCTCGTGACATCCAGGGTGTGTAGCCTGTGTTCCTCATCTGACGCATGAGGCTTTGGAAAGAAAACGGGTAAATGTGTCCTGTCCAGTATGAAACTGTGAAAAGACTTTGGGCAGAAATGCTGGGTGCGGTTGCAGCTGGACCTTGTCCTTGTAGAAGACCATATAGGGCAGCTCCAAGATGAGCGCCCTGATCTCAGACACCCTGCAGGCCAACATTATCACGACCAGGAGTGAAACCTTCCAGGAGAGAAGCAGGAGAGAGCAGGAAATCAGAGGCTCAAAGGGAGACCCCATGAACCTTGATAGTACAAGATACAGGTCCTGTGGGGGACCAGGGACTGGACATTCAGTTAGAGGCGCTCCAGACCCTTTAAAAACTGTGCTGTCATATGATGGGCAAAGATAGACCCGCCTTGGAACGGAGGATGAAATGCTGAAATGGTGGCCAAGTGGACCTTGATCGAAGGGAGGGAAAAACCCTGGACCTTGAGGTGCAGCAAATAATCCAGGATGTCCTGCTCGGCTCTGATACACTGCCCCGAGGCCCAACATGTGAACCTTTTCCACTTGGCCAGGTAGGTCACCCTGGTGGAGGGTTTTCTGCTGCCCAGCAAGACCTGGTGAACACGGGTCGAGCATGCCTGTTTATCCATGCTTTGCCATGCAGTTGCCAAGCTGTCAGGTGCAGCACCGCCAGGTTCAGGTGCAACAGACTGCCATACTTCTGGGACAGGAGATCTGGCCAAAGAGGCAGCTGTAGCCGGTCAGCTGCCAAAAGGCTCAGCAATGTGCTAAACCAGTGCTGGCAAGGCCATGTGGGCGCTATTAGGATAATTCTCACCTTGTCTTTCTTGACTTTCACAAGGACCCTGTGAATCAATGGCACTGGCAAGAAGGCGCCCCCAACCAAGGAATGAGAACGGTGTCTGACAGGGAGCCCCGGTCCATCCACCGGATCAAACAGAATACATGGCACTTTCTGTTCTGCCTGGACGCGAACAGGTCGACCTGGGGAGTTCCCCACCTCTGGAAGATTATGCTGACCACCTCTGGATGGAGCGACCATTCGTGGCAAGACGAGAAGGACCTGCTGAGGCAATCTGCCAAGACATTCTTGGTGCCAGGCAGGTGCGTGGCTACCAGATGAATGGGATGCCACATACAAAAGCCCCAAAGGCTGAACGCCTCCTGACAAAGGGTCGAAGACCTGGACCACCCTGCCTGTTGTTGTAATACATTGTGGCGGTATTGTCCATGAGGACCTACACCACCTTGCCTTTCAGGTGGGGGCAGGAAAGTCTGGCAGGCTAGGCAAACCGCTCTGAGCTTCTTGGAGGGCTAGATCATTCCGTAGCCAGCAGCCCTGGGTGCTGAGCTTGCCCAAGTGGGCTCCCCAGCCCAGATCCGAGGCATTGGAGACCAGGGTCAGTGACAGGGACGGGGTCACGAAGGGGACTCCCTGCAACACCAACTCGGGATCTAACCACCAATCCAGGGATGAAAGGATGTGGTCCGGCACCTTGACTGCTCGGTCCAGGCCATGCCTGTTGGGGATGTAGGCTGACCACATATGTGCATGCGGCCCATCAGTCACAGGCAGGTGTGGGCCGTAGTGAGCGGGTGGTTCTTCAAATGGGAGATCAGGTCTGACATGGCCTGAAAACGTGCCTTCAGAGAAGACTCTGGCTCGCATGGAGTCAAGAACCGCTCCGATGAACTCTATGCACTGGACTGGTGTTAAGGTAGACTTTTTTCTGTTTATTAACATGCCCAGACTGTGGCAGGTGGAACGCACCAGATCGAGGCTCCTCTACACTTGCTCCTGAGACCTGCCCTTGATGAGCCAGTCATCAAGATACTGGAAAATCTGGACCCTTTGACATCTCAGGTCAGTCACCACTGGCACAGTGTATTTTGTGAAAACCCTTGGGGCCAAATGACAGGCTGTAAATTGAAAGTGATGCCCACCCACTATGAAACTGAGGAAATGCCTGTGACCTGGAAATAAGAGTCTTTTAAGTCGAGGGTGGCATACCAGTCTCACGGATCCAGAGAGAGGATGATGTAGGCCAGGGAAACGATGCAAAGCTTCAACTTCTTGAGAGACTTGTTGTTCAACTTCTTGCATGGGTCTGAGGCCCCCTTTTGCCTTCAGGATTAGGAAGTGGAGGGAGTAGAACCCCTTTCTTTCATGTCCCAAGGGACCTCCTCTACGGCCCTCAGGCACAGGAGGTTCTCGAGCCTCCTGAACAAGAATGGGGAAGAGAAGGTGGAAGGGAAGGGCAGCCAAAAATTGCCGGGTATAGCCCCAAGATAGTAGGTCCAGTATCCAGCAGTCTGAGGTGATCCATGACCAGGCTGAATGGTAGGAGCAAAGGCAGTTGAGGAAAGAATAAGGTGGATCCGGGGGATTGACTGGGGCATTGCTCTCGAGGACGCCATCAAAACAAGAACTCTGGCCTCCGGAATGCTTTGCTGGGCCAAGCTGCGCAGGTGAACGGGAGGCGGAAGGGCTGCGACAACCAAAACCCGTGTCTCTGTCCCTTCTCCTTGCAGACCCCAAATGAGGCTGCCAAGGCCTTGGCGGCAGGGGTGGACAGACCTGCTTGTGCACCGACTGTGGCATATGCGTGCCCAGCGAGCGAACGCTGGCCCTGGTGTCTTTTCAGTCCATGCAGCGTCACATCCGTCTGGTCGGAAAAGTGACCATTCCAATCAAATGGGAGGTCTCGAATGGAAGTCTGTGTCTCCTGGGAAGGTCCGGCGGTCTGAAGCCATGAGCTGCGCCTCATCACTACCGCCGACATGACCACCCTGGGTGCTGAGTCCGCTGCATCCATGGGCGGCAGGTATCAAAGGCAGGGGAAGGCTCAGCCTACCCAAACTGCCTGTGTGGCCCCGCCCACACTCCATCCCCAGAACCCCTCCTGCTTCCCATCAGGGCTCTTCTTTCCCATGTGGCCAAGCCCCAGGCCAGTGGCGCCAGAACTGGGGGACGGCAAGCCAGGGGGCCATAGCCCTCCAACTTTTTGAAAGTGGATGGGCCTGGCCCATTCACTTTTCACTGGGGTGGATGCCACCTCCTTCCCCTTCTCTTCCCCCCAGGTCCCACCACCCCGCCCCCTGACCAGGCCAGCGTGGAGCCCAGCCAGGGAGCCCAGGCAGCTACAGGGAGTCGGTGTGCAGAGGGGCTGAAAGTAGCCCATGGCCTGTGTCCCTGCCCCCCCAGGCTCCCTGGCCACCCGGGGCAGGAGGAGGGTCTGCAACTCCATGCCAGCTCCCCACAGCTGCCCACACAGCTCTCCCTGACCCGGCTCCGGACGGGGGTGGGGCCTCGGAGCTGCAGCCTGACCATGGTAAGAGGTGCTCATGTTGCCTCAAGTCTCTCCGGGGTTTGGGGTGATCTGGGCTCTGGCAGGGAAAGAGGGGCAGGAGGGGCAGAGCCCCAGGCAGAAAGGGTGGGCTGGCCGGGGGCTAGCCTCCTCAAGTCTGCAGTTCACCTGCCACCCATGGCCGCATCCCACACCGTCTGGAGGGAGCACCTGGTCGTTGCGGTGCCCTTCTCTACCAGGGTATCAAAATCTTGGGCCAAACCCTGCGGGAGGGACTCCTTGAACTTACAGAGGGTGTCCCATAAGTTAAAGTTGTATTGGCCCCAGAGGGCCTGGTGGTTCGCCACCCGAAACTGTAAACTGGCTGTGGAATAAATATTCCTCCCAAAGTCACGTTGTTTGGTTTCTTTATTTTTCGGGGTTGAGCTGGAATGCCCTGTTTTTTCCTTTTCATTGGCCACTGAGATCACCAGCGAGTGGGGGGAGGGTGGGTATAAAGGTATTCAAAACCTTTGGCCAGGACAAAGTACTTCTTTTCAGCCTGTTTTGAAGTGGGAGGGACGGAGGAAGGAGTTTGCCAGATAGCCTTGGCAATCTTGAAGACCCTGCCATGCACTGGTAGTGCCACAGGGGTCAGGGTAGAGGCTGATAGGACATTAAACAGGGTGTCCACCTGCTCAGCCATTTCCTCCACTTCCAGGCCCAAGTTCTCGGCCACCTGATGAAGCAGGGCCTGGAAGGACCTGCAACCTCCTCGTCCGGGGATGAAGATGAGGACTGTAGCGCTGGTGGAGGGCTGTGGTTCTCTTCCCCCAAGGGGGAGGGAGGCTTAGGAGTGGTTACAGTCTCCTCTGCCTCAGCCTCCAGGTGTGCCTCTTGCACTGAGCCCAGTGCCATCGGTGCCAGCAGCTGCTGTTCCAAGGTGGCAGCAGATGAGCACAGCGAAGGAGGCATCGCCATAACTGGCATTCCCCACGCATTCCAACAGGGCCATTGCACCAGCCACTGGCCAGGCTGCCAGTGCACCAACGCTGTCAATGCAGCCTCCCTTCTGTGCCAGAGGAATCCCCTTCCAGAGACCACAGTGTGGCTGTTGACGCCTGGGTCTGTTTGGAGACCGTAGTCATTGGGGATTGATATCGGTAATAAAGGGACCAGTGTTGGTGCCAGGGGCACCGGAGACGGGACCAATGACACCTGAATCTTCTTTCCCGGCACCGGGAAGCCATGCTTCCTCGCCTTCTTTTTAGGCAGCAGCGATGGGGAATGGTTCCAGGCAGAGCCCAGTGCTGGGAGCGCACTTCACACCAGTGCTGAGGGGCTTGGTGAATCCTGCCGGGACGGCTCGGAGGCCGGACGGAGGGCAGACTCCATGAGGAGAGTCTGTAGCCAAATGTCCTGCTCTTTTTGTGTGTGGGGCTGAACATTCTTACAAATGCGGCACTTCTGTTTTATGGGTGCCTCCCCCAAGCACTTGAGGCAGCTGCTGTGGGGGTCATGTACAGGCATAGGGTTGTTACAGACAGTGCAGGGCTTAAACCTGGGAGACCGGAGCATGCCCCGCCTGGGGTGAAGTCCCCACTGGGACTCTAACTACAAATTACTATCTATACTTAACAGCTACTTAACACTAAGTACTAAAGAATCAACTATATACAAGACCCTGAGGCTCGAAGTCAGAAGACGAAACCGATAGCCCTTTCTAAGCAGGGAAAGGCGCTCTGACTAACCATCATGTGTGTGAGAAGGAACTGAGAGGGTGTAGGGCCAGCGGCACTTGATATACCAGCGCATGAGTGTGGCACTCAAGGGGGTGCCACGACCAGCCCTACGGATACTGGTAAGGCAGAAAACTCTGACAACCGTGCATGTGGGTGTGCGCACACCTAGAATGGAATTGACATGAGCAAGCACTGGAAGAAGGACAGGTCCATAAACCAATAAATGGATTACACTCCTCAATATACTCCAGGTAGTTATTTTCAACCACAAAAGAGAAGATGAAGACAATTCATTTAATAGGTAATCCCAGTATAATTACAAAATAAGTTGCTGAAATAAGTTTACAAATATTCTTTAATTTATCTCTGCTTCAGAATTTCAATGGGAAAACACTGCAGTTTGAAAACTGCTTAGACAAAATCTGAAAGGGGACTGACATCACTTTGTGGCATGCTTCTCAATGCAGTCTAATGCATTATGCATGATGCCCTTTTGGCTGTGGCATGACATTGCCAGCTGTGGCTCAGTATTTACATCCCTGATGGGAAAGCAGAAAATGCTGTAAGTCTGACATCTTTCTTTGGAACCTAATCTCTTAGTGACAGTAACCATAATCTGAGGGAAGTTCTACCACAGGAGGTACGTGTCATTTACCCTTATTACAATATGCAAAAAATTTTGGTACATGTTATCCTTGATGATCCATCACGGAATTGTATGTTACACTATCCATTGGGAATCCTGGCCGTTTTGCAGACGCATGATTATGATTACTTTAGATAATGCTATTTCCAGTTGCTCAGATAGATTCTACATTATCTCTTTAGAGTGTGGGAAAAGAGAAAATGCAGCCACAGTCATTGGAAGAGTCCTGATGCTAAAAGCAACATCTGAAGAAATAATATGCAAGGAACCAATTAGGAACACTGCATTAGTATTTATATTGTATTATGAGATTTTTTGTTTGCAGGTGTGATTTTAATTGGTTTTCTTCCCTTTAAACTGTGAAGTGTCCAATCCCAGTATGATCAGGACTTACATATTTTTGCTTCTATACAGTTTCTACCCCACACATTTCCCCTGTAGAATATGTCTCATTCTCCCCTTCATGTAATCAACCTGGTATTACCTTTTCTCCTGTACTCTGCACTAACCTCTTTTGGCAAAATGAAGTCAAGCAATAGGTTTCATGCATGTATAAGCCAACAAAGAAATGACAGGCATATAAAGAATTAGTGAAAACTGATAAATGCATGTAAAATCTGTAGTCCACAAATAATGATTCCAGTTTAGTACTTTATCATAATCCTTCCCAAAAGCACAGATCTTTGTAAATATCCAGTAAGCTGGTAAATACCACATGCTCATTTATTTTACTTGTACAGTAAACATGAGTTACTCTGAGCCACATTTTCTCTATATCTATTCAAAGCGATTATCCATTGCTCTCTTTACCTAGTGGACATTTCTAGTTCTATAAATGCAACAGTGACCTTTAAAAGCATTAATTATATCTACTTTATTTTCCATACTTTCCTGTTTCCAGTACATGATTAATTCTTGGCAAAGCATATGGTTCTCACAGCTGAAAACACTGGCTATTCACTACTGTGAATTAGTCAGACAACAGGAGACACTGGGCCAAACCCTGCCATCAGTCAGAACCAAGCAAACCCACTGAAGTCAACTAAGTAACACGGGTGCAACTGAGGGAACAATTTGGTCCTTTTTTGTAATCAGTATTGCAGGGCACAATTAAGGGGGAGAATTTTCTCTGTAGCTAATTCAATTTAGCTATTACTGAGGAAATAAAACGGAAGACAAAAGTGCTTCAAGATCTTTGACTGTACCACTGACCTATTGAAATATTTGAATTCAACAGTTTTCATCACTTTGAAGGGATTTCTTGAGCAGAACTGTTTCATGGAAACCTACAGCCTAGACCTCTTCAGCCTTTCTACCTGTTGTACGGAAGTTTCAGTGTCTACTAGAACAATTTCTCAATCAGCTCAATGGCATATTTAGAATATAGCCAAATTTGTGTACTGTCAAGTTTTATAGTTGGAAACCCAAAGGGCTCCAGGGATTAGTAGTAATGGCATACAGAGCATTTCCCCTCTACAGCTGGTCACTAGTTCAAATTAAAGGTTGATAGTTAGCTGACATCTGTTTGGATGCCTGTGTGAAGACACTAGAAGGTGTTAGTCTGGTTCCTAATAGAAAGGTGTCCACTTCCCGCAAATCAATATTACACTTGTTTTTTGGTCTCAGAAGGATTAAAGGACAAAATGAGTATGGAGACTGACCTGCTCTCTCTTATCCTCCAGGTCAGGGTTCAGACATCGTGAAAAATTGTGTGGGAAAATTTGTACAGCCACTGCTAGGGCTGTACCTGTTCTGGGTATACAAGAGGGCTTATTATAGGGTTATCATTGTAGTGCCTTCCACAAGCACTAAATTCACTTAAAATATATCTTTTTCAAATGTAGAGTCATTTTCTTACAATTGCTGGTATTATTATTGCAATAATATAAAACAGTGTGGTTGGATTTTGCTTACTAATCACATACCCAAAGGGGCCCTACTGCGCCGATAATTGTAAAGTTAAAAAATTACACACAGGAAGGAAAGTTACTGTGCCTGGGAAAAAAGGCACGAGTACTGAATACGCCGTGTGATGCAGGAAGAAATGGATTAGTACACATGATGCAAGAGAAATGAAATATTTATGCTACTGTGCGTAGGAGGAGAAAGACTGCAGGCAAATTAAATGGAGAATTTCTCTTTCGGAAATCATTACAGCAGTTTTGTAAGCTATAATATACTAGCAAAACTACTGGGATATTTTCTGAGACAATAATAAAGTTCTCTCCATGTTTAAATAATATTTTGTGCTTCTTAGGACCATAAAGAACATTAATTCCCCCTTCTCCCATGAGA
This sequence comes from Natator depressus, assembly GCF_965152275.1. Lineage (NCBI taxonomy): Eukaryota > Metazoa > Chordata > Testudines > Cheloniidae > Natator > Natator depressus. The sequence goes on along the minus strand of NC_134236.1, from coordinate 175,923,291 downwards.
TGTTATTATTCACCATTTTTAGGAGCTGTGGAAAGTGAGGAACAGAGAAATTAAATGACTCACCCAAGGTCACACAGCGAGTGAGTTCAAGATCCAAGAGTCGAATCTTAACCTCGGACTCTCAATCTTGAGCTCTAACAATGACAACAGAACAGTCCAGAGGGGTGCAAGATCAGGCATCAGAAGGAATTCATAAGTGACTGGTTTGTTCAGCTCCTAATGATTTGTTTTTATTTACTTATTTTGCAGGTTTCTAGGAGTAGAGACCAGGAAGTGTGAATGACAACATGTTCCTATATTTTATATGAGGAAGATATGGTATCCCTGCAACACTGTAAACATTAACATTTACCCTGTCACACTATTAGTGGAAACTATATTTACTGTACATACAGCATCTCTGTATATTCTTAGGGTTGCATTCTAAGGCTCTGCCCACACTGCAGCGGGGGTATAATTTGTATCTTGTGTGGATTTACCCAAGCTAGCTGTAATCTGGTTAATTCACTAAAAATAGCAGTGAGGACATGGCAGCATAGGCTAGCAATGCAAGTATATACCCAGAAGGGCCAACCAGACTTGTATAGCCCAGACTGAAGCTTATACCACTGCATCCTCTCTGATATTTTTAATAAGCTGACTAGATTAAAGCTAGCACAGCCTGCACAGGTACATCTACACCAGCTGCAAATTACTCCCCAGCTTGCAATGTAGGTGTAGCCTAAGGGACTGACTATGCCTCTAAGGCCTGGTCCTGCATTACAGGCAGTGTGGAGGCTCAGTGCTTCCAGGGAACAGAGAGGGAACACAACTGACACATCACCTCTCTTCCAGAGCATAGCAAGACACTCCACTGCATCTCCTTCTCCCCCTGGGGAGAGGATGAGAGAACACCAAATGACGGACGTGTAGTCACAGTGCTTAATGCCATACTGGAAGGCACTCAGATACCACGATGATGAGCACAGTATAAGAACCTGAATAGAATAGAATAGAAGCATCTGATCTCCCTCCACTCTTGGCTGGTGAAGTGGGATTATGGGTCTGTATCCTTACCATCCCTTTGAGGTGTACAAAGGGGCTTCTTATGCCCTTTTTATTCCACTACACACAGGTGCCAGCACAGAGGTTAGGCACAATTTGACTCTTAATATATTGGAATAAAATATTAGATAAGAATCAACCCTGCCTCCATCAAGAATACAAAGCATGTACCGATAGCACATTAGAAGCTCAGTCATTTTGCCAAAGTTACTGCATCTCATACAATGGGAACAATGCATAGGTCAAATTCAGAAGTGACATATAAAGTGATATAAATTGGACTCCCTTCCACCAGCTAACACCCGTTCCACTTGTGTATAAGTGAGTCTATGCGGGTATAAGCTACACACTGAGAAACAGAAAGAAAGTGTAGGTTAAAGTATCCCCTATCTGAATTTGGACCATAGTATTTAACATATAGACTATGGAAAACTCTCAAGTCTCAAACCCAGAATTATTCATTCTGACCCATGGAAATGTGAAGTGTGTGATAAACCTAAAACTAGAATTATTACTTTGTGAGAGATTTAAAAAAACAAACCAGTGCAGTGGATGTTTAGATGAAGATGCAAAATGAATGTTCTGCGGATTCAACTCTTTTTCCCATGATGAAATACTCTGGTGTATAATTGCCATTTACTGAGCTTGCTGCTGTTAAAAAAAAGTAATAAAGTGCCCAAACTAATCCTGCATTTGGAAAGAAGCTGCAGAAGAATCAGATTTTCATGTACAGTTTCCTTTTTCTGGCATCTTCTTACAGGGTGATGTAGTTGTTTACTTGTAAGAGCAGCAGCTAACAAACATTGTGTAAAACGTTCTCTCTCAATCACTCAGGTAAAACAGTGGCTCTTTCAGCATTGTTTAAACAATTAGTAAGGCATAAATGATAACCTGACAGATACCTAGGTCAGCATCAGTTTTCCCTTCTTCGGTTATTGTAATGGGCTTTGCTGTTACAGATACATTTCATGCAGCCTACATTAGAGCCAAACAGTGAATGGCCCTTTGTGGGTTCACACGGGTAAGGAGACCTCCAGCCACAATCTGGATTTTGCATGCGCTGAGTGGGAGGATTCAGAGACTGTTACTGCTGTCAGTGGTGCTACATGCTACTAGCGGGTAGGTGTGCTGTGCAGCTTGCATGGTGTGGGGGAGTGTATGCTACATCTCAAACTTTTAGGCCAGGAGGGACCATCAAGATCATCTAGTCTGACCTCCTGCACATTGCAGGCCACAGAACCTCACCCACCCACTCCTGTAACAGGCCCCTAACCTCTGGCTGAGTTACTGAAGTCCTCAAATCGTGGTTTAAAAGATTTCAAGTTACAGATAATCCATCATTTACCTTAGTGTAAACCTGCAAGTGAACCGTGGCCTATGCTGCAGAGGAAGGTGAAAACCTCCCAGTGTCTCTGCCAGTCTGACCTGGGGGAAAATTCCTTCCCGAACTCAAATATGGCAATCAGTTAGACCCAGAGCATGTGGACAAGACCCACCAGCCAGACACTGGGGAAAGAATTATCTGTAGTAACTCAGAGACCTCCCCATCTAGTACTGCTGGGCATATTTGCTTCTGTGCACATTCCCTCAGCACACACAAGGCCTACTACTTAATTACATGCTTTAGTGGCAGAAGGCCTCCAACAACAGACACCAGTATGATAGCCCATAGTATCCAGTAGCCATGGCTATGCCTTGCAAAGGCTCAGCTGTGCCCAATGTGCATGGTTTTGAGGAAAACTCACTGTTAAAAGTCAGAGAGGTTGGGGTCAGAAAGGCGGGGCAAGCACCACAGTCATGGGTCTGCTCCCACCCCACCATGCTTCCAGGACCCCTCCACTGAATGGACCTTGAAAGCTAAGGTTTCTTCACACACAGGAGGAAGGGGAGAGGGAATGGAACATCAGAGCCCTTGGCTGTTGATTTGGCAGCAGCACTCTCTACTCAACCCCCCCGCTTGACCTCCCCCTGTTGATGTATTATTTGAGGGGTTCTTTGTCCCCAGTAACTCCACACACCACCCAGCCAGACTTGTGACAAAACAGCAGACCAGAACTCTTGCAGAGGCTCCTGCTACAATATGAACCATCTTCATCCTTCTCAGCCCCACACTGAAATGTATCAAACAGCTTAAAAACCACAATCGGCCCTAAACACTGGATTTATTTAAACCAGCATTGTTAAATTATTCCTCCCAGTTGAGAACAAATGCACCATTCATACAAACATGTCAATTTAAAAACACCTCGTGAGGAATAAACAAAAACAATCATTAAAATAGTCACTTGGATTGAAGTGAAGGCAACACACCATAGAGTTTGTAAGGGGGTGTGGATTCTGCAACAGACATGTGTATTCAAGTTCTGCTCTCCCTACAAACCTCACTACCACATTTGCCCATTTTTGGAAGATGGCATTCCTTGTCTCCTTTGATCCCTGCCAAAGTAGGGTGTACAAGACAGATAATTTTGGCAGGAAAAACGTTAGTAAAGCTTGTGGTTGGTATTCTGAAAATGCATCTGTACTCAGACATGCCTCAACAGGACTGGCAATGTGTTTCTCAACGGGGAAAGTGTGTAAAGTTCTACAATCTGTAGGGAGAAAGCAGGTAGGCCCTCACGCTTCTGACTCTGCCTGCTGCTCAAATAAATGTCTTTCTGCACTCAATCATTTCTGGTACAAAATCCACTAGACAAGCTGGATGGTGAATCTTCAGGTATAGCAGCAACTGGTATTGCTACACCAGTGCTGACTCCTAAACATAGACAAGGGTAAACCAGGGTTCAGGGTGAACCCTAATTAGCTCAAATCAGTGCAGAACCTAGATTGACCTTGTTTATACCAGTGCAGCTACAGTGAAAGTTGGTAATCCTTTGCTGAATCAGGGCTATTCCTAAGTGTGGACAAGGCCCTAGCAGGTTACAACCAGGGCAAAATGTGGAGCTGCAGCTGCAACACTCACTTTTATATATGCACACCAGAAGCAAGTCATGTATTTGGATTTGAAAAGGGTGGGTGCCGCATCAAACTCTCAAAATAAAAACCTTTACTAGCTTAAAAAGAGAAGCTTTTAGATATTTTTGACTGATGCCTTCTCTAAGGCTCTGTCTACACTATGGACCTTACAGTGGCACAGTTGTACTGCTGCAGCTGGGCCACTGTAAGGTCTCCTGTGTAGTCGCTCTATTGCCAGTGGGAGAGAGCTCTCCTGCCAGCATATTAAACCACCCCCAACGAGCAGTGGTAGCTGTTTCGGCAGGTGACCGTCTCCTGCCGACATAGTGCTGACCACACTGGCACTTTTGTCGTGAAACTTATGTCAGTTGGGGGCGGGCGAGGGGGTGGTTTTCACACTCCTGACTGGTATAAGTTTTGCCGACAAAAGTGCTAGTGTAGACAAAGCCTAAGTTACAGGAGTAAGTACGGAGATGGGCCCTGAGGGAGTTTGACTGCTCTGATAGCCGGGACTTGAAGTGTAAAACTAACAGGGCTAATGGGAACAATGGATCTTCAGTGAGCTAACCAGGCTTCAATAATCTTTCAAGAACAGCTAGCAATGATTAAGCAGCATAACAGCAAGTTTTCCAAAATCAGGTCACTAAGCTGGATACAGAAACTTGTGTGTATGAGAGACAATAATTACAGTATTTACTCATCAGCTTTACCATCCCGACTATTCTCAACTACAATATGTACTTTTAAACAATGCACGGATCACTAAACAATCATAATATGTTACAGTCTCTGGGATATCTAAATTAAACACACAGCCTGAAGTAATTCCTGAAGTGTCATACTCAGCACAATATTATTACATCAGATTGTCGGGGTTTCTCTGCACTGTACGATGCCTGAGTCATCACTGGATATTAGTCCTTGGTACCTCTTTGCACTTCATGAAATATCTGCCGAGCAGGTGAACTTCATTTTGTTTGCACTTGTGATTTGAATAAGTCTGTTGGAACCAACTAATAAAACAATATAAGTATTAGTAACATCTGTTGTATATTGTATGTTTACCATTGTATTCAGCCCTTTCACACAGTTAACGCTTACTGGTGGAAAATTTGTCTCTGCTCAATGTATTAATGTACCTTGTGTTAAAATATTTTAGCTCTGATTAATCTAAAAGTTACTGGGGCTAATCCAGTGCTCTGTTACACATACACAATCCCACTGAAGCCACAGGCATAACAAAATTGAGCCATACAAAATTTCTAATGTGACACTAACCAGTAACATAGGGCAGTGCAAACTTGTCCTAAACAGATTACACCCTATCGCAACTACTACATAATGAGTTTAGCTGCCTAGCAACCAAAGCACAAGAATACCAGGTAAAATGGATTAGAAACCTCTGATTTGTCCCAGATAAATGTAACTGGCCAGCCAGTGAGGTTAATTTGCACTGTAGATCTCAAATGACACCACCCTGAGCTATTATCACACAAGACATTTACTAGCCTGTTAAATAAACATGGGGGTGGGGGGGACTTCTTTAATGCAATCAAGAACTATTTTTTTCCACTTACGAACATTCTACTTCTTAAAGGAACTCTGTCAGGCTAAAAATCATGTATCAAAACAAAAAATATTACCTTTGTTACTTATACCACCTTACTTTAAAAAATAAAGAGCTTTTAAAATCTTATTTACTTTTCACCATTTACACCGTCTGTTCAGCTTTCAGTACTTCACTTTTAGGAATAAAAATAGACTAGTCCATTCCAGTTCCTGGTTCTCATGCTATCCATAATACTGCAGTGTGTGAATTGTGAAAACTGCATGGGAATATTTACACAAACAAACAAATATTTAAACAAACAACAACCGGTTTGCACTGTCATTTAAATAACAATACATGCCATTTCTATTAATATTAATTTCTGTATGTTTATTTTTTAGCATAGCCTAATTTTTGGATGCAAATTTCCTGATAATATTGACATTTTTAGTCAGTAGTCAGGGAACTAAGGCATAGATTCTAATGACTTATTTGTTTCTGGTATCAGGGGCCTCATTGTACTAGGTGCTGTACATACACATAGTGAGAGATTGCCCCTGCCACAAAGAGCTTACAGTTTAAATAGACAAGGCAGACAAAGGATGGGAAAAGGAAGAATTATCATTCCTGTTTTACAGATTGGGAACTGAAGCAGAGGATTAGGTGGCTTGCCCAGGTCACAGGAAATCTGTGACAGAGCTGTGAACTGAAACTGAATCTCCTAAATTGCAGTCAGTGCTTTAAATACAAGAACATCCTTCCAACAACAACAATGTGCTAGGAGCTGTACAAACACAAAGGAAGAAATGGTTCCTACACCAAAGGGCTCACAATCTAAGGGTATGTCTATGGACAATGGCAAGGCTGTGGTGCTGCAATGTGCCACTGTAGCACTGCAGTGTAGACCAGTGGTGGGCACGCCAGGGTAATCTGCTGGTGGGCCACCAGACTGTCTGTTTACATTTGCACGGCCACCTGCAGCTGCCAGGGGCCACAGTTTGCCATTCCCAGCCAACAGGAGCTGCGGGAAGCAGCGCAGGTTGTCCACCACTGGTGTAGATGCTTTCTACATCAATGGAAGAGGTTCTTCCATCAATATAGGTAAGCCACCTGTCTAAGATGTTGACAGAACAATTCTTTCATCAACCTAGCTGCACCTACAATGGGGGGTTAGGTGACCTAACTACGTTGCACAGAATGATCTTTGTGTCTTCTGCACAGAGTGAGTTGACATCCCTGCTGAGCATACTCTGATAAGGTGAAAAATGGAATCGCTTCCATAATACGTGAATGCTAAATGATACTATCTGTTTGTCTTAGGGTTTTATACTGTTGTCCTTCATCCCAGTATCCAACTGCCTGCCACATAAGAATCAACAGCAATAGCAAAGTCACTCGTTCATGTTGTCTCAGGTTCTTGTCCCTTTTCTGCTGAGGTCAGGGTTTTCTTTTATCCATCCATCCATAGATAATTACCTTTCTTCTGACACTAATGCCCCTCTTCTGATAACAGCTCCGCCCCTTCTTCTGATACTAATGTCTTGCTTCCGACATCAGATTTGCCCTGTCGAGTGGTAGCAGAATTCTGAGGTCCTGCAGGCTGCCTTCCCAGTGGAGGGAAATCAGTGGGAATACCCTAAGTTTAGCTTGTTTCGTGTACACATATAGACACACCTGTCCTGGAACAGAGGCAGTCACAAACAGCATGCAGGAAATCCCCTTTTCTAGAAATCTCCCTGTTATCTGCCACAGATTCTCTCGAAGGAAAACTGTATAACAAAACTACCAACAACACAGTATTTCCTGAAAGACTAAAAGCTTACCCGCATACTAAGAAACCCCCCCCACACACACACACACACACTTGTAGGACTCTATACTTGCACCACATAGTGAATCATGTTTCAACAGTTCACTCTTGAATCTTTCCTGCTTGTCCTACCAATAAACAGGGGCAAAATTATATTACCCAATATTATTTTCTCTACATTCGCCATTCGCAGGTGAAGCATGGTCTACCAGTCTGAAGAAAGGATTGAGAGCCAGAAACCTGAGTTTTAAGTGAGACTCTGGTAGTGACTCATTTTTTTTCACATTAGGGGAAGTCACTGATGCCAAAAGTTCCCAAAGTGGCTACTAATTCTGAGTGCCCAACTTTAGACATCTCTGAAAGCCAGACTCAAAGTGTCAAGTTGGGTATTTAAAATTTGAGGAAGCCAAAATTAGCAGTCACTTTTGGCCTTAATCTCTTCCATTTGTACAACGGAGATAACAATGCCTACTGATTTCACCTTCATGGCAGGGCTGTTCTGGATATTAATGTATGTTCATAAAGCACTTTAAAGATGAAATAAATATATTGTTTAAATTACTGAAATTTCTCTTCCAGAAACCTGGTTTATAAATTAAATACAGAAGACCAATGAATTGGATAAATATGTATTAAATGAGTCACATCATGATCTATAAATGACAGATAGCATGAAAGTTCAAACTAGCCAGTTTATTCCTCTTGCCACTTGACATCCCACATCATTTTAATGAAACTTTTACGATAGATAATGCCATCTGTAATAAGGACACAGTATTCTATGCTCCCCCCACCTTACGAGCAGCTCTTTATTCCTATTATTACTGCTTCATGCCCAAAGTACAAGCTGACTTCTAAAGATAAAATTTAACAAATCTAGATTTCTTAATCACAAACATGATACATGTGCACAAATGTATGAAGACATACACATTACATATTCATATTAAAATGTGTGACTATTTTCTAACAGAATGGCAGAAATGTATTAAATGGCTAGATTTTTCTTTAGAAACAACACACACTACCCTTGGAGAAGTACTCCAGTATAGAAGAGAGGAGAGATGATGTTGTGGTTAAGGCACTGAACGGGGACTCCGGAGACCTGTGTTCAGTTCTTAGCTCTGCCACAGACTTCCCGTGTAACATCTCTCTGTGCCTCAGTTCCCCATTTATAAAATGGGGATAATGGTTACTAACCTCATGAGGGCTTGGGGGAATAACTATACTCTCATTCATATTCATGAGGAAGAAAAATATCCAATGCAAATGCACTAGAAAGCTGACTTTAAACATTCATCAATCCATCTGTTAAAACTAATTTTCATCAAATTGTCTTGATGTTAACATCTCAGTATAATTAATAGATTATAAGGCAAAAAGGGACAATTATGACCATCTACTCTGACCACCTGTCTATAAAACAAACCACATTTGAAGCATCTAGCATCCTTCCTTTTTCAAATTATTCAAGCATAACATTTCTAATAAAAATATATTGAAAGCATATTTTATTCTATGTTCAAGTAACTTCAAAACACTGAGCTGGTTTTGATCAATCTTTTAGAAAAGTTTACCTTTAGGTTTGAAACAAAACATGAAAAAAATTCAGCAGCAAAAGGTTGTGTTTTAGGAAGTTAGGAACAATTCCTTTCATGATATTACCGGTATTTTAATTTAATTATTCAACATCTCCCCCTGCATTATTTGTTCAGTTTATAAGATGGGTGAACAACAGATGGGAGTTTCAGAAAAGTTTTCAAATATTTTTTAATTTTCTTCTAGTCTCCCAGTTCAGCAAAACACATGCTTAAATCCATCCCCATTCACCAAGAACTTCAACACGTGCTTGGCTTTGATGTCAATGAATCTAAGCACTGGCTTAAAGTAAAACACATGCTTCCATGATTTGCTCAGTTGAGACCCTTGTACAGATTATGGTTCCAATCTTGAAGTCAAATGGGAATATTCATGTAATTAAAGTTAAGCATGTGTGTAAATGTCTGCAGGCTATGGACCCAATGTATGCTCGTCTCATCTTCTGGGGAGGCTGTTCGACACTGTTGCCAGTCAAAACCGAGAAGCATTGTTAAAGCAATATTAACATGTAAGTTAGCATATTAGCATCCACTTGACCTAGTTCCTGAATTGGGCCCATGGCTTTCCAAAATAATTTAAAATATTTTCCGTAGTATAGCAATGATGACTATAAGATAATTTAGAAAAACATCTTAATGAAAAGGATATCTGAACAGATTAAAATGTCTACCTTATGAAGAAACAAGGTAGGTTTGGTAATATCTTTGATTGGACCAACTTCTGCTGGTGAAAGAGACAAGCTTTTGAGTTTATACAGAGCTCTTCTTCAGGTCTGCTCTGTGTAAACTCGAAAGCTTGTCTCTTTCACTAATAAAAGACAAAGATATTAGCAAACCCACCTTCTCTCTAACATAAGGAACCAACATGGCTACAACACCACATTATGAAGGCAAACACTACAGTGTGTCTTGCCATGCAATCTGTACTGAGCAACTTCTCTGCACTGTCCGCATAGGTTTAATTACATTTTACAGTATGCAAGGGAAGGCTCTCACCTTTTAGAAGTGTTAATTTTTGTGGGGAAGGGAATAAAAGATAAAACAAAGTTATTTACAGAAAACAAACATCAAGCACTTTAATACAGTGCCAGTCTTCCCCAGTATGAGCAATAAGATATATCTGAATTGTAAAATTTAATTCCAGCAGGATCATTATTGTAGGGCCCCATTCTGAGAGGCTCAGAACCTTGATCTCCTACTGCAGACAATTTTAGTCTAAATAATTAATCCGACACTTACGTCTGAAACATTTTTGGCTCTACTGTGCAAAAGACTTTGTCTCAGCAAAGCTATTTTTATTGTACACTGTGCTTGTTTAAGAACTGCTTCCCTACCTGGTTTTTTATTGGAGCTGAGCAAATAATTCAGTGAATAATATAGCTGTTTTCCCCCCAATTCACACACAGTTTACAATTTTTGCAGATGTATTAATTATGTTTATGTACAACTTCTACAAAGAGTCCTTTGTAGATTGTTCACAAGCAGTTCTCTGAAATATTTCATTACTGAGATGTGTTGCTTTGTTTTGACTGGACACATAGGTCACATGGTATTTTTTCTGTTGTTTAACAGGATGAGCTTAATTCTTAAAGACTCAGGTTTCTTGTGAGAATTACAAGCTCAGCTTTTGCTCTCTGCTAATATAACATTTGAGTGAAATCAACCCCTGCATGGAATGCCAGCAAAAGGTCTATGCATGATTAAAGTTTCACATAAACCAATGGGGGTCCCCACTATTTCCCATAGGAGACTGTATCACAGTCAAATATATCTCACTGTGTCTTGGAACAACACTTGTTAGGTGTCTAGACTAAGGACTGTAAATTCGTTAGTTCACTAAAGTTACTTAGTGATCAGTTCATTCAAGTTTTAACTGACCACAAACTCTAGTCTAGTTATTCTCCTTGAGAGAGGGGAAGTATTGAATAGTCTCTTTGGTGGAGAGATGGCCTGAATGGAAGCAAAGGGGGAGGAGAACAGAGGACTGAGAGGATGTCAGTGGGAGCTATATACAAATTTGTGAATCTCTTACACTGGGAAATGGCTTGGAGAGCGGGAAGAAGGCAATTCAGAAGTGTCACAGGAAAGATGGTATGGGCTGGGAATGGAAAGGAAGGGAACCAGTGAAGCAGGGAGGGAACAGCAGTGGCATAATTTATCATATGAAAAGTTGGCCTTTATTGATGTTAACATTCCCCAGTCACATGACTTGTATCAGCAGGATGGTATATTTATTTACATTTCAGGAGGTCTGGTCTCCCTTAGTCCTGAAAATCTCTCTCTGTTGATGAAATCTATTTCCTCTAAATGCCTCATCTATTATTGTAAGAGTAGTGTGTTCAAACATTCTGAAACTCAACTGAAATTCAAATTAGAATGATCCTCGGATTCTTTGAAGTATCTTTGCTAGAAATAAACTTTATTTGGATTTTTTTCATATATGTTCTTAACACATTATTTGTGTTAGTGTCAGAAGATGTGAAAGGCTGAAAACCCCATTGCTTTAAATACTGTGAGATTATGCCAACAATCTGCTAATGGAAAATTTGAAAACTGTAATCTAGATACTACTGACAATTTTCCTACAACACACTAACCAAATTTGTTGTCTTCTTAATCATCTGTTCAGTTAAACAATTTTTCCTGACAATTCTGTTCAAAAACCTTTTAGGCACAGATATTCCATAACTGCATGCATCTAATTACCACAATTGCACGTAAAGCCATAGCAAATTCAAGTATAAGTCAGGTAAACATTTAACTGCTCATTTGTGCATATACATTTTTGGTTCTGCTGTGCAACTAAACAGTAAGATTTTTGTTATGCCTAATGTTGGTTTAATGTCTTTGAATTAGGTACAATGGGCTAATTCTTCCTGGTTTAATTCCACTTATTTTAATAGAGTTACACCAAGGATGACTTTGACCCAAGAATTCAAATATCATCCTTTGCTGAAAAAGAACCCTGAACTCAGGACTTGGCTGGTAAGTAATATAACTGATTTTCAAGTATTCTATTTTATATATATCCATTTATTTATGTATTTATACATTTTAAGTCTAAATATTGTGTTTTCTCTAAGGACCAAATCCTGGTCCCATTTAAGTTAACGACAAAATTTACATGGACTTAAATGGGGTTAATGATTTGGAACATGTAATATTTTAAAAGAACTTTTTAAGGTTATGGATATTTTTAAGGTTTTAACCAGATACAATAAGTGATATTCTATCAACAAAACTGCTTATTCACAAATTAGGCTTTATTCTGCAGTCCTTAGGCAAAACTCCCACTGAAGTCAACAAGGTGACACAAAGTACAAGAGAACCTTTATCTACCAGGTGAAAAACAGATGACTGTTGTCTGCTCTGCTGGATGACAGAGAGAAATAAAGGGTTATGGGGATGAAGTATGGAAATTAGCACTGAACAGGACTAGTCTCTAACATCCTAATTAACAGTTTCAGAGAGTCTAAACAATTCACTCACCATCCAAACAGAATGTTTCAGATTACAGAGTGCTTACATTTTGGTAGCAACCCCAGTCTGCAGAGGGATTCCATATCAGAATCCCTAACAGTGAACACACAGTCGAGAAGGGAATAGTTTAGGGAGTAAGGATCTTATTATCAGCTTTTGCTGTCCTCCTACCTCATGGACAGCATTAGTTTTATAGGAGTTGATTTGAAGGGCAACATATCTGCCTCCTCTTCTTTTTGAACTCTGCAAACATCAGCTTCATTTTACAGCATAAGAAACTGAAAATATGAACCGCAGGAGGGTTCTCCTGTAATCTTATTTCTGTCAGAGTTAACAAAAACAGAGTTTTAATGAACAATTTGGGTCTCTCTTTCTCTGCATACTTGACACTAACAACATTTTTATTTCAGTTATGTAAGCCACTGATATACCCTATTATCGTACACAGAAAGGATAACTCAGTAACCTATTGTTGTTTCTCTACTGCCATCTTCTGTCATGTACAAGGCAACACAGTATTTATGCTGTTTAATAATGGCACTATATTTGCCATGAAGATTCTGTTTGGGCAAGCAGAGCTGGATATACCATTTTCCTTTGATTTCTTGACAACATGCAAGTTAAAAGTAGAGCCCATTCAAATTTCATGCTTCTGAGGCATCACTGAAATCCTCCAAGAAATATTTCAAAACACTATGTATTGGTACCTTTTATGCAGCTTCATTTTGAACTGCAAGTACTTAACAATACTGTTGTACAGCTCTCTTGATGAAAGTTAATCAACAGGCTTATTTAGCATACCTTGGTCTGGAAGCAGCAGTAAAGTTGTGTTAGATAGGGATGTTTCCGTGCTAATGCCAGAATTCTCTTTTCTGTCATTGTACAGTCTACATCATCATCTTGAAGGATGACATCTTTCTTTAAGACTTTCACCGCATATACTTCATCTTTACCTTTTAGCTCAGCTAGCATGACCTAGAATCAATAGAAATCTTTGCTTATATAGAGCACAGACAATCAGACAAATATATTATACGTGACAAATTTAAATTCAATAGAAAAAATGTGTGTACAGATTTGAAAAGTACAGAGCAATTGAAAGGATAACTGCACTCACACAGCACTCTCAGGTTGTCTATTTTATGTAGCTAAGTAGCTGAAGAAATTCACATTTTAAAATGGACACTTTTAGTAGAACTTTGAATATCAGCCACCCCATGTATGCTTCGTTCAGTTTAGTTAAGAATGCAGGCCGTTAAATCCTTGTTATCCAGTACCTTACAGCTTGCCTTCTCTGCCCCACTGCTGAGATCTGGAAAACAGGGAAGGGGGCAAAGCTAGAGCATAATATGGGTTTAGTTCCCCTTTTGGAAAGTGCTGCAACAATGTTGTCGTTCAAAATAACAATGCACATCACTGTGACAACCTGAAAAGAGCACCCAAAATCAACATCTATTTGAGGGAAAAGTCCTGTCCCATTCAAACCTGAGTTTGGCTTGTCTGGGCATGGTACAGAGGTACTCTATGGAGACTGATTGGGGTATTGAGGAATAAGGAGACAAAGAGCTGCTCCAGAGCTGGTACTGCAGGAACCCCTGTATAGGCAGAGACCTCTTTATTTTGGAGGAATCAAGCGTGGATCTGTGTAGCAGCAGATTCCCATGTTTCATCCTTACCTCTTACTCACCACAGAGCACAGCACACTGAAAAGGTAATTACTGTAGTTCTGTATAGCTCCAGCTCCACACATTCCCTTCCACCCTCACTCACTTTCAATAGTATGTCTACACTGTGAAAAAAACCCTGTGGCAGCTGGCCTGAGTCAGCTGACTTGGGCTCGTGGTGGGGCTCAGACTGCGGGGCTATAAAATTGCAGTATAGATGTTCGGGCTTGGATTGGAGCCCAGGCTCTGATACCCTTCCCCCTCACAGAGGCTCTAGCCTGAGCCCAAATGTCTACATGGCAATTCTATAGCCCTGCAGCCTAGGCCCCATGAGCCTGAGTCAGCTGACCTGGGCACTGAGATTCGGAGCTGTGGGCTTTTAATCACAGTGTAGACATACCCTCTGCAGTGCATATGTCTACATACCCAGAGTGAGCCCCCTGAGAATTAAAGCTTTGAAGCATGCATGGTGTTTTCAGCCCTTCCACAGGCTCCTGCTTCTTCCACTTAGTGCCGCAGAGTGGAATTGCACCGGTTCTGCTGCCTAAGGGAAAAGATTTGCCAATTTGGAAATAATTACTTCTTGTTCTCACATGCCCTCACTATTATCTTCTTAGTGCTACCTCTGAACTCCAGGTAAATCCTTGCAAGATACTCACAGTGAGGAAGATCAGACCAGTCAGTAAATTATTACTCATTATTTTTATTCACAGAATCATAGAAGATTAGGGCTGGAAGAGACCGCAGGAGGTCATCTAGTCCAACCCCCCGCTCAAAGCAGGACCAACCCCAACTAAATCATCCTAGCTAGGGCTTTGTCAAGCTGGGCCTTAAAAGCCTTTAAGGATGGAGATTCCACCAACTCCCTAGGTAATCCAGTCCAGTGCTTCACCACCCTCCTAGTGAAATAGTGTTTCCTAATATCCAACCTAGACCTCCCCCACTGCAACTTGAGACCATTGCTCCTTGTTCTGTCATCTGCCACCACTGTGAACAGCCTAGCTCCATCCTCTTTGGAATGCCCCTTTGGGTAGTTGAAGGCTGCTATCAAATCCCCCCTCACTCTTCTCTTCTGCAGACTAAATAAGCCCAGTTCCCTCAACCTCTCCTCACAAGTCATGTGCCCCAACCCCCATAATTCCATTAATTATTTCCCCTTTTCTCCCTCCCAAGAAGTATGCTAAAATATTAACAGCTTAATTAGCGTGCATGCAAATCTGCATGCAGAAATACCTCCATGCTCATTTTTCAAGCACTAGCACCAGTGAAAGCAGCCAGTAGATCAACACCTGTGTAGGCATGTGATGGAATTTATACAAGCTTCACTCATTCCAAATTCATTTGGTCAACTCAAAGTCAAACTCAGCCAAAACCACAGAGCTTTGCAAGGTTTTCATCAAACCATTAATGGGCTCATGTTTGCTCAAAATATAGTCCAGGCTCATTCAAACGTTTAAAACTCTGAGTGAATCTTATCTGGGTTTCACATCAATAATGAAACCAAAATCAGGTGAGGTCTGCCTGGCTTGCGGGGGGCGGGGCGGATTGTTATAAAATCTTAGCACAGCTCCAGCCTTCAAATCATTTTTGCTTCCTTTGTTGAGAAAACGATGATTTTACTATTGCTAGCGTTGAGGGGCACAATGCAACTATCGCAGAATGAACTGGATTATATCTTGGTCTCTTTCATCATCAATGAAACCATCAGGCTGCTGCTACTCAGCTAGAGGAGGGATGGAGACCAAACACAACTTAATTTTCACATGGCATGTGGAATTTTTAAGGCTGGAAGTTGGACAAAAACAACCACCCATCATTTGCCTTGCAAAGTGAGCAAATTTGAAGTGGAAATCACCTGGAGAGAGAACAAACACAGAATCCCATAATGTCATTTCTATACTCCTGTTTCCTATTGGAATACACCCACTGTTGTTATTTGCCCTGTCAAGTAGTATTTATTCTACATTTAGTTAATGCAATTTCAATAGTGAAATCTTGATATCTAGTTCAAATCTCTTAGCCCTCATTTTTTATAACGATTTAAACAGTAAATTAATTCTATCTAATCAGCAGGATACATATGCATGAAAATTACTATTTTGAAAGCTGACTATCCCAATAAGAAAGACAAGAAAGAAACCCCTGTGGTGGGAGCACGTTAGGCAATATTAACATTAGTATTAGAGTCAAAAATAATCCATCAAATCAGAGAAAGCCACCAACCTTGCCAAAGCTACCTTTCCCTAATACTTTAATGAAGTTGAACTCTTCGAGGCCCATTCGTTTGGTCTGGACTTGTTTGACTTCCCCGTTTTCACCATTCTCCCCAGGTTTATTAAGCTGATTGTCTGTTGATGATGTTGCCGTCGCTCTGTGTTCTTCTCCTCGATTGTCAAACGACAAAGCTTTCCTAATGTTGTTTTCAAGTTCTTTGATTTCTGTGAAAAGGTGGGAACAACAGATTGACTTCTCTACAAACCCAATCCAGTCCAGTCCCATGCTATTGCAGGCAATTCCGTCCCTCTTCTCACTATAAGAAATATACTGCTGAATCTTAGTTATTTAGTTATCTAAGGACTTAGCTAATGAAATTCATACGTTTTTAAGGGTGACCACTACATTTAATGTGATGCAAGGCATTCAATCTAAATAAACAGATCATGCTGACACTTTCACTTTCTCGTGCTACAGGCACCATTCTGCTTCCAGACACATCAGCATAAATGAGGAATGCACACTAACTCCTCTGAAGATTCAGGGTTCACGTGAACTCTCTCTTGTGGGTTCACAGTTTCCCTGAGTTTCACTTTGAAGTCAATGGAATATACTAGTGTAAAGGAGAGGAGAATCAGCCCCTTTCAAAGGTGTTTTTTTTTTTTAACTACAATTCACAAATTTCCCATCAGATTCCCAGATCCCTGAAGGTGACTTTTTGTGGCTCACACTCCTTGTTTAATTTGAATCAGATTGTCTATCAAGGCCGGGGTCCATTGTAACAGCACTATTACTCCTCATAGAGACTGACACTAAAGCAATATTTATTGGTATGGAAACAAAACAGGTATCTAACCCTGATCACATGGAGAGGTTGGTGCTGATTTCGACCTGTCTTCTTCTGAAGGTGTGGTTCCAGGAACCGGCTGCTGAGATTCTGCACCTGCAATTAGCTAAGAACATTCCCACAAAAGGATATTCAGCTGTGAGAGCCTCTAACACAAAGAGTGAAAAAGAAGCAACTTGAAAAACAAAGTAACTTCACAAAAGGAAGGAATAAAGGGAACTGAGCACACTTCATCCTTGCTAAATTATCATCTCACAGCCTGTGTCAAAAGTTAGATCCCAATGCCTACAGTACAGCCTTTCACTTTAAAGATTAAATGAAATGCTCATCAAACGCACAGAAAAAAGCCTATGTAAGAATCCAATTCAGTAACATGTGAACTTAACAACTGCAAGCAAATATATTTTTAAACAAATTAGTCAACAAATATTAGTTCTTCCATCAGAGTCCAATCCTGCAGGGTGCTAAGTGTCCTCAGTGGCAGGTGTCATTGATGTCAGTAGGAGTTCATGCTGCTCAGTATTTTACTTACCCCAAGACCAGAGTTCTCGGTGTTGCCTTTTCCCTGTAATAGCAATAACAGTCCACAGATCTGTGCCGAAATCTTAGTGATGCCCTCAAAGCTTTTAGTGATGCCCTAACTCTTAATGCTGGGTTTGGGCCATAAAATGTCTTTCAATTCACAATTAAAACATACTGATTTGTAGGTTTTAAGACTGTGTTTCTGTTCATGATATGCGATCTCAACCAGCTTTAAAATTTATTTCTTACAAAAGCACATACGTACATCTTTAAATCCCCTGTCCTCTCACTGGGTATGTTTGTTGCTGGACTGTCTCATTTATAAGCTAGTACTGTCAAGATTACGTGTTTTCTATGAAAAGCTACTTTATTACTGAAAAAAAAACCAGCCACATGGGCAGAAGGTTTTCTTTTCAAACAGTAGTGTTAGTGTTACTGTAAGTACTAAAACAAATGACCTGGGTAAAATCTGATATGCACAAGGATATGATCTCTTCAGTTCCCATTTCATTTTTTTCCTCAGATGCACCACAAAGTTGCAGTTTACTATTGGACCCTGCAGTGAGATACAGGACAGAGTTTCCATTGAAGTGCACCTGGAGTACACAGAGCACATCTTGTTAGAAACTAAACTAAACCCCTTTAAAAGCAGGAAGGGCCTGCTCCTGAAAAGCTTACTCTCACAAGTAGCCGTTACTTATGTCATAGACCCTCTGAAGTGTATCAGGGGATATGTGACCCTTATGGAACTACTCATATAGAGTGCGTATGTGTGTAAGGACTGCACAACTGAGGCCAAGAGCAGGGCAGTTTTTCGAATAATGAGCTCTCTCCTTGGTGGAACATTACGCACGCTCATTGCAGAGAGCACTGAAGTTGCATGGCACACACCACCACTTTTGAAATGTGTCACATCAGTGGGACACTCATTGGGTATATCACACACACATTCACTGTTGCTAGCAGAATTTACAAAAGACTCAATCCCGCAAGGTGCTGAGTGCCATCACAGTCAATGGAAATTTCCTTAAATGTATATGGTGTAAATAACTACCTTTTTAGGTAAAGATGTACTGCTAATTGAATGCCAGCATTTAGGAAGCTGATACGATATTCTAAAGGGGAGCAATGTTATAATGTCAAAGTGTAAACAAATCACAGCATTCACTGAAATACTACATGTAGTAACTTAGGGCCAGATTTGTAAAGGTACTCAGGAACCTAAAGATGCACATAGGTGTGTAGTGGGATTTTCAAAAGTGCCTAAGCTCCTAACTCCAATTAATTTTAATTGTAGCATTAACGGGATTTAGTTGCATAAACATTTCAAAGCGAAAATTGACATACTAGAAACAAATATTCCCTAGCTGAGTTTTTGCCACTGGAAAACCAGATAATATTTTCTACCTGTAAAACATTCCATAGCAAGCCCAGTTCTTCTTTACATTACACCTTTGCACCCATAATGAATTCAAAAGACAAGATGGCAAAATTGAATTTAATATTTAGAGGAAACCCAGTCAGACAAAACACTAAGAAAGTATAGCAGTGTACTATGTTTTACTAACCTTCAGCCAAATATTTTAATAGATTCCACCTAATATAACTGCAATGTTAAAAATTACATGTAGTCCGGGGCATAAGGGTGTGGACTTAGACCTAGGAGACTAAGCTCTATTCCTGTCTCTGCCACTGGCTGCTGCACAACTTCGGGGAAGTTATTTTCCGTCTTTCCATCTCTGTTTCCCCTCTGACCCTTAGTCTAAATAGACTAAGTTCTCTGTCTCTTACTACCTATTTGCACACTGAGCACAATGGGGCCCTGATTTTGGTTGGGCTCTCTACATGCTCCCATAATAATACAAGTGTGGTTATATAATGCTTTAAATCATGCTTCAATAAGTTCCTTCAACAAAATGACAATTAAGGATGGAATTTTCAAAAGAGCCTAAGAAGTCCCACTGAAAGTGTTAGGCACTTCTGAAAATCCCATTCTAAGACTCTTTCAGAACCAAGTTTGTAAACAGAGCTGCTGTATACTTTTATCAATGGCAGTGCTATCAAATATTAGCAAGCACTGCACACTAATTTTGTGCAATTTCAGTATAGCAATTTGTCTTTCCTAAGATTTGTTATTCAATTAATTGCTTTCCAATTTTCCTATAACTTTTTGTTTGTTTTGCTTTAAACGGTTTTCTTAATATTTCAGGACAAATATGTAGTCGACCGTGAAAATAAAATTATATCTAAGCCAAAGGACTAACAGATCTCATAAGAACTGACTGTAAAAGTCACTCATTTCAAGAGGGGAGAGACTGCTGCCATCACCATGCAAATGCAGATAGATATGGGACCACATTGTGATCAGGGCCCCATTGTAAATCCAAATTAACTCAGTTGAATTCAGGATACGTTTTCGGTGGTCCATAATTTTTGTTCCAAGGAAAAGCAAATTAGTTTCCAGCAAATTGCTTTGGAAATACCTGCTTGCAGCCTATTTCTTTTTATAAGAGATTGTGGTTGTTTCAGTGCATTTATCATCATTACAACAATATCACAGGGTAGAGTCTAGCCTCTGGCAATCAGATGATCTCATGACAGTTTTCAACCAGATACACATATTTATATATTAGTCATGTATTTCAGAGAGAGATCAAAGTAGTCACCTTGGCGTCTGAAAAGTCCAATTCCTCGTGCCAATAAAAATAAAACCCATCTTGACTGTTTAAGTTGTCTTCAGGTTTGCAAGATTGTACCATAGCAAAACAGATTCCCCAAAGAACTTTACCAGGGATGATGTATGCTAAAACTCCAGAGCCAAGTCCTTTTAGCCTTACTCACATGAATAGAAAAGGAGGACTTGTGGCACCTTAGAGACTAACAAATTTATTTGAGCATAAGCTTTTGTGAGCTACAGCTCAATAGGCACATTGAGTCCAATGGATTTCTTGAGTGAGTTAGGTGAGTAGGCAGGATTCAGCGCCAGCTGTTAATACTGACGTACATTTCATTAATTTATTGCTCCTTTTATGTGAGATTATATTTTTGGTTACCTTTTTCCTTCGTTGCCCGCTGTTAGTGATCTTATCTGGAGTGACTCCAAGATCTGCAAGTACTTTAGCTATTCCTCTAGCATCCACTCCGCAGTTTGGTGCCACATTTGTTTCACAGCGTCTATGTACATTCATCTTGCAAACTGCAATGAAATGTGTGGTGGGAAAAAAAAGTTTTTCAGTAAACGAAATAGACATTTATTTAAAAATATCCATTTTATTTGATTCCAATCAGATCTTCCAGGATCTAACATTTCTTTTAAAATATAATTCTCTTTCAGCAGAGAAGAATTTAGCTGAATTTGCAATGGCACGTAACACACTAACATAAAATTATGAGTCCATGTCATTATTCTTAAGACTATAACAATAAAATATTAAATTTAACAGAAAATTGAAAATAATAGTTTTCGACACGGAACCTCAAGCTCCACGCATTTGGACACACACAATGCAGTTACTCTGGTAGTGGCCTGCGTAGGCTGAGCAACACGTTAAAGTGACTGGGCTAACCTCTACTTTCAGTTACACGCATGATAACCCAGAAATAACTCCTTTTACCTTCAGTACAGTTACTCTGGATTTACACCACAGCAGTTTGGCCCATTTATCTCTCCTAGTTATATACTGAATTTTACTCACTGCCTACTTTCACTTCAGCATATCCAACAGGGTTTTTACCACCATCTCAGCCAAAAAGGTGCTTTCGAATATGTTATCCAGTGTGTTTCAGTGCCTAGCGCCATGGGGTCCTGATTCAGGACTAGGGCTCCTAGTCATTACAGTAATACAAATAATGACAATTAATTATTATTACTATTATTATTAAGACATTGATAAAAACCTTAAAGAATATGCTGAGTTCATCATGGGTCAGTGAACAGTGCTACTCCTCAGGGCACTTCTCCTGCTCCTACTGAAGTCAATGGGAGCTGCATCAGGCCCCAGGACAGTGACAAGGCAGCCTTTACAACAACAGAGAAAACGAATAAGCCTGCAAATCTCAGGCACATGTTCCAACTAGAAAAACATTTAGAGCTTTGAACTAAGCCTAATCCTGCTCCCATTGACTTCAAGGAGAGCGGAATTAGGCCTTAATCTAGCTCTTTCTAATAAACTGCTTACAGTAGTGTCTCTTCATCTGCTTTACTCAAAATTGCTATAATCCAGCATCACACTAACAAGTCAAGTATTCATATACCTGGTTTTAATTTTTATATGAGGTCAATAACATAATAAAATTATCTCCCCCTTTGGATAATTATGCTCTACACAAGATGCCCTGATTCCCTCACCCCCTTTCCCCACTAATGTCTCTGTAACTATCATGTTAGCATGTAGTTTCCTGGTTACTCAGAAAGAAAAAAAATAGTAAAGAATATGGATTTAATTAAAAATAAAGTGGATTGGATTTGTTGGGAGCCCACTGACACGTCTGAATAATTTAGCCTTCAGCGCCCCCTGGTGGAACAAGATACAGAGCATGCAAAATTACAAGTGTTGTCAGGCGCTAGATGCAAAAGATTATCTCACTTTAAAATTCAATTGGTCAAATTCCTCCCTGTATCAACAGAATTATACAAGGCAGGAATTAAGCCCAGTTTACCACACTATTTTCCTATTACGATCTTAACCAACATCTAGTCCAATACAAGTTACACTGCACAGCAATCCTGTAGAAACAGGTGGTCTATGTGCTCTGTGTATTTAGCAGCAATCCTGAGCACTGCAGAGAGAAGGTAGCTTTGAAGTTCCAGTACACCCCCTACTCACAGGAATGGAGCAGAAAGGTCTAGGAAGAAATCCTTATGTGCTTGTGTGTCTGTGATCGAAAACATAGCTGGTAGGTCAAACATTTGGCCTATGAGCCTTAACTGTGTGCCATTAAGAGCTGAACTAGCTGAAATGAAACAAAGCAGAAAATTCTGTGTGTTCTCAATATGTAAGGTTATTTAAACAGAGAGAGGAAGGGTAATAAGCAGTCTGAAACAAGATAAAAGAAGAGCATTTCTTAGGAATAAGCTTTTCATTGAGGAAGACAGCAGAGTGTGCTTAAGCAGGCAAGTTTCTGGAAAGGTGAGCATTGATGGGCACTAGTTAAAAGAAAAACAGGAAGCACTACTCTCCTACTGAGAAACAACCATTTCCGGTTGTAAATTTTAAATTTCCTGCAGGTCGTGGTGCATTTTTACAGGAAACAGTTTTATAAGAAAAGCATGAAGAGAGGAATGAAGACGCTATATGCTGAACCATTATTTATACATGAGCATTGCATGTGTACGTGTATTTACTATTCATTACATAAAAAGGAAAACACAGCCACGATGACGATGATGTGGTGGTGGTAGTGGAGGAGGAGAAGAGCCCAGAATCTAAGGAATTGAAGCTTAATTGTTATAGAATGGAAAGGAGATGGTGGATTGACTATAGTTCTGACGGGGAAATGGCAAATACCAACAAGACCCAGATGAACTGAAAAGGGTGGTCTGAATTTCCCGCCAACAGAATTAAGGTGACATAGAAACATAGGGATGGCAATAATAGGAAAATAATGGTCTTAGTCTTGCCACTACCCATCACTCAATGCTCCAGGGGAGGTTTAAGCCTCACAATGCCCCTTATCGTGAAACACTCTGCCATGGGAGAAATTTCTTCATGACTCCAGCTGGTGATCACCTCATGCCCTGAAGCATAAGGACTGGCAGCTCCCTAATAATTTAATTTTTACCCAGTGTAACTGCAGATGATATTTTTATTTGTAGACTACAACGCCTTCTATGTGTCACCCTTAGCTCCTGCTCTTTGGAAAATCAGGCAGTAAACTTAATCCTGTTTTTAAATTTACTAAGATGAGTCTGTCATTTATGGAAGATACAGTCTCTGTAATGTGAAAAAAGTTTTAAATTTCATTAGATATTAATTTTTATAAGTTTGGCATGAGCTTCAAGCCATAGTCCATTAAAAACCCACAACAGATGATTTGATTCACCATTGATCCCAAAATGCTATTACCCTGTAAGTATTTGGACAAACTTTACTTCCCCTTTCAGAACAACTAACTATCTGTCTCAGAGGAATCTAGTCCTTAAGGCTGCCTCATTACCAAATGGAAATGTACATCCTCCTTCAGCAGAAAAGAAGCCCTGCATTACCCAATGTAGCCGCCACAAGGAGATCTGAGGCCACCTCTTCCCTGCCAAATCACAAATCAGCGTGTGTCAAGGAGATTAAGGATGAGCAGCCAGTTCATTTCAGGTGCATGATCTAGCTTGGACTTGGGGTGGGAAATAGATGCACAGTCCAACGCCTGTGTTCCAAATATTGGAAAAGGACACAATCAACCCCATTCTTTCAGAATTACCATGGGAGGGAGCAGGCTAGCCTCCACATAACATGGTGCAGCCAGACATACAAAACCTTTTTTCTTTCTTTTTTCTTGGCCTGGGACTCAAGTTTGGTCTTGCATGGTAAGGCTCAGCCTTCATGAAGATATGAAAGCATAATTTCCATCCTACAGGAATAAAAATATCCAAGAAAAATTGAAGGGATCCAAACCTTCATGCTTCTGGGCATATGTCAACCTCTAACTAATCGGATTAGGAAGAAATATTCCCTGTGGGAAGGATATTCCATAGCTACCTACTGCAGGGTTTCTTGCACCTTCCTCTGAACATCTGGTGCCAGATGTTGTCAGAGGCAAGACAATGGACTAGATTCTGATCCATGATGGCAATTCCTATTGCCCTATGCTGCCACTTGCTTTTTACTATTAACTGTTCCTGCTAGAAAACAGAATGACTTAGCAATAGTCACGTATTTTCCTGTTACGACAGGCAAGCCCTTCCCAAACCAATGCACTGGCTGAGAAACATAGCAAATCTCTAAAGTAGAGGTGGTTCTCCTTACCTTTGCATTGTAAACCTTGTCTCAAGAGACCCCAGAGCAATGAACCGCAGTGGTCACAGAAGGTGGGCACTTTGTAATTATGAATGCTGAACTTGTGAGGCATGTTGACACTGAAGCGCTGGGAGCCCACGTGCTGGAAAAAGCAAAGCACCACATATTGAAATCCCCTTCGCTTCTAATTATTCGCTTTTATAGTCAATGTGAATTAGGGTCCTGCTATGTTTTGAAAAGTACAGAGGTGAAACAAGATGAACTAGGTACATGTTGGTGTAATCATCCTTTTAAATGGGTTTATTTCCCCACAGAGTGTTCCACCTCTTTCTTTTTTTTTGTTCTTGGTGTTCAAAAGATCACAGATAATTGATGGTGCAAAGACTGCAGTCTGCTTCCAAGCATTCCTTGAAATAACAACTGCACAGCTATCAGCAGAGATCTCTCCATGTGAAAGGCAAGGAAGTCGCTCCCAATTGTTTTGAGAGCAGGCATGGGAGGTGCTAGCACAGGAGAAAATTAAAGAAGTCACAATCCACTTGCTTTTTAATATGCCACTGGTCTTTGGATTGGTAAGACGAGAAAACAAGGTACTCTGAACAGGGAATCCACAGTACCATTAGCTACTGATTGAAGATCATCCATGAAAAGTTAAGGGTGCCCACTGCATAGCAAAAGATTTATTTCAATGCTTTTTCTCCCTCTTTCCTATTACCACTGGCTTCTCTCCAGTGGGCTAGCACCCCACTAAACAATGAGAGCATCGTATCAGCAGTGCATCTAAGCGTCCACTAGTCTGGAGCCTGGGAACATAAATCTGCTCAGGAATTCATATCTCCTTGTGGACACTGCTCAAAATCATTGTTAGCCAAAACACTGGTGCAGCAGGGCTACGTCATAATCCCATGAAAGAGATCATGTTCTGGAGCGAAAGCACGTCTGTTCCCCAGATCAGGGGACAGAATATTCACTGCAGAGGTTAACGTGTTGTTCTAATCTGAAACACACTGCAAAAATGGCCCTGGGGAATGCCAGCAGCTGGTGTCTCAGTGACATCCACTTAGTGTACAAGTAAAATTCAGTTAGTGTACAAGTAAAAATAAATAAATAAATAAATGGAAGATGTGGGGGGAGTGTATCCCCCACTCATAAGTGCCAGGACTGCAAAATCAGCCATTGGCAGACAGTATACTTTACAGCATCTTTTATGCTACTCCAAATTATGTGGAGGGGTGGAGGCAAATATGGCTGGCCTGGCCCATAACTGCAGAAGCACAAAGGTGGTTTAAAACCACCTCTACACACCCTTTCTATTCCCCAAGTTACAGGCTATGTCTTCACTGACAAAAATGGTTTGTCTTACCACGTAATAATCAATGCACATTAGCTGGCCTTCTGTAAAAACAGAACGGAGACAAGGCACTGCAGTTTTACTGCAAGGTAAACTAGGTGATCTCATCTAATTACCTCACATTAATACGACAAGGCCATTGGTTCCATTTAGGATTGTACAGCAAGATAACTAGCACACGTTAGGTTTCAGAGTAGCAGCCGTGTTAGTCTGTATTCGCAAAAAGAAAAGGAGTACTTGGGGCACCTTAGAGACTAACAAATTTATTTGAACATAAGCTACAGCTCACTTCATCGGATGCAACTTATGCTTATGTTCAAATAAATTTGTTAGTCTCTAAGGTGCCACAAGTACTCCTTTTCTTATCACATGTTAATTATCTCACTGTAAACACACATCTTTGGTCAGTGCAGACAAAACCATACTGTGCATTTGTTAGCTACAGCTGAGGATCTGGATCCATGTTTGGAGTGAGTTTTTTGTCTTCTTTAAAAATGTACATCCTTTGAGGTGGGAGTCCTGTGTTCTTTTATATTTAGAGCAGTGGTGAGTACTGTTGGTAGATATAAATAATAATATAATCATTTCCAAGCTTAGTAAAACAGTTTATTTCATTATCAGCAGACATCATTTGCTTAAATATCTGGTAACATATACTAGATAGATAGATAGATAATCCCTTTTATATTATGCACAACATTTCTCCACAGCTGTGAAGTAACTTAGAAAAACTATTAACTACACAGTAACTGGTATAACCTCTCCTGTGTTATTTTTTAACTATGGGCATTATTCAATGCAGAATATTACGTTTTGCCTTTCTTCCACATTTGGAAGCTCTGCATGCAGTTAGAGCAAGCCCCCTGTAAATAATTTATGTCACCTCTGGGCACTCTTTTATGTTAACATAGGATACACAAGCAGAGTCTTTATACTACTGTTAGCTAACGAATCACCCACTTTAAATGCAATTGGGAGGAAAAGGGTCTGAACCTGCTCCCACTGCATTCAATGGCAAAACTTCCATTAACTTCAATGGAAGCAGGATGGAAACAAAAAAGAGTTTTGAGATGTCAGAGAATTTTGATTTTGTCTAACACTTGCTAGCCAGGAACAGACTGCTTTACAATAATTCCCAAGTAAATGGAGCTGTTACGGTGATTTGTCATTCAAGAGTAAATGTTATACTATGTGGAAACCTGAAGGGTCCGAACAAACTCCATACCTTTTTGTTGATTAAATGGAGGAAGCGGTAGTGACATGAATAGATAAAAAGATTTCTTTTTTATCTAGAGCATTTATTTTATAAATATTTACCTCGTCATGAGTTTCCTGTTTCTTTAAACCAGCACACTTAGTTATTATAAGCTCATGGCATCTCTTGTGGACTACACAAGTGCAAACTGTAAACAAAAAGGGGATGAAAGGATGAGTTTTCATGAAGACAGTTTTTAAAGTAAAAGCTTGAAGTCAAAAGGCTAAAACACTGGATCCCTTTCCCTGGGATATGAAAGACATAGGCTAAAAAAGCCCAGATCCTCAAATTGTTGTTGGGAACATTGTTGTAGTCATGTTGGTCCCAGTATTTGAGAGGCACAAGGTGAGTGAGATAATATCTTTTATTGGACCCACTTGTATTGGCACTGCCGCTGGAACATTTTTAGTAGTTGGCGTGCTGAAAGCCAGCCCGCTTACCCCTGACCACCACCACCACCCCCGAGGTGAGGCCGGGAATAAAGCTCTGGGTGCGGGGTAGCAGCCGGGCGCCTGGGCGCGTGGGGCCGGCAGCCAGGGGCGACAGTGGGGAGCCCATGGATGCTGCAGCACCCCTTGCACCCATAGTTCCCGCACCTATGTCTATTGGTGAAAGAGACAAGCTTTCGAGCTATATAGAGTTCATCTGCAGATCTGGGTTGACTTGAAGATCTCAGTGTAGGCTGAAAGCTTGTCTCTTTCACCAGTAGCACTTGGTCCAATAAAAGATATTACATCACTGGTCTTGTCTCTAATGGATCCATCAGTGTAACTTAGGGAGCCTAAATACCTTTGAGGATCTGAGCCAAAGTGACTTGTGATTTTGGGTGTACAATTTAAAACACCTTAAAGGGTCTGACTTTCAGAAGGTGTATTCTTTACACTTTCTGAAGATCAGGGCCCTTTAAGGGACTCTCAGGATGGGCAACCAAAATCCAAGGCACCCAGAATTACAAACCATCTTTAACACTCTCTGCCATAGCTTATTTCTGTCACTGGATAGCAGCTTATATAAAAAAAAACCTCATTATTTGTTTAGCACAGTCAATGGGATCAGCACTATATAAGACATGAAGATAAAAACAGCCCCTGCGTAAAGAGCTTTCATGCTAAAAGAAACACAAAGGCACATGGGATTCACTGTAAAATCAGAAAAAGGAAGAAGTTAAGTTATTTATTTATTATTACTAATAAGAATAAATGAAGATTTCCCATTGTTTCAGCAGGCAAAAATGCTTTGTCAAGAACCGGGGTCAGTTACATTTGAAAAAAAATGAACAGACACAGTAGACAAATATCTGCAGATACAGCAGATGGGATAACAATTATAAGGTTATCAATCCATTGTTCTCCAGATGATGAAAAATTGTCCTCCATGAAAGAAAGAGTGGCTATTCTGATCCTGGCTACTTTTGATAACAAGACACTGAACTAGATGGACTACTGGTGTATTCCATTATAGCAATTCTTATTTTCATTTGTAAAAAAGTGTCTTAAAGTTTTTGTTACAATGAGAAAAACTAATCTTTTCAACTCTCTCATAACTGAAAAATAACAGGTGCCAGAGTGGTAGCCATGTTAGTCTGTATCAGCAAAAAGAACGAGGAGTACTTGTGGCACCTTAGAGACTAACAAATTTATTCGAGCATAAGCTTTCGTGGGCTAAAACCCACTTCATCAGATGCATGCAATGGAAAATACAGTAGGAAGATAGATATAAAAACATTTGTAGTGATAATCAGGATGGCCCATTTCAAACAGTTTACAAGAAGGTGTAAGTAACAGTAGGGGAAACTATTTTCCCATGCTAAGTTTCCCCCTACTGTTACTCACACCTTCTTGTCAACTGTTTGAAATCGGCCATCCTGATTACCACTACAAAAGTTTTTTTTCTCCTGCTGATAATAGCCCACCTTAATTGATTAGTCTTGTTAGAGTTGATATGGCAACCCCCATTTTTTCATGTTCTCTGTATATATATTTATCTTCCTACTGTATTTTCCACTGCATGCATCTGATGAAGTGGGCTTTAGCCCACGAAAGCTTATGCTCAGATAAATTTGTTAGTCTCTAAGGTGCCACAAGTACTCCTCGTTCTTTTTGAAAAATAACAATGCAGCTTGCTCAAACTTTCCAAAAATACCATCTTTGGTAGAGACCGAAGCAGGAAAAATTTCATCCCCCAACTGTTTTGAAAAGTTATGAGCATAGGAAATTAGAGGTAAAAATGGAAACACTTACTCAATCTTAACTGTAACATTTGCTACCAGTGACATCTATAATTATCTAATCTAATTAATTACAGTATTTTGCCATTAGCACCTCTCATCCAAGGTTCACAAATGCTTAACAGCATGGGATAAAGCTTCCACTTTTGCAAGATCAAAAAAGTGAGAAACGGAGAGGCCAACATTTGCAGAAGTGTCCACTGTGACAATATGGGAAATCTGTCTACGTACAGCTTTTGAATTCTGCTTGCTATTGGAGGCTCTCTATGTGTATCTGTGTCAGACTGCAATCTCCATTTTGAACATGGGGATTGTTTGTCTTTTCTGATGTCTTTTGCCTCCACACTGAGCTAAAACCCACAGGAGGTGACAGGAGAAATTTATGCACCTGGCATAGAGCTAACAATGGAAGGTCGTTAAACCTTGATGGTTGTCCATTCAAATGGAGCACCTTTGGAGAAAGAGAAGCCTGCTGCCTAGGACAAACCAATTTTTCAAGTCTGAACTCCAAGGGGGAGGTAATTAAGGAATGGATCACCTGATAAGGCTGATCAGGAGATCACATGACAAAGTGGACTGGAGGTTGTAAAAGAAAGGGTCTCTCACCAACCATTTTAGAGACAGAGAGAGAGAGAAACTCCATATTCCAGAGGAGAAACCACATGCAGGAGGGCAGGGGAAGAGGAAGGATCCTGGACTCCTTAAAAGATTCTGATCTAAGCCCAAAGAATGCTCAAGAGTGGTGAGGAAACAGGGGTAGGAAAATGTGTACAGATATTTTATTGTTTGGTCTAACTCTGTATATCTCTTGTGCTATCTAAAGTCAAGAGTAATTATATTAGAAACCTTACAAAGTCTGTGTTTTATGTATTTCAACTATCACATGTTCCTGGAGAGGTAAATGGCAAACCAGAGTGTTCACAAGGTTGGAGCTCCAGGAAAGTGATCAGCACTGAGCCTGGGAGCCTAGGACAGCTGGGCCATAAGGTTCAACTTAGTCAATACTAAGGAAATGTGCCAAGGATACCAAAGAAAGACATGGTGGCTGGAGCCTACCCAGACTCAGAGTAGCTTAAAAGTACATAGGCCCAGTGGGAAGGACCCAAACACTGCAGCCCACTCAGTGTCCAACAGAGGGAGCTTTACCAGGGCTGCAACATCCACTAATTTTGGATGGCCAGTGTGAGAGGTCTGATTTTCAGAGATGCTAAATATACACTGCTCCTACTCACTTCAGCTGAACTAACCCTAGCTAATGGACACTTTTGAAAATCTGTCTAAGTGACTTGCTCTGAGG
The DNA here is from genome assembly GCF_965152275.1 of Natator depressus. Lineage (NCBI taxonomy): Eukaryota > Metazoa > Chordata > Testudines > Cheloniidae > Natator > Natator depressus. The sequence continues at coordinate 175,892,528 of NC_134236.1, read as the reverse complement.
CACAAGTCAGTGACTGATTCTGTTATTAAACCTTCATATTCTAATTCATAGTCTTGAGCTCCAACCTTGCTCTTATATATATATGTACTATGTCTGATGAGTAGTGCATAACCCTGCTTATTTATACATAACAGCAATAATATATTAGTATCTATTCTAGTTTCTCTCTGTAGATTCTCTCTTACCTTGACATTGGTATCCCTGTTTTCCTATTACACCCCTGTAGATAAGAACATACATAAAGTATTTTAGAAAATGTAAAATACATAGATAAAAAAGTCACACTATGCTGTTTTCTTCTTCTATTGGCCAGGTTCATGATTCAATCAAACATTTTCCTGTAACCCACAGCCTGCATGCTTCATCATTGAACTAGTTTTCAGAAAAATGTGAGAGAAAGGTACATCATATGACTGGGGGAGGGGGGGCATGCACCATCTGGATCATATACTTTGTGCATTCCTACTTATGGACAGTTCTCTGTCTACTAAACATATGGAGTCCTAATAAACTGAAACTTGCTTTTGCTGATATTTCTCTTCCGTTTCTAAAATGTTGCTTAATTAGAATTTCTCTTTCCCTGCCCAAAATCAACAGTGTATACAAAATGTATATGTTGTCTGTCTTTTATAATGCTGTATTTATTCTGCAGCTACTTTTGGCATAACTAGACTTATTTAAACCTAAACCCATGACGTGCACAGTGTGAAAACAAGAAAACCTCAGGATGTCAGAATGTGGAAGGCCCTTTGTGCACCTTTTGCCTGCTGTAATTTCTCCCCAAACCATGTCAGATCTTCTCTAGCCTAGCACCCAATTCTGCTCTCCTTTCTTACATGAGTCCAAACGACTTGAGGGTATGTGACTTCACTGTGATTATGCACATGTGAAAGGCTTCAGGATCTGGCCTCTACTGATAAACTCTTTCAAATAGGGATTTTGAACCAGATTCTGCTTCTTGCTACGTTAGAGTAAATCTGGCATAGCTCTACTGAAGTCAGTGGAGTGACTCTAGATTTACACTGGAGTAGCTGAAAGCCAGATCTGTCCCCATGCCTTTTCTTTGTAAAGTAACACACATCCGTTCATACTTGTAATGCATAAAATAAATCATTTTTGAAGTGGAGCTCTTGACTTAGTGTTATGTTATGATCTTTGTTAATTCAGCCAAGCCTTTTAGGCTGAAAAGGACATTTACAATGTGGGTACCTAAAGTAACCTAAAGTGGCCTGATTGTCAAATGTGGTGTGCACCTGCATCAAGTTCACTGGGATATGTGGGTGCTCAGTGCTTCTAAAAATAGGGCCACTTTTGCCTTAATATGAATTTAGGAGCTTAACTTCAGGCATCCGAGCCAAAATTTATATTCTTAATATTAGGCTCATAAGTCTACTTTCAGGCACCTACATAGAACTGGCCTGATTTTCATTGAAGTCATTGAGAGCTGCATTGCTCTGCATCTTTGAAAATCAAACCTCTTTGATCTAGGTGTCTAAATATGTACTTACGAGCCTAACTTTGGGCACTCATTTTAAAACAAAATTGGGCCCAGGTTTGAAAATTTTGGCCAACTTCTTCAGTCCAATGGAGTTGGAAAAATCCTTGCTGATCTACTTAAAGGATACTAACAATGTGCTCAGATAAAGCTACTGAAAGTGACTAGGTTTTTCTCTCAAAGGTTGTTTGTTATATTCACTGCTGGAAGGAAGTAGCTCAGAAATGAAGAAGCAGAGTAAAGACATTTGATCGTCTGATAGGATATCTTGGGTGAAATTCTGGTTCCACTGAAGTCAACGTCAAAGCTCCCAGTGACTTAAATGGAGGTAGGATTTTGCTCTTGGAGGAGGTGACAATCCCCTTTTCTCGAATCCTCATTCTGGATGGTTTCTGCATGCCAGCTGACATTTTACATCCTGAAACACCCTGGGCTCACATCCAAAATATCTGTATTTTCTAGGGGTTTTCTTCATCAAAACTGAAGCTTTTGAAAGCTTCAGAAAAAAAAAATTGGCCATGAGGTCTTCCTTCTCATACAGAAGGCATTGAGGATGGCCATCAAAAGAGGGCGGGGTTAGGAAGGCACACAGCCAAATTCAGATTCACAGTGATTCCACTGACTTTACCGAAATTACTCTGGATTTCTGCCCAAGTACCTAAGATCAGAATCTAGCTCACACTGCTTTAAATGGTGATTATTAACTGAAAAATTTATTCGTTTAAATTTTTAAACAAGTCACACCACAGCTCTCTTTACTCTTGTGAAGCCTAGCTCTGCAGTGACACTTACAGTTGTGAAATATGAGGCTAGCCAATACTGTAGTGAGTTACAGGAATCAGATCCATTTTAGATATTAGGCCAGACAGGACTGAGCTCTGTAATCTAGAGAAAATCCCAAATTTTATCATTCACAATGGAAGTTTTTGACAGGTTTATGTTATTGTTTGCAAAAACTGATGATGAATGAACGTTAAAGAGGAAAAGAACTAAACTGCTGTACTGCTCTGTGACAGATATGGCAATTTCCTGCAATATCTTTGGGTGATCTCACTGTGTTACGTTTGTGTGTCATTGTGGGCCCATGGAGGAGGGTGATCAAAGCCCTCCAGGAACTAAGAACAGTGAGGGGGCGGGGGGAAGAGGAGAGAGCTATTAGGCAAATTCACGCAGCTTGTAACACTTCCAGGGAGGTACCACCACCTGGACAGGCTCACATATACCAGTACAAACTGGATTCTCTAGAGACCAACAGACAAAGAAAGGACTTTGGGATAAACAGCCTCAGTTTAAACTGACTCAGGGCCTTCTTTCTGATCCAGCAAATGGAGAGAACCTTCAGTCCATGGGAAGGGTTGGAAGGACTGACACCTGCCAAGCCTGAGGCTGGAGTTGGGGTGACCTCTGGTAAGCTTTTTAGCATGTGTGTAGATTTTTATTGTTTTTAATACATTTTCTCTGTAATGCTTTCACCTTAAGAACAGATGTGTTTGCTTAGACAGAGCTGTGTGGTAACTTACAACTATAGGCAATTACACCGTTTATATCTTTCACAGAATATGTGAAGTGCAAATGCTGGCCTAGTTAAGCAGTCTGTCTTGCTCGGAATAACACAGTATAGGCAGGGAACTGTGCAGCCTAAAAAAACCCTGGTCAGGAGGAAGAGAGATGAGGGTCTCCATCCGAGAGAGAGGTGACAGCTAAGGACCTGGGAGCTTAGAGTGGGTGCCCTTTCTGGACTGTGGAGGGGGTCATACAGGTGGAGTTCCCCTGGCCTGTGACACGCTCTACTCCTTTCGGACTGCTGCAAGACATAATGGAACCTCAACAGTTCAATCCAAAACAGCATGACATTTGCAACAACAATAACAAAAAAGCCATATGTTGGTTATACCATATAAAGTCTCGGCAGTGCGAACAGTATGTTGGTTGTCTAAGGTAGGTGGCCATAAACTTGTGTCCATTGACTTGATGAACTCTGCGTCGTACAGCACCCTGCCGCTTTCTCGGACGCATCCGCTCTCTGAACACACGTTCTTCATTGTCTTTGGGTGCTGAAAAGAAAAAGCACAGGGGGGGAAATGATAAGCACAGAATCATCCCAGACACACATTCTGAGAACCAGACATGCAAGGGAAAAATCAAAACCAAAGTCTTAAAAAAGCCCTGTGTCTGTAGCAGTGCAAGGAAACTCGCTTCCACAAAACTTGGTCCAGGCTCTACCACAGGCAAAGCAGGGAGTTATGTTTATTTTTCTCATTTAGGGCCTAACATTAATGGGACACACCTTTTACTGACGTCAGTGGGAGCTGCAGGTTCTAAGCACCTCTTATAATCTAACCCTTTCACTATAAACTCCATTGGGTTGGGTATGAAGTTTTCTTCTGAACTTTGTATAGCTCTAAGCACACTGAAAAGGAGTACTTGTGGCACCTTAGAGACTAACAAATTTATCTGAGCATAAGCATCCGATGAAGTGAGCTGTAGCTCACGAAAGCTTACGCTCAAATAAATTTGTTAGTCTCTAAGGTGCCACAAGTCCTCCTGTTCTTTTTGCGAACACAGACTAACATGGCTGTTACTCTGAAACCTGTCTCTAAGCACACTGCAACTACTTAAACAATAAACACTGCAATTCTCCAAAGTCCTCAGATATCTCAATTCCCACTGCCTTCAATAAGAACAGAGAGTGCTGCTCAATACCCCAAACTTTGGGAGAGTTTAAATGCAGAATAAAATTGTCCCAGCTGGTCTTTTTCTCTGAAACAGGCAGGACAAAAATTCCATATCCAAACACCTGGAACTTTGGGGACGTTCCGATTAGGACCTGAACTTTGTGGTTCTAGCTCTCCTCTAACAATAATGCATTCCTATTAATTGTATATATTCTTGAGGAAAGGGAGGAAGTCTCATTAACTAATGTCCGTACAATTGCAAGCAAGTGGGAGCTTTTGCAAATGGGGGAGATGAAAGTTCAAATTATTGCTTCAGATTCAAAACACTTAGAAAGACCCTCCAGGACACCAGGGGCTGTTTTTCAGAGTTCGATTGGAGGTTTATGCACAATTCCCATGAACAAATAAACCTTTCTATACACTGTTTTGAAAACATAGCCGTGTGTCTCCTCCAGAAGTTGCTGTATCTGTCAGACAATTGTTCTGGATGAATTAGCAGCAAAGAATACCTGTGTTGTGATGTCCCATTATTTATTGTAAAGGTTAGGATACAGCAGGTGACTTAAATAAATCATACCACATTAATTTGAATGGATATGTGCCCATTTATCTCTTCCCTCACAACAATCAAGCCCAGCATTCAGAGGTGCACCTACTGAGCCACACTTTAGGCAGAGGTTTACTGTGGAATTTGCAGGGTTTATGACCAATACTTGATCCACCCCCCATCATTCCTGCTGAAGGTAGAAGATGAGCAGATCAGCAAAGAGAAACTTCAAGTAACAGCAGAAAAAACTATCTCAGTTCCCAGTAGATAAATATCCATGTCCCCACAAACCACTCCTTCAATCCATGCTAATTAGCACCCCCTATTGACACACTCAGCAGAGAGCCCAAGGACTAGCAATCTCTTTCTATCTATACTCACTGGCTCTAAATAAGGTACTTTTAAAGCACTCCTCACCTTGGTATCTGCAAGACAATACCTTTGTTTCCACACACAACATAAACCACTTTTATTTCTTCTTTCAGTAGTGATGAATTCTCAAGAGGGCCTTCTCTACTAAACTGAGAGCTAAAAAAAACCTTTAGCCAAATTTAACCAATGGCACTACTGCATTCTACAAAACTGGTTACCACCAAGTTCTTTTAGATGCCCAGATAGACACAAGAGCGTATATCCAAAACAGGGATTTAGGTGCCTTACTGCCACTTTAGGGGTCTAAGATCCTCAACCCCTGCTCAACTGCTGTCTAATCCTGAAGGCGCCTAAATTCCCTAGGCACCTAAACTTCCACCAGTAGGCATGCACAAAGCCAACTAAAGTCCTGACACCACCTAGCCACTCGACATCCTAGCTCATGCCTAAGCCCCTGCTGGATTCTCAAACTAGGCATTCCCCTGCCTATCTTGCCTGTGGAGCCTGATCCAGGAGATATGCTCTGAGCACTCCTAACCTGCACAAAAGACAGCCAAGTGTGAGCAGGCCTCGAATTTTTGTGGCTGGCAGGTGCATCCTGATTACCCAATAGCCCAAAGATTAAAGCACTCACCTGGGATGTCCAAGAGCCAGGTCTGAATCCCCACGCTGCCTGGTTTGGAACAGGGTCTTGAACCCAGGAGGACCCCCACCTCCAAGGAGAGTGCTCTAATCTGTAGGCTATCACATATCCTGGGGAGGGGCTCTCTCAATCTCTTCTGCTGAAACTTTTCTACTTTGCATAAATAATTAAATACTCATTGGGTCAGAGCGAGATAGAATCTACAACCAACTGGTTAGGGCACTCCCCCAGGACGTATAAGAGTCAGATTCAAATCCCTGGTCCAATGAATATGTAATTACACAAAGTGGAACAGTGTCAACAGAGAAATTGGGTATTATGGGGGGGGGGGTCTCTCAGTCATCTGATGGTCAAAGTATTCACCTGGGATATGGAAGTCCCAACTTCAAGTCTCTACTCCAAATCAGGCAGAGCAAGGATTTGAAAACAGGTCTCCCATACCCCAAGTGAGTACCCTGAGCCATTGGCTATAATGAGGAGTGTGGTCTATTTTTTTATGATAAAGGGATGACCAGATTTAGGCCCCTAACTCCAGGAGAGGGTTCACAGCTGTTAATCCCAAGCAGAGAGAGGTGCCTCCCTCCCCAGCCCAGAGTTAAGTGCCTAAATAGCTTTAAGCAGACCCCAATCCCACTCTTCTGCATTTCACTCCTCAGAAGCTTAGGCAGCTCCTCCTTAGTTTGCTGGCTTCTGTGAATCCCATTCTTAGGTGCTTAACTCTCCCCATCCATTGCATAGGGAGCCTGATCACAGAGGTGACAAATAACTGGTGATAGTTGGGGGGCATGTGATCACCCCATGTGTTCACTCTACGGGTGGAGCAGGCGCATTCCCACCCATTTGCCCTAGTCTCCCCCTTACTCTCTAGTGCCCAACGAGGCCCTGCGCACTCTCCCCCACCTCTGCTCCGCCTGATGTCTCCACTCCCAGCTGGCCACACAGCGGCTCACATGCCACACCCCTAACCCTGCCCCAGTGCCAACCGCACGCTGCATCAAGCAGAGAAATTGTGACCAAATTTAGGAGAGCGCTGACGTTGCAAAAGCCCGCCATGTGCCTCTGGGTGACCTTTCCGTGCATGCGCTGCCGGCCCCTGCCTGTAGGTGCTTCCCCTCTCCCTGTGAGGCAAGGCAGGCAGAGGCTGGAGCAGCTGGTGAGGGGCTCCTCATAGCAAGTGACAGCATTTGCCACTAAGAACAAGGAGCGAGCCCAGCTCTTGGAGCTTGGAGGTTGCCAGACTTGGGATAAGTTGAAGAGTGGGGCTCGACGTTGAGGCCCGAGCCACCTGGAGTTGTCACTCACCTCTCCCCGCCAAACGTTCTGTCGCGCCTCACAGTTTGAAAACTTCTGAATAGACGCTGTTGCTAAATGGAAGGCAGAAATCTGCGGGGGGGGCACGTGACCCACCTGCCCCCCTTCCCCCCCCCCCCATACGCATTGCCTCTGCCTGAGCACCTAACTTGGGGCTTAGGATTCCACCAGACAACGGGGCACCTACAAATTAGTTGTTACAACATTGAGCACTGCAACACTTAAGTCCCTTTGTGGATCTAGCCCAAACTGAGCACTGATGACCCAGGCTTGATTGTTAGTTGTCATGAGCAGTCAGCATTAGAGGAATGTGTATGAATCAGACTACAGAGTCATAGTCTAGTGTCAAACAATATTTCCAGTGAGAAGCACTTGATACTTGACATTCCTTCAGTTTCAGCACTATGTCTTTTAATATTATGCTGAAGAAGCACATGTACTTTGGTCCATCATATATTTCTGTCCACTTTTTTTTTTAATATGGGTTCTACTCCAGTCTATGTTATGAAAACAATTGTACAAAAGGAATGAAAAAAAATCAGAGAACAAATGCAGTCCGTTTTAGACTTCATTTTTTAACCAATTGCTCAGAAGTCGTCATTACTACTGAAAGCTGTAAATGTGAAAACTACTTACTTAGAATCATAGAAGATTAGGGTTGGAAGAGACCTCAGGAGGTCATCTAGTCCAATCCCCTGCTCAACCCCAACTAAATCATCCCAGCCAGGGGTTTGTCAAGCTGGGCCTTAAAAACCAATAAGGATGGAGATTCCACCACCTCCCTAGGTAACTCAGTCCAGTGCTTCACCACCCTTCTAGTGAAATAGTTTTTCCTAATATCCAACCTAGATCTCCCCCACTGCAACTTGAGACCATTGCTCCTTGTTCTGTCATCTGCCACCACTGAGAACAGCCCAGCTCCATCCTCTTTGGAACCCCCTTCAAGTAGTTGAAGGCTGCTATCAAATCCCCCCTCACTCTTCTCTTCTGCAGACTAAATAAGCCCAGTTCCCTCAGCCTCTCCTCATAAGTCATGTGCCCCAGCCCCCTAATCATTTTCATTGCCCTCTGCTGGACTCTCTCCGATTTGTCCACATCCTTTCTGTAGTGGAAGGCCCAAAACTGCATGCAACACTCCAGATGTAGCCTCACCTGTGCTGTATAAAGTGGAATAATCACTTCCCTCGATCTGCAGGCAATGCTCCTAGTAATGCAGCCCAATATGCCGTTAGCCTTCTTGGCAACAAGGGCACATTGTTGACTCATATCCAGCTTCTTGTCCACTGTAATCCCCAGGTCCTTTTCTGCAGAACTGCTGCTTAGCCAATTGGTCCTGCCCATCAGTTCCCTGAGGGAGTCAAAGTCTGCTTTTCTGAAGTACAGGGTCCGTATTCTGCTGCTCTCCTTTCTTCCTTTTGTCAGGATCATGAATTCGACCATCTCATGGTCACTGCTGCCCAGGTTGCCACCCACTTCTACTCCCCTGACCAATTCTTCCGTGTTTGTGAGCAGCAGGTCAAGAGGAGCACGGCCCCTACTTGGTTCCTCTAGCACTTGCACTAGGAAGTTGTCCCCAACACGCTCCAAAAACTTCCTAGATTATCTATGCACTGTTGTATTGCTCTGCCAGCAGATGTCAGGGTGATTGAAGTCCCCCAGTAGAACCAGGGCCTGTGATCTGGAAACTTCTGTTAGTTGTCCAAAGAAAGCCTCATTTACCTCATCCTCCTGGTCTGGTTGTCTATAGCAGATGCCCATCACAACATCACCCTTGTTGCTCTCACCTCTAAACTTAACCCAAAGACTCTCAAGAGGCTTTTCTCCAGATTCATACTGGAGCTCTGAACAATCATACATACAGTGCAACTCCTCCACCTTTTCTCCCCCGCCTGTCCTTCCTGAACAGTTTATACCCATCCATGACAGTGTTCCAGTCATGTGAGTTACCCCACCAAGTCTCTGTTATTCCAATCACATCACAGTTCCTTGACTGTGCCGGGACTTCCAATTATTCCTGATTGTTTCCCAGACTTCTTGCATTCGTGTACAGGCACCTAAGATAACTAGCCGATTGCCCTACTTTCTCAGTATGAATCAGGAGGCTTCCCATCCTGTACCCTCCTCCTTGTGTTTCGTCCCAGCATCCCACTTCCCCACTTACTTCAGTGCTTAGGTCTCCATCCCCCGGCGAACCTAGTTTAAAACCCTCCTCACTAGGTTAGCAAGCCTGCCTGTGAAGATGCTCTTCCCTCTCTCCATTAGGTGGATCCCATCTCTTCCTAGCAATCCTTCTTCCTGGAACAACATCCCATGGTCGAAAAATCCAAAGATTTCTTTCCGACACCACCTGCACAACCACGCATTTACCTCCACAATTCGATGGTCTCTACCTGGGCCTTTTCGTTCAACAGAAAGGATGGACGAGAACACAACTTGCACCTCAAAGTCCTTTATCCTTCTTCCCAGAGCCATGCAGTCTGCAGTGACCAGCTCAAGGTCATTCTTGGCAGCATCACTAGTGCTCACATGGAGAAGTAGGAAGGGGTAGCAGTCTGAGAGCTTGATCAGTCTCAGCAAACACTCCTTCACATCCTGAATTTTAGCTCCAGGCAAGCAGCACACTTCTCGAGTTTCCCGGTCTGGGTGGCAGATGGATGATTCCATCTTCCTTAGGAGGGAATCCCTGACCACCACCAACCATTTCCTCCTCTTTGGAGTGGTGCTCATGGAACCCCCATCCCTAGGACAATGCATCTCCCATGCCTTCTGGTCGATGGGGTCGCCTTCTGATCCGTTTCCTCAGATGACTGTTCCAAACCATTCTCCACTGTAGTACTTGTTCAGAGAGCCTGAAAACGGTTTCTTACCTCTATCTGCATTAGGGGGTACATGGGTTCTCCTCTTTCTTCCTTTGGAGGTCATATGCTGACAATTTTCTTCTCCACTCTGCACTGCCCTCTCTGATCCTTCACCATGCTGTACCTGCAGTACCAAACACTGACTTCTATCCATTGAAACTGTTTGAAACTGTTTTCACACATTACTAGCCCTTTATCAATCAGTTTGTTTTGAAAAAAAGAGGTTTAGAAACTTGAAAATAAGTAAGAGAGAGTATGTGTGTGCGGGAGCATTAATTAGTTCCCATAAAGGTACTTTTTAAAGGATACAGACTATACATCTGGATCTGCACACTACAGGATTTGCTAATAGATATGTCCATAGCACAGCCATTTTAATTGTGTTTTAAACACCAAAGAAGCCAACTCTTCATTATATACTAACATCCTGCAAACATTTCATGTTCATTTTAACAAGACACAAGCATCTGTTGGCTGGCCTATATGACATTAGTTTAGTGGTCTCTTTCTGTTCCCAAAAGACAAGCATCCACGCTCCCCGCAAACCATCCCTTCGATCTGGGCTAATTAGCATCCTTCGTGCAGAGGAAAAGTGTTGGATCAATCAGTCAGAAATCCCAGAATTCGGGCAATTTTTGCAGCAGTCCCTCTGTGCTACTCAGTGCCTTGGAGAAATGGCAGGAAACCAAATGTTTGGATATGAAATGTTGCAGTATGTAATGCAATCATACTCTTCAGGAGTCATGCTGCCATTGGTCCCTTAGCCACACCTGCACACTACACTGCTCTGAGGACTTGGAGAAGGCACAAAGCCTGAACAGGAGAAAGGTAATTTTGCAACAGTATTAATCTTTCAACGTTTCACAAAAAATATTTGCTTGCAAGTAAGAAACTAGATGTTCTGATTGGACATAGTTCATCCATGATACAGCATTTGATCTTCAGTACAGTCCTGACTTCTCTGCCCCTTGGTGTCTTCAATTCAACATCTTCTTGTGGTTAAGGCCACAAACACTTTACAAGGTATAATGTCACCTACAGTTTTTACATTTTGGTCACTCTAACAGAAATACCAGGAAAATATTTTTAAGTCAAAAATTGTTTAAAACTGTAGTCTAATAAGTTGTACTTTCAGACCTCTTACATAAAGATTCTTCTTTATTAGAATCACATGTTTCACTTATGATAGCCACAGGATGGTCAGAAATAGTAAAGAATAATTAAAATAACAAAACTGTTTCTCTTGTAAAAGAAAGCACATACTTTAGCAATGCTAATATTAGATTGTGTGGATTTATTTGGGTTTTTCTGGTAATATTTACTTCTGTTATGCAACAGGTGAGGTACTAGCCTTTTGTCACCAGAGATCAAGATTACAGGTCTGATCAAGTCACAAGTGAAAACTGAATTCAGTAGTCAGTCGGTCACATCCTTGTCACAAGTGAACAGTTGTCCACGCTTACACTCACCATGTCATATCACTGGACAAATAGCTACTTCTCAAAAGAATGCTATTAAAAATAATACTACCACCAAAACGATAGTATTCCACAGTACTCACCTACAACACTGTTGTGTCACTATTGTAACATGATGGTTTGGACCACTGCCACAGATTAATGTAGTAGCTTTATTAGGTGGCTCAGGACTGGACAAGCAGGTTTGTGGACAGAGCTATGTTTGGAAGGAACCTGTGGCACCTGCTGGTTCATGCCCAGCTTTGTGTGCCCCTCATTCCCATGAACAATAAATTCCCCTCTTCAATTTAAATAAAACAAGACACAATGCTTGAGCTATCCCCTAGTGAACGTCTTCACTAATGCTGTCCATTTGGCTATCCCAGATGTTTACTTAGAAAAAACAAAAGCCATAAAGCCCCCCTACTTTTATCCGCTGGTGGTTCAGAGATGACCAGAAAATGCTCGGAGAGTATCAGAAAGAGCCTTGTGTGTATGGCACAACCAGCCAACACTCTCAAGATTTTCTTTGGAAAGTATTAGCTTTACATGTGAAATGAAAACATAATGCAGCTGTAGTTTATTATAAGGGCAGATAACAATGTGGCTATTTCCACAATGATTTCATACATGCCACAAGAATATAAATATGAAAGTGTTTTTATAGACACACCACCCCATGAGTAGTAATTTGGAAGTAGCAGTTGTACTAGTCATACAGTTCAATATATATAATATTTGCCCATTTCAACTCCATGAATTAAAAAAAAAGTCTGGGGAATTACTAGATCCCTAAAATAATATTCTGGAGATACTTTCCTCTGATAGACAGTTTGAGAACCATTTTTAAATAAGATTTATAGAAACAAAATCCTAGAATGGGATAGGTCTAGAAGAAACCTCTGAGATACAGTATCTAGTCCAGCCCAATTCATTATATTTCCATACTTAGTAGAGGAGTTCAAGTTAAGATTAGATGAGTTTGCCATAACTATTTTATTAAGCAAATGGTTACAGTGTCCAAAGTAAATAGTTCTTTCCCCTCCCTTACGTTATTTTACTTAGATATTCATACACAGTAATCATTCCTTCATTAAAAGCAGTTTCTTTTAGGCAAAATAAATTCAGTTCTCTTAAGCTTTCCTAAGAAATTCTAAAGACCCATTATTATTTTGGTTGCCTCTTTGCCTTTTATATTTGGAGGGAGCATAATCCTTCATGGTATTATTTTCAAGAGAAGGCACCAGAAATGTGCATGATAATTTAATGATTCTTGGAGCGGGGATGTCTCTGCAGCATGTGTTGCATGCAGTTTTGTTGTAGCTGTGTTAGTCCCAGGATATTAGAGAGACAAACTTGTCTCTCTTATCAATAGAAATATTATCTCAACCACCCTGTCCCTCTAATACAGCATATTGCATTTAGACTGCCTGTGTGCCTCAGCAAACCAAAAACTTAAGCATGTGCTATGTCTTTGAAAGACTGGGACCATAGCAAGGTGTCTCTGTTTAACATTGTGCACAAATCCAGAAAATGTAATGCACATTATATAACATTATGGAAAGGGACTCTGTAAAAGAGAAGTTAAAGCCAAAATGTTCACAAGTGTCCATTAAGTTGGGGTGCCTCAACTTTTGGATGTCCAACTTGAGACACCCAGGGACTGTTTTTCAAAGGCGCTGAGCACCTACAGAGATTCCAGCTGAAGCCAATGAGAGCTCAGTATTCTCAAAAATCAGACCCTAGATATCTGAAGCTGGGCACCCAATAATTGAGGCACTCAAAATTAATGGACAGTTTGAACATTTTGGCCTAAGTGACTTGTCCAAAGTCACAAGAAACCCTATGGCAGATCCATAAAAAAAAAAGAATTCAGGTGTCCAGACTTCTAGTCTTGCACTGTAGGCACAAGAACTGACTTTCACTTTTAGCCTCCAGGCTTTCATTTACTATTAACTTACATTAAAAAGCCTCAAACTATAACTTTACTATAACACTATGTATAAAGTTTTTAATGAGTTTTTGTTTATTTGCCCGAGAAAGATCAGATGGCTTCATTCCAGATTTCCAGTAGCAAAAGAGTTGTAATGGTGATGTCCTGGTTTGAGTGCTTTCTAGCTGAGAGACCGCGTGTACCATCAATAAAGTTGTAACAAGCTGGACGGCTCTCACTAGCAATACCTAGACTTGACTGACAAGTGCTGGAGACAAGGGGATATCACTGCCTGACCTTTTACTTCTGAATTCACTCCCAACCATGGCTCTGAAAGACCTTGAATCCTACTGAACTTCGGGGAATGGTGCAAAGCAATGTATTTTTCGAGGTTTCTTCCAGATGAGAGTGATTGTGTGTTACGTGTGTGGGGCGAGTCTATTTATGTTCTTTGTGTTATGTTAGATGTTCCTAGACACCAATTGTTAGAGGCACTTTTTGGAACTTAAAAAAATAATTACTTTGAAGTCTTTAAAGAGGGCTGAGATATAGGATAGGAATCCTGCTTGTTAAATGACAAAAATTAAAACACGTTATGTTTCATTTTATAATGAAATGATCAATTTTTAATGTAAACTGAAATGGGGCAGCATGCAGTGTAAGACCACTGACTGCAACAGGTGGCACTCACCTTAGGTAGCAAAATGTGACATTGCCATCATCGAACTTCATTACTGCAAGTATTCAAGGCACTTCCTATGGTAAATACAAAGGACTAGGAGAGAATACTGAAGATACCAAGGTGTGTCAGGTAAAACTGGCAAGTTTTTCAGTACCACCATTCTGTATCCAAATGCGGAGTTCTCAAAAAGAACTTCCCTGCACCTAGACTACATTGCTGGTGACTGGGACCTGCAAAAATTCACACAAAAGTTTCCTTTAAATTGTGACTACACTGTTAAAGCAAAAACTACACTGATCCCCATTGTTACATTGGTCACACTTTATATTAAGGGTCCATTTATAAAGGATGTATAAAAATGTTTTAAATATAATACAAACATGAGCAGTATGTGATATAGATAGTTATACACACATCAGCTGATGCATATATGGATGTAGGCTATGGCAGTAAGCAAACTACTGATCTGCTGTATTCTAACAATTGAATAAGCATTTATTAAAATACCTATTAATCATTTATTAACCCTTTTTAGTCTACTGTATTTATAACTGGCATTTTAATAGAAGGGGTGACCACTGCATTTTATCATAGTGAAGCATTCTTCCAGGCTCAGAAAACAAGCAAATTGTTGCCATGGGATATTTAAATACTGCAGATTTTGATCGATATGCATTTATTAATCTAATAATAATTTGCACTAATGTAGCGCCCTCAGTTTCAGGATATCAAAGCACTTTACAAACATGAATGAAACTAACCATACCATACCTTGCTTAGGTAGGCATATATTGTTATCCTTTTACAGATGAGGAAGGAAATTGAAGTGACAGATGGAATGACGTGAAAAAATCACACTGCAAATCTGTGGCAGAGCCAGGAACAGTATCTTGGGTTCCTTAAATCACAGGAGTGAGTGTAACCAGAAGATTATCATATGTTAAAATTATGCTCTGAGAATTCTCTGGAGCTCCAATAGCTTAATGTCTTTACAGGCACAGAGAGCCACAAGAAAGAGCAGAAATATTGGTACTGTGACCAGGCCACACAGAAACAGTAACAGAATTTTGCCCTTTAAGGTGCTATTTTCTAAAAGAAATTGTGCATACATTCCAGATACTCTTTTCTTTGTCAAGCTTTCTTGGGGTTCATTAACTTAAGCAACAAGTAAATTTCATAAATCTTGACAAAGGGAAAATAATTATAAACAGTAAGGAAAGAGGTAAAATGATCCACAGAAAAACTTAATTAGATGGTACACGAAGGTCATATAAAGAATTTATATTTTCTTACAAATACAATATGTCTGCACGTAATTTCTTTAATAAATGATGAAACAGTGATTTATGTTTCCTAGATCTTGAACCTGCTCACCCATGGAAAGTAAATAGGCACTTTTTCCATGTATTTGAATGGAAGAATGATCAGATCCTTAATTAGATGTGCACTGTCACCAAAGAAAATCTAAAGATGTCGAACAGAAAAAAATAAAATGGAAGAATCATCAGTATAGGATAGAAATTTTTTCAAAAAAAGTAAGTGTCTTGACACATAATGTCCACTATTAATTAAGTAGACGCTTTCTAAATCTCCAAAAATAACTTTCACTTCAGATTGTGTAGGGCCCAAAATGTGCTAGGTGCTTTAAGTACTTGCTTGAGTTCCACCTTGAATGAGATGCATCTAAATATGCGCTTAAATCTGGTCCTTTATTGGGACCAGAGCCAATCACAGTCCATGCTCTGAAGAGTTTACAATTGAAAAAACACTCCATTCATTCACATCCACCTGGGCAGGAGAAGAAATGGGCTTCTCTCCTCTCTATGCTCATATCTGTGATCCAGGTGGCTAGCGCAAGGGAATAACAGGTGCCTTGTATTACTTTCTTTTGCTCTCTTGCATGGCTGTGCAAGCCAGGCCATAATCTAACCCAAGGTGACCAGGGCAGTGACAGGCATGTGGCTTTTTTCGTTCCAGGTTTTTTTTTTTATTTATTATTATACATATATAAAATATCCCCAACTGCCTCCTACTGGGCCATTATTCATGTCTGATCCAAACCCTATTTCCATACCCAAATTACATTATTTACTGACAATGTATTTATTAGCACCTTTAAGGTGCTGAACAGGTAACTGATAATAAGGCAGCCCTATCCTTCCAAACTAAGAAACATGGCATTATCTATAGTGTACAGAGGAGACCATAAAAACGGAAATCCCATGTGCTGCACATGGATATTGACTTGCCCGTGCCTTGACAATTTTTGCAAGAATAGGCGACTGACCTGGTGTTCTTAGATAAAATTTTCCAACCTCGCTCTTGTCCAGGGCAATAACTTGAAGCCAATAGTCAAAATTCCACACCCACAGAAATGGGATACAGCAACTGCACGGCTGCTTTGGTAATGGCTGTGGGGTAGCTCTTTTGTTGCGTACGGGCCCTGGGGACAATACTCCATCATTACTGAGGCAAACTTCCCTGTGATATAAATGGGAGAATTTCCTCAAATAGGACTCCACGATGGGCCCTTGTACCTTGTATCTTCCATCAGCCCATGTACACAACTCCTATTAACAATACCAGGGAGTTACATTTTTGCCTCAGGAGGTGAGCAAAAGACAATTTTTTAATGAAGGCTAATATTTAAAGCACAGTTTAACATTTTAAAGGAACAGACAACTAGAAATCTAGTAAATTCAAACAACAAAAACGTAAAGTTAAAAGTAGTTTCAGGTACTATCCCTGTCCCTGAGCCCCTGGCCAATTTTTGTGAAAGTTCACAAAAGCAACAGGGAAAACTGGCTAACTAGTTGACCCCAGAGCAGACACATTAAAAATGAATATATGCAAAAAGTTGTCAAATCCACAAAGAAACCAAAATAAATAAAAATAGAGAGTTTTTTTCCTCTAATCTCTTCCAGTTATAATAATTGTAGGCATTGCTTATAATAATAGTAAGTAAAACATTTCCAGGCACAAGTGTGATTTTGAAGTTAATGATGTCCCTTTAATAAAGACTTTGTCATAGAACTATCACAAAGATTCCATTGTTGTAAGAGAGTTCTGTTGCTAGAAATGCCATAGGACATTTACAGTTAAACAACAGACTCTCTGAAATATCCATTTCATATCTCAGGGTTTTTAGATAATATTTCAGCTTCCAAGACCTTTTTCTCAAGACAGAAGTTTAGAATAAGTATTTTCAGTATGAAAGAGTCAATTTCACGGAAGTGAGGAGAAGAAAAATCAATAATACAGTGTAATCATTTCAAACTCTCTACATTATCACTAAAGGCTCAGTGACATCAAATATATCACTGCACACAAAATGTCACTGTATCACTAACCGTGCACTTGAAGTGAGAGAAAAGTCTGTGTGGAATTTGTGTGTTCTTCATACAGACCAATGAGCAAGATTCTAAAACTCTTACTCGTGATGAGTAGCACCGTAGTCCACTGAACGGAATGGGTCTACTTAAGGAGTAGTATGCTACTTGGTGTGTGTGTCACATTTTGGTCCAATAGGTTTCCAAGGGAGGAAAAGCAATGCAAAGCTTTCGGCAGCATAGTGAAAAGTTGCAGTTCTTCATCTCTGTAACCGTATCACGCTGACTGAGCCTTCATCTGGTCTCATAAACTAAAGCCTCAACCCTACAAAGAGATGCGTGCAGGTGGATCCTTGAGCCAGTGCACAGCCCATTGATTTCAATGGTGCTGAAAGCATATGCATGTGTGTCTTTCTCTAAGCCTCGTATTACAGGATCGGGGGCTAAGCAGAGCGTGGCTGTAAGTACTTGGAAGGGAAACACACTGCTTTTCCAACAGGGGTCGTGGGAAGCGGTGTCAGTGATTCAGAAAGAGGCATTGGGGAGAGGAGGGATAGCTCAGGGGTTTGAGCATTGGCCTACTAAACCCAGGGTTGTTAGCTCAATCCTTGAGGGGGCCATTTAGGGATCGGGGGCAAAATTTGGGGATTGGTCCTGCTTTAAGCAGGGGGTTGGACTAGATGACCTTCTGAGGTCCCTTCCAACTCTGATATTCTATGGTTCCCTCTGAATAACAATTAAACCAGATACCTGACAGTATTATTTTAAGTGCAAGCTGTTGATGGATAAGGAAAGCTCAGGTATAGTTTGCTGTTTGATGCCAGGGCTGCAACATGGCCTTGCTGATGGAAGCCTTGCATGGTTGGAATCCTTGTACTCAGACATGGGTTTAGTTTCACAAACATGTATTTCCTCTTATGTGCAGCATACAGGTTCCTAGAAATTGCATGTGGGCTTGAGCTAGCATGCTAAAAATAGCATGGAGGCTGCAGTTCGAGCTCTCAAGCCCACTCAACCACTTAGACTTGAGCCCAAGACGCAGCCTGAACTGTAACATCCACACCGTTATTATTAGCACGCTGCCTCATGCCCATCTACCCAGTCTGGGAAGCTCGCTCCCAGTTGCAGAGTAGACATACCCTCTGAGGTGTGGCACAGAATCTCACCCTCCATTTCCAGATCTATTTCCTGAAGAACCTCTCTGTCCCTATCCTTAATTCCCTCATCATCAAATGGACTTTCAACCCCTTTTATACCCCTGGGATGGAGCTAATGTGGCCCTACCTGGCCTTGTAGCCAGGGTGACTCAGAAGAAGAGCTCTGCAGAGCTCCTAGAACCTGACCTCTGCCCCATGAAGTATTCATTATTTTCATTTTTGCTTCCTAAGAGCTCTGATTTTCCAGTTTCATGTGTTATCATAGCATCTATTTTAATAATGAAACCAGGTGTAATTAAAATACTTTAATATTTACTGTAGATGCCCAGTGGGCTTTCAGAGATATTCCAGTTATAAATAGTAAAGAGACAAATGTATTAATTTGAATCAAGATACATTTATTTAATTGATCATAAACAACATTTTAAAACAGGATGATTAATAGACAAATCAGATTTCAGAGTAGCAGCCGTGTTAGTCTGTATCCGCAAAAAGAAAAGGAGTATTTGTGGCGCCTTAGAGATGCTTAGATGAAGTGAGCTGTAGCTCACGAAAGCTTATGCTCAAATAAATTTGTTAGACAAATCAGAAATAGCCAATTTGTCCTTCTGCAGGGATCTGAGGTTTGTTGCTTCAAGTGATAAATACTGGGCTAGATTCTTATTCCCTTATAGAACTAGTTAGTACCAAAAGAGTATCAGACTGCAGCCCATAATAACTAGGAACCTAAGACCACATTGCATAACATGCTCCATTTTATCATGTAATTAGATTTATTAGTATCATCACTGATTTTTTGATGCAACTAGTAGTATTAGTAAATTAAAAGTGCCCGATCCTGCATTCTCTGCACCAAGAACTCACAACGAGGTCAGGAGAGAGGATTCAGAGGGTAATATTTACTGACGAAAGAGTGGGGGAAAAGAGGAACACTGTACCAGGTCCCTGAGCCCAGCTGCTCCCCAAAATATCTGCAACTGGGGTGAAGTGGAGATGAAATGTGGGGCTCCAGAAAACATGAGGTACCACACCCCAAATTTCTCTCGACGGGCCCAAGGGTAATATGATAAAGTCATAATGGCACCTTTAATATATCAGAGACAGATGTTTTCTTTGTTTTCTTACAATTTCAGCTATTCTTATATTGAAATTTTAACCAAAATTAAAATACTTTCCAGGTCCAAGGTTTGGAATTTGGGCTTTTGAGAAATAAGTTTCAAATCCCACTTACCTTCATACTCACATGAATTACCCTACTGATATCATTGGGACTGCTCATGCAAGTAAGCAGAAGAGCATTTGGCCCTGAGTGATGGGGTTTAGTATTAAAAATAATAAATAAGAAGTTTATCTCCACAACAGCTTCTAATTTTAGGATTTGAGACTTATTTCTCAAAACATACTTTTAAAAATATACTAGAATTATTATTCATATAATATTTTGTGATATCTCCTGGGATTATTTTGTGATATCTCCACAGAGATTGCTACAGCTAACAAACAAATGCTTATTGTAGCTAATTTTGTTTTCAATACATTCCTGCATAACACAATATTGATTATTTTAATAAATTATTAAATGTCTTTAATTTCTTTTATTTTTTCAATATAAATCTATTTATTATGGGTCTGATTCTGCCATACTTAATGATATTTAACTCCTTGAACAATCCCATCACGGTAACCACTCATCTTCTACTAATG
Organism: Natator depressus; assembly: GCF_965152275.1. Lineage (NCBI taxonomy): Eukaryota > Metazoa > Chordata > Testudines > Cheloniidae > Natator > Natator depressus. The sequence goes on along the minus strand of NC_134236.1, from coordinate 175,872,365 downwards.
ATTAATTATCTGTCTAGTGCATTTGGGCGTAGAACCATTTAAAACAACATCAGACTTTGAAACAAACAGCAAAAGAATTCATTCCCTCCACCTTTTTCCAAACCAAAAAGGAAATTTAACCTACTCAGGTAAACTCCCTCAGCAAATCCTAGTCTCCTGACTAAAGCAAGTGGCCCTACTAAAGTACAATCCATTGCTTATTTATCTCTCTCAGCATTTAAATATACAATTTATCAATAAAAGCACTTAGAGAACAATGATAGATGTAAATGTACATGTAAATCAGGTAGCTGTAAAGGTACAAATTATTATTTATTATTAGCTTAGTGCTCTAAAGCCCAAGTTTTGCAAAGCACTTAAGCATGTGATTAAGAATGTGAGTAGTCCAAATGAATAAATGGACTACTCAAATACTTAAAGGTAAGCACATGCTTAAACAGCTTACTGAATCAGGGTCAAGATACACTTGCACTGTACAGCAGAAAACTGTGCTAAGCAAACAATATGTTCCGTTCCCTGAAGGATTTACGATCTATGGGCACAATGTGGTACAATAAGGACAATCAGAATGATGATGTGTTGGCAGACTGTCATTACAGTTGGAATAGGTTAAGGAGCAGGCTTTAAACGAAGGTCTCCTTGCCCCCCAAAATAGGTCAAAATTAAGAAATACCAGTGCAGAGTACAAATAAGGAAATGTTCTATCTCTATGTTCAATATCAAAGCATTTTTATATCTAGCACTTATCACCTTAGCATCTAGGCATAGTGCAAGGATTAAAAAAACAAAACAAAACAAACCACAGAAACATCAGCCTGCACAGTCCGTTCCCCATCCTTCTTTAGATGTGATATCGAGTCCTATCATGAATGTGATGTCAGTTCTCTGTTCCATTCTAGTTTCTAATCTAGTTCCTAGTTTGAGTGTGCCATACATTTTTTTCTGTTTTGTTTCTTTACGGTCATTGGCCTAGATCTTTGAAACACAGGCAAAAAGGTGCATCCAATGTTGCCAACTCTCACAATTTTATCGCAAGTCTTGCAACATCTGGCACTTTGCTTAGTGCCCTACCTCTAGTTATAGAATTATTAAACGAAAGCTGCAGTGCTCACATAAACAAGCACGTTTCTAGCCCTCATGGTTGCAGAGAAAAGCGTGAGTACACCCTGAAGCATAAGAAACCAAAAGGCAAGTAAATAAGAAACCCCACATTGTTTTTATTAATAACTTCATGATTTTGGTGGACCAACATGACTTTTGAAAGGTTGGGGTTGGCACTACAGTACATCTTACAATGACTAGAAGATAGATTGACAGGATAGAACTCCTTAAACCCCTTTGCAAACAGGTTGCAGAATCTTGGACCATTCCAGAATTCTACTCTTTTCTTGATTTTCCAGACTTCCTTCTCCCAGAGTTCACACTGGGGATTCTCCCTGTACTCCTGCCTTTGGAAGGGCTTTAAAAACTAAAAAGTTGTTTATGTGCTACACATGCTATAGAAATGCTACTTTCTGAAGTTTACCTGAGTACCTACCAGTATCTGTCAACCGCCAGATAGAATTTCAGGGTAGATTGTTTATATGTAGGAACTTCTTGAAGCAGGCTACTTGGATCTAGGCCATTTTGTGTGACTGATGGCAGTATATGTCTCTCATGAATGTAAACTCATTCGGGGAGAGAGCTGGCAAATGACCTTTGAGGAGGCAGATGATGTGCTGATTGAGCCGCAATTTGAATTTCATAGTTCTGTTTAAATTGACACAATATTCAAGAATGCATGAAAAACTCATTGATGAAAGCAGCTGGCAAGTGGGAGGGGTGGATGTTGGAGGATGAAGAATCTTACTGTAGAAACTGAGACTAAAAGGAGTAGAGCGTATTTGGGGGCGGGGAAGGGGGAAGAGCCCTGACTTGTATTTCTGTAGGAGAATAATTAACGCATGGATGAAGCAGATAGTGTAAGACTTTTAGTAGATTGGTAGTGTTTGGTCCATTAATACTTTCTCATCCTTATAGAGGACAGAAAAAAAATGAGATCAGAGAAGGACTAGGATTTCAGGAAAGAAGGAATGGACAAAGGCAAGTGAAAGGAACAGGGACTGGAAAACATCCAGAACAATTTTATTTTCCACATGACCTGCCCAATAGCACAATGCATGTAGAAAATGGATTTTAGTCTGGGAATCCAGTTTAGGTTTGGTATTATATAGACACTCCGCGTCTGGTTTAAACTGAACGTACCGTACATTTATCTGATCTGAGGGAAAGTGAGTGCTCCCTATCCAGGAGGTTTTCTGTCATCTCAATTGTTGGGAATGCCAACGGAAAAGCACCAGAGGGACAAACTTTTCCTTAGGAATCTGGAAAGAGTCAATTTGAGCCCTGGCTTGTATTTCTGTAGGAGAATAATTCACTCATGGAGGAAGCAGCTATGCTAAGACTTTAAGTAGACTGGTAGTGTTTGGTCCATTAATATTTTATCAAACACTTAGGGCAGATCTTCAGCTGGCATAAATGGATTTAGTACACCTGACTTCAAAGGAGCTATTCCAATGTACACCAGCTGAGGATCCAGAAATTAGTTTTTCCAGATGTTCGCATTTAGCATTAGCTATTAGAATCATGCCTAAGCAAAGGAACAGGTAAGAATCTCACAGACATGAAATTTGCTTAATGCTGGACGCAATTCTACAGCGCTATTTCAAGCAAACCATGTCCTCCTCCCCACACACACACACTTTCAGCAACATAAATTTTGTCTATCACCACTGGATGGCACTCTTGCATGACACAGAAAACAAATACCTACTAATCACAACAGTGAAATCCTATCTCAATCTGTTACTTTAAGACCTGAAATCGTTCAGTCCTAAGAGCCAAAGCCCACAGCATGCACTGAAGGTTAACTTTCACCAAATATGTGAAAACTCCATGAAAGGATCAATCAATGTGTGTGGGAGAAAATCTACTTCTAACATTTCTTCAAACAGTAAACTTTCCAAGGAAAATATTTGTTAAATGCTGGGCTGTGGAACTTACACTGCGGTTGTAGTTGAAATAGAAAACAGAGTACAGGGGGAGGAAGGAAATCTTTTCCGACCCATCTCCCCATCCCCCAGTACAAAGAACCTAATCAAAAAGTATTTCAAGATCTAAACAACTCCCCACCCAAATTATTCTGGAGGTGTACCAAAAAATACAGGGGGTGGGGAGGAATACAATGAATAGACAGGCAACACAATTCTTGGCATCCCTCAAAGAAGCAGTATTTGGGGGGATTCATTTCATTTGTTTTCTTAAATTAATTTGTTTACAATAGTAAAAGGTAGCTTTTCCATGTTTTTTTATTCTATAATTTTGTTTACCCATCACTTAATAAACAGTGAGTCAATGTTCTATAGCAGGGATGGCCAACCTGAGCCTCAAAAGGAGCCAGAATTTTCCAATGTACTTTGCCAAAGAGCCACAATAATACGTCTGCAGCCCCACATCAGCTCCCCTACCCCGCTCCCAGCGCCTCCCACCTGCGGATCAGCGCCTTCCCCTCCCTCCCCACACCTCCCGATCAGCTGTTTTGTGGCATGCAGGAGGCTGGGGGGGGAGGGGGAAGAGCGAGGGCATGGCAGGCTCAGGGGAGGGGGCGGGAAGGGATGGAGTGGGGTCAGGGCCTGTGGCAGAGCCAAGGGTTGAGTGAGCACTCCCTGGCACATGGGAAAGTTGGTGCCTGTAGCTCCAGCCCTGGAGTTGGTGCCTAAACAAGGAGCGGCATATTAACTTCTGAAAAGCCGCATGTGGCTCCAGAGCCAGAGGTTGGCCACCCCTGTTCTATAGTAAGGTCCAGAGCACTTTCTTTTACACTAGTGATACTGAAGTGTTTGGTTTTCATATCATTAAACACCATGGATGAGATTTTCAAAGCCACATAAGAGATTTAGATGCACATTTCCCATTGGAATCAATGGGAGTCCTGCTTTTAAACCCTTGGCAACTTTGAAAGTTTCAGCTTGTTGCTTTTTGTTTGTTTTTGTAAATGATGCATCCATTGTTTCAAGCCTTTAATGTAACTGTATATCTCCGTAATAAATTAGGAGTATTTTGCTCCCACTTTTCCCATACAAAACCTGCACTGACATCAATGGACATACCACAAGTGAATCAACAGAAGAGTATGACCCTGAATTTAAGTGTGTGAGAGTGAGAGATCCGTTCTGTGCTAAAAGAACACAAAAAGCTCAGTGCATATTTCAGTTTGAGTGCCATCATCATAACCATTATCCAAGTGCTTGCCGTCTGCGCAAAATAAAACAGGTGAACTGCACTGGCTTTGGTTGCTTTAATTAATAAGAGATAATCAGATGGAATATTTCTATTGGTCCAAAATCTATCCGGCGTTATACCTGCACAACACATTCAAGACAGTGTGGTTACACATGTGTAGGAGCAAGCAGAATTTGGTCAGTACCATTTAAATTAGGTTTCAGAGTAGCAGCCGTGTTAGTCTGTATTTGCAAAAAGAAAAGGAGTACTTGTGGCATCCGATGAAGTGAGCTGTAGCTCACGAAAGCTTATGCTCAAATAAATTTGTTAGTCTCTAAGGTGCCACAAGTACTCCGGTTCTTTTTGTCCAGGTATGAGTTAATGTCATGCAGGCAACTTTTAAGAAGCTGTTAAAAATGGAATACATAAGAGTCTGGCTGACTTTTTCCTCCAAAGACAGAAAAGAATAAGCTTAACTGGTTGGTTTCTTTAATAAACATTACCTTTTTAACAAAATACCACAGGCCAAATGCCAAGATATATGTCATTTACTTTGAGAGTTGGGGATAAAAGTGGTAATAAAAAAGGCCTTTCCTCAAGAAATGTGAGCCTTAAATAAAACATTGTTAATATTCTGTATTTTGTTCTTTTCAACAATCCAAGAAATAGTGTTCAAAGGATTCAAAATCAAAAGGAAAAATCTGAAGATTCTTTTCATCAAATGGAAGGAAACCTTCCCCCTCCCCCCCTCCCATTTCTGAATTCTAGTGCTTCACTAATCTCTTTTACTGAGAAGTCAGTCTTCACCATTTGCTCTGGTGAAATCAGAAAGTACCCAACAATATTAACACAAATTGTACTTATCTTTTTAAATAAAGGGAAGTATAAAATCATTAAGATATCTTCTGTCTCTCAAATTATCATGTTTTAGCCTGAACTAAGCAGTCAGGAAAACAGAATGGAGAGAGTATTTATAGCGTCAGTGGGCAAATTTAACAGAAATTACCTTAAATGTTATAAGTATGTGAGAGACCAGATTGGATCACAGGTGGTCCATGAAGGAGTAAAGACTTGGAATAAAAATAAATCAGTTTGAAATGCATCTGCTATACTACAAAACCCAAGAAATGAGAAAAAGAGAGAGACAACTTCTGCTGCTGTCAGAAACGGAACTGCCATTTTATTTTCCACTGCATCACACAACTGACTTTCTTCTTCCCACAGGAGGCCTGGTGCCAGCACGCCCCCACCCCCCTGTGGAAGCCTGGGGCCCCACACAGCCCCCCTGCGGGGGGAGCTGCGTAGGGCACCAAAATAGCTAGGGATGGCCCTGCCTGTGGATCAAGGGCACCAAAAGGAGAGCTGCCTTCATGCTGGAGAAGTGAGTGGCAATCACTGTGTGGAAGCTGGCGACTCCAGACTGCTACTGATCAGTTGCGAATCAGTTTGGAGTTGGAAAGTCCACCGTGGAGGCTGCAGTGATGCAAGCATGCAAGATCATTAATTGCATCCTTCTACGAAGGACTGTGACTCTGGGCAATGTGCAGGAAATAGTGGATGGCTTTGTGGCAATGGGATTCCTTAACTGCAGCAGGGCGATAGATGGCATGCATATCCCCATTTTGGCCTAGACCATCTTGTGACCGAGTGCATCAACAGAAAGAGCTATTTCTCTAAGGTATTGTGAGCGCTGGTGACTCACCAGGATCATTTCACCAACATCAAAGTGGGGTGGTCAGGGAAGGTCCATGATGTATGCATCTTCAGGAACACTAGCCAGTATATAAAGCCGCAAGCAGAGACTTTCTTTCCAGATGAGAAGATTCCAATTGGGGATGTGGAAATGCCAACTGTGATCCTGGGAGACCCAGACTACCCTTTGCTCCCGTGGCTTAAACCAGAAACCTTGACTGCAGTAAGGAGCAGTTCAACAACAAGCTCAGCAGGTGCAGAACAACTGCTGAATGTGCCTTTGGCAGATTAAATGGTCACTGGTGCTGCCTTTTTGGCAGGTTAGATTTCAGTGAGGAAAATATTCCCATGGTCATAGCAGCCTTCTGTGCTCCGCATAACATTTGTTAAGCTAAGGGAGGAAAACTTCCGCAGGTGTGGAGCGTTGAGACGGATTGATTGGTGGCTGCTTTTGAGCAGCCAGATACCAATGCTGTTAGAGGGGCAAAACAGGGGGCTATTCAAACCAGGAAGACTTTGAAGGAGCATTTTGACAATGAATCCCAGTAATGTGTCTTTCTGTAATGCACTGGGCCAGGCATTGTGTTCTAACATCGTTGAATGACCCTTGTGATGATTGCTGTGTGAGCATTAATTATAGTTTGCAAATGTACCGATTGCCACTGTGTATGAATTTCAGCAGCCACCGCTGTGTGTAGGATACAATTAAAGATTCATTTTACTTCTAAAAATAAATTTTTAAGAAACAACTATACAAACATTACAGTTTCCTAGAAGGGACACAACAATGTAGAGCACTTTCTGAAATGCAGCTCTCACAGCTGGGTGAATGTCCAGCTATCATTGTGAAACATATCCATCGGGGTGCAGTGCATTGGGTACTGCAGTGGCCCGGGAATATGGGAAGCATGTGCAGGGGAAGTTTGGGGAGGACATGAAAAGCCTCAGCATGTAAGTTTGGTCCTTGAGCAGCTGTATCATCCATTCCTGCCCCTCTTTCCTCTCCTGGCTATCTATTTTCAGTTTTTCATTGATTGTCTCTCTCCATGCTCTCTGCTCGTTATCGGCAGCATCAGATGATTGCAGCACCTCCCTAAATATTACTTAGTCCTTACTCCTCCTTGTTCATCTCCATATCAGACTGAGCTGCTCAGCTGGTGTGCAGGAGGAGACCCTCAACGGCACATCTGCAGAAGCTAAAGAAACAATAGGCAGAGGCAGTACTGTGAGGGCACTCAATGCCTTGTTCTACCCAAGTTAGATATACCACTCTCTCTTGGGGAAGAAACAAGGCAGCCCTCCCAAGAAACCTGCAGCTGAGGATTGCAGAGTGCCTCCAGGAAAGTTTCCTAGAGATCTCTATGGAGGATTCCTGGGACATCCCAGTGTGTGTTAAACTTTTACACAGGGCTCCCTCTGCCTAGCTGCACAAGGGAATGAGAAGCAGATGCTAATGTTGGATATTTCTATCCCTTACCCCTCTTCTACCCTGTTGAAAAAAAATGCTCTCTCTCAAGTCTCCCTGCAGTATCAAAGCAAAATGAGTACTTACTGGAGCTCTCCTGCATCAGGCACGCCAAAGCCTGAGTGCCGGGACTGGCTAGACCCCTATGGAGTTAAAAAGAGGTCCTGGCTCACCACACCACCGGATGACCCTGTCGCCTTATCCCCCATACTCCTCCAACTCCACTTCCTCATCCACCACTTCCTCCTCAGAGTTCACTTCGCTGGCTGCTGTCTCCAACCGTCCCCTCCCCCGAAGTATTCGTGGGGCTCTTGGTGGTGGAGATGGGGTTGCCGCCGAGGATGGTGTGCAGGTCCCGTAGAATTGGCATGTCTTTGGTGACGCACCAGACCAACGATTGGCCTCCCTTGCCTCCTGGTACATCTACTTCAGCTCCTTGATCTTAGCACAGTCCTGCTGTGTGTCCCTTTCATGCCCCTTCTCCATGCCACAAGCAATCTACCCCATGGCTGGAGTGGAGCTGCAACTGCAGAGCCTCCTCTCTCCACAGACTCAACAACACCAGTGTACTCCACGCAGGAGTGCATTTGCTGCAGGGAACTGGCATGGCCATCTGGGGAGATCTGATGTGAGCTGGCCACACTGAGCCAACAGGAAGAGGAATTTCAAAAATTCCTGGGACTTTAAAGGGAGAGGGTCATATGCCTGATGCAGGGCAGCAGAGTTCAAACTGGTGACTAGAGCAGCCGCAATGGGCGTTGTGGGACACCTCCTGGATGTCACTTAGGGCAACATAAGCAACGCAGTGTCTACACTGACATTGCGTCACTCTAACTTCGTCGCAAAACGTTCTATGCGTCTTGTTGAGGTGGTTTTATTATTTCGGGATAACAGGAGAGTTAAATCAGTGGGAGGAGCATTGCAGTATGTACACCTCCACTGTTTTGTCTATGAAAGCCACCTTTTGTTGACAAAACTGTGTAGTGTAGACATGGCCTTAGTCTATGTGCAATATAAGGAGCAACACATACTGGTACTAACTAAAATGTTGTTATAAAGTTGTTCTTTATTAAAATTATATCATGTTTGTTCTCACAACATGCACAGATCTATGCTCGATCAGTGGGGTGCTACCTCTACAACTCCGTTCTCCACTCACTATAATAAAATTAAAACAAAATAAAACTGTTTTCAGCCTTAACTATTGTAGTCAGTGCCAGGTACCTACTCTGATAAATCTGAGCAATCCTAGGATTCTAAATGTCTAAGATAACACAAAACATAATCTACAGATCCTTTTATATACACCCAAGAAAAGTATCTAAAGATACTCCAAAAATAACAGGCCTTTGGAACAAACAGATTTATTCTTTACACATTATTTACCAGAAAAGTACAGCAGCAAAACAAACATTCTCAGCAATTCTGAGACTTCCTTAGGAAATTAAAATTGCTTTTTCATCCCCAAGAATTGCAAAGTAAAAGGTTGTGTCAGACTATCCTAATAAACACTCACTCACTCCAAGGATGGATCACTTGAAATTGACAATTTCTGTTCAATCCCTTTGAGGCATCTGGCATCAATCACTCTCAGAAGACAGGTGTGGCAAGATGGCCGATTTTAGTCTGGTGGGTCCTGCGCTTTTCTTGGCGGGGAACTAAGATGCCACCCTTTGCCCCTGCTTTTGGGTGCCAAGGGCCCCGCTACTAGTCTGAGAAGGTGGCAGAGGAGGGAAGCCAGGGAGTAGTCTGGGTTTGCTCCTCGCTCTGAGTCCCAGCCCCTCTCAACCCCTTTGGGTTTCTTACCCTCATCCCCCTTAGGTGGGGTTACCCTCAGTCCTTAGATGCTGGGGGGAAAGGAGTCTCCCTGTCCTGCTGGGGTAGGGTCTCCCTTACTTCAATTCTCAGGTCTTCCAAATCTCTCAACACACCTCCAAGCAAGCAAGCAAGCAAGCAAGCAAGCAAGCAAGCAAGCTCGCTCGCTCGCTCGCTCGCTCGCTCGCTTCCTTCTCCCTCCCTGTCTGCCTGACGCAGGGGGTTTTATTAGATTCCTAACAGGGCCTTAATTGACTGCAGGTGCTCCAATTAACCTGCAGCCACCTTCCCTAGTCTACAGGGAACCACGCCTTAATTAGCCTTGAGCTTATATATTTCCCCTCTAGCACTCTCCCACTGCTCCCTGGCCCTCCTATATCACATAGGGTACTGGGCTAGATGGACCACTGACCTGACTCAGTACAGTTATCCTTATGTTCTTGCCCAAGGTCACTCAGAAAGCCAGTGACAGAGGCAGGAATAGAATTCAGGTCTCCTGAGTCCCAATCCAGTACTCAATCCACTAGACCACAAAGAATTCACCCCAAGCAAGTGATTAGTTACTAAAAACATAAAAATAAATGTGCTGTGAAGATTACAACCAACATCAGATAAAACAGTAAGAGACAACCAAATGTTGATCACTGAATTAGAATCATATTTTACTTCCTTGTGCATAAGACTTTACTTTTTTTTTCTTGCATCATAAATACAAATGGTACTAGTCCATGGTCAGTAACTTGACAAATTCCTCCTCTCATCTTCTGAGCTGTATTTTTGTTTTGTACAATACACTGATAGCTATTTCACATCTTACATCACCAGCCATTCAGGCAGGGGCCAGCGTCCACAATCAGTTACTAACAAGCGTCAACAGCAGTATTAATCTTAGAAACAGGCAGGGGTACTGGAACTCAAGGTGCTTGGGGTGTGGCAGCACCCCCTCACTTGAAGTGGTTTCCATCATATACAGGGTTTCAATTTTGTTCAATGGCTTTCAGCACCCCCACTATAAAAATTGTTCCAACACCACTGGAAACATTTATATCTGAAAGCAATATCTACCAAAAAAGTTAGCTGATAACTATCATTAATGGCTTTTATCAAAACTATATGCTTTAGCTGAGATTTCAAAGGGAAAATGATATAATGAAACTGTTAGCTCAAGAGAAGAAAAGAAGGGCTTACATGGGTCATACAATTCCTCCCTTTCTTTCCTTCAGGATAATACCCGGAGTGCAGTACAAATGCCACGTGACCTACACCAAAGAGATTATTAAAGACTCTATGGTAGAGATACAAGTGTGATTCTGTGGATCTGCTTCACGTACTATGGAGTTGCCCTATTATAAAAGACTTTTTTTAAAAAAGACCAATGCCTAAAACCTCTCTAATCACTTGGCTTGTATATTATATCCCCTTTTCCCACCTGCTGTCTTCGTAGTTTTAGACTGAAAGCATTTTTGGTAAGAAACTGGTTCTTCTGTGTTTGGAAGATATCTAGAAGGTTTTCATATTACAACACCATCTGCATTATCTGTTATTCCCTAAGAAGTAACAACAAAAATACCAACACTTTGCATCTCTAGACTGTCTTATTTTGTTCAGTGACTAAAAGTAATTCACAAACATTAAGGGCTTGTCTACACATACAGCCCTGCAGCAGCACAGCTGCACAAATGTAGCGCTTAATGAAGATGCTACCTAGGCCGATCGGAGAGCTTCTCCCATTGGCGTAGGTGCTGTACCTCCCCAAGAGGCGGTATCTGCGTCGATAGGAGAAGCCCTCCTGTCAACAAAGTGCTGTCTACACAAGGAGTTTGGTCGGTATAACTACATCGCTCATGGCTGTGGGTTTTCCACAGAGGTCAGAAACGGACATTGGGCTAGGACCTGGGATCCTAGTCCTACGAGTGACCTGACTGCATCCATCAAAAGCCAGTTGGATTTACCCTTTTAATTTTGCGCACACACACACACACACACATGCACACACACAGTGCATGAAGATAATTCTATGCTAAAAGGTGTCAGGCGTGGAATCCTTTTGGCATATATAGAAATACAGTTTGCATCACGGGGCACTCTCAGATCACCCTACTAAAAGCCTATGTAAAGCCTAGGAACATGTTTGCCTAGGTTCGTGCTTGCAACCTACAGAAATTATGCACTATGGTATTTTATTGCCATGTGTTCAGGTGGCAGACTGAAGCTTGTTATCCTCCTGCTGTATCCACAAGGGACAGCATCCTGCTCTTTCTCTAAAACGGCGGCATGCAGCTACCCCACAACCCCTTTCCTCAAGTTCCCATCCCAAATTCAATCTCTTCCCTTTCTCCCTCTCACACTTATCTCTTCCTTACCTAAGGTCCCCAATCTTTCCTTCCCCTTCCCAAGAGATGAATAAACTCATTTCAGGGTTCTTCCGTGATCATCTCTCTGTCTGTCTTCCTCAGAGCCAGAGATCCTCAGTCCACAAATAGCACTATTAGAGTTGATTAAAAAACAAATCTACAAGAGCTTCTCCTCTTATTTCTTCATTTCCTACACTACCTTTACCACAAGCTGTCAAATCCTAAGAATTCCCAGTTACACAGGACATCAACATTACTAAAAAGGCTACTGAACATAGATGATTTATTTAATATGAAGGAATTTAAATGTACAAGATGATCAATGTCAGAATGAATCATGACTCTATAGAAACTTAATTTATTTTTAAGGACAGTTAAAGAAGTCAAGTATCAAAGGCTCTGTTTCAACACTGACAAAATCAATGAAGCTTTAAGGCTTGACCAAGCATCTTTGCAGCACTAAATCCAAAGCCTTTCCTCTTGAGGTTACTGATTGACAGGATTAAATACATTTTTTAAAGTATTAGCAAAACTTGGGGTAAAATCAACCCTAAATTTAGATTGATCACACTACTGTAACCTATGTTTACCTACCATAGCTCTTGAGCTACTTGTGGCTTCTCTTTGCCCTATACAACACTATATCTTTGTGTCTAAGCACAATGCTGCAATGACAACGTGGCAGGGGAAATGGTATGTTAAATGATAGACCAACAAGCACCCTCCTCCCCAGACACAAAGTGTGCGATGATACTCAAAAACCGGGACAAACTCTGAATACCAAACCTTTGTGTAGGTTTTTAACCACCTTTCGGTTTCTCTCTCTCTTTCAGAGGCTGATAAGGAGAGACTTTTATCCCTTTACAAATTAACTTGTTCCAACCCTTACAGATCATCCCTCTTTGCCTTCTTTCTCTCTGTTTTGAGCCCTTCCCTCTCATTTCCTATTTTTGACCCAGTGCAACTACGGAAATCTTCCTCACACTTCCATCTCCTCCCCTGCACCACTTTAAGCCCTTTCCCACCTCTATCCCCACAGCCCACATGTTAAATAAGTGACAATGTTCCATGCCAGCTGATTCTCTGACTTACATTAGTTGTTGAATGTGGGAGGAGTGTTGCCAGCATTCAAAGTAAGAAATGCTCAGGAAGATTAATTCTGATTATTCGAGAGACAAGGTAGGTGAGGTAATATCTTTTATTGGACCAAGTTCTGTTGATGAGAGAGACCAACTTTCAAGCTACACAGAGCTCTTCCTCAGGTTTGGAAAAACAACTCAGGGTTTGTCTACACTGGAACTTCGTCGGCAAAACTTTTGTCGTTCAAGGGTGTTAAAAAAACCACACCCCCGAATGACAAAAGGTTTACTGACGAAAAGCACCGGTGTGAACAGCGCTTTGTTGGCAGGAGCGCTCTCCTGCTGACAAAGCCACTGCCGCTTGTGGGGAGTGGAAGTTTTTTGTTGGCAGGAGAGCTTTCTCCTGCCGACAAACAGCAGCTTCACTGCACAGCCATGTCACTAAAAGCGAGGTAGTGTAGACAAAGCCTCAGAGTGTTACAGCTAAATACAAGATTGAACAGATGGTTTAGCATTGTAATTAGCACATATTCTAAGGGACCATTCAAGGTGGAGTGGCCCTTAGTTTAGCATAAGTAGTTAGCACATACTCTATCTGTTCCATCCTGTATTTAGCTGTGACACTCTGAGTTGTTTTTCCAAACCTGAGGAAGAGCTCTGTGTAGCTCGAAAGTCGGTCTCTCTCACCAACAGAAGTTGGTCCAATAAAAGGTATTACCTCACCCACCTTGTCTCTCTAATATCTTGGGACTGACATGGCTACATTATTCTGATTATGCCAGATTGCTGCTGAGGCTAAAAAAGTACAGCTGGTCTGGAACTTTTTCATTGAACGTGTTTTGACCAAAACCATCAAAACCAAAACTTGTCACAAAAAAGGTTGGTTTCCAAAAATTTCCCACTTAAAAAAAAAAAAAGTTAGGAAAAAAAATTAAAATTGTTGAAATGGGATGTTTTATACTTTCAATATGAAAAAAATCACGGTTTTTGGTTCAAAACAACTTTTTTTTAAAAAATGTAAGTAAATGGTAGGTTTTTTTTAATAAAATGGCAAAAGTGAAACAAAATGTTTTGATTAACCCAAATAAAAAACAATTTTCAGACTAATGGTTCCCAAAAAAACCCTTAAGATTGACTTTTCATCCCAATTTGGGATAGGACATTTTTTCAAAATCTCAAAAGTTTTCCCAGAATGGGAAACTGTTTTCTGCACAGTTCTACTGATAAGACTTTCTCCCTCAACCAATGGTGCTACCACTGGAATCTGTGTTTTCTTGTGAGCTGAGGTGTTTTATTTAAGGGTCATACCTGTCAGGCTGCTGGCATTGGTGAGGAGAGTACTGGGACATGTCTGGTGGTGTGCTGAACAAGGAAAGAGTCATGGTAAACCCAGCTGTCTCTGTAATTCCTCCTGGCACAGAGCCGATGATTGTACTCCCCCCGCCTGTTAACATAGAACATGGAGGACATGTTGTCCGTCAATACCGGCACCACCAGACCGGACAGTTGGGGGAGGAAGACACCGCAAGCCAGGCAGATGGTTCTGCGTTCCCTGATGTTTATATGCAACGCAAGCTCTTTTTGAGACCATAACCTTGAGTCCGCAGTGTACCAAGATGTGCTCCCCAACTGAGGTCGAACACATCTGAAATCAGGAAGACCGTGGGGTACAGGCTCGGGAATGGCACACCTTCCAACACCAGAATCGGGTCGGACCACCACTGCCAAGAGGTAAATACCTGCAGAGGGATTGTGATGACCTTGTCTAGGTGATGTCTGGCTGGGGAGTAGACCAACGCCAGCCACATCTGGAGGGGACGCAGCCTGAGTCTCGCATGTCCGACAACGTATGTGTGATAAATTAAGGGGTGGAGCTCCCTTTTATGGACACCCAGCCAGTCAGTTAGCTATAAAGTTCCTCTTGGTGGCTGCTTGCTTTACCTGTAAAGGGTTAAAAAGTCTGCAGGTAAAGAAAAGGGAGTGGGCACCTGACCAAAAGAGCCAATGGGAAGGCTAGAACTTTTTAAAATGGGAAAAATCTTTCCCTTTGTCTCTCCGTTGTTCTCTCTGGGCTGAAGAGACCAGGCAGCTGCAATGCTGTGTAAAGTTTGAACCAGGTATGCAAATTCATCGTCCATACCTAGAAGAATTCATTGGGACAGGGAATGTTTAGCTAGATGCAATTAGGGTTATTTCTTTTATTTTCTGTAAGGCTTGTGGACTCCTCTGTGCTAACCCCAGATGCTTTTGTTTGCTTGTAACCCTTAAGCTGAAACCCCAAGAAAGCTATTTTGGGTGCTTGATTTTTGGAATTGCTCTTTTAAAATCTAGCAAAAGCCTAAATTCCAGATGTATTTTCCTTCTTTTTGTTTTTAATAAAATTTACCTTTTTTAAGAACCTGACTGGTTTTGTGTCTTAAAAGGTCCGTGCATATGTTTTTCAAGTAGCTGGTGGCAACAGCTGGATTTCCCTTTTGTTGTTTTCTTTCTCGGCTTCCCCGAGGGAGCGGTGGAAAAACCGAGGGGCCTCAGAGAAAACTTCCCAACTGAGTTTTTCCAGTATTTGCAAAAGGCAGTTTTTCACTTGGGTGGTGGCAGTGTTCACCAAACCAAGGTCAGAGAAAAGCTGTAACCTTGGGAGTTTAATAGAAGCCTGGAGTGGCAAGTATTGATTTTTAAAATCCTTGCAGGTCCCCACCTTCTGCATTCGAAGTGCCAGAGTGAGCAATCAGCCTTGACAGTATGTGCGTGCTGTCATATGCCCTAAATAGTCTGAGACAGACCCAGGCCATGGTGAGCGGAAGGGCAGTGACACCTGCAATCAGATCTGACATTGCCCTGAACCTGGCATCTGGCAGGAATGCTCTAGCTTGGGTAGAGTCGAGTACCGCTTCGATAAACTCTGTCCATTGGACCGGGATCAACATTGATTTTTGTTCATTTATCAACAGGCCCAAAGCTTGACAGGTGGCCTGCAACATCTCGACGCTGCGCGGGTCCTGGACCCTGGAGTGGCCCTTGATGAACCAGATGTCTGAGGTAGCCGCCACTACCAACATGCATTTCATAAACACCCTTGGCGCCATTGCTAGGCCAAAAGGGAGCACTGTGAATTGGTAATGGGTGATCCCAACTACAAAACATAGTACACATAGTTCACATCTGTGTCCGTGAAATATCGATATGTGAAAGTAAGCATCTTTCCAGTCAAGGGCAGCGTACCAGTCTCCTGGATTCAGGGAAGGAATGATGGAGGCCAAGGAGACCACGCGTAACTTAAACTTCTTGAGATACTTTTTGAGGCTCTGCAGGTCGAGGATGGGGCGCAGACCCTCCTAGGCTTTTGGGATAAAAAAATAGCGGGAATAAAACCCTTTCCCCCTCAAGTGCAGAGGGACTTCCTCCACAGCTCCTACCCACAGAAGGCGCTGCATCTCCTGAGCGAGCAGATGCTTGTGAGAAGGGTCCCTAAATAGGGACAGGGAGGAAGGTGGAAGGGGAGATAGAAATAAACTGGAGGTATATCCCCCTGCTATTGTCCTGAGGACTCACTGGTCTGATGTTATAGAGACCCAGGCAGGGAGGAAGGGGGACAAACAGTTGGAAAATAACAGGGGAGCAGCATCCAGGACAGAGGCTGGAAGGTCGCCCTCAAACACACCCTCAAAATGCCTGTTTGTTACCCGGCTGGTAACAGGTGGAGCTCAAGGGAGCTGAGGGTGCCGGCTGATGGCCTTGCCGGCGCTTATAGCCTTTGCCCTTCTTGTGGAAAGGCTCTGATAGAGGTTGGCTTCCTTGCCGGCCCCAGCGTGTAAAGGGCCAGGGAGCACAAGGTAGCCCTAAAGTCTTTCAGGCCATGTAATTTACTGTCTGTTTGTTCCAAAAACAATGCCAGGCCACTGAGTGGGAGGTCCTGGATGGATTGTTGAATCTTCGTCGATAGGACCGACAACTGCAACCAGGACACACACCTCATAGAAATAGCCGAAGCCATGGTCCAGGCTGCAGGGTCTGCCGCATCTGAGGCCGCTTGGAGGGCTGCCCTGGCCACAGCACTGCCCTCATCAAGGATAGCAAGGAATTCCTTCCTGGGCTCCTCTGGCAGCAAGTCCGCAAACTTGGCCATGGACTGCCAAATACTGAAATCATAATGGCCAAGTAAGGCCTGATGGTTGGCTGGCCTCTCAGCTGGCCTCTTTGCCTCCTTGTTCTTAGGCATCGATCCCGGTTGGCCCTGTCTATTGTGCTTGGGGCAGGGTAGGTATAAAGACACTCATACCCCTTAGAGGAGATATAGTATTTTCTTTCCGCACACTTGGAGATGGGGGGCAGGGAGGAGGGTGTCTGTCACAGGGCCTTAGTAATTTTCACTACTCCCTCGTGCTCCGGCAATGCCACCTTAGAGGGAGCTGCTGCACTTAGTGCATCGAACAGGGAGCCAAGAGCTCTGCCAGTTCCTTGGCTTCCAGCTCCAGGTTTGAGGCTCTTTAAAAGCTCCTGGTGGGCCCTGGCACCATCCTGGGGAACCGAGTGAAAGGGCCCTGCTATCACGTCATGAGGCAAAGAGGATGAGAAGGAAGGTACAGGTGGGTCTGCCAACTCCACTGCTTCTGCTAGGGGAGCCTCAGCCGTGGCTGGCTGACCTTGGGGAACCTGCTCCGACTCCGCGTCTGAGTCAGGGGGCAAGTGGAAGACTGTTGCTGACCGTCTTTCAGACACCCCCAAGACCGACCTATGCCCTGCGATGGGTGGGGAACCCCCCAGGGGTTCCATAGTTGCCAGGGGGCTGGCCACGGGCGCTGGGGCCATGCTGCCTCTGGTCGCTTAGATGGAAATGCCGATGCCGCCGGTGGGTAGCCTTGGCCTGCGAGCAGGTTCTCCTCCTCACCGTTCGAGCCCGAGGAGAGAGAGACTTGTCTGGGGGACCAGGACAGTACCGAGGCCACTTGTCTACCCCAATCCCGTCGGCTTTGGCCATGGATCTCCATTGATTACCTGATGGCTCTCAGTGCCACGACCCAGGTGACCAGTGGCAGTGTTCAACAGATTGGCAATGGTACCCCAGTGATCAACGCCTCATTCTTAGAGAGTGGTACCGTTCCGTAGATCAGGAGCAGAAATGGGAGCAAGAAGACTGACCTCTTGGAGACCATCAATGTGCCCGCTGTGAACCGTACCAGGAATCTGGTAACAGGGCTCTGTGGACCGGCATCTTGACCGTCCAGAATGGTGCAGTGAGCTGGGAGAGCAGCTCGGACGCTCCCGGCACTGGGGCTTTGGGGACTGGTGCTGCACCTCTGCGAGTCTGCACCAGACCGCTGGCGATCGACACCTAAAGCCCGAGGAATGCTGCCTAGAGTCCAGGGACCGAGGCCAAGAACTCTGGCTGGTAAGCCAACCCATGTCTGGGGGCTGGTGGCGCTGTTCAGGCGAGTGCTGGTGGGGCACCCCCTGAGGCAAGGAGCAGTGCTGCACTGATGGAGACCGCTGGAAGGATCCAAAAGCAGGTTTACCCCTCGAACGGGGCACCTCAGTGGCTGGCACTGGAAAGGACAGTACGTCCTTCGTGGCCTGAAAGGCCTCTGGCATGGACGGCATCTCCAGGTGCCAAGTGCCTCTGCCGCTCCCTGGGGTGGCGGGCGGGTCTTGGAGTGGGCTTGAAAACTCAGCGGGAGTCGAAGCCTGGCCTCCGTCTGGAAGGAAAGAACTACCCCATGTGGGTCTTTACTCTCCTCCAGCTCTTTCCTTCCCTTTACGGGACATAGGAGAACACCCCCTCCTGGCCTTTCTTTGCATTTTAGCCAGTACTGGGGATGGAGAACGGTGCAGGTCGGAGGTCGATGCCGGCAGCACGCTCCACACCAAGGCCACGGTGCTTGGAGCAGAGTCCAATCTCATTGACTCCAAGGCCGGTGCCAGGGCTGACTCCATAAGGAGAGCTTGGAGACGAATGTCCCACTCCTTTTCGGTCCACGGCCTGAAGCTCTTGCAAATGTAACACTTGTTGCTCACATGGGTTTCCCCTAAACACTTCAGGCAGCTTTATGGGGATCACTGAGCGACATGGGTTTTTTGCAACAGTCACAAGCCTTGTCCCTAGGCTGAGTCCCGTACAGGACTAACTATTTCTAACTTAACACTAAGGAAACTATTAACTATACAACTTTAAACAACTATATACAAAAATTCACTACTAGATATAGGAGAGACAGGAAAGCTTGCTGAAGTAACGAGACCTTCCAGCACCGTCACTGGCGGTAAGAAGGAACTGAGGGAGGAGGGAGCTGGTGGCGTCCCTTCTACAGGCGCATATGTGTGCCACTCCAGACACTGCCAGAGCCAGTCCCCTACGGATACCACTGAGGGGAAAACGTCCAGCAGCGGTTCATGTGGCGAGAACACATCTACAATGGAATGGACATGAGCAAGAGCTTGAAGAAGAAACTCTGCTTCCATCAGACACATACTTGGATGGTAACTTTTTGTGCTTATGTCCAATTCCTGACACTATTTTGTATGCTACGCTATTTCTTATTCTGGCAGGAACTTTATTCTAAGATGTTACTCACTTAACCCAAACGATATTTTGTATTGAAGTTTAACTGGCAGTGTTTCCAGAATACTTATTTTGTCAATCCCAATCCCAGCTCCCTCCTCCCCCAGTTCCTTCTTGATATGTAACATTGGGTTTACAGGCCAATGACCAAGAAAATCATTCCTGTCAAATTTCATACCACTCTTGTCTAAATGCAACTGCTGCTATTTATTCTTAAGAGTTTGGAGGCACAACACTGAGATTTTGTTTTTCTGTTTTCTTACCTCATCAGAAAAAAATATGGTTTTAAAGTTGTGTACAATACAAAGAATGTTGTAACTGACAGAGGAAAGCTATAGACTGAATTGCAATGCATGAAAAATTAAATTGTATTTTTTTAAATTTAAGAAGCTACTGAACAATAATCACGTTTAAACTTAAAATGTTCCCTATATATAAATGTGATTCTATTCCTTTACTATGACTCTGGCATACTATTGTCTCTAAATGTTTCCTCTATGGAGTCACTTGCAGAGGGTGTTTTCTTATACAGTGATAACTCTAACAAGAAAAACTCCGCTGAATAAGGTACCACTGAGGAACCACACATGAGCATGTTCTTTCTGTTCCAGGTGACCTGCACCAACTTCTTTTGCTTATTATAATTGATTGTAAGATCTTCTCTCAACTGCCCTCTGAACAAGGACCTAGTTTTAAAATGTAACATGATTACTCTCTTGGCTCTCCAAATCAAGGTTTTTTGGCAATTACAAAACTTTGCTGAGTCTTGTTGGCTGTTATGCCTTTTCTTATCTGCCCAAGTAATACTCAACAATGTGGAATTTGCTCCCAGAACACAATAAAAGTGCTAGCACACTGAAGAAATGTTATTTATTCAGTGAAATTTATTTCACTGTTTCATAACATGGCTTATAAGCAATATATTTTTGTAAAATACTTCCAGACTATATTTATAATTGCAAGAAAAATTTACTTAGGGAACAGTTCTCATGAGATGACCTGTAAAATGCCACACAACAGAAGTTTGTTGGATACAAAGGCATGAAATCTCATGTTTCGAGCACAGAAACATGTAAGTCAGGACTCAGATTCTATTTCCATTTTTTAATTGGCAGTGCAACCTTGAGTATGTCAATCATTTTACCCATCTACAGAACATTTAGCTATATCACAGAGGTGGCACAAAGCTTCTTTAATTAATGACGTTAGCAAAGTGCCTTGATTATCCCAGACAAAAGATTCTATAATAGTGCCATGTATTTTTATTACAGTATATATTCTTGCTAAATGTACAGTATAGTATAGATTACTGAAATGTAGAGCTAACTTTGTATAGCGTCAGAAAAGAAAAAGAGAAGTTTAAGTCTGCCCCCACACATAATCCCTTGCACTTAAATTTTAATTTTATTAACTAAATTACAAAATGAAAAAAATAAATTAATTCAGAGCAAGATTTATTTTTCAGAAATTGTACTAGGAATCTAAGCTGTATGTACTTTGCCATATAAACGAGTGTTTCTGTAAGATTCAGTGTTTCAATACCAGCACAACCCATGTAATATTGATAAGGTTTCTGGCAGTTGGCTATTTTGACATGAATTCTAAGACAGGAGTGGGAGGAAAAGCACATGGAAAGAATGGAAGAGACAGCAGCCAGAGGTCTGATGTCAGACCCTGCTACAGAATGCCTTATTTTTACTGGTAATATGCAAATTTTACTGTGTGTACACATTATGGAGCCAGATTGTGCACAGGGATTTGAAGCAGGAAGGAGAATGAGACATTTGCAGATCTGAAGAGGCATTATATAAGTAGAATTTGCCAGGGGGAGGGGGAGCTTTTACAAATGTGTGTTAGCTTACCAATATCTTGTGATGAAAAAGCTCAGCTGTTTAATTACTTATTTTTTTCTTTTAATCACAAAGTTGTGATTTACAATTTTTAACAACCAAATCTTTAGCTTTGAAAACTAAGGGACCAATCCTGTTCCCAGTATACTCAGTGGGAGTTTTATTACTTTGATGGAAATAAGATCAGGGCCTAAACCAGGAATATGCAGTTTGCTAAACTCTAGAAAGCAAAGACAACACACCTTACTCAAAATGCAAAATCTTCTTCCTATTCTATAGGCTGCAGTTTGATCTTTAAAAATAGAATTTATTTTAGTTTGATACAGTTTAGCAATCAAAAACAAAAATTCTGATCATACCACAGTTCATAAAAAAGAATTTTACGAAGCATTGGGTAATCTTATAAAAAACAGCAGCTGCTTCTAAACAAGATAACCACTTGGTGGCAGAAGAATCAACACCTTGCTTAAAGACCATTTTGCTCTAAAGAAAGCAGGATTTGTACTGTACAGTAAATTATTTGCCAGTAACAAGGTAGATGAAAAATGCGTTGACTCACCATAAATCACCTTCATTACATACCCCTGTCCTCTGGGGCTAACTACTGCAAATTGAGTAGTTTCCATTTTTTGTAAACTGAAAACATTAATTACTGTACACTGAAGATGATAAAAACAGATCATGGTAGTTAAGGTCAAATTTATATATAAATCAAGTTTTGGGGGAAATCATTCATTTTAATGTTTCTTTTAATCACCTCACAGTTCAATAATCTTAATTAGCCTCTTACAGTTGGTATAGCTACTTCCACCTTTTCATGTTCTCTGTATGTATATATATCTTCTTACTATATGTTCCATTCTATGCATCCAATGAAGTGGGCTGTAGCCCATGAAAGCTTATGCTCAAATAAATTTGTTAGTCTCTAAGGTGCCACAAGTACTCCTGTTCTTTTTGCGGATACAGACTAACACAGCTGCTACTCTGAAACCTGAAATAAACCTGTTTTAAAGATACAGTGAGACTAAGATTTACTTAGAAATGTGCACTGGAGCCCATTACTCTGGTACCTTTGAGTCTTATACCTCTGCAAATAATCAATTACAAGTTAAATAAAATGGAATAGAATATCCCAGAATCCCCTATTGCTCACCAACTCTTTCTCCCTCCTCTCCAAATGCCCTATCAGAAAAGTCGTTCCAGAAGGATACCCAAACAAACATAGAAATCAAACAACATGACAGGAATGAAAGAGGAATGGTTCAGGCATTTCAGAATCATTGGCTAGAGGATGGTAGTTACTGAGCTAGGGAACAAGATACTTTTTACATCCTGACTCCTGCATGGCTACTCAAGCGCAGGTCAATAAAACGCCACTAGCAGATGTTTGTCCACCTGTTATGGGTTATAATTTCATGTATATAGTTATGAGGCTGAAAATGTATCCTCATGGTTTAAAGCAAGCCCAGACAAAAACTCTCCAAGAACAGAGAGGCAGTTCACACTTCATCGGGGCACGTATGGGACAAACCCAGCCCAGCCTCACAGGAACAAAAGACACTGGCTTAGGCAGCAACAAAAGAATCTGTTAAACTCTTGAGGGAGTCACGCCCATTCCTTTGGTCAGTTTGAAACTGCAATGAAGTAATGCTCACCTGACTCTGAAGGGGGAGGGAGAAAAGCCAAGAGGGAAGAAAGGACATGATAAAAGGGAGAGACACTTGCCATGCTCTCTCCCTCTCTTCCACCTAAAACTACAGACAACACATCAAGCGACTGAAACGCTGATCAAAGGGGAGAGCCTGGCTGAAGAGGAACCAGCCAGCCTGTGGTGAGAAGCATCTAAGTTTGTAAGTATACTGAAAGTGTTAAGATCAGCTTAGAATGTGTCTTGCTTTTATTTTCATTTGATCAAATCGGACTTGTTATGCTTTGACTTATAATCATTTAAAATCTATCTTTATAGTTAATAAATTTGTTTGTTTATTCTACCTGAAGCAGTGTGTTTGGTTTGAAGTGTGTCAGAGGCTCCCCTTGGGATAACAAGCCTGGTACATATAAATTTCTTTGTTAAATTGACGAACTCATATAAGCTTGCAGCTTTCAGTGGGCAAAACTGGACAATGCAAGATGGAGGTTCCTAGGGTTGTGTCTGGGACTGGAGATATTGGCTAGTGTCATTCGGTTGTACAATCCAAGGAGCAGCTTACGTGCCAGAGGCTGTGCGTGAACAGCCCAGGAGTGGGGGTTCTCACAGCAGAGCAGGGTAAGGCTGGCTCCCAGAGTCAAGGACTGGAGTGACCTAGCAGATCACCGGTCCGGATAATACCAGAGGGGAATGTTACAGTAGTTATACCGGCAAAAAAATGCTTTTGACAGTATCACTTGTTTTGTTCAGGGAACTGGGATGAATTATACTAACAAGCGCACTCTTCTGCCAGTATAAGCTGCATCTACACTAAGAGGGTTTACCAGTATAGCTATTACAAACTAGGCCTAAGTGGGTGACTCACTGTTGCAGGTTTACACAGGGTAGCAACCCTGATTCAAAACTAGAAATCAGTTAGGCATATAAAGCATATTAATTGTAATACTAATCAGTTATAACGAACTATTCTGACACTGAAAAAAAAGGACGGAAGAGATCTTGAGACCTTTCTATATCCCATTTCTACACTTTCTATGGTATTTGCCACTTTCTATCATGATAATACTGCTCTACATTCCTATCTGGGAGAAATATCTTTATCTTGTCACCTGAACTCTTGCTCACAACTTTGAAAAAGTTTACAGCAAAAGTATAGAAAAGGAAAGAACAAATGCGTATGTGCCTCCTAGAATTATTACAATTAATAGAAGTGACAGTTTGTTACCATAGTTATGAACACTGGAGTTGGTCAAATTTTTAATAAAAAATGGCAACGTTTTGTGCAAGATTTTTTGCGCCTTTTCCAATTGGTTTACCTACAGGATTGAGAGGAAGTACAAGGGTTCCACTCTTCTAATGACTGGATGATTACCAGAGGATGGAAGCTTGTGGTACCATTATTATTAGGACTGTCAATGGCCCTTGTCCTGCAAATAGTTAACTGAGAAACAAGTGAACACACACACACACACACACAAAATCCAATAAAGATAATCCACCATTTGCTGTTTACTCACATGGGGCCTGATGCTGTATGTCATACACACAAATTCCTCTTGATGGCAATATGGGATTGGGTCTCCTGTTACCTTCCTGGATCCTGAAATCCATATAGCCCTGTTGGTATTCTGACTCTAATTCTCCTTATGCTTCTCAGATTTAATGCATACATCTGCTAGGGTACTGTTAGTTATTTTTAGGACATTAGCTTTTTTTTGTTTGTTTGAGATAGAGTGCTTTGAAATCCTGGTTGGATAAAAGCTGCTGTGAAAGGTGCTATTATAAATGGGCCTTCCCTTCACTAGTATGAACTGGCAAGAGCAATTCTCATTAGTGTCCAGAAGACTCATGGAGGATTATTGAATTTTGCAAGTTAGTAAGTAAACAACCAGTAAAAACATACCACAAGAAGTACTTTAGTCATATTTTGACAACTGCAATTTTGTTTTGTTACTATGATAATGTTTCTCAGAACCCTAGCAAAGGCAGGGCCATCCTTAGGCATATGCAACATACGCAGCTGGGTAGGGCACCTGAAAATTTGGGGCACCACTGGGTCTTAGCGTCCACCCATCCGGTTTCATCATCTTCATCCAGCTTTCATATCCCTATACGCAAAAAGAAAAGGAGTACTAGTGGCACCTTAGAGACTAACCAATTTATTTGAGCATAAGCTTTCAGGAGCTACAGCTCACTTCATCGGATATATACTATACTGACCCTTCCTCCAGGCTCCAAGTCTTCCTCAGGAGGGGATCTAGTAGTTAAAAGTGAAAAAGCGTTCCAGCCTGCCAGACCTATTAGCACAGCATTGAAACTGTTAAAGAGCCATTCAAGGGGTAATGAAGCTATTTAACAGGCATTTGCCAAACCCCAGGTATATACTGTCAGTTTCTGAATTTACTGACGAAAACAGTTGTGGATTACTCTAATATTTACTCAGAACGTGTCAGTCTACAGGACCTTAGTTTAAAATTTGCTTTAAAAATATTTCATTAGTGCGTTGGTGAAGATTATAAAATCACATCTCTAAAAAATCCTTGCATACATTTTTAGATGCACAATCATCTTTAGCCTTAAATGCTTGGATCTTCAGACATATCATTTTTTAAAATAAATCCTTCAAAAGACCACCCTTATCTAAAATAAAAATTTTAATTACAATAGTAAAAAAAAACTTGATTCCAAAGTCTTCCGGTTCTTTCTGTCCATCCCTTTCTCCCTTCACCCCCTCTTCCCCTGCCCCCTCCCCCATTGAAGAGATCCCTTAAAGGGACAATACCCCTTTCCTTCCAGATAGCTGGACAAAGAGTTTCCCTTTCTTTACTTCTATCTGATGAACTAGTTTTAAGAGAACCCTCCAGCAAAATCAGTACCTTAGTAAGATATAAAATCCTTTGTTTTGCCTAAAATCTTTGGAAACATATTTTTTAAAGTTGGTGAAATTTCATAAACATCTCTATTGTTATGGAGATCACACAAAGTAAATTAGTGTTCCCTTTTTCTAAAAGCAGTGAACATTGTTATGAACATTCTAAACCTCTGTGACTGATTAATTTAAAATAATGTCTTTGTTTCACTGAGTTAAATATGTAATAATCTGGAATGATTACTTTATGAAGCTTAAGAGTACATTTAAAATATAAAATCAGCTTAGAAATACTGATTAAGAAAATGTCAAAAAAGAGAAGAGCTGCATCATGTATTCCATAATATTTAATGTTGTATTCAGCAAGACAGCTGGCTCAACCTTACTACAAAGTTTTTGCAAATAAATGTCTGACAAACTTCAGGGCATATCAAAAAAACCGTGATTGACATTTTTTATTCCCAAGTTTAGTGCTTTTAATTAGGTAACTTCTGCAAGTCCATTATGCATGAGGGAGACGGTACGGGGGTCTCTGCGGGGAACTGTGACTCTCTGCCACCGTGAGGTGGGCCGGGCATCTTCTTATCCTTTGCTTCTTCGTCCCTTCCACTCCCCTTCCCCGCCGGGCTGCGAGCTCGGTCTGCCATCAGGCATAGGGGCACCAGTTTAATAATATTGGGTAGGGCCACATAAATCCTAAGAACAGCCCTGAGCAAAGGTACTATATAAGGATAAGAATTACTTTTTGGTGGCCTCATAATGGATGTGTACATTCAAACTTGTGGTCTCATTATAAACCTACACACTATCATGGGCACCCAGTCAACCACAGAACAATAATTCTCTACCCCTGGAACTCTATATTTAACAAGTTCCATCATGTCTGGTTAGAACTGTAAAGCAATTTGTATTTTCAAAAATGTGTTTCCCTCATGTGGTTCACATTTTGATTCACACGAAAGAAGATCCCATGAAGAAAAGAGAAACTGTATCTCTTTGTCTGAATGTATCAGAACCTTGCTAAACTTCAGTTTGCTAATTGGAATGCTGAATTGTCTCTTCTCTCAGCAAAGATTTATACTAGTAGATTGCTGGCTTGAGGCCTTTTATTCTTGAATATTACATAGCAGGGTGGCCAAACTTACTGACCCTCCGAGCCAAATACAACAATCTTCAGAAGTTCGGGAGCCGGGGTGCACCTGCTAGGGCTGAAGCCCCAAGACTCCCCTTCCTGCTGGGCAGAAGCCAGAGGGGGTGCATGGGTGGGGGATGCACAGGAGTCACATGCCCCCCAGATTTTTGCCAGGACTTGCTGGCCCCGCTCAGTCACATGGTGCCGCCAGAACCCGCTGGAGCCGGCAAGCTGGGAGCTGCAGCCATGGGGAGAGGCAGTGGCAAACAGCTGAGAGCTGCAGGAAGAGCTGCTGCTTTTGCTGTTGCCTCTCCCCACAGAGTTCAAGCAGCAGCAGCCCCTCTCTGCAGCTCCCAGCTGGTTGCCACTGCCTCTCTGTGTGGAGCTGCTGAGCATGGGGGGGGGGGCATGACTCAAGCTGTTGGGGGGCCGAACCTTTACATTGTGTGTGTCCCCTGCCACTCTCTGCAGCAACCAGTAATCTCTGGCAGAAACCCCTAGCCCCACAACCCTGCCGCAGGGCTGAAGCCCTGAGCTCCTCACTCCCAGTCTGGTAGGTGGAGAAGGGTGTGGGGGGGTGTCATGGGGTCTCTGCAAGCTGCACTTTAACTGTAAAAGAGCCGCATGTGGCTCCCAAGCCACAGTTTGGCCACCCCTGCCTTATAAAATGCTTCTTTTCTAAAGTTGACACGTATAGAAACATAATATTTTAGCTTTTGTTTCAGCTTTGTGACTTACTTGTCTAAACAGGAAACCTGCCAAATCTGATGTTTTGAAATGAAGTTTTTAAACATTCTCCCATGCATCCAATTTAGGAATGTTTAGGACATTTCTTTCACTCACTATTGAAAAGTGTGTGTGTTTTCTTTTACATTTTTTTTATTTAGCTACTGCAGATTCAAGGGATGAAGGGAACATATAAAGCTAAAAATTAAGATGGCAAAAAAATAAAACAATATCCTTAAAGTTCAAGTCCAGTGAATGAAACCCAGAAGCAATGGAGTGTAAGCATGCTTGAGAGCCCAGCTTATTGTTAGGACAATTTAGGGTTGTATTTAGGGTTGCCAACTTTCTAATTGAACACCCTTGCCCTGTCCCTGCCAGACCCCTTCCCTGAGGCTCCATCTCCCCTCCCTCCATCACTCGCTCTCTCCCACCCTTCCTCACTCGCTCATTTTCACCAGACATGCGCATGGGGTTGGGATGCAGAGAGGGTGAGGACTCTGGCTGGGGGTGCGGGCTCTGGGTGGGACCAGAGATGATGGGTTTCGGATAGAGGAGGGGGCTCCGGGCTGGGGGGGTGGGGCTGAGAGGTTTGGAGTGTGTGAAGAGGCTCCAGGTTGGGGTAGGAGGCTGGGGTGAGGGAGGGGGTGCAGGCTGCGCTGGGGGTGTGGGCCCGGGGATGAGGGGTTTAGGGTGTAGGAGGGGGCTCCAGGCTGGAGCCAAGGGGTTCGGAGTATGGTTGGGGTGTGGGAGGGGGCTCAGGGCTGGGGTTTGGGATGTGGGAGGGGGTGAGGGCTCCAGCTGGGGGTGCAGGCTCTGGGGTGGGGCCAGGGATGAGGGGTTTAGGGAGCAGGAGGGGCTCCGGGCTGGGGCTGAGGGGTTTGGAGTGTGGAAGAGGGCTCTGGGATGGGGCAGGGGGTTGGGGTGTGGGAGGGCGTATGGGCTCTGGGCTGGGGCTGAGGGATTCAGGGTAGGGCCAGAAATTAGGAGTTCAGGGTGTGGTAAAGGGCTCCAGGCTGGGGTAGAAAGTTGGGGTTTGGGAGGGGGTAAGGGGTACGGGCTCCAGGCAGCATTTACCTCATGCGGCTCCCGGGAAGCGGTGACATGTCCCTCTGGCTCCTAGGCAAAGGGGCGGCTAGGGGGCTCTGCATGCTCTCCCCACTGACAGGTGCCTCCCCCACAGCTCCCATCGGCTGCGGTTCCCACCCAAAGGGAGCTGTGAAGCTGGCACTTGGGGCAGCGCCTGCGGACAGGGGCAGCGCATGGAGCCTCTCTGACCGCCCGTTGCATAGGAGCCGGACATGCCGGCCGCCTCCCATGAGCCACATGGAACCAGGCAGGGAGCCTGCCTGCTTCGCTGCACTGCCAACCAGACTTTTAACAGTCCGGGCAGCGGTGCTGACCAGAACCACCAGGGTCCCTTTTTGACCGGGTGTTCCGGTCAAAAACCGGACACCTAGCAACCCTATCTGTATTTCATTTTCATTTAACTTAAAGTGAGAAAGCAAAAATTAAAGTCAAACTGCTGAGTTTCACTGAGTGTCATGTCAAAATTTCACAAGAGCTTGAAATAAAATAGTAAATTGGCCGATGGTCTCTTGAAACTGGACCTATGTTCACTCAAAAGGTTTGAAAAAAAAGGTGTTCCATTATTTTAGTTAATTAAAAATCCTTTCCTAAAAGACCTTGCAAAAGGCAAAGACAAGTCTTGTCCAGTAAACAAGCACAAATGGCACGTGGTCTTTACATAACAAGCATGTGAAGTGTGTTTCACCTCTACCTCTTGTCCACTAAGAATATAACAGTCTACTACTGTTACAAGCTGCTGAAGTTACTATTTTAATGTAAAGGGTACAGAGGCTTATGGCTTTGTTGCTGAAGGTCCCAACAATATGCTGTTGCATTTACAATTGGCATGTTTTGGGGAAAAGATCATTTTTTTTAAGGGAGAAGCGGAAGGGGGTTTGATGTCCATTAATCAGGAGGCAGCTCTAAGGATAAAGGATGACGTGAAGGAAGGCACAAAGTTGGGAAGGAATAAAGACAACAAAAGGAGCAGTCAGGAGACAATGGGGCAGATCATAATGATCAGACTGAAAAAGGCATTTTGAGTCAGTGATACTCGCAGAAGCTTTAGCTCACATTCTTCCCAGAAGCATAGTCTAATGGTTAAAGCACAGCCAGTTCTCTCCCTTCCTCTGCTATGGACTCACCATGTAAATCTGAGTAAATCACAACATCTGAGGCTCAGTTTCCCCAGCTGTTATACTGGGATAGCAATATTTACTTATGCCACTTGGTTGTTGTGAGACTTAATTTGCTCATGTTTATACAGCCCTGTGAGAGCTCAGGTGGAAGGTGTTATAGGCCAAATTAATATGGTATTTCATCTCAAATAATTAAGAACATGACGTACAAGCATGTGTACAGACATAATTGTATAAATTAAAATCAAATTTGAGAAGAGTATAGTGCAACAGCATTTGTGTATTCATGTACACCCCGTAATTGAATAAAACAAAAACATTTTACCGTAGGCCTAAACACCATGAAATCGCATGGCAACAAAACTGGCTGCTAAGCAACAGAAGTCCAAGCAGGATTACCACTGGTATCGCTATTAGAGAGCTATTTACTCTTCAAAATATGAGAAGAAACCAATTTTAATTCTCCAGATCACTTAGACACAAAATCAAGAGATTCTACTACACGGTCTCATTTCTATTTTCAGACAGGAGACTGAAGGTCAAGTAATTTCAAAATACCAAAGAAGTGTCACAGATTCCAAAAGAATATCTGGAGGCGCTTAATGCTCTTATAAAAAAGAATTGATAGAAAAGAAAAGGGTCATACTGTTTACAAGGCATTTCAGACAGACAATATTATGGGCAATAGCTAGTAATGTACTTGGGACACACATAAGTACATATAGCTTTTTACATAATTAAATGACTTTACATTTACTTTGCTTCTTTCCAACTGAGAGATCACAACGTGCATTAACATACTGTAACTAACCATCCAGCTCATTGCTGGGCCCTGCTACCACACAGTTCACCAGCCAGCCAATAAAAAGCTCCACAATCTCTCCAGCCCAAGAAAGGGAAGTACTGCTGGAGTTAAGAGGAGACCAGGCACAGGAGGGAGCCAGAGACTATGTGAGAGCAGGATCAGCCGTCCAGAGACAGCCTGGGAGTTGGCTGAAGAGGGAAGGCCAGACAGCCTACAGCCTGGAAGGTAGAGCTGGAACTGGATGTCCTGAGAACGGGACAGAGATGTACCCTGTTGCTGGCAGGAGGCCAACAGTAGTGCGGCAGCCTGACATGCAAGAGGACAGTGTGAATAAGTCATGACAAAATCAATTTATCCTTATGCTCTTCTACTGGACTGTCCTTAGGGCTGGGTTGGGAACTGTTGGGTTTCAATCTCTCTCTCTCTCTCTCTCTCTTTTTTTTTTTTTAACAAACAGAGTGAACTTCTGGCTTCAAGATATGGATAGACGTGAAAAGGCACATCTACTAGTCACCCACAATACCTCAAGGGACAAGACTGGCCTTGAACCCTTCTACTGCACTTGTCTAGGAACTACATTTTGTATTTTTTTAACTCATTAACAGCTGAAAGTTTCTTTCTAGGTGCTACAGCTTTCCAGTTCTTCATCTCTTGGCTTTGAGCTCATCAAAATACCAGGTTATGCTCTTGAGAATCCACTGGGGTTCAGTGCACTACATCTGTCACAATCAAAGAGGGGTTCATTGCAGTACATGACCACAGACTGACATCTGGTGGGGTTTGATCAAGCATGTGTCAGAGCACAGATTTCAAATTCCCCTTTTAGAAACAAATAGGCAAAAGCACAGTCTCAAAGCCCCCTGGGGACTTTACATGATACTCAGCATCAGAAGAGCAGCCTCCTCCTGATATCAGTGCACAATGCACAGGAACTGGAGGGTTTAATAACAGCAGGTGGGAGAACTATTTTAAACTGTTCATTCTGATGCTCCTAAATCTGCCATTTCAGAGACCCTACAAGCCGTGACTGCGCACTCTCTGCTGCAAATTCATTGTAATAAACTTTGACCCACTCTGGATCTATAAAATTAAGGGCAATTAATTGCAATGGCCAAAGAAGAAATAACTGCTGCAGAAAATCATGTACTGCAACCTAAATTTATTTATTTATGGCATTCTGTCTTGAGGATGGATCCAATACCTGTCATGGACTTGAAAAAACTCCTGTTGAGTAGCAATGCCCAGAAATACCTTATAAGGCCAGGGGGTTACTCAAACATCTCCAGCCCAAAGGGGAGTTGGATTTTCCTTGCACTGTGCAAAATAAATGTGTTTGCTCATGGGGAAGAGAGGCATAAAGACAAGTTGCAGGTCGCATAAAGCCTATCTCTGCCTAATACAATTTGCCAAGGTCAAGTAAGATTTTGGGTTCTCTGCCATCTAACTGCAGACTGCAGAGTGTTAATAGGTACCCAGGGGCTGCTTAAACTGGCTCACCCAACTGACAGAAACATCCTCTATTGTTTGAGTTAGTGAACTAGTACAGCTTGTTCGCTTAGGCCAGTTTTTTCCTGTTTTTCTGTGTTCTCTGCCCCCTTTTGGAATTCCCTGCCCGCTACTGCACCACATTCCATGTGTCTATCCCAAAGTATTAGCCAAAACTACAGACAGAATACAAAATTGACATGTGTTTAGACGGGAGTGCTGTGTTCTACCATTCTGCTCTGTACAAAAGTTCTGTGACCCTCCCTGCATCTGTGCCTGCATCTAGGGTGACCAAATAGCAGGTGTGAAAACTTGGGACGGGGTTGAGGAGTAACAGGCACCTATTTAAGAAAAAAGACCTGAATATCGGGGCTGTCCCTATAAAATCAGGACATCTGGTCAGCCTACCGACACTCCTCCCACTTATGGTCTGTCCAAGATCCACTCCTGACTGATCCCTTTGTTCCTTCGCTCACTCCAATTTATAACACTTACGCCCAACATTTCTTGTGTCCCAAGAACAGCCACCAAATGTCTTCCTTCTCCTCATTCAATACATTTTGGAAGTCCCATTTATTCCAGGAAACATTCCTGCTGTAAAACCACAGACCACTCTGTTTTGTTCTGTATTGTACCTGCTAATGCCATTATTGGGGGTGGAAGTTGAAGGGGGTGGGGGGGAGGGGGAAGGGTTATGATATCTCGCAGCAATGGTCCAGAACACCTCAGCTTAGATACCATTACTACACTGCTTTACATGCAGCATTTACCTTAGTGGACCTCTATCGCAGTGTTGACATTTTATTTGGGGGGAGGGGAGAAGAAGAAGAGGAAACTTTGTTTAACACAGTTTACCATTTGTTCCATTCCTTGCACACTTAGGCCACTACTTGACTCGTAAGCACAACAGTGGAAGTTGTACTGGTCAGAATTATTGTCATTACCCTCTGATCCCACTGAGGGTTACCAAAAGAAACTACAGCATTTGCTCAAGAAACTCCCTGAAAAAGCACAAGAACAAATCCGCACAGACACTCCCCGAGAAGCCCAAGCAGGGGTATTCTCTCTGCTACCCAAGATCCATAAACCTGGAAATCCTGGGCACCCCATCATCTCAGGCATTGGCACCCTGACAGCAGGATTGCCTGGCTATGTAGACTCCCTCCTC
The DNA here is from genome assembly GCF_965152275.1 of Natator depressus. NCBI lineage: Eukaryota > Metazoa > Chordata > Testudines > Cheloniidae > Natator > Natator depressus. The sequence continues at coordinate 175,839,257 of NC_134236.1, read as the reverse complement.
AGGCCCTACGCTACCAGCACTCCCAGCTATCTTCGAGACACCACTGACTTCCTGAGGAAACTACAATCCATCGGTGATCTTCCTGAAAACACCATCCTGGCCACTATGGATGTAGAAGCCCTCTACACCAACATTGCACACAAAGATGGACTACAAGCCATCAGGAACACTATCCCCAATAATGTCACGGCAAACCTGGTGGCTGAACTTTGTGACTTTGTCCTCACCCATAACTATTTCACATTTGGGGACAATGTATACCTTCAAATCAGTGGCACTGCTATGGGTACCCGCATGGCCCCACAGTATGCCAACATTTTTATGGCTGACTTAGAACAACGCTTCCTCAGCTCTCGTCCCCTAACGCCCCTACTCTACTTGCGCTATACTGATGACATCTTCATCATCTGGACCCATGGAAAAGAAGCCCTTGAGGAATTCCACCATGATTTCAACAATTTCCATTCCCACCATCAACCTCTAAAGTAGCTCCTAGAAGAGTCAAAAGTCTGGTATAAGCCATGGCAAATGTCCCCCAAAAGAATGTTGCACACGTGCATTTTCTCTCCTGGTGTCCTTAGAACTCAGCCATTTTTCCCACTCACAATGTGCTCATAGTACAAGTGTTGTCAGAATACACTTTTGAAGCACAGTGAGTAGCAGAGATGACCCAGATATTGGTACTATGCAATCAACATGTAAAAAACCCCACCTAATTCAGCAAGGCACATTTTTTTCTGAATTAAACCCTTGGTGGAGAACTGTTTTGTGAAGTTTTTTTTTAAACCAACCTCCATTACTGTGTCAACATTTGAAAGCGATGATTCTGCTACTACCCCCACTCTCAGTTTTACCCTTTTCCATTTGATATTTTCCCTCTGTTTTCAATTAAATTGAAATTAACATGGCTGTTTTAGTTTAACACCAACAACTTCAATTTATATAACCCCTTATCATGCCAAAATATCTTGGCTGTTGCACCAGCATCACTGACAACGTCAGCATTGTTCTCAAAATAGCCCTTATTAGCTAAACTGATGCTGCAGGGCCATCAATGGGAGCACAAATTACAGTGTTTATGTAATGTGACAGACCCAGACCAGACCAGGGGGGCACAGGAGTCTGGTCCTATTGGGATCCAGGGGCACAGGAGTCTGGTAGAAGGCAAATATACTGACCACTGGATGAACAGTTTTCTGTTCCCTGAGTGACCAGAGCAGGGGCTGCACTAGAACAATCAAGAACCTGCTAGAACCAATTAAGACAGGCAAGCTAATTAAGTCACCTGGAGCCAATTAAGAACCTATTAGAATCAATTATGGCAGGCAGACTAATCAGGACACCTGCTTTAAAAAGGACCTCCCATCAGTTAGGGGAGGGTGTGCAAGGAGTGAGAAGGTGTGCTGCTGGAGGACTGAGGTGTACAAGTGTGATCAGGAGGAAGATCCTGCAGTGAGAATAAAGAAGGTGTTGGGAGGAGGCCATGAGGAAGTAGCCCAGGGAGTTGTAGCTGTCATGCAGCTGTTACAAGAGACACTGTAGACAGTTGCAATCCACAGGGCCCTAGGCTGGAACCTGGAGTAGAGGGTGGGCCTGGGTCCCCCCCCATCCCCCTCAACTCCCTATTTGAGACAAGAGGAGGTGACCTGGATTGTGGGTCCCACCAGAGGGGAAGGTCCCTGGCCTATCCTGTGACCCACTAGGTGGGTCAGCAGAGACTGCGGGGATTGTTCTCCTCCCTTTCCCCATGCTGGCCAGTGATGAGGTTAGCTGAGTGAATGGCAGGTTTGAGCCACTAGCAAAAGTGGCCAAACTGAGGGCTGCCGTGAATCTCTGAGGCGAGCAAATCTGCCAGTAAGTGCAGGACCCACCAAGGCAGAGGAGGAACTTTGTCACAGTAAGTCTTGCTAATTGAGCGGCTATTGTTTCAGTGAGTATTTTGTGGGGGAGAGGGGATCTTCTGAATGATCTCAATATCCCTTTTTCAAATGGTCTTGCATCAAACTACATGTTCCTCTGACTGAAGGAAGGCTGGATGGGACTTCATCTGAAGCCCAGCAAAACCTTGCCTAAGTTGACAAAAATGGATCACTAAAGAGCAACACAAGACACTTACATTCTACCACACTCCCTACATTCTTGACCCTGAGCACACTGCCTGGAGAGTGGTCTCTGCTCAGACCAACCTGGAGACAAAACAATAAGAACATTTGTCTGTGCTTACCTGAAATTTTCCTTTTATTCTGTCACATGGTTCGCAAGTCCATTGCAAAGAGTATTTTGCCTGACTGGTCTGGTTTTGCCCCCAACTTGGGGACCTTAGCGTGGTGAACAATGGAGGTTGATCCCACTCACCCCACACACATGCAGGCAAGCTTACATTTTGAGTTGTAATTGTTCAGCCGTGAACCATTAGACCTGATACAATAATAGATATTAGGAATCTGAAGTGTTTTACTCACAAGAATATGCCAATTTTAAAATGCTGTAGGCCGAACTTTGGCAGATCATTTCCCTGGGCCCATCTGTGGGAGCTCACCCTGCGCTGGCAGGATTCCTTCTGCAGAAGCTGCACATGCTACCCCTCTCCTCGCACTAGTTTACCAGAAAATGCAGCATCTGAAACTTAACAAACAAGGTTTTCATACTGTGATGTTATACCCCATATTCTTCATAGAAATATTGTTATGATATGAATATTGCATAGCTAAGATATGTTTTATGTTATGCAAGATGGGTCATGTGGGGTATTGTTGTAAGGGTTATGATCTTCTGAGTGTGTTTATCCAATTTGTATGCATGTATCATTTCTGTATCTGAAGTTAGAAATATTGACTGTGTAACAATTACAACTGTGTGTGTCCTTGTGGGAATGCCCATCAGACAGTAGGCAATCAGCTTCAATGGGCCATTAGGAAGAACAATAAGACTTGGAAGATACTAATCTCCCGCCTTCCTGAGAACCTCCCAGGGTTGGTGCTTTGACACTACAGGATCAGGTGATTGTGTCAACTGGTACTAGACCCCCATCTTGGGCTTTCAGTGTTTTTCCCATTAAGGGGGGGGTGAGGGGTCAGACTAGGAAACAAAAGATTCCTGCCTTATGTAAATTCTATTTAAGGGTGGGAAGTGACGTAATCAGGACTCTTCTCCATTGCCTCCCCATCCAAGAAAGAAGATTGCTAAAAACACCTGAAGGGAAATGCAGGGGCTGAGTCCAGGCTGAGACAGGGGTCCAATCTTTAAAGAGAAATAACAGGAACTCTAAGCTACAGAAATCCTGCAACCTGCCTAAAACAACATTTAGGGTGAGAAATTACATTTTGGAACCTGTTTCTTGAGTGTATTAAGCTTAGTTTGCGTGTTTTGTTTTATTTTATTTGCTCAATAATCTGCTTTGGTATCCCTTAACACTTAAAATTTATCTTTTGTAGTTAATAACCTTATTTCAAAACCCAGTTTGTGCAATTCATATCTGGGGGGTACAGGACAAAAAGCTGTGCATATCTCTCTCCACACTGAGGGAGAGGGCAAAATTTAATGAGCTTGTGCTGTGCAGATCTTTCTGTACACAAGACCATATTATTCTGGGTTTATACCCCCAAATGAGGTGTGTACGTGAGTGCTGGCCACTCCCCTCGCTAAGACCTTCCACACAGAGCAGATTTCAGTCTGTGTCTGCAGCTGGGTGTTGCCTTACCTGTGTGTGTGCTAGAGAAGGCTTGGGAGCACACCAAGAACAGGGTGAGGAAACCCAGGCTGGTGGAAAGGGCGGGCTCAGTGAGACCCCAGCACATCAGGTGGCACCCCGGGGGGGGGGGTTCAGTCCATCACACATACCTTTTAAACAAGTGAAATAATGACATACAGTGATAGTATGCAGGTTTTAAAACAATCAAAGACAAAATTCTTCTCACTGTGTGTGTGAGATGGGACCACAAAAATGAGTGGGTCAGGTTAGCAGGAGTTGGCCCCACAGCTAGAATACACTTTACCTGTCAAGCTCTATTATAGCAAATGCTAAATCTACCTTAATGCAACATTAGCCATCTTATTCTAGCCCAGACTCAAATGCAAGAAAAAACCGGTCAAGACAAAATCCTTTGAGGACAGTCAACTACTGTGTGAAGCCAAAGTCAAGACCAACAGGTGCATCCTGCTAATCTTCAAAAATCATATATTTCTTAGAGGAACTGAGTGCAATCCTCCATGGCATGATGATGAAAGTTTCCAGAGCATATTGTCCTGGGAGACTTCAACATCTATGTTCACAGTGCTTCTGATGCAATGGACCAACTCTCAGTTTCTCAAGGGTAACCTCTAAACGTATATATACACAGCTCAACACACCCTGGACAAGATTTTTTTAGATTAAACACAGAAATCAGGAACACAAAAAACAACCCCCTCCACCCCCCAAATCCAGGGCTAATTTCTGCCTCCTCCAGGCCAACATCAGAACCCTCCTGACCTTCAGGCAAAAAGAAGCAAACATAATGGACTGCCCCGGAAGCTGAATGAGACAGTCATATTCCAAAACATCCTTACAAGTAACACCATCACAACAACAAGCTATGTAATAAGAGAGTAAGGTAATAAACAGTAAGGATCTCCTAACATTATAACCCTTTCCATATTGACCTGTTAGTGACTCATGAAATCCCAATGAAACTAGGGATCTAATACTTTGCACTTACGTAGCATTTGAACATTATTTACTCAAGTCTCACAGCATTCTATGAAGAAGGTAAATACTAAGACTCCCATTTCACTGAAGGAGGAACTCAAACTAAATTAAGTTGACGTGCTCAAGGTCACAGAGCCAATTGGTGCTGGAATCAGGATTAGACTCCCCAGGCACATACCTCATCTACCAGGTTGAGTGCCTGCTGCTCAATTTACAAAAGCACTCTGTGCCTCAGTTTCTCCACCTATACAATGGGGATACCTGATTCCATACACTACCTATTGTATAATGTATGTTCTTGGACTTTATCTATAATGACTATCATTGCCCCATTTTAAAGATATTTTGTTTTACAGACTGATATATTCAACATATTTGGTTTCAGGGCAGCTAAAAATATGCAGCATTACATTTAATTTGGTATAGTGGATACTGATAAAGAATACGCTTAGCTAGAGAAGCTTAGATTAATATACTGACATAAACCTCGGCGTTATCCCCTCCCTCAAAATCCCCAATGGCAAGGGGCCTGCAGAAAGGAAAACCCTTGCAGAGTTTTATAATTGCGGAGTGGGTTCGGCAAGGTGGAACTGGCCCCCAAAATCTGTATGAAAGATCCCCTGTGTGTGTCACTCAGGGTGGGCAACAATCTATCCCTCAAGCCCTTGTAACTGCATGAACACTTACATCTTTGATCAAAGCAAACTTATTTTAAACTAGTTAGCATAAATATTTAATTAGACATCAAGTTTCATTTCAGCTTTTGAATCCAGTTATACCACCCCACTAAATCCCTGTTGTTTCAGTTGCAGCCACTAAGGACTTTGGTCATTCTTTTAATGAGCAGGGCTTTTAAAGTGTTGGTGGACTTTGATAATGCACACGTTTGTGCAGTGTTCCTGCTGTTTTGTACAGAAATGAATGTACAGTGATTGAACCAAACCTTAATATGTAATACTCATTCAAAAGCCAAGTGCTCCATGTGTAGGCGGCTCTCACTGAAAATCTTCCTATGGAAGCTGCGCACAGTTCTTGCAAAACAACACACTGATCTCTATGCAAGTAAGTTTGTTGCCTTCGCCAAACCTGGCTACATTCTTGGGAGCCAACTAATAAAGTCAACATTATTGTATTACCTACTGAAATGACCACAGTATATGTATTGACTAGGATGGCCATTATTTACTATTCCATTTCAAAACCCCGCGGATTAATAGTTTAGTATTAAATTTGCTCTAGGGTATATAAATTAGCCTTATGTAGTACTGACTCCACTATCATCAGCAAATTCACTAAGTCATCAGAAAAAATTCAGAGAAATACTACCTATTTATTACGTTCATTTATATTTCCATGGTGCAAGGCGCAGGCCCCACAAAAAGATCTGAAATGCTGTCATAGAAAACATGATTTGTAATCACCCTAGTCTAATTTACTGTACAACTTGCAATTGTACACTTGCACAATTGTAATATAAAGTTAACTGTAGTTTCTACAGATGATCTTGATGATCCTATTAATGCATTACTGGGAGTTTCCCTTCAGGATCTGTGCTTCTCCCTTAATTCCCCTCATGCTTCGCATCTGGCCAGCTCACCCTTCAGACTGACGTCGCCGCACATGATTTCCGCCAGAGCAGCTCAGCCTTTTCAGGGCCGAACATATTACACCAAAAAGCTCCAGGGTCCACAATCAACACTTAGGGCTGGATGGGTTCTGTGCCCTGTTCTTCTCCCTTTGCACTGATCATGTGGGAGCAAACACCGTCAGCAAGTCCCCTGCCAGGGATTGCTCTAGCATGAGGGAGCCCCACCCAAGGCACAGAACCAGCAAAGGCAGACCCTGGTGCAGGAAGCATGTGGCCAGAGACTAACGCAGTCCAGCTCCTCCCCACTGAAGCCTGGTTTTTGAGGATCATAGCCAGATTAGAACAGCCCCACTCTGCTCTAACCTGTTGCTGGAGCAGAGAATCAGAGCCGTAACTGGTTTTGGGTTCTCAACTTCCTCTCCTGTGCTGCCCTCCATGGAGAGTGCCCTGCGTTTTGCTCCTCAGGAGGAGCCAGTGGAGCTGTTCTTCTTGGGGCTACCCCCGTTTGGCAGGGAAACTGGCAGAGCTATTCTCTCCTTCTTCCTCTGCAATACAGCATGTAGCCAGCAGGGAAGATGCTGAACAGCTGCAGTATGGAAGTGGCAACAGCTGCTCAGAGTGCTGCGGCTTACATCACAGATGCTTGTGGGACTACAAGGGAAGCAGATGGCAAACAGTGCCTCCAACTCCTGCCCATGACAACTAGGCTGATTCAGACACTTCAGTTAAAAGAACAGTGTGCAGCTGTGGAACACACGTCAAACTCAGAATCAAATACACTTTTCTTTCCTAAGGCAATCACACTCATGGGCCACAACTTAGAGCCTTGAGAGCCTCAGGTTGGATCCCACTGTTCCGTTTCTGGGTCAGCAGGAAAGAATCATGTGGGAGTAATGCAAGACCTTCCTTTAATTTCAGTTTCCAGTCTGTACTGACCAGGGGCCTGATTCAACTAACGGATGTCAAGGAAACACTCTCCTATTAACTGCACTGGGAGTCGGGACAGGCCTGAATTTCTAATGTAAAACTAGCCTGGCCCTGGCTGTTTAACAGGGAACAAAACAATTTCTTCAGTCCACTCTAGGGATCCTTGATCTGTTCCCCCCACTTTTTCTATCTCACACATTTGCTGTAAAAATAGCAAAACATCTCTTTAGTTTTAAGATGCACTGATGTGATCCGATATCGTGGACATTTTTCAAAAGCACCTAAATGCCAGATTTTTTTCAGGTATTCAGGTGCCTAAAGAGGCAGACAGGAACCCAGTCAGATTTTTCAAAAGTGCCCAGGCGCCTAGCTCCATTGATTCCAAAGGGAGTTGGATGCATAAAGGCTTCTGAGAATGCTCCCGTGTGCCTACCTGGATCTTTAGTAGGGTTGTCAATTTTGGTTGAATGTATTTCCTGGAGATTCCATCGCATGACGTAATCTTTAATTAAAGATTAATCTTTAATTTGGAGACTCCTGGACAATCCTGGAGGATTGGCAACCCTAATCTTTAGGCACCTAAATAAAATAAAAACTCTGTCCCTAAGTAACTTAGGTGCCTAAGTCCCATTTTCAAAATGACATCCGATGAAGTGAGCTGTAGCTCACGAAAGCTTATGCTCAAATAAATTGGTTAGTCTCTAAGGCGCCACAAGTACTCCTTCTCTTTTTGTGAATACAGACTAACACGGCTGTTACTCTGAAACCTGTATTTGTAACTGTAGCTCAAGTTCGCATATCCCCACTAATTAGCGCAGGTCACAACAGTCGTGAAGACACGACAGCGCAGGCATCAGTGTAGGCTAGCCATCCCAGTACATACAAAGGCTGGGTTTGCACTAGGGTGGCTAGCCCACATTGAAGCCTGTTCTACCCCTTCTGCACTACTATTGTTACCTGCACTAGTTAGATTAAAGGTAGTGCCGTTAAGCCTACTTACACTGCAATTAAACCTTAATGTCAAGAAGCAGAACATGTGCAGTCACATCAACTGGTTAGAGCACCAGTCACATCAACTGTGGGGGAGGGATAGCTCTGTGGTTTGAGCATTGGCCTGCTAAACCCAGGGTTGTGAGTTCAATCCTTGAAGGGGCCTTTTAGGGATCTGGGGCAAAATTTGGGGATTGGTCTGGCTTTGAGCAGCAGGTTGGATTAGATGACCTCCTGATGTCCCTTCTAACCCTGATATTCTATGATTCTAACCACAGACAGGCAAGCTGGAATAGGTCAAACCAGAGTCAATAACTGGGGATAGGGGAAGAAAGTAGGAGCCAGAATCAGGAACAAAGCCAGACAGCAGGGACCAGGAACTGTCTCGGCAGCACTTTAGAGCTCTGCCTTGTGACTTTTGAAATGTACCCACCATTTTTATTTACCTTGGCAATATAGGGCCAGTGCCTATGAAACGCTAAGCACCACCCTCACGCAGGTGCTTTATGTCCACACCTCTCCCTGAGGCTAGAATTTAATTGGACTGCTGAACTCACAGTTATCAGACTAGAGCTGGGGTAATGCTCAGATTTTTGAAATCCACCTTGTGGTCAGTGTAGAAGTGGGGGCTGTAAGCCATGGAAGGAGCATGTTTGCATATTTACTCCATCACTTTTCCTACAGGGCTTTGTTTTTCTAACAAGCTTGTACAGTTTGTAAAAACTACTTTATGGGAGGCCAATAAAGTTGGCCTCTCATAAAGCTTGGCTCAGCAACACTCTGAGACTTCCCTAGCCTTCTATGATCTATAACGAATTAAGCTACTATAAACAAGGCCTGCCATTTTGTTTATTATTGCTCCCTTTTAGGGTTTTAAAATCTCCCCTTAGACTCAAGCAGTTGCTGATCTTGCCCTCTCTCCCTGAAAGAGTGGTGCAATATTTACAGAAGACACGAGATTGGGTGAATGATGTTTTATTAGAACAGGCCAAGGGGAAAAAACACCAATAGAAGAGTGTGCTTTCTCTCTTTCAGTACATACTGTGAGAGATGTTGGTACTCTTCATGTTCCCAAAGACTGAGGAAAGCATTCTCTTGGGTATGCACCCTGACAAGCACAGCACAGTTATTTTGGCCTGGTATTCAACAGATTATGTTACACACATGGGCAAAAAAGTTTATGCACTTTTAACAAAAAGCAGAAACACATGAGATTTTCACTACCTTATAACTCAAAAGCAGCTTAGACAATTTCCTTCAATCTTTCAAAAACAAACAAAAAAATCTTGTTTGACCTGGGACTGAGCATGAGACTTTTCAGGACAAAACTTCATTAAAAACTAAGCTACTGGTGACAAAACTAGCACAAGATTGGTACAAAATTCAAGCTAATCTGTGGCTTTACTCCAAGCGAGGTATGGTAGGGTATGGCTGTGCTGCCCTGGGAGCACACTGGAAAGTGGATTCTGACTCAGAGCCACATTCTGCCTCCCGGTTCCCCTGTGCTCTCGGGTGGGGAAAATACACTATGAAAAGTCTAGCTGGGGCAGATAAGTTTCCTGAGCATGCCAGCATCGTGGGGGAAAAGCCAAAGGCCTGCTCCCTCCTAACCTTTTCCCCACCCACATACGTAAGTGGCAGCAAGAAATATATCAGTTCCACAGAGGCTGCTCTCCCCTCTATATAAATACCCAGGGTACAGGGAGATTGCCAGGTGCAGGGAGTGCAATATTCCTCTGCACAGCTCCACAAGCCAGGCCACAATCTGGCCCTTAACTAGAGTCATGGCTATAGCCTTATATTTACAATAAGACACTTTTTCCTTTTTTGTACAAAATGTAGATGAGGAAATAATTAGTTCTAACCATTGTACAAGAAACTCCAAAAAGAGAAGTGAAGAGAGGTTTCAGAGACCTTGCTTCCCTGTACCAAATCACTATCCTCATATTTCTTTACTTTGGCCGATTTTCCTTTCTGTATATAAATTTGTCTGGCTCCCCTCCACTTAATTCTTCATCCTTCAAATAACAGAGGGATCTGGCACTTTCGAAAGAGAATGTAGCAAATAAGGTCCTGTAAGTGAAAAGAAAAAAAAACCCCAATGAACCAAAGAAAAACTCCCTCAAACTTTCAAACTGTATATTCTTTGTGTAATGGATTAGATCAAGTAGTATATGAAAGTAAAAAATTCTGCTGTCCCATGTCATGACTATTCTTCAGACAGCAGATAATCAGAGTAAAGTGCACCCTTCTGCCATGAAGAATTCAAATTCATTCTGTGAATTGCTGGTGTAATTTCTGTGCACTTTTAAAAAAAAATTGCTTGTCTTATTCAATGACATACTGTGTTTTATGATCACATTGGCACAGCTATTTCAGTGAGGAGCCAAAATCATAAGAAAAAATACAGAAGGTCTCTGAATTTATACCAGATGACCAGCATAGAAACACCTATATTTGGATTTTCCACAGCATATAAATTCTTTTTTTTTCTTTTTTGGCAGAATGTTCAGGATTTTCCACAAAAAGTCCATATTAATAAAAGAGAGGAAATAGACTGCTGACAAAAGTATCAGAGAAGTTTGAAACATGGGACCACTTTTAGTAAGAGTGCCCCTAGAAAGGTAACACATCTGTAAACATTTACCAGCAAGTATACCTTCAACATCAGCCTAAGAGTCGAAACTTTTCAAGTGGTCCTACAGATATGGCTTAGACTGAAGAGCTTAGTAATACTGACAAAGAGTCCTGTGGCAACTTATAGACTAACAGAGGTATTGGAATATAGGCTTTTGTGGGTGAATACCCACTTTGTCGGACGCATGTAGTGGAAATTTCCAGAGGCGGGTATAAATATGCAAGCAAGAATCAGGCTAGGGATAACGAGGTTAGTTCAATCAGGGAGGATGAGGCCCTCTTCTAGCTGTTGAGGTGTGAAAACCAAGGGAGGAGCAACTGCTTTTGTAGTTGGCTAGCCATTCACACTCTTTGTTTAATCCTGAGCTGATAGTGTCAAATTTGCAAATGAACTGAAGCTCAGCAGTTTGTCTTTGAAGTCTGGTCCTGAAGTTTTTTTGCTGCAGGATGGCTACCTTTAAACCTGCTATTGTGTGTCCAGCAAGGTTGAAGTGTTCTCCTACAGGTTTTTGTATATTGGCATTCCTAATATCTGATTTGTGTCCATTTATCCTTTTACATAGGGACTGTCCAGTTTGGCCGAGGTACATAGCAGAGGGGCATTGCTGGCACATGATGGCGTATATTACATTGGTGGATGTGCAGGTGAATGAACTGGTGATGGTGTGGCTAGGTCCTGTGATGGTATTGCTGGTGTAGATATGTTGGGAAGGATGCAATTTGTCATTTTTAAAAACATCAAAAACTGGCTGTTGAAAGCTAGGCACCTAAATGTACCTTCACGCAAAATAAAACAAGCAAAATAAATTGTTTGTTTTCAGAGTGATAAATAACTGCAGATCCCACTAACTTCAGTAGGAGCTGTAGTTCCTCAGTCCCTCTGAAGGACAGGCTACTTTTATAAAGGTGTCTAAATGTGGCTTTATGTAACTAACTTTGGGCACCTACATTGGGCCTATTTTTTGTCAGCAATTACTTTCATATTGTGGTCAATGAAATGAGAGAAATTTTTATTTAAAGCAATTAAATTGGCTTTGTCAGCATTAAAAATTCTAGAGAAAGTGGAAAACAATGCTACTAGACAGTGTAACATTGTGACAGGATGAACCCCGCCTCTGGGATGCCACCTGATGTACTGGGATTTCACTGAGCCTCCCCTAATCAATCAGCCTGGGTTCCCTCTCCCTAATTTTCTGAATTAGGCTCTCCAGCCTCTTGCAGCACGCACGCGCACACACACACACACACACACACACACACACACACAGACAAGTAGGCCCACACCCTGCTGCAGACACAGACTGAAATCAGCTCTGTGTGAGAGGACTCCCCCAGCACTCACGAGCACACCCCTTTTTGGGAAATAAACCCAAAATAATACTGTTTTGTGCCATATAGAAAAATCTGCACAGTGCAAGCTCCTAAAAATCCACCCTCTTCCTCAGTGTGAAGAGAGATGTGTACACTTCTTGCCCCACCCCCAGTTAGAAATTGCATAAACTGGGTTTTATTGTAAATAAGAAATAAGTTTATTAACTACCAAAGGTGTATTTTAAGTGAATATAAGAGATAACAGACAGAACAAAGCAGATTACTAAGCAGATAAAACCAACCAAGCAAGATAAGCTAAGAAACAGGTTACAGAATGTAATTTGACAGGTTTCAGAGTAACAGCCGTGTTAGTCTGTATTCGCAAAAAGAAAAGGAGTACTTGTGGCACCTTAGAGACTAACCAATTTATTTGAGCATAAGCTTTCGTGAGCTACAGCTCACTTCATCGGATGCTCAAATAAATTGGTTAGTCTCTAAGGTGCCACAAGTACTCCTTTTCTTTTTGAAAATGTAATTTCTTACCCTAAATGTTATTTTAGGCAGGTTGCAAATTTTCCGTGGTTCAGAGTTCCAGTTATATTTCTCTTCAGACTGGACCCCTGTCTCTGTCTGGACTTCCCCCCTGCCTTCCCTTCAGGTGGCTCTAGCAGTCTCTCTTCTTGGGAAGACACTCCATGGAGAGGAGGAGTCCAGTTTGCCTTCCTCCCCACTCTTACATAGGATTTACATAAGGCAGGAATCCTTTGTTTCCCAAACGTGACCCCCCTCCCCTCTCAGTGAAAAGTTACAAGAAGTCCCAGGTAATGCTTAGTATCAGGTGACAAGACCAAGTGACCTAGTGGTGTCACAGTTACGTCCCAGGAGGGAGAGATGTCCTGGATGTCCCAGGAGGGAGAAAGATTAGTATCATTATGGTTGTTCCTTCCTGATGGCTTACCAAATTTGATGGCCTGTGGTCTGGTGGGTGTCTTCCCAATACACACCCACTTGTAATTGTTACATAGTCCATATTTCTAACTTTAGATACAGAAATGATACATGCATACAAATTTGGATAATCACATTCAGTAAATCATAACCTTTCCAATGATAACTTACAAGAGCCCTCTTGCATAAAGTATATCTCAGTTATGCCCTATCCATATTATAAGCATATTTCCATAAAGAATATGGAGTGTAACATCACAAACATCCTACTAGAAACTATTTGTGCAGGATTTCTCTCATCATTGTAACACTGGTTCTTCCTTCACCCTTTACACCAGCTAGAATCATAGAATATCAGGGTTGCAAGGGACCTCACGAGGTCATCTTGTCCAACCCCCTGCTCAAAGCAGGGCCAATCCACAAGTTTTGCCCTAGATCCCAAATGGCCCCCTCAAGGATTGAACTCACAACCCTGGGTTTAGCAGGCCAATGCTCAAACCACTGAGCTATCCCTCCCCTGACTAGGGGCATATCAAATGGTGATCCTCATTTCATCAGGACACTGGTTGAATTATAATTTCCCAATCAAAGTGGGGACCGTGGACAGTTTTTCCTCCCATATACAAACATCCTCTGTCTATGTCCCTTAGCGGCAACATTGGTTAAACTTCCTACTCCCTTCCTACTTCCCTTCCTTCCTGCTCCTAGTTGTCTCACATATACAGTAGGCTGCTGTAGTGAAATATACAGGTTATCCCACTTTCTGGTAATGTGCATAGGTCTGAGTCAGAATCAGGTTCCCAGACATTGTAGAAAAGTACTTGATGATACAGCAGTAGTACAGTATTATATCTTTCTAAGAGAGGTTTAATACAATTGAGCCAAATCTTGTAATCCTTACTCCCTAATGAGTGCTTTGCCTGGGGAGGGACTGTTGGATTTAGCCTAATTGCAGGGATCTAATTTCACTGAACTTGAATATTCCTTTGTAGAAGCAATTTAGGGGCATATGGTAAACTACATTCTTTATTTGTATAGGAATATAAGTGGCTTATAGTTAAAGAATGTTACAGTAAGTGTTCTGTATTATATATTAAAGTGAGCACAAAACAGGGTGGATCTAGCCTCCCCATTCAATGTGTGCACTATGCTCAACTGCCCAGGTGGCACCACCCACCCATCTACCCACAGCAGCTCCTTTTACCCTGCAACCCTAATCCCAGACTAGTGCTGAGGGGAGACCCTCCAAAATTGGTAAGTGGGGCCTTGGGGAGATAGCCTGCCCGGCACACATCCTGCAGCAAGCTCCTGTCCTGGGAGGCTGGGCCTAGCTCCTTGCTCCAGGCATTGCGACCTGCCACACAGGGTCACAATGCCTCTCAGGTTTGGCTTGGCTGCCCCTCTAGGCAGCTGAGCCAAACCTCAGAGGCACTGTGACTCTGTGCACCTGGTTGTAATGCCCAGAGCAGGGCCCAGCCTAACAGGACCAGAGTCACCATTGCAGAGTGTGTGCAGGGTGGGGTATGCTCTCCAGACCCCCATTCCACTTCTCTGGGATCTCCCCCTCCACACTGGGCCAGAAGTGTAGGCTTGCCTGCTTTTGTATCCTTTATGATTTCTGTGGGTGCAACTGAAACAGTGAACCTACGATAATGCCATCCCTGGCACAAAATCAAAACCATGCTTAATCCTTGCCTTCTTTATTTCCCCATACATTTGCTCTAAAACACAGATGTTAAAGTTTTAAAAAGCCTGTTTTAAAAAGTTCCCCAGATGGCTGGACACATTTTTGCCTGATCTTCTTGCTGATTATGTTGCGTCAGTGACAATCAGATCAGTAGCTCTGATTTCCAATGCTATTAGCCATCTTCCATGCACAAGGCCTTCAAATGGAAGCATAATGGAGTCACATGTGCTTTATGAAAACATTATTTACAATGATTTTGCCCCACATGAACCTCTGTGTGCTGCCTGATACAACACAACAAAAAAACCCTTTAAACACTGCACAGAACATGTATTGAAGACAAATGATAATGCAGGTCAGTTCATTAAACTAAACAGGCCTTTAATTTGTTTAGTGCTTTGGAGAAGTTAGCTTTCTATAGATAGACATTGACATCAGCTTTTACATGAAAACTGACCAAAAATTAAATTAGAAAAATAACATTTATTGTTTTCAAGTCAGCTTTTATTAGTGTGATGATTTCCCATCATTGGTCATCAGCAGGCATTGAACCCAGCTCCTCCAAAACAAAAAGCATAAGCCTCTAACTTCTTGGATTTCAAAGCATGTTGAATGAATCTGTTACGTCTGTTAGCTGGCAACGCAGACCAGTCACCAGAGTGGGACAAACACCCAAAATGTGGTAAATGTGAGTTACATAAGATTATTCCGGACATCCCTAAATGTGTTAGTTGCTTACATTTAAAAAAATATTTATGTAAGAAAGAAAAAGAAAAACTAGATACCCTGGGCCAAATTCTCTCAGTTAATAACAGTTGGTGAATGGTATCTGCAAAAAAAAATAAATTGCATTTGTGCCTTTTTCCCCTTCTTTATGATATATAGAAGCAGCCTGATTTTTTAAACTAGCTTTTCTTAAAAGCTCCCCCCCCCCACTTAAATATAAGTAAGACTAAATTTTGTGCTCCTTGTTTCTGCAGGAAAACTACTTGGAAGTTCTTAAAATTGAAAAACGAGCTTTGTCAGCACTCAGTTGAAAGGAAAAGCGGTGCTGAATTTCACAATGACTGCTTTCCCCCCAAGTGTTTGTCAGAAGTCTGAATTAAATAAATATTGATAAAAAGCAAAAATAAAACGTGGAGTTTTTAAAAGTCTGAGTAAAAATACCCTGCCATCTCAGTTACTCAGATTTCAGTCTCATCTTTTTCTGTGATACTCTGACTAGTTTTCAGTCCTCCAAGGAATCCTCCGGGAAAATCAGGGAAGTCAAGCCATGCTATTTCTAACAAAAAAACAAGCAGAAAAAATATTTAAAAATAAAACTTTCAAGTCTTCTTTACGTATCCTAAAGAAACAAAATAGAGCACAGGTTTTCCTTACCTGGAGATTTTTAATGGAGTTACTTAGGGTTTCATTTGGTGTAACAGAGCAAACTTTTTTCTTTTAAGACAAGAGATTGTTTGCTTCCAGTTTTCTAAAAGAGATGGTAATTCAATATGAGAAGTCCAAGAACGCTGTTTAAAATACAGTATTCCAGGAGGCTTGCTTTCCTAAATCTTCACTGTGATTTTTATTCACTTTTAAAAAATTCATATCACGTCCGCATTTTATAATGGAAAAAGTGTAGAATGCTGAAGAATTATTTACAGGGGAAACCTTGTGAAAGCCCCACTGACGCAGTTTATTCTAGAGAACCATTTATAGAAGTGCCATTTTGTCATTTTCACCCTGACTCTAAGCAGCATGTGATATTCCCATCCCTATACAATTGAGCTAATTATACTGTTTCCATAACAACCAATAGCAGTACATGAAATTACTTCCCAATAAGAGTATGACAAAATTAAGTTACAGGCTGCTAAATGTATCTCTTAGAGGTTCATACAGTGAAAGAGAAACCAAATCTGTAAAGCAGACAGGATGGGTACCTAATGAAAGAGACCCAAAATGTTAAATACCCAGTGAAGAGAAGTCTGGACATTGTGCTCAATCCTGCATTAATTACACAGGAAAAACTAGGCTTGAACACAGGACCATAGGAATTTTTATAGTGGATGAGACCAATGATCCATCTCGTCCAGTATCTTGTCCCGATACCAGCAAAATAGCAGATGCTTCAGAGGAAGGTATAAACCCCCATAATGAGCACTTACAGAATAACATACTGCTAGGGAAAATTTCCTGCTCCCCCTAAGTTTTATACAGCATATACTTTTCTATTGTGGGTTGTGTAATCGCAGATATTCCTACTATTCATAGATGTGTCTAATCTTTTTATTAATTCAGCCAGGATCCTGGCCTCACTCTTTCATGACAACGCATCCCACAGGTTAGTTATGCATTGAATATAAATATTTTCTATTTTAAATTTAGATTTTATTTTCATTGAGCACCACCTTGTTTCAGTAACATAAAAAGAAGATAACTATTACCCCATGATTAACCTTCTCTAAATTACAGAAGAGCCAGTCTTAGTATGTTTGTACAGTGTCAACCACAATCAGCTGATCCCTGTTGGGGCCTCTGGGCACTACTGTAATACAAATAAAAACAACAAGGCTATGCTCCAACTTAGCAGTTGCTCTAAAGTAAGATAACAGACTGTTCTTCTGGCCTGCCTCTTCAGGAGATCTCATCATAATCTGACTTAAACTTAAAGCAAGCCAGTTCCAAAACCATTTTACCATATATTATGCAAGGGAGGGAAAGAGCATCCCTCTTCCAATTCATACTCTTTCTTAAAATACACTCCATATTTGATCAATCCTGGATTATGAAACTGAAGACTACAAAGATACAGGGGCAAACTGAACAAAAGGTTTATTTTAAAGGAATTTAAGTTATTTTCCCCCAGGCACATACAACAATAATCAGCATTGATTACTATTTTTTTCCCCCTTTGGCAAACACCTAACACATTACTAAGGCGGAAACTGTTATGGAGGAACCTAAAATCCTCATGAAGGGCTTCCTACTTCAGAACTACTACTGTTCTTACTACAGTCTAAAAGGTCTGTATCTTCCCATGTGATCTGGTAACATCATTCACGACCTACATTACTGACTGAACCACTGGAATATTGAGGAAGGTGAAGAGAAACCTGGCTGTGTCTCAGACTAATGGGTAGTCCGGTTCAAACTCCTAGAAACAGTCTCCTAACCCAAAGCAGGAAACCTGTTTAATGGAGGAGGAAACTGAGATTGTAGCTGAAGCTAGATTGTAAGATTTTGCAGGCAAGCTCTTTGAAACACCCTTTTTTTTATCTGCCATCCATAATGTGGTGTTGTGTAGCTAAAATAAACCACTACCACCACCATCACCACTACTACTACTAATAAAAAACAGTAAGGCAAACTGAATATCCCAGGAAAAGAACTGCACTCATCATACAGGCAACCAAACACGAGGCCTGAAATCCAGGCATCCTACCATAGCTCTAACAGTCTGAGATCTAGCCAAGCAAAAAAATTACTGAAATAAAAAGGACATGGTCAAGGCTGGCAAGCCTAAAATTAGACCCAACAGCTGTGTTTTGGCTTGCTTTATGCCAGCCCTCCCCAAAGTGTTTATGTTCCCTTGTTTTGGGCAGGCAGCTTATTGATATACAGAAGAATCCTGCTCATCGCTGCAGAGAACTGGATTATATTTCAATACCTCCCTTCTTTTCACTATGGCATAAGGTGGAGGGCAACAGGGAGGCATTGCTTTTGTCACAATGTTTTTCCCATCTGTTAACAACTAATGTAAAGAGCTCCACAAAGAAAGACATCTGCAGTACACACTGAGCACATTTCTCATGCAGCAAAAATAGAGCCCATGGTTGGTTATTGGGGGATCCCCAATTTCATCTGCACAATATTGAAAAACTCCTTTTAGAAACACAACAGAATTGTCAGCCTTAGGAGGATGTTTATATTTAAGGTACTGTACTTTATATATTTTGGATCTGTCAATCTTCAGTTTTCCTTCATGCTATACATTCAGTTGTGGAATTTTCCCCAGTCGTATTCTGCCTGGCCCCTGGACATGAAAAGGACTCAGTCTCTCTGTATATATGCTACATATCTATGCTCCTTCAGAAACAATTCAACTGAGAACTTCCTTGAACTTAAAGGCTGAGTCTACACCGTTTTTCTAGCAGTATAACTATTTCACATAGGGGATTATTTACAATATGGAGAGACAAGGTGGGTGAGGTCATATCTTTTATTGGATCAATTTCTGTTGGCGAGAGAGACAAGCTTTCGAGCCACATAGAGCTCTTCTTCAGGTCAGGGAAAGGTACTCTCAGCGTCACAGCAAAATGCAAGGTGGAACAAATTGTTTAGCATAAGTTGTTGTCACATATTGTAAAGCACCATTCAAGGACTGATATGGCTACAATTACACTATTTACAATATAGCTATACTGGCACAGTCCCTAGTATGGGCACCGTGATACTGGTGTAATGCCGCATTACACCAGTATAGTTTACTCCCTTTTCTGTAAGGGTATGTCTATACTGCCCACCAGATCAGTGGGCAGTGATCAATCCAGTGAGGGTCGATTTATTGCGTCTAGTCTAGAGGCGATAAATCGACCCCCAAGAGCTCTCCCGTCAACTCCTGCACTCCACCGCTGCGAGAGGCGCAAGCAGAGTCGATGGGGGAGCAGCAACAGTCGACTCACCATAGTGAAGACACCACGGTGAGTAGGTCTAAGTACGTCGACTTCAGCTACGTTATTCACGTAGCTGAAGTTGCGTAACTTAGATCAAACCCCCCACCCCCACCCCCAGTGTAGACCAGGCCTAAGGGAATAGTACAACTTTTGTGCATAGGCAAGCCCTAACTTACATAGACAATGAAGGAAGCAGTTTGCCTTCTGACATAAACCCTTAACCCTTGCTAAAAGTGCAAAGCGCAGTGGCCAAAAAACAGTACTGAATGTTATATTTTCTGACAGGACCTCAAATCTGTGGTGAAATGACATGATGGCCAATAAACTCTTATGTGTCCTGAGGCTGAAACAACCACAGAAGTACCTATGGAATGGTTACCTCAGCATCAACATTCTGTTGTATGCGACTCTGAGAATCTTATACACACTCTCCTGATCCAGGATTAACTGGAGGCACCCATTTCAGCAGGAAGACAACTGGACACATCTCTCATTTTGCTGTGATGAAATTAGAACTGCCTTTGATATCATCGGGCAAGATTCTCAGGTGCTCAGCACCCACAGTTGAATTCAGATTTTCAAAACAACTCAGCTCCTATTAGCTATCAAAATAAGGAGCAAATTCTCAAAAGGGCTCAGCACCCAGTGAGCTGTGCTTTTCTGGAAAGCTGGACACTGCTTCTAGTACCTGTCTTCTGAAAAACTGTCCAAAACATCCACCCCTGCGTGTGTCCAAAGGTGCAGGAGAGACAGAGACTCTACCAGTAGGGTGTCAGGAAATAAGTGAATGCTTGTTGTCAGCTATGCCTTCTTCACAGGGGCAGGGAGATTAGACACATCAGATACTGTGTCTATTTGCTATAGGGACCAATACAGGAGGCTGATGGAGGAGAGTGCTGGAGAACTACTATGCCATTCTCAGAACTGTTTTAGTAGGCTAGTTTATATTTCAACAAAGTCACCTAAGTCAGTTTTATTGGTTGTACACCACAACATGCACATGAACTCTTCAGCAGCACACGGTTATTTTATATTTCATTGATATACAATTATTTCACCACAAAACAGAAACCTATGAAGATAAAATATTTTGTTCCAAGCAAGGACATATAAAAAACAACAACGTACCAAACAAACGATTGCAGTAGTTAGAGGTGGCAAAAACACTAACCTATCAACAAGGTCAAAACAAAAGGAACAAAATAAACAAAAGGAAGTATTTTTTCACACAATACAAAGTCAACCTGTGGAACTCCTTGACAGAGGATGTTGTGAAGGCCAAGACTATAACAGGGATCAAAAAAGAACTAGATAAGTTCATGGAGGATACGTCCATCAATGACAATTAGCCAGGATGGGCAGGGATGGTGTTTGTTTGCCAGAAACTGGGAATGGGCAACAGGGGATGGATCACTTGCTGATTACCTGTTCTGTTCATTCCCTCTGGGGCACCTGGTGTTGGCCACTGTCAGAAAACAGGATACTGGGCTAGATGGACCTTTGGTCTGACCCAGTGTGGCCATTCTTATGATCACCCATCTTCCAGGGTAGAATACAGACAGCTTTAAATTGACACTGTTCTTGATATTAGTTTATTAATTTTACAAAAAAATAATAAATCAGTCTAGTGGGTAAAATGGAAACATGAATGAGCTGCTCCATAGTGGAACTTCATACTGGCATTTCCTTGATTGCCTCATCAGTTCCTGCAGAATTTAATGGACTGTGAATTTGGTAGGGCCCTATTCATAAGTATTTCACTGCTGATTGTTTTAGCAGAAATAATTAGCTACTGCATTCTTGGATTGCAGGCACAGTTTTGCCTAGTGGATGGAGTCAAAGTTTGGTTTTGGTAGCTTGAACCCCTCTGTAACTATCTGGAAACCAGCACAGGTAACACCACATATCATGCACAATGCGAATTTCAACACAATGCACCTTGATTATTACTCACCAGAATGTGAGTGAGTACAGTGAGGCTTAGAACTTTTTAAACAATTACCAATATCTGATCTAAGGCAATAGATTTTTTCCCAGGTTTTTCAGCCTGGAATGAAGTGGTAACTTACAGTTAATAAAAAGTGACCTTAGCTCTGTGGAACCTGTGAACTTAAAAAAAATGTTTTAAGCTCCATGGCAAAAAAAATAAAAAATAAAAAAAAATGAATAACTAAATATGGGTTTCTGTGTGAAATTTTTCCCACAATTATCTCCAGTACTCCTATTATGACCCTACTGTGAAGAGCAAATTAAATCACCAGAGATTAATAAGTCTCTGACTTGGTTTTTAATCATTTTGATTTCAAAAAGCTTCCATAATTTCCATTCACCTGAGGCATCCAGGATTGTGTTGAGAATGGAGATAAACTTATTAATAAACTGTGTCTCACTCAAGTGGCATTGACTCTCTCCATCAGCCTCTCTTTTTCTATAACACCCACAAGTTGTTCTAAGGAAAGATGCAGGTTTTATTGTAAGAGTTCCATTCGAAAGAAAATGGTATTAACACTTAACCTGTCTTACAGTATCTACACAAAGGAAATTCAGGTTCCTGACTAAATTATATACCGTCAACTTTAAGATGATTATCTAAGGAGAGGTTACTTACTTGTACAGTAACTGCAGTTCTTCAAGATGTTTTGTCTCTATGGGTGCTCCACTTCAGGGGCACGAGTGCTGTGTGACTTCAAATCAGAGATTTTCAATAGCAGTGTCCATGGGTATGTGCCTGTGTCCTACTCATGCTTGTGCTCCGATCCAAAGGTTTATAGGGAAGCAGGTCTGTAACAGCATGGCACCCACCTCTTGTGAGCACCCCCTTCTGGTCAGATGTGTCTGCTGTCTTTAGACAGTCCTAGCTGGGGTATTGGGCCATGCCCCCAGGGCTTCCTCCCTGGAGACAATGGTTTCACCCTCTCTGGGCCCTTCTGGCCCCAGCTGGGCCATTAAGTAGTTCAGATCCCCTTCTGGGCGTTTATCACTGTCCAACCGGAGGTCACTTCTCCAGTGGTCTATGAGGGGGGCCCCATGCCCACCCACTACTCCGGGTCCCAGTCTAAGGGGACTAGCACTAGCGAAGTCAGTACAAACTAAAATTTCATACAGACAATGACTTGTTTATACTGTTCTATATATTATACCAGTGGTTCTCAACCCACAGCCCACTTGCGGCCCAATCAGCACAGAGTTGTGGCCCATGTGACATCCTCAGGGCCATACAGGTAGTGTGTATATATATATATATTGTGTGTATGTGGCCCATATAACACATAGACAGCTGCATATGCGGCCCACAGTGGTAAATAGGTTGAGAACCACTATACTATACACTGAAATGTAAGTATAATATTTATATTCCAATTGATTTTAAAATTATATAATAAAAATGAAAAAGTAAGCAATTTTTCAGCAATAGTGTGCTATGACAATTTTGTATTTTATGTCTGATTTTGTAAACAAGTAGTTTTTAAATGAGGTGAAACTTGGGGGACGCAAGACAAATCAGACTGCTGAAAGGGATATAGTAGTCTGGAGATGTTGAAAGCCACTGGGAGCTGAGAAGTAGAATCTAGTACTGATTGCAAGATAGCCATTCCAAAGGCATCATCTGCTCCAGAAGCTTGTATGATAGTGTAGTGCCAGGAGAAGATGTGAACAGATAACCAGATGGCGGCTTTACAAATGTCTAATGAGAGTGTTCTTAAGACGAGCACTGTGCCCTGCTAGAATGGGCAATCACCTTACGAGGAGGATGTGATCCAGAAGCTTTGTAGCATGTCAGAATGTAGCTTGAGACCCCATTTAGACATCTTTGGGTGGAGACAGAGGCTCCCTTCATTCTATCAGAAAATAAACAGAGTCAAGGGGAGACTTTGAAAGGCCTGGTTTTTGACATGTAGAAAGCTAGGGCCCTTCTAAGGACCAGGCTAGCTTCCTCTTTGGAGTTACATGTTTAGGGTAGAAGATTAGCAACAGAATGTCCTGGTTACGTGAAAGTCTGAGGAGATCTTAGGTAGGAAAAACAGTGTGGGCGAAGGGTCATTTTGTCTCAGTAGAATAAATTGTAGGGTAGATCCACCATAAGCACAACCATTCCCCTATTCTCCTAGCTGAGGAGATGGCTATTAAGGAGGAGGTCTTGAAGGATAAAACAGAGAGAGCAGATCACTGGGGGCTTAAAACAACAGTTTCCTTGAGGTATTTAGAACACAATTGAGGTCCCAAGGTGGTATAGGCTCTCTGACATAGGAGAAAAGGTTGACCAAGCCCTAGATTAATCTGGATGTTATGGGGTGTATGAATACAGAAGCCCATCCACAGGTGAGTGAAAAGCTGTCATAGCTGCATGGCGGATCTCGATGGAGTTCAGTGATAAACCTGAGGTTTTTAGGCTCAACAGCTAGTCAAGTACATAAGTGAGATAATCGTCTCTGGACTCCTCCATTTTTGCAGGCAAGGGTTTGGGGTTTTTTTGGGTGGATGGTTTCGTACTATTCAGCAGTCCTTTGCTTATTTCAAGTGAGCAGAACTTCAGATAACCCCGGGAGCAATTCAGGAGCCAAGACTTGAGGTGTAGCTGTGAGCAATTAGGATGTTTCAGTTTCCCTGATTCCTGTGTCAGAAGGTCTGTACTCAGAGGCAGGCAAAGAGGTGGCTGCAAAGATAGGCGAATCAGGTCTGGGAGCCATATCTGCCTCAGCCAAGCTGGTGTTATCAGGATGATTTTGGCTCTCTCTTGTTTTACTCTGTTTAGGAGTTTGAGAAGCAACAATGTAAGTAGCAGAGTGTAGATCAGCCTTTGTGGCCAGGGGGTGATAGCCCCGACGTCCCCTGAAAAAATATTCCAGCATTTTGTGTTGGACAGGGTCATGAGAAGATCTCTCTCTGGGAAACCCCAGTGAGGAAAATTTCCCACAGGACTGAGCTGCTCAATTCCCATTCATGGTCCTGGCAAACATGTCTGCTGAGTGCATTCACTATTGTTCTGTAGACCCAGCAGATATGGTGCTGAGATGTCAATGAGGAAAAAATGTATCAGTTACAAAGCTGTATTTTGCCTCTGTGCATGCATAAGAACAGGGATCTTGCTTCTTCTTGGACGTTTACATAGTGTACGGACACTTTGTTTCCATCATAATCCTGAGCGATTGGCCCTCTATGAAGGGAAGGAAATGAATGCTTGTGTATTGGACTGCTCTGACACCAAGTAATTTGATATGAAGTGTGAATTCTCGGGAAATCCATCTGCCTTAGGCTATAAGGCCCTGGAAGTGAATTCCCCAACCCATTAATGAGGCATCTCTGGTAACAGTCCTCATGGCGGGTGGGGTGAGGAAAAAGTGAGAATGGAATCCTCACACAGACCTTTCATTTGTGGGGTGCGTAGACTCTCCAGAACTTGGCTTGGCAATATCTCGACTGCAGTCTGGGTGGAGTGACCATGCACATTCCTGAAGAAAAGTGTAGATCAGAGAAGAGCGTGGTAGAAGTGCAAGAAACAGCTGCTGCTGAGTTTAGTTCCTTAAGTCCTAGATGATCCAGGACTGTGGACCCACTTGAACAGTAGGCTGAGGGACTTCCTTGTACTGCATGGGCCACAGCGCATGAAAAACTTCATGTTCCCCAAAGACAATGAAAATATAAGTTTCCATCCAACACATTACTGGCATGAAATACCCAATGGTGACAAAGTGAAGAGGCCATGGCTTATGTACTCAAAAACCCAGAATGCTGCATACTGTTTTGTTCCAGTCTAATGTTCCAGCCACATTGGGTTCTACAGGAACAAAGGACTGGCTAGAAATCTGGCATGCCATGAGAAAGCAGCAAATCACCAGAGAACATTCCACAGGTGGAAAGAGCTTGAGATGAAACTAAGGTTAAAGGCCACCATAGATTATCAGCATCAAGAGAAGATTACATCAGAGTCTCTTTACTGGCAAAATGTTCTGAAAAGGCTCATTGCCATTGTGAGAATGCTTGCTACCCAAAACCTACCTCTACATGGCACTTCAGATCAGCCATATGTGCCAAACAATGGAAACTTCCTTAAAATTGTGGAGCTGATGGCTGAGTTTGATGCTGTACTCCAGGAGCATCTAAGAAGAGTCACCACACAAGAAATGTACACACACCACTACCTTGGAAAAACAATTCAAAATGAGATCTTACAGTTACTGGCAACAAAAGTTAAACAGAAGATTGTGGCAGATCTGAAGTCAGCAAGACATTACTCTGTTGTTCTGGACTGCACACCTGACATCAGCCATACGGAACAAATGACTTTAATGGTGCATTTTGTAACAACAACAGAACCGAGTGAAAATGTCCCTGCAATGGTGACTGTCAGAGAGCATTTTCTAGAATGTATTGACATTGATGATACTACAGGAGCTGGTATGACAAATGTGCTTCTTAAAAAGCTGGAAGATATGGGAATTGCGATAGCTGACATGAGAGGTCAGGGCTAAGATAATGGTGCCAACATGAGAGGAAAGAACAGAGGAGTGCAGACACGGATCTGAGAGTTAAACCCTCGAGCTTTTTTTGTCCCGTGCAGTTCTCATTCATTGAACGTGGTGGTCAGTGATGCAGCATCAGCTTCTAGTGAGGCTGCTGAATTTTTTAATGTAATTCAAAGCATCTATGTATTTTTTTCTGCATCAACTCATCGATGGCAAATTTTTGAAGTAACATCTGGGAACATCCTCTCTGACACTGAAACCACTGAGTGTCACACGATGGAAAAGTCGAGTGGAGGCGATAAAGCCTATCAAACACCAAACTGGGAAGATAGATGATACCACATTTGCCGTTATGGAGGATAATGCTATGACAGGAACTGTTCGTGGGAGAACAGTGGCAGAGGGAAATGGAATCACCAGAAACATACATAACTTCAAATTTCTGTGTGGCTTAGCGTTGTGGCATGACATACAGTTTGAAAAAATGTTGTAAGCAAGAGACTCCAAGGCGTTGACCTTGATATATCTGGAGCAATGGAACAACTGGACAAAGCAAAGTCATACTTACAGTCTTACCGATCAGATGAGGGATTTCAAAATGTTCTGAAGAGTTCACAGAAGTTGGCAGAGGAACTTCACACTGATGCTATTTTCCCACCCATTCAAGAATAAAAGAGTCACCGAAGAAGAAGACACTTTGATTACAAGGCATGGGATAATCCCATAAGAGACCCCAAACAACAATTCAAAATTGAATTCTTTAACCAGGTGCTAGATTGTGCAATACAGTCAGCTGAAGAACGTTTCATGCAGCTCGTGGAACACAGCAATATATTTGGGATGTTGTATGATATTCCAAAACTCCTCACTTTACCTGAAGAAGACCTACACCAGCAATGCAGGGCACTAGAGACAGTGTTGACACATGATGACATGCGCGATATTGATGCGAATGATTTAGGTGATGAACTGAAAGCCCTTTCAAGATACATTTCAGCAGGATCAACTCCAAAGGCTGTTCTGGAATATAGGCACAAATAAGATGACCACCCTCTTTCCAAATGGTTTTGTTGCTCTGCGCATACTTCTAACACTTCCTGTAACAGTTGCCAGTGGAGAACGCAGCTTCTCCAAGCTGAAGTTAATAAAAACACAACTATGCTCCACAATGACACAGGAAAGGCTGGTCGGCCTTGCAACCATCTCAATAGAGCATGAGCTGGCCCAGACTGTGGACCTTCAGGAAGCAGTTCAAATCTTTGCAACCAAGAAGGCACGGAAAGCACCACTTTGATTATTCAAATAGATAAAAATGCCAGTGTTTACTATGCAGACAAGAAAAGTTACATTTGCTGTTCAGGCATTTGAAAGTTAAGTGTTACTTAAAATTTTTGAACAAGGCATTTTAAGTTGTTAGTTCTCCTTTATTGGGGAAGGGAGCAGAGCAGTACCATGAGAGAAATAGAACAGGAATAAGGCAGAATTGAGACTTTTCAAAGTTTTGGCCCAAGCGAGGGGGCATGGGGGACACCCTTTGAGCTCCCTGCCTCAGGTGCCAAAATGTTGTGGGCCGGCCCTGAATCTACCACTGAAGTCACTTGGCCAGGGAGGAGGAAGAGGACTGGTTAGATGTTGCCACCTTGTCCTCAACTCCCAGATGGTGTTCCTTTGGAGGGTCATCACCAAGCGGGAGGACATGATCATGGTGTGTTGAAGGGCACCCCTCTAAGTGGGACCTCTTGCTGAACGGTGCCTTGTAATACTGCACCCCATGTTCTTCATAGCTGTATGATTGTGATAATTATGACATAATTAAGATGCATTTTGTACAAGATGGGTCATGTAAGGTGTCATTGGAAAAGTTATGATTTGCTGAATATAATTATCTTATTTGTATGCATGTATCATTTTTGTATCTGAAGTTATGACTATTGACTGTGTATCTGTATTTCACATGTAGTCACACCTGCATGACACCCACTAGGCAAATTGCTTCCAGTCTAGATAGCGGGCTGTGAAGGGCCTATTCAAGGTAATGGGCCATTAGGAAAAACAATAGGCCTCTGGTGAGTCTTCCTGAGAATGCTCCAGACAGCCTGTAAGTAATGGCTCCTATGACTCAGCAAAGTATGCAAGGGCATGTAACCAGGCCACGATTCTGGACTCCATATTGGGATGTCTGCATTTTTCCACAAACTGGACTGGGAGCCAAGTTTGAAACAAAGGGTTCCCACCCTCTGCTAAAGCTATATATGGCAGGGAGTGACATCATCTGTTGTTCATTACTTCCCCACAACTGAACACCTAAGAGACGCTCCTAAGGAAAAGGACTTGGAATGGGGGAGGGGATCCCAAGCTGCAGAGCAAATGCAGCTTGTCCCTTAAGAATCTGCAAGCCTGCTTGTATCACCAGCCAGAGTGAGAATTTGCTAATTCATATCCCATCTTTCTAGTATCTTAGGCTTAGTTTGTGTTTTTGTTTATTTACCAGTTAATCTGTTTGCTATCGCTTATCACTTAAAATCTACCTTTTGGAATTAATAAACTTATTTTATATTTTAATCTAAACCAGTAAGTTTGGAGTGAAGTGCTTGGAAATCTTAGCTCAAGGGGTAGGGGCTGTTGGATTTCCTTTCCACATTGAGACAGGGGTGAACTCTATGAGCTTACGCTGTACAGTTCCCTGTGCAACGCAAGACGGTATCATTTTGGGTTTATATTCCAGTGGAGGGGTGCATGCCTGGAGAGCTGGGAGTCATCTTGGCTGTAGCTTCTCTATTGTTGGTTCATGCAGTGGATGGTCAGAGAGCCTTGCATGTAACTGCAGCTGGGTGTGCCCTATCTGTGTGAATGCTGGTGGAAGTGTAGGACCCGGAGCAGGTTTGCAGCTTGTCACAGTACCACAGTGTGAGAGGGAGCCCAGGCTGATGAGTCAAAGGGCTCATGACATTCCAGGGGGAACCCGTCACACTGTTCCTTTCGAGGGTCATCACCCGGCAGGGGGGGCATGATTATTGTATGTTGGGGGGTGCCCCTCCAAGTGGGTCTTCTTGCTGAAGGGTGCTCTGTAATACTGGTGTCCATCTGCAGCCCAAGGATTTCAGAAGGCCCACTGGGATAGAGCTTAGGGGTACGGTGGTGGACCCCAAAGGTGCTTCTGCCAAGGTGGTTGATTCATCACTGACTGACTCCTGGGAGCTCCACTTCAAAACAGATTTCCGGGGAAGGAGGCAGAACCTTGGACAGAGACCTCAGAATCTGAGGAAATATTCTTCCCTGTTTCTGCATGGCAGAGGGAGGCTGGTCGTCATGGTACTAAGAAAGGGTAGTCAGATTCCTCAACGACCAGGAGATCCCTTGATAGCTGGGATCTGCTTAGGACCAGTAAGAAAGCCTGTGATGTGGCAAGTGGTACCAGAGACAGGATATCAGGACAATCCACACATGTCTTATGCTCCTGGCCTGCTGGTGGGGCTGGTACCAGGGGAGCCAGAGCCAGAGCTGATTTCTTTGAAGAGTTCTTTTGCCTAAAGGGCCTTGAGCTGGGTACCAACACCAGTGCTGAGTGAGGTTTCTTGCTGTAGGAAGCACCAAGTCTTTTAAACATTATGTAAATCTTGGTACTGGGAGGGTAGAGGGGGAGGTTAGGAGCCTCAGCAGGACCCATGTCAGGATGCAAATTCTCCTTACTAACTAACCTTTGGGGTGACTTCCCCTTCCCTTTCCACTCCACACCAGGGGACTTGTGACTTCTCTTTTCAGGATGCTTCAGGGATTTAGAAACTGCCCCCTGCAACCTGCGTGTCAGAAATGGAGCCATGGAGGTCAATGAGGCATTCAGATCCTCAAACCCAGAAGTGGGCGTGGGGGCAGGTGTGTTGATCCATGCCCTGAATCAGAAGTAGGGCTCAAGGAGCATTCCATGAGGAGTACCTTGAGCCTGTTTTCCCTGAACTTCCTAGATCTGCTCTTGAAGCCGGAGCAGACCTTACACTGACAGAATATGAGCCTCCCTGAGGCAGCAGTTGTCTGTTGTTGAGGGGAAAGACCTTTTGCAGGTCTGGCAAGGTTTAAACCTGTGGGGTTTTGAACCTATCCAAAGCAGAAAAAAGTGCTCTTAAAGGAATCAAAGTGGGCAGGGAGACCCTGACTGCTGGGAAAAAGCCAAATGTGGGGTGAAGCCCCCAAAATTTGCACAGAAGGTGCCAGAAAAACAAAACAAAGTTGAACTAAGAAAAAGAAATAAAAAGAATGAAACAAAGTATGGAAAAATAAAGGATTAGCAAAGCTAACCAACAGACACCACAAAGCTCTGTCTCAGGGTGCAAGCAGTGAAAAAGAACTGGAATGTTGGTGGGTCCACTTTTCCCTATACACCCTCGGATCAGAGCACGATTTGTAGGGCTCATCGTGGACCCACAGACACTGCTACCAAAAATCTCTGATCGAATGCACACAGGCATGCATATTCACCTGAAAGTGCATATGCACCCAAAGAATTACCTTTCCAGTAAACTTTCTTGTGACATTGATTAAATCTGCTGAGGAGTCTGAAGAAAGGATAATATTAATACCAGTGACTCCTTGAAAACAACTCAACAGCAAGCTAGATAACATTTAGTCCAGGGCTTGGGGGCTATAGCTTTTGTGGTATTATAAGACTTCCTAACAGTAACTCAAATACTAATAGTCAAAATTAATATGGTTCCCATAGGATTACTCATGGGGCAAGGTACTAGTTAATATGTGATCACAGGTGGCACAATCTGGCCTTTAGGGAGCACATAAGTCAGATTTGTCTTTACTCTTGAACAATGAGTTGTTTTTTTTTATCCCCCCCCCCCTCAATTCTGTTGAAAGAAACTCCTTTAACGCATTGCCGCAGACATGTGGCTTCCTAGTTACAGTACAGAATTGTCTGATCCTCAGAAGAGAGCAATACTCTGAGTAGGACAAATTTAAGTACACAGGAGAGAAAGTAAGGAATGGACTTCAAACCCCCGTCAACAATTCTGCAGTCAGCTCTCCTATGTCTCTGAGGGGGCAACACAGAGTAGGTTCAAGACTTGGTTGGTGAGGTTACAAGAAACAGATTTATAGACATACAGAGAACTCAAATTGACATGCATGCGCTAATGTGCAGACACTTACTGCCTAAATTTTATAGTTAGCTGGCCATACCTTCAAGGAGCATAAAGGCTAAAGAAAGCTATTTTAGGCAGTCTGTGGTACAGACCCGCATAGCTGTATCAGTCAGGGCTGTGAAGAGGTGTGATTTCTGACCAGCATGGGTGTCCTGGCAGAATCCCCTAGTGTAGGCGCAGCTGTATGAGCAAAGCCGTGCATTTACCTGGAGGGGCTGTTTTTCCGGGGGGTGGTTTCATGATGTTGGTACAAAGTGCAGCGTTACCAATATAGCGGTGTCCACACTAGCAATGCTTGCTGCTATCGTATCCCAGTATTTCTATACTGGGGAAGCGCTGCTAGTGTAGAAACAGCCTTGGATTTCTGCTCAAGGACCAAAGGAGCCAGGGAAAAGAACAATGAGATTTGTTTCCAGAAATGGGACAACAGGCAAGCCAACTGAGTAAATAAAGACATAAGTCATTACTCCCCTTCAATGGAAATTTCTAATCAAGGGTTCAAGGGATAAACTGAATGCAAGTAGTAAGTATTGCTTTAATAAGTGTTCAGTTATATTAGTAACAAAATTGGTGTAAACAAAGTAGAAGAAAGGAAATTTGCATTGCTCTTCCTCATCACACATTGTATGAACAGGAAGAGCAGATTTTATCCCAAAAAACAATAGTATAACAAATACGCAAAGCATTATCTCCAGGGATTATACTAAGTGCAGAATATGCAACCTAATAAAAGTTTTAATGTTTTGTTAAACAGATAGTCCACTAGAGAATGAATCATCTCCACAAAATCTTATATATAAACAAAACATTGGAAACTACACACTACCTAGATCTATCACCGTTTGATATGTTTGAAAGAGGAAATCCAATGCCTACAGGACCTCTGAGTAGCAGGAACTGATACTATCATCCTAAGAGACACTATAGATGAGGAAGGTTTGTAGAATCTTGTACATCCACTTTTCATGATCCCAATGTACTACACAGCTGTAACTGACAGAATCAGGGAAATAGTTCCATGAGCATTTTATAAATAACACATCAATGGTTGGATTTTTCAAGATTTCCCGAAGGTGTTAGATGCCCAAATCCCACTGAAAGCCAAAGAGAACTGGGCACCTATCTCCCTTAGGTGCTGCTGAAAACCTCTCCTGAAATACAAACTACTTGCTATGTGCCTGATCCAGAGCATTTTGGAGTTGGTGGGTATCTTTCCATTAACTTCAGTGGGCTTTGCATTAGGCCCTACATGAACATACTATGAATTATTGTACCATGTCTTCCACAGAGGCCACGACCAGGTGGTTCAGAGGAAGAACTAAAGCCACCATAATTGATAATTATATCATAACATTCCTCCAGTGGGAAGTTTTTTCCCAACTCCTGGTTGGTTTACAGCCTGAAGCGTGTGTGTGTTTACCTTATAAATAAATAATTATCTTAACTAGCTCTTCCTGAAGGGCCAGTTGGGGAACCTAGTGCTCACACTGGTGACTAGTATGTCAAATAAGTGGTCCCCCATTGAATCCAGTTGGTCTACTCATGTGAGTCACTGCTAACAATATGAACAAGGTGTTCACAATCTAGTCCACAATGTGAAATTTTTTAAATTCTACTAAACTCTGTCAGTGGCAGTGAGTTCCACAGGTTAATTATGTAAATTATTCCCTTTTATCAGTTTTAAATTCATTGCTTTATCACTTCACTGGGTCTCTTTTTAACTTTTATCATCAGAAAAGGCTAATAGGAGCACCTGACTGACCTTCTCCACTCTATTCATTATTATATATGCCTCTGTCATGGCTCTCTGTCGTTATTTCACATCATCTTCTACTACTAAACTCATAGGCAACATAATAAACTCTGTGGTTAGCACCCACCGGCAGCCAAGCTCCCTCCCTCCCTCTGTCCCCAGCGCCTCCCAATGGCCAGCAGCCCTGTCGATCAACTCCTTCCCCTCCCTCACAGTGCCTCTCGCCCATGCGGGTCAGATATTCCACGGCATGCAGGAGGCGATGTGAGGGAGGGGCAGGCGTGGGGATGGGGCACGCTCGGAGGATGGAGGGGGAACTGGGTGGGAAGAGGCAGGAAAGAGGAGAGTTGGGGCAGGAAGAGGCGGGGTGTGGGTGGGGGCTTGGGGGAAGGAGTGAAGTGGGGGTTTGGGAGAAGAGGCAGAGTGGGGGTAGGAAGAGGTGAGGCTGGGGATTGGGGGAAGGAGTGGAGTGGGAGCAGGGTCTGGGGTTGAGCACCCCCAGACAGAGCCGTCCCTTGAGTACGACAAATTCAGGCGACTGCACCGAGCCCCGTGCTTTGGGGGGCCCTGCGGGCCAGAGCGATTGGCTGGCACAGTCAGTCCTGGAAGTGACGGGTTGGTCCCAGGAGTAACGGACTTGTCACTTCCACCCCAGGCCCCACATCCCGCTTGGGACAGCCCTGCCCCCGGAGAAAGTTGGAAGCCAGCCCCTGTGACTAAACTAACTAGTCATCATCTCTTATGAATCTCTCCTTAATGGAATTGTTTTCATTTCCTGTTTTCAGAGCTCCTCTAATTCTGTTAGACCAGTGGTCACCAAACTATGGGGTGTGCCCCCCTAAGGGAGCATGGAGGATCATCCAGGGGGAAGTGGCAGAGGCCGGCGATCCCCAACGTGGGGTGGGGAGGGAACGCCAGCCAGCCCTGCTCTGCCCCCAGCTCCACTCCAACCCCACTCCCGGTCCCAGCCCCTGGCCGCACCTCCAGCCCCAGCTCCACTCCTGGCCTTTACCCCAACTCAGCTCCCAGCCCCGGCCACAGCTTGGCTTCCGGCCTGGGGACCTCAGACACATTCCATTACTGGTGGGGAGGGGCACGAGAGGAAAAGTTTGGGCACTCTGTGTTAGACCTGTTTAGATATGGAAATAACCAAAAGTTATTATTTGTATGATTGTAGCACCTGGGAGCCCTAGTCATGGACCCAGACCCCATTGTGCTAGGCACTGCACAAACACATAACATTCCTTGTCACAAAGAGCTAAGTATCCAACAACAAACAGATGGATACAGACAGAGCTGGGAGTCCAAGGAAACAATAAGGCAACATTGGCCAGCATGATAAGCAATGGTCTCAGCTCACCAACAGCCTAACCATTGTCAAGTATTTTTGTAAGCACCATGGTAAAGGAGAATTTTAAGGAGGAATTTTAAGGAAAATAGTGAAAACACTATTCGGGGTAAAGACATACTATGAATTTATCTAATGGAATTATACACTTTTCAGCATTAATCTATATCCCTTCCTTAATAGAACCTCATATTTTATTGCTATGCAGTGTGGCAGTTTTGTTTTATAGGGACCAGATTACTACGACAAACACTTCATTTGTGACTGCTGTCAGGTTTGAACACAGGTTTG
The DNA here is from genome assembly GCF_965152275.1 of Natator depressus. NCBI lineage: Eukaryota > Metazoa > Chordata > Testudines > Cheloniidae > Natator > Natator depressus. The sequence continues at coordinate 175,804,821 of NC_134236.1, read as the reverse complement.
CAGAGATGAAAACCTGGTGTTTTAATCCACAATGACAGCTTGACTCTTGCTAAATTGAACATAATAACCCAGGGTTAGATTGCTACTTTCCCTGTGCCTCCGCACTGCAGGGGATCGAGGAAGCATGGGGGGAAAGATCCTTCCCTAATCATTGCATTCCCCACATAAGGGCTAATAACAAGTCTCTGTGCTTAAGATATGCAAGAACTGCAAGCTAGTGCTCAGAGCAAAGCAATTCCCTCCCACCTCCCCCCAAAATACCAGCATACAAAACTGGCCTGTTGCTGGTATGAATTCAGAGTGTATCCTATCCAAAGGGGTAGCAGCAATGGTCTGCTCAGTGAGGGTTATGCATTAAGGGACATATTTGCAAAAGTATTTAGGAACCTAAAGATGCAGAAAGGAGCCTAACAGAGTTTACAAAAGCACCTAAACAGGTTAAACATCCATCTAACTCACTTAGGTGGTTTAGTAAATCCCACTAGGTGTCCATCTGTATCTCTAGCAGCCTAAATATCTTTGCAAATCTAAGTCTACAATTTAGTACTAAAAATTAAAACTCAGTACAGTATTTTCAAGACTTTTGAAGGCTAATCATTCCTTCATGAGAATGAAGTCAACCATCACACTAAAAACCTGATCCTCAATTTGGCAAGCAACCATCTTCATCTCTGCAAAATTACTGTTCAATGTACCTTCTATTTTCTACTCAGCTTCTCAAATTCCTGACAATCACTCTACAGAAAACTGATCACTTCCTTCCTTTGTTAATTTGTGTAGATAAAACCTCTCATTCTGCATCAAACAGAGCATGTAATGCTCAATTTTCTTGTTTTGTTGTTCTTGGGGTTGTTTTAGTTTCTTCTGCTACTAATCTCATTACTTGTTTTCACTCAATTTCTCCTGTTTTACCATGTTCAGGTTTTCTAACTGGCCTTAATCTAGGCTCCTTGTAACTCTGCTTCACCATATATACACTCTGCTTTTCCAGCATAATATGCATTCAATTCCTTCTACTAAAAACCAAAACTAGACTCCCACGCCACAATTTATTGGCATTTACAAGATCCAGATAGAATTTGCAGGAATGTGTGTGTGTAACTGTGAGAGATTTCTATGGCAGTAAAATGCTTTATGAAGCCCACAGTATGAATCCCCAGAAATTCACCATATTTTTCAGCAGTTGACACTAAGCCAGTAATATAACATTGCTGCCAACATTAGCCCACTATGCTTAACGCAAACGCAGTGAGCTCATACTCATCTACTTATCACCAGCTCATCATCATCCTGACAACTGTGGAATCTTGAAAATTTGCTATAACAATGTTATTCAATTGAAACTACATTTCAATCTAAATCTAAACGTTCCATAGTTACATTTCGTTAAATGTATTGACACTGACAATCTTATAAGGGCTGTAGTAGGTTTTTTCTGCTGCATGCAGTTTGTACATGAGCAAAATCCAATCCCAGAACATATAAAGATATCTATACTTGGGAAACTGCTTTTTTTTTTTTAAAAAAAAAAAAGGTAAATAAACACATTGTACTGGGAAATTGGGTCACAGACAATCTGTGAGGCAATGGACCTCATTAATAAAAGAACCTTTATGAGTTTCAGTAAAATAAAAGGAAAAACTGCGCCAATACTGGATCTCTAGGGATTGTTTAAAACTTCAGAAAAAGGTCCGTACCAAAAAAACCCCCAGCACTATAATACGAGCCTTCAAGCCTCTAAAATTTATTGTCTTCTGTTAAACCAGATAACCAGTATTTCCATCTGTCTAAAACACATCTGATAATAAGACCTACTCTTTCAATGTATGGATGAAGATGGGATTAAAATTGGGAGGGTGAAGGGGTGGTGGGAGAGACAAACGCACCTACCAAACTAGAAGAAATGCTTCATTAACCCTGACTATCCAGCAAGCAATGGGGGGAGAGGGGAACAGAAGCGCGCAATGGGGGCAGGGTTTTGGAGGAAGAGGCGGAGCAGGGGTAGGGCCTTGGGGGTGCGGTTACCAGCAATTAGAAACGTGGCAACCCTAAGTCCAAAGTGGCTTGGGAAAGAGGATTCCACCCCCTCCCACTCTGTTCTGACTGTTCTGCCCACTCACCATGTGCACATAGCCTGATTGCCAGAGTGGTGACGGGGAACAGACATGGTTCGAAGCAACTACATAAACTTGTCTAAGAGTCTAAAAAGGTTACAATGTTCTGAAGCAAATCAGTATTAATAACTGAAAAAGTTGTGGAGCAAATACGTTTAGAACCATATGTCTGCATTATAGTCAGCATTTCAGGAACTAATGGGGGCAACGGTTCAACATTAAAATGGATCCATTACAATTTAATGTGATTTAATCAGATTAAGATCCTGGAAGAATAGAAATTCCTTTATGCGCAACTGAGTCCTAACTGATTCTACAGTCCCAGCCTCATGTGAAAAAGTAATTTAAGTAATTTATGGAAGAGATTAATAAGATCTGGAACCCATTTTTAAAACTTTATAGGAAAATTCATAGAGATGTAGCACAGTTTAACATATGGTTTTATTGTATTAAGTGCAAGGAAGAAAAATGTGATTTGTGCATAGGTTCTTAAGGAAAGGCTCTTAAGAGGCTGGTATTTTTATTTCAATTCTAAACACACACACACACACACACACACACACACACACACACGCATGTGGAGACCTGAGGCAGTAGTGCAGTCCACTGGATAGGGCACTGGACAGGAAGTTGGAAGACACGGATATCATTCCCAGTTCAGCTGCTGCCCTGCTGTGTGACACTGAACAAGTCCCTTTACCTTTTTGTTACTCAGTTTCCTCACCCCCACCTGTTGTCTAACTCATCTGTTTAGACCGGGGTGGGAAAACTATGGCCCGCGGGCTGCATCCGGCCCATCGGACCTTTTAATCCGGCCCTTGAGCTCCCGCTGTGGAATGGGGTTGGGAGCTTTCCCAGCACTGGTGCTCCAGCCGGGGAGCAGGGTCGGGGGCTTGCCTTGCTCCACTCCGTGCGTGCAGCAGCTCTGCACAGCTCCCGGAAGCAGGGGCAGCCAGTGGGTGCTGCATGCTGCCCCAAGCGCCAGCTCTGCAGCTCCCATTGGCCAGGAACCGCGGCCAATGGGAGCTGCGGGGGTGGTGCCTGAGGACGGGGCAGAGCACAGAGCGGCATGGCCCCGACTCCACATGGGAGCCGGAGGGGGGACAGGCCACTGTTTCCAGGAGCCGCTTCAGGTAAGCACCGCCCGGATCCTGCACCCCTGAGCCCCCCCGCACCCCAACCTCCTGCCCCAGCCCTGATCGCCCTCCAAACTCTTTGATCCCAGCCCAGAGCACCCTCCTGCACCCCAAACCCCTCATCCCCAGCCCCACCCCAGAGTCTGCACCCCCAGCCGGAGACCTCATCCCCCTGTGCGCCCCAATGCCCTGCCCTAGCTGGCCCTCCATACAAGTTCCATACCGAGATGTGGCCCTCAGGCCAAAAAGTTTGCCCACCCCTGCTGTAAGCTTTCTGAGGCAGGAATTCTCTCTCGCTGTGTATATGCACTGGGCTTGGCACAATGGGGCCCTGATCTTGACTGTGGCCTGAATGCATTACTTTAACACAGATAACAAGAGCAGCATTCTACAGAACCTTTTAAAAATATATATTTTACATGGATGAATTTGGTTTACATTGACATAGTTAATTCAATTTTGGAGGAAAATTTAGCTTATGTTTTTAATCGCTTAATTATCTGTTTTGATTTCCATAAGGAAATCAAATATTTGTTATTTTTTAAAGTTCAAACAAAAATGTGTTCCCTAATTCACACCAAGGCCTACAGTCAAGTTTTTCAAACCTCTAATAGAGTTTGGGTGCCTCGATTTTTGGGTGCCCAACTTAAGACACCTTCAAGGGGCTTGGTTTCGGAGGGTGGGTGCGAAGCACTTTTTTAAAAACGAGGCCCCTTTTAGATTTATCTAATCTGTAACCCCAAAACTGGGACACCCATTAGGGTTTTTAAACTCTTGGCGTACATGCATGCAGGGTTTCATGACATTTAGACAGAATGCTAATAGGATTTTATTCTTCAAAAATGAAAAAAAAACAAACCAATTTAAAAGTTACTCTGTTGCAATTAGATTGGACAACACTCTAGCAAACACGCAACACCAAATATTTATTAATTTGTGAGAGATCAACTAGGGGACCCAGTAGGGCTTTTCCATTCTGTAACTCTATGATTCTATAAACAAAGAAGGTTAATATAGTGTGACAGGGTCGGGCTAGATGGCTATAGGAGAGTAATAGAAGGCAGATATATTAGCCCCAGGCTAAGTAGGTCCCTTCTCCCTGGGTAAGGGAACAGGGAAGGTTCCAGAACAATCAGGAACCTTCTGGAGACAATTAAGACAGGCTGATTAGAACACCTGCAGCCAATCAAGAAGCTGCTAGAATCAATTAAGGCAGGCTAATCAGGGCACTTGGGTTTTAAAAAGGAGCTCACTTCAGTTTGTGGTGTGCGTGTGAGGAGCTGGGAGCAAGAGGCACTAGGAGCTGAGAGTGAGAACGCGGACTGTTGGAGGACTGAGGTGTACAAGCATTATCGGACAGCAGGAGGAAGGTCCTATGGTGAGGATAAAGAAGGTGTTGGGAGGAGGCCATGGGGAAGTAGCCCGGGGAGTTGTAGCTGTCGCACAGCTGTTCCAGGAGGCACTCTAGACAGCTGCATTCCACAGGGCCCTGGGCTGGAACACGGAGTAGAGGGCGGGCCCGGGTTCCCCCCAAACCTCCCAACTCCTGATCAGACACAGGAGGAGTTGACCTGGACTGTGGGTTCCCGAAAATGGCCAAACTGAGGGCTGCTGTGAAGCTCCAAGGCGAGCAAATCCGCCAACAAGCGCAAGACCCACCAAGGTAGAGGAGGAACTTTGTCACAATAGTTTCATGACATACAGAATATTTAACAAAAATATCTTATGTTTTAAATATTTGTGTGTGAAGTCAATGCTTATGAAGGTGCTTGAATACTCAGCAGACCAAAGTCCTCTGTCTATTCATACAGCAGGCACAGCATGGGAAGAGAAATGCAAGCGTCTTTCAGCCCCGGTGGGATAACAGACTTCTACGGTTAGGTCATCCTTCGTAACTATTCACAACTTGATCTCATTAATGAAACTGTTAGGAAGTCTCAGGGATTTTTAAACCTTTTTATGAAGGCAAAGTTACAATAAAACATTAATATAGTACATGGTACGTTGCTTCTTCAGGATCAAGTTAATATTCAAAGAACCTGGCTAAAGATTCTGATTTGCTTGCTGGGGAGTCCACGCTCCTGTCAGTATGCTAAAAAGAGCAACCAAATTTCTAAATACCTATCCTCTTTTTGGTGCTCCTCTTGTGTATGCACTTGGTGTGAAACCTCTTCCGTTCCAAAGGCAGAATAAAATAATAAGAACTGGAGGAATGGAACAAATATGAAATTTCTTGACTAACTGTGATAGTTCTGGTGTCAATTTTTGCTACATGGATACCTGTCCACTAGAGACTGGACTGAAAGCAGCATCATTTTGCATAGGACACTAAAGCAAAATCAAAGATACCAATGCTAGGCCATGACTAACCAGGGATGCAGTGAAGTGAAAAGCTCTATATTCCACTACCAATTCCCTCGAGGAGGCTCACCAGCATGTATACTCTGCAAGCCCAATGAAACTACTGCCCCATCACCTCTCTCTTCTCTGAAAGTTATTTGGATCTGGTAGAGCTCTCTGCTTTGCTTGGCATATGAATGCCCCACAAAGCCCAGCAAATGACCCTCCAGAGCTCATTTTATAATTTAAAATTTTAAAAAGCCACAGCAAAACAACTCCAATATCAATCCAACCTACTTTCCAAAAATAACCAAAGAAACCATCCATCCCTGAAGACTGGAAAAATATAAAAAATTTGATCAAACTGTTTCTAAGATATGACATACCAAGAGGCAGGGGAGGAGGGGAAGAGGGGAACGGGAGAGAGTTAACAAGGTATTTTTTTTCTTTAAAGTGAAAAATCTTATATCTAAAAAAACGCCTTGCCCAACTGCCTTGTACTGTTCCAAAACAATTTTCCTCTGGCAGAAGACTCCACATGAGAAACTTCAGGCACATTTGGTTTCATTTAGGCAAAGCCAGAGAAGAGGTCAAAATTGGTCATATAATGGAAAGCAAGTCACAGCTACTGCCTTTCCATAAACAGCAAGGAAATCTGGTTGTAAGCCAATATTTATTTATAGCCAGCATTTATTTTTAGGTATTTATTTTAGTCACTAGAAAACAATTGCATCTAAGAAATATTTATTACTATCTGCAACATTTTTTATGGCGTCTGTCAATGCAAGTATTTTGTGACTCCTTGCAACTTATCTATGTTCACTATCTGTGTGCACACACACACGCTGCTTTCATTGCGATAGTACTGAAGCACCTGGAAGACCTGTTATGTTTCTAGCTAATGATAATGGACCTAATCCTGAGGTCCACGCTCAGTTTGTACTTGGTCCTTACTCAAGTGAAACTCCCACAGGGCCAACACCTGACCTCACTGAGTATTTTTTGCGTATAATCATAATGAACTGATCACTGAGGGTGAAACACGGTACCTTTCAAGTCCCTCACCCCAAGACATTGTCCCATATTCTGAAGCCAAACTCCCACATTCCATTTAGAAATGGGAAAGGCTAACTAATGATAACCAACTAAGGCTAACTAATGATCCTTTTAAAAAAATGTAATTTTTTTATTTCATATGTGAAGATTTATGAAACAGAAATTACATAGATTTTTCTTTGTAGGCTAAAGCCTGATACCTTTCCAGGTTTTACTCCTTTCTTACTCAAAATTCTGAGCCATTTAGACTGATGTGTAAAATTCTCAGTGGCTGGCTCTTATTTCGCAAAACTATTTCCCTTTAATATTGAGATTTCCTTTCACTAATGTTTTCTGTATTTCTCCCCTTCTCTTCAACTCTACTAATTTGTTCCACATTTGGGGCTATGTACTGAACTGAACCTAGTCCATACACTCCACTCCTCCTGGCATCAATACACCATGGTACTTATATAGACCCCACCACCAAAGTATCTGACAACCTCCCAGGTTTTTATTGATTTATCCTTGGAACACTCCCTGTGAGATAGGGAATTATTACCCACCACATTTTACAGACTGGGAATGAATTACAGAGAAATTATATGATTTACCCAGGGTCACACTGGAAGTCTGTGGCAGCAGCACATAGAGAGTGAGCGTAATAGGTTGCCTTTAGACACACAGGGCTTTTCCAGACCAGGAAAATTAGTATGGCCAACAAAGGCCTGGTCTCCACTTAAAGTTTAGGTCAACATAGTTACGTTGGTCGGGGGTGTGAAATATCTACACCCCTAACTGACAGCTATGCTGACCTAACCCGCAGTGTAGGCGCAGGTAGAATGCTTCCATCAAAGTAGCTACTGTCATTTGGGGAGATGGTACTCCTACACGGATGGAAAAAAGCCCTTCCATCAGCGTAGGCTGCATCTACACTAAGGAGTTATGATGCTTTAGCTACTGTGATGTAGCTATGCCAGTATAGTCCCGGTAGACTAGACATATGCAAAGACAAAAAGAAAAGGAGGACTTGTGGCACCTTAGAGACTAACAAATTTATTTGAGCATAAGCTTTCGTGAGCTACAGCTCACTTCATCGGATGCATTCAGATGTAGCTCACGAAAGCTCATGCTCAAATAAATTTGTTAGTCTCTAAGGTGCCACAAGTCCTCCTGTTCTTTTTGCGAATACAGACTAACACGGCTGCTACTCTGAAACATATGCAAAGACAGTGATTTTTTACAAATATATAGCTTGGTGTGGTCAATGCTATGGGCTAGCTAACTTACAGCTAATATTTTTAGACATCACTTTGTATAGACTAGGTGCTAAGTGGCATTTAAAAACATGTTAACTAACAAGTGTTGGCTAACATTTTAAAACCACCATGCATTTTTGCAGTCTACACAACACCACATTTACTGTCTAGGCCTTGTCTAGACTCGGATTTGGAAGGTTAGCTAACATGCTTAGTGCAGAAAGGCACTGTGCACTTGTCTTTGTTAGGAGAAAAAAGGTGGGGTTTTTACCACATGGGAGATGGAGGTAAACCCAAAGTTCCCCTTTGCATTTATCTCAACCTTCTAACGTATGTGAAAACTGCAAACTGCTTTGTCCACACTAGGATTTGACACGTTAGACAATATATTAGATAACACATGGTTTAAAAACCCACCTTTTTTCCCCAAACAAGGCTGTTCACATGTGCTAGCCAGCACCTTCCAAATCTTAGTCTAGATAAGGCCCTATTTGGTGGAAAAGCCAGGATGGGTACACATTTCCTTGGTAGGACTGAGACAAAGCTACCATAAATAATAACATTAACTGCTTTGAAAATAGGTTTATTTCCCCTCCAAATGAAGTGGCACCAGCAGCTGATCTCATTTTTTCCATGTGTCTTTTACTTAGCTCCCTGCAGAAACACAAGAGCCTGTGTTAAAAACGGCTGTCAATATTATCAGAGCTACAGAGTTCAACCCCACATTACCTTTCAGATGAAAGCACATAGATATTTTCCAAAGCTCTCTCTACTAAATTACAGGGCTTAGATGAGCCCGCTGTCCTACTCCACATATAAAGTCTGAAGAGGCACTGAATAGTGCACAGTGGGCTAAATATTCATAGCTCCCCACCCAAACCCTCCTGGATATTCCCCCCTCCAACAGTAAAGAAGCCCTGAGGACAAAAATTGAGGAAAGCATTCTCAGAGATCAAGAATTATTGAGCATGCAAGATGCATACATAATCACAGCTTCTTGAAGTCCAAGTGCTACCTGGACAGATGAACAAAACAGCATGTTATTCTATGAACTATTGATTATCTTCATATTTTGCCACTCAAGACGTGGTTATTTCCTGTTGCACAGAGTGGGTGAATTCCTTGTCTTCCAATCCAAGCCAGATGATTCACATTAGGCTAGTGACGTTAATGTCTTTAGAAATGCTGCCAGTGCCATAATGCAGCAGATCTTTCAATGGGTGTAACTTTTCTGTAAAGAGCATAATGGTTTTGCTGTTCTTAATGGTATGCCTTACTCTATCCCGAGATATTTTAAGTTGCTTACTGAAGTCATAGTCTACTAAGACCATTATCAACCATTCTGTCTGTATTAAAAGGGATCCCAATGCCATGACTACCATCCCATTGCAATCAGCTCATCAATATACATAAGAGCTAGAAGCTTGATATTGATCGCTGCATCTAATGGACTCATTATGCAGAGTTCATTGTGACCTTAAAACAATTCCACATTGGATACTCACCCAGGTCCTTATTCAAAACAACAATCTGAATTATTGGGGGGGAGGAGGGAGGAAGAGTAAAAAATGATGAGCCCGCTGCTGTACCTTAATTAGCAGTGCAATGATAGGGTGGACTTTTTCGAGGCCTGCGTGAGATGTTATGCAACACTATAGGCCCTATCCTGAACTAACAAGCAGCCAGTGTTCCCACACAGCATGAAACGGAAGTTAATAGTAACTGGTCGTTATTAGTGTTCATTATGGCAAAACAATCTGACTGTGTTATAGCCTACCGCTGCCTCAGTGAACTGGACTCATTCTGCTTGCTGCTTTCTGCACAATATTCAGTCCATGCTCACCAAAACTGTGGTTGTTGTATAACATCTTTAAATGTCACAGTAATTCAGCAAAACAAAATCTATTCCCTTCCCTACAGAAAAGCAGCACAAAGGTAAAGGATGAATGCATTTGGCAAATATTTTCCAATTAAAATAATTTTTTCTGCTCAGCACGTCTGCATTTATCAATACACACAAGCATTCATCAAGAAAAGAAGAATACAAAATACTATGAAATGTGCTTTGACCTGCCTTGGACCTGACCTTGTTAATACCTGACCTTGCCTGGAAGAACTTGGCTATGGACAATGCACTTTATCTAAGTTTCTCACTCCTTATTACACTTTAATGAACCATGAAGACAATGGAAGCTTTGAACTGTTAGTTGCAGTTATTGTGGTAGAGCCATATAGTTATTTCTCAAGAACTGTACTGCAAGTACACAAATCTCTCTTCCCTGATTGGGCACTATAATCCTTGTACACTAAGTGGATCAATCAGAATTGCCAAATAAGTTGCCTGAGCAAAAACATCACCTTAACTTCTCCATCCGTTCAGCAGACATAGAAAGACTACAAAAGGTATAGGAAAGAAAAGAAAAACAGAGCTAAGAAAGTACTGAAAGAGGAACAGTTTTATAAAACGAGTGACATACTTCTCTTGTTTCCCGCTTTTGGGTTCAATCCTGCTCTCACTGAAATCAATGACAGTCGTGCTTGTGAAATCAGAGTTTGGACTTTAACCAGAAGGTTACAATGTGAGGCCTAAATTTCTTGATAACAGTTTCCTTAGTTCTCCAATTACTTAGATTTACTTGGTATGATATTTCAGAAGCCTCTTTCCTTTAACATGGCACTTTCAAAATGTAAATATATCAAAAAGAGGGCTAAGAGGTGAATTGATCGTGCTCTATAGGTATCTATATGGGGAGAACATTTCTGATAATAAAGGGCTATTTAACTTAGCAGACAAAGGTATAACAAGATCCAGTGGTTGGTAACTGGAGCTAGATAAATTCAGATTAGAAATAAGGTGCTCATTTTTAAGTGAGGGTAGTTAACCATTGGAACAATTTACCTTAGAACATAGTGGATTTGCTGTCAATTGATGTCTTTTAATCATGACCGTCTTTCTAAAAGATATATGTTTTAACTCAACCAGAACCTATAAGCTTAATGCAGGAATCACTTGGTGAAATCCTTCTGTGGCAGAAATGGGAGTGCAATAATTTATAAATGCTGTGTATGACCTTGATATTGGGACCTTTCCTGTATGATTAAAGAGTTAAAAAGACACTCTGACAACAGGCAGGTACAGTTGTCAGGGCGCCATTCTGGGAAGAGATTTGCAACCAGAGATGTCCTCCAGCACGTGTGAAGAACTTAGGCCAGCCTAGGCTTCCACTGGAGGGTTGATAGGCCTTTAGGTAAGACAGACATGCATATAGACAGTTTTAAAATCCATTTTTTTCATATGTTATGCTTTATCATGTGGATAGTAGACATAAAGCTGGCGTAGTAATCCTAATGTTGAATGAAACAGAGCAGGCACTGACTGAATGCGAATCAGTCCATGAAAGAATTAGAGATCGCTTTCAAACTAGATTCTTCAAACTAACAGTCATATAATGCTATGCACCAACCAATGAAAACCCAAATCATAAAAAGCATCTTTGTCTTATCTGTCTCAGGATGTGTTAACCAAAGTCCCAAAATATGATGATATAGTGACTATGGGTGATTTTAATGCAAAGACTGAAAGTAACATTAATGGGCTGGACAAAGTCATGGGCAAATGTCGCAGGGGTTTGGACATGAACCTAAATGGTGAAAAATTATTAGAAATTTGCAGGGTGAACAACCTAATGATAGGTTAAACAATATTTCCTCATAAAGAAACCCATAAAGCAACATGGTACTCCCCAAACGGCACTACAAAAAAAAACAGATAGATCACTTCTGCATTCCAAGAACGTTTTGCTACTTGTTGGCAGATATACATGCATACCAGGCAGCAGATCTGGGCAGATCCATAACCTTTGTATCACTAAACTGAAGATCAAGTTAAAGAGGATGAAGAAGGTAAAAATACAACTGTGCATTACCAATTAAAAGACCAAACACAAAAGCTTCTCAGGCTGAACTGAAGAACAGGTTCAGCATTCTAACGGAGTTAACTGAAGAAAACCAAGACATTGATACTCTTTGTGAAGACATCACCAAGTGCAACCTAGAAGATGCAAAGACAGTTCTATCATCATCAAAATCTAAAAGGGAAGAATGGATTAGAGGTGCTACCTGGACAGCAGTGGAAATGAGAAGTTTAAAGCAAAAACTTATGAGTGCTAATGTAAACGGACCTCTCAGAGTAGAGTTATTGTGTTATCATTTGAAATACATCCAAGGGTCATCCCGGGATAAAAAGTAAAATGGTAGACAAGATAATACAACTGGTAGTAAAAACAAACCAAACCAACTACACCTTACAACCTAACAGGGATTTTATTTAAAGCAGAACAAACAGCACTGGATTTCACCTACTTACAATAACAAATATATAGGAAGAACACATATAATAAAAAAAATAATGATTCTGAACCTTTGGAGTTGGCAATATGGATAATTATAATGGTCCCTTTTGGCCTTAAAATCCATTAAGCTATGAAATTCCAAAATACCAGGAAATAAGTTCTTCCTGCTGACTTTATGAAGATGCAGGGTCACAGAATTAGGCCGCAGTTGTGGAACAGGGTAGTCCTAAAACAACTTGCCTAGCACTCATCTTCACATTGTATTAGTGTAGTCTATCTTTTTTATTAATATGCCAAATTTAGGTTTTATAATGCAATTTGTTGTATGCACACTTGATTTCAATTAGGATGGGAATTGATATAAATGTATTTTATATAAGTTTTTCTTGCACTTTTAATAAAAAGACAGAAATTTACATATAAGAAGTTAAGAGGTAAAGTTGATTATTTTAAAGGTTTGAATAAAAATGGTTATTTCCATTTTAGTTGACAAGTGTGGAAATTGTTACTTTATAAAATGGCTTAAATATCTCATAGACTGGAATATTGGGAGCTTTCCTTCATACTTAAAAAGTAAAATAAATTCAGTATTAAGCGCCCCAATGATTAAAAAAGAATTCCTCTGTTCTTTAGTCTGTCTGTAAATGCTTTCAGTTTTTATAGACATTTCAGTGTGGAAGTGATCACTACTTTGGGCCTGCACTCCACCAGAGGATTTAACAATTCAACCGTATTTGATTATGTTTAGCAGAGCTTTAATCTTCCACACTGGGAGCTAAATCTCTCTCAGGTGTAACTCTATTTAGTTCAAGGAAGTTACACTGGGGATAAATTTGCCCTTGAAACTCCTATTTGGAAATCTGAAGCTCTCAAAAATGTGAAGCACTTAACAAACTGAAATCAAACCACAGACACACATGGCCAAAAGCTTGAGGTGATTAATCAAGGCCAGATTCCGCCAAACTTAGTGACACTGAGTAGTTCTTTATCCTATGTGTAGTCCCATTGCAACTACAGTGACATCTTCTTCCACCCTTACTCAAGGAGCAACTTACGCAATGATTAGCCCCATTGATTTCAATCAGATTATTCATGGAGAAAAAGTACCATGTCAATAAGGATGGCGGAAGCTGGCCCTCAGTTGTGACTCAGATAGGCTCCCACTGATGTCATACAGCTTTCTGCCTGAGTAAGGACCAACTAAAAACTGAGCAAAGACCTTAGGATTTGGGTCATATTGTACAGTCCTCTAAGCCAATTGCTTCTAATGTGAAATAGTTGATTAGAGAATCTCAAACACACCCCAAATTTCACAGAAACACAATGTGCTTAAACAGAAGCTGCCTTTTTATTATTATTCCAAACAACATCAGAAGTGCGAATAAATTAGCATTTTTGCTGCAGCCACGTTTCAAATTTTGGCCCCCAAAACATAATTTACCTCATTAAAGTCGTAGGTGTGCAGTTCACCTCTGAACACAATGAAAAACAGTTCTTTTCCTGTCTCAGAAATTTGGTGCAATTAAGCATTTGTGACCTGAAAGAGCAACATTTGTTTCCACCTTATTCTGCAGACAAGGAACAACAATTAAAAATGCATAGCACACAGTCCTTATCATCTGCATTGCTTTCTACCATACAGACCTCTTAACACTGAATTCTGGGCATCTGATTTACATCATTTTATAAATGTGTGTTGATAACTCCAAATAGCTGCTCTATAAAATTTCAAATACAAATCTGCTCTGTTGCTGCCCGTTAAACTCCAGTGTCCCTGGACAGAGTGATTTTAAACACTTTTGGAAGCTGCAAGATGTGGTCATGGAAGAAAAATTATAGCCGCCCAAATGAAGTTGCCTAGCATGACTTTGGGCCTGCTGACTAAGAGGGTATGAACACAGGATGAAATCTTTCATTTAAAGGAAGATACAGTTTCAAGGTCCTGTGACTAATAGAGTAATAAAGGTGCCTGACAAAGATATTTTTCCGCTTACTAAGGCTTTGTCTACACTCGCCATTGAACAACAAAACTTTTGTCGTTCAGAGGTGTTAATCCCCCACCCCCCCGAAAGACAAAAGTTTTGCTGTGAATAGCGCATTGGAGGTAGAAGTATTTTGTCACGAAAAGAGCCAACAAACAGCCGCTACACTGCCCGACTTTTAGCGACACAGCTGTATCAACACAGCCGTGTCGCTAAAAGCTGCATAGTGTAGACAAAGCCCTACACAATTAATAAGCGCAGATGAATTACATCAAAGTTCAGGTGAATGTCTAAACTGACTCTCAGTTGATTCAGCCACTGTTCTGTGCTCAGAACTAAGCTGGAAATAGTCCTTCTTGTTCAAGCAATCGAGGCTTAACTTGCAACTCTGTCAGTTGCTTTTTCCTTTGGAATCTACACATCAGACGCAACAAGCCAAGCCAAATCACATGTTCCGACTCAAATGGCCAAAGGAGAAAGAGCAACCTAGGTTTGCCTGGACAAGGACACATAGTATCCAGTGCAGTCCATGTGATCTTACACTGTGGAGTAGAGCAAACCCACAGAGAAAGTTGCAGCCCTGTGAAAATGGACACACAATGTCCTCCCTACTATCTTCTCTTTCACACACCCACACACACACCCCTGCTCCTCTATCATCAATAAAGTTCCCGCTGTCTCCATCAGTATAGTTCCCACTATGTGCTCTGCCTCCCTCTATGGAGTCTCAGAGTCCAGCTAGGGCAGAAAGCCAACAGCAGCACAGGTACAGATCCTCACATGCCAGGATGACTGTGGGGAGAGAGGCAGAGGCTACAGGGCAGCAAGGAGAAGCTGCAGCTCACCTACCTACCTTTGGATCTGTGAGGTGTGGATCCCTTTGGATCTGTAACCCTCCACTCACTGTTCAGACCCCCTTCCTCATGATGGCTCTGTGGCCTGGGAAAAATGCTATGCTGAATCCACAGATCTATTTCTTGGCAATGAAAGCATTCCCCTCCACATACATGTATACAGGTGGGAAGGTCATGGGCCCAGATCAGTAACTTTAACCAAAATCCTTGAGAGGATGACAAGCTTTTGCCCTGCAGAATGGCTGCATTCAACACTATTAGTACTGGATTCTCTGGAAGCAAGGTAGTACCCCTGGGCAGAGGAGCCAATCCTGCAAGATGACAAATATCTTGCAGGAGGTGCTAAGCACCTTGCAAGATGTGGCCATAATGGTTCAATTCCATCCTCAGGCATAATACCCACTGCAGTCAAAAGGACTTGTGGCCATGTAGCTGAGGTCACAATTGGGCTTTTTGGCCCCCTCAAACCAATAGGAGTCTTTCCACTGACATCAATGGGCTTGGGACTAGGCCCTATGTAATACATGTCCAGTATCCTCTACCAAATGCCATTAAATCCTTTTCTGCGAGAAGCTGTTATCTAATAATGTATCGAGCGTGAATTACCCCCAAAACACTTTCAAATCCCTGTGTAACAAGATGCGACTTTTTCCTGATAACTTTATCTTTAATTTTAATATTTTTCATAAGAGCCCTAAACATATTAAAATTAATTGGCACCTGGAAGCAAAGAAGACCTCATGGTTGCCTGTGAGGAAAAAAAAATTCTACACAACTAATTTGGGATAGTTAAGCTCAAGGGGGGTTGCTGGGTTTTAGCAAAACGTCCACAATGAATTGGATCCAGTGGGATGGGTCTTACATAGGTTTGCGTCATTTCAGATAAACCTACTGATGGGTAAATAATGGGTAATACTGATTTGTAATGATGCCACAGAAACTTTTCTATTTTCACAATTTTTAATTGACATTTTTATATGCATACATACAGCAAAAATGAAAAAGTGATCATAATTACACAATCAGCAACTATCATCAGTTATTTGGATTTGTTTTGTTTCATGTAACTGAAGGTTGTTCTTAAAAAACCGCAGAGCCAGATGGTCCCATCCTTCTGCCTGTGCTATGGGAACCTAGATTTGCTGGATCTTGCTAGATGGACTTCAGAAGGGGAAACACAATTTTCCCTGACCCCTTGGATCACCACTTACTGGAGATGGGCAGGGTGAAGGAGTGGAGGCTTAGCTGTTCTCTATGACACTCGTTAGCCCCACACACTGGGAATTACAGATTAAGAGAAATCAGCCCAGGTTACCTGCATCTGGGCAGATTCATGGGTTTACAGAGCTGAACTTTCTTCCAGTTGTGCTTGGAGGGAATGGGATGAGTGGTGGAGTAGGGACACTGCTCCTCAGCAAAACAATGTATTGAAAATTTGGTGATTGGGCACTTGGAGTTTCCATTCCCCTCCATAGGATTTCCCCATATAACAAGAGACATGTAGAACTCCAGAAGTCTCAGAATCCTTATATTTGGCTTTCTGGAGTCAACATTCCACAGCAGGGGTGGGCAACCTCTAGCTCCGGAGCCACATGCGGCTCTTCAGAAGTTAATATGCGGCTCCTTGTATAGGCACCAACTCCAGGGCTGGAGCTACAGGCACCAACTTTCCAATGTGCCAGGGGGTGCTCACTGCTCGACCCCTGGCTCTGCCACAGGCCCTGCCCCCACTCCAACCCTACCTGCTCCCTCCCCTGAGCCTGCTATGCCCTTGCTCCTCCCCCTCCCCCCAGAGCCTCCTGCACGCCACGAAACAGCTGATTGGGAGGTGCAGCGAGAGAGGGGGAGGTGCTGCTTGGTGGGGCAGCCAGTGGGTGGGAAGCACTAGAAGCAGGGCGGGGAGAACTGATGGGGGGCTGCTGAGGTATTACTGTGATTCTTTGGAAATGTACATTGGTAAATTCTGGCTTCATCTCAGGCTCAGGTTGGTCACCCCTAGTCCATAGCAATGATCCAAATTCAATAAAACCCAGGAAACAACTAAGCTGAGCCCAAAGGCCATCCTCCGGTGGCTGTAATGGGTACTGTGCCTAGTCCATGTCTTTCAGTTACATTGATTTTGGAAACTTTCAGTCCAGTTATTGGTGTATATTTTGAAGGCAATCTCTCCCCTAGAAAAGCACTAGAGACTGCTTTTAAAAAAAAATGCAGAGATTGTCTTTGCCTCTTATAAAAATCCCCAAAATCATGGAAGCCTGCAGGTCTGGACTTTGTGGGCACCAAAACCCACCTCTGTTGTTCATTATTCTGCCATTTACAACTTCCATCAAATTATAAAAAATTGGTCTCATTACTAGGGGGTACTTGCATTGCAGCATTTTGCATCTTCTGAAACGCAAAATGAATTCATGGATACTTTATTCTAGGACATGTTTCCAGCTGTGTTTCATAAAGCAGCCACAGTTCACCTTTTAATTCACTCTGACCCAGTTCTGGGCCTTTTCATTTACAAGGGCAACAGGAGATGATGTCACCTAGATCTTTTGCTTTTAATGATCAGATTAGCTGTAATTTTCTTAGTAAATAACGTATCAATGTTAAAGAGACAAAGTAACAGACTTTCTCAGAAATACATAAGGTTACAAAACATATCAGACATCCGCTGATATGATCGTTTAATTTAGAAGGCATCAGGAGGAAACTGAACATCAGTATTTGCAATTCTTTGCTAAGTGGCTCACAACAAATTGTGCTGGGGTCCAGTGTTTAAATAGATCGCAATGGGATTTTAAGAGTCTCTAGGGAGCAATATCTCACCCCCACTTTCAGTAGGTGCATTTTCTTAGTTCCGATGCAAAGCAGCTGTTGCAGGTGCTCCTGGTCAACAAGGGAGAGGAGCTCTTTTAGGCAGGTTGGGGTTGCAATATTAGGAGAGGTATTTTAGTATCCGATACAGATTGTAGTTTACAGAAATAAGAGTTTGATATTAGATTTCATAACTGGAGAAGGGATGTTGTGTAATTGTATACAATTACTTATAAATATGTGCTGTAGGCCCACGCCGAAATTGCACTACTAACTGCAAATAATAGGGTGCGATTATTACTACCACAGAATTACTTTGCAGTAATAGGCACACAGCACCAAACCCCATCAGGCTCCCTTTATATGTTCCATATACATTTATTTCATGTCTTGTAGAGCTGATCAACATTTTTTGTTCTAAATGTATTTTGTAAGACAGAAAACCCAGGAAATGTCCATTTTTGGGCACAAATGTTGGGGTTTGCATTAAAAAAATAAGAAACAAAATTTGACCAATGCTCCTTCCCGCCTCCCCAAAATGTAAAACCAAAAATTTTGGTTGGAACCAACATTAAAAAAAAATTGATTTTCAGGGTTTAGGTTCTTTCTCCCCCTCCCTCCCCTCCAAAAAGCCCCACACAGACACTTCTGAACAACAATTTAAGTTTTCACAGGAGGAAAAAACATTTCCTAACCAACCCTGGTGTGTTGCTTTTCAATGACCAAAGTTACACTGCACCCCTTTTAGATAAGAAAACAGAAATGGACACTGAATAATACCTCAGAGGATCCCCTGTACACGTGAGCGCCAGTCTTCCCTTGCCTATGTAAGAAAGAGGAGTGCTGCCTCTGCAGTATCTCCTCGCCACACAAAGGGGCTCCCACCGACACACAGCACATTGGAGACATAAGTGGCACCATGGTTCAGTGAGTACCATCCACTGGACACCTGCAGATATCTGGGCATTAACACTTGAACTGTCTCTCCTCCGTGACTGCTAGCAAGCTGCTACTGGAGGGCTCAGTGGCAACCAGTGCAGCATGGATCCTGCGACAGGCAAGGGAGAGGATCTCAATGGAGCCATGCAGAGATGCCTCTTCCAAGCAAAAGAGATCTGGGGTGTGGAGAAGCCTACAGGCCATGCCTCCACAAATATTTCCCCCCACTTAGAAGGTATTTTGGAAGTCAGTCCATTAGATGGACCTACCAGAAGTTTTCCTGCCTCTCTTTACCCTTCCGCAGAAGGAGAGATCTGGCCACACAGGATTAAAACAAAGCAACAATGATTTTCTGCACAGCTTGTGTATGAAGTGTAACCAAAATCCTAACAAAGTAAAGGAGTTTTTTAAAATCTGAAGCTAAAAAAGAAAAAAAAGCCTACCCCCGTAACACTGGACATTTTTATGAGTCTGCATTTATTATTATGAACATGGAATGGAGCAGGTGTGTCCTTCTCCCTCTTCTTTAGTAGAAGTACACTCTGTCAGCTTTCCCCTTCAACGGCTGTTAAATCTCACTGCCTTTCAGGAGCCCTACAGATAATCCAGCCATGACTTTATTTTTTGAAATTAACAAAAGAAATTATGTATGAAATTATATTCCTTTCAGCTTTTTTTTAACTCTCAAAACTATTCATGAAGAATTTCCACTGGATCTGTAATAAGCAGTGAAACTCAAATAAATCAGATTTGTATTTTTCACTGTTTTGATGAGAATATATTGGCCCAACCCTGAATATATCAGAAAACTGCATACACCCATATTTACAGCACACAATTAATTCCCTGGCTCTATTACACATACAAATGTTAAGGGACACTGTCAGGTTACAATTCAAATTTTAAAAAAAAATCCCACAGAATTAGTTAACACACATAAAAAATGAGCAGTACTAAAACCAGAGGGATTTTAAAAGCCTAATTAGTTTTTCACTCCTTAGTCTGTTGGGCTGGAGCTGAAGTATTCCTGCTGCAGGCACACAGTCAGGAGTGGGGACTGTGTTACCCTAAAATGCCATGATACCTCTTAGCACCCAAGTCAATGGAAGGGGCTTTGTAAGGGCCCTGCAGGATTTCAGTTGCGCGATTGTGTTTAGCTTCCAGCACCTGGCAAAAGAATTAGAGGAAACTCACTCTCTCCTAAGCAGGTTATTCCTACATGGGACTGCATGAAGCTCCAAATGTCGTATTTAAAATAAAACAAACATCTTGTTGCACTTCATTGGCTCATTTGGCTCAACGGTCAGTTGAGCATTGTGATTTCATTGTCTGATCAAACATACCGCCCCTGCATAGAGTTCCTGCAGCCCCAAGGGAAGTCCTTGCAACACTGAGGACGTTAGCTGCTGCTCTGCATCCCAGAGATTAGCAGGAGTATTGCACACCCACACACCATGCAGTGCAAAACTACCCTCCACCAAGCCTGCGTTCTTTTGAGTGGCACAGGGACCACAGTTTGGGCCGCAACCTGGTGTTCTGTTTTAAACTCTGCACAATTGGTTAAAACAGGAGTTTTGTGGATACAAGTCCCCTTCTAAAACAAGCTACAATAGCCTGAGGTCTACAAAGTCTGACACAAAGACCAATGAAGTCAATTAAAAGACTCCTGGTCACTTCAGTGGGCTTTAGATCTGACCCCTCAGGAGCTTGTCCCTTGAAAACAGTGGATAAACAGAACCCCTGGAACTACGTACAGCATAATATACTTATATACTAGTCACATTGTCCTGAAATTCATGAAAGTCCATATATGGAAGAATTACTATTTCAAGCTGGGAAAGTAATCCATTTCTCATTCAATTTCTGCCCTAAACTTATTTTGTGTAAACTGCCAATTTCATTAAAGTGTGTCACTTTCACTTTTAACCTAGGGTGACTTCAAGTAAACCCATATGTAGATCTGCTAAAGAGTATTTGTCTGAGTTTTTAGTTTACTTACATACTATTTCTTACCACTAAATGAGATAAACACTTAAACAATCTAAGCCTACAATAATATGAGATGTCTTAAGTAGTGAAACTCCCCTGGATAAGGGTTGTACGCCATGCAACTAGAGCAAGTAGCCATGACCAATTAAAAATTCCACAAGAATCACCTAAAAGTTGACAACTTCACAGTCGTTGAGTTAGAAATGTTGCTACACAAGGGCTATAGAAGAATGAGTCAAGATTTTCTAAAAGTATGTTATTTTTCAAAGAATTGTGGTATAATCAGCATTAGAATGTATCTACTTATAGTTTCTATTTTCTCCAGTACATTCAATAAAACTGTTACAATAATATGGTATGTGGTTGTTCTATTCTAGATTCCATTTGGCTGCAATATAGGCATTCTTATTCCTTGGTGCACAGATGGAGTTCAGATAGGACATAGGGCAATACTTCCTTCCCTCTCCCTCCTTTCTTCCTGCTCCTGCGTAATTCACCAAATGGCAGTAATAAACAACAGTCAATCTGCAGGACGGTATGCAGTCACCTTTTCTCTTCTGTTAATGTCAGCTACCTTTGGCTTATGTGTGTGACATTCTTTCTCATTAAGGATAAAGGATTTTTTCTTTGTTTACATTCTTATTGTTATTGCACTTGTAACCACTGCAATTTCATAAAGTGAAATTTATTTTTCAAATTGAAACAAGTATATTTTGGATCTGCAAATGCTGACAGAGACCATTTAATTACAGAACTAAAGTATCTGTCTTTTTTTTTCCAGATCTGTCAACCAATGTCCAATAGAGTTTGAAGATTTCTTACCAGGAAGACAGTTTATTTCACATCACTAATCTGAATATGGATTTCCTTAGCCACACCAAAGAAGGAAGCAAACACTGTTTAGCAAATGGAGCTCTGTTTCCCTCATTCCACTTCCTTCTTTTGAGGAATACTGAATAGCATGTTGAAATACAGCAATATGATCTGACCATGCAGAATAGCCCCAATTAAACAATATTTACTGTTTGTACTATGTAATCAAATAGGAACAAAGGCAAGCAACCTTATAAGATTCAAATATGTGGAATAGTGTCATGGTAAGACAGGCAGAAACTTCTCAAGGAATTAATTGATTACACAAATAGAACCCCAGGTCTCTAAACATCTCTTCCAAAAATAGGTTCTTTCTCAGAAGTCAGACAGCAGCAGAGAAGACAGAAGCTCATTTTGAAAAGAATGTCAAAGATGAATTCCTGTTCCACCCTAATTATGGAAAATGATGCCCTGTAACAAAACAAGTATTGCACAGGAAACACGCTGCAATTTTCCCCACATCGCCCTACCAAAGTGGACCGTATTCCAGCAGAACTAACATCTAAGGGTCACAAAGAAGTTCAATCTCCATGTCGATTCCATTGTTGTCATTTATGCTGAGCACATCAGCAGGGGTGCCATTGGTAATAAAGCTTTTTGTGATAGATCCCCTAGGAACTGGAGTTAGACCACCAACTAATTTCACAGAGGCCACCCAAGAATCCCTCACAGCACAAAACAAGAGCAGGATTTTTGAGTAATTAGAGGATTTTTTCCTTTCTTTTTCTTTTTGTGTGTGTGCTTTGTCAATTGTAATACAGAAATCAGTAAAATAACAGAGTAAGTGAGAAATTCTCAGTCCTGGTGGCTAAAATAACAGAAAAATCCTACACTAAAAAACAAGAACTGACAAAAATAGGACACACACTCATGATGGAATCCATGCATTATAAACAATGCTGACATCATGGTACAGCTCACCATGGAAAGCCAGCTTTCCATGCCTTAGGCAAATGCTCAACTGCCTTCTACCAGCACTATTAGTCACTATCATGACAGCAATATAGGATGAAATCAGCATCCATTACATTGCATGGCTACCTTAAATGCCATCAACCACTGTAATAGCAAAGACCTGGAAAATTACTTGGAGCAATATTGTGATTTTGCTTGTGCTAGTACATTTTTCAATGGATGTAAACCCATTAAGGCAGTTAATCAATTACAAATCAAAATCCATTCTCTGTACTATTAATGAGTGTATCTTTGCTTAGCCAAAACCATGGACTGAAATGGTTTCCAATTAAATCTTTACAGCGTAGAAGTTATGAAAAGTAATATGAAACCTCTCCAAGCAATGTTACTTACAAAAAGCATTTTCCTTAGTTTACAAGCTTTAAAAAAATATAAATCAGATTTTTTAGCACCAATTTACCTTGGACCAAATCCTGATCAATGGGAGTTTTGCCTGAGTAAGACTGAGAAGTGAGTGAGTAAGGACCTCAGGATTCACCCACTCTTACAAACACATACACAGTCTGGTTCTATCACAATCTTCTTTGCTCAGAAAGGATATCAGAGCTCTACATTTTCTTAATCAACTACTTCTCTCCTTTTCACAGTGGTCCAATATTGTTTCAAAGAGATTACTCTGTATCCATCCTATGTTTCACTGACAGGTGTCTATGATAAAAGTCAGGGTGAGAAGGAGCAGGTTTGGAATATCCTGCACTAAATCTTTAATGTGAAATATTTCAATAAAAACAAATTTAAAAATAAAATTAGGAACCCTTCAGATAACCCCCCTCCCATTTGTGTCACAGAGGTGAGGAACAGAATAAAGTGCCTGATTCTGCCACCCTTACTTCCATCAATAATCCCAGCTGCTTCCAGTGACTGAGGGTTAGAGCATTGGACCTAAACAAGGGATTCAGTCAATTTTGCATTTAATATCTAATAAATTCCAGTTAATTTAATTACATTAATTTAGCTCCCAAATTCTTTAATATCTTCAAGTAGGTCACAAGTGTGGCCTACCCTGGAGAGCTGAGTACATCTCTGTAGGTAACAGATGCTAACCCCTCACAGCACAGCAAACCCCTCAGCACCACTGACTGACTCACTGATCCAACAGAGGAAAGCCAATGAGCCAGACCCTCTGCTGGGCACAGTGCCGACAAGGGAGCCAATTGGGGCCCTCTGATTCTCAAGCCACTTTATGGCAGCCTCAGCACCTAGCTGCAGGGGGTGGCATAAGAGCCAGCTATACCTGTCTCAGACTCCCTGACCCTGTGGGAATCCCAGCTAAGGAGATACAGAGTCCGCCCTCCGTACACCACTGAGGTAGTGAAAGGGGAGCCAAGCGGGACAGAATCTGGCACAATAACTTTACATCTAAAGTGACAGAAAGGATGAGAAGAGAACTTTGAGCAGGGGGTTGGACTAGATGACCTCCTGAGGTCCCTTCCAACCCTGATATTCTATGATTCTATGAGATATTGATCAAATAATACATTGTGTGCTCCCAAAGGAATATTAATGCATATTTTAAAAGGGCATCAGTTTAAAGCACCAGCAAAAGTGCATCATCTTGACCAAAGGTGGTCACAAAGATTACGCAGGAAATCCCCAGCCCCAGGAACGTCAGCCCAAACACTAGTGCCCGATTACCGGGTAGCACCTCTGCCTCAAGAACTGATTCCAGTTAGAGAGATTACAGCAAAAAGCAAACTTCCCTACTGTTTACCATAGCTCCCTGCAAAGTTACACCACACCAGAAAACTAACACCACAGCATTTTCTTCCAAGACTAGAAACTTGCTTAGATGTTAAGAATTTGTAAGACTGTGTGATGTTGCCATCTGGTGACTTCTGCCATGACAATATGCATTAGTTTATCCTGGATTTTCTCTAATTCTGTCCACCATATTTCAAGGTATCTGAGGACCAGGAACCCAGAACTCCTGAGTGCTAACCCTTGCTCAGACATGGAGTCCCACCTGTGATCTATCTAGAAACTTGTCCAGGTTTTCATCTTATCACCATAGTAGATAAGCCCCTCAAAATCATCCATGGATTTTTCCTCAAGAACCCTGTGCAGTGGAGAAGCAGTATCATCTCCACTTTACAGATGGAGAATTGATGTACAGTGTAGATTCAGTGACTTACGTAAAGTCTCAGAAAAGTCTGCAGCTGAATTGGGAATTCAACCCAATTCTCCTGAAATCCAGTCCATTGCCCAACCCTTTAGACCATAATTCCCTTCTTGCCTCATTTTCCCCATCTGTAAAAAAGGGCAATTTTAATTTATACTTACCTAAATCACAAGAGTGTTGCAAAGATTATTGATTTACTGTTTCTAAAGTGCTGTGAAGAGGAGAAATGCTATATAAGTGCAAATATTATGTAGTAGGTCATGTTACATTTTCCTAGTAGAAGGGTAGAGGACATCAGCCATGTCAGCACAAGCACTGTATGCACAAAATAAGGATACTGATTTTGCTAATTAAATAGGATTAGAGAAGAAAGAAATTCTAATGCTTTAAACTTATAGTAACCACTATCCTACAATATGTTTGTACCCACTGTTTTCAAAGGCTTAGTAAATATATTTCAGCAAACAATGAGAACACCCTCAAACATTTGCATATAGATACACTCTGTTCCATCTTCTACCTAGTAGAGACGATTTGCTTTTCACACTGTGTGATAACTGTCAGTGGAGTTTTGTTTTTCATTTTGGCTCTTTTCGGTTTTCAGACAGTGCATTTATGTGGGTTTGCCACAAGTGAAACAAGAATTACCTGCAGTCCGTAAACAAGAGACAGGAAACTGAAGCAAGCAACCCACCCTTAGAAACCATTCTTGCTACATTTGGACTTAAGCATCCACATCTAACCATCATAAATTTAACCACACACATTAAAGGGACTGATCCTGCTCCCACTGAGTAGAGTTTTGCCACTGACTGCACAGGAGCAAGAGAAAGCCTTACTTTTTTTTCCTCCCCTCTTTCAAATAACGATTAGATGTGCTTGTAGCAAGTATAAGACAAAGATCTGAGTTTTGCACCAAAACTAGGGCAGACCACAACAATGACAGATAGTACTTGCAGAACAATTCTTTTTAAAAAATATGCTACCTTTTGTACTGTAACATTCGCCAAAGTCTAATTTTTGTAATATGTTATCCCTGGGAATTCCAAGGCACAAGCAGAAGGCAGAATTATACCTATAAACAGAATAATGTAAATTTTTTCAGCAAAGAGCCACATACTGAAACAGCAGGAATTTAGAGCCAACAATATCCCACTTTAAACTGATTAAACTGGAATGGAAATATTTATTTTTCTGAGATGGTATATAAAATATCTGATGCTTTTCAAGCACTAACTGGTCAAATTTCAGCTGAAGGAGACACACACTCGCCAGCTCTGATCAAGCTAGCACACTAAAAATAGGAGTGCAGCCGTCACAGTAAAAGCATCAGAAAGGGCCAGCTGCCCTGAGTACATGCCAGTGTTTTTATATGCGTACATTTAGCATTTTCTGGGCATTGGTCTCTGCTATTGAGTATGCCTCTTAAGTGAATGATTTGATCCATTTATCTTGCAAGAATTTGGAAACCCTCTTTTTGGTGGGGGGAGCTCAGGAGAGGCACTGAACAAGGGGTTGGGCGAGTCACTGGCCAGAGGACAGAGACAGGCAGTATGTCTCTGGGCATTGGGAGAGCACACATGAAAGAAGAAAATGCTGCATTTAAGGAAGGCGTAACTGCCAGCCAGTGCAGAAAGGGGTCATCCATTGGATATGCTCAACTTTTGGGGGCATCAAGCACTGCTGACATCACTATGGTTTGCATACTGTGCACTGTTGCCAACTGTCATGATTTTAATCACAGGTCACACTGTATTTGGTGTTTTTCTGAAAGCCCCAGTTCCAGGATTCAAGTGACAAAGTGATAATCTCAACTTTCAATTTTAAAAAGAAGAGTTAATTTCTAGCCTTTGTGGTAGCAGAGAAAACCTTAAAACCATGACCTGATCATTCCCTAAAGGCTCAGAATCCAGAAGGCAAATAAGAGTAACACTTTTAAAAATTATTTGTGAGACAACCTCATGATTTTTGAATGCTTATGGTTGGCACTACTGATTGCATTCTGGGGAACCCAAGCACCAGGATTCTGGCTGTCCCCTGCACAAGCTACATAGAGACAAGAGAGAGCTAGTTGGGCCTTCTTTCTCCTCGTACACCTTCACAAGAAGCAACTGGAATATATCCCCAGAATTGTAGCTTTTCTCCCACCCCACTCCTTCAGCTTTTGAGTCCACAAGCGATTTCCACTCCATGAATTGATGTGGCCATTCAGTCTGAATCCAAGCCTCACAATAAATATCTGTTTTGCAGAATTTCTTGATTTCAACCTGCTCTAAAAATCTGACCACTCTAGAGTCATAGGGATTTTTCTATAGCCATGTCTGACTATTTTATTTGTAATTTAAATATTTTTAAAAATTAATCCCATGTAAATTCTTTTGCTATTTATCGACAATCTGCTCAATCTTCTCTATGGATTCCTTTAACATTATCCAATCCAAAATAGCCAGAAATTATCTGTTCTTGATTTGAAACTACTTGCCTCATTGGGGTGCATCTTTATGGCAGTAATTTTAAGTAGTAGTCGTGGTAATATTAAGTAATTAGAAAGATTATTCATAGCTTTGCTTATTAAGCAATGGTTTATCCTCCCAATAGTGGCCGCTTTATCTAATCTTTAAATTCTGGTAATTCAGCAGTTTCTCTGGCATTCTGACATAGTCGCTCCCCACAAAGCCAAATTAAGTACACTTCATTGGTCTTCCCAGAACAAATCTTCAATTAAAATCTGCTCTGTAGTGAAAGTTATACTGTCATCAATGCACCTGTTACTGACTTTTAATTGTAATGGGCCCTAAGCCCCTGGGTAAGGGGAGGGGCTTCTTTCTAAATAACATCCTTAACCCAGGCAAAATCTCCAGTGGGATTTTTTTCCTGGGTAAGGACTTTAAAATTTGGCTCATTACTATTCATACCACTAGAAATCAAAAAGTGTAGAGTTCAAACCCTCAGTACTTGCTTGGACAAAAATCCTACCAACTTGTGGTGTTTAGATGCTGCTTGTAATTATTAGAACTGGGAGCACTGGCTGTTGGGAGTCTGAAAGGACAGGAAACAGGAAGGAGGGGGTGGAGTTGAGGAGGCAGAGTGAGAGCTACCGAGGGTGCAGCAGCAGCTTGGTAAAGAGATATCCACTTTAAAAATAAAGTCCTGTTGAAGTTTGCTAGTACCTTGCCTGGTTGCTACAACACAACTTCACTGGGATTTTTTTTTTCCTTGAGTAAAAACTGCAAGGTCAGATCTCACATTTGTTGAGTGCAACTGTGAGATTTAAACAGCTTTTTCCATATTGTGGAAGGGGCTGATCAAAAAGTAAATGTGAAGCTTTCTACTGACTTCAGTGGACTTTGGACTAGGACCTGAACGTATCAGTTTCTGAATTAGAAACTTTGAGTTTGGACAGTTGCTCTTGTGGTCAATGAAATTACACCAATGTAAAATCAATATACATGATACAGGAATAGCGCAGAGGTGTTTGCTAATGGTATAATTGTAACCCTCTTGCCAAAAAATAGCAAGGTTCAGGTGCTAATCTTTTGTCACATTTTAGATGCATTTCCTCACTAATTACATATCAGACTTGGGATCCCATGTGCTGAGCTCCAAGAAAACAGAAAAAGGTCTGGGTAACCAAATGGGTGCTTCCCACATCAGCAAGTGATGAATAGAGACATACAGTTTGTAATTAAAGCAGAGGGCAACAAAGCTTAACTCCGTTTGATCACTGTGGCAGGCGTGGAGCTGCTATATAATAATATAAGATTATTATGCTATGCTAAGAATATACTGGTCTATAATAATTTTATGAATACTGTATGTGACCTGGTCAGTGAGGTAGAGTTATTGTATAGTTATACTGAGTTATTACATTTTCTAGTATAAATGTATTGGTCTAGCTTAATAGGGAAAAAAAGCAGGAAGGCAACACAGAGGTCTAGATAAGCCACCTCCCAACGACATTTGGTGGGCAACTACAGGACAATGGACTATTTCCAGGCTCCAGCCTAAGATCGCAAAGCAGTTTTGCTAGTGCCAGAAGCTCAGAGATCAAAGGGCTATAAACAGGTAAAAAGTGACTTCATCTCTGAGAAGGGGAGTGATCAAACAGACAGAGCAGCTTTGAAAGAGTGTCTCCCCCCAAAGGAGAGGGGGTGAACAGTTTTGTGAGTTAAGGGAACACATCATGCCACCCAAACCCAAGTGGTCTTGGTGGGGAGTGGAATGAAGGGGAGTTATAGGAAACTTAGATCTACCATGATCCCAATGTGGAAAATGGATGGACACCTGATAAGCTAGACATGATTACAATCTGTTTACCATTTTAAGACCCGTTTGCTTCTTAAATGCTTTTATGTTATTTATTTAACATCAGTCATTAATTTATGAATTGTTGTAGCCATGTTGATCTCAGGGTATTAGAGAGACAAGGTGGATGAAGTAATATTTTTATTGGACCGACTTCTGTTGGTGAGAGAGACAAGCTTTGGAGTTTACACAGAGGACCTGAAGGAGAGCTCGGTGTAAGCTCGAAAGCTTGTCCCCCCATACAACAAAAGAGGGACACAGTAAAATATTTACCCAGAACCCCAGAGTCTCCACAAAGCTGGATCTTACAAAGTGTGCACTCTGGAACAAAGAAAGTCACATTAGAATGAAGGCTGTCTTGCAGGGGGCCCTTTGGATAGACGGTTGTTATATCACTCCATTGGCTGCTCACTGAGTACTAACCATAAGCAAGACATGTGCATGCCCCTACGAAGGTACAAACAGCGTCCGGGCTCTGGCAATAGTAAATGGGGGACAATACAAAAGCTGGGCTGTGGTGCCAGTGACCAGAGTTTCCCTCTCTCCCACACCTAATTCCTCCAATTTCCACCAGCACTGGGCACAGCAGATGTCTGTGCTTCACTGTAGCATGTGACTGCACTTATTGTGGAAGTACCATTTAGGCAGGCTTTCCCGCTGTAGACTGGGAGTTGCTTTGCGTGAGCTGCTTCTGTCCTCAGTGCTATCCCATGACACCATATATGCAGTAAAGTCTTAGCGGCTTGGTAGTGGCGAGGGAGACAAAGTAGCTGCTTTCTGACTGGATAAGGAGTATGTCAGTCAGTGACTACTGGCGCAGCAAGGAAATATATTTTCAATCTGAGCTCTGAAGCAAAGGGGTATTAGTTCCTAGGCAGCCCGACAGCCCAAATTCAAACAGTACCATTCCCAAATGTTTAGCCCTTCATTCAATAAACTTCTTTTACCAATTAACTATTATCCTCATCTAATATAAGACTGCATGTGTAGCTTTTCTTTTTTAATTAAAGAGTTCCACTGGGCTAGTGTTTATTGTGATTGAAGACTTTGGGCCAGAGGCTGTCACGCAGTAGGACAGAGTTGTATATTACCCATCCCTGACTCAGAGGCCAGATTTTCAAATGTATTTAATGCCTAAAGATGCAGACAGGCACAGTGGAAAATCCCAGTAGGCTCCTAAGCGAGTTGGTACTGAAATCAATGGATAACAAAATCAATTAAATCAAATCAAAAACATCTGTCCCTATGTGCCTGTAGAGAAGGGGATTCACCTCACAAAAGGGCATGCAGCATCACTTCAACAACCTTCCCTCAGGATCTCTCTGGGGAGAAGAGAAGGAGAGCTCTGCAGACAGGAGCTACTGACAGTAGGCACTGAGCAAAAAACTGACAACTATGATGTTCTACTAAAATATTGTTTGGATATACTGAATTGAGCCTTATTTTCTGGAGTAAGTTGAGGATCTGTAAATAACCATAGTGGACAGCTTCTTGGTTCACTCCAGATTCCCTAAATAAGAGCACCTGCCTCCATTTATCACTACTTAAGTGGTAGCTTTAGCATGCAGTGAGGCAACTATTTCATAAGGATTAATTTCAGGTCAAATCATGGTCTTAATGAAATCAATGATAAAATCCCACTGATTTTGGATCAGATTTTGACACTTAATATTGTGTTTTGTTTTGCAAATTAACTAAAGATAAAAATATGCAGTTGGAATTATGCAGATACTGCTTTGGGAAAAACACATTCCCCTCAAACTCATGGAACAGATATCAAAATCCATTTTTCATTCATCGCATTTACAAAGGATTTGTGGGTATGTTTTATTACTGTTTCAGTATACCTTGTTGTATCAATTGCAGTAAAACAGCAACACAGGAGCACTAATAAATTTAGGTCAGTGTCCTTAATATCGTTACACTTAAGATCACCTTTTCAATCAGGATTTACATTATCTGACATTTAATTGACCACTCTAACTTCAACTGAAATCCTACTCCTCAAGTTTGTTGGGCAGGAAGAATGGAAAAAGAAGATACACAGTTTTAATCGAAGTTTAGCAGCATGATGTTTAACTTACTAAAATAAAATAAGTGTTGCAGCTCTGCACAGAAACTATTTACTAATCCAAAGACCTATGTCTCCCAGGAGTGCAGGAGAAGAGAAAGCATAAAGAAGGGAAAATGAACAAACAAACAAAAAGAAAAAAAAAGGGAACAAATAGATTCCAGATGTTCAGAGGCAGTTTCTTTTCTCAGTCCCTTTTTGGTGTAGGTGTATCTGGAAGATGGGAGTTTCTTTCCATGTTGTCTTCCAAATCTCCTACTGATGTTACATCTGAATGTTCAGTAAAACTGTTTTGGCTTCATTAGTGGTCCAGAAGATAGACTGCATATAATATATTATCCAGAGTTTTTCAGAACAACAACGCTACACTAATTTCATTTTTACCAAGATGTGCTCTAAGACAATTCAAGTTCCTCAGTGGAATACATAATTGTATTATTAATTTATATAACCCTTTAATAGCAAAGTGTTTGTACTGATGAGTTTACCAGTAGGTGGTGCCGCTGGAATAGATCCTGACTGGAGTATTATGCCACTGTAACTCTGAGAAAGGACTGCTGGGACTTATACAATACGTAGCTTTTGTAACTCTAAAAACCATTGATTATGAAATATTAGTTAAGTTTTCCATTTTAGGGGTATGGGACAGTTTCAGGTAAAGAATCACAAAGTAGGTCAGAAGCCCCAGAACAACCCAACCGGGAAGTCTTGGCTATAAAATAGCTACTTAACCTGTGCTTCATTGACTTTATATATCCAGGGCCCAATACTATTTAAATAAAACAATGCTAACATTTGTTGTTCTCCATCTGAAGGAGTCTCCATGAGCTCAACGCTATGTAACACTACATTAATCACCAAGGTTACGGTGCCTAAAACAATAGGAATCCTGCAGAGGCTCATGGCTTTGAATATACCAGTGTAGAATAATTCAGTATATGGCAGTAGTTACATCTGATTTTCATTAACTCATTTGAAAGTGACCTCAGGCGTCTCAAAGCCTTTGTCACCCAAGCTACTAGTGCTGAAGAGGCAATGCTCTTAAGGTTTTTCTTCCGAAGGAACAGTGCAGTACAAGGAAGGCACTGTTTGTGCAGCCTGTTCTGGACATTTTACTGTTGTGTTTGTTTCTAGTTTACAAGAACAGAAGCATGCTCTGAGTGACTGATCCAAATCTACTGATGTCATGCCAATAGAATTGGAAAGAGTCCCATTGACTTCCATGGGTTCTGGATCAAGCCCTGAATACAGATTAAATAAAAGGAAGGATTGAGAAAAAATAAAAATACAGGGCCAAATGCTGATGAACCCAGTAGGGTTGCATAAAGTCAAAATCTGCAAATAACATGTTCCAGGTTAACTGGCTATGTGAAAAGCTGAACACCAGTCCAATATGCCAAATCCTTGACAACGTTAGGTGGGAAATCTCTATATACACCTTTGACTAAGATAATTAATACAAAATATATATAACTGAATCATCCCCGGGGATGGGGAGAAAAAATCAAACAAAAGCGTTATTTCTTACCTGTGAAGTTTGTTTTCATATGATTAAGTAAAACATTGGCTCCAATTCTGATAAAGAAAATGTTTAATCTACCCAGAAGCAGTCGAAGAACTTTTGGTGGCACAGGACTACTTTACATACCTACACACACATCCATCCAGAAACTATTCAAAGTATGAAAACCCCCCGACAAAACAAGAAACAGAGACAAGTTCACATATCTGATAAAAGAGTATGCCCCTACTCTACTTGAGCTACATTGATGACATCTTCATCATCTGGACCCATGGAAAAGAAGCCCTTGAAGAATTCCACCATGATTTCAACAATTTCCATCCCACCATCAACCTCAGCCTGGACCAGTCAACACAAGAGATCCACTTCCTGGACACTACAGTGCTAATAAGCGATGGTCACATAAACACCACCCTATACCGGAAACCTACTGACCGCTATACTTACCTACATACCTCCAGCTTTCATCCAGACCACACCACACGATCCATTGTCTACAGCCAAGCTCTACGATACAACCGCATTTGCTCCAACCCCTCAGACAGAGACAAACACCTACAAGATCTCTATCAAGCGTTCTTACAACTACAATACCCACCTGCTAAAGTGAAGAAACAGATTGACAGAGCCAGAAGAGTACCCAGAAATTACCTACTCCAGGACAGGCCCAACAAAGAAAATAAGAGAACGCCACTAGCCATTACCTTCAGCCCCCAACGAAAACCTCTCCAGCGCATCATCAAGGATCTACAACCTATCCTGAAGGATGACCCATCACTCTCACAGATCCTGAGAGACAGGCCAGTCCTTGCTTACAGACAGCCCCCCAACATGAAGCAAATACTCACCAGCAACCACACACCACACAACAGAACCACTAACCCAGGAACCTACCCTTGCAACAAAGCCCATTACCAACTGTGTCCACATATCTATTCAGGGGATACCATCATAGGGCCTAATCACATCAACCACACTATCAGAGG
This sequence comes from Natator depressus, assembly GCF_965152275.1. Taxonomy (NCBI): domain Eukaryota; kingdom Metazoa; phylum Chordata; order Testudines; family Cheloniidae; genus Natator; species Natator depressus. The sequence goes on along the minus strand of NC_134236.1, from coordinate 175,771,165 downwards.
CTCGTTCACCTGCACATCTACCAATGTGAGATATACCATCATGTGCCAGCAGTGCCCCTCTGCCATGTACATTGGCCAAACTGGACAGTCTCTACATAAAAGAATAAATGGACACAAATCAGATGTCAAGAATTATAACATTCAAAAACCAGTCGGAGAACACTTCAATCTCTCTGGTCACTTGATTACAGACCTAAAAGTTGCAATTCTTCAACAAAAAAACTTCAAAAACAGACTCCGACGAGAGACTGCTGAATTGGAATTAATTTGCAAACTGGACACCATTACATTAGGCTTGAATAAAGACTGGGAGTGGATGTGTCATTACACAAAGTAAAACTATTTCCCCATGTTTATTCCCCCCCACCACTACTGTTCCTCACACGTTCTTGTCAACTGCTGGAAATGGCCCACCTTGATTATCACTAGAAAAGGTTTTTTTTCTCTCCTGCTGGTAATAGCTCACCTTACCTGATCACTCTCCTTACAGCGTGTATGGTAACACCCATTGTTTCATGTTCTCTGTGTACATAAAATCTCCCCACTGTATTTTCCACTGCATGCATCCGATGAAGTGAGCTGTAGCTCACGAAAGCTTATGCTCAAATAAATTGGTTAGTCTCTAAGGTGCCACAAGTCCTCCTCGTTCTTTATGCCCCATCTGTTTTTATAAGGCTTGCTATCATAACCCCATCTCTCTGATAACGTGCAATAAAACTATTGCGCTGTGGCTTCCTACTACAGACAAACTAAGCAGAACGGGCGCGTCTTAGAGTGCTCTCCCACAGCCTCGAGAGCATTCATATGATAGCTGAGCTGGATGATCTACCAGTAAGAAGAGTTGGTTAGTTTGAAAACCTAAACTTTTTGATAAGCTTGCTAGTTTCTACTCTCTCATCTACAGGAGTGCTTTATGTTTCAGTGGGCCCCACGGCAGCTCAGCATTCTTTTATACTTCTGTGTTCTCCTTCTGCCACAGAATGTGCTTAGATTAACAGAAGCAAAATACAGATTATGAATGATAGGTGCTGGAGTCTTTTCGGAGTATGTACGGTTTGTGCACTCTGCTGATGAAGTTCAGGGATGACTTTTATACAACAGCTGAAGACATGGTTGTTAGGCGAAACTTTCCATTATTAATTTTTTGCAACTGTAATTATGAGCCAAATTCTGAACTCAGTTACAATGCCATGGCTCAAGAGTAAATCCTTTCATTCCAATCAGTTACTCCCAGTTTACAATAGTGTAACTAAGATAAGAATATGGCTCTATCTTTGTACACAGATGTCCTGTATTCTATAAAATGTACTGGGATGGGATAATGAAGAGTGCTTTCTCACTGTCTGTTGTTTAACATGTACACCTAGTATGAGCAACTTCTGCACATATACTTTATTCAAATTCTGCTTTTTCAAAACCAGAAAAGTTCTATGATGATTTTAAAAAGGAAACAAATTCTCATTTTTAACAGGCTTAAGTGATGTTTCATTTTATTTCTCACTCCCTTTTGATCAAACATGGGCAACCGGTCTAAGAACGACTAGTGAGCCAAATCTTCCAATCATTAACTCAGTCTCCATTCAGTACACTCACTCTTTCTCTCTGACTCTAGCAAAACTTCCATGGTTTCAGGGATAGTTTTTCTTGAACGAGGACAGCAAGAATTGGTTCATATTGGCTCAGTAACTATATTTTGTGTTTATACAATACAGAGCCCCACATGAAAATTTCCAACAACCTTGATCCTAATTATTTTAGTTTCACAACGTACTATGGTTGGAGAAGTATCCACATTTTACAGAGGAGAAAACAGAGACAGAGAAATTAAATGACTTACCCAAAGTCACACAATAAAGTATATGATAGAACCGACTACCCTGCCTTCCTCCACACTAAATCAGTCATCAATAATTCAGTATGTGGATGTTGAAAGTAACAGCAGCATCTTGCTTACTCTTTAGTGCTAAACTTCCACCTCTCTGAAATGTATTGAATATAATATCTGGTTATATATGTACAACAAGAAAATTATTAATATGTAAAAACCATGGTGTTTTAATGCAAACCTTTACTACAGTGGGTACTACTAGGAGCCTGCTATAATTATAAAGTGCATTAATATGAATTACACAAATCCTTAGAACTCTTCTCAAATACATTTTATTCTATTTTTCACTCAGACACAGGTTGAAGCACTTGAAGGTAATGAACAAAATGCACGCAGCCAACACGCTGCTTGAACATCAAAGCAAACCTGGCACCGCAATGCAAGCTGCTGCAATTTAAAAGTAACCTTACTGAAGCCCTTATTCCAGTAAAATTTTTGAAATTGTAATTATTGCATTTGCAGCTAAGAGACCAGACCTTTTATTTTTCCATTGTATTAGTCTTTCCTTTAAGTGGTTCTCAAACTGTGGGTTGAAACACCCTGAATATCTGTGACACTAATGTTTGAGACCTTTAACTTGAATTTGTAACTGTATTGTGATGACTGTAAAATATTTGGACTGTAATATAACTTTGTAATACTACTGTAAAATTCATGACTCATGACTTAGTTACACTCTCAAGTAGTTTAGATGTCAAATCCTATCAACCATAACATTCTGACTTTTGGGTTTATTTTCTGGATTGTAAAGTGATAATTCAACAGAAGGCAATCTTCCCTTTAGTCAGTACTAAATAAATGCCCCTTCAAGGGATTACTGGGCATACTGCACTGCTAGAGATGCAGTCTTTCAAATAAGACAAAAGAAAGGTCCTGATTATTTGCAGTAGTTAAAGATCCCACGGCAGTTTTCATAAAGTCAGGGGTGGGTCCTTATTCTAGTGTCCTCGACAAATTCTAAGACTCATGATTATATCTTTGCCTAGCTATATTCCTCTGAAATTTCAACTGGAAAAATTGTTTTTCCACTTCTTAGCCTCTTGTTGTTCAATGTTGATGGGCACTTTAAACGGTTACTTTGTTTCACCCCTGATGTGGCTGCATTTCAGTTGTGGATGAACTGATCTCTTCACAGTTTGCGTATCTGCTAGGGAAGTTTGTAAAAGGCTCTGAGATCCTTTCGGATAAAAGGAGCTATAAAAATATAAGATTTTTTAAAATATTGATTTTTAAAAAAAAATAATCTACCATTACATCAGTGTTTGTTTCAAAAACAAAATTAACACCACCACTTTTGGAGGACTAGCCAAAAACCTCAACATGTGAGCTTCTCTGCTGGCACAAATCTCAGCATAGTGCAGACATCAATCAGTGATGCTGGTGGACAAGCAAAGAAGAAAACAAAATGCCAGGTTAAAAACTCTTGAAAAAAACAACAGAATCTGGTAGAGAAAATTAACAGGGTAGCTGCAGTTCCCTCAGATTGAACTGAGAATTACAAAGTAAATAAAAAGAAAAGAGTACATTTCAATTTAAGATACTGTTATATGATTCAGCTTTTTTGATGTGATGCAGTTTAACAGTCAGCTCCTCAGCTGATATGAATTGGCATCACTCACTCAATCAGATTTACACCAGCTAAGGATATATCCCAGAGTCTCTAACACTGGTTTATCGTTTATTATTGGGGCATTACATAGTTCTCTTGGAACTGTTTGTTTGTGTTCCAACTTTGTATACAAATAGGTTATTCCTTGAGAATATTTCCCAACCTCTAGAAAAGGGTTTAATAGGAATGGGAGAGAAATCAAGGGAATACAAAGTTTGAAACCCTGTGTACTATGCAATAGCTGAAAGTCTGTCATACAATTAAGACAATACAGAATGCATGGCAACTACTGACAATGATTCGTATTTTACATTTATCATAGCATTACACACATTACATCTACATTTGGTAGAATGATCTGAATGGAATCTGAAGGCGATAGTGAATATAAATTAAAATGCATTATCTATAGGAAAGACACAGGACTAGGTAAAGTCTACATCAACTACTATTTCTGATGGTTTAATTACTAAAGGCTTTCATAAAACCCTGGAGAACTGTGTAAGGTCCTGACCATCTTTGTTTAGATCTTGCTGCTGCTAAAATTTTCTATAAACAATTCTGGACTGCTAGTAACAAACACATACTCTACACAGCGATTTAGATGTTTTCCTGAATGGCAGAGCAATTGTTTTAGACACTAAAAATCAGATTCTAATGTGCATGAAATGGCTCAAAGAGACAAAACAAACTGAATTTTAAAGAGGAAAAAATAAATAGTAATGAAAATTAATTTAATCCAAAACTATACACTATACCTCATCACATTAGAACCAATTCAGCTGACATCTAAAAAAGCTATGCCAAAATATTTCTCGTCTCAGCCAAACTAAATGCATGGTGGGGGTGGTGGGGGGCAGAGGCAGGGGCAGTAATGGTAGCAGCCTTTCAAAACTAAACTAACCTTGGGGTGAGTGAGTTTGTTTGGCTGTTTGTGTGTTTCCTTCTCTTTCAGGTTATTTCAGTTATTTCAGTTACTGGGTCAGTTGGGACTGTGTGTCGGGGGACTGTTTGAGCCTTTGTTCCCTGGGTCATCCTTGATCATCTTTGATCAGCCTCAATCAGCCTCTGGTTAAGAAGGGCTGCATCACCAGTGCCCTGTCTCCTCCACCTGCACCTGTATCCAGACAGACAACCTAACCATGGATGCCTCTAACCATTCTGGTGTGGATTTGCAGAGACTGTGGCCTGCATTTCCCACTCACAGAAAGCCAGGCTGGGGGGGACCATCCAGTTGGAAAGGTGCCTGCCGGTGGAATCTCTCAGGAAGCAGGTAGGAGAGCTACAGGAAGAGGTGGCTAGGCTGAGAAGCATCTGCGTCCATGAGGAATTCCTCGAGAATATTCATAAGGAAACATCCAAGGCGGAGGAGGCAATCCAGCTACAGAGGACTGTTGTCACACCACCAGGGGAGGAGGATATGGCTCTGTCACAGGGAGGACACTGGGGATGGTTATTTCTGGCAGCAGGCAGTGCTCCAGCCCTACTCCCAATCCACCCACCATGGTGATAGAAAACTGATATACTGCCCTGGCAACAAGTGATGAGGAATCACCCCCAAAGGTGGAGGAGGACAAGCCATGTACCCTCAAGGCTGGGAGGATCGCAGCCACTCCCAGGAGGAAACATAGGGTAGTGGTGCTTGGTGACTCTCTTCTGAGGGGGACGGAGGCACCCATCTGTCACCCTGACATGGCATCCTGGGAGCTGTGCTGCCTGCCAAGGGCCCGTATCCAAGACGTTACAGAAATATTGTCGAGGATCATCCGGCCCTCTGACTCCTACCCCATGCTACTCATCCATGTGGGAACTAATGATACTGTGAGGTATAATCCTCAGCAGATCAGAAGTGACTGCAGGGCTCTGGGAGTAAGGGTGAAGGAGTTGGGAGTGCAGGTGCTTATCTCTTCAATCCTTTCGGTCAAGGGTAGGGGCCTAGGCAGAGACAGATGCATCCTGGAGGTGAATACCTGGCTGTGAAGATGGTGTCGCCCGGAGGGCTTCAGCGTCCTTGATCACGGGATGCTGTTCCAGGAAGAAGGACTACTAAGCAGAGATGGGGTCCACCTATCAAGGAAGGGGAAGAGCATATTTGGATACAGTCTGACTAACCTAGTGAGGAGGGCTTTAAACTAGGTTCGAAGGGGGGCAGGTGACAAAAGCCCACAGGTAAGTCAAGAATGTGGAGACCTGGGAGAAGGTTCAGAATTTGGGGGGAGCATGGGCTGTTATAGCAGGGACAAGGGAGAGATAAGATAGAACTCGGGGGGGGAATCAAATCAGTATCTTAGATGTCTGTATACTAATGCGAGAAGTATGGGGAATAAGCAGGAAGAACTCTAAATGCTAGTAAATAAACACAACTATGACATAGTTGGCATCACAGAGACGCATGACTGGAATATTGGTATAAATGGATACAGCTTGCTCAGGAAGGACAGGCAGGGAAAAAAGGGAGGAGGTGTTGCCTTATATATTAAAAATGTATACACTTGGACTGAGATTGAAATGGAAATAGGAGACAGACTTGTTGAAAGTCTCTGGGTAAAGATAAAAGGGGTAAAAAACAAGGGTGATGTTGTGGTCTACTACAGACCACCTAACCAGGAAGAAGAGGTGGATGAGGCTTTTTTTAAACAACTAACAAAATCATCCAAAGCCCAGGACTTGGTGGTGATGGGGGACTTCAACTACTCAGACATCTGTTGGGAAAACAACACAGCAGGGCACAGATTATCCAGCAAATTCTTGGAATGTATTGGAGACAATTTTTAATTTCAGAAGATAGACAAAGCTACTAGGGGAGCGGCTAGTATCTAATCTAATCAAATCTAGATTTGATTTTGACAAATAGGGAGGAACTGGTTGAGAATTGGAAAGTGGACGGCAGCTTGGGTGAAAGTGAACCTGAAATGATAGAGTTCATGATTCTAAGGAATGGTAGGAGGGAGAACAGCAAAATAAAGGAAATCGGTTTCAAGAAGGCAGACTTTAGCGAACTCAAGAAGTTGGTAGGTAAGATCCCAGGGGAAGCAAGACTAAGGTGAAAAACAACTGAAGACAGCTGGAAGTTTTTCAAACAGACATTATTAAGGGCACAAAAGCAACCTATCCCACTACATAGGAAAGACAGGAAGTATGGCAAGAGACCACCCTGGCTTAACTAGGAGATCTTCAATGATTTAAAAATCAAAAAAGAGTCCTACAAAAAGTGGAAACTAGGTCAAATTACAAAGGATTAATATAAACAAATAACACTAGTATGTAGGGACAAAATTAGAAAGGCCACGACACAAAATGAGATCAAACTAGCTAGAGACATAAAGGGTAACAAGAAAACATTCTACAAATACATTAGAAGCAAGAGGAAGACCAAGGACAGTTTAGGTATGTTACTCAATAAGTGGGGGGGAAATAATAACAGAAAATGTGGAAATGGCAGAGGTGCTTAATAACTTCTTTGTTTTGGTTTTCACCAAGAAGGTTGGTGGTGATTGGACATCTAACATAGTGAATACCAGTGAAAATGAGGTAGGATCAGAAGAGGCTAAGCACAAGTTAAAAAATGACTTAGAGAAATTAGATGTCTTCAAGTCACCAGGGCCTGATGAAATGCAACCTAGAATACTCAAGAAGCTGACTGAGGAGATATGTGAGCCATTAGCGATTATCTTTGAAAAGTCATGGAAGACGGGAGAGATTCCAGAAGACTGGAAAAGAGAAAATATAGTGCCCATCTATAAAAAGGGAAATAAGGATAGCCTGGGGAATTATAGATCAGTCAGCTTAACTTCTGTACCCAGAAGATAATGGAGCAAATAATTAAGTAATCAATAAGGTGATAAGTAACAGTCAGCATGGATTTGTCAAGAACAAATCGTGTCAGACCAATCTGATAGCTTTCTTTGAAAGGGTAACAAGTCTTGTGGATAGGGGGAAAGCGGTAGATGTGGCATATCTTGACTTTAGTAAAGCTTTTGAATGTCTTGCATGACCTTCTCATAAACAAACTAGGGAAATACAACCTAGATGGAGCTACTATAAGGTGGGTGCAAAACTGGTTAGAAAACCATTCCCAGAGAGTAGTTATCAGTGATTCACAGTCATGCTGGAAGGACATAACGAGTGGGGTCCCACAGGGATCAGTTCTGGGTCCGGTTCTGTTCAATATCTTCATCAATGATTTAGATAATGGCATAGAGAATACACTTATAAAGTTTGCAAACGATACCAAGGTGGGAAGGATTGCAAGTGCTTTGGAGGATAGGATTAAAATTCAAAATGATCTGGACAAACTGGAGAAATGCAGTAAATAGGATGAAATTCAGTAAGGACAAATGCAAAGTACTTCATTTAGGAAGGAACAATCAGTTGCACACATACAAAATGGGAAATGACTGCCTAGGAAGGAGTATTGCGGAAAGGACTCTGCGGGTCACAGTGGACCACAAGGTAAATGAAAAGGAGTACTTGTGGCACCTTAGAGACTAACCAATTTACTTGAGCATAAGCTCATTCGAATGCATCCGATGAAGTGAGCTGTAGCTCACGAAAGCTTATGCTCAAATAAATTGGTTAGTCTCTAAGGTGCCACAAGTACTCCTTTTCTTTTTGCGAATACACACTAACACGGCTGCTACTCTGAAACCTGTCACAAGCTAAATGTGAGTCAACAGTGTAATGCTGTTTCAAAAAAAGCAAACATCATACTGGGATGTATTAGCAGGAGTGTTGTAAGCAAGACACGAGGAGTAATTCTTCCTCTCTACTCCACGCCGATTAGGGCTCAACTGGAGTATTATGTCCAGTTCCGGGAGCCACATTTCAGGAAGGATGTGGACAAATTGGAGAAAGTCCAGAGAAGCGGAACAAAAATGATTAAAGGTCTAGAAAACATGACCTATGAGGGAAGATTAAAAAATTGGGTTTGTTTAGTCTGCAAAAGAGAATACTGAGAGGGGACATGATAACAGTTTCCAAGTACGTAAAAGGTTGTTACAAGAAGGAGGGTGGTTAAGCACTGGAATAAATTGTCTAGGGAGGTTGTGGAATCTCCATCATTGGAGATTTTTAAGAGCAGATTAGACAAACATCTGTCAGGAACGGTCTAGATAATACTTAAACCTGCCATGGGTGCAGGGGACTGGACTAGATGACCTCTCAAGGTCCCTTCCAGTCTTATGATTCTATAGCTTTCTCTGGTAACAGTGCAATGGTAACAATATCATCTCAATACCACTTACTGCAGGTCCCTCTGCAAAGGCATTTCCAAAAACATACTACGAAACATGACCTTCTTAATATGAAAAAGCAACTTGAATAGCCTCCAGATTATGGGACAAGGCTGTTACAAGTCATTTTTACTTCAGGGGTTACCAAACCCACAGATTTATCCATCAATCTACCTTAAAGATCCACATATCTAACTAGCATAGACAAGCCACAAGTGGGTCAGCTCCAAGTGTCAATAAGATGATTGAACTACCTGAATTTAATCTGGGTAGCCTGCAAACAGGGACCAGTCGACTAGCAGAGCAAGTAGTCCTATACCTGCAGCTCTTTCCACCTATGGAAAAGCAGAAAAAAAAAAGAGTCTATTTCTTTAAGCCTCTTATTTATTTCATTACACGAAATACATCTGTGAACACTTGAGTTAAATAGATTTGTTTTTATTCTCCAATAAAACAGAATGGGGTCCCCTGGAAAAGCACATCTATTCCCAAAACAATACCTAATCATCTCCAGTATTAACATGTGATTACAGTGTGCCAGGCCCTTCCAGTAATAGCCATGTTCACTAAAGATAAGCGTGTTCAACGTGGAATGTTTGGCACCATGAATAAAGGATATCTGCAGTCCCAGACCATGCACATGCCTAATGAATAGGAATTACGAGTAAGCCCCAAGAGAACCCACCCCCAGGAGTTTACTTTATAAATATCCTCAATCAATAGGTACAAAATGTTCAGTCTGAATAATTTCTGCACAACATTGGACAGTCTCATTGTATTTAGTCCCTCATCTAAATACATGTTCCAGTTCTGATCCAACATCATTGTTAGTGGGCAAGGAGTCTATTTTATGTGCTCAGCCCCCACTAAATAAGAAATACATAACAAGATTAATAGAACTGTATCATAGGACAAGACATGGACTCAGTACAAATGAAGATAGCCCATAAAATCTCCACAGGCTTCTGTGTTCTTCAGCTATGAAGGCTATTCCTGGTTATCAGGGACTGGATCAAGAGAATGCTACTTCTAGAGCAGCTATGGAATATTTCATTAAATATTTCAAACATTCTAATAATTTGGTAGAGCCCACTCAGGTAGGGGCTTCTTTCAGATTATGGGGCTTAGGATGGAGCAACACCAACTTACGCATGCTCAGACTCTGGCCCTAGGTTTTGTCGTTATATAGGGTACTATAATGAAAAACCGGTACTTGAAAATTTCAAGGGATTCCAATGAACATATTCAGCAATTCGCAGTGTTTTAACATCAAGAAAGAGAGCTTACAGAGATCTCAGACCAACAATGATAAGGCTGGCAGGTCCATTCTAGAGGGCACGATGGTGAAGGTCATGGATATTTATTACTGGATTCAGGACAAGTGTCAAAAATTGTTTGCATACTATCAAATATTAACAATTCAAAGAATTTTAGATATGAAATAAAGGGATATGAAATAAATAAATAGTTAAACAGGCAGGGCCATTGTTTAAAACACTTGAGATCCATCAAGCCATATAGTCGGACATAAGACATGAATGTTCATTGGTGTTGCAGAAGTTGCTATACAGCATCAAATGTGCATTGCTTTGGTTGGAAAAATCCAAAAATGATGAACCGTGGGACTTGCACAAGTGACACCAAACACATACCCCAAAGGGCGTGGATAAAGATAGCTGATAGGGAACAAACACACACACACACACACACACCCCACTCCCCCAAACTCTGTATTTTGGCTCAGATACCATGTGGGCATCTATAGTCAATACCCAAACAGACTACTCAAGTTCAGCCATGGGAAAAAATGAGAACGGGCATGGTAAATTGTTACCTTAGGGTGCAGTAAAAAGTTGCATTCCCTAGGGAGGAAAGCTATGTCCATGAGAGGAAAGCTATCATGATGCCAGAGGCCTTGTCTTCATCAAATAGTTGTCAGGAAAAACAGAATATATACTCAAGTGATATCACAAAACAGAATTAGGCAAAACCAACATGGTCAGGTTTGTACCAATACCTGGCTGGCAATGACATTTGATTATGCTAGTTGAGGTTTTATCTGTGACACACCCACAGCAGTACATTCCACACCTTTGGGCTGGACGTGCAGGACATGTTCATCTGCCTGAGATAAATCACTCTCGCTGAAGAGGTACAGATGTCCATCTGCTGAATACAGGAAGTACACTAACCTTTTGGTAGGGCCCTACCACATTCATGATCCCATTTTGGTAAATTTCACAGTCATAGCATTTTTAAAATCTTGAATGTCATGGTTTCAAATATTTAAATCTTAAATTTCATAGTGTTGTAACCATGGGGGTCCTGACCCAAAAGACGGTCATGGGGAGAGGGGTCACAGTGTTGCCACCCTTATTCCTGCACTGCCTTCAGAGCTGAGTGGCCAGAGAGTCGTGGCTGCTGGCCAGGAACCCTACTCTGAAGGCAGTGCTGCTGCCAGCAGCAGCGCAGAAGTAACAGTGGTAATATCAGATCATGCCACCCTTACTTCTGCACTGCTGCTGGGTGCCTGCCCAGTAGCCACCACTCTATGGCCACCAGCTCTGAAGGCAATGCAGAAGTAATGGTAGCTATATCGTGGTTCCCCTAAAATAGCCAGATTTCATGGGGAAGACCAAATTTCATAGGGTAGACCATATTTCACGGTCCATGACGTGTTTTTCATGGCCATGAATTTCGTAGGGCCCTACCTATTGGGATCTAGTATTGTCAAAAATTGTGCATCACTTGTCCACATCTCTCTGTCTTCCATGCAGATTCATAGAGCCATATCCTCCCCTCCCGTATGTGATTAACACATGTATTGAAACCTCAGTTGCCCAAAAAGTTACATACATATTCATATTGCTGATAGACAGAATGTGGGTGTCAACTAACATTCTTGCGTCTTTGTATGTCTGTTCCATTTTCTGGGAGATGCATATCTTTTTCAGTCCATTAATTTTGAGAGGAAAAAAGCCTTGTTGTACTTGATATAGAATTATCCCCCCCTATGATCAGTATTTTAATTATTCTATAAGAAGATAACCATCACAATCTGCATCCCATAATAAAAGGAGATAATGGTAAAATAATAAATCCATGCAGTTATGGTAGTGGTACATAAAAATATATAGGTGAACCCAGGAGTATATTTTGTAGGTTTTATTAAATGCTAAAAAGACTATATGAAAAATTGAAAATTGTAAAAGGAAACACCTTGCATGAGAGTATCAAAGTCTATTGACTTGTCCTCAGATACTCCTGGGTAACTGTGCTTTGAGTTTGAGTTAGGTGTGCATACCTCAGGGCAGAATATGGTCCTCTCTTATTCACTCTGGCAAGCAGTTGTTCTCACAAGCAGTTCCAGAGAAGCCAATGGAACTATTCACAATGTAAGAAGGGGTTCACAAACTGGGAATAAGATTTCAGTTCTTTCAGAAGTTAAAGATAGGGATAAGGTACAGACTCAAATGTTCTGGTTAACAAGTAGTACATTTCATGGGGGTTCACAATCCGTCATGTGCATTGTGCCAGACCTAAACTAAAAGAAATATAGTGTATTGGTTTAAAGGGTATAATATATTAGCTATTCTTGCAGACTTTGTTTTTCTCATCACAAGAAACTTGATTTTGCCAAATTATACATCACAGGTTTTTTGATTTGTCTAAAGGCTGAGGCTCAGAAGACTGAATTCATTTCTTTTAAGATCCTTTTTCAGTTCACTGCCTGAAAGATCGAGAAGTGTGAGGCTGACGTTTTAGCACATCTACGTGTTAGTTTATTTTTTTAAATAAATAAGCCAAAAATTTTGAAATGCCTTAAGTCTGAAATTCTACTTGTCAAGTGGGAAAATGAGCTGTTTCATATACCTCTTGGTAGCTACATTATGGAGTGCAGGGAGTATTATATTTACTTGTGCAGGATTTTATTGCTCTGAATCCAGTATACGATTCAATGGCTCTGTCTTAACTCTTGCTAATAAGTATTTATCAAATCAATAATATGCAGCAGTTTCTGTATCAGACTAAAATTCTTCCAATTACTATTAAAAAAGAGAAGCCTATTCAGTGAACAGAGTATAGGGTCTACAAATGCCAAATGCTAATGCAAATAATATAAATAAAGTGCATACTTCATCAGAGATGGACTCCAACCAAAGCCACAGTTCTGAGCACCTCTTTGAAGATGTTTGAAACCTGTAAAAATCTGGATTGGACCTGGCTTCCTGTTTTTCTCCCTTCCCCCTTGACTTGGTGCCACTTTTGTAAAAAACAAACTATTGGAGGGTGTGACAGGGTTCGACTCACCGCTGGGGTGTCTCCTGCTGGCTGTCCTGGGGATTAGCTGTGTATGCCAGTGCGCCCTCTTCTGGTGATGTCTCACCACCTTCACTTCTGCTCCAGGGATCCACGTCACTCCCAAGACCTCGGTGTCCTCTTCATGACACAGCCCTGTGGCTGTGCCATACTCCGTGTTCCCCGCCTTCCGGGGGACAGTATCGCAGTCCTTCAGTGCATCCACTTCCTCAGTGGCAAGTGGGGGCAGAGGAGGACCTGGGCCCACCCACTACTCCAGGTCTCATCTTAGGGACCCTGTAGATGGCCTCCACTGCTGCACCCCCTCCGACTCCTCTGTAGATCTCTGTGGGCTACTTCCCAGTGGTCCCAGCACCCTCTTTGCCCTTGCCTCAGGGCCTCAGCCTACAGATCCCTGCAGCCTGCCAGGAGCTGCCTTTAGCTCCCTGCATCTCTGCCTGCAGCACTGCTATGTCCAGGGTGCTTGCTGCCCTCTGCCTGCATAGCAGCCAGTCCTCCTCCCTCCTCAAGCTCCAGGGAGTGACTCAAGCTGCTCGATCCTGCCGCTTTTCTGAAATTGGCCTGCCCGGCCCTGATTGGCTGCTCCTATAAGACCTTCGGTGATTGGCTGCCTCCTGTGCAACCTCCCTAGGGCTCTCTTAACCCCTGAGAGCCCAGTGTGTGGCAGGCTCCTCATTACAGGGTGGCTTTACACTGGTGCCTGTCCTCAAGCACCATTCAGGTTGCTAGGGGAAAGGGAGATTTTCTCATATTTCCACCAGTGATCCCAAGGATATGTTCACAAAAGCAGCAGCACAAGACCTCTCACCCATTACTCATGGCCTTACTCACCATGGCTGGAGCAACAAACCGACTCTTGCAATAGCCAGCGGTTGTGGTTATGTTGTGGCTTGCAGTGAAGTGTACTGAGGGGTGGTTTTTTACTTAAAAAAAATTAACCTTACACCAGAAACAACGTATGCACTGTCAATGCCACCCTTGTGCTTTGCATTCCTTGCAGTTGAAACCTTGTCCACCGGCGCATCCTCCACACCAGGACAGAGACTTTCCCAGATTAGAAGGTGGAAAAAGACAACTCGAGAGGACATGTTTAATGAGTTAATGCACACCTCTGAGAGTGACAAGACGGAGCTCAGAGCATGGAGGATTACACTGTCCAAGAACCTGGACAGAGACAGGGAGGACAGGAGAACAGGCAGGGAACAAAAGCGTGCCACACAGGAAGAGATGCTGCAGATTATGAAGGAACAATCAGACATGTTGAGGCATTCGGTTGAGGTTCAAGAAAGGTAGCGGGATGCTTGAGTCCCTCTCCAGCCTATGTGGAACCTGCTGCCATTGTCGCCCAGTTCTACATCCTCCCCCAACCGTCCTATGCGGCGGGGGTGGAGTGGAGTTTGGTATCCCTTGCACTTAACACCAGGGGAGAGTACAAGGACCAGAAGGGGCCCATTCCCCCACCTTTGATTGTTATTGCAGTGCCTCTGTAAGCAAGCTTTCCTTGTTTCTCCCCCCAAAGTGTTATCAGCCCTGTTGCCCCAAGTTATCTTATTTTTCTTTGCTATCTCTGTGTGTTTGTGTGCATAATAGAACTGAATGGACTGAGGAGAAAAGGCTCTTTATTCATTCAACACGCGGTGGTTGGTGGAGGTGGAGTTTACTGGTGAGAAAATGCAATGGAGGGGACAGATTGGTAAGGAACAACACAGAGGTGTCACATTACTCCGGCTCATTCCTGAAACTGGGTTTCAAAGCTTCATAGAGATGCAGAGCCCCTCGATGTGCTCTTCTTATTGCCCTGGTGTCTGGCTGCTCAAAGTTGGCTGCCACCCCAGCAGAAACTTTTCTCCCTTTGTTTCACAGATATTATGGAGCACACAGCAGGCAGCAATAACAATGGGTATCACTGAGGTCTAACCTAGTGAGCAAAGAATGCCAGCGACCTTCTAAACATCCAGAGGCACATTCCACCACCATTCTGCACTTGCGCAGCCTATGGTTGAACTGGTCCTTATTGCTGTCCGGGATGCCTGTGTACAGCTTCATGAGCCATGGGAGCAAGGGGTACGCTGGGTCTTTCAGGATCATGATTGGCATTTCAACATCACCAATGGTTATTTTGCTGTCTGGAAAGAAAGTCCCTGCTTGCAGCTTTCTGAACCTGATTCTATTCTCATTCTGTTCTTCGGAGAGTGCAAGCACATGCAGGGCCAAAAACAATTCTCAAGTGTGGACTGAAAAGCTCACAAGGGCAGCTGGAAACAAAAAATATCAATTAACAGCATTGTTAACAGAAGTTTAAGAGAGTTGTGAGTGTACATTCATGTTGATTTTATTAATCGATTTAAAAATAAGTATAGAACAAGTATTGAAACATTCTCAGAGACTATTAAGGGAATGCTGATTGTTTACCAGCCCAAGAAGAACCTGAAATGAACAGCAAGATGCAGATCTGTAATGGCAGCATTCACACCAGTAAAGAGCTATGAATAAGCTTGCAAACAACACGAGTTGGTGAGCCATTTATCCATTGTTCAGTAATTGAAAATATATCATACTGAAACTGGTTCCTGGCAATAATACAGTTAAAAAGATGTGCCATTTATCAGAGGGTCAATTAAATGAATTCTACTGTAGTTCAAAAAGATGATTAGAAGTACAAGAATACCAGGATTACAAATACATAACTACTGTCAAAATATTAATGAAGTTATTTTCAGATAATATACTGGGCTACAGTATGTACTTTGGATTAAATTCTGCTTAATGTATCCAGTATTGTACATTATTTAACTGTACTGTAGCCTGGGGGCGTGGCCTCCCCCCGAGACTAGCAGGGAGGAACCCCTGCCCACCCCCTGGTGGGCAGAGCCAGGACACCAACACCCACCCCGCCGGAAGCAGAGGGGCAGGACAGGAAATATAAAAGGCAGGCCCTGCAGCACAGGTGGGCTGGAGCCACCAGAGGAGACAGACATCTCCCACCCACTACTGGGGCTGGAACCCAAAGGGGACCCCTGCAGTGCTGAAAACTTGCCAGAGCTGCCAGCTGACCAGGGCACTGACGAGCTGCTGGGACTGCTGCAGGGAATGCTGGGAAGATGGAGGACACCAAGGTACAGAGCGAAGGGGTCATAGGAAGTAGCCCAGGGACACGAGACTGATTGGTGCTCCGCCCTGAGTCCTGGACTACTTGCTGCTTGGCCCTGCCTAGAGGGTCAGGGCCTTAGAGACTGCTAATTCTGCAATAACCTTTGCCTTGCTAAGGACCTGAGAGCCAGGCGGTGTGGTCTCCCTCCAAGACTGATGGGGAGGGACAGCCACACACTCCTACATGTACCCAGAAGGTTTTACACTTTTCTAAAACAAATCTCATTTTATTTCTAGTTTATGGTCTTCTCTAGATTTAAAGGTGAGACATCTCGTGGTCTGTTTCCATCAACAGTTCCCAAGACTCGGTGAGTAAATGAGAGGTTCCTAGTTTTCGTCAATGCACACCCTTCTCATATAAATATGGCTTCTCCAAAGGCAGAATACAGTCTTTGCATAATTTCCTTTGAAAGCATGTGAAAATCAGGGCATATATTGCACAAAAGAGATTTTACTTGGAATATGTTACATACACAGATTTCACAGCTTTTCCTACTTCAAATTACTGTATACCTTCTCAAAAAAGTAGAGTCTTGCAGTCCGACAAAAATCTCTTTAAACTAAATTCTTTACCAATGATTTGCTCTCTTTGACATGTTTTTTGGCAAATAGCTAAAAGCTTGCCAAGAAAAGGTCACTGATCTTTGCCTGAAAAGCTTGGCCAGTGTTATATGGTAAGGGCCTATTACAAACATACAATGCTTTCCAGATGTTCCATCAACTAACTGGATATGATCCAAGGGAGGGCTGTAAATCTACAAAGAGATGCTTGTTACTAAAGCATTCACCATATAAAAATCAAAATCTCTGTAAACACCCTATGGAGTGCCTCTTTGCTGGGAAGGGGCTTGTAAGCACAAAAGGTCATGCTGGACTGCCACACTTTATACCATATACTAAAGATGTGGCCCTTAGTACCGAAGATTTGTCCTCCTAACTAAAGGAGTTTGTCAGTTACCAAAGTCAACCTGCCTAGTATTGACTCTGCTGATTGAAAAACTAACAGACAAAAGTGATACAGGAGTATGCATGACAATATCTTAGCTCCACCTTTGATCCTCATCCCTCTTCAGCTATTTATGCCTGCTCTTGAATCACACACTTAGTTTTTCCTGCAATGATTATCTACACACCAACCAACACCCAGTTACACTGGAGAATAAACAAATCTCATAGGGCCAAATGTAACCCAGAATGCTGCTCTGAAAAGAACATAAGCATGTGATTGTAGTTTAGAGCCTGAACTTTTAAATATTCTTCTTAGTACTTCAGATCAAAGGAAAGAGTCATCTCATAGACCATGAGGGAACTTTGTTCAAAGTTTCCATCTTAGAACAAGTGACTGTCCAGCAATCAAAATACTGTAGGGAATTACTCTTTGGTCAACATTAAAACTGATATTCAAAAGGAAAAACAGTTCCCTAGGCAAACTAGGGAGACAAGTGATGGGGTCTGGATGGGTGCAGGTTTCTTACACAGCTGTGCAGACGGTCATAACATAGGTGAAGGCTTACAAGAACAGAGGAGAAAAAGCAAGACTGAAGAACTTTCATTCTTGAGATAAATGCCCCCAACTACACACTTAAAATATCTTGCTGTAATCAAAATAAGACCTGAGAGGAAATGCATATTTGAAATTGATTTAGATTAATCTCCTGGGAGGAGAACATTTATTGTGCAGTAGAAAGATAATCACTCAAATCTGATTTCAAACATCTATTTTTTATAACTTCAGATCTATCTTGGCTTGGAGAGATACTAGTTTTCTGATGCTGATGAAAGGAGCAAGTGAAATGAATACTCTGCACATTTTGCTCAGCTTGACTCCAAAGGGGAAAATCTCTTCTTCCCCTTGATAAACTGTGAAATGGCTTTTGAAAACAACAATTCTACTTACATTTGAAATTTGTGAGCCAACTAATGTTTGCTGTTATGCTGCAAAAACAAGGGACTCGCAGCACAGGAGCCTAAAGAAAGAAAATTGAAAACAATTCCATCCTACCTTCCAATCAGTTTAATTATAAACAAAAGTATCAGGGCTATACCCTGACGTGTGGCTGAGTTCGGCTCATGGCACCTGAGGGGACGTGTGGGTGAAAGGTGTGTCTAAGAATGGGGCCATTCTTCTGGTTGGATATTGACCTACACCTGGAGAGGGACTTGGAGTGCAGGGGCTCGAGCCCTGCATGGGACTATCTTTTTAATCCCGCTCCCTTCCCATCCCGCAATACCCACTCTCACTCCCACACACTCCCGTATTGTTTCTGGCATTTTTATCCCGCTCCCACCTGCAAAAACCTTAGCTCCCACAAGAGAGACAGATTCTCTCATGCGACTAAAAAAAAAAAAAGAAAGTTGGCGTCAGAGCGTGAGTCAGTGTGTTTCCATGGGATCCCCGCTGACTCAGTGGTAGAAACCTCCATCACTGTTAGGACCCTAGGCTGGGACCCAGTGGAGCAGGGTGGGCCGGGATCCCCGTATTGCCTCCCCCGCTGCCAACCCCATCCCTGAGGTGCCAGCCTGCCCACTTGAGGCCAAAGGGCCTGGTTTTATCTGCTGCCTGCCCCAGGCCGAAAGCTGAGCCATAGACTGCTATTGTTCTGCCCCACCCAGAAGGTCAGAGCCCTGACTCTTGATTGCTATTGGCCCCTGCCAGAGAGTTGGGCTAAAAATTGCCTATTTCTCTGTCCTGCCCAAAGGATCAGGGCCCTGACTGCATTGGTTGCTGCCAGAAGGCTGAGCTAAAGGCTGCTTCTTGCACTGCCCTGCCCAGAGGACCAGAGCACCCGACTACGAAGTGAGCTGTAGCTCACAAAAGCTTATGCTCAAATAAATTGGTTAGTCTCTAAGGTGCCACAAGTACTCCTTTTCTTTTTGCAGATACAGACTAACATGGCTGCTACTCTGAAACCGACTATATATGCTGTCTGTCCTAGATAGGAGGCTAGGATAATATTGCTAGGCCCTGCACAAAGCACCAAAGCTACAGGCTGGTGATCTGCTAATCGGCTTTGACCACAGTGACTTAGGGAGGCGGAGTGGCCTCCCTCCAAGCCTGAGGAGGGGAGGGACGACTGCCAACACACTCCACTGTAATATAGAGGAAGATTAGGATTCCACACACTAGATGTCGCAGGTAGGTGACCTAAGACACCTTGAAAGGAAAGGGTCAGGGGGACTGTGCAGTGAAACTACTAATGGACTTCGTGGTTCTTCCATTTCATGTGTCCATTATAAGAACTGGATGGTTTGTTGTACATTACTAGTGTTACAGAATCAGCCTAGTACTTGATCTACAAGTGGCAGAATCTCCCTAATGGGTCTTCCATCATAGGGAGAACTCGTAAAATGAAGGAAGCTGTATCTACAGATGGAGTAAAAGATTTCTATTCTAAAATCCCACTCTACTGATGGGAGCTGAACCCTATTAGCCACAATGAAACACTGGCAGCTGAGGAGAGATCAGCCTGAGACAGGTTTCAGAGTAACAGCCGTGTTAGTCTGTATTCGCAAAAAGAAAAGGAGTACTTGTGGCACCTTAGAGACTAACCAATTTATTTGAGCATCCGATGAAGTGAGCTGTAGCTCACGAAAGCTTATGCTCAAATAAATTGGTTAGTCTCTAAGATGCCACAAGTACTCCTTTTCTTTCAGCCTGAGACAGGTCTTCATCTAAAGGAAAGATGCCACTGCCAAGACGGGTTGTGGGGGATGGTGTTAAAGTTATATCTTGGTGGGAGAGCTATACAGATGGAATAAAGCATAGTTTATTTCTTTGTCTATAATTTATAGTTGTTGAGAAATTGAGAAATTCTGCTAGAAAAAGTAGAGCTGGTCTAGGATTTATCATGACAGCTTTCCCTCCCACCCCCCGGCCCTCCACACTAACCCTCTGTCTAGTTGCAAGATATCTAACCAGCAACCATGTTCTGGAAATTCAGACTTAGTGCCAGCATTCTTTTGCAGCCACCTCCATTCTCTAATCACAGTAGCAAGCATCTGGCTATGAAGCATAATGTAATGCCAGCCTGATGAATTTCAACGGAACAGATATGTTAATACAAACCACCACAGATTTGGAGTGACAGTCACAGATCACAAGATTTTGATAAGCCTCCTCTTTCAGGCACAAGTCTGAACACTAAGGGCTCAGTTCCTATGCAGGAGGCTCCAGTGCAGACTCCCTGAATAACACCCCCAATGACATGAACAAACAGCCGTTGAGAGTGAACAGGGCACAGATATGGTATCTTTGCCTGTGGTGAAAGCCACTCCCTGTAGAGGGCATGTTCTTCTGCCCTGGTGTGAGGCAGGGGCAACTCCAGAAATGTTTCCCATTGTACGCACCCTCAATCTCTGTAGAGCCATGCCTGCTGCAGCTGCTGGCCTCAGCTGCTGGCCCCCGAGTCCATGCCAATTTCAGCCCCCGCATTCCAGCACAGCCCACCGTGTGCGGCATCACTCCCCATCCCTGAGAGGGGACATGGGCTGCAAGAAGCAGGACAACGCTAGGCAGGCTCCCAGGGAGGAGCTCTGCTGCAGCAGGCAGCCCCATGGCAGTAACAAGGAGAAGCAGTGCTGGCCACCCCACTGCCCACACAAGTTTGGTCCCAATAGCCCTCTATCTTGATGGCAAGGCCAAAACTGAGCAAGTGGCATTGCAGCCTGGAGCATGGGGGTCACACCACCACTCAGGTTTGGCCTCACATTCCCTCTGTCTTGATAGGAGGAGGAAAGACCCAGCAAGGCCAAAACTGAGTCAGTGGCATTTCAGCCTGGTGCTCAGGGGTCATAGTGCTGTTCAGGTTAGGCTCTGAGATCCCTGTGCACCAGTGACATGTACTAGCTGCCTGGGTACGTACCCAGGCAGGCTTTATTCTGTGGATGCCACTGAACTTACAGAGCAGGAATAAGCTCTGAGAGTATCTGGCATATTGGGTTTGCAAACATGAAATGTGACTGGTGTCAAAACAAGTGCTCTTTTGCTCTGACCATCCTTTATTTGCATCTTTATAGACTCCTGGGCTGGAGCTTCCAATACAGAGTGAGATCAAGTGGTCAGGTAATATACCTTCATTTGTAGAAATACTGCCAGGGCCTCCCATTACACGTAGCCATAGCCAGATTTATTGTTATTCACCACATTCATCCTGTGAAAACTAAGTTTGAAAAATAACTGAATTTGGACACTGAAATTAAATGACTTTCATGACTACAAGTATTCTTGAACCAAAGCAGCTTTTGCTGATACTCACCACCTACAATGTGAGCTGTGATATTTTATTGGAATTTAAACTGCCTACTCTGAAATGAAATCTTAATCTTGTGTGTGATTGTGTGAAAAGGCAATTACCTAATATGAACTCAGGCATCTGACGATGATAATTAATCATCACAACTTGCTGTGCATAATGCAAAGAAAGTGGTTCTGGATAGTTCTTATTTAGAATGCTATTATAAGCCGTTCATAATGATACAGTCAGAAAAATAACTTAAGTCTGTTCTTTGAATCATTCTATTGTTACTGGGCCACATGCCAAAATGGTGGCGTAAAAGTCACATAGTGGTAAAAGCCACCAGAAGTATCTGTACATTGGTGTAACTTACATGGCAAGGAGGTGGAAGAGGAAAGCTGTAGCAAATAAAAAGCAAGAACTACTTAAAAAATAGGTGAGTCTTCAACAAAGTAGATTTTATGTAGCTTTAAAGGGAAGAGGGATTTAACCATTGTTTGTCCACAGTACATCTCTTACCTGTGATACAGCATGGCCAAAAGGCAGAAGGAGAGTGATATAGGAGAGATATGTAAGTCCCAGGATGAGGAGAAGCCTTATTCCCTGTAGAGGGAAGAAAGGTTTCTATAGATTAATTAAAAGCACCTGAAGCCAATTAGAGCACCTGAAGCTAGTCACCTGACAAAAAACCCCTCCTTCAATCAGCCCGGGGAAGGAGTTGGAGCAGAGAGCAGTTTGAAGGAGTTGGAGCAGAAGAGAGTTTGGAGAAATGCCTTGGCTGGCTAGAAGACCAAGACCCTAGGTAAAAAGACACCCGGCTTGTGCAGAGAGAGATGGCAGGAAGGCCCACAAGCTGAAGAGCAGAAGAGGGAAGTAGCCCAGGGGAAGGAAGCACTAGTTCAAGTGGTTTACCACTATCTCTCGGGCCCCTGGGCTGGGACCCGGAGTAGAGGGCGGGCCCGGGTCCCTCCCTCTCCACTAGCCTTCTCTGGGTTACTAGTGCGACAGTAGATACCCTAGTTCAGGGGCAGGAAACTGCGCCCTGAAATCCCCCCCCCACAAGAAGAGGACGCACGGGACCCATCATAATCGTACCGGCAATTTGCCACATATCCCATTCTATGACCATTTGTTTTGATAGTTTATAAACTGACTCACCCAGCTCATCTCACTGTGTTACCTCAGTTCTTGGATAAAAGTTTTAAACTTTCACTGCATCTCGGAAATTGGTTCAAGAGTCACGGAGACGACACTGGAGCTCTTATACCTCATTTCGGATATAAAAAAACCTCAGCCGCAAGTTTTATAAGCACACGGGGTAGATCAAAAACATGGCTGTAATAGCTCAATAAAACAGTCAATGGATGTTCTTCACTCCAGAAATAAACTCTACACTGCAGTCAAACCAGGTTAATATGGAAAATCAATATGACTTTGGACAACAGCCAGCCTCAAAGAAATAAAAGAATAAGGTAACTTATCTCAAAAGATTCTTCCATTCAACAGAATAGAAAGAATGAATGGAAATAACCCTCTCTGCTAGCCACTCACCCCATTAATGATGAACATTAGCAGGAGTTAAAGGTTGTAACACAAGCTATTCTGGCCCAAAGTCATGTATACTGCATGCACATGCGCACACACAACAGCTAACATGAACGTTCTTCTTGTAAGACATTGGGATGACATATACCAAGAAGCCATGCTAGAACTAGGTGCAATCCAGTGAAAGAATCTGGGAAGAGTATTAAGAAACTTCTTGCTGGTGACTCCTTACAAACATAGGTCTGTTGTAAGTCTTTTCTTTCAGTGAGTTTATTTTTTCATATTTATTCCTTTATTGGATATTCAGTTAATAAAGGGGACACTATTGTGCCATGCAGCATTGAAATAAAGCATCCTGGAGCAGTAACAGTGACAACACATTTTGAACTGGATCTCATGAAGGTGGGTAATCCAAAATATTTATACCTTCATAAATACCTTACTTTTCAGCACTGAATATTTTGTTCATATGCAGCCCAATCCAGCGCTTACTTAAGTCAATGGAAAGACTTCCATTGACTTCAGTGGAAGTTATATCAGGCCCAGAGTAACTTCATATACCTCTTTGACCACGAGAGATTAACTTTAAAGATTTTAATTGGAAACTCGAATGTGTATTAGTTGTTTAGGGAACAATTTTGCTGGGCTTGTTTTTTTTCCATGCATCTTTCATGATAAACTACAATAGTACTGCACTTATGACTTGACACTTCAATATGTACAAATATTTCTCTGCTTTAGGAAGTTTCCACTACCACCATTGTATTAATTTATCAGACTCTCAGGGATTTCAATCTCTTCAGCCAAGGATGAACCTACTATAAGGTGGAAGCACAACCAGTTGGAAAACTGTATTCAGAATAATTATCAGTGGTTCACAGTCAAGCTGGAAAGGCATATGGAGTGGGGTTCCGCAGGGATCTCTCCTGGGTCTGGTTCTAGTCAATATCTTCATAAATGATTTGGATAATGCCATAGAGAGTACACTTCCAAAGTTTGTGGATGATACCAAGTTAGGAGGGGTTGAAAGAGCACTGGAGGACAGGATTAGAATTCAAAATGATCTGAACAAACTGCAGAAATTATCTTAAATAAATAGGATGAAATTCAATAAAGTCAAATACAAAATACTACACTTAGGAAGGAATAATCTATTTCACAAACACAGTACCAAATAGGAAATGACTGCCTACGAAGGAGTACTGCGGAAAAAGGATCTCGGGGTTATTAGTGGATCATAACCTAATTATAAGTCAACCATGTAATGCTGTAAAAAAAAAAAGCAAACAGCATTCTGGGATATATTAGCAGTATTGTTGTACACAAGAAGTAATTCTTCTACTCTATTCAACACTGATAAGGTCTCAATTGGAGTACTTAGGGAAAGACATGGACAAGTTGGAGGAAGTCCATAAGAGAGCAACAAAATTATTAAAGTTCTGGAAAACACGAACTACGAGGAAATACTGAAAAAATTAGGTCTGGTTAGGCTGGAGAACAGAATACTGAAGGGGGACATGATAACAGGTACACAAAAGGTTGTTACAAAGAGCAGGATGATGAAATGTTCTCTTATCCACTGAGGACAGGACAAGAAGTAATGGGCTTAAATTGCAGCAAGGGCGGTTTAGGTTGGACATTAGGAAAAACTTCCTAACTGTCAGGGTAGTTAAGCACTGGAATAAATTGCCTAGGGAGGTTGTGGAATCTCCATCATTGGAGATTTTTAAAGAGCAGGTTGGACAAACACCTGTCAGAGATGGTCTAGAATGATAATGCTTAGTCCTGCCATGAGTGCAGGGGTCTGGAACTAGGTGACCGACTGACGTCTCTTCCAGTCCTACATATCTATTATTTTGACTTTGAACATGTCAAGTTCCCTTGATTTTATGGAAAAATGGAGAACCAACACAGAGCAAGCACCTGAGAGGGTAGATTTTGGGCCTCTGAATGTAACCAACTGTCTGGCAAGTTCTATGAAAATATTTATTCCGTGGTTTGAAGTTTCTCTTCAAGGTAATGAAAGTAATTCCAAGCCTGTAAGGCTCATTCCCTAATTCTCATGAGCAGTGCCACTGAGGTCAGTGAGTAAAGGTTACTCCCACAAGTTACGAGTTGCAGGATTCATGCCTGTACCTTTATCTATGCCATAATACGTACTATTATGTAATTTGTCCTTCTGCCTTACAGAGTACTTTTCTCTCTTTCAGGTACTTCACTTTATTGCTCACAGAGACAGACACAGCAGCCAATTAGTGCTTAGATCCCGGCGGGGGGCGGGGGGGTTTGGCCATTTTTTATTTACCTGCAATGGGCCTTTCCCCTTAACTTTTAAAAGTGGTAACGGGGGCTCTGTCAGATGACTTCCAATAACAGCAAATGCTTTCCTAAAACCCTATGTAATTCTTTGCAAATGTAGGGGTTAGTGTATCAGGTCAGAACTCAGGTTTCAGAGTAGCAGCCGGGTCAGTCTGTATCCGCAAAAAGAAAAGGAGTACTTGTGGCACCTTAGAGACTAACAAATTTATTTGAGAATAAGCTTTTGTGAGCTACAGCTCACTTCATCAGAACTGTTGCCAATGATCTCTTGTTCTACTTGGCAACGCTTTCAAGACAAAGCTTTTCTTTTAATTCTGTAACCTGAGAATTTGCCTTACCACTTAAAAACATAATGAATTTGCAATTAGAACTGAGGCCCTTAATCTTGTGCATGTATCTTCTCTAAGATCCCTAGAAGAAATGAGGTAAAAGAGAAGAAGTAGAAAAGACATAGGGCACAGGAAAATCCCTAGAAAGCACTTTTAATATCAAATACAAGCAACTTCAAAGCAGGTTCTTTGAAGGCTGTAAGGTTTGCTCATCATAACCAGTCCTACTAATGATTTTCTAACTCCAGTGTGTCAGCACTGCCATTACAGCCCCTGCATCAAATTCAGAGTGCGTGCAAGCAAGGTGCAATTCTTCTTACACCTGCACTGAAACACCTGCTTACACCTGCACTGTTGTTCAGAGCTCCAAGAGAAGACAATCTGAACTACAACTGGCATGCAAAAGTGTTTCAAAAATTTTGATCTGACTCCTATGCGTCATTAAAGTTTATATGGAAAAGTCTACGTTAGGGAACCCTTTCTGGCACTGCCATCATCTCCAAAGAGGGCTTTGTCGTATTTAGTTTAAATTCAGTTTTGAAGGCCAGTTGATAAAAGAGATTCAGACTCTCTGTTTCTTTTGTATGTTTTATACACTGAACTCGAGAAGGGCTTAAACAGAAACATGGAACCCAATCTTGCAAAGACTTACGTGCATGCAGACTGTGAGTAGTCCTGTACTGTTGTCTTTAATGGGACTACTCAGGGTGTGTTTAAGCACATGCATAAATCTTTGCCGTATCAGGGCTCAATACTGTAAAATGTAATATCTTCATACACAGATACCTGGGTTATAAATAACCCACATGTATTTAGTAACTATGTGGAAAAGGACTTGATGTTCCATGACATGAGCCAAAATGACATCTGAAAAAAAACTTTTCACCCTCCAAATTTGTGTATGCACTAAATATGGTACAAAACACAACCACTTTCATATGCAAGCGGCATTTAGGTGCTTTTTTTGCAGCTATTTTGCAGATGTAAGTGTAGGACTGGTTTTGAAAGCACAATGGGGACATGTACCAATTTTGCTGCTCAACAGACACTAGCCTTTGAAAATATGGACCTTTGTGCCACAATGCAGTGTCCACTCAGCATTTTATCCTAAACTCTTCTGTCCAGATTGCTCCCACTGCACAGTCTGCAACAGTTCATTTCATCAAGGGCAGAGCTTCTTCTCCGCCTCTCCCCTCCCCCCGCCCGCCCCAGTGCAGAATGGATATATGGTTCAGATGCCAAAACCTGCAAGTCTCAGGAGCAGCATTGTCAACCTCAAATGTTCAGAACTTATGAGCAAGCCCTAGACAAAATGATTATCTTAAAAATCATAAGATTGTAAACAAATATATATAAATTTGGGAATCTTTCTATTTGCCTCCTGGTTTCTGAGGCTTTAGGGCTCATAATTTCAAGCTTTTTTCTGCAACTATGAGGTCTAGAAATTTGTTTTTAAATGAAAGCAGAGATTCTCAGACAACACGATTCCAGGAGATGGGGCTTTAAGGAAAAAAAACACTGAATACCTCAAAACCTGCAGAAAAACTCTGAGATTAACTGGAGGCAAGTCCAAATGCCTTCTTCACCACTTCTCTGGTGCAGCAGCACTGACAGAACTCCCCCTGCTCTAAAAGATGTTCCCCAGTGCAGAAAGGGGGCATACAAAAGAGTCAATAAAACCTCTGGCTGTACTAACTTTTCTGTAGATTCCCAGCTTGTCTCTGGAATAGGCAAGGAATCCAAGTAGCAATGCCATCACACTCAGTCCCTTGCCCCAGCACTCTTCCCAAAGAAGAGGCCAAAACGCCTTCTCATGGCCTGGGCTAGGGATCTGCCATGTTTTCAACCCCTCTATCCACAAAGGAGGAAGGAGTGGTCGAAGCCCGTAAATGCCTTGATTTTGTTGTGGGTGGGGCAGAGGGGTGTTATGGAAATTGCCAGGACCACAAGACTGATTGTTACTGGTACTGTGCCATACCAATGCAAGAAGCATATGGGGGAAAACAAGCTGATGATTAGAATTCACTTTGCAGGACAATTAGATTTTTGTGGGTCCAGGATGGAACTAAAGATGATGTTTAGGAAAAAGAGTCTTGGTGGTGTAATGGGTTATAATGCACAAGCCTTTAATCTCCAGGGTCTGGAGTTGAAAACCAAGGTTTCTGGTTACAAATGAGATCAAGTTTGCTAGTCTCATTCCTTTCAAAATATATGACAGTATTCTACTGTAATAGCCCATAACATTGCCTGATCACTACTGTAAGATTTGTTTTAGACCAGTACTGTAGGAGAAATCCACAATCTTCCTATAACTTTCTGGAATCATTTTATAGTAGGGCTGTTGATTAATCACAGTTAACTCACATGATTAACTAAAAACAAATTAATGATGATTAAAAAATTAATCATGATTAATCGCACAGTTAATAAATAGAATACCAATCTAAATTGATTAAATATTTTTCATGTTTTTCTACATTTTCGAATATATCGATTTTAATTACAACAGAATACAAAGTGTACAGTGCTCACTTTATATTATTTTTATTACAAATATCTGCACTCTAAAAAGGATAAACAAAAGAAATAGTATTTTTCAATTCACCTCATACAAGTACTGTAGTGCAATCTCTTTATTGTGAAAGTGCAATTTACAAATGTAGATTTTTTTCTGTTACATAACTGCACTCAAAAACAAAACAAAACAATGTAAA
The DNA here is from genome assembly GCF_965152275.1 of Natator depressus. Lineage (NCBI taxonomy): Eukaryota > Metazoa > Chordata > Testudines > Cheloniidae > Natator > Natator depressus. Next base: position 175,742,826 of record NC_134236.1, on the reverse strand, counting down.
ACTTTAGAGCCTACAAGTCCACTCAGGCCGACTTCTTGTTCAGCCAATCGCTAAGAGAAACAAGTTTGTTTACATTTACAGGAGATAATGCTGGCCACTTCTTAATTACAACGTCACCTGAAAGTGAGAACAGGTGTTCGCATGGTACTGTTCATAGATTCATAGATATTAAGGTCAGAAGGGACCATTATGATCATCTAGTCCGACCTCCTGCACAACGCAGGCCACAGAATCTCACCCACCCACTCCTGCGAAAAACCTCTCACCTATGTCTGAGTTATTGAAGTCCTCAAATCGTGGTTTAAAGACTTCAAGGAGCAGAGAATCCTCCAGCAAGTGACCGTACTGTTGTAGCTGGCGTCGCAAGATATTTACATGCCAGATGCACTAAAGATTCATATGCCTCTTCATGCTTCAGCCCTCATTCCAGAGGACATGCATCCATGCTGATGATGCTCATTAAAAAAAATGCATTAATTAAATTTGTGACTGAACTCCTTGGGGGGAGAATTGTATGTCTCCTACTCTGTTTTACCCGCATTCTGCCATATATTTCATGTTACAGTAGTCTCGGATGATGACCCAGCACATGTTCATTTTAAGAACACTTTCACTGCAGATTTGACAAAACGCAAAGAAGGTACCAATGTGAGATTTCTAAAGATAGCTACAGCACTCGACCCAAGATTTAAGAATCTGAAGTGCCTTCGAAAATCTGAGAGGGATGAGGTGTGGAGCATGCTTTCAGAAGTCTTAACAGAGCAACACTCTGATGCGGAAACTACAGAACCCAAGCCAACAAAAAAGACAATCAACCTTCTGCTGGTAGCATCTGACTCAGATGATGAAAATGAACATGCGTCGGTTCGCACTGCTTTAGATTGTTATCAAGCAGAACCCATCATCAGCATGGACGCATGTCCTCTGGAACAGTGGTTGAAGAATGAAGGGACATATGAATCTTTAGCGCACCTAGCATGTAAATATCTTGCTATGCCAGCTACAACAGTGCCACACAAACGCCTGTTCTCACTTTCAGGTGACCTTGTAAACAAGAAGTGGGCAGCATTATCTCCTGCAAATGTAAACGAACTTGTTTGTCTGAGTGATTGGCTGAACAAGAAGTAGGACTGATTGGACTTGTAGCTCTACAGTTTTACATTATTTTATTTTTGAATGCAGGGTTTTTTTGTACATAATTCTACATTTGTAAGTTCAACTTTCATGATAAAGAGACTGCATTACAGTACTTGTATGAGGTGAATTGAAAAATAGTATTTCTTTTGTTTTTTACAGTGCAAATATTTGTAATCAAAAATATAAAGTGAGCACTGTACACTTTGAATTCTGTGTTATAATTGAAATCAATATATTTGAAAACGTAGAAAACATCCAAAACTATTTAAATAAATGGTATTCTATTATTGCTTAACAGTGCAATTAATTTATTAATTATTTTTTTTTATCTCTCGACAGCCCTGTTTTATAGTCTATTCGAGAAATTTATATACTTATGTAATTCTGTAGGATCGTTTAAAGACAACAGAATTTCACAAAGAATGATCAACTCTGTAAAGTTCTTTTTGCTATAGAATTCTATTAGATTCATCTCTATTATATTCTGTGCACCTCTCCAAAAGGATTTTCTTTTTTCCTAAGGGTTTAAAGAGCCCAGGGATATCCATTCACATAAAAAAGAAAAACAAAATCCCATGACAATTCGGCACCACTGGCAGTGTGTGACAAAGGATTGAAATAGCGAGGTTGTTCCTATTCAGAATTAAGATCTTATTGATAAACTGTGAATGGAAGCTTTGAAGAACATCTGCATACACCATGATGGACTGTTAGATCCTTACTTGTATGAGCTCTAAACTAGACACAGCAATTAAAAAGGAAGAAAAAAAATATGGCTATTTGTACTAACATGAAATTTGTTCCACATATTGCTCTGGCTGATCAGTCTATGAGAGTAAACAACAAAGCAGATTGTCTTGTAACTTTTCTAGGCATGAGAGAGAATTGCTTAGGGGGCAAGCATTTATTATTAAAGCATCATGTATGCAGTTTATATGTAAGAATGAAGAGTGTGAAGAATGCCCTATGTGGCCACAGGGCTGTAAGACCAGCTGTAAGCAATAAGGTGTGGTTTTTTTTAAATAGGGCTTTAGTACAGTATGTGCTTTTGCGAACTACTAGCAATTACCCATGGACAGCAATTATTCCTTTTGCAACACCAAAATGACACATGCAAAACATTCTTCTATTGATCCCTTAAGTGATCCAGGCAAAACAACTGTAGCTTACTCCTGTTTCCCATTTCTCCTCCTGCCAGGGCCTACATGAACCTGCCTTGAGTAATCTGAACCAATAGACACTGTTTAGACAGGCAACATTACACACAACTATTCAAAAAACACAGCTTAAAATGACTCACCAAGAAAGATCCCATGCCAGCAAATACACTTCAGCAGCTAAAATCTTGAAAAAGGGCTTGTTTGAGAAGATACACAGAAGAGCTTTGGGACTCTTAATTGTTGGGACTGTTGTACATTAGTTTCATACCATATATGACCTGCTCCTGCTCCCACTGAAGCCACTGGCAGTATCCCAAGCAAAAACAGTTGCCAAAGAGTACCTTTAATTGCCACGGAATACCAATCTTCCTGATTTCTAGGGTTTTCCCCAAGCCTATATGCAAGTGCTGTATTCACCAATACAACCATTACTCTTCTATTATGAAAATATTTTGCTTATGCACTTTGCTTGGAAAGGGAATACTTTAGTGGGGAAAATACTAATAATTTAGTATGATGAAACACTTGATGTGTATAACATCTATTTCTACAAATTTAACAGTTAGTGTCTGGTTTATAGCACATTTCCCCCCAAAACTAGACAAATAAGTACTTGGAAATAAATTCCAGGTATATTAAACAGCTCTAAGCTACTGCATCTTGGTTACTATCTTATTTATTTTTTATTGTTGTCTGTCTATAATTCCAGGGCTAACATGGACTGCTATTCCTTAGAGATACAACAACATATACTTCATTAAGATAACATTTTCTTTTTAACATGATCTTGTACAGATTAGTTTAGCAATACTGTGGTACACTGTTTTCCCAACAACCGTTGCTTGATAGATCCATTTAAAAAGCACCATTCGTGGGAGGAACAAGATAAAACATTGAAAGGTCTTACCTTCACCTGAAGATCCTGAAAGATCTATGATGACATATACTCTTCCTTCTGGCTCCAAGTCAATCTGTAATTGAGAAAAGAATAAAACACTTAGACTGGTGCTCCCTTAATGAGCTCCTGTGTGCACCATTAATAGAAGAAAAGGAGTATTTGTGGCACCTTAGAGACTAACAAATTTATTTGAGCATAAGCTTTCATGAGCTACAAATTTATTTGAGCATAAGCTGTAGCTCACGAAAGCTTATGCTCAGATAAATGTGTTAGTCTCTAAGTTGCCACAAGTACTCCTTTTCTTTCTGCGAATACAGACTAACACGGCTGCTACTCTGAACCCTGTCATTAACAGACGTTTCCATTGACTCTTAAACCCGAAGGGAAAGGTCCCCAAACTGTGGGGCGCACAACGTTTGCAGGGGTGTGGTGTGGCCCAGGCCCAGGAGGTGTGGCAGGGAGAGAGTGCCACCCAATCCTGCTCTGCTCCAGCCCCGCCCACAGCTGTGGCCCTCTCTCCTGGCACCATGCCTGGCCCCATCCCCAGTCTTAGCCCCTGGCTGCAGCTCCGTTTCCAGCCCTGGACCCACTCCCAGCCACACCCAGACACACAGCTGCGGCCCCAGCCTCAGCCCCCTAACTCTTGTCTGCATCCTCTTCTCCCTGCGCCCCTGGAGCCATGGCTCTGCTCCTGGTCCTGGCTTGGGGGGTGGGGACTGTGCAGACAGGGGTAAGGGGAGGCATGACCCTCAATAGTTTGGCAATCACTGCCCTAAGGCATGTCACTGTTCACAGAGCAAGTATCATGCTCTCACTAAACCTGACCCTGCAAAGAGCTAAGCACCTTTATGAGGTGCTAAGCAACCTTAACTCACACTGAAGTCAAGGGGTCTCCAGACCCGGCAGGATCAGTCCTGCTGCGTTTTACAAATCCAATAAGCTACCTTAGTACAGCAATAAGCTTTGTCAACTCTCCCCCATGCATTTTAACTACTTCTCCCAAGGACTGAAAAATCATTTTAAAAGGAAGTGGTACCAAATAACTTGGCTGTAACTTACACTGAGGCCAGGTATGCAGTGAGAAAAGTACACTTATAACCAATTCAGTTTCTGAACAGACACAGATGAATTCTGGTTGCAGAATATGGGGAATTAATGCACACAACTTCATTACTGTTAACATTTGTCTGGAAGTTCATTGTTATGTATTCCATCAGGCTAGCTTGCCTTTATTATATTCAGCAGTAATACAAGGAACCTACAGGCCTGTATCCTGTAAGACATTAGCTTCAGCCATTAGCATAAGGCTTGAGGCCCATGACCTTTGGATAAATTACCTAATGGTCACCCCTAAGTTTTGGGGAACTGGAAATAGAGTGTGAAGGGGAATTTTGTCCAGAATGATACCAGCCAACCACAGGAACAAGAGCTAACATCTGCAGATATCTGACTACAAGAGTGCCATGGCAATGAATTGATGTGTATGATAATAAGTTGAGATAATGAATATAGGAGAAGGGGACCCCAACATAAGTAGGGTGAGGAAATACAAATAAGGAAGAGAGAAGAGATCTCTACTGACTATGCATTAGACACGGTGGTGTCAGAGTAACATATTATAAAAGCAGTATCCCAGCCTGTGTGTGGGAGGAGAGAGAGATGTAGCCTTTGGGAGGTGCCAGGATGATGGCCACTGGTGATGATGAGGAAGGTGATGGTGATGAGGAAGACAATGGCTAACATTCCAGGTTGTTCTGCAAGGGACGGTGTGAGTATATGACAGGTTTCAGAGTAACAGCCGTGTTAGTCTGTATTCGCTAAAAGAAAAGGAGTACTTGTGGCACCTTAGAGACTAACCAATTTATTTGAGCATAAGCTTTCGTGAGCTACAGCATCCGATGAAGTGAGCGGTAGCTCACGAAAGCTTATGCTCAAATAAATTGGTTAGTCTCTAAGGTGCCACAAGTACTCCTTTTCTTTTTGTGAGTATATGGATGTTCAGTTGTACATTCTGTATCATCTCAATCTACCGTAAAGAGTTAGAGTGCTTGTGACTTTGCTAAATGTATTAATAAGTTATTATACATATAGAAGGATTCCTATAGTGTGAGTGTTGCAACTGTGCACATCGGGATTCCCAACTACACAGTAATTTTAATACTGGGGTCTGATCTTGGGACAAGAACCTGTCAAACCTCAAAGTGATAACTGGGAATTCTTAAGTAATCATATAATTAATACATAACCTGTGACACCTTATGGCCTTGTCCTGTGAGATTCTGATTACCCTTTGCTCCCATGATGATGGATTTCAATGGGAACTGAGGATGCTCAGCACCTTTCAAGATAGAGTTCTTAAAAGTAGATCCGATTGGCTCTAGATATGGGAAGGCATAGGTTTAGATAGATACCACAATGATGAATGCAGTATAAATGCCTAGATAGATACTATATTGCACTGTACATTTCATCATCGACTCTGAATTTCACTAATTATGTTAGATTATCTGACTACTAGCACATTACAGAGACGGCTTTTGTGATTTAAATCTCTTTTCCTGAAACTTTAAAATAGTTTCAGGAAAAGGTAAGGAAAGAAAAATGTCTCATTTAAGTATATGAGCACACAGCATAACTAATGGCTCTTCCATTGAAATCTCAGTGGAATGTAGAAGCTTGTTTGGAAGCAACGCATAATGGGCTATATTTTACCCTCTTCCTACCTGACTGTGCAGGACTGCACCAACACCTACCTGCATGGCCATTTAGGACCTACTGGGATCAAAGAGATTCATGCACAGTACAACTCCCCACAAGCAAGTGGGAGGAACAGAGTGGGGAGTAAGTGAAAATGGCACCTTTACCACCATGTATGGGCCAGGAATGGAGAGCAGAAGGAGGGGAGTAAGTGTCATTGTGTAAGGGGCTGACACTTCTTACTACCTAATCCAGCAGAGGTTCAGTGCCTTCCTGAGGTGACAACTATGCACTGCCCCAGACCTCAGTCATCAGTTCCCAATCTACATCTGCTGAAGTGGGAAAAGGGGAGTGCTTAAGACCCGTAAGTGCTTGGAACTTTGTTTTCCTAAAGTCACACATTTTGGCTACTAAAAACACTAAAAAATGCATCTCAAGTCACGAATAATGCATTACATTAGAATCTTGCTAATACACACTAATGGCTAGGAGACACTGGTCTCCTGATCTTTGCAAATTAGCAAGGAAGTGAATACACACAACAACAGAGCTAGGATCGCAAAATGTACTTTGCTCATTAATTTTGACAACTACAGTTTAGGTTGAATTATTTATGATAATATCTCACTCTCTTAGTTATAGGAAATTTCACGCTGGGGTTGCATCTTTGCTCAGATGTGGGGAGAAAGAGACAGTTTGGTTGAGGATTAAGTGGTGTGCAGATTTGCACGATTCTACAATATTGTAGAGGGCGTCGAGGGGAAAGTCACAACAATAGTTAAAACATTATTTTTTTCACATTTTGGGAGAAAATTTCTCATTCAGGCTACGTGGGATGAGTAGCTGGTAATGGTTTTGTTGTAAACTGAAAAACAAAGGAATCTCTGGCAGTGCGGAGGGAGCGGTGACTGCATGTAACTCCCCAGCCTGGGGTTCATCAAAGGGAGATTAGGGAATATCAGGGGAAACGGGTGGGCCAGACTGTGCACTGATATCCCCAGCTGGAGGACAGTCCCTTGGGGACCATGCCAGATGGTGTAAGTTAGAGCAGCCTTAACAGGCTCCTTCTGTTTCCAACTTTTCATCCTCACCTATAAGGCCCTTCAAGACATGGGAACCTCTCACTGCATGTCTGTTCTTGTCTCCTGTTGGGTCACCCCAGTGTCCTTCACTCTGCCAATAACGTCCGCCTAATCCATCCGATAGCTTCTCACACAAATGTTTCTGCCGCTCTTCCACCAAAGGAGCCAGGGGAGGGATTCGAAGAGGGCTGAGGAGTGATCTGGTCAAACAATGGGCCAGGAAAGTAATCTTAGCAGCTGCACTTTGAATGCATCGGGAGGAAAGGAGATGGGGAGATGGGTGTTAGGAAGATCAAGGAGGAGGTGCTTGTCCAGAGATGGGATGAGGATGGCCTGGTTGAGAGGTTGTCCATGAATATCAGTAAAGTGTTAAATATTTAGTGAGGACATTTGTAATAATTTCCGAAATAGAAATAAAAATGAATAAAAATGCTACTACTGAAATACTATTTATCTCCTTTTGCAGTTTTTAAATACAAGATATTAGGAGATCAGAAGCACAGGTGCAAGGACAGGCTTTGAAGTCTGAGCTGATGGTTGCTTTTGAACAATTTCTAGAGTACTCCACCGATGGCTGCTTGGAAGAAAAATACTTCTAGGGCTCCATCATACCAGCCTCACATAATGTTTACTTGGGCTTTCAATAAAGGCCTTTGAATTTGAAAAATCAATACTCTCCCTCCCACCTGCCCAACCCCAAGACACTGCCCCCGCCAAAGTCAGTCAATATTTCTCCTGAGTAGCTGAAGGTGTCACAGCAGATATAAATAAGTGTTCTTTCTGTCCAGTGTGTGTGTGTGTGTGTCTCTCTCTCTCTCTGTCTCACCTGCCCACCGCCATTCGGCAGCCCAAGGCAGAGCCTTGAGCTCTGAACTCATTTCTACCACCAAGTAGGCAGCTTCCATCAGCTATTCTCTAAACTCTCTCCTCTCCTCTCAGTTCGTTACTCCCAGAGAATTTATTGAAGTAATTTTCTAACAAAGGATTTCACCAGTTAAATTGAATGCTCCAGTACTGATGATATAACTTTACTTACAGGTTTATAAAAATGCACCTTTCCACTTCACTCAGGATATACACGCGTGTCAAATGTGTGCTTTTATCACAGGCAAAAACTAGTCCTCTCCATATAAACAGTCTCTGCCCTCTCAGAAATGATTGTGAAGACAGATGGGTCTTCATCTGACGTCTAAAGGCCAAGAAGCTCAGGGTGAAAATCATGGACCCATTGAAGTCAAGGGGAGTTTTGTCAGTGACTTCAATGGTCTCAGGATTTCACTCTCTGCCTCTATTGGGTCACTGAGGGGGAGGCGGAAAGGGAGGGAAAACTTACTCTAGAATTGAGTACCTTCCACTAAGCCCACTTCATGCCATCAGCTCGAAGACATTTACATCAAATGACTTAGTTCAAATGCTCCAGCTGACCTCGTCTGCCACAGACCCAAAGCTCACTGAAGTCAATTAGGATATGTCTGCAATGCAGCTGGGAGATGTGATTCCCAGAGCAGGCAGGCAGACTTGTGCCGGCACACCTCGCACTAGCATACTAACAATGGCAGTGCAGACGCAGCAGCAGTAGCAGCGGCTCAAGCTAGCCCCGCAAATCCAAACCTGCCCAACCCCCAGGTCTGCGCTCTGATGGCTAGCCTGAGCCACAGCCAGAGCCCACAACCTCCACACTGCTATTTTTAGCATGCTCGCTCAGGGAGAGCTAGTATAAATCTGTCTACTCATACTGGGAATCATGTCTCCCGGCTGCAGTACAGACATACCTATAGAGTCTTGGACTTTGGATCAGGCCCTTCATGGATAATCCCAGAAATGGAAGAGCAGTGTCTATTGGCAATTCCACTATATGCTGGCATAAATGTTTATATTTCATTGCATAGAGACTACATTGATGAGAGTGTGAAGACCTCAACTAAATTAGACAGAGGTGGTCTGTCAGAGAGCTAGGATCAAAGCTATATAGGGCTTTCAACTCCAAAAGCCTCACTTTAAATTGAACCTGGTAGACAATTAGTGAAAAAATATTCCCGTATCCTGACATCACCTAAAAAGCAATGCAAAAAGCTATCAAGTGATCTTGAAATGCTGTCTAAAAACGTGTGCGTTGCAATTACACAGTGTAGAAACCAGTTACTTGCATCATTTTAAGCAAAGTGCAAATCTGAAAGCAACTTTTTCAAATGCCTATAAAGACACTTGCAGGAGGCCACCAATGTCACCTGTAGTTCCAGAAGCAGTTGCTGATGGATCAAATTCAATTCAGGTAACAGTGGGCCCAACTTGAATGCAATGGGGGTTACACCTGCTCATGGCAGGTATGAACCTGACCCTTCCATTTGGCTAAAATATGTTTGCATCTTTGACTACGACTTGGAGCATTTTTCTGTGTAGGGAGATGCTCGGAGAAGTTATTTATGAAAAGAAAAAGCAGGGTAGCAGAGAGCAAACCAAGGTGTGAACACAGCTTGCCTGAGTGACAGAGATGAGTCGATCCAAGCTGAACTTTGTTATAACCAAGGACTAAATCTATATTGTGTCCTATGCCGCGCAGACTTTGAGCTCAACACATAACAAAAACATATGTAAGAATACATTAGAGAAGAGTTTGAACACCACCAAAACAGATTTGTCTTTGCTTCCTGCATAAGCCAATTTCATGGCATCAATTAAAGTGTCTAGTAGTAGGTGCAGAGTAAGATGAATCATATCTGTTTTCTAAATACATTCTATTAATAGCCCCCTTATTCCTGATGTGGAAATAAAGTGAAACAATAGCTGCATTAGAGCAATGATCTTGAAAAATTCCAGGCATGAATAAAACATATGACTTGGTCTGTTTCAGGGAAAATAAAGCAGCTGTTCACAAAAACAGACCTGCTTTCCACATACACCTGTTGAAACCATGCCCAAATTTCAGCATATCATCATTTCTACTTTGGTACTTATATAGCACTCATCACCATACTATCAGGTGCCTCACAATCATTCATGGATTTTATCTTCAACAGAGCTGTGAGGTACAGGAGTTTCACCCTCATTTTATAGATGGGAAATGGAGACACAAGTTAGATTAAGTGGCTTGCCCCAAGGTTACACAAGACATCTGGGGCTTGGCCAGGAACCAAACCCAGGATTCCTGAGGCCTAGACTAGTGCCATATACACTGACTAGACCATCCTTCCTACTTTTCCTTTAAGCTTCACTTATTCAGAACATGCACATCCTGTCTTCCTGTAACATTAGCCACTGACATCTAAGTAATGTTTTCACAACTATATTGGCTACATACTTCAGAGCCAATTTTTCTCTTTATTCAAGGAGTAATACAGGAGAATCAAGGATCGAACACTTCCTTCCCCCTCCCCCAAGCATTTCCAAATCATGGCAGTTTTTAGGCTGCTCTAAAGCAGTTTGAAACTCAATCTGAGCTCACAGGGATTTGTGCAAGTTTATGTCCCACTAGTTTTAGTTTGTGAGTTTGCATCTCCTGAATTTTGTGCTGAGTTCCAGGTAAGCCCAAAACTTGGCCAGTAGCCCCATGTTTTTCCTGATTTCAGACTGAAGCTATGCAGAGCTACTTAGTTCTGTATGGTTCCCAGCCCTGAAAAAAAAATACAAAACCCCAGGCATAATGCTCCTAATTTGGGGTTTCTTTAAGAAAGTTTTTCACTTCTCCAAGAAGATTGGATGTAAATGATTTGGGATGCACTGATGCTTCATCTAAATATGAAAAAGCTCTGAGCAGCAAATTTCACTCTTGGTAATTCCTGAATAATTCCACTGGTTAAAGAGTGACCTCTCTGACTTCAACAGAGTTACCCCACCCAAACTGACAGTGATACAGTCAGAAAGCTGAATCGGACCTTAAAGAGCCAGTTCAGACACGATGTAAAGCAGTTGCAACTCCATTCACATCAGTGGACCTACATCTGCTTAAAACAGGTTTGAATTTGGCCCTAGAAGCATGGACTATGACAATCATCCTGAAGTCACTTATGTACAATACAAGCATGTCATCTAAGATTAGGTGCATTATTTTTATTTAAAATCTAACTTGGCTCTTGACAGATAAATCTAAGAATAGGTGATGACATAACATTTAGGTCTTCAAGGGGTAGTGACTGTGCACATTTCCCATAACAACATTTCCCATAACTCAACTAGCTAACAGTCTAATGTTGGGACCAGTTCTACTCTGATGTCTTCGAGACAAGTTACTGAACACTACAGGGTGCATAAGAAAGCTTTCAACCTCACAGCTGACTGGGATTTGTGGTCCATTTGAAGCAGTAAAAACTAAATGGACCTAAGCAATGAAGCAGCAGCAGAAAAAAAAAATCTTTGTACTGAAATACAAGGATTTTTTTTTGTGACATTGAAGGATTATCCAATACTTGGACAGCTTATGGGATAAACTTCTAAGCACGTGATTTGACTCTGCAGATGGTCATATTTGTAATGTAGGATTTTTGAAAGCCAAAATATACTAATAACGCTACTGAGCATATAAAAAGCAGAATGGTTTCTTCTTGCATTACAAGTAATGCCACTATCTCCTTTCAGAAAAAACCTGCATGGGATGGTTACCTGGAAAAACTAATATAACTCTAGATTAGTTTCTTTTTGCAATTTTGTGCATACATTTATTATTTTCATGTAATCTCTTTGTATGATGCCTGTGCATTGCTTAGTTAATTACAATATCTGCGATCTTAAAAGCAACAAGATCTCTTCCCCAGTGGCTCTCACTACCCATAGTAGTGACAAGGAGTGTAATGGGAAGCAGCAGAAGTGCTTTGCAGCCTGTTCTCCAAAGTTTACCAAAATTAAAATGTTACCTTGCGTTAGGGAGAGAATATCCCTAGTTGCAAGAGCATTTTGTGCCAGTTGTCAGTTTTACTAAGAGAGTCTTGTAACCAGTCCCTTTCATTCCTCCCTGGGTGATTGAGACTGTGTTTTATAATATATGATGCTAATGGAATATACTCAACAAAACTCTGGATTGTACAATCACATTCAAAACTGAGGTCAGTACTCAACAGTCACAGGAAAAACAGCATAAATGTAAGAAATATATTTGTCGTGATTAAAAAAGAATGACTGAAAATGGAAACTTCCATCTGTCCTTGGGTTTATGTTGTGTAGCAACAAGATTTTGACAGATTTTACCTTCTGTTTTCTACTTAAAAAGCTAAAAACAGGAGTTTCTGTTTAATACTCTAACAGCAAAAATAAATTAAGGGTGGAGTTTGTCAAAAGCGTCGACGGGTATGTCTAGGAGTGAGCTTCCTGACTCAGTTAGACAGACTGCGGCTAGATTCCCTTATCTAGCCGGCTAAAAAATAGCAACGTAGACATGGTGGCTTAGGCAGCAGCTTGGGTTCTCAGGCCCACCCAACGCCCTGGGTCTGAGCTCAGTGGCCAGCCCAAATCTCCACCAGAGTCGCAACAACCTCACTTCTATTTTTAACACGTTAGCTCAAGCTGAGCTAGCGCAAATCTGTCTACCTGAGCAGGGATACTCACTCCCAGCGGCAGTGTGGATAAACCTTAAATGACTTGAAAGCACAACTCCCATTCAAAGATGCTTCTGAAAATGCTACCGTAAATTCTGATATGGCCACCATCAGGCACAAGAAAAAATCCCAGTCAGAAATATCAGAGTAGAGAGATGGTTATTATGGTTCCCACCTTTAACTTTGTACTAGTGTGACAAAGTCAGCTGTGGCACTGTTGTGAGATTTACACTGTCGTCGTCATCATACGATGCAATGTCATTTTGCAGCTGATGAGATTGTGGCTATATGTTATCCTGCAGTAACATAATATGATCCCCAAAGCACTTCTACAGCATTTTTCTATCTTCCAAAGTGCTATAAAACTAGCCAAATAATTAGCCAACAGCAAGTATGGGACCTGACAACATCCCAAAAACCATTCAGGTTGATCTCACAAAATTAGGCACTGGTGGCCTAAATGGACATATAGCTGCATATGGAAGAAGAGTTACTAAAAAAGCAGTAAGAGAAAAGGGAAGAAAAACGTAATGCATGGTATAAATAACCAAACCACAAAATCCCCCCTCCAGATTAAAACACATCCTCCAAAGTTCAGAATGTTCCACCCATTGATTAAGATGACTCCAGAATCCCTTGATGGAAGAAGTTTGATGTGGAGTTCAATGTATGGTACCACGAAGCTGAGGATTTTAATTTGCACATGTTAAAGAGATCCTGACAAGTAGGTCAGGTCCTAAAAAAACGTCTCTACCACAGCCGGAAAAAAAGAGCAGGGATATGCAACGTCATGAACAAAAACAGTCTTTCTGTGCAGATTTAAACATTCCCATGCACTGTCTGTGATCGAGATATTGCAGCAGTGTTATAATGCATCAGATCCAGAAAGGGAATCTGCACTTCATATAAACTATGAAAAGTAAATTAGCCATTTAAAATTTTCATTTCCAATAATTTAAGAGTTAATGTGATTTTGTTTATAGCTATTAGAATCATAGAATCATAGAAGAAAAGGGTTTGAAGAGAACTCAGAAGGTCATGTAGTCCAACCCCCTGCTCAAGGCAGGACCAACATCAACTAAATCATCCCAGCCAGGGCTTTGTCAAGCCAGGCCTTAAAAACCTCTGTGTGAGAGACCTGCATCTGTGTATTTATTAGATACCAAAATTTAAAACATCTCAGGAACAAGCAAAACAATCTGATTTTACTATGTTTTAATTTTAATTTCAACATATAAAACATAAAAGGACCCCTCTACCAGACTCTAGGCATTGCTGATAAATAAGTAAAAACTCTGCAATACAATAAAGACACAAACAGCAGTAGCATCAAACAAGCTTTTCTTTGCACCAAAGGAGCCAGACTAAAACTAAGTCTCTCCACCTCAATTCCCACAAACTTCGCACACAGTCCTGAATCCCCACCAAACCTCCCTAACTAGATGGGCTTTGCAGTGTGCCCTTTGGGCATCAAACGTGGAAACTGAGAGGGGAAAAAGTCTGATTGCTAAATTACATTATCTGCAGAAGAACTGATTTCACAGGCCACCTACTTAATTGTGAGAGAAACATATTTTTGACTTTTAAAACAAGCTATTGAACATAAACATATTTGGTATTTTGAGGAAATGCCTCCAGAATGTCTCCTATTTGTCCTCTATTCTTCTATTCTCACCCTATAGCTCTGTGTCCTTCCCTCTGGTCAGGATATGACTTCTTCTCGAACCAGCCAATAAATCTCCTTACACTGGCAAGATGCAGGGGAGTTCCCCTCCCACGGAAACTAAATATACATCTTACACACTGCTTACAGCTCTTAGTAGCTCTGGGAAATATTGACATGGGTCAGAACTCCCATTTAGCAATGCACTGCCACACAGATCATAGAGCTGCCTGTCAGCATAAATGTTAAGAGTTTTGAAATTGATCCTCATAATTATGAAGACATTTCACAGTTTGCTGCCCGGTATCCGATCACAGCAATATAAAGAAGTTGAGAAATTGTAGCCATGGTAAGCTCTATAATTTAGTCACTCAAACTCAAGAATATACGAGACATCAAAGATCGAGCAAAAATTCAAATATGACCTATAGAAAAGATCAAACATTTCTCAGTACCAGACATAACACAGAAAAGAGGAAGCCAGTGAAAACAAGACCCAGTTTGAATAATCACAGCATTCAGACATCAATTTTAAAAAAAAACCCAACCACACACACATATACACACACCTATTTATTAACACATATATTGAAATCCAGATACAATATACTAAAATTGGATATCATGGGTCTTCAGTACATCTGCACAAGCTAATGATGTGATCTACCATGACTTACTGTGGCAAGAGTCCCCCAGGCTGCTATGGGAAATCGTTTTTAACTCATTGCAGGATACAATAAATACATAAAATAAAAAAGAACTTCTCTGCCTATACTGAGACAGATTGTCTTGTGCACCACTGGACTGGGACTCAGGAAATCAGAGTGCAATTTCCAGCTCTGTTACAGACTTCCAGTGTGACCTAGGACAAGTCACCATACTCCTCATCCCTTAGCTCCCCATCTATAAAATGGGGATCATATTCGTCCTTTGTCTGCCTTATCTATTTAGATTAGAAGGTCTTTGGGGTAGTGATTGTCTTTTACTATGTGTTTGTACAGCTTCTAGCACAATGGGTAAAACAATATATAGTAAATACATTTCTTCTACTGGAAAAAGAGAATGATCTTCTCTTATAATTGAAGAGCTGCACATGGAAGCAAACTCTCTATGGATATCAAAGTGACAAAAAACGTATGTGGTGTGGCAGGAACGCATTACTGCTAAGTACCAGTGCCAAACCTATACAGTAGCCTCACACCTCATCTCATCAGTTATGCCAGAAGAGCTATTTTAAGAGTATTTTAGCCATGGTCTACACTACGAGTTTAGGTCAAATTTAGCAGTGTTAAATAGATTTAACCCTGCACCCGTCCACACAACGAAGCCATTTACTTCGACTTAAAGGGCTCTAAAAATCGATTTCTGTACTCCTCTCCCAATGAGGGGATTAGCACTGAAATCGACCTTGCTGGGTCGAATTTGGGGTAGTGTGGTCGCAATTCGACGGTATTGGCCTCCGGGAGCTATCCCAGAGTGCTCCATTGTGACGCTCTGGACAGCGCTCTCAACTCAGATGCACTGGCCAGGTAGACAGGAAAAGGCCCGCAAACTTTTGAATCTCATTTCCTGTTTGGCCAGCGTGGCAAGCTGCAGGTGAGTGCAGATCTCATCAGCAGAGGTGACCATGATGGAGTCCCAGAATTGCAAAAGAGCTCCAGCATGGACCGAATGGGAGGTACGGGATCTGATCGCTGTATAGGGAGACGAATCTGTGCTATCAGAACTCCTTTCCAAAAGACGAAATGCCAAAATATTTGAAAAAATCTCCAAGGGCATGAAGGACAGAGGCTATAACAGGGACCCGCAGCAATGCTGTGTGAAACTTAAGGAGCTCAGGCAAGCCTACCAAAAAACCAGAGAGGCAAATGGCCGCTCGGGGTCAGAGCCCAGACATGCCGCTTCTATGATGAGCTGCGTGCCATTCCAGGGGGTGCAGCCACCACTACCCCACCCCTGTGATTTGACTCCATCAATGGATTATCCCACAACAGGGATGCGCATTTTGGGGATGAGGAAGATGAGGAGGAGGTTGAAGATAGCGCACAGCAAGCAAGCGGAGAAACCGTCTCCCCCGAGACCCAGGAACTGTTTCTCACCCAGGACCTGGAGCCAGCAGCCCTCGAACCCACCCAAAGCGGGCTCCCGGACCCGCCAGGTGGAGAAGGGACCTCTGGTGAGTGTACCTTTGTAAATATAATACATGGTTTAAAAGCAAGCGTGTCTAATGATTAATTTGCGGTCAGTACAGCTACTGGAAAAGTCTGTTAATGTGTCTGAGGATGGAGCGGAAATCCTCCAGGGACATCTCCATAAAGCTCTTCTGGATGTACTCCCAAAGCCTTTGCAAAAGGTTTCTGGGGAGGGCAGCCTTATTCCGTCCTCCATGGTAGGACACTTTACCATGCCAGGCCAGTAGCACGTAATTGGGAATCATTGCATTACAAAGCATGGCAGCGTATGGTCCTGGTGTTTGCTGGCATTCAAGCAACATCCGTTCTTTATCTCTCTGTGTTATCCTCAGGAAAGTGATATCATTCATGGTCACCTGGTTGAAATAGGGAAATTTTATTAAGGGGACATTCAGAGGTGGCCATTCCTGCTGGGCTGTTTGCCTGTGGCTGAATAGAAACCTTCCCCGCTGTTAGCCACGCGGTGGGGGGAGGGGTGAAGCGAGCATCCCAGAGAATTGGGTGTGTGTAAGGGGGGTTAGTTGGGTTTGTGCTGCACGTTAACCTGAAAATCGCAGCCCCTCCTTTTAAATTGCCAACACATTTTAAATGGCCAACCCAACAGCTGTTTGGTATGGGAAATGAGGGCGCTGCTGTTTGAAACCATTCCCACATGTTATGAAGGTTAAAGAAGCCAAAAGACTGTGGCTTACCATGCCTGCCGAATTCTGTTGCCCACCAGCCCTGCATGTGTGATCTCTCACACCAAACCAGCAGACCCTCAAAATAAGAGGCAAAATGCGACCTTGTACTGAATGCACATGTGCTATATAATGTTAACAGCAAGGTTCACCCTGAAAGAGTCTACCCATTGTTCTCTAAAGTGTGTCTTTTTAAATACTAATTTCCCTTTTTTTCTCTCTCGTAGCTGCAAATATTTCTACTCTCCCCCTATCATCTCCGTCCCAGAGGCTAGCGAAGATTAGAAGACGAAAAAAACACACTCGCGATGAAATGTTCTCTGAGCTCATGAAGTCCTCCCACACTGAAAGAGCCCAGCAGAATGCATGGAGGCAGACAACATTAGAGTCCAGGAAAGCACAATATGAACACGAGGACAGGTGGCGGGTTGAAGATAATAAGTGGTGGGTTGAAGATGATAGGTGGCGTCAGCTTGCTGACAGAAGGCAGGAGTCAGTGCTGAGGCTACTGGAGGATCAAACTGATATGCTCCGGCATATGGTTGAGGTGCAGGAAAGGCAGCATGAGCACAGACCCCCACTACAGCCCCTGTGTAACCAACCACCCTCCTCCCCAAGTTCCATAGCCTCCTCACCCAGACACCCAAGAACGCGGTGGGTGGACCTCCAGGCACCCAACCACTCCACCCGAGAGGACTGCCCAAGCAACAGAAAGCTGGCATTCAATAAGTTTTAAAGTGCAGTGTGGCCTTGTCCTTCCCTCCTCCGCCACCCCTCTCAGGCTACCTTGGCAGTTATCCCCCTATTTGTGTGATGAATTAATAAAGAATGCATGAATTTGAAGCAACAATGACTTTATTGCCTCTGCAAGCGGTGATCGAAGCGGGGAGGGGAGGGTGGTTAGCTTACAGGAAAGTAGAGTGAACCAAGGGGCGGGGGTTTTCATCAAGGAGAAACAAACAGAACTTTCGTAGCCTGGCCATTCCTGAAACTGGTTTTCAAAGCTTCTCTGATACACACCATGCCCTCCTGTACTCTTCTAACCGCCCTAGTGTCTGGCTGCGCGTAATCAGTGGCCAGGTGATTTGCCTCAACCTCCCACCCCACCACAAACGTCTCCCCCTTACTCTCACAGATATTGTGGAGCCCACAGCAAGCAGTAACAACAATGGGAATATTGGTTTCGCTGAGGTCTAAGCAAGTCAATAAACTGCACCAGCGTGCTTTTAAATGCCCAAATATACATTATACCACCATTCTGCACTTGCCCAGCCTATAGTTGAACAGCTCCTGACCACTGTCCAGGCTGTCTGTGTATGGCTTCATGAGCTATGGCATTAAGGGGTAGGCTGCGTCCCCAAGGATAACTATAGGCATTTCAACATCCCCAACGGTTATTTTCTGGTCTGGGAAGAAAGTCCCTTGCTGCAGCTGTTGAAACAGACCAGAGTTCCTGAAGATGCAAACATCATGTACCTTTCCCGGCCATCCCACATTGATGTTGGTGAAACATCCCTTGTGATCCACCAGCGCTTGCAGCACCACTGAAAAGTACCCCTTTCAGTTTATGTACTCGCTGCCTTGGTGCTCTGGTGCCAAGATAGACGGAACCCATATCCTTATCGCCCCACCACAGTTAGGGAGTCCCATTGCATCAAAGCCATCCACTATGACCTGCACATTTCCCAGAGTCACTACCCTTGACAGCAGCAGCTCAGTGATTGCATTGGCTATTTGGATCACAGCAGTCCCCACAGAAGATTTGCCCACTCCAAATTGATTCCCGACTGACCGGTAGCTGTCTGGCGTTGCAAGCTTCCACAGGGCATTCGCCACTCGCTTCTCAACTGTGAGGGCTGCTCTCATCTTGGTATTCTGGCGCTTCAGGGCAGAGAAAGCAAGTCACAAAGTTCCATGAAAGTGCCCTTACGCATGCGAAAGTTTCGCGGCCATTGGGAATCATCCCAGACCTGCAACACTACGCGGTCCCACCAGTCTGTGTTTGTTTCCCGGGCCCAGAATCGGCGTTCCACGGCATGAACCTGCCCCATTACCACCATGATGTCCACATTGCCGGGGCCCATACTTTGAGAGAAGTCTGTGTCCATGTCCTCATCACTCTCCTCTCCTCACAGCACTGCCACCACCTACTCGCCTGCTTTTGCAGGTTCTGGTTCTGCATATACTGCTGGATAATGCACGTGGTGTTTAGAACAGTAATAACTGCCACAGTGATCTGAGCGGGCTCCATGCTTGCCATGGTATGGCATCTGCAGGAGAGCACAAGAGCAGAGTGGCAGCGGAAGCAGTGGGTAGATGACGATGCTGACAACAATATGGCGCCCGCACTGAAAAAGGCACGAAACGATTGTCGGCCGTTGCTTTCACAGAGGGAAGAGCAAGGGGTAGGCTGGCAGCAGATGGTGCATACGACTGCTAGCTGTCATCATCTCCTGGGTATGCGTGGTGCTGCTGGCTGGGAGAGCAGCCTGAGGCAGAATGGCCCCCTCAAGGATTGAACTCACAACGCTGGGTTTAGCAGGCCAATGCTCAAACCACTGAGCTTTCCCTCTGCCAATATTCCAGGCAGGACTGAATCTCCATTAGACAAAACTTAAAGAAGAGAATGACCAGAGTCACTCCCATTTATGTCCAGGCGCCCCCGACAGACCTCACCGAAGTCTGCCAGGAGCACCCATGTCTGCCCAGGCACCCCGACCGACCTCACCGAAGCTGGCGAAGAGCACCTAGGAGACGACAAGGACGGCTACCAGTCGTAATGCACCATCTGCTGCCACAAGGCAATGAGCTGTTGCTGTGCAGCAATGCAGTCCCGCGTCTGCCAGCACCCAGGAGACGTACGGTGACCTGAGCGGGCTCCATGCCTGCCGTGGTATGGCGTCTGCACGAGTAACCCAGGAAAAAAGGCGCGAAATGATTGTCTGCCGTTGCTTTCATGGGGGCAGGGGGGCTGACGACATGCACCCAGAACCACCCGCGACAATGTTTTTGCCCCACTGGCATTGGGATCTCAACCGGAATTCCAATGGGCGGCAGAGACTGCGGGAACTGTGGGATAGCTACCCACAGTGCAACACTCCAGAAGTCGACGCTAGCCTCGGTACTGTGGACACACTCCGCCGACTTAATGGTCTTAAGTGGGGGGACACACGATCGACTGTATAAAATCAATTTCTAAAAAATTGACTTCTATAAATTCAACCTAATTTTGTAGTGTAGAGCCTTAGAGCTTTTCTTTCTGCCTTTAAATCTAGGCTTTTGTGCTATTATTTCACCACCACAGCACATTCCTAATGAGTATTAGTAACCTCTAAACTAGTTCATCTGGGCAGGGGGATAAATTTGCTTGGGGGCTACTGCCTGGTTGAAGTGAACTAGATGGGAGTTCTAGCTGATGGAGGAGAGCAATCAGACTGGTGGGAGACACTGACAGGCAAGGAAAGGGGAGAGTCACAGTGGGTGGTGGGGTGGGGGTTGTTGGATGGTTAAGGGAAGGAAGTAAACTGTGGACAGAAAATCAGGCACAGAATCAGTCAGGAAGCTGTCACACTGGATCACAGCGGTGATCCATCTGCTCCAGTATCCTGCCTTTTGGCAGTTGCCAGTGCCAGCACATTCAGAAGAATACTTTGCAGTGGCAGCTATTGGATAAGCGTCCCGCAGATAAAGTTTCCTCATAACACAACCCTCCACAGATTATGCCCCAGAGCTTATGGGTTTTTATCCCTCCCAAGCTCTTATTTATTTAAACAAATTACTATTATCCATAATACAATTCTTAATACTTTTTGGACTCCTGGACCCAGATATTTAAAGGTATTCAGGTGTTGCTGTGCAATACCGAACTGATTTAGGAGCCTTAAAATCTCATTTTCAGAAGGATTATAGATATTTAGGTGCCATCGCTGCCATGACGTCCTTGGGGAAACTCCTTTTGTCCTTCCTTCAGTCTTTAAATATGGTACTATACATTTTAATACATACATACATACACACACAAATATAACCCACAAAAATCGGTTAAGAGCACTGTTAAAAAAATCCACAACCATGATTAGAAAAAACTGATAACAGCCGTACGGTCAGAAATCTTCACAATATTTCATGAGAATAAAACAAGTTATTCAGAAAAGTCAACAGAACCTTAGACTAATGGTTCAGGAAATTTTGCTAAAACCTGCTCTACACAGCTTTTGTATCAGTATAATTATTTCAGTTAGGGATGGGGTTTTTAACTGCCCATTATTATACCAGTGTAAAGATGATCTATACTGGTATAAACGTATTTTTCTTCCCTTGTGGGAATAAGCTATACCAATATAAGCACATTTATATTGGTTTAACTGTGTCCATACTATAGAGGTATAGTTAAAGCTGCACACAAAAACTATACAAGCCTTAAGACAACCTGAAACACCACAGGGGAAAACATACATACACACACATTGCACGCGCGTGCACACACACGTCTCTTGGGGAAGAAACAGACGAAACAACATGCAAGACAGAAGTTTGCATGAAGCCACTCATTTGAAACACATCTGTTTAATATATTTAGAGAAGGAAAAGAAAACCTTCAATGTGCAAACAGTTTCCCAAGCAGATGGTTAGATGATTTCAGAATAAGGAATTTACATCATGTGGTAAAAATTGACCTGCAACTTCATCACAAAGCTTTTTCAAAGTCTGTTCCTCACTGCACTGCCACTAGTGCAGTGTCACTTCCCAAACTGGAAGGAAACAATTAGCTGCCGTGTAGCTGTAACAGTCTCCAGCACCACGCAATCTTTTCAAATGTTTCTTTTCTTGGCTTATGCATTTTTTTTAAAAAGTATATACTTCTCAGCTGGCAACCAGGTTGGGGCTGGATTGCCTGCAGAGCTGATGATAAAATACTGAGCTTTTAAAATACAGACCGCTGGTTTGAATCTTGCCTGAGTTAAAAATGACTGAAAGTTAACATCTGGTGGCAACCATGAAATGATCTGATGATTTCAATCCAGTTTCGTGGGCATTTGTTCACATCTCATAAACCAAAGCCACAACTGGCATATTTGTTGGCAGTTTCAGCAGGCCAGGAACTAGCTGGACAGGGAGACCTAACTACTCAGACTCAGAGTTGAGAGTAGTTATTTCCTCTGACTAGAGATAGCTGAAATACACTGCCAGGGCAACATGGGAAGTTGCCCACACTGTACTGGATCTATGGATCCAGTCTTCAGGGCTGACTGGCAGCTTTCACAAGCACCTCTATCTACATAAAATCAGTGTCAATGAACAATCATTTAATTCTTCATCTCTCTCTCTCCTGGACTAGATCTGTTGTGGATTTAGTATGAAGGCTTAAACTTTATTAGATGATAAAGCAACGTTTCCTGTTTAATATATAGCACATTTTTGTTCTTCTCTTTTCTTTTCCCTTTGTCATGCACTCCCTTACCCTCCAGGTGTACTTTACAAAAGTGTGCTCAAGAGAGCAAGTACCCACACAACCTTATTACAGCAAACGTGAGGGAAACCAGAAAACACGCTGATTTTTTCTGAAGGTTCGCAATTCTGCTAGATTGATAGCTCAGAGCTCTACGGCCGATGTGGCATAAATTCAAATCCTTCCTAAATGAGGCAAAATAATCTTCAAAGGCAGTGTATAAATAACTGATGGGAAATCATGAAGTTGAGATGAGGTAAAGCGGTCACTCAGATGTTCAGTAAAAGTGTACTTCATACATATTAATCCTTCCTTGTGACATCAGAAATATCCCTTCCCAGCTTTTGGTTGCAGAGAGGATTGCCTTGGTTTATAAAAGAGATTGATTCCAAAATTTGTTTATTAACTGCATGTATTTTTAAAGGGATTTTTGCATAGAAATGTTGGCTTGGCCAGGCTAGGCTGGCAAGAAGTCAGATTACCCTGGCATGGACCAAGTACATTGGTTCAGTGTGTCTAGGAGAGAGAACTATTGTCCCTTCCACTCTGAAAGGAAGGCTAAAACAAAGTTAAACTTTTGGTAAGTTACCTCTCCTGCCATGAAATCAAAGCTCAGGATCATAGAATATCAGGGTTGGAAGGGTACTCAGGAGGTCATCTAGTCCAACCCCCTGCTCAAAGCAGGACCAATCCCCAATTTTTGGCCCAGACCCCTAAATGGCCCCCTCAGGGATTGAACTCACAACCCTGGCTTTAGCAGGCCAATGCTCAAACCACTGAGTTATCCCTCCCCCCAACGTTAACTGCTAACTTGCAGATCCCATGAGATGTCACTCATGGCTTTCAGGCTTTTAGACATGACTCTACAAAACTTGTAGATAATTTACAACAGAGGTCCTAATCTGCTTGCAGCCAACCTGGAGAAACAAGGGATACAGACTGAGATCCTCAGTTGAAGAGGCAGCCTTAATTATGTTTCCTCCATTTCCATTCACTGTCACTCTGGCCCACCCCAGGAAAAGCAGGGAATGCAGTACGACAGACAGGTGCTCCTGCAAAAAAACTAAAGAGCGGCAATAAAACCAAGAACAAAACTGAAGCACCAGCATCAGCCACAAACTGAAGTATCTTGTTTCGACTCAGGGAAAAGACTGGAAGATGCTGGGAAAGGGGAGAATCACAGGCACACACAGAGCACAAAATCGTATAATATTGCAATTTACAAGGTGGAGATAAAACACAGTTGTGCAGTGGCAGCAAGCAAAGCCACAGGAAATTGATTTACGTTTTAAAAACAAAGCTAAGCTAAAAGGACTTGAAGTGTGAAAATTTCAAGTTCAGAAATGAGCCACTCTCATTCCTAGGTATTAGAAACGCTTTCCATCACTTGATCCAGTTTGAGCGACTGTTTTCATGTTATAGTACTTTTTGTCTGAACTCAAGGACCAAGCTTTTCAGAAGTGACTAGTTTGGGTGCCTCTGTTTCTGGATGCTCATCCTCTAACAACTTATTGGGACGTGTGCATAAGAGTATTCAGTATTTTTTGAATATAAAGGTGTCTCAGGTTGAGCACCGAAAAAATCATTAAATTATTTGAAAACCTTGACCCACGTGGACAAAATGCATCCCTATTCACCCCACCAAATTAATCAGGAATGAATTTATCCCCTTATATTTAGGTACTACAATTCACTATAAATAACGAGGCACCACTAAAATGCCTTGTCGTGGGTTCACACCAGAGTGGGTTAAAAAAAAAAAATTCTGACGGAGCAGATTCAAAGTTTTTGCACAAAACGTGTCCCTTTTCTGTCCAAAAATACCAGAATGAGAAATTTTTCAACCAGCTCAAGTTAACATGCAAGCAGGAATATGCAACCTTCAAGTGTTATACACAAATCCTCTGTGGTTGTTATGAAGATGAAAGCAAAAAAAACAAACAAAAAACAAGCATCACTGGTTCCACACAAATATCCCCCAATGCACTTACATACACAACAGTGGCTTAAAGAGTTTTATAATGTCTTTTAAATTGCTTTACAATAAACATTAATATTAAAATAAATATCTAATGATACACAAACCACAAGAGTAAAAACAACAGAACTAGCACCAAATATTTAAACAACGTGCCCCTTCTTGGAAACAGCTTTGCTTCTTACAGCTTGCCAAGCGTTCCACTGATTTAGATGCTCTGAAACAGTTACAGTTCTTGTAAACATTAGAGATTTAAACAAAGTAGAAAATAAAGTACAGCTGACTTGTAAAAGTAGCTTTGTTTCTTATATTTCTTCAGTCAGGAATGACAAGTCCAGTTGAAACCTGAGATAATATATGGGGCATAACACTGTGTACAATATTTTGAAAAATCAGCCGTGGTATGGCTGTGGGTTCTTGCACACTTTGTTTTCCCACCTCTGCAGTAAATGTGATGTGTTGCACAGGAGCCCCTATCTACTTAGGCCTGTCTATGTTGTAAGCCCCTCCAAGCTGGCTTTTCCGGTTCTCTCACTGTTATGGGGCTGCTAATGTGCCCGGTTAACAGTTAGTAAGTGAAACGGAGTACACTGGGAGCACTCAGTCTTTACGAAATGGGGGAAGCCCAATATATCAGAAGGATTATGGCCACTAATAATATCCTTTAAATAGCCTTCTATACACTAATTAGGATTAGGTACCCGCTACCCATCAAATCCACGCACCATATAGCATGAATGGAGCCACAAGGCTTCCAACTTTCTAAGAATGGAAGAATCTATGGGAGCAAGGAAACATTTGCTCCATGTGCAGTGGCAGTCAAAAAAGATAACAAAGTTAGGAACCATTAGGAAAAGGATAGATAATAAAACAGAATATATCATAACATCACTATATAAATCCATGGTACGGCCACACCGTGCATATTGTGTGCAGTTCTTGTCGCCCCCTTTCAAAAAGATATATTAGAAACGGAAAAGGTACAGAAGGGCAACAAAAATTATTCAGGGCATGGAACAGCTTCCATATGAGGAGAGATTAAAGAGACAGGGTGTATTCATCTTGGAAAAGAGATGACTAAGCAGGGATATTATAGAGGTCTATAAAATTGTAAATGGTGTAGAGAAAAAGTGTTATTTACGCCTTCACATAACACAAGAACCAGGGGTCACCCAATGAAATTAATAGGGAGCAGGTTTAAAACAAACAAAAGGAAGTACTTCTTCACACAACACATAGTGAACCTGTGGAACACATTGCCAGGGGATGTTATGAAGACTAAAAATATAAGTGGGTTCAAAAAAGAATTGGATAAGTTCATGGAGGATAGGTGGTCCATCAATGGCTATTAGCCAAGATGGTCAGGGATACTGTGCTAGATGGATCTAGTATGGTCATTCTTATGGTGGAATTATAACTCACAGGATACAACTCTCCATTGCTGTGCAGCTTGGGGCAGTTATTTATCTCTGTGCAGAGTGATCACACAATGAGACCATCCTGTTTAACCAAGGTCACACAGGGAACCTACAGCAGACCTGGGAACTGAACCCAGACCTCCTAAGTCTCAGACCAATACCTTAACCAAAAAAGTCTCCTTCCTCTTCAAAGCAAATATTCCTTTTATAAAAGCTTGTCCAAAATAAGGTAATTGGCATCTCAAGTGTGAAAAATAATGCACAGAGGATTTCATTCATTCTTACATACAAAGGGAATTTAAAATACATACCACACACCAAAAAAACAAAGTTATTTTGTAGTTCCTCAAAAGCAAGTATCCAGAGTTAGATGAAATGCCTCAAAAATCAACACATTCATCACATTGTTGCCCAAATGACTATGTGAGGCTTTCTACAAAATTAAAACAAATGCCTCTAGAGAATTAGTAGTTTTTCTGCTTGCAGGTAACTTACTGTATTCTCTTTTTGGTACACCCACTTTTTTATTTTAATGATCCTAGTTTGGTACTTTGATGAGCTGTGTGTTGATCACTTCATTATTTTCCTTTTTTATACCGCTTTTGTCTTGCTCTAAAGATGGTGTTTCTCCCTCTGTTTACTTTAATAGATTAGTAATGAAGCTAATTCTATTGACAAAATAGCTATTGTGTTGAAGACTGCAAATTATCAGTGATTCACTTTGACTTCCTCTGCAACCTTAGCCATTACAAATCCAGGGTAACTCTGACAGTTCTCTGATGTCAGCCACGAAGTGCCTCGTGCACTCAGTTAGAAAAGGATCCATGGTAGTGCACACTACCTGTGTTTAGGACCAGAACGGAAAACTCACTGTCAGACGCAAGCTAGCGCAAAACAAACAACTGGATACATGCTGCCAGGCAACTTATACTTACTGAAGCAGAGCTAGATCAAGCCATAATTGCCTCATGATGAATGCAGTGACCGTAGAGGAAAAACACCAACATTCAGTATTGGCACTGCTGTTGCTGTTACCTCTGAAGGTAAAATCTGGAGGGAAGCCCTTAAGCCTGGACTGGTGGACTGAGGGTGTAGAAATAAATACACCTTTAACACAACTGCAACTAGGTGTGTATGCAAGTTCTACTGTAGCATTTGCATTTAGGTGTATTCTCATCTCCATTTTTCACAGAGTCTCTTAGGGCTGAAATAAATTGGGGTTTGGTCTGCTGATGGAATAACTTCGCCATCCAAGACTGAATTACAGTGAGAAGTCCAACTCTCATGCCATTTCAATCCCACAAGTGGCTTTCCTGATCGGAAAAAAAAAGTGAAAATAAAATACTGAAGTGCCTTGGTTTAAGCACAATCTCAAAATGTTATTCAGATGAGTAGTGCAGGTGAGGTCAACTGGAATACATATCGGTGAGAAACAACTGCTTGCATGAGTAGGTTTTTCCAGGATCAGGCTCCTTAAATTCTAACCTTGCTGGACCCAACACAGCCCCATTAAGTCAATGGTAGTTCTGCCATTGGCTTCAGTGCACTCAGGCCCCTTTTTCTTCACAATTGTCTCTACAGAGCCTACCACATTTTTGGTGATTACTGTGACATGCACCGTACCCATGTAACTCCCTCCCCCACACACACGATGTGCCGCAGCACCAGTAAATCCGCAAGACCCAGAATTCAGATAACAGCACTGGTATGAAGTAGAAAATCATCCTAGGTAATAAGCAATGGGCACACCATGCAAACAAATACAAGTACCCCATACCTGGACCCATCTGGCATTACTGAGCTGTACTTCTGCTGCAGAATGCACAGATGGTTATGCAATGTGAAAGGTGTTTACTAAAATCAGGCTACAGTTACCAACAGATGCTGCATTATAATCCCTACTTCACGTCTGCCTTGAACATTTCCGTTTATTGTAGTGCTTTAAATGGGTCAAGTTTTTATAGAGGTGCATGTGCGTGACCCTCTTAAGGCATGGGATTTCAGTTTGATTTGGATGTTTACCAGAAGCTTGCTAAACCTTACTTTAATTCCGTAGGCTGAGCTCATGAGACTTCCAGCCCATTCTTGGGAGATTTCCAGTACTTCCTGGTTTCAGTTAGCCCAGAAACCTGGAGAGCGTCTAGCCTTGCCAGTCGTGCAGTGATCTGATTGTTCCTCTTTCATTCCAGAGTGAAACAGGAAGCACAGAGATATTATGTTAGGTCTTCCTCTGCTAGATTAAAGAACCTTTTACTACCTAGTATTTTTCCCCCTGGAAGGTATTTATACACTGATCAAATCACCTCTCAGTCTTCTTTTTGATAAGCTGAACAGATGAGCCCCATAGGTCTCTCACTGTAAAGTATTTTCTCCAGATGTCGAATCACTTTTGGATTCTATTCTTGGTTCAGTCACTGTCATGCTGTGTGACTTTGAGAAAGTCACTTCACCTTTCTGGGCCCCCACTTCCCCTCTCACCATTAGTCTTATTTAGATTGTAAATTCCTCAAGACACAGACACGCTCTTATTATGCGGTTATACAAAGGGGCCCTGATCTCCTGTATAATACCTGTATAAGTGTCTGGAGCCGCTAGGTGCTATACTAATATAATTTGCTACAAAACATTAAAGTGGCTATTAAACCAATATGTTATTATTGTAACATATCCATAACCTTAAGGAACGTCACACTTGTCACAACGGTGCACAACGAGTGCTTCCTGGCAACTGCAGGGACAGAACTGAGACCTTCCTTCATTTGCTGTTCACAGCATGGGACCTATCAATGCTGATTCCATTCAGCAACCAGAAGTGGCACATAATGCAAACAGGCAGGATAGTAAGAGTATCAGTGTAGTTCTTGCCTCATAATTCCCAACCTGTATTGAAAGGGCAGTGGTCCATAAATTACCTCTACGTAAGCTGCTTGGGTAGGCAAAATAAATTGCCATAACCTTGGAAAGGCACTGTATGGGATGTATGTCTCATGAAAAATCCTTCTTCCACAAAATCATTTGGAAAGAGGGTGCTCTTCTTCAGAAATGCACACTTCAATTCAGGAGGTATGTTGCTTCCTCCTCTTAGTGGCTTTCCACTTCCAGCTGGGTTACAGACAGTATAAAAGTCCTATCCACCAAGCATTCTGTTGGAAACTCAGCTGCAAAGTAGTACCTTACAATCACCTACAGTATTAAGGGCCAGATCATGGTCCCACTCAAGTCAATTCACAACTCCCTTTTATTTCAGTGAGCTATGATTCAGCTCTAAATGTGGAAAGATCTACTTTAAAAGGTGACCTGAAACGGCAAAGATATATTTCAAGATAGAAGTTCTATAGTTAAAACTGTAACAGAAGTCCACAAGCTGTTTATCCAGAGACAGAGCAATGAACACTTTACACCACTGATGTCACAAAGACTGAACTGGAAAAATTTAACTAGTGTGTCAGGGAGGTTCTTTTTTCCTTTTAAACAGTGGTTTTCTGGGTTGTAGTAAAGATGAAAATGATTCACGCACAAGTATGACCTTGCTAACTGTCAGGGCAAACCCCTTTAAATAAAGCTCCCTGGGGAGTCCTATAGCTCTCCATGATGTCTGTGCAATATTGCATTGCCAAGTGAGAGTTTTGGACTGTTTCCATTTCTGACTCCCTGACCTTATCCAGTGTTCTGGTTGTGGTTCAGTCAGATATGTTGCATTGTAACTTTTCCCATGAGTCTATAGAGTTTCTCTTTTGGGTTGTCTCAGATTTCATTCTCTGCAAATCACCAACTTTTAAAAAGCCTGCCACTTATTCTAAACTGCAAAATTATTTCTCTCCAATCATCCAAGAAAGGAGCCCCCTACAAAAAGTTAAAAAACATTCTACAATATATACACTACTCAGTCACTAAATAAGAATACAAAGTGCATTTGAATCTAAATAACTGGAACACAAGGGTATACATATTGATGTTCTCTTGATCTACTGTTTTAGCTCACAGACAGGGACAGATGTAAGAATTTCTGACTGATTTGTCCATTGCTCTTAAAAATTCTTCCAAAAGTGCTATTTTGCATCTTTGAAATTGCACTCGTTTGCACCAAATAGCAATTACATTATTATTATTTTTCTGGATACTGTAAGAACCTCTAAAGAAGGATTTATACCCTCCTTGCTGGCAGAAATTTTAAGGCTTCTGCAAGTCCCTTGTTCCTTAAAACAGAATCTGAGAGTCAGAGACCAATCTTGGCAATTCTTTCTTTGCAGAGCAGAGCCTTCTCTATCATACTGCAGTGGAGGTAGGAGCAGAAAGCCCAGATGCACAGATCCGTTCTAAGGCCCCAATCCTGCAATCATGTACACAACTTTAATACCTGGAACTACGGCAATAAAATTAAGCAGTGCTTAAATATTTTCAGGATCAGGGCCTAAAACCTTTCACTCACTAAGCCAAATGGACAAAATGCTGACCTGCAAAAACTGCCTATTAACTTTGGGATACAATTCTGCAGAGTTTGCCTGTATTATATTGTTTTCTACTGTTCAGTTCTTCATGTGATTAAGATCCCCAAAAAGTATTAAAAAGCTAAACCAAAATGAACTCAAAGCCCTTGTTCGGTCAAGAGATGTTTGTAATGTCTGATAATGAATAGAAAAAATACATCTTTTTGTTATTTTTCATTAATATTAAGCACTAAAAACTTGAAGACTTTAATTGTACTATCTTTCTCATTTAGAAATGTTTACCATATTTTTGATAAATATTTTTTAAAATGACACCCATTTGAGACCATTATTTTTAGCATAACAATCACACAATGGCAACCAATTAGATATTTGCTTATAACCATCAATATTTGCTCAGAGGTTTTGAGAAAATTCTCCTTTTGGGATTAGATTTTCCATATTTCTTATCAGCCAGAAAGTGTTGGTTTTTTTTAAATACATTTGGTGGAGACTGTTTTGGAGTTATGTAATGCTAATGCACATATTTTTTCTATTGTAAGTTATCATCACACTTTGTTAACTAACAGAATTTTAAAATGGGCTGACTTTGGAAAAGTGCTCGTTTTCATCCATATTTAACCAAGTTTGAAAGAAGTTAGGTGATTATAGTAAAGTTGAGAGACTTAACAATAACTTCGGAAAATGCTCAGATTTTTGTGGGGACAAGAGCTTAATGAAGCCTCTCCCATTTTGCACGTTCTCTACCCAGCCTGATAGCCACAAGGGCTGGGACAATTAAATAAAGAAGTATGTAAGAGCTTCAAGACACACACACATAACACAACCCTCCAACAAAAAGCCTCAGAGAGATGAAAAAAGCTCCATTTCCCACCATCTTTTGATCTTCCCACAAGCTTTCCTGCATTCTTCAGTATTCTGCAAATACTAACCTTGCACTGAAAAAAAGTAAAGGTAACTTTTCCTGTCATCAACATACATCTACCAAAATGTTAGGAGATCTGGGGCGGCCCTTTTAACCTAGCCTCACTCTCTACACCCAAACAGTAACAAGACTAGTGAAGGAGGGGATTCACACCTCTCCCACCCAAAGAAGTGTGAACTTAAAAGCCTAAGTGACATCACTTAAATATTGTTATTAAGTAAAAGCAATTTTTAAACCCTGTATTTCAAAAGCAAAAGGAAAAGGAGTAAAATACATGTGAGGTTAAGACTAAACAATTAACATCATAAACCTCAGGGAATACTAAAGTTAAGTTTTCTACAGCATGAACATGTTGCACAGCCTTCAGTTGTTCCAGAATACACTTAAATATAAAACATATATTAATGCTACACATTTGAAAAAACAGTTTTCAAAGTTAACATTGCACTGAAAACTGAACTACTACTTTTTTTGACTTTGTGAAATTTTACCTTAAACACCCTTAACTTTTCACGTTTTTTGATTATATGTCACGTTTGGATAACATGGGATGATGTGCTCACAGCAGCCCTTTCTGCTGTGGAGGTAGGCTGCTGCATTCTGCACAAATTTCTTCCATCTTCAGCCTCCGCTATAGTGAGATAATCCAGACTGGAGATGACAGTTGTGTCGCTCGCTGTGGCCAGAGTCTCAGACAAAGGTGGCTAAGCAAGCTGAAGAAGGCATTTCTCAGCACTGTCTCTACCTGGACATGCAGGAATAGTGATGAATCCAACAGGATCTGGGCGGTTGCCCTACTTTAACAAACAAGGAAAACTGGTGGGAGGAGGGAACAGAAGTGGGCAGGTGCCTTCAATGCAAGTGTCCCAGATAGTTCTAAACATTTTGTCCTCCTGACCATCATTACTTCTGGCTCATACTGAAACTGGGCAAGACTGTCATTCTTCATGAAGGCGCTGATCCACTGGGAGACCTTAGAACATTAGGTATATAGCTAGTTGTCATCAACATACTACTGATAATGAAGCCCATGTTGACTCACAACCTCTCCAGAAATATCTACATGATATCATAAGAGGGAGGGGGTATATTGATCCCTGTGGGACACCACAGGTGAGGGCTTTCAGAGGGTAGAGCAGTTGCCCATTGCCACTCTGATGGAGAGGAATGTTTGGAATCATTGCAATGATGTGCCATCTACTACAGCTATGGTATGTATGTGGGTCAGCAAGATTTTGTAGTTGATTGAGCCATCCTTTGTAGGTGACAAATCTGAGGAATTGTCACAGATTGAAGTATCATTAGAGGAGGTTTTGGAATTAATCGATAAAATTAACAGTAACAAGTCACTGGCATCAGATGGCATTCACCCAAGAGTTCTGAAAGAACTCAAATGTGAAACTGCGGAACTATTAACTATGGTTTGTAACGTGTCCTTTAAATCAGCTTCTGTACCCAATGACTGGAAGATAGCTAATGTAACGCCAATATTTAAAGAGGGCTCTAGAGGTGATCCCGGCAATTCCAGACCTGTAAGTCTAACATCAGTACTGGGCAAATTAGTTGAAACAATAGTAAAGAATAAAATGGTCAGACACACAGAAGAACATAAATTGTTGGGCAAAAGTCAGCATGGTTTCTGTAAAAGGAAATCATGTCTTACTAATCTATTAGAGTTTTTTGAAGGGGTCAACGAACATGTGGACAAGGGGGATCCAGCGGACATAGTGTACTTAGATTTCCAGAAAGCCTTTGACAAGGTTCCTCACGAAAGGCTCTTATGTAAATTAAGTTGTCATGGGATAAGAGGGAAGATCCTTTCATGGACTGAGAACTGGTTAAAAGACAGGGAACAAAGGGTAGGAATAAAAGGTAAATTTTCAGAATGGAGAGGGGTAACTAGTGGTGTTCCCCAAGGGTCAGTCCTAGGACCAATCCTATTCAACTTATTCATAAATGATCTAGAGAAAGGGGTAAATAGCGAGGTAGCAAAGTTTGCAGATGATACTAAACTGCTCAAGGTAGTTAAGACCAAAGCAGACTGTGAAGAACTTCAAAAAGATCTCACAAAACTAAGTGATTGGGCAACAAAATGGCAAATGAAATGTAATGTGGATAAATGTAAAGTAATGCACATTGGAAAAAATAAGCCCAACTATACATACAATATGATGGGGGCTAATTTAGCTACAACTAATCAGGAGAAAGATCTTGGAGTCACCATAGATAGTTCTCTGAAGACGTCCACGCAGTGTGCAGCGGCAGTCAAAAAAGCAAACAGGATGTTAGGAATCATTAAAAAAGGGTTAGAGAATAAAAGGGAGAATATCTTATTGCCCTTATATAAATCCATGGTATGCCCACATCTTGAATACTGCATACAGATGTGGTCCCCTCATCTCAAAAAAGATATACTGGCATTAGAAAAGGTTCAGAGAAGGCAACTAAAATTATTAGGGATTTGAAATGGGTCCCATATGAGGAGAGAATAAAGAGACTAGGACTTTTCAGCTTGCAAAAGAGGAGACTAAGGGGGGATATAATAGAGGTATATAAAATCATGAGTGGTGTGGAGAAAGTGAATAAGGAAAAGTTATTTACTTGTTCCCATAATATAAGAACTAGGGGCCACCAAATGAAATTAATGGGCAGCAGGTTTAAAATAAAAAAAAAGGAAGTTCTTCTTCACACAGCACACAGCCAACCTGTGGAACTCCTTGCCTGAGGAGGTTGTGAAGGCTAGGACTATAACAGGGTTTAAAAGAGACCTAGATAAATTCATGGAGGTTAAGTCCATTAATGGCTATTAGCCAGGATGGGTAAGGAATGGTATCCCTAGCCTCTGTTTGTCAGAGGGTGAAGATGGATGGCAGGAGAGAGATCACTTGATCATTACCTGTTAGGTTCACTCCCTCTGGGGCACCTGGCATTGGCCACTGTCGGCAGACGGGATACTGGGCTGGATGGACTTTGGTCTGTCCCAGTATAGCCATTCTTATGTTCCTATGTTCACTTATGAAAGCTGGAGAGAGGTCTGATAGTATGAGTATTGAGACATAGCCTTTGTCATGAGGTAATCGTACAGTAGTGCTGCTACTACAATTATTTCTTTAGTTTTATATCTATACTATCAATAAGGCTGTCATGATGCCATGACCTCCTGACTGTGAAGCATCCAGGAGCCTGACATTTGTTACATATTGCTGGGGCTTGGTTGTCTCAATAATTATGTCCAGGAATGGAAGGCTGGAAATGGAGCTGGACAGGCCTTCTGCATCAAGTGATATGCTCTGAGAATGAGGTGGACTATTGCATCTTTCAGTAGGATTGAGCAGCTTCACTTCTCTGAAGGACAAGGAGTTGTTGATTTCTCTTAACAATGAGCACAGCTCTTTTTGTTGGTTTTCACAAATCAGAAGGAGGCAAGGATCTGTTTTACATGTGGTAATATGCATATTTTCCAGGGCTTTTTAACCTCTCATGTGATAGATAGATAGGTAAAGAGAAACACTACTAGGTCCAAGTACAGCATTTTCTACCTCAGCAAATTGATCACTTATTTGGTTGATATTTTTCCTTCAGCCAAGGATGAGAACTCTTCACAGACACCAATACTTGGGTCCAGTGACTGGTTTACATAATCCAGGTTGATTATCCAGTCACTATCAGGAACAGTTCTTTTGGGTGTGAATTTGGGACTTCAATGGCAGAAGAGAAGGTTCTCTTCACTTCCTTGTATTTATTTCCTATGCTTATTTCATTAATTTGTGTTTCAAAGAGAGCCAGCATACAGTATATACGCTACAAAGGAGATAATGCTTGTAAAAAGAAATGAAGAAAATGAAAACTTGTCAGATCCCAGAAAAATCTCAGATTGTCCCTTGAGACAGCCTGACACTCCCTTAATAGCAAAGTCTTCAGTTATCTGCCTCATGGTCCATTCCCTTGCAAACATCTGTTATGATAATGAAGGTTGTGGGTTGGTTCCTACTTTTATAGTGTTATATGTTACTTTATTTTTGGTCTACTGATCCTACTAAATGTTAGTTTGTGGTTCAGATAAAAGAAAAATCAAAGATCCTGTGTAATATTTTATGAAGTTCATAGTTTCTTTTACCCCCAAAAGTACCAAAAGTGCATTCATTACTAGCCACCTATATACATATCAGTGACCTTTGGGTGGAGGACAGCAACCAAAGGGTATAGAACAGAACAGAACAGTTTGCAGAAATGGATGGGTGGAGGGGGAAGAGGGAAGCTTGTGACCCATAGCTCTATTTTAAAATTTTACCATAGGATCTTAATACACAGATATAAATATTCCCCAACACCATCAATGTAATCTTCAGAGTTTCAACAGTTGCTTCTGGTTTGAAGGAAACAAAGCTAACTTTCTAAAAGGTATTGGTGAGGAAGGGAATTTTATACTTCACACTTCCATCAAAGTCTTCATCTAAAGTTTATTAATTTAAAAAAAAATTCAATGAAAAAATTAGGAGTCCAACTTTTCATACAAATGTCATGAAAAACGTCCCTTTTTTAACCACCTCTGTCTTTATCATCCCACAATACCTTAGTTAAGAAGAAAAGGAAAAAATAAAGTAATGAAGATACACACCCTGGGAAGAAGCTTGCACAGAGGACAAAGAAATGAAGATGGAACTAATATGAGTTAACATCTGTTCTCAGAGGACATTTGCATTAGCACTAATACAACAGAGAGAGAAGTGTTGCCACAGCTTTTACACTTACAGAAATAGTGAGTCTGATGTTGCTATTTGCATCCTGTAACACTGTTCTGGGATTTGGAGAGCTGCAACCATCACAATCTGCCTTGTAACTCAAGGGAACCTGAGAGCTAAGAGTTACTGTATTGCCAGAGCAGTTTATAGGTTCTGAAGGGTTTCAAGAGAGCAAAGCAATAGCTCTTGTGGCAAGACAGAATTTATTTTGTTTTATTATTTCCCTTGATTTATCTGTAATTTTGTTCCTTTATTTCTTCTTTTATTTCTTCTTGGAAACCTTATGTGAACCTGGGCAAAAAGGGGGTTTGTCGCCCTTATTGCCTCATATGTGATGCACAGAGAACATGAAACAATGGGTGTTACCATACACACTGTAAGGAGAGTGATCAGGTAAGATGAGCTATTACCAGCAGGAGAGAAAAAAACAAACAAACAACAACAAAAAACCTTTTGTAGTGATAATCAAGGTGGGCCATTTCCAGCAGTTGACAAGAACATGTGAGGAACAGTGGGGTGGAGGGGGGAATAAATATGGGGAAATAGTTTTACTTTGTGTAATGACACATCCACTCCCAGTCTTTATTCAAGCCTAATGTAATGGTGTCCAGTTTCCAAATTAATTCCAATTCAGCAGTCTCTTGTTGGAGTCTGTTTTTGAGGTTTTTTTCTTGAAGGATTGCAACTTTTAGGTCTGTAATCAAGTGACCAGAGAGATTGAAGTGTTCTCTGACTGGTTTTTGAATGATATAATTCTTGACGTCTGATTTGTGTTCATTTATTCTTTTACATAGAGACTGTCCGGTTTGGCCAATGTACATGGCAGAGGGGCATTGCTGGCACATGATGGTATATATCACATTGGTAGATGTGCAGGTGAACAAGTCTCTGATAGTGTGGCTGATGTAATTATGCCCTATGATGGTGTCCCCTGAATAGATATGTGGACAGAGTTGGCAATGGGCTTTGTTGCAAGGATAGGTTCCTGGGTTAGTGTTTTGGGTGTGTGGGGTGTGGTTGCTGGTGAGTATTTGCTTCAGGTTGGGGGGCTGTCTGTAAGCAAGGACTGGCCTGTCTCCCAAGATCTGTGAGAGTGATGGGTCGTCCTTCAGGATAGGTTGTAGATCCTTGATGATGCGATGGAGAGGTTTTAGTTGGGGGCTGAAGGTGACGGCTAGTGGCATTCTGTTATTTTCTTTGTTGGGCCTGTCCTGTAGTAGGTAACTTCTGGGCCTTACTTTGCAGTCTGTACACAGAAGAGAAGGAATTTCTTCCACAATGTAATGCAGCTTCAGATTTGTATGAGGATAAGGGATAGACTTGAAGGTGAGGTCATTTTAAAAGAAGAGGAGCACCACATAATGGCCCTTTCCCCCATAACCTCCACATGCCACAGCCTGTAAA
The DNA here is from genome assembly GCF_965152275.1 of Natator depressus. Classification (NCBI taxonomy): domain Eukaryota; kingdom Metazoa; phylum Chordata; order Testudines; family Cheloniidae; genus Natator; species Natator depressus. The sequence goes on along the minus strand of NC_134236.1, from coordinate 175,705,428 downwards.
GAGAGAGGTCTTGTGGAGATCAAAGTATTTTATTACTTTCTCCTTTGTAACTAGGTTTTCTTCCAACATTGCTATAACCTTTTCGCTGGGTTTCAGTAATGTGTTTTCTGTATAATCTATTTGATCTTTTGGTTTACTGTTTCATGTTTTGTAAGTAGTGTGAATATATGATACATCTCTCAGAGGAATGATTGCCCTGTGCTTAGAACCAGGGCCAGCTCTAGCTGTTTTGCCACCCCAAGCGGCGAAGGAAAAAAAAAAAAAGAAAAACCCAATTGAGCTGCCTCCGAATTGCCGCCGCCGAAGAAGAAGAGAGGGAATGAAGGACTCGCCACTGAACTGCCGCCGAAGACCCGGACGTGCCGCCCCAATAACGCAGGGAGTGCCGCCCCTTTCTATTGGCCGTCTGTTTCCTTTGCGGGTACCTGGAGCCGGCCCTGCTTAGGACACTAGCCTAGGACTTAGGAGACCCGGGTTCAATTCCCTGCTCTGCCACCAACTTTATGGGGCAAGTCACTTAAGCTCTCTGTTTCTCACCTGTAAAATGGGGATAACACTACTTCCCTACCACACAGGCATGCTGCCAGGATAAATATATTCAAGACTGTGAAGTACTTTAAGTTCTACTAATGCAAGCACTATATATAAGAGATGGGTGATATTTTTAGTAATATATTAAACCTTTTTGATTACATCCAGTTTTAAAGGCATTCACGCTTGATGTTCCTGCCAAAACGACATTAGAAGAGCGCATATCTTACGGGATCTGCTTGGTCCTCATTTGGCAGATGACCAAGATGAGTTTGTTAGAAATACAGCTTCCGCACCTAATGGGTCCACTTTGTTTTAGTTCCAGCTAAGCAAAGGACTTTCCATTGCTCTGCTATAACCTTGGGCATCCACAAAAGGTTCCGGCAATTTTGCAGGTGCAAGTGGTGAAGGGATTAAGGCACCAGGGAAAGAAATCTGATTAGTGAAGAAGTGACAAATGTATCTCTTCTTCCTCTGTGCTGACAGCTGTTCAGCAATGCGGCTGTTGCATGGAAAAGCACTGCACGAAAGACTGAGTAATACAGGGAGTGCACAGCATGAACCCTTCCCCTCTCCACACTACTTAGGTCTCCTTGATTGACAGAGAAAGGGCAGGTATATGCAAATCAAAGACTATCTGGAGGTCCAGAATATTCTCTCAACAACAAGCTTTTCCTCCTCTAGTTTGCTGCACTTTCTTAATGAACTGTCATGTAATTCACCTGTACTTATTACTCAGGAGACAACCTGCCACCGTTCCAACTTGCAGTAATAATGACAAATCCATTTCCAGTTACAGCATGCACTAGTAGGCCTGTTATTGCTTATGTACTGCAGTGCATGTGTTAGTGAAAAATTAGAACTTTTTCTTCTCTGTATGCTGTCTTTCATACTATTGAGTTGTCAGTAACAGACAGAAGGAATACAAATATATACAGTCAGATTATTTCATGTATTAAAAATATAATGCTTTTGTTTGCTACACTGATCTACCTATCTAAGTATTTATATGGCCATCATCACTATGATATGAGTGCATCCCTTTTTTTTTTAAAGTGACAAATGCTCTCTTTGCTCTTACTCCAAGAAGCAGGCTTAGAAAGCTTTCCCCTCCCTACATGCCCCACCCCCTTTAAATGAAAGAATCTTTGAGCTTGTCTGCACGAACTTCTAGTTCACAAGCAAGCTGGGGTGTGAGTCTATCCTGCACTAGTCTGCCACAATCTGTCCACATGGAGCGGACTGACATGCATTAGAGTGAGGGTATTATTGTGCTGAAACCTGGGCAAAGAGATAGGTCTTACATTCAGAGCTGAACGTGTTGATACAGTGTCAAAATAGAGGCTAGAAAACAAACAACTTCCAGAAAAGAATCAGATTCAGATCTAACAGCTCAATTCAACTGAGGCACAAGATAATAAAAAAAAAGAATACACTAAATAGCTGGGTTTTTACATGATCCTTTGTAGCATCGTAGTTTTAAAATCAGCTCCACAGCTTCATTAGTTAGGGTTGCCAACTTTCTACTTGCAGAAAACCGAACACCCTTGCCCCACCTCCTGCCGGGCCCAGCCCTTCTCTGGGGCCATGCCCCCACATTCACTCCATCCCCCACGAGAACAAAGTAATTTTTTAATTTTAAAAATTCAAAAGTCATCAATATTGGAGTTTCTGGGGACTGTAGTTTAACTAGAAGAACCTAGAGAAATGTGAGAACACTCTCTAGAGACTCTTCATTTTGAGGAAACGCAGTTCCCTTTAAAAGAATTGAGAAATGTCAATAAAGCAGCGTTACTGCACTCTGAACTTTTAACTCGGCTGCCGAAATGCACCAGAGCTGGAATACAAAACATTTGGAACCATTTCCGTTCTCTTTCCTAACACAGTATATTGAGCTGTGAATCAGTTTGCTGCTCACCTGTTTCCTGAAGACTGAGGTTTTAATCCATTTACACTGCTTTACTATAGAGGAAACTGGCTTAGGACAGTTACAATTGCAATACTGAAATACTGTGTGGCTTCAACTGAAGAGAAAGGCTCATAATATTCGACAGGGTAACATCCTGGAACCCTCTACATCCTATTAGAGATTCTATCTCACTAAGACTGGTTATTTCTACTACCACAAAAAAAAAAAATAGCCCAAAGTCTCTCTACCAGAATCACAAGTACATTTGGCTCGATTCTGTTCTCTCTTACATTACAGTGAGTGAGGAGTAACACCATTAAAGTCAGCGACATTGCTCTGGTTTAAATACAAGTTAGAATCAGCTCCATTACGTTTAGAAATTGGCAAGTGGGAATGCATATCCAGCTCTCTCACTCCCTTGACACCCAAGGACCAATTATAGTGGGTAGATTGTGCTTCCTTATGAAAGCCCCAAATCTGCCCATTTTCTGTAATCACTTGGACTTGTCACAGAACTCAAACGCCTTCCTTTCATTTTTAGCCCATTGTACTTCGTGAAAGGACAGCTGTATTTCTAAATCCAATTAGACAGCTCTCAAGTAAGCGTCCTAACTGATTTTAGAAATAAACAAATGCAATACAAAAATCTCCAACCTTCCCCCAAAAATCCTGTTAAAGCTTTACATAATAACAGAATCAGTAGAATAAAACCAAACTATGGCATGCCATTTTTCAGACAGAACAAACATTAGCTGGAAAATAATCAAGAGCAAGACAAAGGTATATCTAAATATCTGATTGCTTTAAATCTTTTTTTTAAATACAGGTACCACCCATTTGTCCGATTGACCTGGGAGACATCAGAAATATTTAGACGATCAGAGTTTAGGATAAATGAAACTGTTTCCAAACAAATTTGGAGACATCTGAGTTTGATAATCAGAGTTTAAACTGTAGTTTTTCCCCCGCTGTTGGTTCTCAGAAAGGTTGATTGTTGTTGTATTGTTGGATTTTTTTGGAAGTATTAGACATTTACCTAGATGAGAACATCCACAGTTACATTACATTGGATTTAAAGGATAAGGGATATAAGCCTTCATGCTACTGGGCATAAGCCAATCATTAATTACAGGGGTTTTAAAAAATATTCCTCTATGCACAGGACCCTCTGCAGCAGCTTGTACTGGCTATGGGCCATACAGGATGCCACATAAATGGACCAACAACCTGATCTAGTAATGGCAAGACAGATCTTTGAAGATCCACAATTTCATTTGCTTGCTTTTATATTTCTAGCATACCAGCCCTGTCTCATGGCCTCCATCCTTTTGTTCATGAACAACTAGAAGGGATTCCCGGTCAATGCTGTTTCCTTAACAGGGTGAAGGGATCATGGCTAGGTGACGCAGTGCACTTTGCAGCAGTCCTAGCTCATGCAGGAAATTCATCCAGGTTATAATGGGGGGCTGGATCCTGCAACCATAGTCAGTGAGTGGAGAAAATACTACCATTTTTGAGGGCAAAATCTGGTCCCTAATCTGTGAGTCTGATGGTTACTTCACCTAAATAAGTAGTCCTAAATATGAGAGAACAATGTGTAAGTTCAATAAAAATTATGAAGCATGTTTTAATGGCTTAATATCTAGCCCTTCCCCCAGTGCCCTTAATGACTTCAGATGCTTCTTTTGGCCACGAAGCAAAAGAATAGCACTAAAGAGATGGGTCTCCAGTAGCCGTGAGGAGCACTATCACAAAATCCAACAACAGCAACCCACTCATGTACAAGTGAAATTAACAGATCTTAAAGTATCCAACAATATCAGTATCCAACAATGGAGCCATGTAAGTTCCCTCTCTTCAAAGAGAAGCAGCATCACATGAAGAGGTAAAACTAAGTGTTGTCAATGATTAGTTTACTGTGTTGATTTACACCATATAGTGTGGATTTGATTATTCAGGTTTTCAAAGTCACAACCAGGCTCATGTACACAGCTTTACTGGGTGACAAAAGGCTAACAGAGGTTCTGAAAGTAGTTGGGTGATTTTATTATGTTCTCCAGCACTCTGAACAAACAGAAAGCCCAGAAATGAGTGATAATTGCTAAATAAGCTCTCTTAAAAATACCTGCTTAGCTCGAACTACTATTACATCATTTTAACACCTTAAAAACAAAATTCCCCAGACACATTTCCATCTTCTTTTTCCAATTTACCCACTCTACTTGGTGGGATTTACAGATGTTCATGAACAAGTGATTTAAGGGCATACATTGAAAGTCAATGGGACTGGGCTCCTAAGTCACTTTGGTGCTTCTGAAAATCCCACCCACAGTCTTTCCCTACATATACCCAAGCCCTTCCCCACTGGACATCACCTGAGTGACACCAACTACCACGAGACAAACAGCAGTTAGAGCACTTAGAAATGGGAGAAAGAGAGAAGCAGCGGTGTCTTCTGTCTCATCCGGAGAAGTGCGGAGCTCCCTCACATCCCACTACTGTGAAGTCTGTGGAAAGACCCTTTGTGTTATTAAGAAACTGGAACACAGACAGAGCTATATTTGTTTTTATGACCAAGCAAGACTCAAAAAATAGAATGGAATGTCCCAGAGACTGACTGGTCCTCTCTGTGCCTCTTAATAAGGATCCCAGGATAAAACAAAAGAGGTGCTCAGAATGCCAGTGTACTCTAGGTTTCAGAGTAGCAGCCATGTTAGTCTGTATCCGCAAAAAGAAAAGGAAGACTTGTGGCACCTTAGAGACTAACAAATTTATTTGAGCATAAGCATCCGATGAAGTGAGCTGTAGCTCACGAAAGCTTATGCTCAAATAAATTTGTTAGTCTCTAAGGTGCCACAAGTCCTCCTTTTCTTTTTAGTGTACTCTAGGGTTGCTATCTATGCTTTGAAATGTCTTCTCTGTAGAGTTCTCCTTTTGGGGGAGGGCTGTTAAGGTTAATTGACAGTTCTCTCCACTTCATGTAAGCAGTTTGTGTGCTGTTAAAACTATCTAACTAAAACTAAACTAAAGTTAAAACTAAACTAAAATCACTGCGCTCTCAAATGAACTCACACAGGAAAATGATAAAAGACAAACACCCTGTCACCTGTGAGTGAACACTTTTCACAGAAAAAAGAAAAGGAGTACTTGTGGCACCTTAGAGACTAAGAGTTTTTTGAGCATACGCTTTCGTGAGGTGCCACAAGTACTCCTTTTCTTTTTTGCGGATACAGATTAACACGGCTGCTACTCTGAAACTTTTCACAGAGTGATCACTCTATGTCTGGCCTTTCAGCCCTCAACCTCAAAGGAAACCTGCACAACACTCTCAAAAGATGAGCCTGGCAGCTTAAATTCATAACTCTTGTCAAGGTTCCTTCCCCACTCTGAACTCTAGGGTACATATGTGCGGACCTGCATGAAAGACCCCCTAAGCTTATTCTGACCAGCTTAGGTTAAAAACTTCCTTATGGTACAAACTTTGCCTTGTCCTTGAACCCCTATACTGCCACCACCAAACGTGTTAAACAAAGAACAGGGAAAGAGCCCACTTGGAGACGTCTTCCCCCCAAAATATCCCCCCAAGCCCTACACCCCCTTTCCTGGGGAAGGCTTGATAAAAATCCTCACCAATTTGCATAGGTGAACACAGACCCAAACTCTTGGATCTTAAGAACAATGAAAAAGCAATCAGGATCTTAAAAGAAGAATTTTAATTAAAGAAAAAGTAAAAGAATCACCTCTGTAAAATCAGGATGGTAAATACTTTACAGGGTAATCAGATTCAAAACACAGAGAATGCCTCTTGGCAAAACCTTAAGTTACAAAAAGACACAAAAACAGGAATATACATTCCATTCAGCACAGCTTATTTACCAGCCATTTAAACAAAAGGAAATCTAACGCATTTCTAGCTAGATTACTTACTAACAAGTTTTAATACTCCATTCCTGTTTTGATCCCGGCAACAGCATCACACAGACAGACAGAACCTTTGTTCCCCCCCCCCCCCCCCCATGCTCCAGCTTTGAAAGTATCTTGTCTCCTCATTGGTCATTTGGGTCAGGTGCCAGCCAGGTTAGCTGAGCTTCTTAACCCTTTACAGATGAAAGGGTTTTGCCTCTGGCCAGGAGGGATTTTATAGTTCTGTGTACAGAAAGGTGGTAACCCTTCTCTTTATATTTATGACAAACTCTGTTAGACACTAAAAATTATGGACTGAACAGAGACACTGGATTTGTGGCTTATTACAACCATCTGTAACCCATTAACCCCCTCTTTTCATCCTATGACTACAGAGGTGTTAACAGGCTACTCTACCTGGAATGGTATCTTAAAATATGTGCCAATTACTTATGTTAAACAATCTGTTTCACCTTGCATTTAGCTGTGATGCTGGGAGCACCTTTCTCAGACCTGAAGAAGAGCTCTTGTGTGGCTGGAAAACTTGTCTCTCTCTCCAACAGAAGTTGGTTCAATAAAAGAAACTACCTCACCCACCTAGTCTCTTTAGCATTGAAAACAACAGTTCTTTATGACCAGATAGTCGTGATATACATGTGTATTGCTTCTTTAAATACCCTTAATGAATTGCAGGTCTGCAGACCGAGGAGATTCCTCTCCTTTGCATCCTAGAAACAAGGCTAAGGGAGATAGGGGTCATGTTCTATTGAAAATGATTTATTTAACTTTGCAAAAAGAAAAGGAGTACTTGTGGCACCTTAGAGACTAATAAAATTTATTTGAGCATAAGCTTTCATGAGCTACAGCTCACTGCATCAGATGAAATTACTCAGTACTTTGGTTTTAAAGATTACAAGTTTAAAATATACACTCACAATGTATTTACAAATAAGTTTAGTTTTGTGACTATAACAGACCAGGAACAACTTAGTAAACATTTGTGCTACTAACCTAAACAGAACAATACACACTACAGCAAGCAGAAATTTGGAAAGGATACACGAAAAGTACCAAGTGGCATGCTGAAACTGTAACAGAGTCTGAAAAATCTATCCTGATCAAATGGGAATACAGAACAAAGAAGTTCTTGATCACTCTACTTAACCCCTTATAATAATGAAAGACAATGTGGATGAACTTTTTTTAACTGTACAAATCCGCTCCATGTACACCACATAATGCTTTACATTTGAACACATCTCTGTATTTTTTTAAAATAAAATTTTTTTTTTGGTCTTAAAATAATTATTTTCCCCCGGCCTTCAATCTTGCCTTGAGCCCGGGGTTTGCCAACCTATTAATAAGATCAGCAAAACATTCATGATTTCAAAATAAAAATTGTGTGCCCTGTAAGTTCCAAAAACATCAGTGAGGGAGAGGTGAGGCATTCATGGGTTCAACAGCAAGGCTCCAGACATTTATTATTATTAGATTGGTCCCTCAGATAGATATATGTAATTGTCCTGGGTTAATTCTGCCTCATTTTTCTCCACCATACCAACAGTAATTTTGCCCTGTGCCAGGTGGCTTCCTCTTATGACTGGGTCCTTTTATAGACTTTTGTTTTCCGGGACAATGTAGAGTCTGACAGACCAGGAGTCCAATGACACAGCAAAGGCGCAATAATTCCAGGCTTCTGCAGAGCCCTGACCCTTTTGTTCTCAGGTGTTTTGCTATTTTCCCCCCATGGGGTGGGGTAGGGCAATCCAGTTCTGCCCACTCTTCTGGGTTCCAGCTCAGGGACTCTGTTAAGCAGTTGGGACCAGCTCCTCACAATCCCTTACTACTTCCTACCTTGCCTATCTTATAGATGTTTCCAGACTCCTTTTCTCTGATTCTCCCTCCTTGGCAGTTTGACTTCCTGCCAGTCTGTTGCTACTGGAGTCTCCCCTCAGTATTCTCTCTGGCAGCCACCCCTGTATCTGCACCCTTCTTACCCCCAGCTGTTGCTGGCCCAGCAATTAGCCACAACCAAGGAGATAGTTAGCCTCCCTGTTAACCCCTTAGTGGCTGTTGTAGGATGCGGTCTATATGCCTCATGGTAGTAATGAATACAGGCAGCATTTTTAAAAAGAGTTGAAGAACAGAAGGCCTCAGCTGCACAATGCCCAGACAGTAAAAGCCTCGGACTAGGATAAACCACTGATTCAGATTTTTTGCAGGGCACAGTACATAATACTCTTCTCCCTCCCATTGTCTTGTCAATTTAGATTGTAAGGTCTTTGAGGCATGGACTGTCTCTTAGGGCTGGTCTTCACTACCAGGGAGATGGACACTGCTGCAATCGATGCAGCGGGGGTCGATTTAGCGGGTCTAGTGAAGACCCGCTAAATCAACGACAGAGTGCTGTCCAGTCGACTCCAGTACCAGCTCTCGCAGAAGAGTAAGGTAAGTCGACCAGAGAGCATCTCCCATCAGCGCAGAGAAGTGAAGACGCTGGAATAAGTCGACCTAAGCTACGTCGACTCCAGCTACATTATTCACATAGCTGGAGTAGCGTAACTTAGGTCAACATACCCCGGTAGTGAAGACAAGCCCTCACACTGTGTTTTCACAGTGCCTGGCATAATGATTGCTGTCAGTGTCACTAGGTGCTATCAAAATATAAATTATTAATAGGGCTGTCAATTAATCACAGTTAACTCAAGAGATTAACTCAAAACAAATTAACTCGATTTAAAAAATCGATCGCAATTAATCACAGTTTTAATCGCACTGTTAAACAATAATAGAATACCGATTCTAATTTATTATAAATATTTTTCGATGTTTTTCTACATTTTCAAATATATTGATTTCAATTGCAACACAGAATATGAAGTGTACAGTGCTCACTTTATATTTTTTATTACAAATATTTGCACTGTAAAAAAAGTTAAACAAAAGAAATAGTATTTTTAATTTACCTCATACAAATACTGTAGTGCAATCTCTTTATCATGAAAATGCAACTTACAAACATAGATTTTTATTTTTTTTTAACATAACTGCACTCAAAAACAAAACAATGTAAAATTTTAGAGCAGGGATCGACAACCTTCGGCATGCAGCATATCAGGGTAATCTGTTAGCGGGCCACGAGACATTTTGCTGATGTTGACAACACCCTGTGGCCGTGGTTCACTATTCCCGGCCAATGGGAGCTGCGGGAAGCGGTAGTCAGCACGTCCCTGCAGCCTGCGGCTTCCCACAGCTCCCATTGGCTGGGAGCTGCGAAACGCGGCCACTGTGAGCTGTGGGGGGCTGTGACTGTGGACGGTCAACGTAAACAAAATGTCTCGCAGCCCACCAGCAGATTACCCTGATGGGCCACGTGCCGAAGGTTGCCGACCCCTGCTTTAGTGCCTACAAGTCCACTAAGTCCTACTTCTTGTTCAGCCAATGGCTCAGACAAACAAGCTTGTTCACATTTACAGGAGATAATGTTGCCTGCTACTTATTTACTATGTCACCAGAAAGTGAGAACAGGTGATCGCCTGGCACTGTTGTAGTGGGTGTTGCAAGGTATTTACATGCCAGATATTCCAAACATTCGTATGCCCCTTCATGCTTCGACTTGTAGATTACGCTATCTTTATTTACAGTGCAAATATTTGTAATAGAAAATAATATAAAGTGAGCACTCCACACTTTGTATTCTGCGTTGTAATTGTAATTAATATATTTAAAAATGTAGAAAAACATCCAAAAATATTTATAATACATTTAAATTGGTATTATTATTGTTTAATGGTGAAATTAAAACTGTGATTAATCACGATTATTATTTTTAATTGTTCAACAGCTCTAATTATAAATAATAATTGCAACAAAAGAGTCTTTGACCAGGCTCTGGGTTTTCCAGTCACAGATACACTGTGTGGTGTGCAGAAGGGAACTACCCAAGCTGCAGTTGTTAGAGACTGGGGTACTATGGCATGCAGAATATTTTTGGGGTATTGTGTAAGAACATTCAGTAATGCAAACTCTTTAAAGACAGAGGAGCTCAGGTTCCCTCACCATTAGCATCCAAAAACTACTGAGTACAGAAAAGATACAAGACATTGGTCATCACCCCACCCAGTTATGTCCAGCATTTTATTTCCAGATGAAAATAAATTACTCTCAGGCAAACTGCAACTATTGAGGGCGGAGGGAGAATCAGCGCATGGGGCATAGCCCAAAACTTCAGGGCAACTACAGGAAGGGGGATGGAGAAAACAGCCAAAAATGGCAGCACTAAAAAGTCCTACCACTAGTTTCACAAGGATTCTATAGGTTTCAGAGTAACAGCCGTGTTAGTCTGTATTCGCAAAAAGAAAAGGAGTTTTCTCCCCACCTACCCCACACACAGGAGAGTGGGTTTGTGGAGGGGGGTAGGGAGAAAACCTGGATTTGTGCTGGAAATGGCCCAACTTGATTATCATACACATTGTAAGGAGAGTGATCACTTTAGATAAGCTATTACCAGCAGAACAGTGGGGTGGGGAGAGAGAAAACCTTTTGTAGTGGTAAACACCCATTTTTTCATGGTTTGTATGTATAAGAACATCTTCTGTATTTTCCACAATATGCATCTGATGAAGTGAGCTGTAGCTCACGAAAGCTTATGCTCAAATAAATTGGTTAGGCTCTAAGGTGCCACAAGTCCTCCTAAGGATTCTATACTTGCTCCTGTGAACCACCCACTAGTGGATTTTCTCTTTACAGCAGAAATCTGTAAGGATGGTCCAGTTGGTGTTCCAAGCAGTCACACACCAAGAAATAACTTGCATCTCACAGTACTTTTTCATCTTCCTTTAAGGTATGACAAAGACATTCCAAAGGCTCCCAAGAGCTCAATATCACATTATTAAAGATGGTGCTTTCCTCCAGCTCCAAAGCCAGTCAGAGAAGCAAGTTAGGGCACATGCCCATCTACCTCCTCCTGGCCTCCCTACATACTTCCTACACAGTCTCTCCCTGCTGTTGGCTTATATCCTCCACCTCTGGGAATAAAGTGCATGCTGCCAATTAGGCTTGTTAACATTCCCCCAAGGAACTCCTGCTGTTCTATTAAGCCTAATTGTTGGATTGCTGGCAGCAGCTGTGGGACGTCTGGTTGCCTGGGACAGAGTTTTAACTCCTTGCTTCCCAGGTATTGCACGGGGTTTATCCACCCCCATCAAAGTATGTAACACATTAACATTTTCTCCATTCCTGTTAAAGTTTAAAACAAAAACAAAAAAAAAGACAGGCTCATGCCCATGCCAGGGAAAATGCTCTTGAATCCAATATCCAAACCAGTAAATCCAGAGCAGACATAGAATAATTCCCAATTACAACAGCCTAATACATCTATAACATAATCTGAAACTCAGTGCTTTATTCTGCCATGTAAACAAAGCCTTCAGAATTGCACGTGTTAAATCAGTCATTATCTTCTGTAGATCAACTATCTGCTTCTTTAATCCAGAACAAAATTTATAGATATATTCTTGATGTTTCACAGCCACAGTATTACTTTTAGGTTTTGCTGTTCCCATAAAACATTCTTTGGAATATTATTTAGCAATAACATTTTTCAATTTTCAACCCAATGGTTTCATTTCCCTGGAGACTCTGGGGGGAAAAGTGCCTTCAGATAGAAAACTGTTTGGCTCTTAAATTCACATCTTAAATTCAATAGGCCCAGCTCTCTCATCAAGATCCACTAACTTCTATGCTGCAAAAGTCCCATGCAAATCTACAAACCCTGCAAAATGTATTACTGAACCCAACCCAAAGTTGCCCATATGTTAAGCTGGTTCATAATACCAGCGTGTCTATTATGTACTGATGAGGTATCTCATTTGTGGCCCTTTAATCCTGCAATTTTTCATAGTACTAATCCATCCAGGAGTGACCATTCATACCCTATGTTCACATTTGAGCCTAAGCTCTCCTTCAAATCCTTCTTTTGTTTTGTCTTTTTCAAATTCCCTCCTGCCCTTCCACAAGTTTTCTAATTTCTTCACAGCTCTGTTCTGACAAGAAATACCAGACTCAGTTCTTTTTCACATAGTGTTTATTCTTCTCTACTTCATTTGAATAACTGACTTGCTTATGGCACTCCCTGAGAATCAGCCAGGAAAGGAAATACTGCGTTTGCAGTCCTCAAGGCTTTATTAAATTGGATACTTAGTTCCAGAAACCAATAGGATGGCTTCCAGATTTATCACTTTAAATGAGAAATTTTATATGGGAATATAAAATGCAAAGATATATAAAACTGGTTCCAATAGGAAGCAATTGACTCTCACAGAATGACCACACTTTTCATTTATTTTCACTTTTCAACTGCTCTGCACTTCACTCTGGGTTTTACATTCCAGCCAGAAGCCTCATTATTGATTATATTTCTGAAGAGGTTAAAATACCATTATTGCTTTCCATAAGCTCCAACCTACAATATACATCATGAAAATTACAACTGCCCTTTTGATGAATTCAGATTTCATAGAAGAATTTATAGTGAGTTAACACTGCTTTTCTGTCCAAATGAATAGATACATCTTACATGCCATGAAAGTTTAAAATATGAATTAATCTAATAATCAAGACTCCGTATGTTTCTAGTTACCTTGCGATGTATCATACGATACCCTGCTATAGCTCATAGTAATTTCATAGAATAATTCCATATTTCTAATCACAAAAGCATTATTATGACAGGTCACAGTATCTTGTCATATAACAAGAACATGCTGTGTTTACCTACAGAGACCATTTCTGAATCTTTATTACAAATCTCTAGCTAAGGAATTATACCATGCCCATGGTGTCTCAGCACCACCTTCTAATCCAGCTGCATGAAATGTGAAACCCAGATCTAAAGGATCACCATCATGTCCTTCTTCCCCACCAAAGACCACCCCTCATTAACTTTAATGGGCATTTCATGAAGCCCTATTTCCTGACATTTACTGAGTGGAAGAAATACTTCTGGAAAACATTCCAAGAGACGACAGAGGTGCTTAATGGGCTCAGGAGAAGAAATCACTCCTAATCACATCCTACTCAATGCAGGTCAGTTTGCTATCCCCACGAAACGCACGTGTACTGTCTGTTACCGAGAAAAAGCCAACAGGATTTATTTATAGGGTGAAATTCTGTCCTTACCTGCATCTAAAGCAATCTCGGTGACAACCACTGACTTTAGCAGGGTAGCATGGATATAACTGACGGCAGAATTATAGTTAGAATTTCTACTGAAGCAACCAAACTTTACTTTTCCTAAACTGCTCCTGAGGACCAAAAAAAGAAAAAACATATAGAGTATATGTACTTTTTGGGTTGGGAAGGAGGACTATCTCTCTTTACCAGCCCATCCAATTCTCCCTAGCCAGGCCAGACCTAACCTGAAGCCAAGTAGCAATAGGTTCTATGGTGTGTTTCACTTTTTATGTTATTACTAGCATGCAATAGCTCATTTTTATCCTCTTTCCCCCCGCCTCTCCTTCTCTAACATATGGTCACAGATGCTGTGCTCTCCCTTTAGGTGAGAGGGTGGGTAAACATCCAATCTCTGAGACTTTAGACTTGTGTGTCTATGTAGAAAACTAGAGAATGACCTCCTACCTGGAAGTCCTTCACTTTAAGTCCCTCCTACAGTACGTTCTGTTCCACTCTAGTACCTGGAGGATCAAGAACTCCAAGAGTTCAACTCAACCCCACAGTTGTCAGCATCAGTCACCGTGAGGGATACATTTTCACGAGAAAGCCACAAATTGTCAAACATGCACAAATTGCAGGTTATCAGGGATCAAACTCAGTTGCCATTGGATGGCTGATAGGTCGCCTATGGGAAATATATTGGTGGGCTCAGCGAGTTCCCAGTGGACAAGTGTCCACATCACAAAAGTCACCACCACAGCTGACTAACTGGCAGTCTTTTCATAAATCACAGCACGGAAGTCCAGAATGTGATGGGTCACAGAAACTGAGAGCTTGTCTACATTAGGGATTTGTGCACCAATGCAGCATTTCAATGTAGATGTGCAACACTAGTATACATTGGTGAAAAGTGGGAGTAGGGATACAGAGAGTAGAGCATGGGAGGGGTGTGTGTAGTGAAAGAGGAGTAGAGAGATTCCTCGTATACAGCCACTAGAGACAAGGGTTGATTTAGGGTTAGGTGCCTGGAAGGAGACAGAACTGGTGTCTGGGATGGGGGAGAGGACCGGGAGGAGGTGGCCATGAGACAAGAGGGGAGAGGAGATTGTAGTTAGCTGGGGGGAAGAGGGCATTGATAGTCAGGGGGAGGAGTTTCAGGCCTAAGGTGTAGCAGGAGGAGGTGGTGCTGGAGTCTGCAGGGGGCAAAACAGGTGAGCTCACAGTGCCGTGAGGCAGAGAAGCCCTGTTCAGTCACCTGGTCAGTCAACTGAGAGTGGGAGGAGGTATCTCCAAATGTCATCTTATCATCATCATAATCAAGGCCCTCTTCTGCTAGTCACTCTATATGCATAAACTGGGAAAATGGTCCTTGGCCTAGAGAGCTCCCTCTCTAAGCATAAGAACAGGCCTAACTACAAACCAACTCCCTTGATTCCCAGTCCCATGCCCTATCCCTTCAACCATGATTCCTCCACTGGAGGGATGATCCAAGAGATCCATACCAAGCCTACTTGCTATGAATCCGTTACTTAATCAACTCCTAGATTAGAATTTTAATCCAGTTTTAATCAACTCCGAGATTAGAATCACAATCACTACATTGGATTTTCTTATGGGCATATGAAAATCTTCCCTTGAAGCAATTATGTATTGTTTCTTTATTTGTTAGTATTAGCTGCAAACAGAGTTATAAGTAATTTCTTCCAACCCTTCCCTACAATACTTTAACTGATTTGAAAGACCAAGCCTTTTCCTCACTAATTCATTATTCATAGAAGAACGAGACAGAGGATGCGGGTTTCAATTTATTTCTGCTGAACAACAAATCTTGTGCTGCTTTTCAGAAGGGTCCATAAGAGCAATTATAATGAGAAAAAAAGCCAATTGCTGAAAGGTAGGGGGAGAGCTTAAAAGGCCCATTATTCAGAAAGCAATAACACTGCTGCCTAAAAGGAATTCTACAATGATGTAATCACATTTGCCGAGATGAAGTTGTAACAGCTGCAGCATATGTGAACTTTTCAGACTTGTTCTTGTGCAGGTAGACCTAATATATCTCCTGCACAGAAAAGAGGTGAAGGGGTAGCAGCAAGTAAGGGAGAGTACACAGCAAATGCTGTTCCATTTTCTTTCCTTATAAGGCCTGAGTCAATCCACACGCAGCAAGAAAAGCCCTGAAAACTTACCAACCATGGCTCTGTGGAAGTTTCTGCACTATAGGGTCCTAACATCATCTCTTGATGAATCCAGCCCTAAGTATTCTGCATGCCAGTATTTGAAAATGTTACTAAAAAGATAGTTCATAGGAGTTCAGATCACATTTCCTTAGCATCTCTGCATAGGTTTCTTTTTATCAGACATACCTATGGAGATGTATCACACACCTGAGAACTGGAACATTTAGACTGTGTTGTGTAGGTTGGACGTTTTGTGAATGAAACAACTAAGGAATTTTCTATTTGTACCATAATGTACAAGTGTTACAGAAAAAAAAAAGGCTACCTGGCTGTGCTATTGAGATGTAATGATCAAGAGGTATTAATAATCCTTTACAAAAACTGTATTTTACAGTTTTGCAAAACAACCCTAGAGATCACATTCATTTATTATTTCCCAGGATAAAAGTGGATGGTGAAAAGGTCCACCCTCATCACAGTAGCTAACTACAGATATATCTGACACAAAACCATATACAGAACCTCCCAGAACAGTGCCAGAAATAATACTCTTTTCTTGCATTTTCATCTGTTGGAAGGGAGGAAAAGGGAAACAGCAGGGAGGCAAATTCACAGCTACTGGAGTGAAGAATAGAAGAACTGAGTTAGCCAGCTAACATTTGGACGCAATTATTCCAACAAGTATAGGCACCACTGTGTACAATTTGGTGGGAATCCAAAATGATCATGTGGGGCTGATTCTGAAATGTATTCCATTTCACATGGAATGTCACAGTGCATGGTATTATATATAATCAGTCAGCATAAGTTACTCTGTCCTATGAATAAGTCATTAAGAGTGGGAATAACCAAGCTTGTTTAAAGCCTGTGCAAAGATATCATTACTACATTATTGTGCAGACTGCCTTTTTAAATATGTGGAAAATACGTTTTGTAAATAAAGCTTTTTCAAGTGTTCATTTTTTAGCTTTATGGAAAATAACTTCACACAGGGAGAAATACCAAACAGGCTTGTTACAGGAAATTCAGTTCTCTTTACCAGGCACTAGTAAGTATGATCCACCAGTAGTTCTATTTATAAAAATGAAGAGAAATTAGGGCTTGTTTGTTTTTTAAAAAAATCATTAATGTGGTGGTTTAAGACAAGTAACTTCAAGTTAAACCGAAAGGCTCAAAAGGAAAGGATGGGGGGCAGCCCATCAAAAGCCATTTCACATTAGCACTGAGCTCTTCAGCTGGTGCAACCTGGCATAGCTCAGCTGACTTTGAGACAGCTAAGTTACATTACACCGTCTAAGGAGCTGACCCCAACACTTTACAACACTGCTGATTTGTAACTTTTAAAAATCAAGCATCAGATCCAGACAAGGGAAGATTTACTTCACTGAAAATAAATTAGTTCATTTTGTAGATCAATTAAAGTTGGTTAATTTAACACTAATTGTAATTTATCTCAAAATACTTATTGACTGATGCTGCAATATGGCAAACTTCAGAGACCTGTTCAAAAGGAAAGCACGTAGGTTTATTTCCAAAAAGGTGCCAAGATCCACATGCTGCTAAGGAAAGCGCCAGCCTTCTCCCATCTTTCAAATCCAGCCTCAAAATGCACTTATTCAGCACAGGATTATCAATGTCAACGCCCACCCTCTGAAGTGCAAAAATTCCCTCTGAATACTATATTCTGATTACTCCCACAGCTCCCACACCACAAATATTAAGAAAGAAGCTGTGGACGCTGGCAGACCTTCTGTGTTATTGGCTTACCAATGACAAGTAGTATACAGTGATTGTTGCAGCTGTTTTCAGAGTAACAGCCGTGTTAGTCTGTATTTGCAAAAAGAAAAGGAGTACTTGTGGCACCTTAGCGACTAACCCCAATTTATTTGAGCATAAGCTTTCGTGAGCTACAGCTCACTTCATCGGATGCATACTGTGGAAAGTACAGAAGACGTTTTTATACACACAAACCATGAAAAAATGCGTGATTATCACTACAAAAGGTTTTCTCTCCCCCCACCCCACTCTCCTGCTGGTAATAGCTTATGTAAAGTGATCACTCTCCTTACAACGTGTATGATAATCAAGGTGGGCCATTTCCAGCACAAATCCAGGTTTTCTCCCCACCCCACCCCCCAACACACACACAAACCCACTCTCCTGTTGGTAATAGCTTATCTAAAGTGATGACTCTCCTTACAATGTGTATGATAATCAAGGTGGGCCATTTCTAGCACAAATCCAGGGTTTAACAAGAACGTCTGGGGGGGCGGGGAGGGCCTTAGGAAAAAACAAGGGGAAATAGGTTACCTTGCATAATGACTTAGCCACTCCCAGTCTCTATTCAAGCCTAAGTTAATTGTATCCAATTTGCAAATGAATTCCAATTCAGCAGTCTCTCGCTGGAGTCTGGATTTGAAGTTTTTCTGTTGTAATATTGCAACTTTCATGTCTGTAATCGCGTGACCAGAGAGATTGAAGTGTTCTCCGACTGGTTTATGAATGTTATAATTCTTGACATCCGATTTGTGTCCATTTATTCTTTTACGTAGAGACTGTCCAGTTTGACCAATGTACATGGCAGAGGGGCATTGCTGGCACATGATGGCATATATCACATTGGTAGATGTGCAGGTGTGACTCTCAGAATATTAGAGAGATAAGGTGGGGGAGGTAATATCTTTTATTGGACCAACTTCTGGACTAAATTCCTCTTCAAGAAGAGCTCTGTGTAGCGCGAAAGTTTGTCTCTCTCACCAACAAAAGTTAGTCCAACTAATGATATTGGACCCTCCCACCCTGTCTTTAAAGTAGCATAAAGGTAACTATGAAGATCGGTATTCTGCACATCATGAACCAGGATAGCCACATATGCACCTGAAATCTCAGGGTGAGCATGTGCCCTTGCATTCTGTGATCAGGAATGGGAAGTTGTAAAAGCTTCAGGTGGGTGCCTGACTTCTGCCAGCCTCCCACGCATTCCGGAGTTTTCATGTTCCATTATTCCAATCTTCAGACTCCTCCTAACTTTGATGATCCCCTTGGCAAGTTCTTTTCTCTAGCAGAGTCGAGTTGGTGCATGCTGCCCTAAGCCTACATGTCTCAATGCTCAACATAATCTGATTTTACAGAAAATACATTCCCTGCCCCCAGGAGGAGCCTCAGAGCAAAGGAACAAAAAAATGTAAATAGTAGGAGTGTGTACAAAACACATACAAACACGCATGAGGCTTGAAATGAAGGTCTTTCCTCTTGCATGGGGATTACTGAAGGTCAGAAGCCTCACGTTACAAGTCACAGAGTTGGAATTTTCAGGAAGACACAAAATAGAAGGTAGTCCGAAGCCAGTTTGTAGGGGAAAGGTGGTGGAACCCAGGAGCCTGGGAGATAAAGGCATGGGGAACTCAGAAATTTGCAAGGAAGTGGTGAAGAGGGAATGGATGTCCATAAATATTTCAGATGCAGAATAATATATTAAAGCTCATAGCATGTGTTCTTTGAATTCAAGTTTTGAACAGTGTGATATTTGTGCTATTGATCCACATCTTCACTGATTTCCATGAGCACTCCCCATCCAAGAGTACTCAAGGAGATTAACAGTAAAAATACCATAATACTTAAACAATACTGGAATATACATTATAGAACATAACATTAAAATGCCATAATGAAAGCCAGTTACAGAGAATCCCATGATATAAAGGACGCTTCCTGTTATCCAGTTTCCTTTCATTGTATTTCAGTGGAACAAAAATTCTATAGTGAACAGGCACTTGGCAACAGATTATTTTAATAGATACATCACATTAACCTTTGAAAATGCATTCTGCCCTTCAATTATAAATGCAAAAATAACACTCCGCATGATGTAGGAGATAAGATTTAAATGCATTTGTTTTTTCTTCAATCTGTTTTTCATACTTTCCTCATGATTTCAACACCGTTCTTTCTCTCCTTGATAGTATTCATCCACCCAAGATAAATATGTGTTTACTAAGATGTCAGCACCACATTCTGCTATACTGCATACATTTTAATCATAATTTAAATGACTGATACATTGTAGTCTGAGGAAGATTTCATGATTCTGGTTGGCCTTACTCATTCAAGTATCCTTACTGTAACAAGAGTACAATGAGACTACTCAAGAGTAGAGATTATTGACAAAAGGAGACTTTGCAGGATCAAGATTCATTACTGTAGATTTTCCTTTGTTTCTTAGGCTTACTGTATTTACATTATGATTCTCTCCAGACAAGAATCTAAGAGCAGTTCTGTATGTTTTATGAATTTCCTCTAAGACATATAGTTCAGTACCGCTTTGAGGATCCACTCTTGTAATCAAAGAAGTGTTCTCTGTTGTCCTGCTTCTGCATCTCAGGCGTTTCATTAAAGCTGCCCTTTGTCATCACATGACCATGAATACACAGTAATTCTGACAGATTTCTAGTAGCATGCAGACCAAAATGGGAGGGGGGGAAACAATAAATAAGTCAGACTATAGCGTTATGAAAGGAGCGTTGTATACAAGGAGGAAAAACACCAGAACCTCTAAAAATATGGAATTCCTTATCTTTTACAAGAAGAAATGTATTACGTTTTAGGAGCTTTACAGGGACACCCAGTTCAAATTATAACCAAACATCAGGTTGTTAAAATAAAGGATTTTAGGCCCGAAACTTGAGATTAAGAAGATGCATCAGAGCAAGTCCACCTCTCGGACAATGCAGGGTATGGCTCCCTAATGGAAGCATTAGATATTAAACTGATATTACAATCACCAGAAGAAAAACTGATTAAAAAGAATACAGTAATGTGAACAAAGGAACTTGTATTAGTTCAATGAAAACTGTTTCCAAAGTTTCTACATTCTCCTCTGAATTCAATACACAAATGTGCTAGCACTGAAGAAAAAAATAATGTGTAATTGACTAGGCTATGTTAAGTTATTGTCTAAATTGAATGAAAGGCAAAAAATAAAAAAGCTGCAATATTTAAATGCAAATTGGGCTTTTAAAATTCTTATAGTTTAAATAAGCTGAAAGTATGAACAATACAGGCCTGTCCTCCCCCTAGCCTCACGCAACTATGTCCCTTACCAAGCCTCCAAGCTTCCAATATTTCTGAATTTTGAAAAAGGCTGTAATTCTGGGTCAGATTCTGCACCCCTTACTCGTGTTATGTAGTGCCTTACTCTGCAAACAATCCCACTGAAATCAGTGGGGCTAGTTGCAGTGCCAGGAACTACTCACAGTCGTGGTGACAGAATCAGGCCCTGAGAAATTCGATAGACTGTAAAGGAAATGTACTTATAATCAGATGCCAAATGGGATGTATCATATGATACAGGAAGTGCAATATAATTAGCTACTGTGTAGCTGCAGTAATTGTTCCTGTTTACATGATTTCTAAACTTTTCATTAGCTGTTTGAAGGATAACTGTAAACTGCAATTCTAGATAGCAGAAGACTGTCTCTGTAGGTAAATAATGGCTACGACAGGGATTAGTGTATACAGATATTAATGGACTACTAAACATGGATCACTGCAGTAGATTTCATAAGGTAGATTTCTTTTTTTCCTGAATACGGAGGATATATTTTGGGGTACGGAGAGGGACCTACACGGTTCCTCAAATTACTACTGGTCCCAGTTGGTCCCAGTCCTGCAATCAGATCCACATTTGCAGAGCCTTATGCCCACACAGACTCCATTGAAGGCCCACAGGCAAGGGTCCACCCATGCAGATTCAATTGCAGGATCAAGGCCTTATCTTCTTAGACCATGCAGTACAAAAATACAAATATTTTTATATAAAGTCTCTATTTTCCCTGAAGCCAAAAAATTACTGTTTGGTTAGAAGAATAAAATAACAGCTCAATTTTTAAGTAGCACATCTGTGAAGCTGAATTATAACCTCCATCATGGTTGGATACTTCCACTATACACAACCAACTCTCCAGGGCATATCTTCTACTCAGTTCCTACTCTCAGTGATAAAGTGGAGTGGAGAGGCCAGCTGATAAATACTCTTGCATCAACACATCCAGAAAGTGTTGGCAGCTCTTTTGGGGGATAACTCCGAAGAAATCCAGATACAGTTGATGTAGAAAAAATATCTTGTTTTATTAACACAGATTATTACTCTGCTTCTTCATGCAGTACTGTTATAAAGGAATGTTCATAAAAAGCTACCAGAGAAAACTATGGAAAAGCAAATAACACAAGTGTGGAAACCCTCTCCTCCCCTCTATCCCCTGCCCATTTTTCCCCTACAGAGTTTTTCCACTGGAAAAAAGATGAAATAATGGTTAAAGAAGATAAGACTTGAACAATTCAGCTTTATTTTTATTTAAGTTATGTACAATTCTAACAGTACAAGTGTTTGTTTTTTTCCCCTTCAGTTAACATAATTTTCAGACTAAATGCTAGTTCTCCTTTAATTGTCCCCATAACAAGATCACTTTCTTCAGTGAAAAAGATCATTAGGGCCAGTTTTTTTCTACATTCCTTATTCACCCTTTTTTAAATGCCCTGGCTGACAGAGAATAACACTTTTTTATTGCATCTGCTCTTTATCAGGGAGACAGTTTTCAGGGGAGAGGGCTGGAGAGAGGGGGGTTAGCATCTATCACAATAATCAAAGCGTGATTTCAAAAGGAATACTATACTAAGGCTAAATTTAGCTAACTCTTTCAAACCTCTGAATGATCACTACCTGAAAATCCACAAAAAACATTATTCCAGATCAATGCATGCACTCATTTCCCTAGCTCAGCGGTTCCCAAACTTGTTCCGCCGCTTGTGCAGGGAAAGCCCCGGTGGGCCGGGCCGGTTTGTTTACCGGCTGCATCCACAGGTTCGGCCGATTGCTGTGCCCAGTGGCTGCAGTTCGCTGTTCCAGGCCAATGGGAGCTGCTGGAAGCAGCGCGGGCCAAGGGACGTACTGGCTGCCGCTTCCAGCAGCTCCCATTGGCCAGGACCAGCAAACCGCGGCCAGTGGGAGCCGCAATCGGCCGAACCTGCGAACGCGGCGGGTAAACAAACCGCCCTGGCCCACCAGGGGCTTTCCCTGCACAAGCGGTGGAAGAAGTTTGGGAACCACTGCTTAGCTTGCCAAAATAGAGCAAGTTCTAGCATTTCTATGACAACATGGTCAATCAAGTTATAATTCACCTGAATGGGCATTCCCAGTGTGTATTATTCTTTACCTACAGCCAAGTGGCATTCAAAGAGATGTGAAATTCTTTCTTCTCTTGAAAAATTGCAATATACTCTCTCCAGTCTGATCATTGCAACCCAGCACATCAATCATCAGCACAAGGGAAAAACAAATGCCATTTAGAAGATCTCAACGAACTGTACAACAGAACCGTAGTTTAAAAGTGCCAATTAGGTAAATCAAGATCCACAGTATTTTACCTGAGATATAAATAATTGTGCTGACCAGTGCTATGGCACATTAATTATTAAGCAAAGACCGTGTGTGCAAAGCTGAACACGATAAAAAATTAAGACAACTTCTGCCCTTAAGAAGTAAGAGCGTAAGACCAGTACAAAGACAGGATGTACTGGGAAGGACAGAGGAGGAAATTATTTGCAGGTCTGATTATTATTAGACATCACAGAACAACAGAGGGTGAAATCCAGGCCCCACTGAAGTAAATGAGAATTTTGCCATTCACTTTAATGGGGCAAGGATTTCAACCAGAGTCTGTAAGAGATATTTGAACGTGGAGAAATGGGCAGCTTGGTGAACAAGATGACAGTTCAGTGCTCACAGGCAGCATCAAAGAGGGCATGGAAATGGCAGTGAGAAGGAAATGAAAAGTATCATCAAGACTTCAAT
The DNA here is from genome assembly GCF_965152275.1 of Natator depressus. Classification (NCBI taxonomy): domain Eukaryota; kingdom Metazoa; phylum Chordata; order Testudines; family Cheloniidae; genus Natator; species Natator depressus. Next base: position 175,681,886 of record NC_134236.1, on the reverse strand, counting down.
GGCTGACAGAACGGAGGGGCAGCAGACACCACTGGAGCATCAGAGATGTAATGGTGTTGCCACCCTTACTTCTGCGCTGCCTTCAGAGCAGGGCAGCCGGAGAGCAGCGGCTGTTGGCCGGGCACCCAGCTCTGAAGGCAGCGCTCCGCCAGCAGCCGTGTAGAAGTAAGGGGGGCAATACCAGACCATGCCATTCTTACTTCTGCGCTGCTGCCTGCAGAGCTGGGCGGCCCGAGAGTGGTGGCTGCTAGGATTACCAGGCATCTGGTTTTCTACCAGAACGCCTGGTCGAAAAGGCACCCTGGCAGCTCTGGTCAGCACGGCGGACCAGGCTGTTAGAACTCCGGTCAGCGGTGCTTCGGGGTTAAGGCAGGCTCCCTATCTGCCCTGGCTCCGCACTGCCCCTGGAAGTGGCCGCAGGTCCCTGCAGCTGCTAGGCGCATGGGCAGCCAGGGAGGCTCCATACACCTGAATGCTGGCTCCGCACTCTGCTGGGAACCACAACCAATGGAAGCTGCGTTGGTGGCGCCTGTGGGTGCGAGGGGAGCGCATGGAGCCTCCCTGGTTGTCCATGCACCATGGGGCCGCAGGGACCTTGCGGCCGCTTCCTGGGAGCTGCGGTAAGCACTGCAGGAACCCCGCACCTCCTTCTGCACCCCAACCCGTTGCCCCAGCCCAGAGTCTCCTCCCGCACCCAAACTCCCTCCCAGAGCCCACAACCCCCACACATCCCAACCCCCTGCCCCAGCCTTGAGCCCTCTCCTGCACCCCAAATCCCTCATCTCTGAGCCCACACCCCCAGCCGGAGCCCTCAGCCCCCACGCACCCCAACTCCCTGCCCCAGCCCACAGCCCCGTCCTGCACCCCAAGCCCCTCATCCCTGCCCTCCCAGAGCCCACACCCCCAGCCAGAGCCCTTGCCCCCCTGCATCCCAACCCCCTGCCCCAGCCCGGATGAAAATGAGTGAGGGTGGGGGAGCGCGAACGCCAGAGGGAGGGGGGATGTAGCGAGTGGGGGCAGGGCCTCAGAGAAGGGGTGGGGCAGGGGCCGACCCTTGGTGAAGGGGCAAGGAGTGGGGCAGGGGTGTTCGGTTTTGTGCCATTAGGAATTTGGCAACCCTAGACTGGCTGCTGACTGAGGGCCCAGCTCTGCAGGCAGCAGTGCAGAAGTAAGGGTGGCAATACCAGACCAGGCCATGCTTACTTCTGCGCTGCTGCTGGCGGCGGCTCTGCCTTCAGAGCTGGGCTCCCAGCCAGCAGTCACCGCTCTCTGCCTTCAGAGCTGGGCTCCCAGCTAGCAGGTGCTGCTCTCCGGCTGCCCAGCTCTGAAGGCAGCAGCGCCGCCGCCAGCAGCAGTGCAGAAGTAAGGGTAGCTGTACTGCAATCCCCCCCTACAATAACCTTGCGACCACCCCACAACTCCTTTTCGGGTCAGGACCCCCTACAATTACAACACCGTGAAATTTCAGATTCAAATAGGTGAAATCATAAAATTTATGATTTTTAAAATCCTATGACCGTGAAATTGACCAAAATGAATTGGTAGGGCCCTACTTATGGGGTGTTCTAGTCCAGGTATACATCCCTAGCCAGCACAGCATTTTCTACTGAAGGACTCTCTCTCTCTCTAATAACAATCTTGAATGTCTCAGTGTATGCCAGATGAGCATCATATAAATGCTTCCAAGAACAACTGGAACAGCAAGTGGAAGACAAGCAACAGAGGAGCAAAGAGAGCAAAAATTGTAATTGATGGGAGACATGGAGACAATCACAGGCTGGAAAAGCACAACAGTAGAATTTGGAAGGGGAAGAGGGACATGTCAGATTTGTATAGTTCATAGACCATTTAGCTCTGCAGAAGGACAGAGACAGCAAGATAGTGACCTACCTTCCAAGAGATATAGGTAAAGGGCTCTACTTGGAAAACAGACTGTTGTTGGAGGATAAACAACAGCCGACAGACAGAGATAACAGCAAGCTATCAGAACTGTCATGACTGCCCCCATCAGAGTACTGCAAGGTGGAAGTAATCTGAGTGCATGCTAGCAATTCGTTTTAATCACTGATTCATACACGCAAGAGCAGGGCCTGAGAATTAACTAAAACAATTTACTAACATATTTAGAAATATTCATGCCCTGGTTATTATGAATTTGCACTGCTAAGCACTGGAACAAGCGCTGAACCTAGGAGATTAATAAAATACTATCACTAATTCCAAGAAAAACTAATTGCTAGAGAGTTGATGCCACCCAGTTGCAATGTCAGAGGAAAAAGTGTAGGAAGGCAAAAAAATAAAAATTAGAAATCAGGCTTTCTTGTCTGTTCCCCCTGCTGTCTCCCAGTTCACGATGATCTGTGATCTACTGTGCTCAGGAGCAAAGCAAAAGAGAAAAAACGTGCATCTACTGACAACACTCCGTTCTGCACCAGCTCAGCTTGCAGCTGGCACTTGAGCTATCTCTGCCCTTCATCCTAGCTCTGTCCTCTGTGCTGTGTAGCGCAATCTCATGGCACATATAATATTCTTTTTGAGGCAAAGTTTAGAGTAGTTGCTCTGATCCACCTAGAGAGATCAGGATGAAACTGAGGAGGGCAGACCTAAAGAAGCAGGGAGAGGGAGATCAGACTGAGGTGTGTATGGAGCAAGCAGGAGAGAATTGATATAGGAGGATGTGGGGAGTTTGAGATTGACAGAAGGTGCTTAGATTGTAGACAGAAGATGGGTTACAGAGCTGGGTTACAGTTTCAATAATATTACACTCTTGTCTGCAATCAGCTTATGAGAGCAGGCTAATACCAGAGTATTATTAGAAAACCAGTACCCTGCCAGCATGGGCAGTGACACGACTGTCCCAGTATAAATGCAATAAGGGAAGCAGAATCTGGGGTTTTGCAAGATGAACCTCAAACATCTTGAAACTAAAAAAGACCCTCAAATTAGTAAATTCCACATAATTTCTCTATCAGCATCAGGCACCATAGGGGAGGGAGCTGCTGAACAGGATTATGTGGGTAACAGGCTGGCTACCCAGCTGATGGTAAACCATGGTGGAATCTGGAGGACTAGGATAGTTAAGGACAAGAAAGCTGAAAAGGGGCATTTTTGACTGAAAATAAGGTAACAAACGGTCTGTAACTGTTCCTGTTGCATATTATCTTTATAGTCAGTGGCCTAGAAGGAACAAGGCTAAGACTTCTCACATTCATGCCGCCTTCCACCTGGGGATTTCAAAGGGCTTTACAAATACAAGTTAAGCCTTTTACACCCAAGAGGTGTTACATGATTATTCCCCCCCAAATCTTACAGATGGGAAAATGGAAACACAAAATGGTTAAGTGACTTGCCCACGGTCATGCAGTAATACAGTGGCAGAGCTAGAAAGAGATGACATTTCTTAACTCGCAGGCCTGTACTTTAACCCTTACTCGATGCTCCCTTCACCAGCACAGCACCAAATACTTTATTTCCCAATATTATTGTCAGATAGGGGGTCTTCTTTATTTTACTGATACGCAGGGAAGATACATACACTTAACTCCTATTTACTGGATGGATGGGAGAACCACACTGAAGCAGAGACAAAGGCAATATAAGACAGTAGAGAACAGAAAAAGGAGCAGAAAGAAGAAAGGGAAAACATAGTCCCTAAAGACAAGACAAAAAAATAATAATCAAGGAGCAGATGAAGATTGTCTCTTATAAACTTTTAAATACTACAGATACCAGAAAAGTGGTGAGTTCAGAGGTTCAGACAGATTTCTGAGCAAAAGAAGAAGATTCAAAACAAACGTGAGCAAAATCACAGGCACAAGTCAATTCAACATCAGTTTTTGATTTGTATGGGGTTTTGTACTGTATCTTAGGGATAACTTAATCCCTACTGGCATGCCACTGAAGCAAATGAAGTTACATCAGGGATGAATTTGGCCTTTGATGTCTCATTTAAAGTGCAGCAGTGAAAGATCTATAACTGCAGCACATCCCTCAGGATTCTCTAGTATGCTGAAGAATAGTTTTAACCTTAAAATGGCAAAATACAGTGCAGAGGGGAAGACCACTGCAAATTAAATGGAAACACGTAGTGCTGTCCCACTGAATGTCTAGATAACAGTATTCAGAAGAGAGGAGCATAAGAAGTCAAAATCTTCACTCCCACTAGATGGCAGTATTGTTTTCTTGCAATTGTACAATAGATTGAAAGCAGTCAAGGGAAACAGCAATGGTTTCATGGTGTTTTCTAAAACTTAAACTATTTTGTATATTTTAAAAAGAAAAAGAGAAAAAACATCCTTGTGGTCTTAAAAAAAGCCATATATAACTATATAGTTGGCCAATGTATACACTGTGCTATAAAAACACACAATAAAATACTTAAATATAGGATATGATCTTCTTTCATATGGCTTGGGTTGGTAGCAATGACTACAAATTTACACCTAAGTTTGATAGCCAGCACATTGCCGCAGTGGTGAGATGGTGAATGAACTTCAGGCCCCCGGCAAAAGAACGAAGGGGACACTCAGATATGATGTGCTCCATCGTTTGTGCCTGGTGACCACAGTCGCATACAGGTGTTTGCCTCATTTTTCATTTAAAGACAGTTTGTCCACATCTCCCATGAGATGTCCTGATACAATTCAATCTGCACCAGTCTTTCCGATATAAATCAAAACCCAGTGGTTCCTCAGCAGCGTCAGTGATCAGCTGTTTGTTTCGAGCTGTTGAAATACTCCATCTGGCTCTCCACTGAGCCCCAGCATTGAAGCTGGGTCTTGATGAGGTTCCATAAAGGATTGCGCGATTTTAATCTCATTTTTGGCAGGTTCTGCAGGTCATCACACAGCAGGATCCTTGTGTTTGCATTGACATGGTTAAGAAATCGAGATGTCTGAGCAGCTCTTCTATTTGAGGCTAGATGTGCAATAGGATCGGGAGCCAGTTGAATGGAGTCGATTTGAGCATCCCTGATACTATGCTCATAGCGTTATTGAGTTGAGTGTCAAGGAGTTTAGTCTGACTGCTGTGAGACCACACTGGCGCACAATATTCAACTGTAGAATATACCAAGGCAATTGTTACAGATCGTAAGATCTGTGGACTGGAGCCCCCTGATGGTCTGGCCAATTTTCTGATAAGCGCGCCACGAGACCTGACCTTATCGCGGGTGTTCTTGAGGTGTTGTCAAAAGGTCAAATTCCAGTCCAGTGTAACGTCAAGATACTCTGGATCAGCTTCATGGCTGACGCACTCAGAACTGATAGATAGATAGAATTGAAAGGACACTATTAACGCGGGTAGCCCTATAAGTAGCCCTTTCACAGACAGGGTTTTCAGCTCAATCCCTCACCCTGGGTCAGCAGTTAACACTGCAGAAGCAGCATACAGAACTCTTGTGGGAGGGAACATCGCAATTTACACTCAAACAGCCCCCTCACCTCACCCCCTGTGATGTTAAGCAACAGTTTAGAGCAGCATCTAGGGACTCTAGAGGGATCTGCTTCCAGCCTCTTTAGCCAGAGGAGGGTCATGGTGAGAGCAGGCCCAGAAGCAGTAAACAGGTTAGGGGGGAAATGGAAGTATTCCCACTCTGTTTAAAACACACAAACAAACAAACAAATAAAGAAAGCACCCTTCCATACACACACACAGAGGCATTTATGAGAGACTCCTTGCAATGTTTTAAATGCTCCCTCCATTCAGTTTTGCAAATTACGTGCTAGTGAGTGGGCACAATATGCCTAACCAAAAAATATTAAGAAAAAAGTTAAGCTAGAAAACCAGCTGTTCTCCAGAGAAACAAGCATCCCAAACTAATGGCATGCTCTCTGTACAAAACTCTGCACCCCTAAATATAGTAGTCCCACTAAGAAGAATTAAAAAGGCTCAGCCAGCTGCCCATCATCATAGAAAACACTTCACCACTCAGTATCATTCACACAGCCTTAACTTTGCTTCCTACCATTTGAAAAAAATTGGCAAAGATCAAAATAAGCTACTAGCAGATGAGAGAGGAAAGATGGTCCAGTGGTTAGGACACTAGCTTAGGACTTGAGAGATCTAGATGTAAATCCCTGATCCCACTACAGACTTCCTTGTGTGACCTTGGTTAAGTCACTCTTAACTGGGAAGAGGAAGCACAATGAGGAAGGATGATAGCACTTCCCTTTCTCACAGGGGTGTTGTGAAGATAAATACATTAAAGATCATGAGGCGTTCAGATACTAGAGTAATGGCGGGTATATATGTATCTAAATTACACTGAGTATATAATCCCGTTCCTCATTCAAGAGATCCGCTTCCAATATACTCTGATGTTAACATTCTGCAACATTACTGACTGCAAACAAAAATAACAATTTTCTTTGCTACACAACAATTATAGTTAAAATACAAATTTGCAAGGTCATAAAATATTAGGGTTAGAAGGGACCTCAGGAGGTCATCTAGTCCAACCCCCTGCTCAAAGCAGGGCCAATCCCCAATTTTTGCCCCAGATCCCTAAATGGCCCCTTCAAGGATTGAACTGGCAACCCTGGGTTTAGCAGGCCAATGCTCAAACCACTGAGGTAAGGTCACACTTATATAAGCCTATGACACCATGTAAATCAAGACATTCCATAACACTAAGTAGAGTGATCATTCCAGTTCTATTCTGTTTCACCAACACATCTCACTGTGAGAATACTTCTCGAACTTGGAGATAATGTAATAAGCCTTGCTATAACATGGAGACAAAGCGAGGGGTGGTATAAGTGAGGCTGGATGATACTGAAGGAAGGATTACCTAGTTACAGAGAACTGGTTGCATCCTTTAACTGTTAAGGTTTTGAGGGCTTCCTAACAGCTGTAAACAGGCCCTAAGCAGTATTTTGATAGGCATAGGGCAAACTCATTACACAGGCTCCCATTCCATCATGTATAGATTGATACATAGGTACAAACCATCAGGATTATACAAATAACGTTTAGTCAAACTCAAATGTCCAGACTTCAGCCTGACCTTTTTTCCTAAAGGTTGAGCTTGCAGCTGTCTGGCCAAGCCCTCTCCCTTTGACAGGGTCCTGGTAAACTGTACCCATTTTCTCCCCTTTACTTGAGGCCTGGCTGTAAAATTTCTTGCAGAGAAAGTATAATATCTTTAGGGTATTACGGTGGTCTACACTGAAACTAACCTATAACTGAAACTTTTTTTTTTTTAAATGAACATGTTGGTTGAGAATTTCCCTGTTTTTAAAATGAGCAAAAAAGACTTTATATTTGTTTGGCATATGAGGTCTGTAGGATCAGCTCTGCTCTGGCAGCCACTGACTGAATCATGCTGTTTTCAAAATATAAATATGCATTCAGTAAAGCTGGTACCATTTTTTTAATTGCAAAAACATGTTAAATTTTTGTAAATTTCAGGGATGAAAGTTAACCCATTTTTCATTCTTTTAGAAAAACACAGTTTTAATCAAATTTTTTCTCAAATATTTTTAAGATTGTAATAAAAAATTTCATTTTCCAAAAAAATGCAGGTTTTCAGTAAAGGAAGATTTTTGATAGTGTTATGGAGAAGAAGAAAAAAGCATCCCCAAAGAACACAGTGAAAAATGTCTGCTGGTTTTCAATACACTTTAAAAATGAAACTAAACTAAACTAAAAAGCCAGCTCGAGGATCCAGACCCCCTGTGTATCCACGACAGGGCCAGTTCATATATCCATAACCAAAAGCACTGGTCAGCTAGAAGATATAGATTAATGATATCGCTTCCATCTAGACTAGTGCCAGTTTTGTTACTTTCTTCAATAGCAGCAGACTTGAGCTCTACATCAAGATACACAAAATCTCAATCATAGTCTGAAAACAGAAGCACTTCCCATTGTTTAATCCCTGAAGAAATTAGATTTAAGAAAAAAATACATTGCCATGCCATGTAGATTTCTCTTGAAAATGTTTGTAAAAAGCCTTACAATAGACCTTCCATGAAGTTGTCCATATATTATTTTTGTTGGCCACTCTTTAATACACAGTACTCATTGCACAACTGTTATAATGACGGATCCCCTCTAAAGAGTCCAAGTTATTATAATCTAATAATTGAGATGTCTAACTGGGGCAATTGAACTGTTATTCTCTTAATTTGAATCTGCAAGGTCAGTTCTCAAATCTAAAAAGGTATATTTTTTGAAGTACAAGCCAAAGAGAGTCATATCCGTTGTCTGACCTTCACTGAAGTACAACAACCAGCAAACCTAAAAAAAAAAGCAAACATTACTACAGTCTGAATGGAAATACAAACATTCTGCAACCATAACTATAGCACATGCTGATATCAACCACTCTAAGAGTTGCATATTCAAAATGTTTAGATTGTTGTAAATGCACTTTTCCTTCTCCCCGCATACACGTACAATATCAACAGGTGCAAGGCTCAGATCTAAATGTGTTCTGGCTGTTGTTAAAATGAAGTTTGTATGACTGTGTAAGTGAACTGCCTACCATCATCCTTAATTAACAAAGTAATTAAGGCCAGGAGGGGCCAGATTTTTAAAAAGGATTTAAGTGCCTAATGATGCAGAGAGAGTGAAAAGTCTAATAGACTCTTATCTGCATCTTTAGTCACCTTAATTCCTTTTAAGATCTGGCCCTGAATAACTAAAACTATGTAAAGATAACAAAAACTCTTTCCCCGATGGCACAAAAGTGAACATAAGGAAGGGAGATATGTTTATACCGCACGGCAAAGTGTACCCACTTTCTGATGGATAACTTAAATCATGATACACTAAGGCCTCCACAGACTTGGCAACAGGAAGCACATCATGCCCAAATGATGGCACAGAACTACTAACAGAAATGCCATGCTGTGTTGCAGCTTCTGAAAGTTAGACAGGCATCAGCAATGACACCAAAGGGCAACAACCTTTAGTTCGGGACATATGCATGCCATACTGGCCTGAAACCAAGAAAGAGGGGAAATGGGCAGAAAGGCAAGATACTAAGGTGATCGAAATGTGTCTGTGCCAATACACAGCCACCCACATGGTCAGTTATATATGCACAGCAAAGCTAGAGATACACATATCTGGGATAGAAATAGCAACTTCCCTTGCAGTGTCCATTTCCCATCATGGGGATAGGGGCTCACTCCTGCAAGGTGCTGAGTTTCCTCAGCTCCCACTGAACTCAGTGGAAGTTCCACACTCCACAGCAGCTATCAGCACCTAGTAGAACAAAGCCCTAAATAAAGCTGCTAGGATAGACCCTTGGGGACCAGATGCTGAGCTGTGATTAGAACCCTGTAAATCCACAGATAACCGCTCTGTATCTGTGGATATCTGCATCCACAAATATGGTTTTAATGTTTACCATCTCTGCGGATCACAGATCGGATGTGCGTCCCAAGTTTTGTATTTATGCAGGGCTCTGACAGTGAGAAAGGGTGCTGGTGCAGGTGCGGATGTAGATACATACAAAAGGTGGCGTGCAGATCGCGGGTCGGATACAAGTTAATTATCACAGATGCAGATCGGATGCAGATCCAAATTTTTATATCCACGCAGGGCTCTATCCATAATCACCAGAGACTCACTGGCCAGCAGCCTATTCTCACATTGCATCTGACTTCCATAACTATGCTCTCTGCTTCTTGGGACCAGATTACACTGTATCGAGACACACTTGGCAGCTGTAACTTGGGCACCCTCTGTGCCCTTTCTGGATGGGAACTAGTTGTGCAGGGATTGTGGTACTTGCCATACTTCCTGTTTCTGGCAACACAGCTGTATCTGCTTGAGCATACTTGATCTGGTCTTACCACATGCCCCACTCCACTTCACCATATACTATTTACTGCCTTAGTTTACGTAACCTGACCACTTCTGTCTATATGGCACCCAAACAGGACAACAGAGCTCTCAGCTCTCGCTATCATGACTCCTGTTGCTAATACATTCCTCTGTTCATATGGTGATTAGGTTTAGGATCAAAACCCAGGCACTCCTTAGTTGTGCCAAGCATGTGGTAATTTTCCCTTAAAAGCTAAGACCACCCACTGTGGACTGAAATTGCCAAAATTAATATTTTAATCTCACAATAAGACATATGCTATTTGTTTGTACCTTAGCCTGCAAAGAACCATTACAAATATATATAAAAAACACAGGGAAAAAACCCTACTTTGCAGCAAGTTAAAACAGCCTATTACACAGACTGAAAAGAAGAGGGACAGACTCTTTGAGGTCAATGGGAACCAGAAATTTTGACTTCTGAGAAATCATTCTGAAAAATTATCAGGAGTATTTCAAGCCCCATACAGGGAAAAGCCTTCCAGATATGTCAGAAGAAATGAAACTGAGTAAATAATCCCATTTGGGATCAACTTTGGTTCAGAGAAAACAGTATTATCAGACAAGCTGGTCAGAGCAGGGAAAGGACTCTAAACTCCACCCCCAAGTTCCAACACATGTGTGTTGGGCTTTATTGTGAAACAGAAAAGTAAATGCAAATAATGTATGCCCTTTGCTTAAGACAGACACCAACAGTCCTTCCTCCTGGATTTTTAGAGAGCAAATCCCCATTAGCATGCAAGGAGTGGGAGTGGTGAAATAGCTTACTATTCCCCACAGATGGCCCAGCTGTTCAAATCCCTACTACACTCTGTCCCACCAAAAGGAGAAGGTTGATTCTTTCCCTGTCAACACTCCCATCACATCACCACACTTCTAGGAAGGTGAAGTGGTCAGAATATCAGAGAATGGGGTGAAATTCTGTCCCTATTGAAGTCAGTGAAAATTTTACCAGTGACTTCAATGGGGCTGGGATTTCACCCCAGATCTGGAAACAAGTTATTTAGAGCAATTCTAGATCATGTCTGCAAACTAGCCGTCAGGAACAATCAAAACCTGCCAGGATATTTTCCCCTAAATCTGTGTTATTTCTCTGGAAAGTCATATTTTTTATTTTATGTGGGTCTAGATGCCACTGTTAAGACACAAGAAGATTCATTCATAAATATTTAGCAATGTACTGAATTTACACTGAACCACCTTCACTGCTACTGATGCACCAGATTTAACTAAAAACCCCAAACCCTGCAAGCTGCACAATTAAAGCCACTTCATTTTAGCTGATGGCAATACAAACATTCCTTTTACTCTATCTTGTAGAGACAGGTAGTAAATATCCACATTATCACAATAATTGAAAGAATCTTTTTAAAAAACCCTATACTCTTTACATATTCAAAACCTGCAGCTTTATTATAGACAGTGCTCACATTTATATAGGTACCTTTCATCCTGAAGGATCCCAAAAGATTTTGAGGTAGGCCTGATCTATACTCAAAAGTTGTACTGGTATAACAATATTGGCAAAAATTCACACCCTGCCCTCACCAATATTGTTACAGCAGTACAAGCACTAGTGCAGACTTAATTATATCAGGATAGCACCGATCTTGTTAGTTCCCTTCCTGTATGGTAACAGCTATAGAGGTATAAAGCATCAGAATACTGAAATAATAACTGTATCCACACGAGGGAGGTTGTACTACTTTCACTATACCAGTACGTTGTTATTATTTGCATTACTGTAGCATCCAGGAGCCCCAGCCATGGACCAGGACCCCACTGTGCTAGGCGCTGTACAAACATAGCACAAAAAGAGTCAGTCAAAGCTGTACAACTTTCTAGTTTACACAAGGCCTTGCAGACACGCTTCAAGCCCCATCTAGAAAGGCAGCACACAATGGAAGTTTACAGCAGGAAGTGAACAAGATCATAACCAATTGCAACAGAATAATATTAATTCTGGTTATTTCCTTTATGGGACAGACATCTCCCCAGTCCATGACATCTGGGGGCTGCATTGGTTTCTGCAGGAATAAGCGGTGCACACCACCCATAAACATCTGAGGCTGGGGGAGATTTATGATTGAGAACTGTAGCAGGAATATATATATAGGCGGCAGAATGTACTTAACCAAATAGAAATTTGGCCAAGACACCATGATTGAGATTTCTTCTCCTGCAAAAAAGGACCCAGACGTCAATGATACAACTAAAGTCCTGTCCATTTGTTAAATCTCATCCAAAAGAGGAGATCTCCAACTACACAGTGCCTTCTAGCAGATGGCTGGAGATTTAGTTCTTTAAATGACTCAGGAAAGTTTTGCCTACTGAATTATCAGCACCACTTAGTCCAATGAGATATGCTTTCAAATGCACACAACGTCAAGCTGAGACAGGTACATTGGCTGAACAGATCTGATATGGCAATCAGGAGTAAAATGGTTCGCAATGATAGTGCTTGTGTGGTCATACTGAGGCTGAAATGGCTGGTTAAGTTAGTATTTTTCCTTGGTGCTTTTTTTTTGCTATTCCTGGCTGCAGACAAACATTATTTTACATCGTCAAGGCTACCAAAATCTTCACAATGGGAAGGATTAGAAATTACTTTCCCTCATGGATAATGAAAGCTTTGGTTCTGGTGAATCCAGTAAGGAAAGCAACAGGAAGATCATGACTCTGAGTTAGTGAGTTTTTTTCTAACACAGCTTTCTCTTGCATCAGTAAGTCTGACACTTCAGGGTAGGAGAACTAGATTCAGACCCGGGGTAAGCAAGTGCAACTCCAGTGATCTCAGTGGAGTAGCACCAAATGTCACAAGCCTGAATTTGGCCCAGAATGTCACAGCTCTGCCCACGACACAGTTGAAATCCTGCTAGCAAGTATGACATGTTATTTTTTCCACTGCTATATAAGCCGTACTGTCCAATTACCATGGTTGCTGAGGAGGGAAAAGATAGTCATGTCATAGATTAACTAGCAGAGTTCTCAGGAAAAAAGTCACGTGTTTACTATTCGTTAACATATGTGAGGAAGATAGTTTGGAGAGAGCCTAAAAGATCCAACACAGTTCCCTATCTAGCAGATCCTTAAGGAGGATGGGCTCGGTTTCTGGAATTAGAACTTTTTACTAAATGTACAATGGCAGACGTTAAAAATGGAAAGGTCTATCCATCTCACAGTAACGGAATCTCACTGTGATATCACAGTCCAAAAGCAGGAAAATAGCAGTGGTGACAATATGCATTTATTTTATCACAGTACTGTATGTTTCCTTTTCAGCTGGTATCACCCCTAGTGCAGAACCAAAAATTCAATCTTTTTTGCTACTCTGCCACACCCTCAACATAGCTAATTCCTCTCCCCTATCAGCACACCATCAGCAAATTATCATTAGCACAGAACTCAGCCAATCACTAAAATAATCTGAAGACACCCCCCCTCCTCCAAGATGTGCTTGAATAAGCAGTGCAGATCTTCTATTTAAAACTCTTTATCTTTGATCCTCCTCTAGACAAGTAGTGCTAAAGGATACATTGCCCATCTGTCGAGGAAGACTGTCTGGGAGAGGAAACTCTTGCTTCAGAAGAGCAGAAGAACTGGCAGATTGGCAGACCCACTGTCCAGATAGTCCAGTATCTGCCACTGACAGTAGCCAGATCCAGATGCTCCAGAGGAAGGTACAAAGTCACCACAGTGGAATAACCACCCCCTAAAAGGGCATTTCTGCCCCTATATAAAAACATGGAATCCCTTTGTATCCTCCTAACCTCTCAATGATAGTTTCCACAGGTTAATTATATGTTGTGTAAAGTAATATTTCTCTGTATTTCTTTTAAATGTTGCGTTTAATTTTACTGCATGGCTTCTTTTCCTTAGATTAGGAGAAAAAAATACTGCAGGAACACCCAATTAACCTTCTGTATAATACTCATTATATTACATAACTATCATATTAATTAATCTGTGCACAGGAAGGCCCAATTCCTTTTCCTTGGCAGTTAGAGGAAATTTACATCTCAGCAACATATACAAGCAATTCAAATTATTCCTTCTAATCTGTATTGCCTTGCTTTGAGCAGGGGGTTGGACTAGATGACCTCCTGAGGTCCCTTCCAACCCTGATATTCTATTCTATGATTAACATTGGATTTACTCTTAAAATGGCAGCATTCACCTACCTTTTTTCGGTCCTTCTGGAGGGCCTCAGAGTCTTTTATTGCCCAAAATAATTGTGTGACCTGGAAATTCTGCCACTTCATAGTTTAGCTGCTCTCCCATTAATGGATATATCAAACCAGGGTACCATCATGGGTCCTTGGGGAGAACTGCTGTTAAACTATCCATCTGCTGCTGAAGCCTGATTGTAGATATTCCTACTTGGTTTCCATCTTTTAGCCAGTTTCCGAATCATGACAGAACATAGTCACAGGCTGAGAGACGATTTAGTCTCCTCATTAGCCTTTTGTGAGGGACTTTGTGGAAGGCTTTTTGAAAGTCCAAATAAATTGTGTTAGCCCATTCTCTTGTAGCCTTTATTTTGCAGGCATGCTCCAATAATTCCATTTGATTGAAAAGGCATGGTTTTCCTTTACATCAGTGGTTCTCAAAGCTGGTCCGCTGCTTGTTCAGGGAAAGCCCCTGGTGGGCCGGGCCGGTTTATTTACCTGCGCGTCCACAGGTTCGGCCGATCACGGCTCCCACTGGCCGCAGTTCTCCACTCCAGGCGAATGGGGGCTGCAGGAAGGGCGGCCAGCACGTCCCTCAGCCCGCGCTGCTTTCTGCAGCCCCCATTGGCCTGGAGCGGCGAACCACGGCCAGTGGGAGCCATGATCGGCCGAACCTGCGGATGCGGCAGGTAAACAAACTGGCCCGTCCCATCAGGGGCTTTCCCTGAACAAGCGGCGGACTGCCTTTGAGAACCACTGCTTTACGTGATTCAGGGGCAGCTGGCTGGGGTGGATTTAGCACCCCACAATGGAAATATTGGAGGGGCTGAGTAGGGCTGCCAACTTTCTGACTGCAGAAAACTGAACATCCTTGCCCCGCCCTCTCCCAGCCCCTTTCCCCAAGGTCCCACCCCTTCTCCGAGGCCCCACCCCAGCTCACTCCATCCCCCCTCCCTCGGTCGCTTGCTCTCCCCTATCCGTGCTCACTCACTCAGTTTCACCAGGCTGGGATAGAGGAATGGGAGACAGGAAGGGGTGCGGACTTCAGGTTGGGGCCAGAAATGAGCGGTTCAGAGTGTGGTAGGGGCTCAAGGCTGGGCCAGGGGATTGGTGTGCAGGGGGGATGAGGGCTCCAGCTGTGGTGAGGGTTCCAGGGTGGAGCCAGAAATGAGGGGTTCAAGATGAGGGAGGGGGTGAGAGGTGCGGGCTCCGGGCGGCGCTTACCTCAGGCAGTTCCCGAGAAGCAGTGACATGTCTCTCCAGCTCCTAGGCAGAGGCGCTGCCAGGTGGCTCTGTGCACTGCCCCCGTCTGCAGGCACCGCCCCACAGCTCCCATTGGCTGTGGTTCCTGGCCAGTAGGAGCTGTAGAGCCAACGCTTGGGGCGGAAGGCAGCGTGCGGAGCCTCCCTAGCTGCCCCTGTGCCTATGGGCTGCAGGGACCTGGTGGCTGCTTCTGGGAGCTGCGAAGAGCCAGGGCAGGCAGGGAGCCTGCCTTAGCCCCGTTGTGCCGCCCACCAGATGTTTAACAGCCCAGTCACCAGTGCTGATCGGAGCCGCCAGGGTCCCTTTTCGACTGAGCGTTCCAGTTGAAAACTGGCTGCCTCGCCACCCTAGGGCTGAGGTATGTTTCTCTCTGCATCACCCGATGTTTCCCAACCCCCCAATATCTCAGAGGGAAGAGCATGATCCTGCTATATTTTTGTCCCTGCGTGCATACACCACGGGATGGACAGAAGCAAGAGTGGAGCCTGGAAGAGGGGCTGGAGTGGCTGTGGCAGCCCACAGGATCTGACCAGCCACCAGGGAGCAGGTAGGAACAGTTCTCCTCCCTCCGCCTTCCAGCCACCGCAGATCCTAGCGGAAATACCTGGATCAGAGGATAGGCAGGAGCATGTGTGCCAGCTGATGGGATGAAGCGGCAGGAGGAACAAGGAACCATCAGCACACAGGGTGCCAGGTGCTAGCCACCAAGGAACAGCAGTAGGAACTGCCAATAGTCAGCTGCCCCCTGCCTGAGTCTCAATAGCTCCCTCTCCTCTCCCGCTGCACCCCCATTCACAGCAAGTTTCGCCCTCCCCCAGGCTGATTTGTCTTAGCCTTGGGCCTTTCACGAGGCAGCCCAATTCACTGAATGGCTTGTAAGTAATAACAACACTCTTACTAAAGAACAAGAAGTGGGCAGGCAATGGCTTGTAAGTGACGTAGGCACAAAAATGCTTTTTTACTTAGCTGGCAGCATCTGCCTGATTGACAGGTCATAAGCAGATGCCTCCTATCTTGCCAAATTCATTTTACCAGTGACCAGAAAAAAGTCAGTTTTTCAAGAGACAGGCAATCAGCAGCTAGACGAGGACATGAGGATTCTAGTGCCACTTTTAGAAGGCCTGTGGAAGGTGGTTTGTAAATAGTTTTTAGAGAGAGGAAATGGGGGTCACTACAATAAGAGAAGGTTAAAAAAAACTGCAGAATAAGGACGGAAAGAGGAAAGCACATGAAAGGGAGGCTACATTCGAGGGGCAAAACCAACGCCAACACTGCTTAACACACCTAGGCAGAGAGGCGAAGTGATTTGCCAAAGGTCACCCAGCAAGTCAGAGCTGTGGGTAGATCCCATGCAGCTGGAACCCCACGCCGCTAGCCCATTGTGTGGGGCAAACAACCTTAGTTGTAGTTGTTATTACATTGTCACTGTCAAGGCAGGTGTTTTACGTTTGCTTGTTTTCAGAAAAAGAGTCCACTCCTTTCATGCACTCTCTTTTCAGTTTTCAGGCCTATTTTTTCTGGTCCTTCTGCATTCAGTACTTCATCCTTTTCACGGCTTCTTAGAGTTGCACTGCACTGTCTCTTTGCTCTCTCACTTCTGCTTTTTTGCACAACTCATCCTAGAAATGGCCTATATACAAGAGACAATCTTACCCAGCTGTCTGAAGGCAAGAGTCAAATCCTCAAAATTTCAAGTGATGTGTCATTAATTTTGACCTGTTAAGCTTGGCCAGCCGTGTTTAAGAAAAAATTAAAAGAATGTCAGTGACTGCACATGCCTGCCCAGAAACACCATTACTTATTGGATGGATAAAATATGAGGGGTAAACTGCTACAAAGCAAGGCACATCCTAAAAATGACAGATCAAAAGTGAAACATGCACTTACTGCATCTTGCTGTTTAATAACCAATAGGCACAGATGTGTCAATCAATTTAGAAATGATTGAAATATTTTTTAAATACTCCTAAAATCCACTTCATACATTTTATATTAGGTCTTATTAAAATCTCTCTTTTTGCCAAGAATTTCTCACATACAAATATCCCCCACTGCCTCATGCCCATAGCTGGGCTGGATGCTGATTAGCTCATCCTGTTAGAGTGACTTATAAATGTCATTACAGATGGGTACAGCACTGGTGACAGCCCAAGCTGGGGAATGTATCACCACTCAGTTACACAAGCTGGTAGGAAATGAGAAGAGTGGAGACTGGAAGATAAATCTAGGATCTTGGAAGCACTTATTACAGATTGAAAGATAAACCATCCCACTGTCAGAAAGAATCCAGAATACTAAAACCCCACAATTTTCATTACATCACTGACAAAAGATACCCAGAGTAAAGTGTCAGATGTTTTTAAGCATGGTGTAAAATAAAATCTATGATAAATTAACATGAGTAATATTCTGAAGTCCGTATTACAAATTACTACATCAATGTTATAAAATATTTAAGGCCTGTTCCTTCAATTCAGTGAGATTGCTCTTGTCAGCAAATATTACTCAGCGTGGCTATGGTGGGAGAAGCAGGCTTAGAAAGTCAGTGGTAGGATTCTGTGCTGGCATCACTGGGGTGCAAACCAGTACAGACTCCCATTATGTTTAAATTCTTGATAATTTCTCTTCCCACTTTCAGAGAGAAAATGGGCCCAGTAGACAGCAGAAATGATACAGCTCTGCATGGAGGGCGTGATGTAAGGAGCCTCCCTTTGCAATGCAGTTTCCCCATCCATTAGTGTAGGGAACTGGGTTTAAAGGACAGCAAGGGGACAGTGGCTGAATGGCTTCAGAGAGCAAATTCCCCATGCAGCAACAGCCGTGCTGTGCATTGACAGGGTGGATATTTTTCTCCCTGACCTTTGTGTAACCTTGCCCCATACACAGCCCATTATTCAGGTTATGTGTAGGGTACAGGATTTGGGCTTGGGACCTCTCACGGACTCAATTTAGCAAAAATTAAGAAAGTCCTTGTAGCGGGTGAAATCCAGGTACACACTTTTGGCTAGCTTGGGCTCTTAAATTAGACTTTAGGCGAATAACATTCCATTTCATTCTTGTTGGTTTTCATTATCAACCCCAGGCATTCAAACATAACGAGTCAGGACTGTAGAAGTCATGAGAGTGCCTTAAAAATGAGTTTTAAAAAGAATTTTGGAGTTTGGTTGGATATGGAGGCAGTTGTCTACAAATGCTTCATCTAGTCCCTAAATACCGCCTGTGAATGCTCAGCTTCCACAGGTTTCCTGTCCCTTCAACTCTTCGCTTCTCTCTCCTTTCTTAGAGGATTGTTTAATTTTATCTGATACCAGTTTCTTCAATATTTATAGAACATTTTATCTTGTTTTATTTGTGCTTGTGTTTTCCCTTGCACATTGTGAAGGGGAATACTCACTGGCTGTGACACCGGGCATGGTAGGGTGTCTTCCTCCTAGGCATTCCCCTTTCTCAGTACAGCTCTACTGCGTGATGGCCTGTCCTTTTAGCAACTTAGCTCTCCAACTATATGCATACAGAATTCAAGAACATGGAATTCTTCAGAAGTCAGCAAGGAATTCAGAGCTTCCCCCTTTGATTGGGATCTGGATCCTTGCACCTTCAGGATCTTCCCCAGCTAGGTTCCCTGGCATGGTTCCCTCTTCAGAGGGTGGTAGGCAAGCTTGGGCCTATCCTCTCCACTGGGCTCCAATCCAAGGCTCAACGTTAAGCAGCTAAGACCTGCACCTTGGGGTACCACACAGCGGTCTCCCTGGATCACTCCCTACCAATGTCCCCTTTTCTCACAGAAGTAAAATAAAGAACTGCACACAAAATTAAAGGTTTCAGAGTAACAGCCGTGTTAGGGGCCTAATAACATCAGCCACACTATCAGAGGCTCGTTCACCTGCACATCCACCAATGTGATATATGCCATCATGTGCCAGCAATGCCCCCTGCCATGTACATTGGTCAAACTGGACAGTCTCTACGTAAAAGAATAAATGGACATAAATCAGACGTCAAGAATTATAACATTCATAAACCAGTCGGAGAACACTTCAATCTCTTTGGTCACGCAATTACAGACATGAAAGTTGCGATATTACAACAAAAAAACTTTAAAACCAGACTCCAGCGAGAGACTGCTGAATTGGAATTCATTTGCAAATTGGATACAATTAACTTAGGCTTGAATAGAGACTGGGAGTGGCTAAGTCATTATGCAAGGTAACCTATTTCCCCTTGTTTTTTCCTATCCCCCCCCCCCCCCTCAGACTTTCTTGTTAAACCCTGGATTTGTGCTGGAAATGGCCCAACTTGATTATCATACACATTGTAAGGAGAGTGATCACTTTAGATAAGCTATTACCAGCAGGAGAGTGGGGTGGGGGGAGAGAAAACCTTTTGTAGTGGTAAACACCCATTTTTTCATGCTTTGTGTGTATAAAAAGATCTTGTGTACTTTCCACAGTATGCATCCGATGAAGTGAGCTGTAGCTCACGAAAGCTTATGCTCAAATAAATTGGTTAGTCTCTAAGGTGCCACAAGTACTCCTTTTCTCTTTACACAAAATTAAAGTTTCTGACTTCAAAAATCACCTGACCTGACCTGGCCTGGCCTGGCCTGGCCTGCAAAAGAGGGCCAGGTCAGGTCAGGTCAGGTCAGTATTGCCAAGCCTCAGGCAGCAAGATTTCCTGGAGTTTTCCTTCCCAGGGATTCAGAACACAGGTCCGCTCCCCTACCCATCTGCCTGCCACAAGGCTACTCTGCTTCCCTTTTTAAGCTCTATCTCCAGCTTGTGCAAGCTTTGCAGGTGAGGTGAGGTAAGCTGGGGTGGGGCCAGGCCACCTGGTCACAAAGCAGCTCCTTAACCCATTCTTCTCCAGTGTGGAGTCTGTATACACACTGCTGTGACAGGGTATACCAGGCCCTTTGAGGCCCCCTGCTGGAGGCCTTGTGGTCCTACCACACCCCGCCTCAGGACAGGAGCAGCTGGATCCTCCAGGCTCACCTAGAAAAGCTGTAGGGAAGCAGCCAATCAGAGCCCAGCAGGCTCAGTTAAAAGGAGCTGCATGGGTTGGGCAGGCCAGGTTTGGCTGGGACCTGAGTGACAGAAAGGGTGCTCTGCTCTGGCCACAGTAGCCTGAGAGATAACCAGAAGTTGAGTGCTAGGTGCATTTTGCATTGTGGAAGGAGAGCACGAACCCAAAGATGACCTGTACCTGCTGACAGTGGGGGGCACAATTTAAAGGTTTGGCCACCTTGGAACACTATTAATCATGCCCCACTCCCCAAGCAGGCCCCCCTTTACTCTGTCTCCCTTCCCAGAAAGCAGCAGCCCCTCCCTGCAGCTCCTAGCTGTCGCTCCTGCCTGTCCACATGGAGCACAGCTTGCCAGCTCCAGCAGCTGTCACACAGGGAGGGGGCCCAGCCATACTATGTGACTGAGCAGGGCCGGCACACCCTGGCAGAAATCTGGGGAGGTAAGCAACCTCCTATGCACTGCCCACGCACTGCCTCTGCATGAACCTGAGTACAGTACCCCTCAGGGACTAGGTGACAGGGAAGAGACCCGCTGGGAAGAAGCCCGGGGAAAAACAGTAGTAGCTAATTTAGGGAGTTAAAGGGAGCAGCGCATGACTGCTGTTCACAGAGTCCCTGGGTTGGGACCCAGAGTAGTGAGTGGACCTGGGTCCCGCTGCTGAGGAAGTGGCCTAAGCCATGAGATGAGGATAAGACTCTTTACTAAAAGCCCAGAAAAGGGCCGAAGTTTAAAAAGACCCAGAGAAGGGGCTGAAGATCCTGGAGAGGGCCAACCATTTGCTGAACTTTGCTACCTCGGAAGGGGACTGAGCTTAAGGGGTGACAGGCTAGAGAGCTGGGGCTGTGAGATCAGGTAAAATCAGAGTCTTCAGGGAGCAAGCCCTGGGGGCAGTGGACTTAAAGCTAGCATAGAAGGGGCTGAGAACTGAGCCCAGAAACAGGGCTAAAGACACTAACAAGGGCACAGCGATAGGCCCTGCTGGACCTTTGTTACCCCAGCAGGGGTTCATCCATTATTGACTGTCTGACTTAGTTGGAGGTCTGAGCCACTAACACATATGAGGTCAACAACCTACAGGGGGTGCCAAGAGAAAAATAAAATTGCAGCACCACACCCAGCTGACAGGAGGCACTCACCAGAGGGTGAAATGCTCTAAAATCAACAACTGTCTTCGCTCAATGCTTTTTTATTGCTTCCCCTGGTGTGAACTGGGGAAACGGAAGCATTTTGATTAACAGACTAGCCACTTGGCCAGCTGACTGTAAATACTCATTTGATTTATACAGCACAGGAGAGAGGGTGTAGAATTACAGAATGGAAATTCAGGAGATGAGGGGCTTAGGCAGAAATCGAAAGAAACACTGCGTCTAGATATTGTGACTACCTGGAGCCAATAGGGAACACCTGAGCTCCCTGTCCTAAAATGAGCAAAAACAAGTTACAAATAATGACTTACTGAATGTAATTTTTATTTATAAAACATCTAATATCTAGTGTAATAGTGACAATCTAATAGTCTGATCATTTTCAGGTTTGCTTCCTGAATTTTATGTGATGACTCAAAACAGATAGAAATTGAATGGAAACACTGATACATTGTTGCCTTGGCTGATATAATGGTTATAGGACCAACTGGCAGGCAGCATTCATTTATTATGATAGGAAGCATGGTCTTTGTATTTCTGATGTGAAGCCAGTCCTCCAGGTCTTCAGCACTGTCCTCCCAATGTGCAACCATCTCTCTTCAACAAATTCTCAGCCCTGTCTTGCAGATGGATACTAAAAGGGGTTTGTTTGATCCTCTGTAAATTTGGCCCTTCTTCAGAGGTGACTAACACCTCTTTCAATGCAGATGTCCTATTCTTCCTCGAGCACTATTGTTCTGTCACAAGAAACATATAACTCCTGTGGAAACCATTGTATCTCACTGCATCCTTTGCTGGACAAATGTAGGCAAGTGAATTTCTGAGACAGTCTGACATGGATTTTCTGGGTGGTGTTGCCCAAAGGTTTTCTTTAATAAGATGTTCTGGAGGTCTTCTAGAAAGATTTACACACAGAGCCAGTCTCTAGCATTGTCAACCAACCTCTCAATTCTGAGAGGATTTATAACTATGTTTTACCCCTGCTCATATGACTCCTGAGAACAACCTACTTTATGAAACTGTGGATCAGTTCAACTCGGTTCTAGAGGAAGCTGAATTTCTCTAAGAGCTCATCCTTCTGCATTCAGTCCTTTTCGATTATTAGAAGCAAAGACCTTTGCTGGTTTGAAGGAGAAGTTGATAGCTCTTCCTTCATCATTATCCGAGGAGGAATGGACAGAGGGGAAACAGAGCGGTAGGTCTGACTCCCTGCTCCCCAGGTGCCACAGTGGACCTGGTGTCTGGGAGGTTCAACCGCAGTCCAAACCATCTCTTTGCCTGAAGTCTGGCTGTGTGACACATTCAGGTTGGGCTGTAGTAATTTGGAGGTAGGTCACCACCACAAAACCAGGCATAAGGGATGGGGCAGGGCTGCAGGAACACATGGGTTGAGTGCAAATGTCAACTGAGGTGCTGGACACTTGGCAGATCCGTCTAGGCATTATTATGATATAACAGCTTACACCGTAGCTAGCTATACCCACTGTCTATGAACCAGTACACTCAGTCCCAAGGTGAGACATGGGCACAATATCACTTCAGTGTAGTGACTTTCCTGGCTAACTCAAGAGTGGTATCAATAGCAGGAAGCTATGTTGTTTATGCCTCTGGGATACCACAGCATTCAGATACCATGGTAATGAGGGAAATATAAATGCCTATTTAGATAGTAGATTCTGTCTCTCTCACTCAAAGCTGAGCTTCCTAGGGTTTATGGTAGGAGAAACAGAAGACGATCATCTGAGCCCTGGGAACCCTAGGAAAAATATACCCACTTGCTTCTGCTTGACACTTATCTCCCATCCTAAATTGGTGCAAGGAGTTAATGCTTTATCCTTTGAACCAATGGAGCGGAAGTACAGATAAAATTTAAAAAATTCACTTGCCCTATCACAAGATCATCGGGCTACATTAAATGAATAAATATGGCTCTATCATGTGAGCCTTTTCTGTAAGCCTCTAGATACTTTTTATCACTTGCAGTAGCCACAGAATAAAAAGACACTGCTGTTACGACACTGGCCACTTTGGAAACAAATGTGGTATCATGTGATTTAAAGAATTTCCAATATTTTATCTAAAAGTTGATAAAGCTGCAAGGTTTGTACTTGTAAAGAACTGTCTGCTCCAGTCCACATCTCTCCCATGTCTACTATTGCCAAATTCAGAGATACAAATTACAAGTTAGGAGTACAGATGGCAGAGCCTATGGCAAAGTGCTGACATCTAGAGTCTGGAGGATCCCTTTCCTCCCGTTCCTCTATCTGACACAGAGCTATATCACCCATCCTGCAGAAAATTGTCTGTGAGAGGGAGAGGAGAGAAAATATCAGAGGAAATTCCAAATGTTGGCACTAATCAGTCCAGAGCATCAGCTGGTATAAATTGGCATAGTTCTGTTGAAGTCAACACTATTTGGACTTACACTAACTGAGGATCTGCCCCTATGAGTTTCTAACTCATCATCACATTGATTTGCATACTTGACCAAGAGGTATCATGCTATAAACGTTTGGATGTTCTGAGCTCTTGGTTTAAGCCAATTTATTCATAGATTCATAGATATTAAGGTCAGAAGGGACCATTATGATCATCTAGTCTGACCTCCTGCACAACGCAGGCCACAGAATCTCACCCACCCACTCCTGCGAAAAACCTCTCACCTATGTCTGAGCTATTGAAGTCCTCAAATCGTGGTTTAAAGACTTCAAGGAGCAGAGAATCCTCCAGCAAGTGACCCGTGCCCCATGCTACAGAGGAAGGGGAAAAACCTCCAGGGCCTCTTCCAATCTGCCCTGGAGGAAAATTCCTTCCCGACCCCAAATATGGCGATCAGCTGAACCCTGAGCATATGGGCAAGATTCACCAGCCAGATACCCAGGAAAGAATTCTCTGTAGTAACTCAGATCCCACCGCATTTAACATCCCATCACAGGCCATTGGGCCTATTTACCATGAATATTTTAAGATCAATTACTTACCAAAATCATGTTATCCCATCATACCATCTCCTCCATAAACTTATCGAGTTTTATCTTAAAGCCAGATAGGTCTTTTGCCCCCACTGCTTCCCTTGGAAGGCTGTTCCAGAACTTCACTCCTCTGATGGTTAGAAACCTTCGTCTAATTTGAAGTCTAAACTTCCCAATGAACAGTTTATATCCATTTGTTCTTGTGTCCACATTGGTATTGAGCTTAAATAATTCCTCTCCCTCTCCCTCGTTCTATATTTATAGAGAGCAATCATATCTCCCCTCAACCTTCTTTTAGTTAGGGTAAACAAGCCATTCATGGCGTTAGTCAAGACAGGGTGACCAACAAAGAGAAAAGGACAGTCAATTAAATGGTGGCACGATATAACCAACCATACGATTGCTTGAATACATAAGGTTTACAGAATTGACTTGAATGGGTGTTTGAGGGCAATCAGCAAATCACAGGATGGGACTCTAAAAGTCAGGAGAGTAACTTGTGTAGCCACTGGCAACTGTGCCAACTGGTATAAAATGCTATCCACTCAGAATTCAAGGCAGGGAAGAATTAGCCCTACTATATGCTGACATGGGCACCAAGGAGGAAGTGTATGATAATTCTGGCTGGACTGGCATCTCACCAATTGCCAACCACTACAATGAATAAATGCCTTGTTTTGTTGTTAGCAGAACACCTAACAACCAATCAATCCGTGCACTTTTTCCTATCTAAAGATATGACTGGATTTTTGATGTATGGAAGCCAATGAATCAATTCAAGTACTAAAGCTTCTCTCTGCTTCCAGCTAACACCTTTTTAATCTCACCTACCTTGATACTCAAAGCCACGATTCAAAGTGTAGTGAAGAAGAGCATTTTGACTTTTTTCCATGTGTACCTTTCATGAGACATTTTCCTTCACACCCCTTTCGTTAGCTTTTGTTATTACTGCAGTCACATTGTGTTTCTTTGCACATGGTGTGTCGTGTGGTTGATAGCCAGCCTCTGCCTGCACATTTTTGTACTTAATGGAAAGGGGAAAGTGTTCTTTCTTTCCCCTTCCATCTGTACAAAACTACACGAACTAGGAGTGCTTAAGAGCATAATTCCAGGCACTCTGCAGCTGATTTAAGAAGAAGCTACCCCTGCCCCTGGCCAAAAAAATAAACAATGCGATTATTATCCATTGTGGAGATTTTACACTCTTTACTGAAGTAGCTGGTATGGGCGGGTTACTGTTGGAGACAGGATGCTGAGCCAGAGAGTTCACCAGTCTGCTTAGTATAGCAATACCTATGTTCTTATTAGATGTTAGACATTATGTTACTAGACAAATATGTCAGGCCAAAAGCCAAGCCTATCTCCTGCATTACATTGAAGAATTAAGCTGCAAGCACACTCATTTAATAGTACTTTAATAGCCTCATTAAAAACTCGGCTACACCAGTTTTATGCAGCATAACTGCACTGACTTCAGAAGGGTTATTCCTGACACTGGAGGTTTCTTACAGTGAAGTAAAATCAATCTAAATGCAAAGCCAGGGTAAGTCAGAGAGAGATCAGGCCCTTTCTTCTGAAACACTCTCTAGCACTGAAACCTTAAGACAGAGAAACAGTAATAACTAGTTCTTCAAAGCTGTAAATCTTTTTGTGTTAAATTATTGCTAATGGTATTCACAAAATTAAATCAATGTAAGGTCTAGCTGTGTTGCTCATAGAGGTCATTGACCAACCAGCTTGCAGGCTGTGAACATGCTGTATCCTATGAAAGCTCATTAAAAGAAATAATTTGTATTTCATCTTCATTAAGTTTATTTTGTGAAATTTGCAGGGCAAGGCAGGAGGTGTGGTCAAGACCCTGTGCATTGCTTTAGTCCTTCATGTGTGAGACTTGGGAGGCTCAGGTGGTGCAGAGGGCCTTGTGCTGGACTCTGTTGGTGCAAAATTCTTCTCAGGGAGGATAAAGATTTCAATGACAAATGACCCACAAATATATTGCAGCAGTGGCAAAGCTCAAGTTCAGATAACACATTTGAGGACACTTCGTTCACAGGGTATTTTGCAGCTTTCATACAAGCCCGTTATAGAACTATCAATATGATTTAAGTTGGAAAATACTGAAGCTTGTTAACTGTATTAGCTTGGCAATATGTTTACATTAGGGTAAAAATCAACAGCAGCAGCACTCCCCCAGGAGCATGATGGCACTGCTGTGCAGTGCATTATAGGCATTCATCCTTTATACGTGATCTCTGATCCTCTTCACACAGAAAACATACATAGTGTGGAGAAATGTCCGATCCAGGAGCCATCCATTAAGAGACAGTTCTAGTTGTCTTAAAAGGAGGCTTCCTGCCCTATCATACTGAATATAGGGTGGGAGGGTGACAAGAAGAAAGGACAGGAAAGGAAAGGGGGACAAAAAGCGCATAACTGAAGAGGTAATTTATTAAGGATTGAAAGGAGGATTCAGTAAATAGCAGCACCTAGAGAAAGAATCTATTAGCCGTTAGGTTAGTAGAAGACAATTGGTCACATTAAGTTGTCTAATTTCATATCAAATCAGACTTCAGAGGTCCATATATGCTCTGTGGTACATTATACTTGATTTATACAACAAAGTACCACCCCTTTCACAATTTAGCTGTATGTGAATCCTACAATAATTGTGCAAAGTCTCTGTGTGCATGCAGTAAAAGCAAATAAATGCCAGCAAGAAAATAACTTCTGTACTTCTAGGGCTTTATTATGAAGACATAAAAAAAGACTTTAAAATAATGGCATGTGGCGTAGCAGCTGGAGTGGGAAGACTCAATGGCATTCTGAAAACAGACCCTGTTAAAGTATCTAGACATTCTTTGCACTGGGCACAAGCTAACATTTCTTGGAGCTCCCACCTTTTTTCCAACTTTCAGAATACAGGCGAATAAAAACCATGGTTCTGAGAATAAATTTTTCAATGTTAAAATCCCACTGGTTTTTGGGAATGTTTCAGCACTAGCTATCTATCCCCTGGGCCCAAACCCAGGCTGCAACAGGCTTTACCCACAGGTAATACATTAGTAACTCCGAGGTTTGATGCTCTGTAGGACCCCAGTCACTGCAATGTGAATAATAGGTGTCACAATTCATGATGACAGCTGGGAAGGTCTCCAGCAGGAAGAATTAATAGAGTAGCAAAAGTTGCTAAAGAAAATTTCATTAGAAGGCCAAAATAGACCCTCTGGAGACTAAGGCAAGCCTGATATTTCCTCATGGGTAGTCCAGAAATCCTGTTTTAACTCATTGGTAGGACTTTCTGTTACAATAGCTACTGGAAGAACTGGCAGCCTACAGTTTACCAGCTCCTTTAAAACCTGACGTTCTCTCCCCTCTCCCCATCAAATTAACAGCCAGCAAGTGGACTCTCCTAAAAGCTTAATTTTCTACACATCAGTATGGGACTGGAACAAGAGACTATGCTGCAAGATGGGTGTGACGCTCTATACATGAAAGCGTCCCATAACATTCCTTATGGATTATACACCTCTGCTTGTTAAAAGCTCATGGGTCTTTCGACAAAGTCATGACTCCAGCATGCTCTGCTATTCCCCACCAAGATCATGACTGTTGTGAAAGGCTGCACTCCAGAGGATGCTGTGTTGCATATGGATCATTTTAGCACATAAACTGAGTCAGAGATGGAAGAGGCAGTCTCTATTTCTGAGAGCTAACAATTAACTTACGTTTGAATTTTTTCCCTATAGAAGTTGTTCCTAGTTTTAGTTGTCTCTGATTCGTCCTGTCTGGGTGAAATTCCTCATAAGTCACTATAGCATGCACTTCCTTCAACTCTAGCAGCACGATTTAGTTTTGTTAACCCAGAAATGTCTTTCCTTTAACTTTTGTACTGTTTATGTTGATTGTGTCCTGTTATTCTTACTGTAGCAGAAAGCCAGGCAGGAGAGCAGCAGAAGCTCTACAGTGAGAGAGAGAGAGAATCTTTAGGAATAATTTTCCTTATTCTAATAAAGTTAGTTGTTCGGTGTTAGAAGGAAGTGCCATTCTGTGATTCTTTACCATTGTCACACACAGTATTCATGAGCTCCGGCCATTTGAATTATGAAGATGGGAAGTTCTTGGGTGTTTAGCTGAAGTCCGTAGATACTGACCCCTATCATGTAATAGGGTTATTAACTATTTGTAAACTGGGGCCAGGAAATGAAGATGAGCCCACCTATGCGTCATGTTCGTTGGGAAAGATGAGTCCACTTATCTGATGGGTTAATACCAAGCCATTTCAATGGGTGTGAGGTATGAAGATACTCATGTTAGTTTTATATTAGTAAGGATCAAAGTCAATCTTAGAACTTGCAGGTCTAATCCCTTTGCATTGCTGTGATCCCCATTAACCTATTATCTGGCATTGGCCCCACTGAACTCATTACACAAACTTTGAATGACTACCAGGACATAATGTAGTTTGGGCACTAGAGGGTAAGGAAAAAGACAGCGAAGTACTCACTCTTCACAGCAATTGAAGGCTCTTACCAAAATGATGGGCTTTTGGGTTAGAAATGAACTGGACTGAAAGATTTCTATGCTAGGAGGACACTTGGATTAAAAAAAATGCTTCCCCTTTCTTTTCCAAAGCATACAGACAGTAGTGTTGACATTGTCATATTTCTTGTACTGTATAGACAAAAAACAGCATGCTCTATTGTGAGTTTGACTGTCAGAGCCTGTGTTGGTAGGAATAGGGGTTGGTGGGAAGAGATATGCTCATGGCATTTGTCCCTGTAAGCATGGCTGACCTTCAAAACGATGCAGTGTGAGCCCCTCTGCACCAGCCCTGGTCCCAGAGCCCCAGCCCACCAGCCACCTGTCCCCTTTCCAGAGTCTGGAGCCACTGTTAGGAATAAACACATCTGGTCATGACATTCAGTCCAGCTCTGCAGGACTACCACCATTTAACCCTGTGTATTTGGGAACTGACTCACTAACATATGCTTAGATAAATGAGACTCAACGTCTTTGCTTTTCCTTGGCCCAGGGAAAAAGATCTGATATTTGCCTTATTAGAACACAAAAATCTCATAGTACAACTGAGGTACCTACCAGAATGCAGGCACAGCTGCACAGTGCCTAGATGCTAGATCTTCAGAGATGGAGAAATATACTCTTCAAGTGTCATAAAATTTCAACGGTTTCAATTAGTTCTGTACCCCACTCTGTTTTAATCAGCAACATATGTACAAGCATATAAATCTCACATTGCATACCCTCAAGGTTAGGACCCGATATTACTGTAATAAGCATAGCACACAGTGATCAGCCCAGACTCGTACCGTGCTGTTGTATCGTAATATCTTTGCATCTAATGCCATGTTCCAAATTATAACTGGCAAGCATTTCAGCTTCACACAATAATTGCCATATGGAGTTACATCTGATACTGCTTGAGTAGAACTCCTTCTCATCCAGAACACATCAAACAGTCCCACAGATACACTATGGTGTTTAAATATTAATAATTCAAATGTGAAAGCTACATATAAAATGTGTTGCATATTAGAAAAAACAATTCTTGCACCAAGAATAAAAAAAATTATTTGCTGTGTTTTGGCAGCAGAACCTGTGTATGCAAATATGCTTGCATGTTCACCTTTAGGCCACTTTTACCAGCAGAACAGTTATGGAGTTAGAGTCACGGCAGGGTTATTAGTTAAGAGAGAAAAAGACTTAAGAACATAAGAATTGTCATACTGGGTCATCCCAATGGTCCATCCAGCCCACTATCTTGTCTATCAAAGTGGCCAGTATCAGAACTTTGGGAGAGGGGGACACACAGAACAGGGCAATTTTGGAGAGATCATCCCTTCTGTTCCCCTCCCAGCTTTTGGCAGTCACAGGTTTCGTGTCACCCTACGCATGGAGTTACATCCCTGCCCATCTTGGCTAATAGTCATTGATGGACCTCTCCTCCATGAACTTGTAAACCCAGTTACACGTTTGGCCATCACAACATCCGATGGCAATGAGTTCCACAGGTTAGTTGTGCATTGTGTGAAAATATTTCTTCTTGTTTGTATTAAGCCTGCTGCCTATTAATTTCATTGGGTGACCCTCGGCTTTTATATTGTGAGAAAGGATAAATAACACTTCTTATTCACTTTTTCCACACCATTCACGATTTTATAGACCTTTATCATATCCCCCCTTAAATCCCTCTTTTCTAATCTGAACAGCCCTAATCTTGTCTCTCCTTGTATGGAAGCCATCCCCATACCCTTGATCATCTTTGTTGCCCTTCTCTGAACCTTTTCCACTATATCCTTTTTGAGATGGGGCAACTAGAACTGGACACAGTAGTCAAGATGTGGGCACACCACAGATTTCTATAATGCCATTATGATGTTCTGTCTTATTGTTTATTCCTTTCCTAATAATTCCTTCCACATGCACAACCAGCAGCAGCTAGGGTCTCAGTCAAGGCAGATTAATAGAGACATAGCATTAGATAGTTTACATGCTGGTGGTAGCTGTGGGCAAGTTTACTGTCCAAATAGGGGGTTCTGTTTCAGTTTCTTTTTAAAAGGGGATATATTTCTGTGGTGAATTTAGTCTTCTAGAAGGGAGAACCAAGTCTCTCATTTATCCACAGAAAAGGCAAAACAATTCCTCACCAACAAGTCTCAACCCTGATCTGTCTAGATCAGGGATAGAAAGAGAAGAATAATACAGTCTCCTATTATTTGGATAGTATCAGCAGTGCAGAGTGTGCTCATCCACAGTCAGCCAATTCAATCCTTTGCTGCTGAGACTGTTACAAGGTTACCAATTACAACCCATTGTGATATTCTGGGGAGGCGGGAGGGGTTTGGGGCAATTTATTTTTTGTTATGAAGCCACATGTTCAATACAAACTGGTTTGAGACCATGATACTTATTTCATATAGCCGAATAGCCAGTAGACAGTATCCCACTTTGAGTAACTACATTCCGGGGCAGGAGTCCAGTGACATAGTGACTTGATACATCCTATTACCAATCATTTTAATAAAGAAATGGATTACTCCATATGGTCAACCCAAAAAGGAGCTATGTCCTAAGATTCCCTTAAACACCGGACACCTATTTGCACGTCAGAGGCTTCAGATTTATTGCAATGTAGAAGTAATTTAAAGAACGTATTAAATTAAATCTATAAAGAGTCAAATTCTTTACTCAGTCCAATTCTGGCAGACTCCCCATTGACTCCACTGAGTAAACACAGCAGGATTTGTTTCATACACCTATACATTACCAAAAGAACACAGTAACAACTAGGTAAAGAGGAGCCCTTTCTAACTGACTCAAGGAAGATCCTAATCTTCCAAAAATCTTCCACCAAAACCAGGATGAACCCTTGGAACAAGATGACCTGTCCTCCCTTGTTTATATGGATACCGGCTGCATGTAAGTTAGGAGCAACATGGAAAATTGTGCTCAGTGAAGAGCTAGTTACAGAGCAAGAATAATTTAATAATTTTGGCACCTCCCTTGAATTTGTATGGATGAAGGGGCAGCAGCAAAGGCATTACAAAGCAAGATGGTGGGGCTCTCCGATTTTATGGTCATGCTACTAAAGATACAAGTAAGTTTAATACTGTTCCTTTCTCAGTCATCCAATACAGCATACTGGGTCTCTGACTCTATCATATGCTTTCAGAGATCCCAAATGAATGTGTTCACAGAATGACTTTGTTAAGATACACTGTGGGTTTTGGACAGATATAAAGAAAATTACCATTCAGCAAACCACTCCACAATGAATATAAGTTCTGTAGCTTCAGGTGTTCAAATCAGAAATATCATATTTTGCATTGTCAAGTCTGTCTGTGCCTGCTGGCCTGCCAAGCTTTGAGTTTCTTTGATTAAATCCAGAGAACAACTGCTCTGCTGCACATGCATTTGTGTGTGAGCCCATAAAATCCACAAGAGGCAAGACTGCAGTAAAACGTCTGTCAAACTAAGGCTATGTCTACACTACGAAATTAGGTCGAATTTATAGAAGTCGGTTTTGTAGAAAGAGTTTTTATACAGTCGATTGTGTGCGTCCCCACACAAATGGTCTTCGTGCATTTATCTGGCATTTAGTCGGCGGAGTGCGTCCACAGTACCGAGACAACCGTCGACTTCTGGAGCGTTGCACTGTGGGTAGCTATTCCACAGTTCCCGCTGTCTCCGCTGCCCATTTGAATTCTGTGTAGAAAACAATGCCTGATGGGGCAAAAACATTGTCACGGGTGGTTCTTGGTACATATCGTCAGGCCCCCCTTCCCTCCTTCCCTCCCTCTGTGAAAGCAACGGCAGACCATCGTTTCGTGCCTTTTTTCCTGGGTTACCCGAGCAGACGCCATACCACAGCAAGCATGGAGTCCGCTCAGCTCACCATCACCGTATGTCTCCTGGGTGTTCGCAGACATGATACTGCATTGCTACAAAGCAGCCGCTCATTGCCTTTTGGCAGCAGACAGTGCAGTATGACTGGTAGCCATCGTTGACGTACTCCAGGATGCTCTTTTAACCAATTTTGGAGAGGTCGGGGTGCCTGGGCAAACATGGGAGTGACTCAGCCAGGTCATTACCCTTTTAAGTTTCATCTCATGGCGATTCAGTCCTGACGGAAGTCCTACTGCACCGTCTTCTAATGAGCAGCCGGAGACGACGACTGCCAGCAGCCATACTGCACTGTCTTCTGCCGAGCACCCAGGAGATGATGATGGCCAGCAGTCGTACTGCACAGTCTGCTGCCAGCAAGATGTATAAAGATAGATGAAGTAGATCAAAACAAGAAATAGAGCAGATTTGTTTTGTATTCATTTTCTCCTCCCTCCCCCCGTGAAATCAACAGCCTGCTAAACCCAGGGTTTTGAGTTCTATCCTTGAGGGGGCCGTTCTGTTTCTCCTTGATGCAAAGCCACCGCCTTTGTTGATTTTAATTCTCTGTAAGCCAACCCTGTAAGCCATGTTGTCAGTCGCCCCTCCCTCCGTCAGAGCAATGGCAGACAATCATTTTGCGCCTTTTTTCAGCGCAGATGCCATAGCACTGGGAACATGGAGCCCGCTCAGATCACCACAGCAATTATGAGCACTATAAACACTGTGCGCGTTATCCAGCAGGATATGCAGGACTATAACTTGCAAGAAAAGTGAAACCAGGCGAGGAGGAGGCGACTGCAGCGTGGTGACGAGAGTGATGAGGACATGGACATAGACTTCTCACAAAGTACGGGCCCCGGCAATGTGCACATCATGGTATCAATTGGGCAGGTTCACGCCGATTCTGGGCCCGGGAAACAAACACAGACTGGTGGGACCGCATCGTATTGCAGGTCTGGGATGATTCCCAATGGCTGCGAAACTTTCGCATGCATAAGGGCACTTTCATGGAACTTTGTGACTTGCTTTCCCCTGCCCTGAAGCGCAAGAATACCAAGATGAGAGCAGCCCTCACAGTTCACAAGCGAGTGGCGATAGCCCTGTGGAAGCTTGCAACGCCAGACAGCTACCGGTCAGTCGGGAATCAATTTGGAGTGGGCAAATCTTCTGTGGGGGCTGCTGTGATCCAAGTAGCCAATGCAATCACTGAGCTGCTGCTGTCAAGGGTAGTGACTCTGGGAAATGTGCAGGTCATAGTGGATGGCTTTGATGCAATGGGATTCCCTAACTGTGATGGGGAGATAGACGGAACCCATATCCCTATCTTGGCACCGGAGCACCAAGGCAGTGAGTACATAAACTGAAAGGGGTACTTTTCAGTGATGCTGCAAGCACTGGTGGATCACAAGGGATGTTTCACCAACATCAATGTGGGATGGCCGGGAAAGGTACGTGACGTTTGCATCTTCAGGAACTCTGGTCTGTTTCAAAAGCTGCAGCAAGGGACTTTCTTCCCAGACCAGAAAATTACTGTTGGGGATGCTGAAATGCCTATTGTTATCCTTGGGGACCCAGCCCACCCCTTAATGCCATGGCTCATGAAGCCATACACAGGCACCCTGGACAGTAGTCACGAGCTGTTCAACTACAGGCTGAGCAAGTGCAGAATGGTGGTAGAATTTGCATTTGGGCGTTTAAAAGCATGCTGGCGCAGCTTACTGACTCGATTAGACCTCAGCGAAACCAATATTCCCATTGTTATTACTGCTTGCTGTGGACTCCACAATATCTGTGAGAGTAAGGGGGAGACGTTTATGGCGGAGTGGGAGGTTGAGGCAAATTGCCTGGCAGCTGATTACGTGCAGCCAGACACCAGGGCAGTTAGAAGAATACAGGAGGGCGTGGTGCGCACCAGAGAAGCCTTGAAAACCAGTTTCAGGAATGGTCAGGCTACGGTGTGAAAGTTGTGTTTGTTTCTCCTTGATGGAACCCCCCCCCCCCCTTCACTCTACTTTCCTGTAAGCTAACCACCCTCCCCTTTCCCCTTCGATCACCACTTGCAGAGACAATAAAGTCATAGTTGCTTCACATTTATGCATTCTTTATTTATTCATCACACAGACAGGGGGATAACTGCATAGGTAGCCCGGGAGGGGTGGTGGAGGAGGGAAGCACCGGGTGGGGTGGTGGAGGAGGGAAGGACAAGGCCACACAGCACTTTAAAACTTATTGAATGCCAGCCTTCTGTTGCTTGGGCAATCCTCTGGGGTGGAGTGGCTGGATGGCCGGAGGCCCCCGCACCGCGTTCTTGGGCGTCTGGGTGAGAAGGCTATGGAACTTGGGGAAGAGGGCGGTCTCTTCTCCTGCTGCCTTTCCTGCAGCTCAACCATACACTGGAGCATATGAGTTTGATCCTCCAGCAGCCTGAACATTGACTCCTGCCTGCTTTCAGCAAGCTGACGCCACCTACCATCTTCAGCCCGCCAACTCTCCTCGCAGTCATATTGTATTTTCCCGCACTCTGAGATTGTCTGCCTCCATATATTTTGCTGTGCTCTGTCAGTGTGGGAGGACAGCATGAGGTCAGAGAACATTTAATCATGAGTGCTTTCGCCTTCTAATCTTCGCTAGCCTCTGGGAAGGAGAAACATATCCAGCTGGTGGAGGGGAAAAAAAAAGGGAGAGTGGTAGTTAAAAGGACACATTTTATAGAACAATGGGTACACTCTTTCACGGTAAACCTTGCTATTAACATTACATAGCACATGTGCTTTCATTACAAGGTCGTATTTTGCCTCTTATTGAGGGTATGTCGGTTTGGTGTGAGAGATCACTCAAGCAGGGCCAGACAGCAGAATTCGGCTTGCAGGCAGCCATGGTAAGCCACAGACTTTTGGCTTCTTTAACCTTCATAACATGTGGACATGGCTTCAAACAGCAGCGCCCTCATTTCCCATACGAAGTAGCCGTTGGGTTGCCCATTAAAAATGG
Organism: Natator depressus; assembly: GCF_965152275.1. NCBI lineage: Eukaryota > Metazoa > Chordata > Testudines > Cheloniidae > Natator > Natator depressus. Next base: position 175,646,082 of record NC_134236.1, on the reverse strand, counting down.
GTTGGCAATTTAAAAGGAGGGGCTGCGGTTTCCGGGTTCACATGCAGCAGAAACCCAACTAACGCCCCCCCCCAAACACACACACACCCAATTCTCTGGGATGATTGCTTCACCCCTCCCCCCACCGCATGGCTAACAGCGGGGAAGATTTCTGTGCCGCCACAGGCAAATAGCCCAGCAGGAACGGGCACCTCTGAATGTCCGCTTACTAAAACCACACTATTTCAACCAGGTGACCATGAATGATATCACTCTCCTGAGGGTAACACAGAGAGATAAAGAACGGATGTTGTTTGAATGCCAGCAAACACCGGGACCATACTCTGCAGTGCTTTGTTCCGCAATGATTCCCAACTACGTGCTACTGGCCTGGCATGGTAAAGTGTCCTACCATGGAGGACAGAATAAGGCTGCCCTTCCCAGAAACCTTCTGCAAAGGCTTTGGGAGTACATCCAGAAGAGCTTTATGGAGATGTCCCTGGAGGATTTTCGCTCCATTCCCAGACACGTTAACAGACTTTTCCAGTAGCTGTACTGGCCGCGAATGCCAGGGCAAATTAATCATTAAACACACTTGCTTTTAAACAATGTATAATATTTACAAAGGTACACTTACCAGAGGTCCCTTCTCCGCCTTCAGGGCCCGGGAGCCCGCCTTGGGTGATTCGGGGGGTACTGGCTCCAGGTCCAGGGTGAGAAACAGATCCTGGCTGTTGGGGAAACCAGTTTCTCCGCTTCCTTGCTGTGAGCTATCTACAACATCCTCATCATCATCTTCCTCGCCCCCAAAACCCGCTTCTGTGTTGCCTGCCACTTCTTGGATGGAGTCAAAGCACAGGATTGGGGTAGTGGTGGCTGCACCCCCTAGAATGGCATGCAGCTCATCATAGAAGTGGCATGTCTGGGGCTCTGACCCCAAGCAGCCGTTTGCTGCTCTGGTTTTTTGGTAGGCTTGTCTGAGCTCCTTAATTTTCACGCGGCACTACTGCGGGTCCCTGTTATAGCCTCTGTCCTTCATGCCCTTGGAGATTTTTTCAAATATTTTGGCATTTCATCTTTTGGAAAGGAGTTCTGATAGCACAGATTCGTCTCCCTATACAGCGATCAGATCCCGTACCTCCCATTTGGTCCATGCTGGAGCTCTTCGGCGATTCTGGGACTGCATGGTCTCCTGTGATGATGAGCTCTGCATGGTGACCTGTGCAGGTGAGCTTGCCTCGCTGGCCAAACAGGAAGTGAGATTCAAAAGTTCGCGGGCCTTTTCCTGTCTACCTGGCCAGTGCATCTGAGTTGAGAGCGCTGTCCAGAGTGGTCACAACTGAGCACTCTGAGATAGCTCCCGGAAGCCAATACTATCAAATTGCGTCCACAGTACCCCAAATTCGACACAGCAAGACCGATTTCAGCGCTAATCCCCTCGTCAGGAGTGGAGTAAAGAAATCGATTTTAAGAGCCCTTTAAGTAGAAAAAAAGGGCTTCGTCGTGTGTACGGGTGCAGGGTTAAATCGAGATAACACTGCTAAATTCGACCTAAACTCGTAGTGTAGACCAGACCTAAGACAGACATTTTATCTCTGTGCAAGCTACAGCTGAGTGGTCAAGGCTACCAAGCCTCCTGTCAGCTCCTATATAGCTGTCCAATGGCTGCAGGGGACTTTCTTAAGTGAGGAGCACTTTGACCAGACAGACCTTAGGGGCAGGGGTCAACCCTTGACGTTCCTGGTGACAAATCTGCCAAGAATCATAAGCCTTCCATGGCTCAGAATGCATCTCTCTCATAACTGCTTTCCCATATGCTCTATCACAACAGTTGCATTGAGAGAACCATCTTGCTGTCTGCCCTCAGGTTGGTGCTCCTCAGAGGAGCAGGCAGTAGGGCCTTCCCTCTGTTTCTGGAGAGGGGAGGTAAGGGGGTCCCACTGCTCTGGAATTCACTCCCTCTTGCAGTTCAGACTCTCAATATGCCTCCTTTTAAGATGCGATGCAAAATGCATTCATTCACTCGGATTTTCTCCATGAGGGTATGTAGGGAGTATGGAAAGACATTTCTCTTTCAATTTGACGAGAAGAGGTAGAATATTGGAGTTGTTTGGACTAGTGCCATTTGTTGGCAACAGTTTGTTTTTTTTGGGGGGGGGGCAGGGGTTGGTATCAACTTTAATAACATACACTCAAATAACATGATCGCAGTGCAACATAAAGTAAAGAACTAGACCCAACTGTGTTCTCCACTACCCTGAAACTTTCATTAGCTATGCAGAAGCTTCCAGCATGCATAGACAGTCAATTCTGAAGCACAGGTATTTGGGGGATTTCAAATCCAGTGTGTGGGGACTTTCAGAAGGGAAACATTCTGCAAGCCTCTTGAAGCACAGCTCTGATAATTTAGTAAAAGGACAAAACAATGGGGCTAGTTCCTTTCACTCCCTATTTTCAAAAGAGTATAGATCAGGTCAAGCCACAAGAAGAACTCAGATGCCCAAAGAAGGCTAACTTGTCATATGATTACTTTCACCTGCTTATGGAACTAAGTGTGACAAAATACAGATTAAACAAAACTTAAATCTCTATAATTAAAAAAGGGTTGACATTTCAATGGGGTTATTGAACCACAGCTGCTTGAAGTTAGGTGAAAACTGGTGCATTTATGAACAATAATTCTAAGACAATGAGTCCAATCCATCAGGACAGCCGTCTCACAGTTCTGCCTCAAATTAGAATTCCTTGCTGCTGGACAGCTCTAAACTAGATTTGACATCTCCAATTTTATTGACTGATGACTGGGTTGACAACCTGGGTTTAATAACTGTAATGCCTGGGTTGACAACCAATACAATTCCATGAAAAAAACTTTTTTGTGCCATTACTGCTACATGGAAAGACAACCTCACCGTTGTCTGGCTATAAACAGAAGTTTTCTAACCTTCACTTAAAAGTATGTCAAAGTTACAGCAATGGGGTATTGTCAGTAATATGGATGAGCACATAAAAAACAGAACAAGAACTCAACTGATAAGTGACAGTCAATGCTCTAATTGTAATCATGCTGGGAACATCAGAAGCAAATAACAGCAAATTTGGTAACCTGAAGTGCGATGTAAAACCCTGACTATACTTGGGCAAGGAGGCCAAGATTTTCTAAAGGAATTAGAGATTTTGGATGACTCACTCTTTGGATGGCCTAAAACAATGTTTCCCAAACTTGGGACATCGCTTGTGCAGGGAAAGCCCCTGGTGGGCTGGGCCGGTTTGTTTACCTGACACGTCTGCAGGTTCGGCCGATCGCGGCTCCCACCGGCCCGCCAATGGGGGCTGTGGGAAGCGGCAGCCAGTACGTCCCTCAGCCTGCACCATAGCAGCCCCCATTGGCTGGGCACAGCGAACCGCGGCCAGTGGGAGCTGCGATCGGCTGAACCTGCGGACGCGGCAGGTGAACAAACCAGCCGGGCCCGCCAGGGGCTTTCCCTGCACAAGCGGCGTCTCAAGTTTGGGAAATACTGGCGTAAAAGATACATCTTAAAAGAGGCCTCATTTTCAGAGAGAGGGTGTTCAACATTTCCTGAAAGTCAGATCCTTTCAAGATGTCTCAATTTGGCTATCCAAAATCACTAGTCACTTTTGGAGGTCTTGGCTTGCATGTTAACCATCGATTCCCTATACCCCTCACCAAACCCCGAACTAGAGGAAATGGTTCAGTCACAGATAGCACTAACATTCTTATATACCCAGTACAAAAGAGCACTCAGTGTCTGCGGAAATCCTCTTGATCATCTCAGGGATCCAGGAATTTAGCAGGCTCTTTGTGCTGGGTATCAAAAACCATTCAGCCCCATCCACATCCGTAGCTAAATCTTCCTCGAGGTTGAAACCCTGGGGAAACTGTGGTTTACACCTGCTGCCCACCAAGTCATTCTCCTAGTGTTCTGAGGCCTTGTGTTGCGCAGGGAAAATTTTTGAATGTTCTCAACTTTGCTGAACCAATGTTAACAATGCTGAGAGTCCCCATGCAGACACGCCTAATGCAGATACTGATGCCATTTTCAGCATTAGATTCTCAAGTAGGGTAGAAGGGCACGTAGCTGAAAACTGGGTTGGCAACCAGTGACCCATCTGTACTATAGTTCCAAATTTTCCAGAGGTGAGAATATTTGAATCATTTTGTCTAGTATAGACAATTCTAAAAAGATGAAGCCTCAGAAGTTCTGTACAACTCCTGAGTATTTCTTCCACTACCCATCCTCCTTATGCTATTCTACAAACAATACAGTGCCATCTAGAGAGAGCAGAAGACAGAACGAGGAAAAAGAAGCATGATTGTTTTAAGTTACAAGGATACCCAATTATATTTTTTAAAGATACAGAGAATTATAGTTGTTAACATATTATCACATGTCAATGATGAGGTTTGAAATTCTAAATAAATAAAGTTCTCAGAATTTAAAGGCACTTATTCAATAGGTCCTATTATCAAAGGTCTTTCCTCAATTTCATTCATTAACTCCTGGGTATTTAAAAGAAAAAGCTAATGCTATTTCTTCTCAAATATAACAGAGCGTACAATTTTCAAAAGTGCCTAAGTGACTGAGAAACCTAAGCCCCATTTTCTAAAGGGATATTTAAAGACAATGGGACTTAGGTCCCCAAATCACTGAGACACTTTTGAAAATTTTACCCAGTCTCTTTTCAGCTCTTGCTATTTTCTATTTGTTACTTCCAGGAGTTCCATTTAAGTCATTCTTTTTCAAAGCCTTTTTTCACCAGCTGGCTATTTATATTGCAAGTAGCAACTGAAGGCTCCAACCAAGTTCAGGATCTCACTGTACAAGGCTCTGTAAAAACACATAGTAAGAGACAGTATCTGCCCCATTGAGCTCACTATCTAAACACCCAAAGTAGTATCATCCTCCTAATTTTACACATGGGGAACTGAGGCTCAGGGACAATAAGTGATTTGCTCAAGATTACACAGGAAGACTCTAGCAGAGCTCAGGAATTGAACCCAAATCTTATGATTCTCAGTGCCTTAACCACAAGACCATCCTTCCTCTCTACTAAGCCATACTTTTCCTGCAGGAAAAGCTATAATAACGCTGCAGTCTCTGCCTCGGCCCATGGCCTGAGCAGAAGAAATACCATTGTGCGTCGCCTCCAAGAGGTGCTAAGAAGAAGGCTCCTTGTGTCCTCCCCTCCCAACTTATGCTCCCATATAGGGACCAGGTACAATCTTGCCCTTCACTAATATATATGCCCAATAAAGAAATGGCTTCTTTACATTACATTTGACTTCAATTTAAGTTCTTTTTCTCAACTGCACGTTCAAATATCTGTTAGTGACCAGCATTCAGAGTTTACTTAGCTGTAACCAAAAAGGACAATATTACGAATGGGACCAAGCCAAGAACATTATTATTATGTTGCTGTAAACATGCACTGCAATTTACTAAACAAATAAGACAAAAAGGTCCCTGACCCAAACCCAAGTGAAAGGTAAAACCATTAGAAAAATATCTTGGAGCATAAATCTCAGACGACAGTGGCTAACAAGCAAGTAAGATTATGTGGCACAGAATCCTGGTTTTATTTTTGGAATATGCAACTCTGTGCAGAGCTGTGAGGTACTGTAATGCTAGAATCCTCCCACTGTCTCTTACAAAGCATGCTTCGTTTATCTAAACAGGAGCAGAGTCTAAAGAATATCTGTACAGACTGGAATCAGAGCCAAGCCCTCAGTGGATGGTCCTGCTAACATCAGCTTCTGGTTAAGCTATCTGGACTAGACATGCCTTAACATTTTAACAATTAATAATGGGGGGAGAGGGGCATGTTTTCCAAAAAGCAATGGTGAAAAAAAGATAGCATAGGTACAACAAATAAACAAATGAATGGCAACATGTTCACTTTTGGCACAATGAAACAGATAAACCATGATCTGATCATGAAGATCCCGCTTCCAATGCAAATGTATCTACTATCCCCTTTGTGATATGAAAGGGAAAATTAATAGGACTTGGGTCATACAGTAGAACCTCCGAGTTACGGACACCTCTGGATTGGAGAATGTCCATAATTCTGAAATGTTTGTAACTCCGAACAAAGTGCAGTTTGGGCTCCAGTTCCAGCAGCTGACACTCCAAGTCCGGTTTCAGCAGCAGCTGAACCCCCTCCTCAGTGCCTGCAGCTTCCTTGCAGGTAGATTCTTTCCCTGGATTGGACTGTGAGCTTGTCCCCCTCCCCATCGGGGGAGGAGGGGCGAAAGCAGCGCAGACCCCAGTGCTGCTCCTGCTCTGCCAACTGCCTTGAGCGGGCAGACCCAGCGTCTTCACTCCTAGATGTAAGTGGCTGCCCCGTGTGTAGGGGTGGGGTGGGAACAGGCAGCCCAGATGTTCCTACCTTTAAGATGAAATACAGGCACTGTACAGTAAAATATTTGCCATTTAGGGGTGGAGGGGTCTCTGCTGCTGCCTGATTGGTTACTTCTGGTTTCAGATGGTGTCCGGTTGACCGGTCAGTCCGTAACACTGGTGTTCGTATCTTTGGTGTTCTACTGTATCCTCAACATGATAAGTAATTGCTAATGATGATCAGTTCTCAGAAGTTAAGCCATTTGGTATGGATAGGGAACCATATACATTTAAATATTCTGAGAATTTACCATTCATGTTTTGCTACCTGCCACCTACTCTACCACCTGCTACAATATTTCCTTGAACCACAGCAAGACCCCAGTGATACCCCACTCCCCTGAAGTCTTTTAATATCTGTTTTGGAGACTTTGCTAGGCATCAGGCACCTCTAATTACACCTCTCCAGTCTCAGCACACTCTAGACTTTGTTATGCCCTAAATTATGATGTGTGTAACACATATATCCAGGAGCTGCCATTAAGTAGAAGAGAGGCAGCTAGCTTCTGAATAGGATTTTAGAAGCTTGGTAGGGATCAGCAGTGTGCTCAAGATCTGGAAGGGAGAACTCGGGAATCCATGAGTGTGTTTGGAAGAGGCATCAGGAGGGCGCTTGGGAAGTAGCAGGGAAGCCATCAGCTTGCTGTGGGTCTTGACTGAGTTTGGAGGAAACATAAAGTATGCTGGGAGATGTGAAGGTGAGCAAAGTGTCGAGAGTAAATTCCGAGGTGAGGGAAAGCTAAAAGCTTATGAGGAGGAAGGAGGGTGCCAAAGGCATGCTAGGGAAGGGAGGAAGCAAAATGAGGGAAGGCCCAAGAACTAATTCTATGAGGCAGTGGAAGTAATTTCTCATACTTCACAATTAATCCCACTCAGAGCTGGGTTAGCCATAGCACATCCCCTTAACCTCAGAGGCAGAAGCTCAGGACAGACAATGTTTTCATAATATTTTTAAGTCAGAATCATGCCTATAACATCCATAATTGATGCTTACATTAGTGCCCATCTGTTCAGATGGCATGCTGTCTACTTACAAGTTGGTTGAACCTATGCTCCAGGGCACAGATACCAGGAAGCTATGTCTTACATAGCAATTTGGTATTTTTTAAACACTGCACAGGACATCCTTCCCACAGGAAGTCTCTCCACTAGATTTACACAGAAGACGACAGAGTTAATAGTTTCCCAGCGTTTCTAGCTCACAACAAGACAGGTTGTATTGCAGCAGGTGTCTGAAAAGCCTATTAAGATTACTGTGGAGCACTCAAGCATGAAATATCACTCTACTGTCCTTGAGCAGTCTATGAGCAGGCAAGTGTGTGACAAACTGCACTAGCAGAGGTGATGGACTGAAGACAGTCACAAAGAAAGAATGTGTCAGAACTTCTAACATACCCAATGCACTTGCTCCAACAGAAGTTTTTCACAGGGCCTTTAAAGTGAGATGCAGAGGAACAAGTTACTTTGCATATATTTGTTCTGCCACAGAACTGCCATGGCTTACACATGGAAAATAAACGCACTTACTGCAGACAATTTGTCTTCCAGAAACATTCAGCTTGTGGAAATAGAAGACTGACACATCATCAGCTGGTTGTGATCATCAAGTTCCCAGAAGGGAAATGAAAAAATGACCACAGCTCCCAGACAGCACATCAAACCCCCTGTTACAGGGCTGCTGCCTCCAGAGGACCCCCAGGGTGGCTCTGCAGCATCCCTGCTTCAGTTTCCTCTCCTCGGGACTCCTCTGTGATTTCATAAAAGCACTCTGATTTTCATAAAAGCACTGTGATTTCATAAAAGTCATAGCCAATAACACCCTTATTTGGGCTGGTTTGCTATCAAACCGTTCCAAAATGAAATCCTCAAAGTCCAAAACAAACAAACTGAAGAGGCTTCACCTCAGTTGCCATCTGGGCCCAGCTCTTCCTCCCTGAGAGCCTGTCTTCTTGTTTTCTATCCAGCAGCAACTCTCCAGGGCATCTTGCCTAGACTCTTGCCCCCTCTGGCTCTTTCCCAAGCCTCTGTTCTTATCTCTTTCCCAGAAGGCCTGATTTAGCCACATGACATTACCCATTCTCTCCATCTGGGGAGCTGAGCTCATTGTGTCACAAGTGGGGCAGGCCCATCTCCCCTTAAAGAGGCCAACCACCCTGTGATACCACCACTTGAGCTGAGATAGTAGGGGGTCAGGAATCACCAGTGTGAGGAAATCCACAAGCTAATACACATGTTGTTTAGCATTGAGACCTAGAGAGGCAAAAGAGAGAGATTCTGGCTGGAAACACAAAGAACAGTAGTGGAGACCTTGAATTCTGCATCACATGATAAAACAGGGGTGGGCAAACTATGGCCCGCGGGCCGGATCCAGCCCACCAGCTGTTTTAATCCGGCCCTCAAGCTCCAGCCTGGGAGCAGGGTCAGGGGCCACTCCGCACAGCTTCCAAAAGCAGCGGCATGTCCCCCCCTCCAGCTCCTATAGGCAGGGGCAGCCAGGGGGCTCCACTCCGCATGCTGCTCCCACCCAAAGTGCCGTCCCCGCAGCTCCCATTGGTCGGGAACCATGGCCAATGGGAGCTGTAGGGGCAGCGCCTGCGGACGGGGCAGCACGCAGTAGAGCCACTTGGCCATGCCTCCACGTAGGAGCCAGAGAAGGGACATGCCGCTGCTTTCGGGAGCTGCTTGAGGTAAGCGCTGCCCGGAGCCTGCACCCCTGAGCCCCCCGGTGCCCCGCCCCAACCCCTTTGCCCAGCCCTGATTTCCCTCCCACCCTCCGAACCCCTCGGTCTCAACCCAGAGAACCCTCCTACACCCCAAACCCCTCATCCCCAGCACCACCCCAGAGCCCGCACCCACAGCCGGAGCCCTCCCCTCACCAAACACACCCTGCCCCAGCCCAGAGCCTCCTCCTGCACCCTGAACTCCTCATTTCTGGCCCCATGCCAGAGCCCCAACCCCCAGCCAGAGCCCTCACCCCCTCCCACACCCCAACCCCAACTGCGCGAGCATTCATGGCCCCCCATACAATTTCTATACCCAGATGTGGCCCTCGGGCCAAAAACTGTGCCCACCCCTGTGATAAAACCTGAGAATCTATGAACTATTAAAGACCCACTTTATATAGGAAATTTAACAGTGAACAGAAATAAAAATAAATGTGTTTCATACGAAATGCAGGGGACTTATCTGTGTGGCGTCCTGTTAGATCATTCATTTTAATCTTATTAGGTTGAGACACTATTTTCTTGCTAGAGAAAAATCAAGATCTTCTGAACCAGAACGAAGAATTGCAACCATGGTATCTAGCCACATCCCCTATACACACAAAAGAACCGACTAAACCGCCTCATTTTTCATGTACTACGTAAGGTTCCAATTCAAAATGAAAAACAACAACAAGCCATAGCTGGCTTCTGTGCAATGGAGAAAATATTTTTCCTTTTCGGTTAAAAAAAAAAAAAAAAGAGAGACAGACAATTTTAACTGACTTGAACCCCAAGGGCTAAATTCAGTCCTGCTGTGAACAGGCACGATTCTACTGAAGTCAGCCAATGGGAGCTCCAGATACTCAGCACCTTCGAAAAACAGGTCATAGGTGTCCAGGAGTGGACACCTGCAATTAGAGGCCACTTAAGAACATTTGGGGCTCATCCCCACCCATTTTACAGATGGACCCACAGAGAGGTTAAGAGAGTTGCCCAAGTTCACACAGTGAATCAGTAGCAGAGTTCGGAATGGAAATCAGAGTACAGATTGCTGGTTTAGAACAGTGACCAGATAATCTGTCTCCAATGGCAGTCAGTCACACTGGGCCAGATCTTCAGCTAGTGTAATGGTGGAACTTTCCTATTTACATCTGTGAGGAACTGCCCTGCTATGTTTAATGGAGGGCTCTAAAATAAGTATTTTCAGGAAGGCTATGGATAAAAAAAAGGGGGGGGGGAGGGGGAGGGGAGCCTGAAATGGGAATTTTACACCTTTCATGACAATAATTTATCAAAAAGAATGTACATGATTTGTACAAATAACATTCTCTCATAGCAACATGACTTTAGGCCACATTACAATCACCATGATGAATCACCTGAAATTAAAGCACGCTAAGGTGTGCTTTGAGACTAAACTGCAGATCAGCAAAGAAGAATATTGTGCTCCAACTGAAAGAAGCCAAAGAATCCCCCATAAAGCTTCAGATGACCGTGCAGCTAAAATAAAAGATGCAATGGGAGAGGATGCACCTAAGACCATGAAAAAACATGTGGCAATAGTTTGTATAATTTTATTGTCTGCTTTCCTATATAATGTATATTTGTAGCCATTATTATTGGCCAAGAACAATCATGAGTATTAAGAACAGTGTCAGCTTTGTATCAGAGACTTCTTCTATCTGGGGACTACAGCCTGCCATATTACGGGATAGTCTTTACATTCAAATAGGTCCTTTCCATCTCCAACTTCCTTTATTCTATTTATTGTTGGGATGAATATGAAAAATGCTACTTATCATAATTCTAGTTTTGTAACTACAACTGGATAAATATTACAAAAAGCTTCTCATTAATATTCACAATTTTATATTATTATGAGATCTTGCCTCCTCCAGATTCCTCCCCTTTCGTATTTACTCAGCAGATGTTCTCGTGTACACTGGCAGGAATATTTTCCAAAAGTAAATTTTGAATTCATAAATCTGATGAGTTACTCTCACCCAATCAAGAGACAAACATCACGTGATCCATCAAAACCACTAATTTTGAACACCTGCCACAATTGTGCATGAATGAGCTACTGACCAAGAATTATGCACAGAAAAGTGGCAGTTTTCAAATAATGAAAAAATTGAGAAAAATCAGAACCTCACTGTGAATAGTTTGAGAACAGAAGTTCTGACATCTCCCAGTAAGTAGTAAGTTATTAGTCGCACATTATTCACCCAGTCCTATTTATAACTCAGCAGTAATGTTAATTATGGATGAAATTCAGAAGTCCAGGAGTAAGTATTTAATAAAACAAAAGCAAATTAATAGATATATGGGAGTATAAAATATATGGGGTGAAATCCTAACCACATTTAAGTCAGTGGCAGAACTCCTATTTACTTCAATAAGGTCAAGATTTCACCCATTAATTTTACTGGTCTCTACTTTTTCTTGTGCTTTCAGATTCCAGTCTACCTTCAACTATATAAGAAAGCATATTGCCTGGTAGCCTTTCTTCAAAATATGATACATCAAGTAAAGTTTGAGAAGACATCTAGGATTTGCTAACATTCCCATGCGTGTTCAATCATGACTCAAGGAGATGCAGCAGCATGCATAGTTCATTTATCATTCCGATAAATATCATATGTTTAATACCACATTATATGATTAATTCTCAGTTAAAGAGCTCTTTTACTGTATTTTGTTTATTAGCTACCGTAGCTCAGAACAACCAAGTACTGTATTCCTCAAGGCTACAGAAAGAATTTTCAGGTTAATAAAGTTTGGCAACGAAAGGACATTGTCCAAAATGATCATTTGGCATTCTCCATTTGAAGCAACTCTGGTGAGATTATTGAATGCCTCAAGGAACAAGAGCCAACTGGAACTGAAGAGAATCAAAACAGTGAATCTGCTAAGTGCTGAAAACAAATACTTTGGATACTTGTGGTCCCAGACATACAGGTTTCTTTGACTTGTTCTCTAGATCCCCTTCCTGACTCTGTGGAAGAGAGTTTGTTGCTCCTCTCCATATCAGCTTCCCAGTCACTTGGGAGACTGGAGTTTGGAGCAGGCCAGAGCTCCACTGCAAGTTACAATACACTCAGCTGAATGGGAAACAAAGGGCACCTACTGGTGCAGCAGAGTTCTTACTTCAGCCAAGTGGTACCTTTGCTCTACGAGATAGGAAACCACTTGTTTAACATACTGAGGTCTATTCTGCTCCTTCATTGTGCCCCTGAGGGAAGCTATGTTCCACATTATTTTTATTCTGAAATATTTTACCAAGTTGTGTTAATGTATTATTTCTGCAAGGCACCATCCCAATAAAGTTTACTGTTCAATCCATTATTTTCATATGTCTCACATACATGCAGACACACACATTAAGGTCCAGGCTCTCAGCTGATGTAAGTTGGCAAGCTGGGATCTATGGGCCAAATTACACCAGCTGAGAGTATGGCCCTAAGAACCCAACACTACACTGAAAAATGTGTATGAAAACTCATGCAGCCAGACAGTTCCCTAATTAGTTACATATCGTGGCTAGCCTCTACTCAAAAGTTATTCCTACAAATGTTGGCAATAATTTGCACCCCCTAACTTGCCTCCAGATATGTATATTTAAAAGAGTAGCAAAGGAATGGCTCTTGGCTTGTGTCAGAAACACTGGCTTTTGGTCACTGCAGGTCCCTTTTGAAGAATCTGCTATAGCAAACATGCAGAAGGTGCAGATTGTGAGCTCTGCAGATTTTGCAGGATTACAAATGAGCAAAAATTAAAGTGTTATCTGCTAAATTGTTCTTGTGACTATCAGTACAAAACAGGAACACCTTCAGTCTTTACTGGCGGCAACCAACCCACGAGACAGCTAGTGGTTTCAACCTCCCACACTCAGCATTTACGAACTAAAGTGTATGAGTGCTGGATCTGACTTAAATACATATCTGCAAATTTTTTGTTTAATTCTATACTTTAGTGAAGTCACAATGTCGGCCAGATGCTACTCTCAGTTACCTTGGTGCAAATCCAGGATCTCCACTGAAAAAATGTGTATGTTACTCATTCTAAGACAGATGCCACTACCGTTTACTCCCCTTCTGGGACTACTCCAGAAGTAAGGTTTACCCAACATGAGTAAGGGTGGCCCTCAGTAATTAAACACAGTGAATATTAAATCCACCCTAATAAATGGCTGGTGTTGCCCCCTGGTTCCCAGGAGGATGGTGGAGGAAGGAAGCAATTGGCTACCTGGCTTGAAAAGTAGCAGATTACTACCCTCCCTGCCCCAGCTCAGCCCATTCCTTGCCCACCTGTAGAGAGTGGGAGACATAGAGGAAGTGGAGTACCAGGCACATACCTCTTCCCCTCTACCCACCACATGTCTGAACCTCAGGTGTGGGGAGGCTATCAAGGAAGTACAGGGAGCGGTAGGACAGGGGGATCCTGCTCCCCACTGTACTCTGCATGGCCACAGAGGTTGTTCCACAGCCAGTCGCATAATACTTAGGGAAACACGTGCATTTTCCCCCCTCAAAACCACTCCCTTTGGCCTGGAGCACTGTACAGCCTCCACCTCATATCTGTAAATAATGCCATTTTTATCCAGAACTGTGTGCGCGCGCACATACACTCTCACAGGGAAAATCCCCAGCTGGCAGGATTCCTTTAATCTTTCTAAATCAAACATATCTGGACCCAATTATAATTTCTGTAAGAAAAACTGGCATTCAAGATGATCGTTAGAGAGCCAAGACATCCCCATCTGATCCAGATTGGGGTTTATAATGGAAAAGCGGACAGAGCCTTAACTGCAAGAGTGATACAGAGTACGGCTATAATAGTAGCTTTCAATTGTCGAATAATTGATTGACAGCTGCCTAACTACAATCGTTGGTATGTTCAGCCTCCATAATTATTCGCTTTCCATGGAACAACCAACTCAGACTGATGGGCCTCATGTCTGCATCTTGTCCATTACATGTGTGTCCCTGGCATTCCTCTGCTCTGCTTAACTATAGGACAGCTATAACTCAGCAATTGTTTTCTTTAAATGCAGCTCGATTTTTTTGTCAGACTTCAAGTCCATTTCATGCCCTCAATTCTTGCACATAGTTCCATCAACAGTGGGCTCTGTGCACTCAACCCCTGGAAGCTGTGCTATGGGATAGGCTATTTCGTAGATGAGACCACAGCCGGATATTGCGACTTTTTTGAAAGAGTGGGATGCTATTCTTCCATGTCCTGAGAAACTACCAGTGTTGGTAAATAAATGTACATCCCTGCCACCAGAATCCCATGTTAGTTTGAAACATATAAAGGTATTCTTCACTTCCTATCCTAAACTGTTCTGTAGTGTTGCTGTGTGCTGTTACAACAGCTTGTACCTTCTACCAGAAACTGCTGCATTTCATCAACAGGAGATACACATATGAGGGCATCCTTCAAGATGAGAAGTGCTATATAAAGACAAAGGATGAAATCCTGCTTCCACTGAAGTCAATGGCAAAACTTCCATTGACTCTGGTGGGGCTAGGATTCCACCCAAACTCCTTATTACAAAAGGGTGTCTGCCCCCCGCTGATTTTTTTTTTTTTTTAATTTTAAAATTTAAAAGTTTCAGCCAAAATGGTTCAGGACACTGGCAACCTTAATTCTGGTTATTCCTAACCTTTGAGTGTCTGACTTTGCAACCATAACATTCTTTTAACATGTTTTTTTGGGGGGGAAGGGGGATCTAATTATACATATGGGATATTTGTGACACACTGAAGGTTTAGCCTAAATGTGGTCATTGCATTTCTTTTTACATAGTCTGCTCTAGGTAAGTTAATTTCCCTGAAAGAAGAAGTACTGTGTTTTAAGAAGTTATTTGAATACCACTAGGAAGGCTCCTTGATGGACTAGAGCAGAGGAAGGGGCATGGAAGAAGGAAACAAAGAGAGGCTTGGACAGAGGAGAAAATAGGAGTTGAGACTTCCTGAGAGAAACAGCTGCTCATGAAAAATACGTGAACCTTAAGAACGTGAGCAGTGGAGTTATAAGCTTCTAAGATTCCAAAGTCTAGCTAGAAATGAGGAGTTTAAAGATTCAGGGGAAACCCCCCAAAACTAGTTCACAGGACACGTTGAAGTACACAAGCAATAACAACTGTGTTAAGTCCCTATCCTGCAACACCAAGTGTGTGGGCTGACTTGAGCACCACATGGTGCCCCACAGAACTCAGTGGAGCTCTGCAGCACAGCAGTCTGCCGGTGCACTATATATTACAGGACTGGGGCCTTAATCTGTGCAAGAGAACAGTGTACTGGCAGTGTTCATTTCTAGTATTATGCCCGTTTCCTATGCATATACTGATTGATTCACAACATTCTTTTTAATAATCAGAAATGTACCTTGTTGTTCATTAATAAATAACTTTCCTTTAAAGGACTCCTATGGCATCTGATCACCATGAGCAATAGCAATTATTTTTCCCTGGAAAAGATTACTGTATTAGTCAGTTTTCAATTCATATGTAACTATATATTCAGCAAGAAGATTTAGCCACATGACTCATTAATATAATAATAATTAGCTCTCATATTGCACTTTTCATCAGCAGATCTCATGGCACTTTACAAAGGTGCTCAGTATCATTATTCCCATTTTACAGATGGGGAAACTGAGGAAAGACATCAAATAAGTGAGAATTATTTTACAGAATTATTGTATTTTTACTGGAATTGATTTATTTTGAGAAAAGTTTACCTTCTTTGTGCACAGTTACTTATTGACTGAGTCTATAACCTGTGTCTGCAACATGATGCCCCAGGAATCTATGTGGAACAAATGAAGGTAAAAAGCCACAACCAAAGCTCAGAAATGAAAGAGTATGATGAAGAGCCATACAAGACCCAAGGGTGACATTAACCTTTGACATTCTCATGATGATCTTGGAGATTGTCAGACAATCTCTTAGTCACTAAAAAAAAAATCCAGCTAAAGAGAAAGTGAAACCGATCTCCCATAAAAATTCCCATAGTTCTAGAGAGGATATCCAGTTTATGCCCCTCTCCCTTTCTCCCCCCCCCCCCCCCCCAAAAAAATACATCAGAAGATTAAGGCCTCTAACTGAGAATGCACCACACTGGCTGCCACAAGGCAGGCAGTAATACTTTGTGATTCATGACTTTTTAAACATCTAATAGATTAGAAATGGGGGCACTGTCTTCTAGAAGACTAAATGTGAGTGCAGTGCACTTAATGACAATGCAAAAAATTGTATATTTAGAGGTCAAACTGATGTGTTATATTTACAGCATCTTAAAATCTGAGGGTAGACTGTCATGATTTGTGATTCATGATTATTTAAGCAATGGATTAGAACAAGGTTTCCACCTTGTAAGTGATGAGATACAATATTAAGTGAACAACACATTAATTCTGTGGTGTGCAATAGGGAGTTAACGCTTTTTCAAATATCTGGTTTAGGACTATGCTGTGCAGTAGAGATAGGCATGCTCTCAAACACTGGCCTCAATCATGCCTTAGAGATGATTGATGGGGATGGGACAGAGCAGAGCCATACCACTCCAGGGGGAGTGCCAGGAAAAATTCCTCCCCGGCACGTAGAGGTTGCACATCCACTCTTGAAAGCCCCACATCTATAAGTATCCCAGCACAAATTTAAGAAAAGCAGGGCTAAGCACAGCACCCTTTCACATGCTGACAAGCTGAGCAGTATGGGCCTGTGCTAAATCACCCTAAAGGGATGGTGCAACATGCACATACTTCCTGCTTGGCTGGAGTCCAGGAGGGGTGTCCCCTCCTCAGGCACAGTATCTCCCAATTATCACCCATATCACCCACCACAATATCACCCATTATTCAGAGCTGTGCCTTAATGGCCCAGTTGAGCCCTAAACTGAAGCTGTATCTCCATGAGCATTACCCACAGCGCTAGGAAACAAATGAGAATAGGAATGATTGCCCTCCAGTAGGACACATGGATGTGGAAATTCTACATCATGATTGGCTACCACCTGCCTGACAGAGGCTAAGGCCTAATCTCTGCCTTCTGTACTGGTGGTACAGGAGTATTTTATTAACTCACTGCACCATAAATACCACTACAGACTGTATTCAAGGCCTTGCTGTTCTACAGACATTGCCCCCTTATGACACACACATATCTCTATAGATACTTCTAATAAGAGGCCAGTCGAATATGCAATGAAATCCAAGTATTCCAAAGCCTCAAATAAAATGTCTAAGAATCAGTTCAGAGGATGTGACAGGAAGAAAGCTTTATGCCCCATGGGTGCTGAAAGCCTTTTTCCCAGTACATCATAGTATAACTGCACATATTAAGAGAGCCATTAAAAAAAGCCTCTTTAAACATTTGCTAGTGTTGCTGAAATATTCTGCAATTCCTTTTCCAGTCTTGCTTTTAATGATCCTGCCCAAGGAAACCACCAGCAGCTAAGACACACTCTTCTCTCCAGCTACCACCATGCAGGAGGTGAATCCACCATTCCTCCTCAGTACGCTTCTGGCTCCAAGACCCTTACTAGAGTCATTAGTGTTCCTTTTTAAAAAAAAAAAAAAAAAAAAACCACTTTCCTTTCCCTCCTTTATTTCCCAGGGAAAAGTTAATCCCTCCATATATCCCTAATGAAGAGCAATATACATGCTAGAGGCGTGCTTTACCACTCCCACAATTCCAAGTGCAATTCTGACTGGCACCACACCATTAATCTTAATTTTAATAGTAAAATAATATTGGTTGGGAATATTATTTCCAATAACTAAATATGTATGAATTGTTTTGTTCTTATTTATTCCAGAATCACGAGAATACAAACAGCATCAAGTGCCTATGAGCTGGGAGTAATCTGACATAACCCAAAAATTAATTTTTAGGATTCTATGTAGCTATCAGTCCAGCATGCATGAGAAGACTCCAATTGCAGGTCAAGCAGGAGGGATCAGCACCAAGGAACAGAAAGAAAGAATCCAGAACTACTTAGGAATCAGAGTTCAGGCCCAATATCCTAGCATTCACTCTAAGTGAAGTCCAGCAGGGTCAGGAATACAATCCTTCCTAGCAACTCCTCCTGCAGACTCACTGAAGGCTATCAGGTCTAGAAGGAATCTTGTCTGCTAAAGGATTGTCACACAAGACCTGTAAGGGCTGGGGAAGGCAGAGAGTGGAATTCTCAAACCACTGAGAATAGCTTAAAGAACATCCTTCCAACACAGATACACCCCGCATATAAAGAGGCCCTGCCTAGGTATTTATACTACGTGCATCAGAGTGGTACCTGAGTACTTCCAGAGCATATAAGCACCTCCTGAGAAAAAGATGGTTACGTCTCCTTTAAATAATGACTGGCCTGTCCGCTACCCTGTAAATATTTAAAAAGGGAGCCAATCTGGCCTAAGAACAGAGAAGAGGAAAAAGGAATCTGCTCTCCCGCTGCCCAAAGCCTAGTTGGAGCAGGCATGGTTTACAGAAAGAAGCTGACTCCTTCGGCAATTACAGAGGCACACAGAAGCCATCAAGCACTGCCTCAGAAAAGAGGCCTAGGAAGAACTGGGGGAAAACAAGGGTCTGTAGTAAGAAAGGAAATTGAGAAAACTAGCTACCACATAACTCCTTAAGGTAAAAAGTAAACAGGTTGTTTTGAACAAGGCAACAACTTAGTTTTGTTGTGTGGTTTTGGCCAAAACACAACCCAGAGAGTAATGTGGGAAATACCTCAGCTGGGCCAACACTCTTAACTAATGAAAGAAATGAAGGCATTTAGGCCTGTCAAGGAAATTACAAAAAATAAAGTAAACCTAAATAGTTCCAGCTATAGCTAAGTAACCTTTGTGCTAGATATGCCAGGTGGTTAAGGCAAGTGGCAGTTTCCTCCCCTTAGAATGCCCTAGAATATTTCTCAGGGAGTAAAGTCTTGGCCCATAAGGGCAATAGAGGAGGGGAGGAAAATTTATCCTGGGAACCACAAGGTTTTCAGCTAGACAAACATACACACATACATTCACAGATACACACAGTGCACAATCCATCGCTGCCTCAGAATAAGAGTCTAATTTACCATAAGGTCCTGTTAAGTTACTATGTACGCACCATACATTATATAATATCGACAAAGATTAGTAATATCCTGTAATCTAATGAGTTACAGTGACTTCTACTCTCAATATCTAATGGGTGTTCATTTTAAGTCATTGATAGAGAAGCCATGCACCCCAGTAGCAGGATCTCTCAGGAATCTCATTTCCCTTCAGCTGGATTCTCCAAAAGCTCCAAAGTAATGTAGTAGCAAGAAACCCAAACTGTCACATAGCACCAAAGATCAGCCTGGATGACTGGAGGAGGGATAAAAGCCCTGGGGCTAATTCTATTTCTCTTACTCTCTCTAGGAAGCATTTTTGCGTAGCACTGTAGGCTTGACTTAAACTAGAGAAGCTGTTGCTAGCTGGAAGTAAATTGAATCAACCCTAACAAAAAGTAACTTTTGAACATATGCGTGTTTATATATTTGTTGTTCATTAGTTTGTTTCTTTCCTAGTTATTCCCATAGTTTATTATGACCAATTTTAGATGTTTCTGAACCAGGTGGCAAAGACTAACTGTAGCAAGATATTTTTGTTTTCTGCATCTCCTTCCAATATCTGCCTATCCTTTTTTAATATATGCTCTTCCCACCACAATCTGTCACAACATTTATGTCAGAGCACTCTGAGCAAAGGCTTGAGAGCCAGGCACTTTAGGCATTCAAGTTTAAAACTGTGGCCTTAGTGAAACTGAATGAGGCAAGGTTAGCTGTAAATGGGAATAACACTAGTTTTCTGTCTCACATGAGTGTTGTGAGGGTAATTTAGGGAACTTTTGTAAACTGCTTTGAAGATAAAAAGCATTACACAAGTAAATCCCTTAATAAGTAAATCCCTACTGGATGGCATTGGGGTTTACATCTAGTCGGTAATAATGTATTTGTAGTTTTTCTAATAAGAAAAAATTGCTTAGATCCAGCCAACGGTGAAGAATCATTTCGTTCTTCTCTACAAACACTCCATTGCTTACTTCCAAGAAGATTTCACAGGGTGGTTGGGTTAGGATAGTACTGATGCCGTACTGGAGGCCCTATTGCTCTAGGGGCCAAAATTCATTGGTGTGATAAGTGGGTGA